>NC_044322.1:228611248-230068288 GCF_007399415.2 Gopherus evgoodei
GGGCACAAACCCCACATTGGTTGTATGTTCTAAATTTACATGTCACCAACCAACAGCACCCAGTACAAACACCTCAGGCACATTAACAGCCTTGAACGGAGTCACAGACAGTCCTTTTGGGTCCTCCAGTTTGTCTTGCCACCCAGGTAAGTGTATCTCTGTAATAGATGACCCCGTATGCAAAGAATCACAGCAATATTTAGGTTACTCCTAATCCTGAAGGAGCAGTCATGTAGTCCAGGTCAATTGCGCTTTAGGTCTCACACCAAAGACAACTCTTGTAGCCATTCCTATAGTAAACCTATATGAAACTTTATTAAATATGAAAAGGAAATTAGAGAGTTATTTACAAGGTTAAAACAAGCAAACATTGATAAATAAATGACTTTCAGAAGATAATATAGGCTTCCATAATCAGCAAGTTCTATTTGTCCTTTAGGGCTAATCCAGGCTACGCAGCCGGGATCTCTGGTTTATGCCTTGAAATACCTTCTCCCACAGAGTCCAAGCAGAATAGATATTCTTAGTTCCTTTAGTCTGGGAGTTCTATCCCACTCCAGTCATGTGCTCTGAGCTGCAAACTCAGCTGATGGAAGGAATCCACATGCATGACACATCTCTATAGGGAGGAGAAGAGAACAATAAGAGTCTTTAGTCCTTTTGTTGATGGTTTCTCAGTGCAGATGTAGGGAATTTTCATGTGTATGATCTAGCCAGAGCCTGTCTGGTGTCAATGGGTCTCCTCTTTCAGAAGGCAGATAACCATTTCTGTAGCAGAGCAGCTCTTCACACTAAATGATGTCCCTATTCTGTATGGTGATTCATACAGTCACAGAGGTTCACAGTACATGTCATAAACAGATAAGTAAGAGTTAATAGAACAGAAGTACTTCATCTCTCTTTTGCCTGTAAAGGGTTAACAAGATCAGTGAGCCAGGCTGTCACCTGACCAGAGGACCAATCAGGGGACAGGATACCTTCAAATCTTGAGGGAGGGAAGTTTTTGTGTGTGCTGTTAGTTTTCGGTTGTTGTTCACTCTGGGGGCTCAGAGGGATCAGACGTGCAACCAGGTTTCTCTTCAATCTCTCCAATACAGGCTCTTTATAAGTTCAGAATAGTGAGTACTAGGTAGATAAAGCGAGTTAGGCTTATGTTTGTTTTCTTTATTTGCAAATGTGTATTTGGTTGGAAGGAGTTCAAATTGGTATTTTGCTGAAAGGATTTTAATTTGTACTTGTATACTTAGGCTGGGAGGATATTCCCAATGTCTATAGCTGAAAGACCCTGTACCTATTCCATCTTAAATTTACAAAGATAATTTTTACTGTTTTTTTCTTTCTTTAATTAAAAGCTTTTCTTGTTTAAGAACCTGATTGTTTTTTTATTCTGGTGAGACCCCAGGGGACTGGGTCTGGATCCACCAGGGAATTGGTGGGGAGAAAGGAGGGAAGGGGGAGAGAGAGGTTATTTTCTCTCTATGTTAGGATTACTTTCTCTCTCAGGGAGAGTCTGTGAGGGGGAGAGAGAAGGAGAGGGGAAGATGGATTTTCCTCTCTGTTTTAAGATTCAAGGAGTTTGAATCACAGTGATCTTCCAAGGTAACCCAGGGAGGGGAAGCCTGGGAGAGGCAATGGTGAGGGAAAGGGTTTACTTCCCTTGTGTTAAGATCCAGAGGGACTGGGTCTTGGGGGTCCCCAAACAAGGTTTTAGGGGGACCAGAGTGTAGCAGGCACTGGAATTCCTGGTTGGTGGCAGCGCTACAAGTACTAAGCTGGTAATTGAGCTTAGAGGAATTCATGCTGATACCCCACTTTTGGACACTAAGGTTCAGAGTGGGGAATTATACCATGACAGTACAACTGCTCAAATATTACATTACAGTGAGGAGCACAGATGTTACAAGTAAGATTAATGCATGGAGCAGCTCACAAGCATTCAATTGAGTCCAAACGCTGAACACTTTCTTTGTAATTTCAATAACAATTTTATCAATATTAACCACAAAGGGAGCCAGACAGATTTCAACCACGTATCTGTCAGTGTCCAGTTGAGACAACTGGATCGTGGCATGAGCTGGCACCAGGCCAGCCAGCGTCACAGTGTGAATGTTCTTTTCATGTAGTTTTTGTGTGTGTGTGTGAGAGATAAACACTTTGTGGTAAACGGGTGTAAATCTATCTTGCACTGGCCTCCTACTGGTCCCATTTCAAAGCAGGGTAGATCAAAGTGCACTATGGAACTTTTTAATGCATGTCAGACAAGTCCACGTGGATCCTGAGGGTGCAGCAGGCTAGTGTGGGGTAGATTTACATGTACTAAGTATTTGTATAGACAAGCCCTGTATAGTTTATAGGTACAGAGACATTTGCTCACTGGGATCCATCTTGCCTTAAATAGTTTTCAGCATTGCTGAAGTGTTCCCTTTTAAGACAATGTATTGCAGAATTACTAACAGCATGATTATTAATTATAATTACTTATTAACAATTGTGAATCCCAGTCAGTGTGCTGTATGGTGTAAAAAAGAGATCAGATTAGAATAGTTCTAAAGCCAAACAGCTTAAAATTGGAAGGCCCAATCCTGCTCCCACAGAAGGTAATGGACAAACTGTAATTGATTTTAATAGGAGCAGAACACATGCTTTGTAAAAATAGTGTATGTACAGAAAGAAAATGTTTAAAACAATTTCCCACTTGTTATGTAATCCACAAGCTTACTGGTGTGTTTCAAGGACCCCCTTCCCCAAAAAGGTTAAAAATGCTAAAACAATCTTGCAAAAATTCCCTTTCCAGTTTATTTTATTAACAGATCACGTCAGATGATAACTTTACAGAAAGCTGCAAATGTGGGAACAACTCGTGCTGGACCCTTGAGAAGTTAGGTTATAAATGTGTTTACCTGTCTTCAGAGTTTTGAACCTCAAAGGTGCCTTTGAGCCCCTTGGACCAGGATCAAATTGTCTTCCAGATGGGAAGAACTCACTACATCAGCAAACAATGTACACCTGGATCAAGTAGTGTACAGGCCACACAGCCATAAGATGACAGGTCAGAGGAGCAAGTGATGGTCCATACATAATATCTTTCCAAAACACATGCATGTACCAAAGGTGTTTGTTACTGCAAAGGTGACTTTTATATGGATTCAACATTGCATATCCTTATGCTGCTCAAGATCTTATAAGATTCCAAATCATTACCTCTGAAGATTTTATTCTGTAGGGATTTACACCCCCACACAAGTTCAGTTTTGTCAAACAGAAATGCAGTGCTTTCACTCAGCTTATATTCTTTGAAATCCAGAGTGTCTCACCTAATCAATTTTCTGCCACTCAAGAGGATAGTCTGCTTCTGTGTGATGTGGTGTATGTAATTCGGGTACAGTAACACCTTTTGGTTTTGTGATCTACAATGGTAAATTTCAAAGAATGCTATCTGCATGTAGAGACAACAGCCTTTTTTGTTTTCTGAAGAGATGCACGCACTGGGTTCTCATGGAGGCTTTACTTTTGTTCATTCTTTTAGACTGAAAATAAACAGTTGCCCTTTTTATATGGAGAAACGTGACACAGGTGGGCCAAAGAGCACAAGGAATGTGGAAATAAAGGAGAAATCTTCTTGCATAGGAAAGTTACACATAGTCACAAGGCACTGCAAACCTTATATTATTTTCCAAAGATTTTGGTTCATGGGAAAATTTTCCCATAGGCATTGTTAACTTGCCTGACTGACACTTAAATGGCCTAAATCAAGGCGACAGAGATGTTAGCAGCATTATGTGAGGAGCTGTTCCTTAAGGTTGAGCTGTTCTTTAGAACAATGTATTCAGTTCAGAGTATTAAGCTTAAATGGATTTAACATGAGGCTCACATGTCATTTTGTTCCAACTATTTTTATATGCTATGACTAATGCAAGAATACCCTTCATCTCTATTTAAGACTAAATTCTCTGTTGTCCTTCATCCAGCATCCTAGAACAGAGTCTTGTTGCAAAATAGAATTCACCTTCTGTCCCATCACTCTGCTTCAACCCTCCCGTTCCATAAAACAACCAGTAGTGCACAGGGTCCTTTTGCATCAATTCTTCTATCTACTGGGCATGTCAGTTGGATTCCCTGACCTTAATAACAATGCTTACTGCTTTTTATCAGTAAAACAGAAAATGTTTACAAAGGAGAGCAGTATCCTTTTCCCCATTTTAAAGATGGGGAAACTGAGGCAGCAAGTGGCAAAGTGACTTGCCCAAGGTCACCTAGTAGGTCAGTGAAAGAGTCAGGAATAGAATCCTGGTCTCCTGTGTGCCAGTCCAGTGCTCTACCCACTAGGCAACATTGCTCTGTTATTTAGTCTATGAACACTGAGCATTTACATGACTGAGATTTATTAGGCATGGAATGTTTCTTTCAGGGGAAGTGGTATTTGCACACTTAGAGCTAATTGGGCAAAATACCAGTAAACATATGGTAGAGAAGAGTTCTGCCTTGGCCCCAGAGAAAGATTGATTGACTACGAGGTCATTTTCATCTCTAAATTCCATGGTTCAAATTTCTTTGTATTTTTAAAGGGTCATTTAATTGCCATGAAGCTAGCAATAGGGCAAAGCTTTTTAGCAAATTTTATAGGAGAAGAGTGTCTGAGAGGATGGATGGACTGTCAATGAGGGGGAAGAGATGAGAAATTGATGGGACTCATTGACTGTGGCCATTTGAATGAGGCGTTCTAAGGGCAGAATCTATTCTGAGTGCAGGGAGTTAGAGATACGTAGTTTATCTACATATCTATGATACAGTTTTTACTTCTATTTTAACTCAAGTTAATTCATTGCCTGTTAATCCAAATGAGCTAACATATTTGTAAATGCTGGTTTAAACACTCCAAAAATTATTGTTCCATGTCATAAACGTTTGTGGATGTCCAGACTAGCACTCAAGTTAACTGGCAATCAGTTGACTTGAGCTAGAGCAGGAGCAAAGATTTTGCTCTGGAAATGCCCTGCCTGAGAGCCAAATTTAGATTTGAGGCCTGGATTCAGCAAGATATTTGAGCACATGTCCAATGTTAAGCAGTACGTCATCCCAATGAGTCGAGGGGATTGCTCACATGCTTAAAAAAGAGCTCTGTGCAAGCTTGAAAGCTTGTTTCTCTCACCAACAGAAGCTGGTCCAATAAAAGATGTTATCTCACCCACTTTATCTCTCTAACCCTTAAAATTAGGTATGTTGTTAAAAACCTTGCTTAACTGAGTCAGTAACTATGGCTCAGCACCTCTTGTGACGTTATTGATATAAACTGGGACCATATAGAACATGGGTTGCAACCAAGGTCCTGTAGTGGCACCAGATCTTATGTAAAGGGCGTCATATAAGGTGTCTAAGACCAAGTTATGGGTTACTGGTTATGATTATGCTGTCTGTATGTCTGTATCATTATGTAGTTGAAGTTATAAGAATTGGCTGTATACTGTCTGTATTTCAAATTGGTGCTGCAGTTCTGGGAAACACCCCAGACAAGTTGGTGTTAGCTCTGCCTAGCCTGCTTGATGGCCCATTAAGGGCCATCAGCTACACAATTGACCCATTGAGAGGAGGCAGATACGCCTTGTGACTCAGCAAAGTATGCAGGGACTTGCCCATGTGACTCCAAACTCCATTTTGCTGTAATTTTCCACAGTAAGAACAAAGAAGTGTTCTTACACCTGGAAGTGCCTATATAAGGCTGATGCCTCATCTCCATTTTGTCTTCAATCCTGTTTCTTACCTCTGGAGGGACTTTGCTACAAGCTGAAGCTCTACAGAAGGGACTGATGACCCATCCCAGCGGAGGATGTTCTCCAGAGACTTGATTTGAACCTGCAGTTTACTCCATCACTGCTACAAGCCTGAACTAAGAACTTTGCCATTACTGTATGTAATTGATTCCATTTAACCAATTCTAGCTCTCATCTCTATCTTTTTCCCTTTATGAATAAACCTTTAGATTTTAGATTCTAAAGGCCTGGCAACAGCGTGATTTGTGGGTAAGATCTGATGTGTATATTGACCTGGGTCTGGGGCTTGGTCCTTTGGGATCGAGAGAACCTTTTTCTTTTACTGGGGTGTTAGTTTTCATAACCATTCATCCCCAGGACGAGTGGCACTGGTGGTGATACTGGGAAACTGGAGTGTCTAAGGAAATTGCTTGTGTGACTTGTGGTTAGTCAGTGGGGTGAAACCGAAATCCTTTTTGTCTGGCTGGTTTGGTTTGCCTTAGAGGTGAAAAAACCCCAGCCTAGGGCTGTAAGTGCCCCGTTTGAGCAATTGGTCCTGAATTGAAACTCTCAGTTGGGTCCCGCCAGAACCTCATCGTCACACCTCTGCACTCTGATTGGTGGAGGCTATTCCATTTCAGAATAATGCTTTCAATAACAGTTTGCTAAATACAGTGTATTTAATATAAAGGAATTGTGCTGAGGGATGAGAAGCATTAGTTTAATCCTGTCATAAACAGATAAGTAAGAGTTAATAGAACAAAAGTGCTTCATAGCTCTTTTGCCTGGAAAGGGTTAACAAAAACAGTGAGCCTGGCTGTCACCTGACCAGAGGACCAATCAGAGGACAGGATACTTTCAAATCTTGAGGGAGGGAAGTTTTGTGTGTGCTATTAGTTTTTGGTTGTTGTTCACATTGGGGGCTCAGAGGGATCAGACGTGCAACCAGGTTTCTCTCCAATCTCTCCGATACAGGCTCTTATAAGTTCAGAATAGTGAGTACTAGGTAGATAAAGCGAGTTAGGCTTATGTTTGTTTTCTTTATTTGCAAATGTGTATTTGGCTGGAAGAAGTTCAAATGTGTATTTGGCTGAAAGGATTTTAATTTGTATTTGTATACTTAGGCTGGGAGGGTATTCCCAGTGTCTATAGCTGAAAGACCCTGTACTTATTCTATTTTAAATTTACAAAGATAATTTTTACTGTTTTTCTCTCTTTAATTAAAAGCTTTTCTTGCTAAGTACCTGATTGGTTTTTTTTTATCCTGGTGAGACTCCAGGGGACTGGACAGGGAACTGGTAGGGAGAAAGGAGGGAAGGGGGAGAGAGAGGCTAATTTCTCTCTGTGTTAGGATTACTTTCTCTCTCAGGGAGAATCTGGGAGGGGGAAAGAGAAGGAAGGGAGGAAGGTGAATTTTCCTCTCTGTTTTAAGATTCAAAGAGTTTGAATCACAGTGATCTTCCAAGGTAACCCAGGGAGGGGAAGCCTGAGAGAGGCAACGGTGAGGGAAAGAGTTTACTTCCCTTGTGTAATGATCCAGAGGGTCTGGGACTTGGGGGTCCCCGGGCAAGGTTTTGGGGGGACCAGAGTGTACCAGGCACTGGAATTCCTGGTTGGTGGCAGTGCTACAGGTTCTAAGCTGGTAATTAGCTTAGAGGAATTCATGCTGGTACCCCATCTTTTGGACGCTAAGGTTCAGAGTGGGGAATTTTACCATGACAAATCCCAACACTCCTGGATTCATTTAATGTATATTCAGAACATTTGAAACTCTACCTGAAACACAGAAAACATTTTTGCCTCAGAGAAAAAGAAAAGATTAAAAAGGTGATCCTGGCAATTCTAAATTTCAGAAGGAAGAGAAAAATCTGTGAAAATCAGAGGATAATGGAAAGGTCAGCAATAAACTGTAGTTAATAATAATAATAATAATAATAATAATAATTAATAATTAATAAGCATTCCAGACAAAGCTGAGGAGTCCCTGGTCCTGCAAATACTTTTAACTTTAATTGTGTGAGTATTCATATTCACACCGGTGGGACCACTCATGTGCTGAAGGTTAAATACATGTGTAAACATTTGTGGTAGTGAAGCCTTCTTGGATGAAGGGAATGCAGCAGATCTGGGTTGTAATGAAGTGTTTGATAGAAGTGGCCAAATTCAAAAATGATGTGTAAGGATATGTAATTCATATGTTGACAAGTGTGTGTAAGTATGGGTTTGGCAGTCTTCTTTTCCATTTAAGAGGGTGTCAGTGTAAGGGAGTCTCATTTGGTGCACTTTACATGGCATGGAGTATGGATAAGTTGTAAGAGTGTGTAAATAAAATCTCAGGTGACCCTGAAGTCAATGGTAATTTGCAGGTTCTTAGGAGCTCAAATGATCCCATCCAGAGCCTCACAGGGTAGCTGCAGGTTTTAGCTGAAAAAGTCATATTTTTGATAAAATATACACAACAAGAAAGACTTGGGTGTCTTTTTTTAAAAATCACAGCTACTAAGGTTTTCCTACTGGTAAAGGAAAGACAAACCAGAACAAAGGGTCAAAACTAAGATTGATGTTGCAACTACAATGAAGTAATTCTACACTTTAGTTTTCTTGAACTACTCATACAATATTCTAATTTTTTTACTTGAAAACCATTGCTATTTTTAAATAACTACAGCGTCTGAAGACTGTCCTTTCCCATGAAATGTACGTTCAGGAGATCTGGGTTTGGGTCCGATTTCTGCCACAGATTCTTTGTTTGACATTAAGTTACTTAAACTCTATATGCCTCCGTAATCACAATACAGTACTTTCATTTCTCCACCCATTGTCTGTCTTGTTTATTTAGACTGTAAACTTTTCAGGATGGAAAGTGTTGGGTCACTTGGGATGTCTAGATGCTACAGTAAAACAAACTGATAATAATAGCAACCTCAGAGCAATGTTACAAATAAATAAGTAAAGAAATTACTTGTCCTTAACACCGCAAAATATCTAAATATTCCTGAGTAAAAGTCACAATTGTCACAGATGGGAGCTTGTTTTTAAAACCTTTATTTTTCTGGGGAAAAGAGGAGATTGCTTCAAAGAGAAATCTGAGGGAAAAAACATCATCTTTAATTGAAAGGAGCTCTTTCTAAGCAGAGAAACAATTATGTATATCTCTTTTTTTTCCCCTTCAGGGACTTCTAGGACTTCCCTTGGGATTTTCTGATTCTGAATTCATGCTGAGATCCAAATTTTGCAGAGTATTTAAGAAATATCTTTCCTCTTAACCCGGAAAGCAAATCTTGCAGGCTACAAGATTTAGGTTCCTTTGCTCTAGGTCTGAAAGCTCTCTGGGTTCTTTCAACATCAGTAAGAAGGGATTCTTGCTTCTGGGCAAAATAAGTATCACCCTTTCCATCTCTGGCACACCAGTTACTCTAATATTTGACTTATAGTTCTGGCTTCAAAATCTTCAGTTATCTACAATAAAAAAAAATATCCTTGCTCAAATGAACAGGTTCTTAGGTTGATGAAATTAGAGTATCTCCAAATCACTGTGTAGCTATTCCATGTTGTCCATTCTAGTGCTGAAGACATCCATCCTGGATCTCTGTAAGGTCCAGCATGTGTTTCAGCTACTTTGTTCCAACTGATTAAATTAGGATTTTATCCTAGATTGTGTAGAGTTGAGGCTCTTCACTCTTGACCTATTCCTTCATGACCTGTAAGTCATACTTTACCCTTGCTACAGTTCTGTTTGCAATCACCGTGCTAGGGGTCAGACCAATTCCCATATAAGTTAATGGAAGGGATCCCACTGACTTCAATAAGAGCTGGATAAGGTGCTATATATTTAAAATGTATAACTACCTTACAAAGGGTCCAAAATTATGGGTAAAATATCAGGTTTCAATGTCTTCTTCCCTCACATAGTACATGAAGTATATGAGAGGGAGTATCTGAGGGAAACCCAATTATATTGTTTCGCCACTTCTTAAGATTAGATAAAGAAATGGTAGATCTTTGGATATATCCTCAGTTGTATGTGTCTGAACTACTATATCCTGTAAAAAGTGCATTGAAAGATGATCAGGGAATCCATCCAGCACATGCACGCTCACTGGAGGTTTCCTGTCATTCTGATGACAAGTAGCTAAGGATGTGGTTTGTGATTTCAGTTCACAACGAGCATCTGGTAGTCTGCCATCTGCTCCACAGATGTAGTGAAATTAGAATATCACACACATACTGAGGATGGGCCAGATACTGTGAGTTTCTGAGCACCTTCAATTCCCTTGGAAGTCATTGGGAGTTGGAGGTGCACAGTGCTTTGGAAAACATTCAGCACAACAGAAGATCAGATCTTGTATCAGACGTGTCCATGAGTGTATAGTTCATAATGAGAAGAACTGAATCCCTGGGAAAGGAGGAGTAAGTCCCACAGGACTGTGAGAACTGTCACTCTTGTATATCTGTACCTCAGTGCAAAGTAGAACTACCATTCCACATGGACACACAGTATTGATTATCATATAAATTAATTCTGTATTCCCAATTTTCAATTTGATCAGTTTGTTTTTATATTGGTTTCAGCATACACAAGAAGATGAAGAAAATGAGTGTCTTCATTTTTTCTGATGATGTTGGATTAAAAAAAAAATACACAGGAAACAATCAAGTGCAAGAAGTCACCCAAACATTCACTATTATAATGACGTGCAAAAAACATACTTTCCAATATACTCTCCAGAGCCTTTTTGCAGTCTTGTTTCAAGGGAGTTATGCATGGAACATCTACCATATCATTCATTATATCATACCTACTCTGTGATAAGGATCAGACTCTAATAGTGGCCACAACAGTGCAAATCCAGATTAATTCCATTGAGCGGCACGGGCTGAGGGACATACTGGCTGCTGCTTCCAACTGCTCCTATTGGCCTGGAGCAGCGAACTGCAGAGCAGTGCGAGCCGCAATCAGCCGAACCTGCAGACGGGGCAGATAAAAAAACTGGCCCGGCCCTCCAAGGGCTTTCCCTACACAATCGCCATCCCAAGTTTGGGAAACACTGCCTTAGGGTATGTCTACACTGCAGTAAAACATCAACAACTGGCCCTCATCAGCTGACTCAGGCTCATGGGGCTCAGGCTGCAGGGCTATAAAATTGAAGTGTAGATGTTCAGGGTCAGGGTGGAGCCCTCAGTCTCAGAGCCCAGGCTCTAGCCCAAGACCAAACATCTACACTGCAATTTTATAGCCTCACAGCTTCACCCCTGTGAATATAAGTCAGGGAACACAGGCCAGCCATAGGTGTCTTAATGCAGTGTAGACATACCCTATGATACTATGTTGATGAACAGGGCAAGCTTTAGGAAGTGCAGGGCCCAATTTCAACAGTTTCAATGGGGCCCCAGCAAGGATGACTTAAAAAAACACCACGTAAAAAAAAAAAAACATGGGGCTTGTACTCACTGGGCGGTACTCCGAGTCTTCTGTGCCACTTTGGTGGTGGGTCCTTCACTAGCTCTGGGTCTTCAGCGCACTGAAGGACCTGCTGCTGAAGTGCCGCCAAAGTGCTACCAAAGACCCGGAGCGCCGCTGGGTGAATAAAAATTAAAAAGGCGCCTCTAGCCAGGAAAGGAATTCTCACTGGGGGAGGGGCCCTCTTAGGTTCGGGGCCCGATTCAGGACAATTGGTGGAATAGGCATAAAGCCAGCTCTAGTGATGAAGGCCAGAGAGATTGGGTTAGGTAGATAGATATATCACAACCTCTAAGAGCCACAAGTGGCTTGTGAGAAGAAGGGCACCTTGGGAAGTATCACAAGGGAAGTCTATATATTCTCTAAAGGTGAAAATTACTCCATTGCAGAGGACTTTAGCACAAAGCCTTTAGCACCACATAAAAGTCACATTAAAGATGTAGGCTGGTGCTGAGGGACTGACAAATGCTCTATGCATTGCAGTGGACTTTGTCATAAATAGTTTGAAACCCCTTTCTCTTGGCAATCATTGTCCAATAGTCCCACTAGCCTGTAAACATTTGAAATGGATGACATGACAGCCTCAGCAATCTGACATACTGCAGATGTGCCCATGCCTCATGGGAGGAATACATTTTTGGAGTTACAGTACCTTGCCCCTGGAGGAATGGTGAATGAGTTTCTCACTCTCATTAAGCTTGATCTTGTCTAGTTTTTACCACTAAGCAAGTCTGGGCTTGCTTCCTGGTGTTCCAGGCTTGTTGCTTGTTAATAATAATGATTGCTATACAGTATGTCTGGTGTAAATCAATGTTGCTTTATTAAGATCTATGTATGCCAACTGAGATTCTGACCCCAAGATTTTGTTTTGAATGATTTCGTATGTGGGGGATAAACAGGAGCAAGAATGGTGCATGTTTCATATTGACTTACAACTTGTGCATCCCCACTGACTTCAGTGAAGTAGCACAGGGTGTAACTCAGGGCAGAATTTGGCCCTTGAGGCCTACTCTGGAGGATGTAGTTGTCAGGAGTGTCATTTCAGAAAAATTCTGGCAGGACAAAGTTGTCTGAGCACATAGAACATTATATCCTGCAAAGTCAAGGGGTGCAGGTGGAGGGTATGCAAAAAGTGGAGCATATAGACCTTAGAAAAGTCTGAGTGGGGCAACTGCCCTCTTTGCCTCATAGAAAATGACACCCCTGCTAGTGATATTCTTCTCTCTGTAGTATCAGGAGACACTTGCATTTCATTTCTGAGCCAAGGTGGAAAGGGATGGTGTCCCTAAGCTCTCTTTGCCAGAAGCTGGGAATGGGCGATGGGATGGATCACTTGATGATTTCTCGTTCTGTTCATTCCCTCTGGGGCACCTGGTATTGGCCACTGTCAGAAGACAGGATACTGGGCTAGATGGACCCTTGGTCCAACTCCATAAGGCCGTTCTTATGTTCTTTTGTTATCTTCCTCCTGAGGCCTTTGAATGACATAACAAAAAAGCTCCTACATCCTGCAGCCATCCCATTATGGGCTTGTAAACTAAGGCTGGGTCCTGTCAGCACTTCTTAGGGTGATATAAGAACAAAAGACATTAGTAAGATGTGTGAACATCTATTGTACCAGATTGCAGCACCTATTTCATCCCTTATGGAACTCCTTCTGTAGCTGCAGTTATTGATTTTTATTATTACTATTATTCTAGGTTTTTTATTTTTTTTAAAAAAAAGACCTCAAAATTAAATGTACAGGTTTGAGACTTTAATCATACAAATGACAATAAATTCAAAGTTAATATCCCGTATAACTGGTTGAATACAGAAGAACAAAAGATTCACGAACAGTAGTGAATACTGGGAATGATTCCATTTTGATCCACTGCTGTTTGTGGCTCGTACCATTCAGCATGATCATACTATTTAATATAGCTTTCTTCAAGACTTGCTTTAGCTCAAGTAAGATATGGGCTTGATGCAGGAATTACTAGATTAAATTCTATGGCCTGTTTTCTGCAGAATGTCAGATTAGTTTATCATAATGGTCCCTTTTGGCCTTAAAAATCTATGAATCAGTATTCACAATATTCAGGCTACCCCTGGTATGCCAAAAATCTTGAAAGTGCCACAAATATATATTTTTTTTATTTGCTGTTTGTCATGCACCTTTTACCAAGTGTTTGCTCCTGAGTGGATGACTGAAATAATATCCCTTTGCAGTGAATAGTTCACATACCACCCAAAGCTTGAAAATTATTCATTCAAGTTATTTATGCAATGGAAAATTGAATCCATATTTTGTATGACTCCCCTTAATATGCTTCAAAACTGAATTTAAATACCATTTCTTTAGTAAGACTGTAAATAGCTTAAATTTAATGCTATTGTTTGGTGTTTGAATTCCACCTTCTTCTATAACCATGGAGGCAGATCTATAGCTTTTGGGATTTCATACCTATGTGGTATGATCATGTAAAAAATACAAAACAACAACAACAAAGCCAGTGCATACTAGCAAGGGGACAGAATGCAGCCTAACTCTGTATTTCCTCACTCTTATGCAAATATCTAAACTTTCGTATTTTAATAAGATAGATTTTGCATGGTGTTCAACCTAATTGTAATGGAATGTTGCATGCATGCAGATTTTAATGTGAACAAGCTAATTAATTTACTTGCATTTCATATGATCCATAAAGGATTTTAAAAGTTGTCATTAATAATATTGTCTCTGGTCATTAATCATAGGTTCCTGTTAGATTTACATCACTGAGCAATAGTAGTGTCCTCTGGTGATCACAATAATACCGGTAAACTTTCCATGCATATTCATTAAAACTATGTAGCCTAATGGATAAATGAGCAGATTCTGATTTCATTGACTTCAGTAGAGTAACTCCAGAGTTACAGCCCTGTAAATGCAGTAATCTGCTCCAAAGCATCTAGGCCTTCTCTCAATTCTGCAAAGAGTTTTACATGTGTTTAGCTTTACACACTGTGAGTAATCCAGTGGAAATCAATGGGTCTCCTCAGAGTATGAAAAGTTGAGCACTTGTGCAAGTCTCTGCAGGATCAGGGTATTAAAATACAGATTAATTAATATTACTTTTTACATGCATTTGTATTATAAACTTAAACAGTTTTTGTGACACTGAACAACAAAAGGAACAGGACATAATGTACCAAACATGCAATAAAATCCAGTGGAAGCATCATATGCTGCAAGAAACCAATATCCAGTACTTAACGGACAGGTCCTCTTAGCTTCTGAAAGTTCAAGGGCAGAATGACAAGCAAATGGCAAGGGGATATGGTTGCTTAACCGAGCTGTCCTTTTCATGTAATTGATGAATAGCACCTTCAGATTAATGAGTAAATCCTGTTGGCTCCTGCATGAGTGCACAAGGCCCTGAAATTGTTGGAATTACTGTTGTTTTGTTGAAATGGGTGCAAGGTAAGGGACCCACAGAACAGATCATATACCACTTGCATGCTGGGGAACAGTTGTCCACATGTGCCCTTTTTTGGCAGGGTAAGGATGGAGTCAGGCTGGGGGTAATTTTTGAGATTGTGTCATTTGGGTCTGTAAACTTCATGGATCTACAAACCACGATACGGTCAGTGATATGTAGCAGGACGTAGCTGCTACAGCAGCGCTGAAGCAGTAATAGCATGTTTGTTGTGGCTGTATGGCTGCTCCATGCTTTTGCTTGGGATTTCTTAGAGGATTCCTTCTCTTGAAGTGGTCCCTGCCAGAACTGGACAAACTTTTTCAGCTGAAACTCTTTTGGGTGAAAAATACAGATGTATTGACACCAAAACTTTCAGTGAATTTGTGTTGATTTCATCTAATAGTTTAAATCAGCCTTCCCCCGCCCAACCTGAATTCTGAAAAATCTAAACTTTTTGGGTTTGAAACAACTTTGTGTTTCAAAATTTCCTTTCATTTTATGTTCAATCAAAACAAAATGTTTCATTTGACCCAAAACATTTTCTTTTTTTCTTTTTCTTTTGAATTGCCAGTGAACCAACATAATCATGATTTGTTTCTCTCTGGTCCCAGCACATTTATTAGGGCTTTGCATGGCAGACAAGAGTAGGTTTATTTATATACTCATAACTAAGGCTAAGTTTGGATCATGAATATTTTTAGTAAAAGTCAGGGACAGGTCACGGGCAATAAACAAAAATGCATGGAAGACTATGACCTGTTCCTGACTTTCACTACACATATCCCTGACAAAAGGGGTAGGCGGATTCTACACCCACTGCTGCAAGGGCCTCACGGGTTCATCACTGCTGCAGGGTGTGGAAGCTCCAGGGTCCCCCTGCCTGTGGGGCTGGGCTGTTGCAGGGTCCCCTTGCCCTTGGGGAAGCTGGACAGCTGCAGGGGGTCCCCCCGCCACCTGCCATGGCTGGGAAGCTGTGGGGTCTGCCAGTCCCCTGCTGCCTGCCGCGAGGTTCAGCAGCTACAGGGTCCCCTCACCAGGGCGGGTGCTAGGAACTGCGGGGTGGGGCCGGCTTGGAGCTCCAGCCCTGGGGCAGAAAATATCACAGAGGTCAATGGAAAGTCATGGATTCCATAACTTCTGTGACCTCCATAACATAGTCGTAGCCTAAGTTATAACTTCAATCTTTCCTATCATGTACAGTATTTCCCAGACTTTGGACACTTATGTACATGAGTGTAATCCTTACTCATGTGAGTAGACCTATTGACACCAATGGTATTAATCAAGTGAGTAAAAGTTGCAGACATGGGTGTCATATGAGTTAATTTCTCCTGTTCCAGTGTCTGTATGTTTCATTACTCAGATTTCATTGCTATGTACAGTTCTAAAGGAAGAATAGAAAATGGGTATATCTTTAGGGCAGAATTAGTATCCTGATCTAAGTTATATCAATATCAGACCAATAATATATATTCAATTGGTGACAAATTCATGTTGTTTGCCTACAGTTACCAGAGTTTCTTACTTTTGCAACAGCTACTAGGTCTGATTAAAAATACCAGCAGAGCTCCATCCTCTCCTTTCCAGCATCTGTTTTTATTTAATCCACTCATTATAATGGATCCATTTGGAGATAGATAGGGGCTGCGTAGACTCTGGTACTCTGATGAGGTTGAAAGTTCAAATGGAAATAAAATTAATGGTTGACAATTTCCAAGCAGTAAAGGGAATTTAAACACGTCTTCTGTTTTACTTTAATGGAAGGTGTGTGATTAAAAATCATCTGCATTGATTTGAAACAATCATCTAATTTTATGGTGCAGTTGCAGGATCTAGTCAACATTTTCCCATGAAAAACTAAAGATTTTTTGCATGAAAATTTTTTGTTTGAAATTTAAGCGGGGAAAAAAACCCCAAGCTTTTCAATGAGCTCTATTTTGAATCATTTAAGTTGCTTTCCTTCAGATTGTCTCCACTCTTTGTATTTTTACAGAAGTAAGGCACCCTAAACAGAATGTGTTTAACTAGGAATATATAATACAGTGTAGATACAATATGTACCACTATCAACCTGCTCATGTTAAAAATCCATCAGACATTTTATAGCCCACCCTCTAATGTAGTTAAATCTTTCTGAAGGTGTCGTTAGCAAAGATTATGACTCTAGGGTTTGGTGGGTTTGGGGTTTTTTTTATGTTTAGTCTTCTCCTTCATAGTTAGGAAAAACTGTTCTGGGGTTAGGGCACTGGCCTAGGATTCAGAAGACCTGGGTTTAATTCCCTCCTTCTGCCACAGACTTCCTGTGTGAGCTTGGACAAGTCACAGAGGCCTGGATGCACAAAAGGAGTTAGGCACTGTGATGCTTAGTATTACAACACTTAACTTTTGGGCACCCGACAGATCACTGCAACTCACAAAGCCTGAGATAGGCACCTCAGCTCTGATACAATGAATAGGAGTGGACGGGTGCCATTGAATATGTCTACACTGCAAAGAAAAACCTGCAGCACCGAGTCACAGAGCCCAAGTCCATTGACTTTGGCTTGTAGGGCTTGGGCTGTGGGGCTAAAATAGCAACGTAGATGCTCGGACTTCTAGACCTCCCCCTTCTCTTGTTTTGATGTGGCCTGGAACAATCCTGAAACATGCAGGCCTGAGACAAGGTGCATATTGGGATAGATGGTCAGAATTCTATAGTTTTATGGATGTTTGCAGAGTGAATTTTGGAGAAGGTAAATATTTAAAAGGTCAACTATATGCTCTGTGAGGGAACCCAGGCTACTACCGAGAGTTAAAAGGTATCTTAATGTGGCATTGATGGTCTTAGAGGATGGCCTGTGAAAGCTGAAACAGCATTGCTTGTGTCATTGCAAAAAGAGTTCCTCATAACAGAGGCAGGCCTAGAAGCCAAAGCTATTGATAAAAGAGAGTGAATAACCCCTTGATGCTGGGCCTGAGATGTTCTGGAAATTTTAGATTAGGAGTCCAGTTGCTATTTTGCCATTTATGTGTCTATTTGCAATTGATTAAGTTAAATGAACTCAATGTTGCCAAGAATTGTTGTTTTTTGTGCATTTGATTGGAATGGTCAGGTTGCATCCCATAGGAATAAAGGGATTGTTGGTTGTAACAAAGAGGAAGCATTTATGGGTAAGATCCTCCTACAAAATGCACTGAGCCAGCTGGACAACTATTGGAACTTTTCCAGTAGAACACATGCCCATCTAGAAGGAATGTGCAAGCAAGCAGAAAGCCTGGTCCTTGTTGTGAGCACTGGGCTATATTAGCTCATTGTGGCTCAGTTGCAAGGGTACTCCACTTGTTGGTTGTATATTTTGCTGAAGTTCTTATTTTAAAAAAGAATAAAAATCTGGTTGTATAGTAATATTCTCCAGTTCCTCAGAACAGTGTTCCAACCTCTTGCAGAGATATGAAGAAGACTGAAAACATTGCTGAATTAGCTACAAGTATGTTTTTAAAGAAGGGATGATTCTCCTGTCAAGCCAATGAAACATACAAATCACTGATTAAGTGGTGAGGAAACCTTCTTTTTCTCCATGAGTGTAATTAAAGGGCTGGTTGAGCAAGCCACAGTCTCCTCTACCCACCTCCCCTCAACTCCTTTACACCTGCCTGGTGTTCCACATCTTCATTAGTCACTTGGGGCTAGATTTATGAAGGTATTTAGGCACCTAAACAGTTTTGAAAATCCCACTAGGTATATGCTTGCCTTTTTAGATGCCTAAATACCTCTGTAAATCTGGTTTTTTTGCAGCAGTGATACGAGTCCCACATTTTGAATAAAAGAATATTCTGAGCTCAGGGCCATCTCTAGAGGGGTGCCTCCTAATGCCCCTCCTGCCTGCCACTTGCCTTTCCATTTGACTCCTCACCCTGCTCGCCCACTCACCTCCCCGCCCAACTCCTCATCTGAATATCAGGACAAATGGCATCTCAATCGTACATCAGTCAGGACACGGGACCAAGGGATAAATATTGGGACAGTCACAATTTTATCAAAGCGCAGGGCCCAGGGCAGTCGACCCCATTCGCCCTACCCAAGGGATGGCTCTGTCTGCACTATATGTTAGCCTGTGAGACTTCCCAGACTAACAGCTAGTTTCACTGAAGCTGGCACAAAGAGGTGTGACTATCCCCTTTCTGTGCAGGAAGGTGAGACCCTATGCTATATATTCTTCATAGAGATATGCTTCTGGTATGAATATGGCATAATTAAGATGTTTTGTGCAAGATGGGTCATGTGAGGTATCATTGTAAAGGTTATAATTTACTGACTGTTATTACCCAGTTTGTATGCATGTATCATTTCTGTATCTGAAGTTAGAAATATTGACTATGTAACAATTACAACTGTGTTTTCACCTGCGGAGTGCCCTCCAGACAGTATGCAAACAGCCTGGATGGGCCATTAGGAAGGACAATAGGACTTTGAAGATATTAATCTTCCTCCTTCCTGAGAAGTTTCCTGGGATGCTGCTTTGACGCTGCAGGGTCAGGTGAGCCTGTCACCTGGTACTAGACCCCATCTTAGATGTCTAGTGTTTTTCCATTAAGAGGAAGTGGGGGTCAAACTGGGAAACAAAGGAGTCCCACCATATGCAAATCCTATTTAAGGCTGGGAAGTGAGTTAATCTAGGCTCTTCTGCACTGCTTCCCCGCCCAACAAGGAAGATGATGCAAACACCTGAAGAAACAAAGGAACTAAACTGAGGGAGGCGGGGGTTGAGCCTAGGCAAGAAAAGTCAGCCTGTGAAGGGGATACGTGGAGATTTAAGCTGAAAACAGTGCAGTTTACCTTCAAGAAACTCTGTAACCTGCAAAAAAGCAACATTTAGGGTGAGAAATCACTATCTGTAGCCAATTTCTTTAATGTATTAAGCTTAGTATGCGTGTTTTGTTTTATTTGCTCAATAATCTGCTTTGTTCTATCCCTTATAATCACTTAAAATTTACCTTTTGTAGTTAGTAAACTTGTTTTTTGTTTATTCTAAAACCCAGTTTGTGCAATTCATAACTGGGGTGCATATCTTCCTCCACATTGAGGGAAGGGCTGAATTTCATGAACTTATGCTATATAGATCTCTGTACAGTGCAAGACAATATCGTGTTGGGTTTACTCACCAGAGGAAGTGTGCACTTGAGTACTGAGCAATCCCTGAGCTGAGTCCTCCCACAGAGAGCTGATCGCAGACTGTGTGAGTCTACAGTTGTGTGTCCCTACCTATGTGTGTGCTAGAAGGGGGCTTGAGAGCCTGTCACAGCAACACAGAGTAAGGGGAACCCAGGCTGGTGGCACAGGAAGGCTCAGTGGGACCCCTGCACATTAGTAGGCACCCCAGAAGGGTGGGGTCCAACCCGTCATCTTTCCTGAGCCACGGCAGTTGGTGATGTCATTGCTGTCTCCCTCAGGGGTTTCTGCCTGCAGGAGTAGCTTCACATTATGACTGAGCTTCTGCAGACTTCTTGTCAGTAGAGGTTGTATACAAGATATACTGAATCAGTAGATCATGTCACCCTGAAGTCAGTGGAAGATTGCAGATGCTTTCCATCATTGCAACTTTTCTCTTGAAGAGCTTTCCACACCTAAGGCCCCCACCCAGGATCTCCACTGCTATACATTCTGGGCTGAATCTTGCCATAATTCTGGCCTGACATAGCAATCTTTCCTGAGCCATTTTGAATGTCCTTCTCAGAAACATCTTAGATGTGATAGGATTCTAAAACTCCAGCATATCATTAGTGGAATGTCTTGTCTAACCTAGTATTTCCAACCAAGTGGTTTTTGAGAAAGATGGGGGGGGGGAAATGAGTGAGGGCTGGTTGAAGAAGAGTCGGAGTTTTTTTTAAATACAGCTATTAACTAGGCACCTCCATGCTAGGTTAATGCTATTTTTAGGGCTTTGTGGTAGGACCTCATTGTTGGTGAGTTGACCAGTAACATAATAGCAGTGATTGGTATTAAACAGACTTTAGATTGGTAAGACCAAGCATAAATCTTTCCCAAATGTTTAAATATTCTTACTAGTTCCCACCCCATCCACACTACGGTGCCTTCCACCAACCACTACTACTTTACCTTTGAGAGCAATAGAATTTTAGGTGCTGCAAAATCCTACTTTGAGGGTTAAAGAAATAGAACAGCTAAGCCTGATTCTAACCTTCGCTTCCTGTAGAGCAACTGGAGATGTATTAATGTGTTTCACTCACTCACTCCCGCAGTCCTCTCTCAGCCCTTGCCTTGGTTGCCATAACATCCTTTGATGAGATTAGTACTTTGTATACTGCTGAGATAAGCTCCTTATATTGGAGCCCAGAGACTCTGATATTTTCCAATGGGGAAAAGGCTAAAGCAATGTTTGGCTCACCTGGTAGTTTTTCTAGTGATGGTTTCACATGGTAGAAGCTCTGTAAAGAAGTTGTTTGAGGTTAATGAAATAAGTGTGGTAGTTGCACCAGTGACTGAATAACACCTATTCCAGCCATGTCCTGGCCTTTTACACAGCTACAATTTTTAAGAGGCCCAGGAGATATTTGGCCCCGGGACTGAAAATAGCAATGTAATGAGATCACTGGCCATTCAGGAACTTCCCAGTTATCACTAGACTGTGTACTGTAGTCATTTAGTACTTTAACAAGTACGGAATTCATATTTCTTACTCCAAAGGCTGAGGAGCTAAAGGAAATCTCCATGGTCTGTTAGGATAGGGCCTTTTACACCCAATTGAGAAGTTCTAACTCCATCCAGTAAAGGGCAGAAGTACACAGTATCCAGTTCATTCTTGCATCCTATTAAAGTCAATAAAACAACTTACATGCATAAAGTTAAGCATGTGCATGCATTTTTGTAGGATTTGGATCTTAGTTAACAGCTTTCTCATTTCCTGACTCTAAATAAAGCTATGTTATGTATCCAAGTAGCTTTGTATAGTAGTCACAACAGCATGGTGACTGACAGATACTGACTTTTAATGGTGACAATTGGATTTTTCCTTAAAAAAGTATTCCCCATCCTCCTGTATCATGAGGTGCTTATAATACTGAACATATAATCCCTAACTCTTTTGTCATACCATAGGAATCACATGACATTATCCATTATTTTGAAGCATGTTTAAAATCTCTTGCAAATATACAGTTAATTTGTGGCACAACTACATTATCACAATCTGTATTTTCATCCCACAAGAGAGTTGTGACTTGTTCTGCATTAATTAATCAAAATTACACTTAACTCAATATTTTTGCTATATT
The DNA here is from genome assembly GCF_007399415.2 of Gopherus evgoodei. NCBI lineage: Eukaryota > Metazoa > Chordata > Testudines > Testudinidae > Gopherus > Gopherus evgoodei. The sequence goes on from NC_044322.1 coordinate 228,633,172, forward strand.
CCATGAGTCAGTGACATACCCGGTGGCACCTGTCAATCACTGTTTTTCTATTTATACTTTAGCAGAACATAAACATACCGGTGTAAGTCTGGACCCCTCTCTTGAATTCAGGGAAGTCAGTCTATGTTTATATCACTTTAACTGCAGAATCTGACCTACTGTAAAAAGGTTGGACCAAAGTTAAACATTTTTAAGGCTGCAAACAGGTTCTCTCTCAACCCTGTGGAATGGTTTCTTTGCACTGCAAGACATGAAAACAACTCAATAATCAGCCTGTCTCACATACTCTATTAAATGCAATAGGCTTCTCCTAGTTCTGTAAATCCTACCTAAAAGGGAAAAGTCAAAATCTATTGAATTAATCAGGAATGTTACTGTCTGTAGCAATGCGACGACTCACTGCTGTGGCACCTCCTGCTGGTTGTTCTGGGAATTTGCTCTTCCAGCCTGGAGCACCCTCTGCAGGCCAGTGTCTCGCCTGCCGCTGGCCTCTGTGTCCCTCCCGGACTCCAGTGCCCCATCTCTCAGTGTTCTGCCCCCTGCAGTACCCCACACTCTCACTGGGTCTCCCCTCCCCAGGGAACCGCCAATCTCCACCTCACCTCAGTCTTTAGCTACTGCCAGTCAACATCTAGCCCTCACTCACTGGGGCAGACTGCAGTGTAATTGCCACTCATCAGCAAGACGGGTCTGGACCTGCTGCTTCTGCCTACCCTTGGGCTGCGCTCTGCAACCCCAGTACCTTTTCCAGCCTTTAGCAAGGCCTGCAGCATGGAGGTTTTCCAGGACAAAGCACCCCAGCACCTCTGGCCTTTCCTCAGCCCTGCTCCATTCATGTGCCCTGCTCAGCTCCCAAGCAGCCAGATATCCTGCTCAGATCCCTCTCAGCATCTAGAGAAAGAATGACTTAGCTCCAGGCTAGCAGCCCTTTTATAGGGCCAGCTGCGGCCTGATTGGGGCATGGCCCCAGCTGAGGTTGCTTCCCCAATAAGCCTTTCTTTTTTCTCTCAGACCCTGCCCTCTCCAAAGCTGCTTTTATCCCTCCAGGCAGGAGCGGGAGTGACCACCCTGCTACACAGTCCTATCACCCCAGACACCCAATAGATACACAGTCCTATCACTGTCTTTGTCAAACTCCTCTCTACATCTTCAGTAAGCTCTTCAATGTATTCTTACAGAGGTGAGTCTTTTTTTAATATTTTTCAGTTGTCAAGCCTGCTTGATTAGTGGTTCTAGCTAATAATACCTAGAGCAGAGACAAAATTTCTCAATACTTCAAATGACTGCTTCTTGGAGCAGCTGGTACGGGAACCCACAAGGGGAGAGGCAACTTTAGATTTAGTCCTGAGTGGAGCGCAGGAGCTGGTCCAAGAGTTAACTATAGCAGGACCACTTGGAAATAGTAATAACATTTAACATCTCTGTGGTGGGAAGAACAGCTCAACAGCCCAACACTGTGACATTCAATTTAAAAAAGGGGAACTATGCAAAAATGAGAGGGTTAGTTAAACAGAAATTAAAAGGTACAGTGACTAAAGTGAAATTCCTGCAAGCTGCATGGGCCCTTTTTAAAGACACCATAATAGAGGCCCAACTTAAATGTATACCCCAAATTAAGAAACACAGTAAAAGATCTAAAAAAGAGCCACCGTGGTTTAACAACCATGTAAAAGAAGCAGTGAGAGATAAAAAGACCTCCTTTAAAAAGTGGAAGTCAAATCCAACTGAGGTAAATAGAAAGGAGCATAAACACTGTGAAATTAAGTGTAAAAATGTAAGAAGAAAAGCGAAAGAGGAGTTTGGAGAACGGCTAGCCAAAAACTCAAAAGGTAATAACAAAATGTTTTTTTAGTACATCAGAAGCAGGAAGCCTGCTAAACAACGAGTGGGGCCCCTCGATGATCGAGATACAAAAGGAGTGCTTAAAGACAATAAAGTCATTGTGGAGAAACTAAATGAATTCTTTGCTTCAGTCTTCACAGCTGAGGATGTTAGGGAGATTCCCAATCCTGAGCTGGCTTTTGTATGTGACAAATCTGAGGAACTGTCACAGATTAAAGTGTCAGTAGAGGAGGTTTTTGAATTAATTGATTACTTAACAGTAACAAGTCACTGGAACCAGATGGCATTCAGCCAAGAGTTCTGAAAGAACTCAAATGTGAAGTTGCAGAACTGTTAACTAAGGTTTGTAACCTGTCCTTTAAATCGGCCTCTGTATCCAATGACTGGAAGATAGCTAATGTAACGCCAATATTTAAAAAGGGCTCTAGAGGTGATCCCTGCAATTACAGATCAATAAGTCTAATATCAGTGCCAGGCAAATTAGTCAAAACAATTGTAAAGAATAAAATTGTCAGACACATAGAAGAACATAAATTGTTGGGCAAAGGTCAACATGGTTTCTGTAAAGGGAAATAGTATCTTACTAAATCTATTAGAGTTCTTTGAAGGGGTCAATAAACATGTGGACAAGGGGGATCCAGTGGACATGGTATACTTAGATTTCCAGAAAGCCTTTGACAAGGTCCTTCACCAAAGGCTCTTACGTAAATTAAGTTGTCATGGGATAAGAGGGAAGGTTCTTTCGTGGTTTGAGAACTAGTTAAAAGGCAGGGAACAAAGGATAGGAATTAATGGTAAATTCTCAGAATGGAGAGGGGTGACTAGTGGTGTTCCCCAAGGGTCAGTCCTAGGACCAATCCTTTCAACTTATTCATAAATGATCTAGAGAAAGGGGTAAAAAGTGAGGTGGCAAAGTTTGCAGATGATACTAAACTGCTCAAGATAGTTAAGACCAAAGCAGACTGTAAAGAACTTCAAAAAGATTTCACAAAACTAAGTAATTGGGCAACAAAATGGCAAATGAAATTTAATGTTGATAAATGTAAAGTAATGCACACTGGAAAAAATAACCCCAACTATACATACAATATGATGGGGGCTAATTTAGCTACAACAAATCAGGAAAAAGATCTTGGGCATCGTGGATAGTTCTCTGAAGATGTCCACACAGTGTGCAGAGGCGGTCAAAAAAGCAAACAGGATGTTAGAAATCATTAAAAAGGGGATAGAGAATAAGAAGGAAAATATCTTATTGCCCTTATATAAATTGATGATACACCCACATATTGAATACTGCGTACAGATGTGGTCTCTTCATCTTAAAAAAGATATACTGAAACTAGAAAAGGTTCAGAGAAGGGGAACTAAAATGATTAGGAATTTGGAATGGGTCCCATATGAGGAGAGATTAAAGAGGCTAGGACTTTTCAGCTCGGAAAAGAGAAGACTAAGGTGGGATATGATAGAGGTATATAAAATCATGAGTGATGTTGAGAAAGTGGATAAGGAAACGTTATTTACTTATTCCCATAACACAAGAACTAGGGGTCACCAAATGAAATTAACAAGCAGCAGGTTTAAAACAAATACAAGAAGTTCTTCTTCACACAGCGCACAGTCAACTTGTGGAACTCCTTACCTGAGGAGGTTGTGAAGGCTGGGACTACAACAGCATTTAAAAGAGAACTGGATAAATTCATGGAGGTTAAGTCCATTAACGGTTATTAGCCAGGATGGGTAAGGAATGGTGTCCCTAGCCTCTGTTTGTCAGAGGATGGAGATGGATGGCAGGAGAGAGATCACTTGATCATTACCTGTTAGGTTCACTCCTTCTGGGGCACCTGGCATTGGCCGCTGTCGGTAGACAGGATACTGGGCTAGATGGACCTTTGGTCTGACCCAGTATGGCCATTCTTATGTTCTAGTAAACATGATTTCATGTGCACTGTTGCTGTCCAAATGCTTTTCAGATTCAAAGGTATGTAGCTCTAGGTCCAGTTCCTTTTGCACTGTTTGAAATAGCCCATTTAATAAAATGCAATCTTTGACTAAAGTGATTCCTGTGTGCATGGTATGATACACAGTGATGTCAGCTCAGTATAACAGTGCCCCATTCTCGCTCATCCATGGGGTCTGATGTTCAGCACCAAACATATAGTCAATTTACAACTTGTGCTAATCCTTGCTGGCAATACTAGTATGTGCTTATCCTCAGTGAGACCAGCCACTGGCAGGAGATATGATCATGCACACTTAGCCAGCATGCTTTAAATGCAGTCTTAGCCTGGGATTTTGCTGATATTCAGCTAGTTTCAAGAATGAAAGAAGCTAACTGGCCACTTTGACAGAGTCTTCTCCAGGTGTAGTGTAAGTTGTTATTACTCAAGGGTGCCCATGCTGAGGGCCCCAGGGATAATATACCAGGGGTCTAAGGGCTGGGCCTGTAGTATCTTGTTACTGCCTGTACTATCCTGACATGTTGCTGATATGATAATATCTAGAGAGTTACACACTTAGTACCTTCTGTAGGCGAGCTCCTTGCAACCCTCCATTCCTCCCACAAGCTCCCTGTCAGCCACCCTCCCATCCTTGTCTATCCCAGATACCTCCTGCAACTCCCCTCGTCAGGATCTCTGTGTGCCCCCATTCTTCCCTCCTCCCATAGTCCTCTGTTCCCACTTCCCTCCATGTCCTCTTTCCCGCATAGCAGAGGCTTGGTGTTCACTGCAGCCCCCATATCAGGGTCCCCCCATTCCCCACCACCTGGGGTTCTGTGTGCCCTCCCAGTCTTCTCTTTCCTCCCCTTTCCCAATATAGCAGGCTCCCCTATCCTCCCCCCACCAGGGGTTCTGGATGCACTCCCATTTCCCTTTTCACCAAAGCAGGGTTCCCCAATACTCCCCATGCCAGGGGATCTCTGTGGCCCTCCTCCCCACACCAGGATTCCTCAGTTCCCCCACCAAAGGGTGTGTTTGCCCTCCTATTCCTGTTTCTCTCCATTCTACCTTTCCCAAAACCAGCATCTCCCTAACATCCACCTCCTGCCTGTGGTTTTGTGTGCCCTCTCATTCCTCCTTGCCCATTCCAGGGTCCTCCATTTTCTTCTCATGGCAGGGGCTCTGCGTGCACCTCCATTTCCTTCTTGCTTCATGTCTCCCATTTCCCCCTTCCTCCTATACCAGAATATCCAATATTTACCCCCTGCCTCATATTAGCTGTTTCTTATTCCCTTCCTTCCTTCCCCGGGCCACAAGCTCTATGTGCCCCTTTCCTTCCATATCAGTGTCTCTCTCATCCTCAGGCCAGGGCTGTGTACACACTCCCATTCTCCCCTTCCCTATGCCTCACCATTATTATTTGCCTAAGAGAGAAATCAATCAGGATGTTGACATGTTAAGCTCCATTGGGAGGATGAGCAGAGTGATGAGATGGGGTATTGTTATGCTGGAAGGCATTAGCGGGTGCCATCAACAAGTTGTTTGATATGTAGGTAATTGCAGAGGTGCTTGAAGCTGTGGCAGTGCTAACCGGATGGCCTGTTTTGTCTCCATCATGTGCCCTTCATTTATCCGTCCTTTGCATTTGCTAATTTTCCCCAAAATTAATAGGGTTCTGACCACTGATGCCTAGGATATTCCCTGAAATTTTGCAATTGATTGGATCCAGCATTCAAAAGTTAATCAGGTAAATACATCCTTGCAGAATTGGAGGGTAAAGCAAAGACTTCATTTGGTGGCCCAATATTTGTACCTTCCTTGCTGGGTAAATAGGAGTTGCTTTTTGTCTGAGTTCACCAGCAATAACCTGTCCTTGATTAGATTGGACCAGCAGCTAAACACAGTGGTAGGCTGTGCTCTGCATTTCAGGAATTTGCTTTGGCTCTCCCTGCTGTGAGCATATCTGTGACAGCACTATTTGTTTGCACAGACATGGTGATAATGTGAGGACTGATTAGTTTTGCTCATGTCTGCTGTGGTGTCCCCGTCAAAAGCTTTTAATACATTCCAGATTTTTTAAAAATTAAATCAGTCTGAATTATGGATGTTGCCACTTACATCATTTTGTTGTAAGAGCGTGCTGACAAATAGCTGGGGAAAACCTTTTCTGTTTGAACAGTCTTTTAGTCCTTACACAGGCAAAAATCCTGTGGAAGTAAATGAGTAAGAGAAGAGTAAAATGGACTTCAGGATTTGGTCTTAAGTGATTTGATGGCATAGAAAACTAATGGGCACAACAGTCAACTGTTCTCAGAACTGTTTGACTTTTTAAAGTCTGTCATCTGTTTCCTCTTAAATTCGATTCTAGTCAGTAGGCATTTGCCGTGCATCTGCCACACCACAGCACTGAAAGTCACACATCTTATGTGAGAAGACTCCTTTCCTTTAGACCTAAACTGCTAGTGGGGATAGGCCCTAGATAGTTTCTCTCTTCTGGCAGTCAAAAGCTTTCCTTCCCCAGCATAGTGTGCCTGAAATTCCCAGACAACCTAAGACTCAAGTGGCCTAGATAAAATAAAGTTTACTAAGAACAGAGAAAGACCAGATTAAAACATTGAGTGGTCAGTGGCCCTAGAGAAAGAGCATAGATTTTGGGGGTGGGGAGGAGGTCTATGGTAGAGGTACTTATTTTGTGGGCATGGGATGTTGTGTATTGTTTGTTATTTACCACCAAACCAGCTGGGTTTGATTTAAATATATGCCCACCAAACATTCTGGGCTGATTACTGTACAATTGTTTTGTCTAAAAAACAAAACAGACTTATTCATATGCCACAACATTTGCAAGTTTGGTTTGCTAGTGTTTGCCTAGGATGTATTATAAGCGTAGACACTTTTCAACAAAATAGCCCCTTTCCCTGGTGTTTATTTTGGCCTTCAGCTGCCATCTGAATGCACCCCCTTGTAGTTTTTTAATTGCCACAGATGCCACCCCAATGTTTAGACCAGACAATTTTTTTAGAAAGGTTGATTGAATCTGGTTAGCCCCAGAGGGCAAGTTGCAGATCATTTTTCTGTCCATTTTCACTGTACAGCTGGGGTCTGATATATTTTTAGAGAGGTTTTGGGACCAGGGAATCACCGAAGGGGTGGCTTTGAAGCTTGGGACCATTTCTGTGCCCTCCTGATCACTCTGATCCACATCAGGACACACAATGTTGTAAGACTCCACTATTTTTATGGTTGCAAATTTGCAAGACAAAAGAGGAAGAAACGATTTTTTTGCTTCTTTTTTTTACCTACTTTTATGTGTAGGGCCCTACCAAATTCATGGCCATGAAAAGTGTGTCACAGATTGTGAAACCTGGTCTCCTCCCATGAAATCTGGTCTTTAGTATAGGGTAAAAGCACACAATACAGATTTCAAGGGGGAGACCAACATTTCCCAAATTGGGGGTCCTGACCCAAAAGGGAGTTGCAGGGGGGTTTCTGCACTGCCTTCAGAGCTGGGTAGCCACAGAGTAGTGGCTGTTGGCCAGGAGCCCAGCTCTCAAGGCAGCAGCCCACCAGCAGCAGTGCAGAAGTAAGAGTGATAATACAATATCATTCCATCCTTACTTCTGCGCTGCTGGTGGTGGCCCTATCTTCAGAGCTGGGCTCCTGGCCAGCAGCCACTGATCTCCATCTGCCCAGCTCTGACACAGGGCCAGCTCCAGGCCACAGCACGCCAAGTGTGTGCTTGGGGTGGGTTGGCATGGGGGGTGCTCTGCTGGTTGCCGGGAGGGTGGCAGGTGGCTCTGGTGCACCTCCCGCAGGCGTGCCTGCGGAGGGTCTGCTAGTCCTGCAGCTCCGGTGGAGCATCCGCAGTCATGCCTGCAGGAGGTCCACTGGAGCCACGGGACTGGTGAGCGGCAGAGTGCCCCCCACGGCGTGCCGCCGTGCTTGGGGTGGTGAAATTGCTAAGGCCAGCCCTGCTCTGAAGGCAGCACCGCTGCCAGCAGCAGTGCTTTGGGTCAGGACCTTTACAATTACAACACTATGAAATTTCAGATTTTAAGTAGCTGAAATCATGAAATTTATGATTTTTTAAAATACTGTGACTTGAAATTGACCAAAATGGACTATGAATTTGGTAGGGCCCAATTTATGTGCTGTGACTTGACTTGTATGAACCTGGCTCTGGTCTTTATTTCCCAGGTTCTGCAAGTATACAGAGTGGTCAAGTTGATCTAACACTAAGAATGACCGGCACCACTTTCCCTTTGTAAAAGCATGGTAGGGAATCTGATTCTGGATCATGACTTTAGATCTTAGCTGATGCTTGGTTAGGTTTACTTTGGCATTGAACCACACCTTGGTCTTTTGATCTTCTGCTTTGTCTATTGCCACCATGCATTTTTGTACTTTGCATCTGCAAGTTTTGTATCCAGGCTTCCGATAGGGCTATCATAACCGGTTGAGCTGGAACTGGGTGAATATATTTTCCGACCTCTCATTGGTCTTCCCATCAAGGCCCAGCAAGAGGACAAGGCTTTGAAATGGCATTCTCTAGCTCAGATGTTCATTAGTACTGGTGATAATATTTATCTTAATTGCTGCCTGATGCCTTTACCCCTTTTCTTCATTTGGATCTGTTGGTCCTATTCAATCACTTAACTTGTCCTGCGGCCACTGGATAATAGGGCATGTGAAACTTCTGCTTGATTAGCAGGGTGCACTCTTTTTTGAAAATTGATCTCATATCTGCTATTATTGTCTAAATCAATAAGCTTAGGGACACCCCCTCCCATCTGCAGAACAGATTGTACACCAATCGTTTTGCTGTAGATAGGGCAGTAATATTTAGAAGGGGGAAGACTTCCATCCAAAGTGAAGAAGCATCCACAACAACCAGCATATATCTTACTCCTTAATGTTAAGGGCAATTCCCCAATGTAGTGCATTTGAATTTGTTCACATGGACCCTGGGTGCCTGTCATAGACCTTCTTTGTTTTTTGTTAGCTGGATTATGTCTGGCACAACCAGGAAATTATCAAGGTGTCCCTTCAGGTCTTTTTCCCATTTGAGCCAACTTGTGTTTGGCCTCTGCCTAGTTGAGGTGACCACCTGCAAAAGACTCATGCACACATAACAGATCTTTTTGCTTATCCTATGGTACAACCCATACCAAACCATCTTCTGATGTTACACATAGGAACCCTTGCTCTACTAAGTCCTGACCTTCTACATTTACTGCCTGGCTACAGGTTTGCTTCCAAAGTGGGCCTAACTCCAAAACCTGTTTTTGGATGTTTTGCAGCTGCTCTGCCTTAGCTTGTGATTGTTGCTGGGCTTGAGTGAGAACTGCTACCAGGATGGCTGCCAAAGCAGTTTCTCATGACCAGGGTGGTCCAGTGCCTGCTGCATCTTTGACAGCTACGTCAACTGCCTGACTTTCTTTTACAAGGGACCCTCTATGTTGTGTGCCTGAATTTTAACCATGTCCAGTCAGTCAAATTGCTTGGCAATATTGTCCAGCATTTGCCACATAGCACTGAATTTGATCTCTCCTTTGGTAGTAGCCCAATATTTGTTCTGAAGCCCACCAGGCTAGCTTGACCACAGCTCCCCTGAATACCCAATCTAAGTTCAGAAATATGGTAATCGTAGAGTGCCATCCCTTTTCTCCCATTAGCACACTGATACCTGCTGCCAATTTTGCACACTGAGTTGACTTACTCCCACAGTTATGCTACATTCTGTCCCTCAGCTGCACCTTCTTTCCTTTGTCTTTGTACATAGTGGCTACTGCCATCTGTATACCAAACTTCTGCTTCATTTTTTAATGACTGGATTGTGGGTGCCAGAGGGACTAACTTCACATCCATGTGGCAATTTTTCTATGCAAATCCCTGCAATCCATTCCTTTGGCTCTTTAAGCTGAACAGCCTCCACATTTTCTCCTCGCAAAGCCTATTTATGAATCCTTTCATTGCTTACTTGCCCAGCCAATACTCTTATCTCTAGCAGTACCTTAAGGGGTGGGGGAGCAGGCAGGGAGGGCTGTGGTGACTGACAATGAACACTTTCTGGCCTCCCACCAAGGATTTGTCCTTGATAATAGCCCAGTATGCTGCCAACATTTTTTTCTTCAGTTATGCTTTTGTTTCACATCTTGCAGTGGCTGGGAGGTGAATGCCACCAGTTGATCCTGATCTCCACTATACTGTTAGGAGTTACCATGGGGTAAGTAAGTGGTTTTATTCTCATCTGGGCTAGCTGATACCAGAGTGCTCTCCAAAAGCTGCTTCATTTTAACTACCGTGTCTGTGTTCTTTCTGCCAATTACAGTGTGGTGTCCTTACCCATTCAAATAATGAGCTTGCTGTCTCAGCATACAGTGGAGACAACTCCCTGCAAAACCCTGTTACTCCCAGAAAAGATTGTAGTGCCCATTAGCCCATCGGGATAGGCAGTTTGGCAATTAATGCTGCCTTCTGGTGATCGATACTCTGCCCTTCTTTACCTATGGAAACTCCTACGAAGGTTATCTCTCTTTTAATCATCATCATGTTCCCTTTACACCTATGGCGTTTAGACAGTTGTGTGTTTTCATCATTCACTTTTAATCCTGTCCATTGCAGACACTGCAAAGTCTCAAACAAATCCTGTTTGTTCCTCTTCCAAAGGGGATTGTATCAATATGTCTTCCACATACTGGATGAGCCTATCCAGCTGAGGAAAATCCCTGAGACCATGCTTTGTGAGGGCATGGAAAACAGCTGGATAGCCTTTGTACCTCTGGGGCAGTATGGTCCATACATATTATTGTAAACCCCCACCCCTCCATGTAACAGCCATCCTGTACTGACATTCTGGAGCTAAAGGGAGGGACCAGAACTCATTGCTAATGTCCAGAACTGAAAACCACTTCATTCTCAAACAGATTCTTTAGATCATTTCTGGGTAAGATGCCACAGGTGCCATAGATTTTGCCCTATTTACACTTCTACAGACAATGGTCAATCTCCACCCACTTTCTGGCTTCTACATTGGCCAGGTTCCAGAATTATATGCCAAGTACATTGGCTTTACCATGCCTTGTTCTATCCATGCCTCCACTCCAGCGTGAATTAGACCTATGGATTCCTTAGGTATGGATACTGCCTCTGGAGTGGTGAGTCCTCCCCTTCAAGTGAATTCTGAATGTCCATTTGACCACATTTCTCTCTTCTGAGAAGTTATTGCTGCCCTGCTATCTAGGAACATGTCTCTGTTTTCACCCTTGCTATAATGGTTCTTACCATGGGGCATCCCCAGACATCCTGTGAAAGGGGTGGTGTGAAGAACAGTTGTGGTGCAGTGGTCTGGCAGCCCTATTGGAAGTTTACCAGGTGAGCCTTCAATCTTTTTATTACTTCTTCCAATTCCTTCTTCCTTTCTTAAGCTGCCAGAACAGCATGCATGTTTTGTGTTCCTGCTCTCCTTGTCCCTTCCCCCAGAATCCCTTACCTCTGGGGCTGGATTCTATTTGAAAAATCTTGGCTTCTGCCACCAACACTGGAGTTTGATTTAGCCGCCACCAGTGCTTGGCTCTGGCTAAGAACCTGTCCAAATGATCTGGATCCAGGTTGAACTGAAAAAAAATATTTCTTACACTCCAGAGGCACCACAACAAGCAACATTTCATTGTGCATTTTCTCTCCCTTCGTTAGTGCCTTACACATACCATGCTCTTGCTCCTAGTTTGGTTGGACTCTCCTTCAAGAGGAGCTTCATCATTGAGCTGATCTAAAATTATGCAGCACTCTTACCAATTATCCCCCTAAAGTTGTCACCTATAACCTGCAACCATAAGTGTGCCAAAGATCTCTGCAATACTTTATCCCAATCCTGTATAGTTAGATGGTTTGTCTCTTTCAAGGTTATTCCTTTCAAACATAATTGGGTAAAGCTGTTCCAATCATCCCAGGAAGGAGTTCCCCAATCATTAATAGGGGAGTCCAACTCCTTGATGCAGAGTGTGAGGGGGTGCCTGCCCCACACTGGGCTCTAGGGGGTTAATAGAGCCCTAGGGAGGCTGTTTAGGAGGCAGCCAATCATAGAAGGGCTAAAGGGAGCAGCCAGTCATGGCCCAGCAGGCCCATATAAAAACGGAGCTGCAGGGCTGAGGAGGGTAGTTCTCTGCTGGGAGCATAGGGACGAAGGACTGTCGCTGGAGGACTGAGAGAACTGCTAGCACCTTTGTCAGGGTTCCTCCCCACTCTGAACTCTAGGGTACAGATGTGGGCACCTGCATGAGAGTCCCCTAAGCTTATTTACCAGCTTAGGTCATCAGTAAGCTGCCACCACCAAGTGTGTCCCAAATCTTAGGGAAGAGCCACTTGGAACTTTGACTTTCCCCAAATATTCCCAATAATCTAACCCCCACCCTTTCCTGGGCAGATTTGAGACTAATTCTTCCTCTGATTAATTCCTCCCCCACCTCAAATCCTTTCACCCCTTTTCCTCGGTGAAAAGGAAAGGTTTGAGAGTGTACCCTCATCAATTAGTCCTGGTGAATACAGATCCAAAACCCTTGGATCTTAAATGATTTTTTCATTCTATCAGGTTCTTAAAAGAAGAATTTTAATTAAAAAAAGGTAAAAATCATCTCCATAAAATCAAGATGGAAAATAACTTTACAGAGTAATCAGATTCAAAGAGCTCAGAGGAACCCCTCCTCTAGCCTTAGGTTCAAAGTTACAGCAAACAGAGGTAAACCCTCTAACAAAAGGAACATTTACAAGTTGAGAAAATAAAGATAAAACTAACACGCCTTGCCTGGCTGGTACTTACAAGTTTGAAATATGAGAGACTGGTTCAGAAAGATTTGGAGAGCCTGGATTGATGTCTGGTCCCTCTTAGTCCCAAGAGCAAACAACCCCCAAAGCAATGAGCACACAAAGCAAAGCCTTCCCCACACCAAGATTTGAAAGTATCTTGTCTCTTTATTGGTTCTTTGGGTCAGGTGTCAGCCAGGTTTCCTGAGCTTCTTAACCCTTTACAGATATAAAGATTTTAGTGTTTCAGGCCAGGAGGGATTTTATAGTATTGTACACAGGAAGGTTGTTACCTTTCCCTTTATAGTTATGACAACCTTAGACAGAGCAGTGCTGCTAGAAGGTACCGAGGGAGCAAGAGACAGGTCCTGACTGTCTGCTGTGGTTTGCAGGCTGAGGCCCTGATACAAGGGCAAAGAGGATGCTGGGGCCACAAGGAAGCGGTCAGACAATTCTCTGCAGAAGCCACTAAGAGAAGTGGCTGAATAGAAGACTGCAAGTCTCCTGGAAGGGGAGAGGGCAGTGTGTGTTGTGGCTGGAGGGCTGTCTCTCTGAAGAGGATGCTGCAGTCATTGGAGAGATGTGGGTACTACAGCAGGAGTGATGGTGGCAAGGCACCACCCAAAGAGGGCACACTAACATGCAGAGCTAATTACCATGACAGCCAGCAGAAGGCACCAGAGTGGTGAGTTAGCCCTATTACTGAAACATGCATCTGACGAAGTGGGTATTCACCCACGGAAGCTTATGCTCAAATACTGTTGTTGGTTTATAAGATGCCACAGGACACTCTGCTTATTACTGAAACTTGTAAATCTCATTGTAACGATCATCTCACCCTGATCACCTTGTCCTTCCTGTTTAACTATAACAGGAGTCTGGGATGCAGACATTATCTGGACATATTTCTTAACTCATACCCTGGCTAACTTGTTTTAGCAGTCTCATAAAATAGCAAGGGTCTTAGGAACCTGTGTGGGCCCAGCTGCACAGGTACATCTCATAGTTACACTGTGAATTGGGGGAAACCCTCCTGGATCCTGCCCTCTGATCATGCTGGCATCTCCACAACTGAACTCATACATTTGCCATTTATTCCACAAGCTGGTCCCATTCTTCCCTAATCTCCTCACAGCTTTCATTCTTCTCCAAAAATGCCTCATTGGATTGTACTGCAAGCACTTCACATCTCTTTTTACTCCTCAAGCCCACTTCTTTCTTTGTCTAATTTGAGGTCCTGGATTTTTAAGTCCTTTAACTAGTGAGTCAAAGCTCCAATTCTCACAGTAAGTCTTGAGAAACAGAAGACTATTACCTTTTTACATTTCTTATCCATCACTATTCGTTGGCGTGCCTTTTCCATCTGGTCCTAAACTCCCTCTACTATGTTTCTAGGGAGGCCATACAGGCCTCTTTTTGGATTTAACCCACTCCTCCAGTGCCCTGGAAACCTCCTCAAATTTGAATCATTGTCATTGCTAAGCTGCTGGGTCACAATCCTTGACAGCAAAGCTATACGTATAATAAACTCTGTTAACTGCTCCAGATGAATAGACTCCGGAATCTGAGTAATGGCATCATTATGTTAGGATTCTCTCCAAGACCTCTTTCCACTTGGCTTTTTAAGAATTCAGTTCAATTCCAAATTTTGGTATTCAGGTATTTTTGGTTTGGTATACAGCACCTCCATGCTAAGTTGATCAGACTCAAATGCAGAGTGAGTGCAGGATATATCTCAAATCCAAAGTTACAACCTATCCTGGAAAATGATCCCTCACTCTCACAGACCCTGGGAGGCAGGCCAGTCCTTGCTCACAGACAGCCCCTCCCCCCCCCCAACCTGAAGCAAATACTCAACAGCAACTACAGAAACACTAACCCATGAACCAATCCCTGTAATAAACTCCGTTGCCTGCTCTGTCCCCATATCTACTCCTAATGACACCATCATAGGACCCAAACACCTCAGCCACCATCAGGGGCTCATTCACCTGCACATGTGCTTGCACATTATGGCATTATAACATTAGTAATGCCTCTCTGTTATGTACATTGGCCAAATTGGACAGTATCTACATAAAAGAATAAATGGATACAAATCAGACATCAGGAATGGTAACATAACAAAAGCCAGTAGAAGAACACTTCAATCTCCCTGGACATTCAATAACGGATTTAAACGTAGCCATCCAACGAAAAAACTTGAAAAACAGACCTCAAAGAGAAACTGCAGAGCTACAATTCATTTGCAAACTTAACACCATTAATTTGGGCTTGAACAGGGACTGGGAGTAGCTGACTCACTACAGAAGGAATTTTCCCTCTCTTGGTATTGACACCTCATCAGTTATTGAGAGTGGACCACATCCACCCTCACTGAATTGGCCTTGTCAGCACTGGTTCTCCACTTGTAAGGTAACTCCCTTCTCTTCATGTGCCAGTATATTTATGCCTTAATCTGTAATTTTCACTCATGTATCTGAAGAAGTGGGGTCTTTTACCCACGAAAGTTTATGTCCAAATAAATATTTTAGTCTTTAAGGTGCCACCAGACTCCTTGTTGTGTTTGTGGATACAGTCTAACACGGCTACCCGCTGATAGTTTATTATAGATTTACACATTCACTATACATTGAACTGCAAGTTTGGGCATTGACTTGGTTACATTGTAGGAACCCATCCCTGTACAACATGCTCTGTCCATGCATGACTTACTCTTTACCTTATTTTACATTTTAGGCTTATTTTGTCCATTGCAAATGGTTCCCTGGTGTTTCCCCTTCTCTTGGCTAGTTCAGGCATTCTGTCTCTTAGCTTACTGACCCATTTACCTATCTCAGTTAGCACAGACATTGTTTCCTGCCTACTGATTTATTTACCTCCATAATCCTGTTTCCCAAGAAATAAGCCTTCCCCTGTGTCCAATTACTGATGTCAAACCAAGACTACTTCAATAGGCTTCATTCATTATGCTTAACATGCATAGTCTTAAATTTTGAGGACGGTTTCAGGAAAGGCAGTCTGCTGCAGTAGGTAGAGCACTAAAGTGGGAACTAGGAGACTTGGATTCGAATCTTAGCTGTGCCACTGACCAGCTGGGAGACCTTGAGCAAGTCACTGCACCTCTCTGTGCATCTGTTTTCCCCTCCTACTCTTAGTTTCTTATTTTATTTAGAGTGCAAGCTCTCTGGGGAAGGACAGTCTCTTTCTTAGGACCGTTCTACACCTAAAACTTAAATTGACCTAACCACACGATTCAGGGCTGTGAAAAATGTCATGCCCTGTGTGATGTAGTTAGGTTAACCTAATCCCAACTGTAGACACTGCTAGGTTGACAGAAGAATTCTTTCATCAACCACCTCTGAAAGTGGTACATTTAAAATAGCATCAGAAAAACCCCATCTGTCACTATTACAAGTGTCTACATTACAGCAGCATAGCTGCAGCACTGTGATGCTGAAGTGCTTATATTGTAGTCAGACCTCAAGTATAGCTAGCACAAATGAGGCCTTGATCTCAGCTGAGGCCATTAGGCAGCACATTATTACAAATAATAAAATACATTCATAGAGGTAGGTTCCCAGTAGGAATAGTTACAAGTGAAATACGTTGCACATTTCTAGACAGATTTTGTTTCCTGCACTAAACCTGTTGGGTCTCAGTCTGACAGTCACATATCTGTAGGAAATGTCCAGATTTCAGGCATCTGCCTTGTTTATAATCTATGATCCCTCATGTTAAAAGTGAGTTCATTATTGTATCTGCTTGAGGTAATATCACCATTCCAACATTGTAATATTTGATCAATGTACCATCTGGGGAGAAATGTAGTAGTCTCTGGTCTCTGTGAAATACTTATTTCCATCTCTATCTTGCCTTTATCATAGGTAGTTTTAGAAGTGAAGGTGTTTGGTTCCTGCCTCATAAATTATTGCAACCAAATATTCCTCTGACAGTAAATCCATATATCTCGGGACTTCCAGCCCAAAGGTGCAAACCTCTGCTCCTTTCTGGTGATTATGTGATTTCTGCTGGTCTTGACGTACTAATTGTCTTAGCAGGAGATGTTTGATAGGCATACACTAAACTAGTTTCAGCTAGACAACTTTTTTTTTTCTCTTCTTTCACATGCATGTGCTATGAATCAGGAATAATTCCACTTAAGTCAGTGGAATGCTTCTGGTATAAAACTGGGGTAATTCAGATGAGAATCAGAACCAGGAGTTATATTTTTCTTTATAATTCTCTTGTATCCATATTTCTACTCTCTAGGAAATATTTACCCCAAATAGTTAAAGTTTGGCAAAGTTATAAGAAACTGAAAATAGGGTCTTATAATGGAAAGTGTCAGGCAACCTTAATAATAACACTGCTCTACAGCCAAAATGCTTCTGAAATAAATGTAGTCCAACTTTACTAATTCTGGGTCACTGAGAATGAAAATGATGCTTAAAATTGTTGATTGGCTCTAGTTTTCAAGATATGCTATTGGGTCAGTATATACGACTCTTGACTTGGGAATGGTGGAGGATAAGTGAGTTATAAAGGGAGGGGATCGCAA
This sequence comes from Gopherus evgoodei, assembly GCF_007399415.2. NCBI lineage: Eukaryota > Metazoa > Chordata > Testudines > Testudinidae > Gopherus > Gopherus evgoodei. The sequence continues at coordinate 228,650,314 of NC_044322.1, forward strand.
TTTAAACCAGAAATGACTAAAATACATCTTTGACTGGATCTATGAATAAATCTATGACTGGGTTTGGACAGTACTTGCTTTTGAGGCAAAACAATGAATGATGCAATCTGAAGCTGGTATTGCATCATACATGATATGAATTGCATCATGTTGTTCCTAGAAGTCATGGATGATGCAATCATAACGAAGCTTACATCACTCTGCTGAACAAAATGCCCTATATCACCTCTAGAAATCATACAGTGTCGTGCTCTCATTTGTCAGTGTTTGATTTTGCAAAGGGACACATTTCTGCTTAGCCAAAGTGAGCAGAGATGCCTCGTACTTGTGTGAACAGTGCAGATAACTTCTGCTATGTTTGTGGTGAAGTGACTTTTGCATCACAAAGCGTAGTATAACCACTATGGTTAAGAAAGCCTGTCACCTTTTTATTTTGGCTGCAAAATTGGAGATCAGGACAAGAGGTGGGCCCCACACATATGCTGCAACACTTGTGCAACAAATCTTCGCCAGTGGTTGAACAGGAAAAGGAAATCTATGCCTTTTGCAGTGCCAATGATTTGGAGAGAGCCAACAGATCATAGCAGCAATTGTTACTTCTGCATGGTGCCTCCAGTTGGGAAAGGTGTGTCAAAGAAGAAAAAGTGGACTGTGCATTATCCAAACATTCAATCAGCTATACGCCCAGTACCCCACGGAGAAGGACTGCCGGTTCCTGATGCACCAGAATCCTTCTCACTTGAGTCAGATGAGGAAGAGGATGAAACTTCTGGTCCTGAACCATCAATGTCACAGGACCCACATTTTCTCCCATCCTCCTCCTCTGAACCACACCTCATAACACAAGGTGAACTGAATGACCTTGTCAGGGATTTGGAACTACCCAAGAGTAAGGCAGAGCTGTTGGGCTCCAGACTACAGCAGTGGAATCTCCTGGCAGGCTATCAAGGCAAATGGAGCCCATCAATGCTTGCAGACTATTGCTGGACAGTGACAAGAGATGCTCCATTTAATGAATACAATAGACAAGCCAAGAAGCGCCGAGTAGACACTGAATAGGACTAAACTATGTACATAATAGTTTTTTGCCTTTTGTTTCATAATAAATTTTATTTATATAACCCTTTTGCTGATTTTTTTAAAGTGTTACATAAACAGGACAAGTGAGATATTATCATGTAAAGCAACCATAAACACATGAAAAGACCTAGGTTTACAATTTGATTAAAACTCTACTATCTACACAATATACATAGACATAAAATGTAAAAACTTAAATATCTTAGAAACAGTAGCCAATCAGTTGTTTAATTGTCATATTTGAATTCAGCACATCAAAATACATAATAAATATCACACTTTATCTCTGAAACAGACTTCTCAAAAATTGTAGACCAGTGTAATCAGTGCTACCAGCATCACCTATAATGAATTATTGACAAGTTAAAACCGGTGTTTTGCAAAATCATGCTTTCCTTATCTAAAACACCACTCCATTGGACGGGACACTACACTGAAACATAGAAGCTGTAGTCCATCCACGGAGCCCAGCTATAGGAGATAATGGGGGCATGAGACACTTTACCACAACTCCAACAAGGCAATGCTGCCTTATGAGAAAGTTAAATATCAAACAGAGTTAACTGACTCAAAACAAAATACTTTGGGCCAGTTCAAACAAACAGAAAATATCATTTTCATTGAAAATCACAAAATGTTTTACTGTTTCCAAATGGAACCTTTTCAGAACTTGTCTTTCTAAAATACAGCCACAGCTTTCAGAACACTGAAGTAATACCAGTAAGGTGTTGTTACCACAACCTGACCTCCACTTTCATGGGGTACACTTTGATCAGTGTGTTCACCAGATGTATACACAGTGCTTAATACCCTCCACTCCATTTGATGCCACTGGATTTCAGAGCTCTCAGGAATTCACAAGAGGCGTGCAGGATCAGTCCTGTCTTGTTTGTTTGGCTTTTCCTGAAGAAAGCCTTATCTGGCCTCCATCACCACAATATCTGAGCACCTTGCCATCTCTAATGTATGATTCCTCACAATACCCTTATGAGGCAGGGCAGTGCTATTAGCCCCATTTCCCAAACAGAGAACTGAGGCACAAAGACTATAGGACTTGCTCTAAGTCACACAAGGAGTCGGTAGCAGAGCAGGGACTTGAACCCAAGTCCTAGGCTAGTGCCCTAACCTACTATGCTTCAGCACTGTCCATCTGCAGTTTTGATGTTTCCTATTCATCTTTTCCTATACAGAAACACTTGGCTGAAGCATGTCATATTTATCTGACTCCCAGGGTGCTGAAACAATTTGTACAGTGGGGGTGTGAGAGACATTGAATCAAACTGTAATCCCTGTGTATGATGCAAATCACTTCAAGCCCCCTAGTTCCAGCTACCGCACCCCCTAGTTCCAGCACCTGTGTCTGATCCTGTGACTGCCTGGCACATAGCAGCAAAGGAGCTGTGCTCTCTGCTGCTCTGCTCAGGCTACAGGGATTTCTGATGTGAATGTGAATGCTATTTTGCTAATAGCAACCAACAGAGCAGGGTATATCCATTATTAACACTCCTAAAGACCCTAGCCAAGTCAGGGCCTCATTGTGCTAGGCACTTCACAGACCTAGTAAAAGGTAATGTCTACTCAAGAGTTGATGATGATGATTTCAATTTAAAACAAGACACAAAAAGTGAGTAAACCAGACAAATGGATGGAGGGGTGAAATTGATTCAAACACATTTGTCCATAGACTAGCTGAGTACTTGACTTGTAAGTAAAGGTTTGTTTAATAGGTTTGCACTACAAATTATTCTCACAGTACTAGCAGTCAAATATATTGGTAGGCTACATATCCACAAGTTCAGTTGAATGGGTCCAACATTTATTTTTGGCCTGAATCAGGACAAAAAAAATAAAAGACAAATTCTGAAAATTTTTCATTTGGAAATGGCAAAACATTTTGTTCTGAGATTTTCAATGGAAACAAAATATTTTTATATTCCTGAATAAAACTATTTTGTTTGAACTGACCAAAATGTTTTGATCCATTAGTTCAACATCAAACCACATTTCTGCATGGGGCAGCCAGGGCCGGCTCCAGGCCACAGCGCGCCAAGCGCATGCTTGGGGTGGCATGCTGCGGGGGGGGGCTCTGCTGGTTGCCGGGAGGGCGTCAGGTGGCTCTGGTGGACCTCCCGCAGGCGTGCCTGCAGAGGATCCGCTGGTCCCACGGCTCCGGTGGAGCATCCGCAGGCACACCTGTGGGTGGTCCACCGGAGCCGCAGGACCACCGGACCCCCCGCAGGAAAACCTGTGGGAGGTCCACCGGAGCCGCAAGACCAGCAAGCAACAGAGCACCCCCCGTGGTGTGCCACTGTGCTTGGGGCAGTGAAATTGCTAGAGTCGGCCCTGGGGGCAGCATTGCCTCATTGGAGTCACAATCAAGTATCTCATGCCCCCATTGTTTCCTGTGGGCCAGGCTTCCTGAATGGACTACATCCCCCATGCTGCAGTGTTGTCTCCACTCTGACTGAGAGGTGTGGTGCATCATGGGAGTCACATAGGCGTGCATGACAGTAGGAGTAGATGGGCCAGGTAGCCCCAGGTAGGAGAGAAGTGGGGCTGCATTCCCTCATGGAGTTGTAGTTCAGGTGTTTCACACCCCTGAGAGAAATGCAGTTTAATTTGAATTGACTTGAAATGAAGTATTTTGGTTTTGTTTCTTTTCCTGATAGCAAATCAAATTTTTTTAATGTCAATATTTCCCCCCAAAATTTTCAATTTTTGTGGAAACTACATTTTCCATTGAAAAATCATTTAAACAGAAAATTCCTAGCTAGCTCTAATTTCTAAGCATTACAGTGTCAATCACTGTTGTTTTTTTTATAGCTTTAGAATTGCTGAACAAATTTCTTTTAAACATGACTTGTTCTTCAGCTTTCATTGGCTAGTCTCCAGTCCCTGTTCCAAAGGTGAAAAACTGGTTTTACCAACCAATGTAGGGTCCCCCTTCCAGAGTGGGGCAGAACTAGCTCTATGCCACCCTCTCCTAATCCCACTAAAACAGCAAAAGTATCAGGCACGTGGCTGAGGGAAGGGGGTGTGGGTGGAGCACTATGTGCTGGTGAGCCTGAGCTGATGAAATTATACTTTGGGATCCATTATCATTCAGCGCATCTCTAGCTATGTCTACACTTCTGACAGCATGTAATGTACAGGCATTACAATTGTAGCTACATGCTGCTGTGAAAGGCTCCGGCAGCAGGGAGGCAACAGGACACTACAGTGCTAAAAATAGCAGTGCAGCCATGAGGAGGCAGTGCTTGGGCATGTACAGGGCCTGTGTAGGCCCAGAACAGAATCTAACTTCTTGGTGTATATGCTGTGAACCTAACAAGGGAAACACAAAAGTGGTACAATCACCTTTGTCCAAGCACCCGAGTTGTGAGGCTCATACATTTGACCCCAGTTTCACACACTCATGATTACCTTATGAAATCTCATGCATCTGGCCCAGTGTGGAGGAAAGATATTGGTGGGAGGGGGAGGGGTTGGATAGGGAGTCTGTCAGGGCCCCAGGCTCCCTCTCCCACCACATCACACACCCACATGTGCTTCCACTTCTGTTGGGTCCATGGCAGAGGGCAGTGGACCTAGGAATGGGCTCTGGGCAGCAGCAGTGTAGAGGAAGTGTCCAGTCAGCAGTGGCAGTACCTGGGAAGGGTTGCTGGTGCTGCAGGAGGAAACGAAGACGGGAGAGTGAAAGCAAGGGTGCTTGGGGAAAGAGGAGACTGCGCTGGGTTGGGGAGGGGAGCAGGAAGCTTGGAGGGAAGAACAGGCGACTAGGAAGGGAAGGGGAAGCTTTGTCTCTTCTCCCAGCTGCACCAAACATACCTCATCTGCAGCTGAAGATTCAGCCCAATGTCTTCTGTGTATTAGCATAAAGCCATGAGTACCTTACTATAACTAGTGGGCGCTGTTCTGGTCTCTCTTTCACCAGTGTAAATGGGGAGTAAATCCACTAGTGCTACACTTTGGTAATACTGGGGAAAGTAAGACCTGAATCAGGCCATTTATTTCTAAAATAGTGATTGGCTATTTAAATATGGTCAGTGGGTCACAGAAAATCTCTCTGAGCTTTGAAAAAGTCCTTTGGGACAGGAATGATCATTTACTATGTGTTTGCACAGCACCTAGCACAATGGTATCCTGGCCTATTGAGGCCTCTAGATGCTACTCACTGTGAACATTAAATGATGATTCCCAATAATATATTTTGAAGCATCCCAAAAAGAATCCATTGTGATTTTCTTTTTAAATTTGAAATGTCATTGAAAGTTTTAATATTTAACACGTAACAAAACCATTTATTCTCAGGATTCTTTTTCGTACATAAAAAAAAGTAAGATGGAAAGGTAACCATTGTCCTCCCACGCTTGTGTTGTACCTGGATGAACTGTGTGCATCTGCCTCAAGTATTTGATATCTTGCTGCTGTATTTACCCATTTCTGCTGATGTAATTTGGAAATCCTCTTTACAGTTCATTGATTTCTTCCATTTTACTATCCAGACCATCTATTACTTTTTCACAACACATGACTTCTTTTAGATCCATTCCTTCTCTCTTGGTTCAGATGTATCCTCCCGGAAAAATTGATTTCTGATGTTTCAAAACAGATTTCAGACTTCTTCATCAGACCTTAATGACTTGGTGACTCAGAAAGTTTTTTAAAACAAAAGGATTGTGTGACTAGATGCTTCAGAGGAATGGCAACGGGGTGTGAGTCCGACATCACCAGATGAACCCCAGAAGATAGAGATGGGAAGTCGCCTTCGGTCAGCCAGTTCATCTACCTGCTAAGGCAAATTTTTCAAGACAGAGAATCCCTCACAGTAGGAAATGTCTGACTCTGTTTCCAGCCTGTATTCATCAAGCTAATCTGCTGGACAAGAATGTTGTAGTGCTCTGAGGAAGGAACCTGAAGATGCTGAAGAAAGCTTCCCACATAGGTAGAGCATGGAGGGAGTTGGAGGGGAGAGATTCCTCAGAGCAAGTGAGGGCCTCCCAAAACCATCTCAGCAGCAAGGGGTGACACCAGGAACAGTGAGTTCAGGCACCATATGCATGTATATTTGTAAATAAAGAAGCAGCTCAAAACAAACTTACACAGACAAGATAAGATGAGCGGTTTCTGCGCATAAAATGATTTCTTTGATGCTTCCAGCTCCATGTCAGATTACATTTGTGTAATAAATAAAATACTTTAATTTCATGAACTCTAGGACTGAGGTTGATATGTGCTACTATGTTATTTAGACACCTGACTGCCACTTCTCAAAGTGATGCTATATAATAATTACCACATGCAAGAGTGTATCTCTGACTTTCCAGTTCCTAGGGAGAAAATACTAAAACCTTTGGACTCTCAGTGAGTGAGTGAGTACTGGATGGTGGCAGCAAAGGTACCAGATAGTCACGGTGTACATGTGTCAGCTGTTCCCAGGGTCAGCAGGCCATCACAGCCTCCACAAAAGCCATGATACAGGATTTTGAAAGTCTCTCTCCATTCCACAATTGATTGGACTCAGGAGGACAAAATTATTATCAACAGCAATGTAATCTCCTCCCCATCCACTTCATTTGTCTCATGTCATCAGCATGCCAAAGTGTCCTATGAATATGATGGATTAGAGGAAGCTTAAAAGCCATTATATCAATGGACAAGGACAACAACAACAAAATCATCTCTTATCTTGTCATTGCCATGAGGTCAATCAGATTAATAGTACTCTGTTTAAAAACTTTGGAAACTAACTCATGCTTATCGGTCTGCTTCAGGCCATAAACCAGTCGTGCCCTCTAATAGGGATTTTATAATGGGGACAAAGTGGAAAAAATAAGTGATGGTACTGGAACATGCTCTGCTCCCCTGGGATGCCAAAATGAGAAATCTTCACACTGTGCTGTGAGTAGTATCTGACAACACAATGATCCTGCACTTTAGTGCATGCTTTATCAGCAGTGAAAGAGTTAACAAGGCTACCATTTAAGGGAGAGGTTTTCAGTGATTTCAGGGATGTGAGTCTACAAATTTCCACAAAAACTGACTAGCATTTTGGCCCCCTAACTACCATATGTGCCTTTGAAAAGCTCCTAAATGGTCATAATTAGACTTGGGAGTCAACACCCTTCAAAAGAGAGGCACTTTATGCCCCTTTTAGAGCTAATGTTTCAGGCTGTCTGCAGAAGCAAGTTGACATTGCTTCATCACCTGCTGCTCCACCTGGTTCACATTTGGAAGGTCATTTCTGCTAGAGGTTAATCTGTGCTTTTTAAACAAAAGCTTAGATCCTGAAGCATAAGGTGTAGCCAACAGAGAAAAGAATCACCTTAACTTGCTGCTGAGACCTGTCCCAATTTGATTCCTGAGGCCTTTCCATATGAGATGGGACTGGGGAGAGTATGAAGAGTGTAATCACTAAAATCTGAGTTCTAGTAAAATGCACCATGAAATGGTGCTCTGGGGACAACCTCCCCTGGAAGGAGGTTTGTGCTGCTAACAGGTCTGAGAAATAAGAGTTATCTAGGAATAGAGCGCTCTCCTTTCCTGGGTCTTTAGATAGCACTACAGTTTCTCCCTGGGATTATTTGTATGCTTCAGGGACTAGCTGCCAGAAGGCTAAAATCATGTGCTGCAGTCTCTGGAATTCTTACTTTGCTGTTTTTTTAGCTATCTGAAGCAGTATGTTCAAATGGCTGACAGCATCACAACAGGAAATACCTGCCAAACAATTACTCCTCTTGCCTCTGCTGTACAGTAACATCAGGTGATGGGGGAATAAAAAATAACCAGTTGGCTAAGGCAGCAGATAAGACTGTGTTGCCATCTGCTAGACACTGTAGCTGGCTTTGGTTCACTACTGCATTAAAATACCTCAGTGACAGGATCTTAGTGACTGGGAGATTCTGCATGGTTTAGGAAATCAAGGGCAAGTTTAAATGACACCATATGAGGACCGAGGAATTAGGCAAAAAGATCTAGAAAAGTTAGACAGGGGCAGAACATAAAACCAGATTCTACCTGGAAAAATTCAGTTGACTAGAATTAGGAAAAAATATGACGTGGATATTCAGTTGAGAGAGAGATAATGAGAAAGGAGTAATGCTGTAGATGATCTAAGGTTGACAGTGGACCATAAATTAGATAGGAGTTTGCAATGCAATAAGGAGGCAAAAGCACATGCCGTGAGGTGGCATATAGAGATGAAACATGGCCATGAAAGTCATTCCCTGTATATTGCGCTGGTAATGTCAGGACTTCATCTAGAATATTGCTTTCCGTTTTCTGTGGTTTTCAACCTTTTTCCATTTGTGGACTCCTAAAACATTTCAAATGGAGATATTGACCTCTTTGGAAATATTAGTCATAGTGTGCGGTCTACAGGGACCATAGGCTGAAAACCACTGCTCTAACAGAGATTGTCAGTTTCAAAGAGGAAAGGTGATCCCCTGATGAAAGAACAGAACTCGAGGTCATGTGGCCTGTTCCTGCTGCTAACACTGGGGGAGAGCCTAGGCTTAAACTCAACCAGGTGAGCATTTGTTGTAGATAATGAATCTTGTCTATACTAGACTCTTAAAATGTGCTCATTAGCAGGTGTTAGCTAACACTCACACCTCTAAAAGCTGGCTGAGGCAAAGCTCCTCTCATTCTTAGAGGTGATCCATCCAGCACAAAGTTTAAGGCACTATAGGTTATATTCAGCCAGCACCTCTCCACAAGAGGTCACCGAGGCAGAAGAACCACTGTGGTTCTAATGCACAAAGGAGAGGGTTGGACTCCAGGGGTTTCACCTCCTGTGCGATACAGAAATGAGATTTATGGGGGCTTCTTCTAGGACAGCTCCCAGGCTGGGGGCAGCAGTGGATGAACTCTGGATAAGGCCAAGCAGTGCTATTTTCTGTTAAATAAATGAAACAAAATAAAGGATAGAAAGTGTTTGTAGAAAAATGCTGAGTTGTTTGCTTTAATGTTCCCCTTTATCTTAATCCATCTTCAAAACAGTTGAATTGCAATCACCAATTCAGATCCATGTTCTTGGGGTATTATTTTTCTTTAAGAATGTAACAAGGAGCTTGCCAAAGTGCCTGCCAACAAAATATGCAAGGAGAACAATAAGAGATATTTAAATAAAGCATAAGTAAGAGACCTACAGGAAAAAAAAATCACAAACAGCATGCAAAAGACATCTCAATCTGACCTTCTGCAGCTTGGCTACTACATGGATAAGTAGTTGTATTTAACTAGTATCATAATTTTGACCTGGTTTGCCAATTTGCAGAATATTCAGGAAACAAATCTATTTATCAGCTTCTGTCAAAAACATAGGAGCTGTCATGTGGGATCAAGCCATTGAGCCATCAGATGCAACCTCCTGCCTTTAACACCAAGCAACTCCTGATGCTTCAGAGGAAGGTTGCCCCTTCACCCCCAACCCCAGTGTAGCCCTTGCCAAAGATGCAGGGATATCAGTAAGGGACAAATCTTCCTTCCTGTCTCGTGGTGATCAGTGTATACCCTGAAACATGAGATTTGATTACCAGTATCTTAGCTTTCATAGCTGCAGACAGCACTATTGGGTCTGAGTATCATCCGGTCCTCCTTGACGTCTAGCTATAATATTTCATTCATGCAGATTTCCTGCAGTGATTTCCACAGGGAGGTTGATTATGTATTGTGGGTAAAACTAACTTTTGTGCAGAAGACATGTGCAAGGCCTTTGCATCTCCTGAGCATCATTTAAATCCTTAAAGCAGGGATTAAGTGAATTTAAGAGGAACGTCTTATGCTCATCCTCAATACTATGGTGACTTTCACACTATGTGAAGAAATAACTTTTAATTGTTCTATCCTTACTTGTTAATTTCAGTAACCCCTTGTTCCATGGGATAGCATGAAAAGATTCATCCGTACAGCAGCACCTTGGACAATGGGGCTCTAATCTTAATTGGGGTCTCAAGGCATTAGTATAATATCCTGCTTAAGACTGAATACTGTGATATTTTAATTCCCCTTAAGTTTTCCCATTTGTATGCTAAATAAGCATAATTTTTGGAGTCTCTCATAATACTGCAATATGTATGCCTTCAACTGGATAGATTCAACTGTGTCTTAAAGGCCAGATACTACTAATTCTTAATGGAGGGTTTTTTTTTAGTTTGTTTGTTTATTCCCTTTGAGTTTGGAGCAGAAAATTTAAAGTTCTGTTGCCACTGGTGCAGTGAAGTTCCAAATGGCACAACATGCAACCTAGTGATGTACGTGAAGTCCCAGGTGGCCATAGGTATATTACAATATGCAAGTATCTCCATGCTACTAGTCATCTTTGTTGCCCTTCTCTGCAGCCTTTTAATCTCTGCCAGAGTTTTATTGATGCCAGGTGACCAAAGCTAGCCACAGTAAAATAAATGGGAGCATTGTTCAATTCTAAAACATCATCTTTTTTTCTTAATGGACATACACTTCATAACTGATTTTTCATCCACTGATTGTATTGGATAGATGTCTTTATTGAACTAATCACATGGACTCCTAAACAGGGTGTTCTCATTTAAAAAACAAACAAACCCTGAAACTAGTTTGCAAACAGTCCATCGTCTCACATACGTTCATAAGAACTATTTAAATGAAGTCAGATTACAAACAAATTAATAAAAAAAACTCAGCATCATTTCACAAATAGGAAAAAGGACTAAGCTTGTGAAATCCGTTTTTCACAGCTGTGGCAAGAGGTCAAGGTCTTAGCACCTGCATATAGATATTGGTCTGTTTTGCTGACTAATTCTGGCAGCTAGACCAGGTGGCTTTAATTTCCTCCAGCATATGAAGGTAAAAAGTGGAGTGTAAGGCAAGAGGGGGACTAGGAGTTGAGACATGAGGTCCTGCTGGGGAAAAAAAACATTACAAGGAAGGTAGTTCTAATGTTTGTTCTTCCTGTTTTTAAGTTAAGAATGTATTATTAATCATATTTATTGTGGTAGTACCTAAGAATGGAGTTTCATTGTCTAGATACTGTACAAAAGCAGTGTAGTAGAGGGTCCCTGCCCTGAACAATTGTGGCAAATCGCTGGTACTGTTATGCTGGGTCTCGCACTTTCTCTTCTTTGGGGAAGGTTCAGGGCACCATTGCTTGCCTCTGAATTGGTATTTAACTGCCACACTACTGTCCTTGAGGACGGGAGTGGAGAGGGAGGGACCTGGGCCAGCCCTCTTCTCCAGGTCCCAACCCAGGGGCCCTGAGGTTTGTGGTGAACCACTTGAACTGGCGGTTCCTTCCCCTGGGCTACGTCCCTCTCCTGCCCTTCAGCTTGTGGAGGGGTTTCTTGCCCTCCTTCTACACAAGCCAGGTGCCCCTTACCTAGGGTTTTTGGATTTCTCAGCCCACAGCAGCACTCCTCCAAACTTTCCTTTTGTCTCTCTTCAAAACTGTTCTCTGCTCCAACCAAACCTTCCTACTCCAACTCCCACACTGTCTGACTGAAGCAAGGGTTTTTATCACATGACTGACTGCTAGAGCTCTAATTGGCTTCAGGTGCTCTAGTTAATCTATAGCAAACCTTCCTCCCCTGGCAGGGAAAAAGGCTCCCTGCTAACACTCTCCTGCTGCTCTCTGGCCATGCAGTATCACACAATTTACAATCTAAATAAACTACATAGACACAGGGTAGGGATGGGGTAGAATGCATAGAATAAACAGGGTGCTGGCAGTAAACATCATGCTAAATCCACATTATTTTTTGCTGAGGCGGGGTTTCTTAGGAGGGGATAAACTAAATGGAAGGAAAGGGAAGTGTGGAGGATATGGCAGGAGAGAAGAGGTGCGGGTGTGGTGTGAATAAGAAAAAGGGAAAACACCCAGAAAAGGATGAGGAGGTGAGTTTTGAACACTAATTTAGAGAGTTTGTGCTGAGCTGAGAGTGGGATAGGGACTCACGCCATGCACAACAATGAACAGTCCTGCCAGCCCTATTATCCAGTCACCTAGGGGTTTAGGCAGATTGGTACAGACAGGGCCAGATTTAGGGGCAGGTGACCCAGATGACCACCTGGGATGCTGAACTTGGGGTACTGTTTTTGTTGTTAGCGACAAAAGAGAAAATAGAATGTTTAAAGTAATATGTTTCAGGTATTCTGTATGTGGATTCATTTTCACTAACCTCTTAGAATGTTCTAGACTTTTGTAGAATCTCATGGAACCTTCCAGACGTTCTGAGAATTACATTTTCCTTGAACCTTGAATGTTGTCAGCCGTGGCCTCTCAGATATATAAGGGGTGGGAGTGTCATAAACAGATAGCTAAGGGTTAATGTCTCTTTCACCTGAAACACCTGACCAGAGAACCAATCAGGAAACCGGATTTTTTCAACCTTGGGTGGAGGGAAGTGTGTCTCTGAGTCTTTTGTCTGTCTGCCTGCTTTCCTCTGAGCTTTGGAGAAGTAGTTCTATTTTTTAGTCTTCTGTTTCTAAGTGTAAGGACAAAGAGATCAGATAGTAAGTTCTATGGTTTCTTTTCTTTGGTATTTGCATGAATATAAGTGCTGGGTGCTTTGATTTGTATTCTTTTTGAATAAGGCTGTTTATTCAATATTCTTTTAAGCAATTGACCCTGTGTTGTATTATCTTAATACAGAGAGAACATTTGTATTTTTTCTTTCTTTTTTATATAAAGTTTTCTTTTAAGACCTGTTGGAGTTTTTCTTTACTTCAGGGAAATTAAGTCTGTACTCACCAGGGAATTGGTGGGAGGAAGAAATCAAGGGGAGAGCTGTGTGTTGGATTGCTAGCCTGATTTTGCATTTCCTCTGGGTGAAGAGGAAAGTGCTTTTGTTCCAGGATTGGGAACGGAGAGGGGGACTCACTCTGCGTAGTTTCACAGAGCTTGTGTCTGTGTATCTCTCCAGGAGCACCTGGAGGGGGGAAGGGAATCAGGATTATTTCCCTTTGTTGTGAGACTCAAGGGATTTGGGTCTTGTGGTCCCCAGGGAAGGTTTTTCAGGGGGACCAGAGTGCCCCAAAACACTCTAATTTTTTGGGTGGTGGCAGCAGTACCAGGTCCAAGCTGGTAACTAAGCTTGGAGGTTTTCATGCTAACCCCCAAATTTTGGACGCTAAGGTCCAGAATCTGGGAATAAGGTTATGTCATGGTGTGCAGCGGCGGGATATAGACAGAATCCAGAAGCCAGTAGGAATATTATATTTTTCTTTTCTCTGCTAAGGGCTTTTTAGCAGAGAGAAACAGTTTGGTTTTAAAAGGGAACCAGAGAGAAATTTTTTTTTCTGCTCTCTCTAGCAGTTTGTGGTTTGCATGTTAAGCGAGAAGACTGTTAAGGGTCTTTTGTCATGCAATAGCCCTCCCATTAGGAGGCAAAGTACCAGCACTTATATGCATGCAAATAAAGTGGTTTTTCTGGTTTCCCTTCATTGAACATTAGCTAGAGAGAGAAAAGCAAAAAAGCACTGTTGCTAGGCAGACTTCAGGAGGCAACAGAGAACCTGCAGTTCAGAGGATAAACACCGGAGGGCACCCCAACACAAGAAAACAGGAATCATGACTTCTAAGGCAAAAATTAAGGCCGAAGACCAATTCAAAGAAGCTGAACACAGGCGACAACTGGAAATAAAACAAAAAGAGATGGAGATAAAAGAAAAGGAAGAAAGCATCAAACAGGCAGCCCAAGAGGCAGCACACAAAAGAAAACTAGAAGAAGAAGAGGTGGCCTACCGAAGGAAACAAGCAGAAGATGAGGCAGCCCACAGAAGACAGATAGAACTCCAGAGGGAAGCCCACCAACAGGCCATGGAATTAGAAAAGGCTAGGCAACAGACTCCAGCCAATCCTAGCAACCCATCGCCCATTATTGCTCCACAGCACAGGAAATTTCCCACCTACAAGGCAGGTGATGACACCGAGGCCTTCTTGGAAAATTTTGAAAGAGCCTGTCTTGGGTACAACATCCCCGAAGACCAGTACATGGTGGAATTAAGGCCACAACTCAGTGGACCTTTAGCAGAGGTGGCAGCTGAAATGCCCAAGCCGCAAATGAATGACTATAAACTTTTTCAAACCAAGGCCAGATACAGGATGGGGATAACCCCAGATCATGCCCGTCGGCGCTTCAGAACCCAAAAGTGGAAACCAGAGGTGTCATTTCCCAAACACGCCTACTACATTGCAAAAAACTATGAGGCCTGGTTAACAGGAAACAACATTCAAACCTTGGAAGAAGTGAACCTCCTCATACAAATGGAGCAGTTCTTGGATGGTGTTCCTGAAGACATCACACGGTACATACAAGATAGAAATCCCAAAACTATCGCTGAGGCGGGGGAGATTGGAGCCAAATGGATGGAACTGGCAGAAAGCAAAAAAGCTACTGTCAAGGGGAACGATTACCCCAGGGGGCACACAGACCATAAACCCTACAACCGAGGACAGCCAAAGACCCTACATACCACCCAAGTAAAGCCACAGATACCCTACTCTTCAACCTCACCAGTCTCCAGTAACTCACCTCGGCCCAGTGACCCATCAGATGGAAGATGCTTTAAGTGTAATGAACCGGGACATATCAAGGCCAACTGTCCCAAGAACACCATGCGAGTGCAATTCATTACACCACCATCACCCCAAAGATCCCCAGGCCCGGATGCCTCTCAAATACCCTTGGAGCGAAGGGAAAATTTGAGAGTGGGCGGAAAGAAGGTTACTGCGTGGAGAGACACGGGGGCACAAGTGTCAGCTATCCACCAATCCTTCGTTGACCCCAAATTCATCAACCCAAAGGCCAAAGTTACAATTTACCCCTTCATGTCACAAGCTGTAGACTTGCCTACAGCTCAACTGCCTGTCCAGTACAAAGGCTGGTCAGGAAGGTGGACTTTTGCAGTCTATGACAATTATCCTATCCCCATGCTACTGGGGGAAGACTTGGCCAACCAGGTGAGGCGGGCCAAGAGAGTGGGAATGGTTACCCGTAGCCAAACCAGGCAAGCTTCCAGACCCATTCCTGTTCCTGAGCCGTCCACAGAGGCCCCGTCTGTGTTACCAGAGACCCAGACAGAGGTAGTGGACCCGGATTCCATGCCTACCACTGAAACAGCCACAGCATCTCCAGTCCCAGGCCCGGAACTGGAACAGCAACCAGCACCAGCAAGTGCAACCACATCTTCAAACTCAACGCCAGAGGGCGCCAGCAAGCCAAAACTGGCAGAAGCAAAAGACAGCCATACCCAAAAGGCTCAGCCAGAGCCTGAAATACCCTCAGGTGCACCAGCGGAGAGCGGTTCACCAGCAACGGAAACAACCCCATCACCTACATCGCTTCCAGAGGGACCAAGCCCAAGTCCACAGTCTGAGGAAGAACTGGTGACCCCAACCTCAAGGGAACAGTTCCAGGCTGAGCAGGAAGCAGATGACAGCCTTCAGAAAGCGTGGGCGGCGGCACGGAGCACCCCACCGCCTCTCAGCTCTTCTAATCGATCCCGGTTTGTTATAGACCAAGGACTTTTATACAAGGAAATTCTTTCTGGTGGACACCGGGAAGAATGGCAGCCGCAAAAACAGTTGGTGGTTCCAACTAAGTACCGGGAGAAGCTCTTAAGCTTAGCCCATGATCATCCCAGTGGCCATGCTGGGGTAAACCGAACCAAGGACCGGTTGGGGAAGTCCTTCCACTGGGAGGGGATGGGCAAGGACGTTGCCAAGTATGTCCGGTCTTGTGAGGTATGCCAAAGAGTGGGAAAGCCTCAAGACCAGGTCAAGGCCCCTCTCCAGCCACTCCCCATAATTGAGGTCCCATTTCAGCGAGTAGCTGTGGATATTCTGGGCCCTTTCCCAAAAAAGACGCCCAGAGGAAAGCAGTATGTACTGACTTTAGTGGACTTTGCTACCCGATGGCCAGAAGCAGTAGCTCTAGGCAACACCAGGGCTAACACTGTGTGCCTGGCCCTAACAGACATCTTTGCCAGGGTAGGTTGGCCCTCTGACATCCTTACAGATTCAGGGTCTAATTTCCTGGCAGGGACCATGGAAAAACTGTGGGAAACTCATGGGGTGAATCACTTGGTTGCCACCCCGTACCACCATCAAACCAATGGCCTGGTGGAAAGGTTCAATGGAACTTTGGGGGCCATGATAAGAAAATTCATCAACGAATTCTCCAATAATTGGGACCTAGTGTTGCAGCAGTTGCTGTTTGCCTACAGGGCTGTACCACATCCCAGTTTAGGGTTTTCACCATTTGAACTTGTGTATGGTCACGAGGTTAAGGGGCCATTACAGTTGGTGAAGCAGCAATGGGAGGGGTTTACGCCTTCTCCAGGAACTAACATTCTGGACTTTGTAAGCAACCTACAAAGCACCCTCCGACACTCTTTAGCCCTTGCTAGAGAGAACCTAAAGGATGCTCAAGAAGAGCAAAAGGCCTGGTATGACAGACATGCCAGAGAACGTTCCTTCAAGGTAGGAGACCAGGTTATGGTCTTGAAGGCGCAACAGGCCCATAAGATGGAAGCATCATGGGAAGGGCCATTCACGGTCCAAGAGCGCCTGGGAGCTGTAAACTACCTCATAGCATTTCCCAATTCCTCACTAAAGCCTAAAGTGTACCATGTTAATTCTCTCAAGCCTTTCTATTCCAGAGACTTACAGGTTTGTCAGTTTACAGTCCAGGGAGATGATGCTGAGTGGCCTGACGGTGTCTACTACGACGGAAAAAAAGACGGTGGCGTGGAAGAGGTGAACCTCTCAACCACCCTGGAACGTCTGCAGCGGCAACAAATCAAGGAGCTGTGCACTAGCTTCGCCCCATTGTTCTCAGCCACCCCAGGACGGACTAAACGGGCATACCACTCCATTGATACAGGTAATGCTCACCCAATCAGAACCCCACCCTACCGGGTGTCTCCTCATGCCCAAGCTGCTATAGAACGGGAGATCCAGAACATGCTACAGATGGGTATAATCCGCCCATCTACCAGTGCATGGGCATCTCCAGTGGTTCTGGTACCCAAACCAGATGGGGAAATACGCTTTTGCGTGGACTACCGTAAGCTAAATGCGGTAACTCGTCCGGACAACTATCCAATGCCACGCACTGATGAGCTATTGGAAAAGTTGGGACGTGCCCAGTTCATCTCTACAATAGACTTAACCAAGGGGTACTGGCAAGTACCGCTAGATGAACCCGCCAAGGAGAGGTCAGCATTCGTCACCCATGCGGGGGTGTATGAATTCAATGTCCTTCCTTTCGGCCTTCGAAATGCACCCGCCACCTTCCAGAGGCTGGTAGATGGTCTACTAGCTGGACTGGGAGAATTCGCAGTTGCCTACCTCGATGATGTGGCCATTTTTTCAGACTCCTGGCCCGAACACCTACTCCACCTGGAAAAGGTCTTTGAGCGCATCAGGCAGGCAGGACTAACTGTTAAGGCCAAAAAGTGTCAAATAGGCCAAAACAGAGTAACTTACCTGGGGCACCAGGTGGGTCGAGGAACCATAAACCCCCTACAGGCCAAGGTGGATGCTATCCAAAAGTGGCCTGTCCCAAGGTCAAAGAAACAGGTCCAATCCTTCTTAGGCTTGGCCGGATACTACAGGCGATTTGTACCACACTACAGCCAAATCGCTGCCCCATTAACCGACCTAACCAAAAAGACCCAGCCAAATGCCGTTAAGTGGACTAATGAGTGTCAAGAGGCCTTTACCCAGCTTAAGGCGATGCTCATGTCTGACCCTGTGCTCAGGGCCCCGGACTTTAACAAGCCATTCCTAGTAACCACAGATGCATCTGAGCGTGGTATAGGAGCAGTGCTCATGCAGGAAGCAACAGATCACAACTTCCATCCTGTCGTGTTTCTCAGCAAGAAACTGTCTGAGAGGGAAAGTCACTGGTCAGTCAGTGAAAAGGAATGCTATGCCATTGTGTACGCCCTGGAAAAGCTACGCCCATATGTTTGGGGACGGCAGTTCAAACTACAAACTGACCATGCTGCACTCAAGTGGCTTCATACTGCCAAGGGGAACAACAAGAAACTTCTTCGTTGGAGTTTAGCTCTCCAAGATTTTGATTTTGACATTCAACACATCACAGGAGCTTCTAACAAAGTTGCTGATGCACTCTCCCGTAAGAGTTTCCCAGAATCCAGTAGTTAAAAAGTGTTCTTAACATGTAAAAGTCTGTTAGTTATATACTTAGTAGTATATGTAAAGGTGCATGTGTTGTATTAATCTGTTTATTTTCAAGTTCTAGAAGGAAATTGCCGCCAGTGAGCTTTCCCACTGTCTGCAATTTGGGGGGCGTGTCATAAACAGATAGCTAAGGGTTAATGTCTCTTTCACCTGAAACACCTGACCAGAGAACCAATCAGGAAACCGGATTTTTTCAACCTTGGGTGGAGGGAAGTGTGTCTCTGAGTCTTTTGTCTGTCTGCCTGCTTTCCTCTGAGCTTTGGAGAAGTAGTTCTATTTTTTAGTCTTCTGTTTCTAAGTGTAAGGACAAAGAGATCAGATAGTAAGTTCTATGGTTTCTTTTCTTTGGTATTTGCATGAATATAAGTGCTGGGTGCTTTGATTTGTATTCTTTTTGAATAAGGCTGTTTATTCAATATTCTTTTAAGCAATTGACCCTGTGTTGTATTATCTTAATACAGAGAGAACATTTGTATTTTTTCTTTCTTTTTTATATAAAGTTTTCTTTTAAGACCTGTTGGAGTTTTTCTTTACTTCAGGGAAATTAAGTCTGTACTCACCAGGGAATTGGTGGGAGGAAGAAATCAAGGGGAGAGCTGTGTGTTGGATTGCTAGCCTGATTTTGCATTTCCTCTGGGTGAAGAGGAAAGTGCTTTTGTTCCAGGATTGGGAACGGAGAGGGGGACTCACTCTGCGTAGTTTCACAGAGCTTGTGTCTGTGTATCTCTCCAGGAGCACCTGGAGGGGGGAAGGGAATCAGGATTATTTCCCTTTGTTGTGAGACTCAAGGGATTTGGGTCTTGTGGTCCCCAGGGAAGGTTTTTCAGGGGGACCAGAGTGCCCCAAAACACTCTAATTTTTTGGGTGGTGGCAGCAGTACCAGGTCCAAGCTGGTAACTAAGCTTGGAGGTTTTCATGCTAACCCCCAAATTTTGGACGCTAAGGTCCAGAATCTGGGAATAAGGTTATGTCAGGGAGGTTGCCAGTGAGTGAGATATAAGAACAAACTGAAGTGAAGGGAGTGCCCAGCTGCAATATAGTGAACCTTGATTTACTGTATAACTTATGTTTAGTGTACTTGTGTTTTAAGACTTGAACAGTAAAAGTAGTGACTAATAAAGGACATATTTAATGAGACACCAGAGACAGCTACTGAACCCCTATCTATGCAACAACATAAAAGAAATACTGTTACTTCTTTTGCTTTGCTTTACATGTTTGATGACTTTCTAAGACTGCGGAACATAAACTTTTGCTCTCCCTAATGCTGTCTGTTTTCCCCTGTAGAAAATAAAATATGCCCCCCAAAGAAGCCTTCAGGAGCTCCTTATAGGAAGTGAAAAGCTCAATTGCAATCTTGTTTGCAGCAAGAGGCAAATTTGATGGAAAAATATCTGAAACAGAACAACATAGACCAGGCTTTAGGCAGTAGCAATCATCCTAGTGCAGAAGAATCTGAGGAGTGAAGCGTAAATGATGGAAGTCATATTACCAAGGAATCAGCAGGTTTACCTGAACATAAGGAATGCAAATGTGAGAAAAGTGATGGATAATCTTCCAATTTCCCTGATGCCATCAAGGAGAGAGATAATAAAGAAGAATGTGGCTCATATGAAAAGGAGAGTAATAACACACGCAAATCAGGTTTACATGAAAAGGTGAGAAATGATAAAGAAGAATCAGCCTCGCATGATGACAGAAACAGCAGTGAAAAAAATTGCACACTACAAATTGATGCATGAGGTCCTGCTTTATAGCCAGTAACCCTAAACTCTGCTCGTATTGATCATACAATTTTGAATGGGCTGGGCAAAACTGAGGATATAACACTTCCAGTAAATGAGCAGAAGAGACCCTTCTCAAAGTCACACTGCAAAAGAGTGTTCGAGAATGGTGAGAAACTGAATCGGTGTTGGCTAGTTTACTCAAAATCAACTGACAGTGTTCTGGTTTTCTTGCAAAATGTTTGACAAGAATGCCAAAGGGTTGTTTGCACTTTTGGGATACAGTTACTGGCATAACTTAGCTGATGCTCTGAAACAACATGAAAAGTCACCCTGCCATTTTACAGCCTACTCCAAATGGATGGAGGTTGAGTCCAGGCTTAAGCTGAATAAATGCATGGATGCAGAAAACCAGCTCATTATTAATGTAGAAACCCAACACTGGCGAAACATTCTCAAGCATCTGATCTCAATTACCCTCTTCTTTGCAAAGAATAATTTGGTTTTCTGTTGCTGTTATAACCTTATTCCCAGATTTGGACCTTAGCGTCCAAAATATGGGGGTTAGCATGAAAACCTCCAAGCTTAGCTACCAGCTTGGACCTGGTACTTGCTGCCACCACCCAAAAAATTAGAGTGTTTTGGGGCACTCTGGTCCCCCTGAAAAACCTTTCCTGGGGACCCCAAGACCCAAATCCCTTGAGTCTCACAACAAAGGGAAATAATCCTTTTTCCCTTCCCCCCCCTCCAGATGCTCCTGGAGAGATACACAGACACAAGCTCTGTGAATCCAAACCGAGGGACTTCCCCTCTCTGTTTCCAGTCCTGGAACAAAAGTACTTTCCTATTCCCCCAGAGGGAATGCAAAATCAGGCTAGCCAATTCCACCCACACACAGATCTCCCCCCTGATTTCTTCCTCCCACCAATTCCCTGGTGAGTACAGACTCAATTTCCCTGAAGTAAAGAAAAACTCCAACAGGTCTTAAAAGAAAGCTTTATATAAAAAAGAAAGAAAAAATACAAATAGTCTCTCTGTATTCAGATGACACAATACAGGGCAATTTCTTAAAAGAATAGTGAATAAACAGCCTTATTCAAAAAGAATACAAATCAAAGCACTCCAGCACTTATATTCATGCAAATACCAAAGAAAAGAAACCATATAACTTACTATCTGATCTCTTTGTCCTTACACTTAGAAACAGAAGATTAGAAAACAGAACTACTTCTCCAAAGCTCAGAGACAGCAGGCAGACAGACAACAAAGACCCTCAGACACACAATTCCCTCCACCCAAAGTTGAAAAAATCCGGTTTCCTGATTGGTTCTCTGGTCAGGTGTTTCAGGTGAAAGAGACATTAACCCGTAGCTATCTGTTTATGACACGCCCCCCAAATTGCAGACAGTGGGGAAGCTCACTGGCGGCGATTTCCTTCTAGAACTTGAAAATAAACAGATTAATACAACACATGCACCTTTACATATACTAAGTATATAACTAACAGACTTTTACATTTTAAGAACACTTTTTAACTACTGAATTCTGGGAAACTCTCACGGGAGAGTGCATCAGCAACTTTGTTAGAAGCTCCGGTGATGTGTTGAATTTCAAAATCAAAATCTTGGAGGGCTAAACTCCAACGAAGAAGTTTCTTGTTGTTCCCCTTGGCAGTATGAAGCCACTTCAGTGCAGCATGGTCAGTTTGTAGTTTGAACCGCCGTCCCCAAACATATGGGCGTAGCTTTTCCAGGGCGTACACAATGGCATAGCATTCCTTTTCACTGACTGACCAGTGACTTTCCCTCTCAGACAGTTTCTTGCTGAGAAACACGACAGGATGGAAGTTGTGATCTGTTGCTTCCTGCATGAGCACTGCTCCTATACCACGCTCAGATGCATCTGTGGTTACTAGGAATGGCTTGTCAAAGTCCGGGGCCCTGAGCACAGGGTCAGACATGAGCATTGCCTTAAGCTGGGTAAAGGCCTTTTGACACTCATCAGTCCACTTAACAGCATTTGGCTGGGTCTTTTTGGTTAGGTCGGTTAATGGGGCAGCGATTTGGCTGTAGTGTGGTACAAATCGTCTGTAGTATCCGGCCAAGCCTAAGAAGGATTGGACCTGTTTCTTTGACCTTGGGACAGGCCACTTTTGGATAGCATTCACCTTGGCCTGTAGGGGGTTTATGGTTCCTCGACCCACTGGTGCCCCTGGTAAGTCACTCTGTTTTGGCCTATTTGACACTTTTTGGCCTTAACAGTTAGTCCTGCCTGCCTGATGCGCTCAAAGACCTTTTCCAGGTGTAGTAGGTGTTCGGGCCAGGAGTCTGAAAAAATGGCCACATCATCGAGGTAGGCAACTGCAAATTCTCCCAGTCCAGCTAGTAGACCATCTACCAGCCTCTGGAAGGTGGCGGGTGCATTTCGAAGGCCGAAAGGAAGGACATTGAATTCATACACCCCCGCATGGGTGACGAATGCTGACCTCTCCTTGGCAGGTTCATCTAGCGGTACTTGCCAGTACCCCTTGGTTAAGTCTATTGTAGAGATGAACTGGGCACGTCCCAACTTCTCCAATAGCTCATCGGTACGTGGCATTGGATAGTTGTCCGGACGAGTTACAGCATTTAGCTTACGGTAGTCCATGCAAAAGCGTATTTCCCCATCTGGTTTTGGTACCAGAACCACTGGAGATGCCCATGCACCGGTAGATGAGCGGATTATACCCATCTGTAGCATGTTCTGGATCTCCCGTTCTATAGCAGCTTGGGCATGAAGAGACACCCGGTAGGGTGGGGTTCTGATTGGGTGAGCATTACCTGTATCAATGGAGTGGTATGCCCGTTCAGTCCGTCCTGGGGTGGCTGAGAACAATGGGGCGAAGCTAGTGCACAGCTCCTTAATTTGTTGCCGCTGCAGACGTTCCAGGATGGTTGAGAGGTTCACCTCTTCCACGCCACCGTCTTTTTCCCGTCGTAGTAGACACCGTCAGGCCACTCAGTCTCATCTCCCTGGACTGTAAACTGACAAACCTGTAAGTCTCTGGAATAGAAAGGCTTGAGAGAATTAACATGGTACACTTTAGGCTTTAGTGAGGAATTGGGAAATGCTATGAGGTAGTTTACAGCTCCCAGGCGCTCTTGGACCGTGAATGGCCCTTCCCATGATGCTTCCATCTTATGGGCCTGTTGCGCCTTCAAGACCATAACCTGGTCTCCTACCTTGAAGGAACGTTCTCTGGCATGTCTGTCATACCAGGCCTTTTGCTCTTTCTGAGCATCCTTTAGGTTCTCTCTAGCAAGGGCTAAAGAGTGTTGGAGGGTGCTTTGTAGGTTGCTTACAAAGTCCAGAATGTTAGTTCCTGGAGAAGGCGTAAACCCCTCCCATTGCTGCTTCACCAACTGTAATGGCTCCTTAACCTCGTGACCATACACAAGTTCAAATGGTGAAAACCCTAAACTGGGATGTGGTACAGCCCTGTAGGCAAACAGCAACTGCTGCAACACTAGGTCCCAATTATTGGAGAATTCGTTGATGAATTTTCGTATCATGGCCCCCAAAGTTCCATTGAACCTTTCCACCAGGCCATTGGTTTGATGGTGGTACGGGGTGGCAAACAAGTGATTCACCCCATGAGTTTCCCCCAGTTTTTCCATGGTCCCTGCCAGGAAATTAGACCCTGTATCTGTAAGGATGTCAGAGGGCCAACCTACCCTGGCAAAGATGTCTGTTAGGGCCAGGCACACAGTGTTAGCTCTGGTGTTGCCTAGAGCTACTGCTTCTGGCCATCGGGTAGCAAAGTCCACTAAAGTCAGTACGTACTGCTTTCCTCTGGGCGTCTTTTTTGGGAAAGGGCCCAGAATATCCACAGCTACTCGCTGAAATGGGACCTCAATTATGGGGAGTGGCTGGAGAGGGGCCTTGACCTGGTCTTGAGGCTTTCCCATGTTTTGGCATACCTCACAAGACCGGACATACTTGGCAACGTCCTTGCCCATCCCCTCCCAGTGGAAGGACTTCCCCAACCGGTCCTTGGTTCTGTTCATCCCAGCATGGCCACTGGGATGATCATGGGCTAAGCTTAAGAGCTTCCCCCGGTACTTAGTTGGAACCACCAACTGTTTTTGCGGCTGCCATTCTTCCCGGTGTCCACCAGAAAGAATTTCCTTGTATAAAAGTCCTTGGTCTATAACAAACCGGGATCGATTAGAAGAGCTGAGAGGCGGTGGGGTGCTCCGTGCCGCCGCCCAAGCTTTTTGAAGGCTGTCATCCGCTTCCTGCTCAGCCTGGAACTGTTCCCTTGAGGCTGGGGTCACCAGTTCTTCCTCAAACTGTGGACTTGGGCTTGGTCCCTCTGGAAGCGATGTAGGTGATGGGGTTGTTTCCGTTGCTGGTGAACCGCTCTCCGCTGGTGCACCTGAGGGTATTTCAGGCTCTGGCTGAGCCTTTTGGGTATGGCTGTCTTTTGCTTCGGCCAGTTTTGGCTCGCTGGCGCCCTCTGGCGTTGAGGTTGAAGATGTGGTTGCACTTGCTGGTGCTGGTTGCTGTTCCAGTTCCGGGCCTGGGACTGGAGATGCTGTGGCTGTTTCAGTGGTAGGCATGGAATCCAGGTCCACTACCTCTGTCTGGGTCTCTGGTAACACAGACGGGGCCTCTGTGGACGGCTCATGAACAGGAATGGGTCTGGAAGCTTGCCTGGTTTGGCTACGGGTAACCATTCCCACTCTCTTGGCCCGCCTCACCTGGTTGGCCAAGTCTTCCCCCAGTAGCATGGGGATAGGATAATTGTCATATACGGCAAAAGTCCACATTCCTGACCAGCCTTTGTACTGGACAGGCAGTTGAGCTGTAGGCAAGTCTACAGCTTGTGACATGAAGGGGTAAATTGTAACTTTGGCCTTTGGGTTGATGAATTTGGGGTCAACGAAGGATTGGTGGATAGCTGACACTTGTGCCCCCGTGTCTCTCCACGCAGTAACCTTTCCGCCCATTCTCAAATTTTCCCTTCGCTCCAAGGGTATTTGAAAGGCATCCGGGCCTGGGGATCTTTGGTGTGATGGTGGTGTAATGAATTGCACTCGCATGGTGTTCTTGGGACAGTTGGCCTTGATATGTCCCGGTTCATTACACTTAAAGCATCTTCCATCTGATGGGTCACTGGGCCGAGGTGAGTTACTGGAGACTGGTGAGGTTGAAGAGTAGGGTATCTGTGGCTTTACTTGGGTGGTATGTGGGGTCTTTGGCTGTCCTCGGTTGTAGGGTTTATGGTCTGTGTGCCCCCTGGGGTAATCGTTCCCCTTGACAGTAGCTTTCTTGCTTTCTGCCAGTTCCATCCATTTGGCTCCAATCTCCCCCGCTTCAGCGATATCTTTGGGATTTCCATCTTGTATGTACCGTGTGATGTCTTCAGGAACACCATCCAAGAACTGCTCCATTTGTATGAGGAGGTTCAGTTCTTCCAAGGTTTGAATGTTGTTTCCTGTTAGCCAGGCCTCATAGTTTTTTGCAATGTAGTAGGTGTGTTTGGGAAATGACACCTCTGGTTTCCACTTTTGAGTTCTGAAGCGCCGACGGGCATGATCTGGGGTTATCCC
Organism: Gopherus evgoodei; assembly: GCF_007399415.2. Taxonomy (NCBI): domain Eukaryota; kingdom Metazoa; phylum Chordata; order Testudines; family Testudinidae; genus Gopherus; species Gopherus evgoodei. The sequence goes on from NC_044322.1 coordinate 228,675,897, forward strand.
CATCCTGTATCTGGCCTTGGTTTGAAAAAGTTTATAGTCATTCATTTGCTGCTTAGGCATTTCAGCTGCCACCTCTGCTAAAGGTCCACTGAGTTGTGGCCTTAATTCTACCATGTACTGGTCTTCGGGGATGCTGTATCCAAGACAGGCTCTTTCAAAATTTTCCAAGAAGGCCTCGGTGTCATCACCTGCCTTGTAGGTGGGAAATTTCCTGTGCTGTGGAGCAATAGTTGGCGCCGGGTGGTTAGGGTTGGCTGGCACATGCAGCCCAGCTTTTGCCAAGTCCAGTTCATGTTTTCTCTGTTTTTCCTTCTCTTCATTTTCTTTTTGTTGTTTTTCCATTTCTTTTTGTTGTTTTTCCATTTCTTTTTGTTGTTTTTCCATGTCTCGGCGGTGGGCCGCCTCTTCTTCTTCTTGCTTCCTTCTGTGGGCCAACTCATCTTCTGCTTGTTTCCTTCGGTAGGCCACCTCTTCTTCTTCTAGTTTTCTTTTGTGTGCTGCCTCTTGGGCTGCCTGTTCTCTTTGGAAGGCTGCCAGTTTGATGCTTTCTTCCTTTTCTTTTAGCTCCAGTTGTCGCCTGTGTTCAGCTTCTTTGAATTGGTCTTCGGCCTCAATTTTTGCCTTAGAAGTCATGATTCCTGTTTTCTTGTGTTGGGGTGCCCTCCAGTGTTTATCTTCTGAACTGCAGGCTCTCTGTTGCCTCCTGAAGTCTGCCTAGCAACAGTGCCTTTAGCTAATCTTCAATGTTAAGTAAACCTGAAAAACCACTTTATTTGCATTAATATAGTGCTGGTATGACTCTCAATGGGAGTGCTATTGTGTGACAAAAGACTCTTAACAGTCTGTTAATGGTTTCTTGCTTAACATGCAAACCACAAACTGCCAGAGAGAGCAGAAAAAAAAAATTCTCTCTGGTTCCCTTTTAAAACCAAACTGTTTCTCTCTGCTAAAAAGCCCTTAGCAGAGAAAAGAAAAATATAATATTCCTACTGGCTTCTGGATTCTGTCTATCTCCCACCGGCTGCCACCATGTTATAACCTTATTCCCAGATTTGGACCTTAGCGTCCAAAATATGGGGGTTAGCATGAAAACCTCCAAGCTTAGCTACCAGCTTGGACCTGGTACTTGCTGCCACCACCCAAAAAATTAGAGTGTTTTGGGGCACTCTGGTCCCCCTGAAAAACCTTTCCTGGGGACCCCAAGACCCAAATCCCTTGAGTCTCACAACAAAGGGAAATAATCCTTTTTCCCTTCCCCCCCCCTCCAGATGCTCCTGGAGAGATACACAGACACAAGCTCTGTGAATCCAAACCGAGGGACTTCCCCTCTCTGTTTCCAGTCCTGGAACAAAAGTACTTTCCTATTCCCCCAGAGGGAATGCAAAATCAGGCTAGCCAATTCCACCCACACACAGATCTCCCCCCTGATTTCTTCCTCCCACCAATTCCCTGGTGAGTACAGACTCAATTTCCCTGAAGTAAAGAAAAACTCCAACAGGTCTTAAAAGAAAGCTTTATATAAAAAAGAAAGAAAAAATACAAATAGTCTCTCTGTATTCAGATGACACAATACAGGGCAATTTCTTAAAAGAATAGTGAATAAACAGCCTTATTCAAAAAGAATACAAATCAAAGCACTCCAGCACTTATATTCATGCAAATACCAAAGAAAAGAAACCATATAACTTACTATCTGATCTCTTTGTCCTTACACTTAGAAACAGAAGATTAGAAAACAGAACTACTTCTCCAAAGCTCAGAGACAGCAGGCAGACAGACAACAAAGACCCTCAGACACACAATTCCCTCCACCCAAAGTTGAAAAAATCCGGTTTCCTGATTGGTTCTCTGGTCAGGTGTTTCAGGTGAAAGAGACATTAACCCTTAGCTATCTGTTTATGACAGTTGCTCATCGGATAAATTGTTCACTGAACATAACAGTAATGTCCTTGGTTTGGGAAATACGACAATATCATGCATGAGCACCTATATCAAGTAGTTCATAAAGAAACTATGGACCATTCCTGCAGCAAAACAATTCAAAATGAATTGATTGACCTTATGGCAAGGAAGGTGCTTGATAACATTGATGCAGTTCAGCAAAGCAAAGTATTAGGTCATAATAAGGGTCAAATGCATTCCCAACATTAATCACAGTGAAAGATGTCACTTACAGTAAAATATGTTGAAGATAATATGTTGAAGATAAGGATGGCTGTATCCAAGTAAAGGAACATTTCATCTGTTTCTGGTCTGAGGATGTCTGTAGTGGAAAGGCCTAACAGAACTGTTTATGAATGTTTTGAATGAGAATAAAATAAAGCTTCATGACTACCACAGTCAAGGTTACAACAACGGTGCGAACATGAAGGGAAGAAACGGAGGTATCCTTGATCAGACTCCTAGAGCTTTCTTCATGCCTTGTGGCTGCCATTCCCTCAAGCTGGTTGTGTCAGATGCAGCAGCATCATCTTTAGCTTCAGTATCTCTCTTTGGAGTATTGCAAAGGCTACATACTTCCTGTTTTCAGCACCAGTTATCATGTAGAAGATCCTCTTGGACAATGTTACAAATCTGACCATGAAGCTGCTAAGTGACACTTGCTGGGAGAGCTGCATTGATGCTGAAAGCAGTAAGAATGCAGAGAGAGAGAGACTTGAACTGAGGAGACTGATCCCAGGCTTAAAGGGAAAACCTGTGTATTCATGACTGTAACCTACCTGCAGCATCCAGTGGGGTGAGAAAACTTGCTTGATCCAAATACTCCTTAGTCTAATAAAGTGTAGGATTTAGACTGTGTGCATACATTTTTATTTTCTTTGGTAACGATTTCTGACCACTTTTTGCCTACCTAATCACTTAAAATCTGACTTTCTGTAGTCAATAACGTGACTTTAATATTTTATCCTTACCAGTGAGTTTGTCTAAAGTGCTTTGGAAATCTGCTCAGGCTACAAAGGCTGGTGCATGTCTACTTTCATTTGATGAAATGGTGAACTAATTAATAAACATGCATTGCTCACAAGAAGGTCTTGAGCAGTGTAAGATGGTGTATTCCTGGGCTGCAAGGTTGGGGACTTGGGAGATTTGCTGGTATTTCCTTGTGTATTGTTCATGAGATTCTTGGGGAGCCTTCATGCAACTTAGCTGAGTGTGCCCATGCATTCTGGTGGCTGAGTGATAACAGCACCTGGAGAGGTTTTGCTGCTTGTCAGTGGCAAAACTTTGTGAGAGACAGTCAAGGCTGAAGAGCTAAGGGGCTCAGAGGTCCCACAGACAGAGATGAGATGGGAAACTCAGAAGACAAATTCAAGAGGGAGGGTTTTTTTTGCTCGCACATTGACACTGCTCGAGTGTCCATCAAAGAAAGATTTGTACAAATAAAGCACCACAAAAAGACGTGTGTGTGTGTGTGTGTGTGTGTGTGTGTGTGTGTGTGTGTGTGTGTGTGTGTGTGTGTGGCCTTAGTAAGTTGCCAGCAGACAGGCAAACTCTTGAACAATTGTATAGACCTTTACTGGACACTGACATGGGGAATATTTGGATGTCAATGATAAAGACCTTTGTGTTGTATTGACATCATCACATTTTGCCACATGGGAAGCACTCTCCACTCCAAGTTCCTCAGTTCATTCACAATGCAGAACTGAAGGACACTTTTTTCCTATTGTGTGGAGAGCTCTGAGGATTCTGCTCATGTTGCTGGTCACAGTCATGAGTGGTGAGTGCAGCTTTTTGAAACTCAGGCTCATTAAAACATATCTTTGATTGACGATGGTTGACAAGAGACTGACATTGCTTGAAGATGCCATTAGGCAGTCTTTGTATCTCTCTCTGATGCTTTGCTTCAGTTCACAAGGGCAAACTTTTGAACTGCAGGACTGGGGTTAACATTCTAAGGCTGACACCTATTGTAACACTATTTAATACTGGTTCACCCAGTGTTGGTGCACAGTTCAATTTCTTGATGTTAGTACATTTGTTATTCTTAAAATTAAAATGTTTCTGTAAGTTTAGAGGAAACTAGCATTTTTTTTAATTTGCTTCTATGTGCCATGAATAAATACGGATTTCCAGATTCTAGGGTGCAGATTTATCATCTTGTATGACAGGGATAAAATCATGCATGCAAAATGTACATCAAAGTCGTGAAATGGGCTGCCAATGCAATAAAAAATAAGGTATTCCAAATTCAACAGATAGAGGAAGAGGGGACACTGAAGATGTTCCTCATCTGGGGCACCATTTGGGCTAGGGCCAGTCCTGGGTACAGGCATGTTGGCAAGTTTACACCTGCCGAACATGGTAGTGGTTGAGAGGATTCGAGAATTCTCTGGCCAAGGAGATTTCCCAGAGGAAAATTTTAAGTTACATTTGCATGTTATGTATACCAGAAACATTCCTTATGACAGGTGGTTAGATGTTTTGGAACATCCCTCAGCATATTGAACAGAGAGGATCTTGGATATCAATATTAGAGCTTTGAACTGATTTTCAGTATCCTTTAACATATACAGCTGTTAGTCTTCCCCTTTTGTAATAAACAGTTATCCATAAAACATTTATTATTAAAAAGTAGATATTGGCAGGCAAGCTTTCCACACACTGAAGCTGCTCTGTGCCCTCTCCCTTCCTACCTATGTTTTGTCACACTTGCTGTTTTTGCATCTTGTTCAAAATTTGACCAAGATCTTCAGGGCAGGGATTGCATCTACCTGGGTGTTTCCACAGTGTATACCACAATGGGCATTCATCCTGAGGAGCCCCTGGACAGTAACACAATCCAGCAAATAATAATCATGTTCAAAACTAGGGCATGTAACTATGGCTCTGAGGCAGCGGGGTAGAGGCGGGATGACATGTAGCTGAATTCCCTTTTACATATTTCCATCCAATTCATAAGCAGCACGGGCATAGAAGCCATTGGAGCAACAGCCATTGAACTTCAAAAGGCAAATAACTTGTAGATAAAGCAATGATGTACTACAGCACAAAGGAAAGTTCCCTAACGGATGGACACTGTTCTGTACACTCATTGAGCTCTCTTGCTGGCTCTCTAGACATCACAGTACCCAAGTATATCCATGTATTTGAGTTTGTCGGGGACATGTAAGGCGAGTTGTCTCATTTCTAATATGGAACCCACCAACAATGGGGTGTTGTAGAAATCCAAGTTATCCACCCCTTCTGCTATGAGTGACTAGAGATATGGAAAGGGTAAGAGACAGACTCAGTCATGGGGTAAGGAAAAGGCTATACAAATACCTTGGTGGACTCTGGACCAGGGAGTAGCAAAAGATCAGAGAGCGGGCCTGGGCTGAGCAGAGGTTCTGGGGAGGCAGTAACCAGGGCAGCAGGCATTTACATAGCAACAGGTGTAATCCTTGGGCACTGATGGTCTCCATGGGACTCTTTACTGTATTCATTTTGGCTGAGACATGGAGCTATCATGGCTCTTTAAGAGTATCCAAAGAGGGGACAAATAGCATCAGTACCTTTCACTTTAAGTCATATTAATGGTCACGATTTCTGTTTCTTAAAGATCCTTTTAAAACAAATAATTGCTTGTGCTTCCGTTCTACTGACTTTTGTGTTTAAAACAAGCAGCCTGGTTAGGCAAGTGACCCTGAACATTTGAAAAGGGAATGTCATGCTTCTAAAAGAGAGGGATAAATTATCAGTGCAACCTGGGGGCCCAGTCCTGCAAATACTCACTATGTGGCATCATACTCATTGTTTCATGTGCCACATGCTGGGTAATAACATGATGACGCCGTGTTTTGAAAACTAAACTGACTCTTTATTAAGAGGACTATTTACAGAGATTCTGCAGCTCCTATTCAAGCCATGTGCACACAGCCTGGCTTACTAGTCCCTCTTCCAAACACTTCTCTCCTGCAGTCTCTGCTCCCCCTCCAATTTCCATGCAGCTTGTTACATTTTTCCATCTAACTATCTTTGTTGTTGTTGTGTCTTTTGTGCCAGCATTTGGTAGGAAACTTCTACACTGTGGCTGTCTTCAGTCTCTTGGGTTGCATCCTATTGATCTTCTGTGTTGCTCATATATTTTCTTTCTTCTGACTCTCCTATGCCAGGCCGGCTCCTTCTTATTCCTCTTGGTCCTGGTCCTGGTCCTGGTCCTGCCCCTATCTATCTGGGTGTGCTCTCTGCCTGCTGCTACTGTGCAGTTGTTTTCTATTTTGTCTCCACTGCTGTCCTGAGTCTGTAGCTATCTCATAGGACCTGTGTCCCACTGCAGGGTGGTTTGTTGCTTTTTGTCATTGCTTTGTGGGGCTTTTTGATGGTTGGACCCAGTCCTGCTTGCCTGTGCACAGTAGGGTCATAGCCTTAGTTTCTTTGTTGTAGCAGGCTGCCTGCCTAGCTTGGCATTCTCATAACTGCTTTTCTGTCCTGGCTACCATTCCTTTGCTGAGCTGCAGCAGACTACCCCATAATGGGAAGGAGAGTCTTGGTTCTCCAGCCCATCAGTCTCGGTCCTGGCCTACTATCTGGGAGGACATACAGCAATGGTCCAACATTGCCAGGTAGGGATCCATTCCTCCTGTTTTATGTTTGCCATCAGTCTCTTGGCTGTATTTACTGCCAGTCCCTGCTTTGTGGATACCTAGAGGCAGAAGCGGTTTAGGGGTTTGTGGGGCCCTGGGCCAGAGCAAATAGGCTCCACAAACCCCTAAACCCACCCATTCTGCCTGCAGTTCTCCCCCCCAACACATTCTCCTATGATCCTGTTGGGGAAATGGGGTTGTGGCATGGGGGCTTACCCGGCCACTCCTCCCAGCACTCCTTCTGGGGAGCTGGATCGGGGCCCCGGGCAGAGCGAGGCAAGCCTCCATGCACCGACCCTGTTCCCTGGCAAGAGCACTGGGTGGGCGGAGAGGGTTGGGCCACAGGGACACCCATTTTTCCAGACTGCCACTCCCTCCATTGGCCCTGGTCCCTGGGCTTGGGCCTTGTTGGCCCAGTGGCTAATCTGCCCATTATCTGAGCATAGCGTGTCAGTATGCCAGACCTTGCAAGCTGTGCCTTCAGTTACTGGATCACAGTTCCTGCCTGAGTGTCTTCCAGATATTCCAATTTCTGGGAGATGGACTAGTAATCTACTGTAACTATGTAGTTTCTGTCCTTAAAAGTGAACACATCTGTCCTGACCTTTTCACACATCTGGTTGTGATTTCATAAAGCTGTATCTGATCACTCTCCTCGGTTATACACTTAACACTATTCCATGTTTTCTCTCATTTGGGCATTTATACCTGACCAGTAGATACACACCCTGGCTCTTCTCAGGCATACCTCTGTCCCCAGGTGTGAAGCATGTATCCATCTCATGATGTCGCCTCTTTAATCTTCTGGGATTCCTGCTCAATTCCTTTTATACAAAATCCTTTATTACACACACACACACACACACACACACACACACACACACACACACACACACAGCTCATCCCTCACCTAGTACTGGGGAGGGGGAGAGTAACCTACTGTGGCATGTATCTGCCACCAGTAGTGACTTTCCTGGGTAATACTTTACCCTCACCCCTGGGTAGTGATGAAGTCTCAATACCATACATTGTAGTCACTTGGCCACACTCAGCTAACTTAAAAAAATTAAGATAATTAGTTAGGAAAGTGGACTGGACTGAAGAACTCAAGAATCTGAATGTGGAGGAGGTTTGGAATTACTTTAAATCAAAGTTGCAGAAACTATCTGGAGCCTGCATCTCAAGCAAGAGGAAAAATTCATAGGGAAGAGTTGCAGACCACGCTGAATGAGCAAGCATCTCAAACAGGTGATTAAGGGCTTGGCTACACTCACACTTTACAGCGCTGCAACTGTAATACAGCGCTGTAAAGCATCAGTGTAATCAGGGCAGCAGCGCTGGAAGCGTGGCTCCCAGCGCTGCACGCTACACCCGTAAGGGATGTGGTTTACATGCAGCGCTGGGAGAGCTCTCTCCCAGCGCTGCCGCTCTGACTACACTCACACTTCAAAGCGCTGCTGCGGCAGCGCTCCCGCAGCGCTGCCGCGGCATCGCTTTGAAATTCCAAATGTAGCCATACCCTAAGAGAAAGCAGAAAGCCTACAAAGAATAAGAGAATGAAGGACTCAGCAAGGAAAGCTCCCTCTCGGAGGTCAGAAAGTGCAGGGATAAAGTTAGAACTGCCAAAAGCCAAGCAGAGTTGGATGTTGTAAAGGCAATTAAAACCAATAGTGAAAGGTTCCATAGCCATATAACTGAGAAAGCAAGGAAAGAAGAAGTAGGACTATTAAGTACTGAGGATGGGGTGGAAGTTAAAGATAACTTAGGCATGGCCCAACACCTAAACATTATCCTCATTAAAAACAGCCAAAGTATTTGAAGAGTTTAGGAGTGGCTAATGGGAATGGGGATATGGAGGTAGAAATTACCATATCTGAGGTGGAAGTCAAACTTAAACAGTTTAATGGGACTAAATCAGGGGACCTGGATAATCTTCATCTAATAATATTAAAGGAACTGGCTCATGAAATTGCATGCTCAATAGCCAGGCTTTATAATTAATCTGTAAACTTGAGGATTGTACCCTATGACTGAAGTATTGCAAATATAGTTCCTATTTTTAAGAAAAGGAGAAAAAGTTATCTGGGAAACTACAAGACTGTTAGTTTAATCTCAATTGTATGCAAGGTTTTGGAACAAATTTTGAAGAAGAAAGCAGTTAAGCATATAGAGCTGAAAGGTAATTAGGATAAAATATAACATGATTTTACAAAAGGTAAATTACACCAGACCAACTTGATAGAGTTCTGCAGTTAAATTGGAGAAGATGGGGATTAATACGTGAATTGAAAGGTGGATAAGGAACTCGTTAAAGGGGAGACTCCAGTGGCTCATATTGAAAGGTGAACGGTCAGGCTGGTGGGAAATTACTAGGATCAGTCTTGAGACCAGTCTTATTTAACATTTTTATTACTGAGCGGTGCACAAAAAATGGGAATGTGCTAATAAGATTTGTGCATGACACAAAACTCGGAGGTATTGCCAATACAGAGGAGGACCAGAAGATCTGTATGACCTTGGAAACTAGAGTACTAGAAATGGGATGAAATTTAATAGTGCAAAGTGCAAGGTCATGCCTTTAGGGAGTAACAACAAGAATTTTTGTTATAAGCTGGGGATTTATCAGTTTCAAGCAACGGAGGAGAAGAAAGATCTGGGTGTATTGGTTGATCACAGGATGACTGAGTTAAGTGATGCGGCCATGAAAAAGACCAATGTAGTTGTAGGATGCATCAGGAGAGGTATTTCCAGTAGAGACAGGGAAGTGCTAGTACCTTTTATGCAAGGCACTGGTGAGATCTTATCTGGAATAATGTGTGCAATTCTGGTCTCCTATGTTTGAGAAAAATGAATTCAAACTGGAACAGGTGCAGAGAAGGACTACTTGGATAATGTGAGGAATAGAAAACCTACCTTATGATAGGAGACTCAAAGAATTTGGCTTGTTTAGCCTAATCAAAAGAAGGCTGAGGGGAGATATGATTGCTCTTTATAAATACATCAGAGAGATAAATACCAGGGAGTGAGTGTAAGTTTATTTAACTTAAAGTGCCAATGTAGACACAAAAACAAATAGATATAAACTGGCCATCAATAGGTTTAGGCTCAGAATAAGGCAAAGGTTTCTAACCATCAGAGGAGTGAAGTTCTGAAGCAGCCTTCTAAGGGGAGCAATGGGGAGCAAAACAACCTAACTGGCTTCAAGACCTGAGCTTGATAGGTTTATGGAGAGGATGGTATGACAGGGCTGCCCACAATGGCATGTGGTCCATCGGTGACTGCCAGTAGCAAAAATTCCCCAACGGCTGGAGACATGACATAAGAGGGGGTGGGATCTGAGTTATTACAGAGAATTCTTTCCCAGTTGTCTGGCTGGTGGGTTTTGCCCACGTGCTCTAATTGATCAGCGTATTTGAGATCAGGAAGGAATTTTCCCCTGGGTCAAATTGGCAGAGACTTTGAGGATTTTTTGCTTTCCCTTCAGCATAGGGGATAGGTCACTTGCAGGTTTAAACTAGTGTAAATGGTGGAGTCTCTGTAACTTAAAGTCTTTAAACCATGATTTGAGAACTTCCATAACCTCTGACTGAGTTACTGGTCTTTTACAGGAATGGGTAGATGAAGTTCTGTAGTCTGCAATGTGCAGTAGGTTAGACTAGATGATAGTCTCGTCTGATCTTGAAGTCTAAGACTATGAGTCTATGAGCAGTGACTTCTTTATGAAGCTGTCTAATGGCCAGTGACCAAAGTGCACATCCATCTTGTGTCCAAAGGTAAACTGAATGAATCATTCCATTCCAAAGGTCACAGTCAGAAGGTTCTTTTCTATCAGAGCATATCCCCTTTCTGTGCCTGTCAGGGCTCTACTAGCAAATGCGATGGTTGCTGGCCTTGCATCAGTGTTGCTCCTAGGCCTCCTTCTGAGGCATCACACTGTAGCTCTTGCTGCTCTGCAGGGGTGTACTACTTCAGGACTGGTGCCCCATATATGATTTTCTTTACTCTTTCAAATGGCTGTTCTTGGGTCTCTGACTGTTCCCCCACGGTATCATTAGGGATTAACTGTCTCAAGGGCTCACAGGCATCAGAGAGGTATGTGTAGAATGTGGAACGACAGTTGTCTATCCCAAGAAGTCGCTGGACTCTGTTCACATCCTTTGCTCTGGGCATTTCCTTAATGGCTCTCAGTTTCTCAGGAGCTGGATGGAGTCCCTCAGTAGTCAACAGATGTCCAGTGTAGAGTATCTGCAGCTTCACCGTGTCTGCATTCAGCCTATTGTTCTGCCCCCAGTACCTGTTCTGTTGTTGTCACAATTTGGAATCATGGTCCTGCATGACCTCTTCCTTGCCACCTCCTCTTATAATAATAATATCATCAGCTACAGTCTTGATGCCGGGTAGTCCATCTAGTGCTTGAATCAGTTTATTCTGGAACTCCCCTGTGGATGGGCTGATGCTGATAGGCATTTGTACACAGTGGTTCCTGCCAAAAGATGTGGCAAATGTTATCAGGTGGCTCAATGACTCAGATAGTTCAATATGCCAAGAGCTCATTCTTGACATCACAAACAATAGACTCATAGACTCATAGACTCTAGGACTGGAAGGGGCCTCGAGAGGTCATCGAGTCCAGTCCCCTGCCCTCAGGGCAGGACCAAATACCGTCTAGACCATCCCTGATAGACATTTATCTAACCTACTCTTAAATATCTCCAGCGATGGAGATTCCACAACTTCCCTAGGCAATCTATTCCAGTGTTTAACTACCCTGACAGTTAGGAACTTTTTCCTAACGTCCAACCTAAATCTCCCTTGCTGCAGTTTAAGCCCATTGCTTCTTGTTCTACCATTGGAGGCCAAGGTGAACAAGTTTTCTCCCTCCTCCTGATGACACCCTTTTAGATACCTGAAAACTGCTATCAGGTCCCCTCTCAGTCTTCTCTTTTCCAAACTAAACAAACCCAGTTCCTTCAGCCTTCCTTCATAGGTCATGTTCTCAAGACCTTTAATCATTCTTGTTGCTCTTCTCTTCATACTTTTGCCCTGGAAAAAATTGGGTAGTACATCAATTGCTGGTAGTGACTTCTTTTCAATGCTCTAACAAGTGGTTTGGGGTCAGTGCAGATCCTTAGTTTATCAGAAGGTTTTCTTGTCACTACTGGGTTGCCGATCCACTCTGTGCTACTAATGACTCCTCTTATTTGCAGACTTGCCAGTTCGTTCTTCAGTGGCTCCATATCTACTCTGGCAACAGCATCAGAGGACCCAACCACACCAGCCACAACATCAGAGGCTCATTCACTTGCACATCTACTAATGTGATATATGCCATCATGTGCCAGCAATGCCCCTCTGCCATGTACACTGGACAAACCAGATAGTCTCTATGTAAAAGAATAAATGGACACAAATCAGACATCAGGAATGGTAACATACAAAAGCCAGTAGGAGAACACTTCAATCTCCCTGGAAACTCAATAAAAGATTTAAAAGCAGCCATACTTTAACAAGAAAACTTCAAAAACAGATTTCAGAGAGAAATTGCTGAGCTACAATTTACAGGGCCGGCTCCAGGCACCAGCAAAGGAAGCAGGTGCCTGGGGCTGCCAATAGAAAGGGGCGACACTCCATCCGTTGTTGGGGCGGCGCATCCACGTCATCGCCGTCGGCACTTCGGCAGCAGCTCAAACAGCCCGCTTCAGTCTTCGGCAGCGGGTCCTTCACTCTCGGTCTTCCTCTTTGGCGGCACTTCAGCAGCAGCTCAATCAGGTTTTTCTTTCTTTTTTCCTTTTTTTTTTCCGCCGCTTGGGGTGGCAAAAAAGCTGGAGCTAGCCCTGCAAACTTAACACCATCAATTTGGGCTTGAATAGCGACTGGGAGTGGCTGGCTCACTACAAAAGCAATTTTCCCTCTCTTGGTATTGACACCTCCTCATCAATTATTGGGAGTGGATCACATCCACCCTGACTGAATTGGCCTTGTCAACACTGGTTCCCCACTTGTAAGGCAACTCCCTTCTCTTCATGTGCCAAAATATATTTATGCCTGTATCTGTAATTTTCATTTCATGCATCTGAAGAAGTGGGTGTTTTACTCACAAAAGCTTATGCCCAAATAAATCTGTTAGTTTTTAAGGTGCCACCAGACTCCTCATTGCTTTTGTGGATACAGACTAATACGGCTACTGCTCTGATACATGAAAAATAAGGGACACTGCTTTATTTTTAAGGACATTTTGGGAAACACCATTTCCCTTAACATATCATGTATTTTTCTCTCAAGTGTACATTTCTACTCCCCTCCGGTATACAATGCAATTACCATAAGCTTCAATATAATGTTTAAAATGGTACTTACTAGTTTTAATACATTTCAGTACATCTTAAAATAAGGGACAAGTGGTCCCCCCATGGATCAAATTAATGCAATAAGGGACAGTCCCTTAAAATAAGGGACAGGTAGTCATCCTATCTCCACTGGAAGTCTCTATGTCCTCAATCTCCACACACACTGCTGCTCTTTTCTTCCTAAGAGAGTTGTAACACTGGAACATAAAATGGTTCTTTTTCCCAACCCCCTTGCATTGTTGCCTGTAGGGTGGATTTCCCCCACCCTAGCTTTTTGTGTTGCTTTCCGCAGGCCATGCACTAGACCAAGATGCCTGCATTCTCAGTCACTCTATCTCTTTTGTGCTTCCTGGGTTCCTCTAGCCTGTGCACTTGTTCTGCACTAGTGGCTGTTATTATCTTGATCCTTTCCCTGGCCAATTGAGTTGCCCTTGCTCTTGGAGGAATTAGATCAGTTTCTCACAGCAATCTCTCACAGAAGCTGACATTACATGCCTCACAAATGATCCCTTCTCTAATTAGGGCGTCTTTATTGTCTCCAAAGTTACATGTTGATGCCAGAGCCCTCAGCTCTGTAATCTCTGCCCTCTTTTGCTTCTTGGTTTTGAGTGAAAAACCAAGAGTCTCTCTCTACAGTCTCATTCTGTCTGGGATCACAGCACTCATCAAACATCTCTTTATCTGTTCCAGTTTTTTTGGGCATTATTCCTGGCAACAGTGTCTCACTGACTTGTCACCCTTTTCCCCAGTGCGATAGCAAAAAAAAAAAGTTTCACTTTCATTTCCATTCCCCAAGTCAGCTCTGTACACAGATTCCATTTTTGGTTCCGTGCCTGTGCAAGACCTTTTTTGTCTGGAAATCCAGCATTTCCAGTGGTCTATGTCCCTCCAGGCTGCCTGTTTGCTCTGTTCCTGGGAGCCGTTAATCACACTCCCCTTGCTGTTGGTCTTACCAGACTGACTGCTACTACCATGTTTCAAGCCCCGTATGCTGGGTAACAACATGAAAGGACTCCATGTTTCTAAAACTAAACTGGATCTTTGTTAGGAGAACAATGATAGACGCTGCAACTGCTGCTAATCTTCAGCCACTTGCACAGAGACTCTTTCTTCCTGCAACCTGTGCTCCTTCCTCCAAGCTCCAGGCAGGCCACCATACTTATGTTAGAAAGTACGTTGCAGGATCAAATCCTTGATTTGTACATGCCCTTTCTTATGCACTGTAGTCCATAGGGCTTTACACAATTAAATATTGCAAGTTAGATTATGGTATAAATTAGAATCAGATTTGGAGATGGGGAGTGCCATATAAGACCGTATAGAGAATAAAATAGAACACAGGGATGTAAAGTCAATTGCAGAGTGAATAAAGTTTACACTCCTAAAGACAATAAGGTCCTGATCAAAAGCCTGCTGAAGTCAATGGAAAAACTCTCATTAATTTCAATAGGCTTTGGATCAAACCATAAAAGAAGAAGGGCAAAATTCAGGGTTATAGAAAAGAGGAATGAGATGTTTTCACCTGAGATATGAAATAGAGAGTCAAACTGAGCCAGAAAGATACAGAGTCTATTCTAGATGACATGAGCTGCAGAGAAGGATCTTGCAACAAAAGTAGCAAGCCTATGTGATGAAACAGATAGGAGGCTGGTGCTAGATGGGGGCAGAAAGGGGAGCAGAAATAATTTAAATGCCAGAGTTCAAATTTAAATTTCACTTTAATTTTCTGGCTTCCTAATATGTGTTTTTAAACTACGCTTTAAAAAAAAGTTTCTGATATATTCTCAATCTTAAAGATTTAAGTCAGGGATTTTACTTAGTATTTTTTTAAATAATGTTGTAAGGAAAAATACTGGCACCCGTGCAATAGAGAATTCAATATTCTTTACCAGATATGTGAACATTTTATCTTAAATTGAAAATGAGCTAATAATTACCATCTCTCTACTCTCTTTCTTGGTAGAATTGCACCATCATTTCTTCATAGCTATAACTTCATGGGTTATAAAAGACAGATCATGGTTTTTAATGTGGTTTCCAACTCTATCTCCCTGACAATACTACCACTTAATTTATTTCAACCTGGCCAGTTCACATGGCAATTTTAAGAAATTTGCATTCTTGAGGAAATCTATTGAGGCAAAGTCTGTGCATCCTTAAAGTCCTTTAACACAGCAGCTTCTGCTAAGGACATTAGAAAGTCCTTCAGAGTATGTCTACACCACACTGTAAAGACAGAGTTTGAACTTTGGCTCTAGCCTAATCCCCCTTTCATCTATACACAAATTGTGTTAACCCAGAGCTTGGACCAGGATTGAGGACCCCATGGGGGTGAAGAGCTGAGCCTGAGTCAAGCTGGAACCCAGAGTTCAAGCCCTACTGTGTTGCAGTGTAGATGCAGCCCCACTGAACTTGTGCTCTGGGAGTCTGCCAAAAGTATTCCACAATCCTGCTGACTTTCTTTGTTTCTTCGACAGTTGAGTTTAATGGTCACTCTGGTTTGCCCCTATTGCACCATGACCAAAAGTCTATAGTGGCCACACTTTGGGAGGGTGCTAACAAGTTAGGGACTGGGTGATTGGCCTTGGGCTTGTATAATGCAGTGTAGATGGTGAAACCCCAGGCTGCACACAAGGGTTCAGCAATTTTTAACCTGGGATTACAAATGAGTGTAGATGCTCAAGCCCTAGGTTAATGCAGGGTCTGATAACACAAGTTCTACAAACCCTGGGCTTACACTGTAGTATAGATGTAGCCTAAATGGCTTAGCAGATCAGCAGGAATTTAGTACATTTGTCTAGACTTGCATGGGGAAGAATTGTTTCTCAAAACCTTTTTCAAACCTTGGGCAGAGGTTCAGACCTCCTTTGCACCATTAATGGATATCAGAGCTCTTTCAGACTCTTGGCAAAGGTTCTGATCCTTTGTTCACTGCAAACCAGTCCTGTGCATTAGATCTCATTGATCTGAAGCATCCATGCCAAGTTGTTTTTGAGATGTGATGTGACAAAAGGGCATTAGAAGTTTTTTCAAACAACACATTTTTTTAGGTCCATGCACCACATTCTGAGCTCAGATCCACTGATGTAAATCTGGAATAACTATTGACTTAGTAGAGCTGTTCTGAATTTACACCACTGTAAGTGATATTAGTTGAGCCCTCTGTCTCAGAAATGGTTTATCCAATTTGCCTATGAATTTCCACGCAATTTATCCTCTAGCCAAAGACTATTTCTGTAACATTTCAAGCACAAAGGATCACAGAGGATTAAAATTGTGCTCAGAATTCAAGTTGCAATCTTAAGTATGTCCATCCATAATGGTTAGTGTAAAGAGCATGGACAGTTAGAAGTTTGAACTAGGGATCAGGAAGGAAGTTCTATGCAGTGAATACACGAAGGTATTTAGGATCATAAGGCAGCTAGTGTAATCACAAAAATGCCTGCTGTTGCAAACTGAAAATCAGAGCCTCCCTCTACAAAGACTGCTTTCAGCCTGCTAACTCCTGGGAAGTAGAAATCATTTCTAATGAATCAATGTATGGCCATCAGAAAATTTCATAGGAGCAATCAGCCTGTGTGAGCAGGTATTCCCCTTAATAAAAGATTAGATAGAAGAAGCGTCTGTGAAGGAACCTCCCCAGACAACAGAGAAGGTAAAAGGAGGTGGAGGCATTAATATTCACAATTTTATTATTTGAAAAAATAAGTGTATATTTATTTATACTCCAAAATAAATAGAAGGGTTTTATTATCTAGGAATATACTTGAGAATGGGCTTATGTTGTTGTTCTTATTGTACTCTTAGATCAGGCACTGTGGGCTGGATTAGATCTTGACAATCCAGATCAGATCAGGAGCAGTGCATTGTTGCACTGCCCTAGGAGCAGAGCAAGAGTTGGATCTCTCAGAACCACAATTTGGTTCCTGATGGTCTACAGGTGAAGTAAGCAGACTGAGCCATTCCCCTGACACATTAAACTTCCCTCTCTGAATGAGAGAGGCTTCATCAGCCAACACATTGCTCCACCTACTTCCCACCTGTGCATACCCACAATACACCTACCCAGGCAGGATAGGGAGTACCAACCTGGTAGTTTGTACTCAGGCTCCAGCAATGTGGGTAGCCCATGCAGAGGAGTATGGGGGTTCATTAAACGCTCTTATTCCCCTGAATGTTTGTGCAACCAGGCATTCATTTGAGCCCTATGTAATAATAGGAGTTACTGTCCTAGCTGATATCTTTGACACAGGCCCACACCTGATGTATCAAAGGAAGGTAGTAAAAAAATGCACGAGATGACACGAGGGAAAAATTTATTTTTGTCTCCCGCAGGCTATCAGTGTGTTCTGAAGCTTGAGATTTGATTATCCTTGTAGTAGAAATGTCTAATACTATTGGAAGATAGTAACAAGGCTCATAAATTAGTGTTTAAAGAGGGGGAAAAACTCTTTAAAGGGTTTTTGTAAGATGTGTGCATGCGTGTGCGTGTTCTGTCAGCACTGCAAACTTAAGTTGGTCTCTGCCAGTCAAACTGGGTTCTTTCCATTTTATGGATCATCAACAGTGATAGAGGCTCTGCAGGCCAAATTAGTCCCTTAGCTTCTGTTGTACAATGTCTTGAGATTATACATATTATACAATGGGGTCTCTAGTGTTTTTTGGATTATGTCCTCAATTCCAGCTACTCAAACCATTTATGGGCTTACACAAGTGTTACTGTCACAGGGTATAATCTTAACACGAGGTTTCTCAGGTGTAGCTGAGCTCTTAAATTGTCTTACAGAACCTCCATTATAGATGATCCATGGGATGGAAAGAATCCATCCTGACTGTCAGAAACCAGAGTAAGTTTGTAGGACTGACAGCTAGGGGGAAAAAACTCTCATTTTTCAAAATTGCAAACTGAGCAAATTTGATGTAGAAACCAGGGAAACATGATACCTTCTACACAAAGTCACTTTGCAAGGAAGAGCCACTCAGCTCAGACACACCAGTTATCAGTATGATCATGTAAGATACTGATCACTCTAGTCCTGCTCTGGAAAAGCACTTAAGCATGTGCTTTACTTTAACCATGTGTCATTAAAGTCCAGGCCTCACATTTAACAAGTTCTGGAGGGATTTTGCATGTGGTGAGCAAAATCTGGGATTGCAAAATAACTTGCCCCAAATGATTTTATCTTCCAGGTATGTTAAGTGTTACTATGATTGAATGCTATAAAAAGTGAATATCCAGCATAAACATCAGACAGGAAGGAGGGAGGGGATGTTTGGGAAGTGTGGGGGTGGGCAGACTGGTGAAGGAGAGACAGGATCCACAAGGGGAATGATGCCAGGCAGGTTCACCTAGGATTAATGAATTCAGTCAGAAACTGGGAGGCAGTTAATAGGCCGGGAAATACCTGGCATGATAACAGGAAGCTATGTCCAGTGGGGCTGGGCTAGAGAACAGAGACTCCTGGGGAGAGAGGAAGTTTCCAGAGTACAGCAAGCAAAAAATCCTACAGAGGAGGGTTTTCAGGGGGAAGCTGGTGGGCAGAGCTCATCAGCAAAGAAAACCAAGGAAGAATGCTGCTAGGTGGCAGAATTTCTGATAAGAAAGGCCTATGAATACTAAGCTCAGAGAAACCTGGCACCCATGAAAGACATCAGTAGGCAACAACAGAAGCCCTAAATTAGAGGAATTATGTGCAGTCCAAAAGAAGGGTTGTTGTAGTTCTGAGTCCACACAGACCTTAACCCAAGAGGAGAGAGCCTTTCCTGGCTAGTGGCAAGAGGCCATTGACTCCAGAAAGGGATTCCAGCTGATGAAGGCCTCACTGATAAGGAACCTTGGAATGAGGCTAAAAATGCTGAGGGAGAGGTCTATTTGTGTGATGTAGTTTAGTCCGTCCTTTGGGATTGAATAAACTAGATCCCTGAAGGGGTGCTGTTCAATATATGAGCCTCGGTGGACTTATTAAAACTGAGTCAGAGATGCACTGGTGTTGTTGCTCTGAGCTGCCCGGGGGCACTCCAGGGGTAAAGACCCTGATTACAAGGGGCTCACAACATTAAGTTGGTCTGTATTACTCCTTTCCTGGCAAAGATACATTATAGATGATGATATCAAACCAGACAGAACTCATCTTAACTTCCAGATAGCAAAATGATATTGCAGGACTGGAAGTTGTATAATAATTATAGATTGATAAAATGTGACCTGGTGAAAAATGAAAGATGGAAAAAATAGAAAGCTTTTGTGGATGCTTATTTTTCAGAACACTTTTTCAGAGTATGACCCTGGGCTAGATTTAAACCTTACGTGCCCCTTGGCACAGCATCTTCAGCACACCCCCCACCCCCGGCTACAGGTGACCTTCGTGTTGCACACAGTTTTAGAGAGGTAAGGTGCCCCTAAAATGCTTGTGCCCCCTAAGCACGTGCCTACTGTGCCTAATTGGAAATCTGGCCCTGGTAGGACCACCTTTTATAATCCCACAGCAGTTGCCCAAGGTTTGCACATTAGAAGCTAACGCATGCCTCACAGGGCTGGTCTTACCGTGAAGTGAACTGAGCTGGCTGCCTCAGGTGCCAGACTGGGGGTGGGGGGGGCCGCGGGGAGCGCCATTAGGACCCAGAGTGTAGAAAATTGTGTCTGCTGCTGGTGCATATGTATTCTCTCTGCTCTAGATGCACAGAGATGGTGGAGTGCTGTGCTGGAGGAAGGAGGGCACAAGCGACATAACAGGCAGGAGGGAGAAAATGTGAGAAGGAATAAGAGAAAGCAGCAGGAGCTGCAGGGAGAGAGAGGAGGAGGAACCTCTTATGTACCTCTCTAGCACCTCCAGGAGCCTGGATTGATTAACACCAGCTTCTCAGGGAGCTTCCTGTTTCCTGCTGCTTCCCTGAATTCACCTGAGGAGAACAGGCAATCAACTGAAGTAGTAGGAGCCAGTTAGGCCCTTAAAAGCAGCAAAGAGTCCTATGGCACCTTATAGACTAACAGATCTTTTACAGATCCAAACTAACACAGCTACCCCTCTGATATTAGGCCCTTAAGATACTGATATTTTCCCTCACTGAGGCCCCGCTAACAGCCTGCTTATTTGTCCCCTTCAACTGAGTGTTGAGAGCCACTATAGCTGGTACAGAACAGCACTCATGAGTGAAAGAAGAAAATGTCCCTCTGGGGCAGCATTCAGAAAAAGAAAGCAAGCAAAGGAAGCTTTTCTATCTAAGGCCATGGCTACACTGGCGCTTTACAGCGCTGCAACTTTCGTGCTCAGGGATGTGAAAAAACACCCCCCTGAGCGCTGCAAGATACAGCGCTGTAAAGCCTCAGTGTAAACAGTGCCACAGCGCTGGAAGCACGGCTCCCAGCGCTGCAAGCTACACCCGTAAGGGATGTGGTTTACGTGCAGCACTGGGAGAGCTCTCTCCCAGCGCTGGCGCTCCGACCACACTCACACTTCAAAGCACTGCTGCGGCAGCGCTTTGAAATGTCAAGTGTAGCCATACCCTAAGCAGGAAGAAGCTCTCCTGAGATACATAGACACAAATGTTCACGTTGAGCCATCTGGCCCCAGTGAGGATGTGAGTGGTGAGGAGATGCCTGATCTTCCAGTTAGTCAGAGTGTAGGTGACCTGGCAGCTATTGCAGCATCCATATCTCCATCTCAAATGGATGTAACCATGCACATTCCTGAAGAATAGTGTAGATCAGAGAAGAGTGTGGTGGAGGTGCAAGAAACAGCTGATGCTGAGTTTAGTTCCTTAAGTCTAGATGATCCAGGACTGTGGACGCACGTGAGCAGTAGCCTAAAGGACTTCCTTGCACTGCATGGGCCACAGCAAGTGAAAAACTTCATGTTCCCCAAAGACGATCAAAATAGAAGTTTCCATTCAACACATTACTGGCGTGAAATCCCCAATGGTGAAAAAGTGAAGAGACCATGGCTTATGTACTCAAAAATCCAGAATGCTGCATACAGTTTTTGTTGCAAACTCTTCCAGTCTAATGTTCCAGAAGCATTGGGTTCTACAGGAACAAAGGACTGGAAAAATCTGGCTAGAAATCTGGCATGCCATGAGAAGGCAGCAAATCACCAGAGAGCATTCCATAGGCGGAAAGAGCTTGAGCTGAGACTAAGGTTAAAGGCCACCATGGATGATCAGCATCAAGAGAAGATTGCACCAGAATCTCTTTACTCACAAAATGTTCTGAAAAGGCTCATTGCCATTGTGAGAATGCTTGCTACCCAAAACCTAGCACTGTGTGGCACTTCAGATCAGCTGTATGTGCCAAACAATGGAAACTTCCTTAAAATTGTGGAGCTGATGGCTGAATTTGATGCTGTACTCCAGGAGCATCTAAGAAGAGTCATCACCCAAGAAATGTACACACACCACTACTTTGGAAAAACGATTCAAAATGAGATCATAAAGTTACTGGCAACAAAAGTCAAAAAAAAAGATCATGGCAGATCTGAAGTCAGCAAGATATTACTCTGTTATTCTGGACTGCACACCTGACATCAGCCATACGGAACAAATGACTTTAATGGTGCATTTTGTACAACAACAGAACCTAGTGAAAATGTCCCTGCAATGGTGACTATCAGAGAGCATTTTCTAGAATGTATTGACATTGATGATACTACAGGAGCTGGTATGACAAATGTGCTTCTTAAAAAGCTGGAAGATGCGGGAATTGTAATAGCTGACATGAGAGGTCAGGGCTACGATAATGGTGCCAACATGAGAGGAAAGAACAGAGGAGTGCAGACATGGATCCGAAAGTTAAACCCTTGAATTTTTTTTGTCTCATGCAGTTCTCATTCACTGAACTTGCTGGTGAGTGATGCAGCATCAGCTTCTAGTGAGGCTGCTGAATTTTTTAATGTAATTCAAAGCATCTATGTATTTTTCTCTGCATCAACTCATCAACGGCAAATTTTGAAGCAACTTCTGGGAACATCCTCTCTGACACTGAAACCACTGAGTGCCACGTGATAGGAAGGCGAGTAGAGGCGATAAAGCCTATCAAACACCAAGTTGGGAAGATAGATGATGCCATAGTTGCCATCATGGAGGATAATGCTATGACAGGAACTGTTCATGTGAGAACAGTGGCAGAGGGAAATGGAATCACTGGAATCATACATTACTTCAAATTTCTGTGTGGCTTAGTGTTGTGGCATGACATACTGTTTGAAATAAATGTTGTAAGCAAGAGACTCCAACGTGTTGACCTTGATATATCTGGAGCAATGGGACAACTGGACAAAGCAAAGTCATACCTACAGTCTTACAAGTCAGATGAGGAATTTCAAAATGTTCTGAAGACTGCACAGAAGTTGGCAGAGGAACTTCACACTGAAGCTATTTTCCCACCCATTCAAGAATACAAGAGTCACCAAAGAAGAAGACATTTTGATTACGGGGCACAGGATAATCCCGTAAGAGATCCCAAACAACAATTCAAAGTTGAATTCTTTAACCAGGTGCTAGATTGTGCAATACAGTCAGTTGAAAAATGTTTCATGCAGCTCAAGGAACACAGCAGTATATTTGGGACATTGTATGATATTCCAAAACTCCTCATTATACCTGAAGAAGACCTACACCAGCAATGCAGGGCACTGGAGACAGTGTTGACACATGATGACGTGTGATATTGATGCAAGTGATTTAGGTGATAAACTGAAAGCCCTTTCAAGATACATTTCAGCAGGATCAACTCCAAAGGCTGTTCTAGAATATATGTGCACAAATAAGATGACCACCCTCTTTCCAATGCTTTTGTTGCTCTGCGCATACTTCTAACACTTCCTGTAACAGCTGCCAGCGGAGAACGCAGCTTCTCCAAAATGAAATTAATAAAAATACATAACACGCTCCAAAATGACACAGGAGAGGCTGGTTGGCCTTGCAACCATCTCAGTAGAGCATGAGCTGGCCCAGAATGTGGACCTTCAGCAGGAAGCAGTTCAAATCTTTGCAATCAAGAAGTCACAGAAAGCATCACTTTGATTATTCAAACAGATAAAAATGCCAGCCTTTACTATGCAGACAAGAAAAGTTACATTTGCTATTCAGGTGTTTGAAAATTAAGTGTTACTTAAAATTTTTGAACAAGGCATTTTAAGTTGTTAGTTCTCCTTTATTGGGGTAGGTGGCAGAGCAGTACCATGAGATGAGTAGAACAGGAAGAAGGCAGAATTGAGACCTTTCAAAGTTTTGGCCCAATTGAGGAGCCATGGGGATGTCATTTGAGCTCCCTGCCTCAGGTGCCAAAATGTGGATGCCTCAGAAATGCGGAAGTCCATCGGTTCCTTTCTAATCCAACTTCAGAATTACATTTGCTCTATACAATATTTCTTATCCTCCCTGTGCCCTAAAAGTCCTTAGTCCGCATCTACATTGTTTGTTTGTTTGTTTTTTTGAACACCTTACTACAAGGGAAGATCCTCCAAGTGTCTGAGAAAAGTAGGGAAACCTCTAGCTTATTCTACAAAACAGTCTTCCAATGGACATTTTTCATTTCAGTTGTACAGAAAGTTTCAAGGGATAGTTATTTAAACATATTTAGATACATAAAGATGCATATAGTTGTCTAGTGGGGTTTTTGAAAGTGCCTAGGTGCTTTTGAAAATCACTCTAGGCACCTGGCTGATCTTTTGGCACCTAAATACAGTACAGTACTCTTAAAAATATGTCCCCAAATCCCTAACCTCATGGCCTAGTAGGACCGATTTTGTTTCTTGTGACGCAACAATCAGAATTTTCTCCTTGTTTCTAAGATGCAAGAGTAGGGGGATAATGGTAAATTTCTGAATTTGCTGCCTTAGGTTACATGTGTGATTTCTTCTGTGCATTTTCTCTGCCTTTTCTGTATCTAATATTAGCAATCTGACTTCGCCGCAACACCAGATCCCTTCTCATCATTTACAGTGATAAGTAGCTTGGGTAACATTTTATGGGATCTCCTTGTCTTCCAGTGCACAATCCTACTGTACGGTAGTTTATATTTTTTAATAAGACTGCCAGTTGCCCCATCCTGCTACTCCTGATAATGCACTTTTTCTAATGTGTTGTTGAATCAGCTATGTTGGAAGCATTTGCGTTATCAGCAAGAAGCAATGATTAAGGTATTCGAAATTATGAAGGAAGGGTATTATGAAAATTGATAGGGTCTCCTTTTGTTTTTACACTGTCTCATAATATAAGAACAAAGGAGAACTCAATGGGTACTGTTATTGTTTATGTTGCAGTACTACCTAGAGGTTATAATCAAGACTAGGGCTCTGTTATGCTAAGCAGTAACAAACATATGGTTAGTCCTGGTTTATACTACAAACTTATATCGGTATAACTACGTCACTCAGAGGTGAGGAAAATCTATACCCCTGAACAATGTAGTTATACCAACCTAACCCTCAGTGTAGACTGCGCTATGTCAACAGTAGGGCTTCTCCTGTCACCAAAGCTACCACCTTTCAGGGAGGAGGAATACCTTCACGGACAGAAGCAGCTCTCCTGTGGGCATAGGCAGCATCTTCACTAAGCACTACAGTGGCACAGCTGCATCAGTGCTGTAAGTGTGGACAAGCCCTAAGTAAAGCTGGCTGGGAATTTTTCAATGGAACATTTTTTTTGCTGAAAAAAAATGTCGCTGAAAAATGCTGATTTGTTGAAACTGATGAGTCATTGAAACTGCTGGGAGGGGAGAGTTAAGAAACTGTCAAAATGGGCTGTTTCATTTGCAATGACTTTGTTTTAAAATATAACCTAATTTATACTAAATAGGTCAAAACTGAACCAAAACATTTTGAAATGATTGAAACAAAATGTTTTGATTGATCTGAAGGTTTGCAAAACATTTTGACTTTTTGGCCTGATTTGGGATGGGAAAAATCTTTAAAATACTCACGAGAGAGGAAATCCTTTTCCCACTCAGCCCTAATAGTAAAAGACAGTCTCTGCCCCTAACAGTTTATAATCTAATTTGTTGAGATAAAGAAAGCACCATTATCCCCCTTTTACAGATAAGAAGCAGGAAAATTGAGTGGCTTGGCCAAGCTAACACAAGATGTCTGTGGCAGAACAGGGTTTGAATTCTAAACCCTGACTTTCAGCCTAGTGCCTTATTCACAAGACCATCCTTACCCACTACACTTTGAACTTGTAAAAAAAAAAAATAGTAACCTTTATAAAGCATTAGAATAGGGTTAATATTCCAAATACATTTATTGCTTTATTTATGCAAATATATCCAAATATATTGAATACACCATTTTAAGAATATCTTGCAGCCATCTGTGTAGCATGTAGTCAGGACACTGGAATTCATTGCCGTAAGAGGATGTCGAGTCAAATACAGTTGCTGGGTTTTGTTTGATTGTTTGTTTTTAAGGCTGAATAACTTTCTGATCTCTTTGGGGCAGGGACTGTCTTTATTCTGTGTTGGTACCTAGCAAAATTGGGTCCTGGTCCATGGCTGGTCTCTTGGGTAATATTGCAATATAAAAAGGTAACAGTTAATTGCAAATGAGAGAGTAGTGATCATTAAGGAGGAAGACAGGATAATCAGATCTCCCCTTTCAGGGTGTAAATGATTGGTCTTGGGGTAGCAGAAGGATTTTCTTCCTTATAGATCTTGGCCAGGACAACTGTGATGTTTTTCACCCTACCTTCAAAGCATCACTGTTTTGGCCACTGAAAAAGGCACTATACTGGACTATTCTTCTCTGTCCAGTGACCTGATGTGTTGTGGCAAATCCATTCCTATGCATTTCTGCTGCAAGTAGTGCTGATGAGCATCGCTCCATTCAAGCTCTGATTGGCAGTAGAGGTAAGACAAACTGTTAGAAGATTTTAAAACTACCCTTCCTCTCTCAAAAAAAGCAGAAGAAATATATAGGAGACCTCAGAAGTGGGAGGGGACGGAAAGGTCCATGGAGTCATGTGATTAGACATTTTTAAAACTGCCAAGTGCGACCTTAATTGCATGTAATGTTTTATGCAGTGAAACACTGAGGCCAGGCCTCTTAAACATGGATATAGTCTGTCTAACCCCAAGTGCTTTAAATTACACTCATTTGTGCAATAAAGCAAAGAATGGAAGAAAAAAAACAGGGTTATATTTGATCGCCTATATAATGTACATTATTTGTACTGTACGGAACAATCCCGCAAAAAGCAGATGACATAATAGGTCTTCTCCGAGTTATGTGATTCATCAATTCAGTGGGATAAGCAGCATGAAGGGCAATTTCCTTGTAAGATGCTGCTGCTTAACTCTTCCCTTCCAATTACATCCACACTACAGTGGATCCACTGCTAGGCCCCTGGGGCCGGCAAAGTGGAGCGCAGTCTATTAGCGAGCATGTGGCTGGCGGAGCTGGGGTCCCGTTGCAAAGGCTGGAGTCAATGGCTGCATTCCGGAGGGGCAGGGGATCGATACAGCGGAAGCGCCAGCCGCAGATCTGGCTGTGCTGGGCAGTTGCCCCCGGGGAGCTGTCTCAGCAGCTGCTGGCGCGCGGACTGCAGGGGCATCGCCTCCCGAGCCGCTTCTCGGGGCAAGCGCCGGGTGGCCCTGCACCTGGCGAAGGCCTCAGCGCCTCGGAGGCGGGGGGAGTCCGACCCCCTGGCGTGTCCTGCTGCCCAGCTCGGTGGCAGCCGGGGCAGAGCCAGGGTCAGCTGCTGCGCTACTAACCTACCTGCGCGGGCGGTGAGAAGCGCATTGGAGCAGATCCAAATCTTAGTGGTTGGGTTGAAAGATGTGACTGGAAAGGGACCGGGGGAGGGAAGAACCTTCTCCCCAAAGGGCACCCTAGGTCACAGGTGAAAAAGGTCCTGAGAAAAATATTAACCCAACAGCCAGGCTTCGGGTCAATCCCCTCCAGGCCCGATCCCCCCAGCGCTCCGCAAGAACCGGCTAGTCCGGGGCTTTCCCTGCCCCTCGCTGCTCCTGCAGGCTGGAGGGGAGGGGGGAGATGCACCTTGCGAGGAGACTGGGAGCCCTTCCAGCTGCTGCCGAGCGCGGGCCGCACGCCCAGGGGGCTCCGCTCGCCTGGCCTGCGCCGCCGCCTGCATTGCGTCGAAGCTGGCCCGTTTGCAATGCCCCCTCGGACCCATGGTGGCTGCTGCTGTGCGTGGGTTTAAACCCCACCGGGAGCTCGGGGGAGGGCAGGGCTGCTCCAATGGCATGGAGGGGAGGAAACATGCGATCGCCCCTTTCCCCTCCTCCTCCCACCCCATCCCAGCGCCGCACCGCACAGCTCTCAGGTTTCTGCTGATCCTGCAGAGTCAAGAAATGGCTCGAGTTTGCCCCTTGCTCTGCTTGTATTCCGCAGCCGCCTCGTCTCTGCCACGCGCGTCCCGCTCCTTCCTGCCGCTGCGGCTCTAGCCAGGGCGAGCCAAGATCTGCGCTGGGGACGCAGCTGCAGGGCTGCGGCTTTCCCCCTTCCCTGCTGCTGCCCGGCTCTCTTAAGGGCACAGGCAGAAGGAAAGCGAAAGAGCCGCTCGCCGCGTCCTGTTTGTTTGGACGCGATCCTTTTGGGCGGGTGACCCTTCCTCTCCCCATCGTTACCCGCCTGGTTCCCAGCGCCGCCGAAGCTGGCAGATGAATATTTCAGCATCTCGCAGGCAGCCCTGTAAAGCGATCTCGGCAGGGGCACAGGCGGAGGAGGAGGGTGAGTTTGCTGCTGCGCTTTTTGGATGCTGCCGCTGCTGCTGCGACTTGACGCATTCCGGCAGGGTCTCCAGGTCCTCATCCCTCCAGCTGACCCGGGGGGCAGGTAAGGAAGCTCTCGCGCTCCTCTTTTCTGCCTCATCCCTCCCAACCCAGATCTCCCCTTTGACACCCTTTTTATTGTTGATTGACCTGCTGCAGAAAAGGGGCTGCGGCTGCGATGCACCCGCAGCCCTAGAACGAAGTTGTCTGGAGGCGGCTAAGTTTCTGCAGGAGGGGGGTTGAGACGCGGGAAGTGCCGGTAGACTGCTGCAAACCCACTGAAGTTACCAGGAGGCTTTCCCTTGCCTCCAGAAGGCTTTGGACCAGGTCCTTACATCGGAAGGATGCCCGGTGTATGAATGTGTGGGGACGGAGGTGTTAACGCCATGGGAAAACCATGATGCTTTTTGCTGGGTTCTCCCCCTTCTCCCAATCCAGCCCAGCTGAGTGTGCTGTGGTTTTTTACCTATCTGTTTTCCTCCTCTTTCCCCTTGCAGCCTCCAGCGACTGCCCCGAAGCGAGCTTTATTCCCCCAAACCAAGAGGCGGGAGGCCAGTGGAAATTGCTGTGTTGGCATCGCAAGCAATCGCATCCCAGCCCCCCCTTTTATTTATTTAGTTTGGTGGTAACTCCGTGGCAGCAGCAGCAGTGATGGTCAAGTCAGCGAGAAAAGCAGCAGGACCTTATTAAAGGCAAAAGGAACCGGCTGGGGAGGGGAGCCCAGCCTGGAGTGTGTGATTGACACCCCCCAAAACCTTCTACCTTGGGACACACACAGGGGACCCCTCATGCCTCCTTCCCATCTCCTCTTTCCCCTCTGAAGTTCTCCACCCCTTATCCCTCCCTTTCCTGATTCTCTCCATCCCAGCCCCCTTTTCCCTCATCTATTTCTCCTTCACCTTTCTGGGGTTTTCTATCCCTGATCCTCATCCTGTGCCCCACCACCACCACCCTTAAAGCTCTTCTGGATCCACCATCCCTCCTTACATCCTCTAAGGCTTTGCATCCGAGACTCCCCATCCTTCTCCCCTGAGGCTCTCCCCTCTTGGGGCTCTCCATTTCAGACTCCTCTCACCCACCCAAGGTGTCCCTCTATATCCCTGAGACTCCCGCACCAGCTGTGCCACCATGACTGTGATGGCTGGAGAGAACATGGATGAGACCTCTGTCCTGCCAGGCCACCCGCAGGATAGCTACCAGCCAGATGCCCATGATGCCCATGAGTGCTGCGAGCGGGTGGTGATCAACATCGCCGGGCTGCGCTTTGAGACCCAGCTGAAGACCCTAGCCCAGTTCCCCAACACGCTGCTGGGCAACCCCAAAAAGCGCATGCGGTATTTTGACCCATTGCGCAATGAGTACTTCTTTGACCGGAACCGGCCCAGCTTCGATGCCATCCTCTATTACTACCAGTCTGGAGGCAGGCTCCGCAGGCCGGTCAATGTGCCTCTGGACATGTTCTCTGAGGAGATCAAATTTTATGAGCTAGGTGAGGAGGCCATGGAGAAATTCCGGGAGGATGAAGGGTACATCAAGGAGGAGGAGAAGCCCTTGCCCGAGAAGGAATACCAGCGCCAGGTATGGCTTCTGTTTGAGTACCCGGAGAGCTCTGGGCCAGCCAGGGTCATTGCAATAATCTCAGTCATGGTGATCCTCATCTCCATCGTCATCTTCTGCCTAGAAACTTTGCCGGATCTGAAGGAGGACAAGGACTTTACAGGGACTCTGCAACACATTGACAATTCCACCGTGATCTACAAGTCCAACATTTTTAGCGACCCTTTCTTCATCGTGGAAACCCTTTGCATCATCTGGTTTTCCTTTGAGCTGGTGGTGCGCTTCTTCGCCTGTCCCAGCAAGCCCGAGTTTTTCAAGAATATTATGAACTTCATTGACATAGTGGCCATCATCCCCTACTTCATCACCTTAGGAACTGAGATGGCTGAGCAAGAAGGCACCCAAAAGGGGGAGCAGGCCACCTCTCTGGCTATCCTGAGAGTCATCAGACTGGTAAGAGTCTTTAGAATCTTCAAACTCTCCAGACATTCTAAGGGCCTCCAGATTTTGGGACAAACCCTCAAAGCAAGTATGAGAGAGTTAGGTTTACTAATCTTCTTCCTCTTCATTGGGGTGATCTTGTTCTCCAGCGCGGTGTATTTTGCTGAAGCTGAAGAACCTGAGTCTCATTTCACAAGCATCCCTGATGCTTTCTGGTGGGCTGTGGTAAGCATGACCACTGTGGGATATGGTGACATGTACCCTGTGACAATTGGAGGCAAAATTGTAGGCTCCTTGTGTGCCATCGCTGGCGTGCTGACAATTGCCCTGCCCGTACCTGTCATCGTGTCCAACTTCAACTACTTCTACCACCGAGAAACAGAAGGGGAAGAACAGGCTCAGTTACTCCATGTTAGCTCCCCCAATTTAGCATCTCACAGTGATCTAAGTCGCCGTAGCTCCTCCACAATCAGCAAATCTGAGTACATGGAAATCGAAGAGGATATGAATAATAGCATAGACAATTTTAGAGAGGCTAATCTCAGAACTGGCAACTGCACCATAGCCAACCAAAACTGTGTTAATAAAAACAAACTGCTGACTGATGTGTAAAAAACAAAAAAAAAAAACCAAAACACTCTCAGCTTGAAGACTTTAAGTGACTCAGTCACACTTTGTAGATGCTTTACTAGTAGTCTTTGAATGCTTTATTTATCTCGTAAATGCATTGTTGCATTGCGAATTTTTGCTCAGTGATCAAGAAGTTTTCAGGATCCATGAAAGATAACATTTTCAGTTATTCTTAAAGGGTATTTTCCAACTTGTAAATGATAACTATTTGAACTAGGCTAGTGATAAAAAACAATCATATGCTTCTAAATCTAAGCTTCTTTTTTTCATCCTTGTTGCTTGTTTAACTTAATTTTAAACAAAACACAACAGACAATTTTAGAGATATAAAAATATGCATGGATTCCAGTAAAATATTCTGCAAAACTGCACAATGCATCCAAGAAAGTGCATCAGATAAAAACTTCAGCAAAAAAATATGCAGCGAGCATTTGCAGCTGTTTTGATCAACTGAAGTGTGAATTTCCCCTCTTTTGTGAAAGATGATGTAGTTCTGATCTACAAATTCATGCAGCACCTTATTAAAAATACACTTAAGCCTGGTCTTGTTGCTGTATACACCCTTAGCATAGAAGAACTATTCTATAAGGAAAAAAAAAAAAAGACAGAACATCTGTAATGCTGCTAAGTTTTCTTAAGTGCAGATGGTTTAAACACACTTTTTTTCCCCTCTCCAGGACTGGAAGCAAAAACTTTTAGCCCCTTTGTTGCAAAATAGCACAATGGAGTTTAATATAAGCATGTCTGAATTTGATACTATTTACTTTATAATCGCATGCCTAAAATGTTACCTCAGACAATAGGGGATAAGCTTTTGTTTGAAATGAATCTTCTAAAAATAGGTTCTTTATCTTTTCTTTTTTTCTTTTCTTTTTTGATTTGCATTCACCAAAAGTGCACTCCTTAATTTATTAAATATTTGATTAGTAATTTAAAGTACTGTATTAAAGTATGTATGTTAGTCAAACGGGAACAATAACTTTTGGAGATCAAAGCATGTTCAAATATTCAGCATTATGGCCGAAATGACTGAGGTGTAACTTGAATCAATTAATGCATGAATTCAGTAATAATAATAATAATAATAATTAATAATTAATAAAGCACTTGTTGGATTGAGGGCCAGAAAGAACTGAACAGAGAGACCTGACGAGTTTCCTGCATTGCTCAGGGAAATGTGTTGGCTTCTGTCCAGGAACTGTTGGAAAGGAACATATCTCATCCCTTAAAGGGAAAACTATATGGAAAATTAAGAAGACAAGTTATGTATAGCAACACCTAAGAACTAGTATCCTTTGTAGGTGAAATGCCTTTTGGTGCATTCTCAGAATGTAAATGAAACTTATCTATTGTATACATCCAAGTTGCAGTAGCAGATTTCTTTTGCAGTCATTATTTGAGGTCTATAGACTTTTGTACTCCCTAAAACTCACTGAAGAGACTCAACAGATTGGTTTAGATAGTTGCTTAGTGCCTTTATCCTTTCTCTACTGAATCGCTAAAAGTGCCTCCTTGAATAGAGCTGATCATAAGTAGTGAAGGAAGGGGCAAGTCACCAACACACAAACAGGAATGTACTGTGTTATCTCCAGGCACAGCACACACACAGAGAGAGAAGAGGAGAGCAAAAACCACCAGCACTCGAGAACACCTTTCTTCCCTTGGCATTGTGATGCTGTGGGGCTCAGCATTTGCCTCTGCCAAATAAGTCACAATCATGTTTATGCAAGACTCAAAGTTTCCCAGATTGTTTATAGAGACAGTGCTGCCCTCACCGTTTTTGCCTTTCCTTCCCCTGAGATGATTCTTTGGCAGCCTGCCCCAGAAGGGCAGAACACAAGAGGAACTATGTACCATCACTTACTGTAGCATTGACCAGACAGGCAACCAGATGGGAGGCCTGCACCTTTCTTTCCCCTTGTATTCCACAGGAGGTAGGTGAGAGAGGCTTCCCATTTCCCAGCCAAGCACACATCTCTGTCTCCCTCACCCTTTCACTAAACTCCCTCAGCAACCCCATAGATTTTAAATTCCATTGCAGACCTTTCAAGCATCTCCCATCCACCCCCACTGTGACCTGATGGATGGCAGTAATGCTGGGAGAAGGAATCTTCTGCAGTATACAAGCCTTGACCAGTAGGCCCTGGAAGATGACAACTTTCAATCTTAACCAACATAGGCACTAATCCTATTTTTTTTTCTTACTTTAAAGGACAAAGTTGAGAATCTTCATTCTGCACTTAGCATATGGCCAGCTGCTGTTGAGCCATTTCCCACTGTACAGAGGCCTCCTCTTACCCTCACCCCCATCATCTACATATCAAGGCACTTATAATCTAAAAACAAATTAACTCTGCAGTTATGCACAAGTCTAACATGCCAGATTTACAGGAAGACTTGACTTCTCACTGTGTGGCTTCTATTAATATTAATGATCACTTTCCAATCCAGGAGAGAGGGATCTCAAAGAACTGCAAAGCATCTGATAAAACAGGGCATTAAACTCTCCAGCTAGATGAGGTAAAGCTTCCTTCCCAGCCCACACCCCCACAACACACCCTTCCCACCAGAATTAAAACCTGGTGGTCACAGTCTTTCATAGTCGAGGATACAACTTCCCATGGTTAGACTGACTTGCATGTTACATTCAGTTCAAGAGAGCAATAATCAGTTCAGTGCTGTGGGACTGATGATCAGAAAGTAGCACCTGAGAGACAAGGCCTCACTTTAGCAACACGGTTTCTACAGTAGCTGGGTAGCTGCACCTTCATTTAACTACCAGACGGATGATTATTTTGCATGTGTAAAGAGAAAAATGCTGCATGCAGTGGGTCTTTTATTAGCAAGGGATAAGGTGAATCATTAGGGTTTGGGGTGGCTTGGGGAGTCTGAATGTTGCTTACCCATTTATAGCTCATTACAAAGGAACTAAATAAGTATGGAGTACAGGGATTAACCCCATGTAGCATAGGCATGCATTTTTGGCAAATTTGACAAAAAAACTCTCACCCCTTTGCACTAAATGTGCTGAAATGTCTTTGTAGGCCTGAAGGTGCACTTAACAACTGCCTGTTCTTACCAATAAATGTATTTTTCTTTTTTACATTTTCTTTTCTACTGTATTTCTTTTGGTGAATGGCTTGACCTCTAAAATGAATGTTTCCTCCAGTGGGAGAGGACTGAAAATGGACTGATGGCCAATTTATTGTCTCGCTAAACAGAGAAAGAGGCCCTAATTCAATAGCATGGTTTAGGGAGAGTTGTCTGAAATATCAGCAATCAGTATGATCTTAACCAGAAATCTTTGCAGTGTGCTAAACAACAACAGATGATCAATTCAAGAGAGAATGAAAACAAAAGACTTTGTAGTCACCTTCCTTATTGGAATTGGTGGAAAGAGGAATGCTACAATAAAGGGCCAAATTCATTGGTGAGGTAACCCCACTGAAGTCAACACACTTGATTCTGTTAGTACTTCAACCAGTTTGACTTTGCAACTCCATTGACTTAACTGGTTCATCTGGGTGTAAATGATCAAATTAAGCTCATTGACTTCAGTCAAGTTACACTAGTGGTGAATATGACCCAAGGCAATTAACTACCTGTTACAAATGCTGCATACATGCATGGGATTAACTTTATTCTTGTAAGTGAAGTT
This sequence comes from Gopherus evgoodei, assembly GCF_007399415.2. NCBI lineage: Eukaryota > Metazoa > Chordata > Testudines > Testudinidae > Gopherus > Gopherus evgoodei. Next base: position 228,709,818 of record NC_044322.1, read on the forward strand.
AAGCATGTGCATATAGGGTATGTCTACATTTGAGATGGGAAGTGTGCTTCCCGGCTTGCACAGAAGGTATCCATACTAGCTCTGCTCAAACTAGCAGCTGAAAAATAGCACTGTAGCCAGGGTAACACAGCCAACAGCTTGAGCTAGCTGTTTGCAGAATAGGGGCCTGGGCGCCCAAGCCAGTAGTCCTTGCTCTGACAACAGAACTGTTGGTTTCAATAATTTTGCCCAAGTAGAGATTTCAAGGATCAGGCTTTTCTTAGCAGATCAGCTACATATAATTCATTAAAGATTGCACTGGTTAGACAAATGAACCAGGAACAAATTTCATTCTCCTCAAGTTTTTGCTAAAAGACAATCTTTTTAATTAAACGAATGCACGGAGCGTTTTTTTCTGTTACAATATAGCTGAAGCACAAATTATATAAAATGCATAACTAACATTTTAAAGATAAACATAAGGAATCAAAGGTCATTTTTCCCAAGTAATGCCTGCCTTTGGACAATGCAGATTCTCTTTCTTTTTGAATATCTCTGCATTGAATTAAAATTAAAATAGAACTTGGAATGGGAGAAGAAAAACTCATTGCTTAATTTATTAAAGAAAGCTTGAAAAGGTTATTCAAAAACATGCCTAATGTATGTTTTTCTTTTTTCTTCCTTTGACTTTAGATTGATTACCTGTACTTACAAGGGTGACATTCAAGGTTAATGTCACCCGTAAAACGGAAAAGGAACATATCACAGTTTCAAAGTGCTTTCCCTTTCTGGTCCTGATCCTGTGTCTCATGCATACTCAACACTTCAGTCAACTTTGATGGGAATTTTGGATGTACAGGATACGCAGTATCAGGTTCAAAGTGTGATTCACTTTTCTTTTTTAAGGAGTCTCTTAGTCACAGAGCTAAGTCACAGGTAGAGATAGCAGGTCGTCTTCAGCGATCTCACAACATTGTTGTAAAGAATGGGAACTACAAAACAAACATACTTTTAAAATTGCTTTAACCAGGGAACTACATTTTTATTTTTGTTGGAGTTTTCTCAGGCCAGGTATAGCACATATTGTTTGCCATGTCCTAAAATACTACTTTAGATTCATCAAATGTGTCAATGCGTATATTTACATCAGGAAACTTCAGGGTATTCTAACTTTTTTTTTTTAGTGTAGGTGAATTGTGCTCCACTAAGACCAGCAATTTATATTATCAGTGAATACTGCACCTTCATATTGTAAAATAATGAAATGAAGCTGAGGTCTTCACTGAAATTTGTCTGAAAATATCCTATTTGTATCTGTGTAGCTCTGTTCATTTCACCTGTTCTTAGAGACTAGCAAGTATTACTCAAATCTACAAAAAAATCCCTTTCCCTTTCTAGTCTCTCCAATAACTAAAGTGAGTACATGTGGCATTAAATTCCTTTAGGTGCATTAGTCTTTGATTAATGTTGTCGTTTCAGTGACATTTCTATAATGTAATTGGGGTCAAATGTATATTTTACTTTTGTACAGAAGTAAAAAAGATATTTTTATGACTAAATGCAGCAAAAAACCCTTATAATATAACCTGCTAAAATGATATATGTATTTCCTTTCCATGACATGTAAACTACTACTTTTTTTTTTTCAGGACATTGGTTTGAAACTGTAAATAACAGCTGTAGGCAGGAATGTATATGGACTCTGTGACATACCTCTGATTTTAAAGATGAAGTATTACCAATGTTAAATATAGAAACAGAATAATATTCATATAAAGTGCACCATCAGGACAACAAACCATTTAAGCTGACCTAGCTCCATTTATTTTTGCAATTTGCTAATTGCTTACACTTTGAATCAAGTATGTATCTCATTGTTACATTACTATTCATTTTACTTACAGCAGTTAAATAGTTTGATTTTGTCAGTTTTTGGACATCTAATGTTATGAGTTTCTAACTTTATTTAAGTGCATAGTTTTCATCTATGCAATTTGACTTGCTTCTGTCACTTGCTCATCTGTTTATACTGGACAATAATTAAAGACAATTTTTAAGGATCTTACCCAGGAATATCCTGACTTGTTATTGGCTGGAGTCAAGTTTCTCTCCTCTCCCTGCTAGATAGTTCTGTCTGAAGCCAGTGGTTGGTTAATTGATGTATTTGCTGAAAGGTGTAGCAACTAAGAAATTGCAATGTACCTTGTGGGAAATGAGGTTCACTGAGAGCGGGGTTGTAGTGGACATTGAAAGCCTTTTGAATTTAGATCCAAACTTTGAAAGATGACTAAGTCCAAGGACCTGATCTACAACCCATTGACTTCAGTGGCCCCAAGCAAGTAAAACCAACTGAAATTCTAGGGCTAAATTCTGCTGCCACTGAGGTTGACAGGTGTTCTGACATTGACTTCAATGGAAATATGTTTGATTGTAACTGTATCTTTGATGGTAACAATTTGCATATATTGGATCCATTCTTGTAACTAATCTTGTGTGACCTTGCTCTATAAATGCTAACTTTAACTAAAAGTTTTAACAATGATCTAGGTCATTACGGTCTTGATTTTTGTAAATAAAAGCAGGTTGGGCTAAAGATTTTTTTTCCTGAAAATGACTTTTTTTCTTAGGAACATTTCACACAAACCTTTCCAGTGCGTAAATATCTGACATTCCTTTGTTCTTTGGAGTGGATGTGTGAGGGCTTTGCGGGCATTTAATTTTGATAGGTTGGCAGTCTTAAAGGTTGTTTCATTGCTTCTTTGTGAATGTGACATTTTATCCTCGTTATTATGTTATATATAAATAAGGAAATGAGATCAGATACTGAGTATCTGGTGTCCCTTTCATGCCAAAGGTATTGTGTATCCAAAGTTGAACTTTAATGACAGGCAATATCAGTAGACATTCTTATGCCTTGTGATAGTGAGATACGTAAATGATTGAATACTGATTGTAGTTACATTTGCCTGACAATATAGAGGAAATTATATCAGTGGCCATATATATGCTAGAATGCACTTTGTTTGAGTAGCATGTCAGATGTGTTGTTTATGTTAAGGCTTGGGAAAAGCTTACATTGATAAAATATCTTTGCTAAGCCACAATATTTACTTACTTTCATTGAATCTCAGGTGTAAGCTGACAGAAGTTTGTCTGATTGAACTAATGGTAAAGTTTTCAGTTAATACTCTTAAAGGGGCCTGTTCTGCAAACCATTCAGTTGCCAAGTCTTATTTACTTTGGTACCTTAGCATATGCCAAACTTGAAGTACATGGGCAGTCTGACTTCTGACTTGCTGCTTCTTCCTGCACAACACCTCTAAGATCCAGCCTTTTCTATCCATCCACACAGCTAAAATTCTTGTCTGGGGCCTCATCATCTTATGTCTTGACTTCTGCAACATCTACCTCTCTGGCCTTGATAAAGCCCATATTTTTACGCTTATATCCATTCAAACTGTGGCAGCAGAGACCATTTTCCTGGATCCTTGCTTCATCTACATCACTCCTCTTTTTGTGTCCCTTCACTGGCTCCTCCTTTTCCACCACATCAAATCATATTTATTTGCCTTCATGTTTTAGGCCCTTCATGGACTGTCTCCTGCTCTGTATCACTCCTCTTTTTGTGTCCCTTCACTGGCTCCTCCTTTTCCACCACATCAAATCATATTTATTTGCCTTCATGTTTTAGGCCCTTCATGGACTGTCTCCTGCTCTGTATCACATCTTATTTGGTTTCCAGGTGTCAGCCCCTGCCTGCATTCTGCCAGGAATGACAGTCTTCAGTGCCCATTTGTAAAATTTTCCAGCAAACACTTTCACACTTTCTCCCTGCTGCCCCTTCTACACGGGAAGAGCTTGGCATAAAAACCTTCTGCCACAGTGCCCACAAAAAGTTGACTGTGACTAGGCAGCTGATTTGCATTGCGGATCATGTTGACCAGTATCATCTCATTTTTACGTTGTGCTTCACTTCCCCCCCTTCTGCTTGTTGTATTCATTCATCTTATACTTACCCTAGATATTTTTAATGGAAGGACTTTATTTATGTGTATGTTTATTACAGTGCCTTGCAAAATGGGCCTGGGACCAGTAGGTGCTACCATAATGTAAATATTGTTATTGTATTTTACTAAGTACCTTGCTGAACTGGGGTTTTTAATGGGAATTGCACACATGGAGGCAGGGTTTTCAGGGTCAGGCCTAAACAATGGTTCTACTTTCAGGAATGGCTCTGTGAAAAGGTCATTGTGCGGTCTATGTCTATTGTGTGTCAGCTTTTCTGCATCATAGTTGCTCATTATACAAGTAAAGATGGTTCTTCTAACAGCTAGTCCCAAAAACTTGCCTTCCATTCATCACCAGCAATAGAAAATCTGTAACTCAAATTCTGCCTTCAGTTACACTTGTGTAACTTCATTTTCTTCCACTGTTGGCACTGAGTTATCACATGGACCTAGGGAAAAAATTGGCTCTGCAATTGAAATTTAGTTAACATATGTATTCATGATGTACAAGACAGGATAAGATCCCGTTCCTTCTCTCAGACCTGTGCTGACTCTCAGGGGCGGCTCTAGGCTTTTTGCTGCTCCAAGCACAGCAGGCAGGCTGCCTTCGGCGGCTTGCCTGTGGAGGGTCCGCTGGTCCCGTGGCTTTGGTGGACCCCCCGCAGGCACCTGTGGGAGGTCCGCCGAAGCTGCGGGACCAGTGGACCCTCTGCAGGCATGCCGTCAAAGGCAGCCTGCCTGCCGCCCTCGCAGCGACTGGCAGAGTGCCCCCAGTGGCTTGCTGTCCCAAGCACGCGCTTGGTGTGCTGGTGCCTGGGGCCGTCCCTGCTGACTCTGCAGCTCTAAGAGAAGGAAATAGTAATCAAATATTATTTTTGTCCCTAAAGTCAGCAGACTTTGAATAGAGACAGGGAAAAGGTTCATGAGGTAACAAGGTGACATTTCTATATAATAACTTTTCTAAAAATACCTGCAGTTTGAACATGAATTTAATTTACCCTGAAGTTACACATGTAAGTTATTCAACTCATAAGAGTTATTTTATCGATGTAATAGTAGTTGTTTTCTGAATGTATATATTATATTCATAAACAATTATTATTACATCTATCCATCAGTTATGTATATGTAGTTATGTATAATAAATATATCCATTGATACAGTAGCTATTAACCAGTTACTCTCATGTTTCAGGACATAAACCAACCATTAGCTGTTTGAGGTCAGGAAGAACTTTTCTCATAGGAATGCTGTTACATTATTGTCCAATATGGAATTTTTATACCTTCCTCTAAAGCATCTGGTGCTCTCCACTGTCAGGAATAGGATTGTGTACTGAGTGGATTAATGTGGTATGGCTAGACACTTCACAAACCATATTCTGTAAATATCCACATTAGAGAGAATTCCTGTATTCCTTTAGGGCCCGATCCAAAGCTTGTTGATGCAAATGGTCGTCTCTCCATTGACTTAAGTGGGCTATGAGTTAGGCCAATATTCTTCTGCTCCCTTCCCCACTGCTTAAAGAGAAGGGGATGAATCTGGTCTTAAGTCATTTGAATTTAAATGAGAAGATGAAAAATGGTATTCAAGGCCTATGACAATTGCCTATTGTATATGCCAAGTTTAGTCTTTCTCCAAAATGCTCACTTTACAGTGCATTAAAACAAATGTTAGTGCCATGGTGCTTCAACCCATCCAGCTTTTCTAACAGCTTCTTAAAATACCTTATATTTGATTCCAGTAAAAAGACAATAATTACAGTTGAATAGAAACCTTTTATAGCTAGCAAGATGAAAATGAAGTATGAGGTGCTATATTTGGTGCCCTCCTCTCACTAGGTGGGAATGCTGGCACATTAGTTTCTGAAGTCTAGTGATGTCATGCATTTTCACAGAGCAGTATCACTACTGATCCTGCAGTCACTCAGCGCACAGTGCTCCCATCGATTGCAGCAAGATGAAAATGCATAGGAAGAGATTCAAGCAGCACAAGAAGAGGGCTAATGTAACAAGCATTGCCATTTGCACAGAAGCATTGCATTATCATTCTACTTGGCTAACAGCAGAGGCTCTCTCTTTACATTTCACTATGAGTGAGATCAGCTGCATCTGGTTAAACTGAAGGGCCTGATGCTCAGCACACAGTGTGTGTCTACACTGAAATCAGAGATGTGACTGCAGCACATGTAGACATACCCACACTAGCTTTGAGCTAGCTAGCTTGAGTCGAAATAGCTGTGTTCGGCAGTACAGGCTGTACATACCCACCTGGAACCCTAGGTCTGTACTTGAGGGACTAGATAATTCTGCTGTGGCTTCCTGGTATTATTCCAGATAGTTAGATCAAAGCTAGCTTGCATAAGTCCATACATGCTGCAATCATACCCACATATGTAGTGCAGACATACCCACAGATGCAGTGTAAATTGGGAGCAACTACACTGTTGTTATGCTAATGTCAACCTAGTGTAAATGAGAGGAGAATCAGGCCTGTAATCCCAACATAAGATTCAGTTCAAAAACTTTGAATGATATGAATGATCATGATGAATAACTTCTGATAGCTCAACAGTCCAAACTTTCCCTGATTAACTGGAATTGGCAAGGGGTATGCTCTGCTATTTCAGTAGTTAAGGGCTGTCAGTTAACAAGTAGAACATTTGTATAATTCATTCCAATAACTACAGAGTGTTCGGTGAATAACGACATTACAGGGAGACCTATTATATTTCCAAAGTCTTACTCTTTAGTGTTTTATATCTAAAATCATACAGCCTGCTTCTCTTTTCACACTGGTTTTACTCCATAGACTTCAGTGGAGTTGCTTCTGATTTCTACCAATGTAGGTGAGAATGGAATCAAACCGTAGCTCAGTGTAACTCAAATCTTTATTAAAAATATTCAGGGGTTGTGAGACAGAAAAGCCAGCCAATGAAAACACAACCCTCCAAAGCAAATCCTTCAAGGATTCCCATGCTATTCCTCCATGAATAATCAGAATAAAATATAGACATGAGACATTTCTCTTTCTTATTAGGAAATTTCTGCAATTGGTTAAATAATCCCAGAAGAACTGGAATACTGGGGGGTTTTGGATTCTGTCATCAGAATAAAAATATGTGGGTAAAATGCTGCACTAAGCTTTCGTGAAGGATCCTCTTAGCTCTGATGGGCTCTAGCCCTTCCCTGTGCGAGACTCATCATGAGAGCTGAGATCTAGCGAGAGATCTGTATGCTTGTTTTGTGAATGGAATGTTGCAGATTACAGTCGTCGTTTCATTCCATCTTATTGATAAGTGCGGTATCAGAACCTATATAGAATACATAGAATATAGAATATAGAATAGGTGTTTTGTTTCAGTGTGTAGTGTTTATCTCCATCCCAATGGCGCTGGTAGGAACTGATTAGGGAAATGTGCCGCAATAATTAAGAAAATACAACGGAAATGGATTCCTTTTGTTTCCTTTTTTGGCTAGCTGAGTGTTGCTGCTTACTTTATTTAATGAATGTTAATTGTCTTAATGAAAGAAATAAACCATTTGAAAATGAATTTTATCTGAAATACCTAGAGATGAATACATTGCCCATTACAACAGTCCCTACAGCTTCAACTAATGTACGTCACATTGTGTTGTTTCTGTCACACAGCTCTTTCTTCTGGGCTTTGAAAAACTGAATGGAAAAGCTAACTTTCCATTGAAACATGTGCTGTGTTGTGTTTTGTTGACCAGGTTTCACTTGGATTGCTTGGTATGGGCACTTTTTGTTTGGGTGAGAGAAGAAAGCTAGTTTTGGGGATTCCTTGAAGTGATTTTTCTAAATTATAAGCTGACTTTTGTTTCAAATGAATGATGTTTTACTATTCATGGGTTTTTTCGTGTAGAGTAAATGATTCTGATTTTTAATTTTTGTTAATTCATTAAATGGCTAAGACACTACCTATCAGAGTAGAAGCAACTGGCTATACACAGTAACTGCACCGTAATATAGCGTCTCTAGAGCTCTTTTGGGGATAATGTTGATCAGTGGCAGTGCAGCTGTGGATCAAGAACAGTGTATGGTCACTAAAGTAATGATACCAATGGAGTTGTTTTGCAGCCTTTGGGCTGTGAACCTGGTTAAGACATAAAAGCTAAACCTGGTCATTACTTTGAGAGAATTCGAAGGAACATGAAGGTGATGCACAAATGGTGCTGGTGATTCTGTTGTCTGAACCTGCATGGCAATAGGAAGCACTGTGTCATCCTTTGTAAAGCATTGTGTCATCCACAGTAAAGCAAGAGCCTGACTACTTGTGGTCATTAAAGATTCCATGGCATTTATGATGTCCTGGAGCAATTGGAGTTTTGTCTACTTAAATTCCGCCTGCAGTTTAATTTGGCAGTGTCTTTTTGTCCTTCTTTTCATTTTCTGTTTCTAAATGTTGTGTTGTGTTTGCTATGTGATGTTAAAAAGCTGCTGTTTCACCTCAAAAGGAGCTGCATTTCAGTGGTGGCTATAGCTTGCATGTCAGTTTATTAAATGTATGAAGTACTTTGGGAGCATTCATGATGAAATATGCTATATTAATATAAGTTATTATTATACTGTATATTTGAGAGGAAACTCAAAAGCAATCTGAAACTGTATAGTATGGAGTATGTTCAATTATTAATTAAGAATAGCAGATGAAAGCTGGCTAATGCTGTATAGTACACCAATACTATTCCTAATGCATATTCAAAGCATACACTCTGCTGACATTGATGCAATAATTTTTTTCTGTGTCCACATGTCTGTTTAAATCCATTTTATAGTGCTTTAAAGTTTATGCTGAAATGCAGCAAGCCGCACTGCACTTCAGTGCAGCCTCAGAACTGATCAATACATCCTCAACAATACCACAGTGTGGGCTGGAACATAAGTGTCTGGAAAATAGGCACTGGAGCAAGCGGGAGTTTCTTCAAATGTTTGGGGTCTCTTTCAGTGATACCATTAAGCTTCTTCTGCTGTCCCCAAGGAACAGGTATGGATTTTAAGACTGTAGGATCCAATTCTTCACTGCCTTGCACCTTATGTGATTATTTGCATCTATGTAAAATGCAATACACTACAGGCCAGATCCTTGGCTGATATCAATCAGCTACGCTGAGTTATACGAGCTTTACCATTCAGAGATGGTAGTGTTTTACATCCAGTTTGCACAGATATACATGACAATACAAGAAGCAAGGCAGTGGAGAAATAGGCTCTGAGGACTGTGCTGCATACAAAAAATAAGCAGAGCTTTTTAAGGAACAACATGTTAAAGTAACTTCACATTCTCTTTCATGTGTCAGTGATATATGTGTCTGAATAAAACACTGTGATTGTACGTAGCATTTGTGCCTTAAAGTAATGGAGCAAGAGGTGAAATGCAGTGATATATATAAACGGATTTCCTTGATGTAAACCATAAGTCTCACAACCATAATGCTATTTTAGCAGAGCATTATGGGTTTTTTTTCTATGTCTATTGTACATGTGTGGGAACTTAATTGAGAGTAGTGTAATCAGAATCTGAATGATTGCTAGAGGACTTAACCGTTCTGGAGACCTTTACAGTGGAAGCTAACTTTTCTTCAGAACCTTATTAACATCTGGAGTTCTACAGAGAGTTAGTTGTTAAGAACTCTCTAGAAAAGTTAGTTTAGTAGCATCAAAAGGTGTTATCTGCTTTCCTGGGAGTTAATAGACTCTTCGCCTTATTCTAATTTACTCTAAGGCTGCTTTATACCACCCCAGTCAGTGAATATAAGGCCAAGTCTACACTAGAAACTTTTGTTCTTATAATAATGTCAGTTAAGGGTGTGATTTTTTTTTTTTACACTTTTATACTAGCCAAAGGCCTACTGTTATTTGTATAACATGAGCTATTTCATTCAGAGAATTGGTATAAGTTATACTGCCAAAAGCACATTTTTGCCAGTAGAAGCTGCATCTCTACTAGGTCTATACCAAGGTCTTGTCTTCACTAAAAAAGGTTTGCTGGTAGATCTATACCAGTACAGCCATATTGGCAAACCTCTTCTAGTGTAGACTAGACCTTAGTGTAATTTATGCCCCCTTGAAGGCTCTTTTTCACTACCACATTTCGTGTAAAGGAGAATCAGATTTTCCATGTGAATCACGCAGTAGTAACTATGCAGCCAGTGAAACAGTCAGATCTTTTCATAGCATTGCATCCCTTAAGGAGCGTTTCTATTCTTCTCTGCCTTACATGTGTGTGTTTTAGTGATAAATAAGCAGGAAGCTATTACATACTTCTTGAGAGGTTCTCCCCCCCCCCCCCACACACACACCCAGCTGTCTCAAGACACAAAAAAACTGAAAACCTGACCATGGCCTTACAAATGAGCTCATTAAATTTTTAAATGGAAGAAGTACAGTGAAATTCTAATAGTCCCGAGAGAGAGTGAGTGAGAGAGAGAAGAGCTTATGACCATATTCAGTAGGTTTGGTCAGAGGATTTTACGATAACGGTAGATCTAAATCTTTAAAAGGAGCCCTTGCTTCACAAAATAATAAAGGCATCTAGGGCCACATGCATGACTGGCATATCTCCATTGAGTCCAGTGGAGTTACAGCATGGATGAATGTAGCCCATTGTCTTTAATTCATGACATAGTGTGAGGTTGCTGCAGTCCTTCTTTTCTTTTCTTTTCTTTTCTTTTTCTTTTCAACTTCTCACTCGAGATTCTGCTTTGGGAGCGATGGACATAGGATGAAATCTGTATTTATGTGTGGGGGTTAGGGAGGCAGATCTACAGTCAACCAGATCCTCAGCTGGTGTAAATCAGCCTAGCTCCATTGAAGTCAAGGACCCAATGAGACATCTAGCATGAAGAAAGGTAGCAGGCTTTGACCCTTAAATTGTAGAACAAAAGCAACTTATCTGGGCTGGGAGCATCTGAGGGCAATCAACTGAGAATGTTCGTCTACAGTGGGGATGATCCTTCAAAGTGCTGAGTGCACTTAGTTCCCAGTGACTTCAGTGGGAGTGGAGTGTGCTCAGCACCTTACCCGGCTGATTTAATATATTTCTGAGCAATAACTATACTAACACCACCTTGTAGGCAAGCAATAGATTTTTATGGTTCAAATGTCACTTCACAGGCAACTAATATAAAACCGGCATGTATATTTTCAATCCAGACAAGGTCCCTGCCTTCCTTGGTGTGAAGTGCCAAGCACAATGGGACACTAATTAGGGTGCTAATAATAATAATATTAATAAAACATATTATTACTTTAGCAACTGTGGTCAGAGTTTAATTTGAAATGATGCATGATTATGTAAACATAGTAACATCAAAAGTATGCTAAGTGCTTTAGAGAAAAATGTGAAGACAGGATCCTCCCCTGACATAGATTACAATCCAGAGGTCGGCAACCTTTCAGAAGTGGTATACCAAGTCTTCATTTAGTCACTCTAATTTAAGGTTTTGCGTGCCAGTAATACATTTTAACGTTTTTAGAAGGTCTCTTTCTATGTCTACAATAGATAACTAAACTATTGTTTTATGTAAAGTAAATAAAGTTTGTAAAATGTTTAAGAAGCTTCATTTAAAATTAAATTAAAATGCAGAGCACACACACACTCTAATCTATTGATATCATTTGACTAAATTACACCTACCAAGTAATTGTTTTAGCCCCAGTCTTTATGATGCACAGCTAGGTAAAATGCCATGTCTACAAATATGCAGCCCAGCACATGTGATCACAGTAGCAATTTCCTTTGCCAAGATCAGGTTGATGAGCAAATACCTGTTAAACGGACCAACTTCCCTTGCTCACCAATAACTTTGGTGAGAGGTTTCCAAAGTAGCGAGGGATAGAGCACAGTATGATTCTTAGGGTAGTTTTGTTTTTCAGTTCCATGCAGTGGGTCTTGACTCCAACAGAATGTTCTCCAAGCTTGTGCAACCTCTTTGAGAGAGCAGCTTGTAATTGCCACCATGCAGACCAACCATGAAGATAGGAAAAGTGATTTTTGCCTTTAATCTCCAGGGTCGTCCTGATGTGGTTTTGTGCACCCCAGGGGGAATTCTTTTCCCAGCACTCAGCCAGACAACTTGAGCTGGGCAAAGGGGTTTCTACTGGAGCAGCAGGGGAGAAATCTGCCCTCTCCTAGGCTGTAGAGCAGCGGTGGATTCACTCGGCTGCTATACGATTCCAGCTTTAAGACTGGAGAAACCTTCACACACACTCCTCCAACTTCGTAGGGTCAGTGGGTGGTAAATCCACAGAGTAGAAGAGCAGATCCACTGGCTCCACCTCTTTCCAGACTCCACAGAATAACTCCCTAAGGACATATAGGAAGCTCTGAGGAGCTGGGCTCCACAGAACACAGGAAATTTTCAGCTTTTGCATGAGCTCCTGAAATCCTGCCTCCTATGTAGCAGAATCATAACGTACTGTGCAATGACTCCTATGAAGATTAGAGTTCAGCTGTAGTTAGAAACAAGGGTTTGAAGGCTCTATTGTTGCTTTAAAGCCAAAGTAGCTCTGCATGGGGGAACTGGTGTAGAACTGTAAGGCCTGGATAGCCCTGCTGGAAACCCACTACCCCTCAAGTGCTCAGACAGACACAATGCCTACAGGGCACTGGGGGAGTGCACTCACTCTTTTTTTCAGAGATATAAGCATGTGTTCCCCCTGCACTGTACCAAACTCACACTGCCAGCTGCTGTGCATTGGTAACAGGACTCTGGCCAAACCTCAACCCCACCCTCTCTGGCCTCTGCTTTCTATATATTGCTGGGGCAAGATATAAGGCATGCAGGAGCCACAAGGGATCTGGGGAGAATTCCTCCAGAACAGGAGTTAACATAGGGCTGACACAAAGCAGCCATACAAGTAGGTGGCAAGTGAAAGGGGGCAGATTCAAAGGTGGGCCAGTCGAGGTCTTCTGCCTGTCTTGAGGAAGGCTGGGAAAGTGGGAGGGATCATGTTCTGGAACAGTGAGAGAGAAATATGTACTTAGGAGCAGGGAAAGAGACAGGAGCTGAGTAAACTTGGCTTGCACCCTTGATCTTAGAATACTAAGGGCAAGTACTGTTGTACTTGGAGTTCTGTGGTATAGTGGGAAATGGATACACAAGTTCCCTATGTGTTAGTATAAGAACATCCCCCATTGTAGTTGCAGGCCTCTTAAAAGAAGCATGTGTTCTGAGTTCCCAAAGGATTCAGGAATTGGGTCTCTGCTATTTTTGTACACACTGGACCAAACTGTGAAAATTGGCATTTTGCACCCACAAATAACTGACGTCGCAATTAATTTTGAATGCAAACACTAGCACTTGGACATCTAGCTTTGCACCTGCCATTATTTGTGTCCACATATAACTGCTAGTCCATTGTCTTTGATGGACCAGATGCTTCAGAGGAAACACTCTGCAGTAGGCAGATGTGGGATAATCTGCCTCCTACATTAGGTCTCACCCTGGTCTGTAAGAATATGCCTACACTACAATTAAACACCAGCAGCTGGCCCATTTCAGCTGACTTTGTCTTGTGGGGTTCGGGTTGCAGGGCTATAAAATTTCAGTGTAGACGTTCTGGCTCAGAGTGAAGCCTGGTTTCAGTCCTTCCTTCCTTCCTCTGAAGGTTCAGATATGCGCCATCACAAGAAATGGGATACAATCCTGACACAACTGAGGCACATCCTTCATACCCCTTTTCACCTAAGTAATCCTTACTCATGTGACTCTTCCCATTGGAGCTGATTCTGATCCCCTCCCCCAGCTTTACATCAGCATCGTTCAATTGGCTTCAGTAGACTAAGGTTTTGCAGGAACAATCCTTTTACGAAGCAATAGTCTGATCCAGTATGATAAATCCTATATCTGCTGTATGTTCTCATTTACACAGCCTAAGCTGGTGAGAATCACTGACCTCAACTGAGCTATGCCAATGCCATGGTGACATTTTGGGGTTAAAATATTGTGGATTTTGATTTTTCATCAAAATTTTGTGGGGGGGGGGCAGTCTGATCAGTTCCAGTTAATACAGGGGGCAGATCTTAATCTCAGTTATGCTGTTGTAAATCCAGAGTCACTCCACCTCTTGCAGTTACACCATACTTACACAGATGTAAATGAGAGCTGAATTGAGCACATGATCTTTGCAGAAACCAAACCAATTTTCCAACCTTCAGCCAGCCAGAATCCAGAATCAGGAATTCCTCCACTCCTTTTTTTCTGTTGTGATGTGAGATGCATGACGCAGAGAACACGTTTCCGCTCCCTCCCCCCAGCCACTGGAGAGATGTATAGTTTAGCCAATGCTGGGACAGCCCAGTGATGCCATCCTTTCTTATTCATATTTGTTATTTGATGCTCTTTAGATGAATACTCACTGCTGCTGTTTGGATTTGAAGCAAATAGCAAAAAATGGATTAGTCATATCCCAAGAACAGTGTGAACCTATCAAGCTTGCATTCCGTGAATTAGCAGCTGAGGGTCTCATATTGAAGCAGATCTTGCCATATTATCCAAATATCCAGAGACAGAGTAAGGCTCAATTTGGTTCTTTTGTGTGCTGTGGTAAACCAGGGATACCTCCACTGCAGTCCGTAGTTACACTGGTATAAGGGAGGGCACAGCCAGGCCCAGGAGCCCAGAATTTTGTCCTGCACCTGAACTAGAAGTTTCTAAGCTGGCAGTATCAGAAAATGGAACCTTAGGTTTCCTGACTCAGAGAAACCTTTTGACCTGACATGGGATCTCTAGGGGTCTTGAAAGGAGTTTTTTGCTAGTTTGAGAAGAATGTTTGCTGGAGTAAGGATATGAGAAAGTACAGAAGGGATCAAATTGGTTTTGAATGGCTCAAAATGCAAGGGAGAAAAACAACAACTAAAAACAATGTTCCTTATTGGGCCAACGGAAGATAGAGGTGGGAATCTTGAGCTCAGAGGAAAAAGATACATGGAAAAACATTTCTGCCTGCAGCGGCCAGGGTCTTGTACTTAAATAAATACAAACAGCTAAAACAGAAGAAAGATTCTCTGCTCTCACCTGTTTATCAGTCTTCAGCCATATAGAAGTCTCAATGTGGAGATGACCAAGAAGCTATCTGAACAAATGCAGGTTAGAAAATGTGGGTTGTTTTTTTTAAAATATCCTTAAAATTTAAACAAAAACTAAAGATTTTTTGTTTTCACTGAATTTTTTTGTGGAAAATGTCCATATTTTGTCAAAAAAAATACCTACCCTGAAACCACAAATACAGAATTTTTTTTTTCAAATTTCAGCCACTGAAAACTGAAAAATTTTGGCCAGAAACTGCAATATACCTGGGACCTGATTCTTAGGTATAGCAGTTTTGCAGTGGATTAAGGTGAGTTACGGGGGGGGGGGGGGGAAGGTGGTGAGAAAAGATCTCAGGCCCTTGAATTCTCCTTCATGATGCATTTGCCACTCATCAAGACAAATTGCTGTTTTAGGGCCAAATCTTAAAACCCAGCGCAAAGCTTGACCACGTGCAGGGGCTCTTTGGGGTCCAGGAAGGGGGGTGGGAAGGGAGAGGTGGTCAGTATCCTCTTCTCCAGAGCAAATAGCACCTGTACAGCTGTATTACAGTCTGTGACCACTGTGTCCTCTTTGTATTGCAGCTTTGATCAGTGAACCTGCCTTGTCACAAACTCACTGGCTTACCTCTCCCATACTGCCATGGAAAGAGACTGCAAAGCACTGCTTACAGCACCTAGTGGGGAGGAGTCCATTGCTTCTACACGTCCAGCAGAACTGTAGTTGTTCCACTATACCTAGGTCCTTCCCTGTTCACATAAACGGGGAGGGCATGGCTATGTCCCTTAGAGGCAAGAACTTATTCAGTGAAGAATCAGAATCACTATCCCTACATATTTGATCAAGACAGCTTAGACAGCAGTTCAGTGCAGGTGCACCATGGTAAGCTGCATAGGTGAGAGGAGATGACGTGATAATAGACAATTACTCATTTTTAGTGAATCTCAGCAATATTCTTAAAGGAACTTAGAGTCTGTAAACTCATGTGATTAAAAATATTTGCCATTAAGCTGAAAATTCATCTTTATCTGGTTGCCTCTGTGTTCTGACGGTCTTTCCAAAGAGTCCAAACAGGGCTAGATGTGTTACACCAATTATACTAGACCAGTAAAAACCAGCAGGATCTTATTAAAGGGGACAAGACAAAGATGCCACATTTATTATGATAACAATTTATGACTAATAACTAATATCTTAATTCTTATACACACACACATTCACATTATACCTAATACCTATACACACACACACACACACACACACATACACACACATTCATCAGGTGTTCTGCAGCTGCTGCATAGTTACCAGTCTTGAAGATAGCTTAAGTTCATAGCTTGATTTTGTAGCTTGGGTTCGTAGCTTGTGGCGGTTAACTGGCCAGGAAAGCCAGGCACAAGGACAAGCTGGATCTCTGTTGGGCAGGCACTGATGTCCTTCCATGTTGGCAGCAGAATGTTACCCAGAGTCTCTCATCTCACCCTTCTTTTTTATAGGCTTTTAGTTTGGATTCAAAGTCTATAGGTCTGGCTGTGTCACGCTGCCTCTGGGTTTAGATTGATCACCCATCAATTGCAGGCGTGACTGTTAGCCTTGAACCTGGCCTTGAATTCCTTCTGTTGTTCTGTTGTCCTTTTCTTTTTAGGGTGGATGCTTCTTACTTTGTTTAGGGCTGTTGTCTAGGTCTTCAGCCGTTGGTATTTGAACTTTATTTCATCAGGACAGGCTGGGGCTGGAGGTTGATTCCATCATTCATACATACACCTCATTCACACATCTAAACTAAACTAATAAGATTACAGCAGGGTTTGCAAAAATGAAGGTTGGAGGAAGCTTTTACGAAATGGAGTGAGTGTTTTAAAATGGGGTTTGAATTACAATATGGAACAGAAGTTACAGTGTAGGCAAGTGTAGTGAATGGTGAACAGAAGTTACATTAATAAAGTGAACAATTAAAAACAATTTCATTTATCAGTTCTGCATTGTCCCCCTTTTGACCCTTCAATCCAGGGGCATTGAATGGGTCACACTTTATGTAATTGTTTTAAGGCAGAACCAACATAACAGTTAGGATTACTAATAGGACAATGAGGGCATGAAAAATTATGTTTAGAACTGCTGACCAGGTGGGCTGCTTCTACAACACTTTGCCCCTTGATTTATGACCATTACAGTAGTTGTTGACATTGTAGGGCAAGGTGATCTGTTGTAAACAAACCAAATAATCATAACTAGGTGAATATAACTAAACCTATTACAATTGACTAAACACCAGATATAACTTACACATAAATGAAAACAATTATAGTTATAATAATTGGGAATACAATAAAACCATTACAATCATTGGGTACATTGACAAATAAAATGAGGACCAAGTTTGATGCAGCAATAGCCATCAAATAATAAAAGTTACTGAAGTCAGGACTTTTTTAAGCACACACAGCAAATAAGATTTTGTAGGAGGACCACAGTTGTTATGCAAAGTTAAGCTGATTTGGACTTAAACTAACATTTTGTTGCTAAAATGTTGCCGAATCCCCTACTTTTATCAGTTGTTCTCAAGAGGTTTCTGGGGACCTGAAAGATGGGGCCCTACAATTATGGGCCAAGGTTTTACAAGTTATGAGGGCCCAAGAACTACCCTTTAGGGCTTGGGGGAGTAGAAGCAGAGTGCATAGAGGAAAGTGTGAAATTAACAATATAAGCAAATGTAACTAACAATACAAATGTATCAATAATAAACATTACAAACAAAATGACTATTAGAGAACCTAACAAAAAATAAACCTGATGCACTGGGGACCAAAGTTTGTTTTTTTGGTTTTTTTTGGACATAAGTGGTGATTGCTAAGTTGGATGGACTGGGGGGAAGTAGAGAGAGGAAAAGACATTTGTCCTGTCTAGTGTAGTATTTCTTTTTTTTTTTCTGGACCCAATGCTAGCACAGGACACCACTAGAGACAAACACAGAACATGCAACACAGAACACTGAACACAGACTTTGTCGCGACACTATAACCATGGTATTTTATAACTCTTCAGCTGGTACCAGCTCTTCTGATGTTCTGGTTCAGAGCCTGAAAAATAGAAGCTTAGAAACAAATTAGAACAGTGCTCCCACATGGCAGACCCTGCTCAGTCTTTGCCACAGTGTGTTTGGTACTTGGGGCTGCACGAATGCTAATTAAGTGGTGCATTTCTTTGAGTTTAAATTTTTTATTTTAAAATCCCCAGCCACTTTGCCATGGCCTGGAGGTTTGAGGCAGAAGCAGGCACTGTTGTTACTGTTGCAATGGCATTTTGGCCCTGGGAGGAGGAATCTACCCAAATATCCCCCTTCCCACTCTCCAGAGGGGTCCCAAAAGTCTGCCCCTTCTGGGGTCTCAAATGTTCCCTTTTTTTAAATTTTTTCTATTAGTTGGAATAGTTTCTCTTTTAGAGATTTTTTTTCTTTTTACAGGCTGTTAGGTGGAGGTAGCTGTCATTACAAGCCTCCCACAGCAGCCAGATCCCTGCAGCGTCTCTTTTTGTTGCATTTGGGGGTTTACATATGAGGATATATTGGGCCAACCTATTCTCTAGGTCCGAAATGGTGCAGATATCTGAAAGGGCTTGTTCAGTCTAAGGACTGTGCCCATATCTCTGAAGGATTTGTTTAGAAGGCATTATCTCTTTAATAAAAGGTGAGGTAGAAGCTACTTTTGACTCCATTCCTCCCTCTGAGACTGTTTTCCCTTGCCTTTTCTTAAACATTTTTAATTTTGTTCAGCAAGCAGCACTGCTGGCCCCTGGGACCTCTTGCTGCCCCTGATTTTTCTTTCTTTCTTTCTGCTACCTCTTTGGAGGCCAGCAGGTTTTGTTAACACAATTTTTTTTTTCTACTACCTCTTCGGAGGCCAGCAGATTTTATTAACAATTTTATGTTTTCTGCTACCTACGCGGAGGCCAGCAGGTTTTGTTAACTATTTTATGTTTTCTGCTACCTACGCAGAGGCCAGCAGGTTTTGTTAACAATTTTAAGTTTTCTGCTACCTACATGGAGGCCAGCAGGTTTTGTTAACAATTTTAAGTTTTCTGCTACCTACGCGGAGGCCAGCAGGTTTTGGTTAACCAAGAATAGAACCGTGCTCTGTAGAGCTGGTTGTGTGCACACAGATTGGTTTACAATAAGTGAGGCAAAAATACCAATTAATCCCCCTTTCGCTATTCTCCACCAAAATGTTACACCAATTATACTAGACGAGTAAAAACCAGCAGGATCTTATTAAAGGGGACAAGACAAAGATGCCACATTTATTATGATAACAATTTATGACTAATAACTAATATCTTAATTCTTATACACATGTTATAACCTTATTCCCAGATTTGGACCTTAGCGTCCAAAATATGGGGGTTAGCATGAAAACCTCCAAGCTTAGTTACCAGCTTGGACCTGGTACTGCTGCCACCACCCAAAAAATTAGAGTGTTTTGGGGCACTCTGGTCCCACTGAAAAACCTTCCCTGGGGACCCCAAGACCCAAATCCCTTGAGTCTCACAACAAAGGGAAATAATCCTTTTTCCCTTCCCCCCTCCAGATGCTCCTGGAGAGATACACAGACACAAGCTCTGTGAAACTACGCAGAGTGATTCCCCCTCTCCGTTCCCAATCCTGGAACAAAAGTACTTTCCTATTCCCCCAGAGGGAATGCAAAATCAGGCTAGCAATCCAACACACAGAACTCCCCTGATTTCTTCCTCCCACCAATTCCCTGGTGAGTACAGACTCAATTTCCCTGAAGTAAAGAAAAACTCCAACAGGTCTTAAAAGAAAGCTTTATATAAAAAGAAAGAAAAATACAAATGTTCTCTCTGTATTAAGATGATACAACACAGGGTCAATTGCTTAAAAGAATATTGAATAAACAGCCTTATTCAAAAAGAATACAAATCAAAGCACTTCAGCACTTATATTCATGCAAATACCAAAGAAAAGAAACCATAGAACTTACTATCTGATCTCTTTGTCCTTACACTTAGAAACAGAAGACTAGAAAATAGAACTACTTCTCCAAAGCTCAGAGATAGCAGGCAGACAGACAAAAGACTCAGACACACACTTCCCTCCACCCAAAGTTGAAAAAATCCGGTTTCCTGATTGGTTTTCTGGTCAGGTGTTTCAGGTGAAAGAGACATTAACCCTTAGCTATCTGTTTATGACACGCCCCCCAAATTGCAGACAGTGGGGAAGCTCACTGGCGGCAATTTCCTTCTAGAACTTGAAAATAAACAGATTAATACAACACATGCACCTTTACATATACTACTAAGTATATAACTAACAGACTTTTACATTTTAAGAACACTTTTTAACTACTGGATTCTGGGAAACTCTCACGGGAGAGTGCATCAGCAACTTTGTTAGAAGCTCCTGTGATGTGTTGAATTTCAAAATCAAAATCTTGGAGAGCTAAACTCCAACGAAGAAGTTTCTTGTTGTTCCCCTTGGCAGTATGAAGCCACTTTAGTGCAGCATGGTCAGTTTGTAGTTGGAACCGCCGTCCCCAAACATATGGGCGTAGCTTTTCCAGGGCGTACACAATGGCATAGCATTCCTTTTCACTGACTGACCAGTGACTTTCCCTCTCAGACAGTTTCTTGCTGAGAAACACGACAGGATGGAAGTTGTGATCTGTTGCTTCCTGCATGAGCACTGCTCCTATACCACGCTTAGATGCATCTGTGGTTACTAGGAATGGTTTGTCAAAATCCGGGGCCCTGAGTACAGGGTCAGACATGAGCGTTGCCTTAAGCTGGGTAAAGGCTTTTTGACACTCATTAGTCCACTTAACGGCATTTGGCTGGGTCTTTTTGGGTAGGTCGGTCAATGGGGCAGCGATTTGGCTGTAGTGTGGTACAAATCGCCTGTAGTATCCGGCCAAGCCTAAGAAGGATTGGACCTGTTTCTTTGACCTTGGGACAGGCCACTTTTGGATAGCATCCACCTTGGCCTGTAGGGGGTTTATGGTTCCTCGACCCACCTGGTGCCCCAGGTAAGTCACTCTGTTTTGGCCTATTTGACACTTTTTGGCCTTAACAGTTAGTCCTGCCTGCCTGATGCGCTCAAAGACCTTTTCCAGGTGGAGTAGGTGTTCGGGCCAGGAGTCTGAAAAAATGGCCACATCATCGAGGTAGGCAACTGCAAATTCTCCCAGTCCAGCTAGTAGACCGTCTACAAGCCTCTGGAAGGTGGCGGGTGCATTTCGAAGGCCGAAAGGAAGGACATTGAATTCATACACCCCCGTATGGGTGACGAATGCTGACCTCTCCTTGGCAGGTTCATCTAGCGGTACTTGCCAGTACCCCTTGGTTAAGTCTATGGTAGAGATGAACTGGGCACGTCCCAACTTTTCCAATAGCTCATCAGTACGTGGCATTGGATAGTTGTCCGGACGAGTTACAGCATTTAGCTTACGGTAGTCCACGCAGAAGCGTATTTCCCCATCTGGTTTGGGTACCAGAACCACTGGAGATGCCCATGCACTGGTAGATGGGCGGATTATACCCATCTGTAGCATGTTCTGGATCTCCCGTTCTATAGCAGCTTGGGCATGAGGAGACACCCGGTAGGGTGGGGTTCTGATTGGGTGAGCATTACCTGTATCAATGGAGTGGTATGCCCGTTCAGTCCGTCCTGGGGTGGCTGAGAACAATGGGGCGAAGCTAGTGCACAGCTCCTTGATTTGTTGCCGCTGCAGACGTTCCAGGGTGGTTGAGAGGTTCACCTCTTCCACGCCACCGTCTTTTTTTCCGTCGTAGTAGACACCGTCAGGCCACTCAGCATCATCTCCCTGGACTGTAAACTGACAAACCTGTAAGTCTCTGGAATAGAAAGGCTTGAGAGAATTAACATGGTACACTTTAGGCTTTAGTGAGGAATTGGGAAATGCTATGAGGTAGTTTACAGCTCCCAGGCGCTCTTGGACCGTGAATGGCCCTTCCCATGATGCTTCCATCTTATGGGCCTGTTGCGCCTTCAAGACCATAACCTGGTCTCCTACCTTGAAGGAACGTTCTCTGGCATGTCTGTCATACCAGGCCTTTTGCTCTTCTTGAGCATCCTTTAGGTTCTCTCTAGCAAGGGCTAAAGAGTGTCGGAGGGTGCTTTGTAGGTTGCTTACAAAGTCCAGAATGTTAGTTCCTGGAGAAGGCGTAAACCCCTCCCATTGCTGCTTCACCAACTGTAATGGCCCCTTAACCTCGTGACCATACACAAGTTCAAATGGTGAAAACCCTAAACTGGGATGTGGTACAGCCCTGTAGGCAAACAGCAACTGCTGCAACACTAGGTCCCAATTATTGGAGAATTCGTTGATGAATTTTCTTATCATGGCCCCCAAAGTTCCATTGAACCTTTCCACCAGGCCATTGGTTTGATGGTGGTACGGGGTGGCAACCAAGTGATTCACCCCATGAGTTTCCCACAGTTTTTCCATGGTCCCTGCCAGGAAATTAGACCCTGAATCTGTAAGGATGTCAGAGGGCCAACCTACCCTGGCAAAGATGTCTGTTAGGGCCAGGCACACAGTGTTAGCCCTGGTGTTGCCTAGAGCTACTGCTTCTGGCCATCGGGTAGCAAAGTCCACTAAAGTCAGTACGTACTGCTTTCCTCTGGGCGTCTTTTTTGGGAAAGGGCCCAGAATATCCACAGCTACTCGCTGAAATGGGACCTCAATTATGGGGAGTGGCTGGAGAGGGGCCTTGACCTGGTCTTGAGGCTTACCCACTTTTTGGCATACCTCACAAGACCGGACATACTTGGCAACATCCTTGCCCATCCCCTCCCAGTGGAAGGACTTCCCCAACCGGTCCTTGGTTCTGTTCACCCCAGCATGGCCACTGGGATGATCATGGGCTAAGCTTAAGAGCTTCCCCCGGTACTTAGTTGGAACCACCAACTGTTTTTGCGGCTGCCATTCTTCCCGGTGTCCACCAGAAAGAATTTCCTTGTATAAAAGTCCTTGGTCTATAACAAACCGGGATCGATTAGAAGAGCTGAGAGGCGGTGGGGTGCTCCGTGCCGCCGCCCAAGCTTTCTGAAGGCTGTCATCTGCTTCCTGCTCAGTCTGGAACTGTTCCCTTGAGGCTGGGGTCACCAGTTCTTCCTCAGACTGTGGACTTGGGCTTGGTCCCTCTGGAAGCGATGTAGGTGATGGGGTTGTTTCCGTTGCTGGTGAACCGCTCTCCGCTGGTGCACCTGAGGGTATTTCAGGCTCTGGCTGAGCCTTTTGGGTATGGCTGTCTGTTGTTTCTGCCAGTTTTGGCTCGCTGGCGCCCACTGGCGTTGAGTTTGAAGATGTGGTTGCACTTGCTGGTGCTGGCTGCTGTTCCAGTTCCGGGCCTGGGACTGGAGATGCTGTGGCTGTTTCAGTGGTAGGCATGGAATCCGGGTCCACTACCTCTGTCTGGGTCTCTGGTAACACAGACGGGGCCTCTGTGGACGGCTCAGGAACAGGAATGGGTCTGGAAGCTTGCCTGGTTTGGCTACGGGTAACCATTCCCACTCTCTTGGCCCGCCTCACCTGGTTGGCCAAGTCTTCCCCTAGTAGCATGGGGATAGGATAATTGTCATAGACTGCAAAAGTCCACATTCCTGACCAGCCTTTGTACTGGACAGGCAGTTGAGCTGTAGGCAAGTCTACAGCTTGTGACATGAAGGGGTAAATTGTAACTTTGGCCTTTGGGTTGATGAATTTGGGGTCAACGAAGGATTGGTGGATAGCTGACACTTGTGCCCCCGTGTCTCTCCACGCAGTAACCTTCTTTCCGCCCACTCTCAAATTTTCCCTTCGCTCCAAGGGTATTTGAGAGGCATCTGGGCCTGGGGATCTTTGGGGTGATGGTGGTGTAATGAATTGCACTCGCATGGTGTTTTTGGGACAGTTGGCCTTGATATGTCCCAGTTCATTACACTTAAAGTATCTTCCATCTGATGGGTCACTGGGCCGAGGTGAGTTACTGGAGACTGGTGAGGTTGAAGAGTAGGGTATCTGTGGCTTTACTTGGGTGGTATGTAGGGTCTTTGGCTGTCCTCGGTTGTAGGGTTTATGGTCTGTGTGCCCCCTGGGGTAATCGTTCCCCTTGACAGTAGCTTTTTTGCTTTCTGCCAGTTCCATCCATTTGGCTCCAATCTCCCCCACCTCAGCGATAGTTTTGGGATTTCTATCTTGTATGTACCGTGTGATGTCTTCAGGAATACCATCCAAGAACTGCTCCATTTGTATGAGGAGGTTCACTTCTTCCAAGGTTTGAATGTTGTTTCCTGTTAACCAGGCCTCATAGTTTTTTGCAATGTAGTAGGCGTGTTTGGGAAATGACACCTCTGGTTTCCATTTTTGGGTTCTGAAGCGCCGACGGGCATGATCTGGGGTTATCCCCATCCTGTATCTGGCCTTGGTTTGAAAAAGTTATAGTCATTCATTTGCGGCTTAGGCATTTCAGCTGCCACCTCTGCTAAAGGTCCACTGAGCTGTGGCCTTAATTCTACCATGTACTGGTCTTCGGGGATGCTGTACCCAAGACAGGCTCTTTCAAAATTTTCCAGGAAGGCCTCGGTGTCATCACCTGCCTTGTAGGTGGGAAATTTCCTGTGCTGTGGAGCAATAATTGGCGCCGGGTTGTTAGGGTTGGCTGGCACATGCAGTCCAGCTTTTGCCAAGTCCAGTTCATGTTTTCTCTGTTTTTCCTTTTCTTCATTCTCTTTTTGTTGTTTTTCCATTTCTCGGCGGTGGGCCAACTCTTCTTCTTCTTGCTTCCTTCTGTGGGCCAACTCATCTTCTGCTTGTTTCCTTCGGTAGGCTACCTCTTCTTCTTCTAGTTTTCTTTTGTGTGCTGCCTCTTGGGCTGCCTGTTTGATGCTTTCTTCCTTTTCTTTCATCTCCATCTGTCGCCTGTGTTCAGCTGATTTGATTTGTTCTTCGGCGTCAATCTTTGCCTTAGAAGTCATGGTTCCTGTTTTCTTGTGTTGGGGTGCCCTCCGGTGTTTATCTTCTGAACTGCAGGCTCTCTGTTGCCTCCTGAAGTCTGCCTAGCAACAGTGCTTTTTTCCCTTTCTCTCTGTAGCTAATGTTCAATGAAGGGAAACCAGAAAAACCACTTTATTTGCATGCATATAAGTGCTGGTACTTGCCCCCTAATGGGAGGGCTATTGCATGACAAAAGACCCTCAACAGTCTTCTCGCTTAACATGCAAACCACAAACTGCTAGAGAGAGCAGAAAAAAAAATTCTCTCTGGTTCCCTTTTAAAACCAAACTGTTTCTCTCTGCTAAAAAGCCCTTAGCAGAGAAAAGAAAAATATAATATTCCTACTGGCTTCTGGATTCTGTCTAGATCCCACCTACTGCCACCATGTTATAACCTTATTCCCAGATTTGGACCTTAGCGTCCAAAATATGGGGGTTAGCATGAAAACCTCCAAGCTTAGTTACCAGCTTGGACCTGGTACTGCTGCCACCACCCAAAAAATTAGAGTGTTTTGGGGCACTCTGGTCCCACTGAAAAACCTTCCCTGGGGACCCCAAGACCCAAATCCCTTGAGTCTCACAACAAAGGGAAATAATCCTTTTTCCCTTCCCCCCTCCAGATGCTCCTGGAGAGATACACAGACACAAGCTCTGTGAAACTACGCAGAGTGATTCCCCCTCTCCGTTCCCAATCCTGGAACAAAAGTACTTTCCTATTCCCCCAGAGGGAATGCAAAATCAGGCTAGCAATCCAACACACAGAACTCCCCTGATTTCTTCCTCCCACCAATTCCCTGGTGAGTACAGACTCAATTTCCCTGAAGTAAAGAAAAACTCCAACAGGTCTTAAAAGAAAGCTTTATATAAAAAGAAAGAAAAATACAAATGTTCTCTCTGTATTAAGATGATACAACACAGGGTCAATTGCTTAAAAGAATATTGAATAAACAGCCTTATTCAAAAAGAATACAAATCAAAGCACTTCAGCACTTATATTCATGCAAATACCAAAGAAAAGAAACCATAGAACTTACTATCTGATCTCTTTGTCCTTACACTTAGAAACAGAAGACTAGAAAATAGAACTACTTCTCCAAAGCTCAGAGATAGCAGGCAGACAGACAAAAGACTCAGACACACACTTCCCTCCACCCAAAGTTGAAAAAATCCGGTTTCCTGATTGGTTTTCTGGTCAGGTGTTTCAGGTGAAAGAGACATTAACCCTTAGCTATCTGTTTATGACACACACACATTCACATTATACCTAATACCTATACACACACACACACACACACACACACACATTCATCAGGTGTTCTGCAGCTGCTGCATAGTTACCAGTCTTGAAGATAGCTTAAGTTCATAGCTTGATTTTGTAGCTTGGGTTCGTAGCTTGTGGCGGTTAACTGGCCAGGAAAGCCAGGCACAAGGACAAGCTGGATCTCTGTTGGGCAGGCACTGATGTCCTTCCATGTTGGCAGCAGAATGTTACCCAGAGTCTCTCATCTCACCCTTCTTTTTTATAGGCTTTTAGTTTGGATTCAAAGTCTATAGGTCTTGCTGTGTCACGCTGCCTCTGGGTTTAGATTGATCACCCATCAATTGCAGGCGTGACTTTCAGCCTTGAACCTGGCTTTGATCTTCCTTCTGTTGTTCTGTTGTCCTTTTCTTTTTAGGGTGGATGCTTCTTATTTTGTTTAGGGCTGTTGTCTAGGTCTTCTGCCGTTGGTATTTGAACTTTATCTCATCAGGACAGGCTGGGGCTGGAGGTTGATTCCATCATTCATACATACACCTCATTCACACATCTAAACTAAACTAATAAGATTACAGCAGGGTTTGCAAAAATGAAGGTTGGAGGAAGCTTTTACAAAATGGAGTGAGTGTTTTAAAATGGGGTTTGAATTACAATATGGAACAGAAGTTACAGAGTAGGCAAGTGCAGTGAATGGTGAACAGAAGTTACATTAATAAAGTGAACAATTAAAAACAATTTCATTTATCAGTTCTACAGATGCTTCTCACTGACTATGAGAGCTACTCACAGATAAGACCCAGTTCTAAAATCCTGTCTCAGCCTTTCCTCATGTAAACAATATAGGGCCTTATCCTGGTTTCATTTCTGTATTATCATTGACTTCCATGGAGTTTCTCACTTGTGTAAGATCAGAATTAGGCCTGTGTAGTGTTCCGGAGAACCTTGACAGTGAATTATTGTCCCACTGATACAGAACAGTGGGGCAGGCTGTTGCTGTTAAGCATGGAACCTTAATGCAGAAAGAATGGCTTTTATGGATTTAAGTTATTATGATTACTATTTTTATTATTATTATTATTTATTTATTAACATTTGTATTAAAGTAGCATCTAAACAGCAACCAGGTCAAGGCCTCATTTTGCTGGATGCTGTTTACACATCTAGAAAATGACAGGCCCTGCCCCAAAGAGCTTACAGTTGGAGCTGATTGGAAAAAGTCCTCCTCCCTCCCCCCGGCACCTGCCTGAAGTTTTCAACTGTGTGTCGAAAAACCAAAAATGTAATTATTTAGTTTTTGCAACTGAAAAAGTTGCAAATATTCCAGGGAAACGGACACTTTCTTTGAAAACTTCCATTTATTCGACAGTCCAGTATTCCACCAAAAAAGGTTCTGATGGGTCATTTTCGATCATCCATACTTAATTGCTTTTATTTTGATGTTTTCAAAGATTTTCAGGTCACTTAGCCACACAACTTCCAGTAAAGAAAATGACAGCATCAGAGAAATTAGAGATGGAAAATGCCTATTCAATTATATCAGCCGTCTTCCAGGATCCATTACAGATTCATTCCCTATAGTATTTTGTCCAATCCAGAAGTTTATACCGGTGTGAGCGCCAAATCAGGCTCTGTGACTCTCCCCCCAATGTGTGGATCCTCTGGTTCCCTCTTTGTACTGCTTTTATATGAGAAGAAGAACTGGTAATAGAGGACTTCCACTTCCCTTGAGAAGATTTTGCCCTTAGAATGTTTTCCTTTCTAAATTTGCCTTCTCTCAGTATCATCTTATTTCTCTTGGGTTTACCTCCTTGTTCCATTCTAAGCAATTCTTCTCCCCCATTGCCGTTTACATCTTTCAAATGCTTCATCTATCTATTACTACTTCTCCTCAGGTGTGTTCTCAGGCTGGTTCTTTCTACTTAGTACCTTTAATATGGGAAAGATGTTGACAAGTTGCTGAGAATTCAGAGAAAGGCAACTAAAGTGATAGAAGTTCTCTAGAGATTGATTTATGAAGACATGTTTCCTCATAAATCAGTCCCTTGAGTTCGTCAAGCATTTTTTATTGCCCTTCTCTGAAGTCATTCCAGTTTGTTGATGTCTTTTTTGGTACTGAAGTGCCCAGGACCAGGCACAGTATTTAAGACAGAGTCCCAGCAGAGCCATTTAGAGGGACACTGTCAGTTTAAGCCATATTGCATTGCAAAGCTCAGATCCAGCCTGGTAAATGTTACCCAAAGGGACCTTGGATTGGTATTAGTGCTTTCAAAAGGCTCAATCCTGTTTGTATCCAAGTCATTAGACCTAATTCATTGATGCCCTACGTCTTATGTAGTCAGCTAATACCTGTGCAATTATGTGGGTGTTTAAAACTACCATTCTGGTCTGGTAATATTTTACACTTACAAGTGTAAATGACAACCTAGGTGCAAAGCAGTAGAGAATCAGGCACAAAGAGAGTTTTTCCAGTGATTTCCCTTCTACTATATATCACTGTTTCAAATTAATAGTTCCCTTGGGGCTTTAATCTTTCACCTTTCATATAATAGTACTATATTATGCCAAATATTCTTGAAAATGGGAGTGCTTTAGTAAAAATGTTCCACTTATGGTAGAATCAGACCCTTGATTAGCTTGCAATTTTCCCAGGTTGGCTCTCATAGTGTTATTTCCTGCATCCATCTCTCCTAGTGTATGGTGTATCTCTGCCTTCACAGGTGTTTACAATATCTCCTGCTCTCATTTATGCCACTGCAGTCCCCTGAAATCAAGGGAGTTGTATAACTGAAAGCCAAATATGGCCTTTAGTGTTTTCAGCAAATTTAATTAACTTGCTGATAGCATTTGCCACTTATCCCAGATCATTAATAAAGATGTTAAGTAAAACCAGGGCTAATACTGATCCCTGCAACTCCCTACTGGAGATTTCCCGCACACTTAATACAATGCAGTGTATTATTACCCTTTGCTTATGCTCCTTCATCCAGTTTTCAGACCGTGAAAAAGTGAATATACTCAAGTAAGTCTGAATTATTTTTTCAAGTAAGTCTCTTTTTTTTGAGGCACTGCATCCAATGGTTTCCTGAAGTCCAACTATCTTATATCTGTTGTTATCCTTTTTCCCATTCATTTTGCAATTCTCTCAGAATAAATGATCAGGTTTCTCTAACATGTCTTCCGGGTTTTGATAAAACCATGCTGCATGTGGCCATGTTATCTTCTGAGAACCAAGTCCGACTCTTGGTTACACATGTAGAACTGCCACTGAGTTCAGTGGCGATCGCACAGGGTAACTGAAGGCAGAATCGTGCCCTCGAAGTATACAGGTTTTCCTCTCAATACTTATTACATTATTTACTAAGAATGGAAACAGGACTTACCTGACGATAATTTCCAGGATCACTTCTTTTGTAATTTCTTGTAGCTCAGTTTCATGGTTGCTTCGCTACCCCCTCACCACACCCCAAAATTCTCTTGCTTTTCCTGTATTTCTCCATGACTCTTCAAAAATAATTGCTATTGGTTCAGGAACTTCCCTAGCTATTTCCATTAACAGTCTGTGATGCAGGTGTCCCAGACCCACTTATCTGTGTTGTCTTGAGACAGCAAGGCAGTCCTTGCATATCTTTCAAGGTTCCAAAAACACAGGTTAAATCAGAAACTTTCTGTTCATCAAGGTTTTGTTATTGTGTTTTTTTAAAAAGTTTCATGTGACTGCTAAAGATTTGTTAAATGAGCAACTTTGCAGAGCCACATGCCCCCAGGTTCCCTGATCCCAGACCTTTTGTGAATGTCCCTCCAGGAGTGTTAACCTTAGAACTAGAATTCATTACCCTGAATGGGAGTTACACAGCTAAATGTAATATATCTTTGAAAATGCCTGGGTCTGTTGTTTTACGGAGCTGGCTGAGGGGATGAAATGATTTTGGGATGGAGGGAGATCCATGGATAATGGCCAGTAATAGGAATGGAATTTTTGACAATAAACCTGAGTGATGGAATATGAAATACAGATTGACCTGTGAACATAGAGGAATTACAGGACATGGAGTGGTCTTCTTGCATATCCACTGCATGCCATGAAGCATAGTTCTGCAGAAGCCTCTGCAATTGACCCACAAAGGAGGATTTGGTTGTGGGAGAGGCTAGAGATGGGTGGGGGGTGGGATCTGTGGAACTGCAACAATGTGGACCCTCTGGTTTATCTTTGTGCAGTGAGACTGAAGATTGGCTTGTGTAAACGGCTTCAGCCCAGAGGCTATAGTAGCAGTCAAGGAAGAGATGGACGGTTGCTCTGTGCCATGTTCACAGAGTGGGAAAGGAGTTTCTGATCTCTTCTATGTGCTGCAAAATTTCTCTGTGCGCAGCTAATATTCCTGAGCTGCGTGAAGTGATCATGATTTGGCCCTACACATTTCACTGTAACATTTGGGGGCAGGAGCAGAGAGAGGAATTGGATTCTTTGATGTTGTGTTTTTTACTGAAAAAACAGAAACAAACAGGAAAAATCAAAATGATTGCAGAAGTACACCATTAAGAGCGATATGGGATCAAATCCTGCTTCCCAAAGCCCAGCATGAACACACAAGCTGTATGCAGGAGGACTGCACCAGAATTTGAGGGGCAAAAGCCCTCCCTCCTCAACGACAGCATCTGCACAGCTTCTCCATGGCTGCTACTGCAGTCCCTGGACTGCAGAACTGCTCACAGCCTGCTACAGAGGCTCCAATTCAGGAAGAAAGTCTTATTCAGGACAGCACTTAAGCATGTGGAGAAGTCCTTTTAAAGTCAATGGTTTTTAAGCTTGTGATGAACTGCTCTCTTGAATGGGGATGGACTTAAGCACCAGCTCATGTACTTTCCTGAATTAGGGCCATAGTGTTTAAGTATGAAGCTAGAATGAGTCTGTGTGGTCCCACCGCCCATGCCTTTGCTTCTTGCTCAGTCCTCCCCTTCCTCTAAATGGCTGTGAAGATTGAATGGTGCTTTCTAGGGGCAAAGTTTATTGAGCCCCACCCCTATATATTCCTGCTCTGACACCCTAGTCCGTCCAGAGGAGTGACACCAAGCCTTCTCTCTTCAGGACCTTCTGAAAAAAAGGAAGACAGAACCATGCATTACAGATGCTACTCATGTCACTTAATGTGTTACTGGAATGTGCCCAGATTCCATGGTGATAGACATGGTATAATAACCAAAGTAGAATAGAATTTCACATCCATTACTTGAGCCAGAGGATTTTAGCCCTCAGATAATTTCAAAATATGTATGGCAGTATTTAACAACTAATGATTGTTTGGATCATTAGCATGTGAACACAAACTCGTTTATCTCATTTATATGATTATTCCCCACAGGGCCCTGTTAGAATCACTATGTACTATTGGACAATGTCCTGATTGGACAGTGAAAAATGCACAATCCATTGATTATTATATATAATGTCTCCAAAGGCCTAATTCACTGTCAAGTTTCTCCTGATCTTACACCAGTGAGAAACTCCATGGAAGTCAATGATAACACAGAAGTGAAATCGATATAGGGCCCGATATTGTTAAGTACTTAGTGACTATTTTCTGTGTGCATTAGTGACATAGAGAGCTGGATGGAACTGGAAATTTTGCAATTTAAAAAAAAAATTCCATTCCAAAACTGAACAAAAGCAAATTCAAAAATTCCCACACAATTAAATTGTGTCTATAAAAAGGTTGTTTTGGGTCAATCATGGTGTTTTGTTTAGATAAAAGAAAAATGTTTTGTTCTAATTTTGACTTTTTAAATAATGTTATAACTTTTAAAAAAATAGAAATTAAAAGTCATATTAACATGTAAAATATAAACATTCCATTCTAAACATTTTGACCTTATCAGAAATGGGACTTTTTGACCTTATTAGAACTTTTCATTGCATTTTTTCCTAAGCAAAATTTTGTTGAAATTGACACATTTCCTCGGAATGATTCACTTTTTATGAATTGGCATTTTCCTATGAAAAAATATTCCATCAAATGTGCAACTAGTTCTTGTGACATTAGACGCAGGAAAAACTCCATGTATCCTTCCATGGGGCTGTCACATATTAATATTCAGTTTACTTCCCTGTTAAAAAGCCTTGCAAAGGTTTTACTGAAAATTGTTATGACACATCCTGTACACAGTATATGCTTTCCAAGGGAAATGTTTTGGGGTCAAATCTGCCTGTGGAGTTTTGCTGATAGGTAATTTGTCCCAGATTGTATTGAATATTTTCTCAACACTAGACTAGAAGGCATTCAACTTTCAGTTTAACACACAGAGCAGGTTCCGTTACAGATGTGCAGATGCAAAAGTAACTTGCCTGGGTTTTGTAAATTTGTCCTTATAATTTTAAACATGGTAAAAGGACTATTTTTTTTTAAAGTTTACAAACTAAGGCCAATGTTTTCCCAAGCGTACACTGATTCCAGGTGTGCAAAAGGATGGGATTTTCAAAAGTGCTCAGTGTTAGCCTAACCAGGGGCAGGTCTATGTATTTTGCCACCCCAAACACGGCAGTCAGGTGGCTTTTGGCAGCATGCCTGTGGGAGGTCCCCGGTCCTGCGAATTCAGTGGCATGCCTGTGGGCAGT
Organism: Gopherus evgoodei; assembly: GCF_007399415.2. Lineage (NCBI taxonomy): Eukaryota > Metazoa > Chordata > Testudines > Testudinidae > Gopherus > Gopherus evgoodei. The sequence goes on from NC_044322.1 coordinate 228,742,732, forward strand.
CCGCAGGTCCTGCGCCTTTGAAGTACTTGCCGCCAAATTGCCGCCGAAGCCACGGGACTGGCAGACCTCCCACAGGTAATCTGCTGAAGGCCGTCTGACTACCGCCCGCACGGCGACTGGCAGGCCGTCTCCCGTGGCTTGCCACCCCAGGCAAGTGCTTGGAGTGCTGCTGTCTGGAACCACCTCTGAGCCTAACTCTGCTCCCCTTGAAATCAGTGGTAAAACCCTCACCGACTCTCAGGGGAACAGAGTTAAGCACACACTGAATGCTTTAAATATCCCCCTCTATAGGTCTCAAATTGGCCACCCAAAAATGGAGGCCTCCAGAAGCAGAGGGTGATTTTGATTAGCTATTTGGTCCACCATTCTGATCTGAGAATCTGCAGCATTTCAGTGAAAGGTTGCAGAACTGGAAGAGCTGAAATAACCACAGCAAAAGTGCAGGGTACTAGCCCCACATTGAAATTTCTCCTGCAACTAATCCGCTCAGCCCTGACATAGCTGGTGTGTAAAACACTGAGCTTTACTTTAATTCTGTTGATTTCCCACTTATTATTCATTGCCTAGCTATATTTTTCATGTGTTCCTGGTTTTTACAGTGTTGCCAACTTTTGTGATTTTATTGTGAGTCTTGTGATATTTGATGTTTTGCTTAAAGTCCCAGCTCTTGGGGGGCATGGGATTAAGTGAGCCTCTCAGCTTTAATTAAAAAAAAAGTTTCTAGCCCTCATGTTTGGGGAGTAAAGTTTGATGCATCCTACAGGCTCAGAAACCAGAAGACAGATAAAAGGAACTCCAAATTTATTGTTCTTAAACAAATCTCATGATGTTTTTGGCTGACAGTTTTCAGCATTTGGGGCTGGCAATACTGTATTTGGGCTATACATCCTGGTTTACAGTAAAACAATCTTCTATGCTGGGTATAATGAGCTAATGAAAGCACATAGGAACCCAAAGAAATGGAGCATAAACGTCTGAGTTTGTTCTGTGATGAATTAAGCTTTTTCACTCTTGTCACACCTCAGAGGGTAAAATGAGGGTACTGTGAGTGATGAAAACCTGTTTCTTTACATGACTGCAAAACAGTTTCCTTTTTAGTCAATATAGGTTTGTTTCACAGTATATGAAACAGCAAGATCGGGGGGGTTTCTGCAGATACCCACAACATCTGGCTATTTATCTGTCATTTTGCCACCTGGCAGCAGATTTCTGATCTAAAACCCATTGTCTTCACTGGGCTTTGAATTGACCCCTGAGATGAAGGGATTGGTAGCCTTTGCCTGCAGAAAAACAGGAATGCAAGACCTGAAAGAGCTTCTTATCATTCCACTTCATAGAGTGCAACTGATCTTACAAAATCAGCAGGCTCGTCCTTTACATAGGAGACCACCAGAGAAACCCCACGATGGAAAAGGTTGTGTGGCATTGGTGACTTAGGCCACGTCCAGACTAGGGAATTAAAATCGATTTTAGATACGCAACTTCAGCTACGTGAATAACGTAGCTGAAGTCGAATTTCTAAAATCGAGGTACTCACCCATCCAGACGGCGCGGCATCGATGTCCGCGGCTCTCCGTGTCGATTCCGGAACTCCGTTCGGGTTGATGGAGTTCCGGAATCGTTGTAAGCGCGCTCGGGAATCGATACATCGCGTCCAGACTAGATGCGATATATCGATCCCCGAGCAATCGATTTTAACCCGCCGATGCCGTGGGTTAGTCTGGACGTGCGCTTAGTAGTTTGCTTAGATTCAGTGTGGCCTCAGTGCCTCAGCATGGTGCTAGAGGGCAGTGCGGTGTTGGAGATGCTATTGTTTTGGTGAGACGCAAAATGAAGGTTCTGATTACTTGGGTTTATTAAAGGTTTTCAAAGAGCACGAGTAGGTGTGTTAACCGTGGCATGCTGGCCAAATTCCAAAGTGGTTATGTACATCCCTCCTAACTAAATTTCCCTGCAATTTCAATTCTACATGGTATTCTTCACTACCTGTCTCCAGCTGTTGTGTAACCTCATTGTGCATAAGCAGCTGTTACATTTCACCAGACAAATGTCTGGATTTCAGTGAGGAGTGAAATCACTCCAGCGTTAAAGTTTGTAAAGTATTTTGGGAATCTTCAAGAGGAAAACCGCTATATAAATGTCAGATACTTTATAGCACTTAGTGTTCTTCAATGTGCAATCAATCTCTTACCCATTTCAGCGTGCTAAGGCATTGTTTTGCCTGATTAACCACCCCTTGGAAATCCTTAGCCTCCGAACTATCAAAGCAGGACAGTGGAAAAGTTTACTTTTGGGTACCATCAATCTCTGTGGATTGGTACAGTGGAAGAACAGCCAGCCTTGCCCAGCTGCACAATATGAGAAGCTTTTATTTCTGTGCCTACAGGAACACAGGATCTGGCAATCCTTCTCCTGGTGAGTGTATATTATTTACAAAGTGCTCTCTGACTGTGATCTTGAACATTTTGCTGTCACTGGTTGTATATCCATGCTGTATGTTGTCAGTAAACATACCCATAAAGAGGAAATCTGTTGCGGGTTAGAGCCGAGCGCTTCATTGTTCTGATTGTTTATTGCAGCTGAGTTGAAAATGACTCTTTTATTTCCTAATAGCTCTCTCTGAAGATATCACGCACTCTTTAAATTTGGAATGCAGCACTCTGGGGTAGCGCAAATGTGAACAAATTTCAATATGAAAGATGCTTTCATTGTACTCTGCTTGAGCTATGCACAGCTTATTTAGGAACTGCTAAATGTGGAGTGGTGGAGTATAGGGGGCATCAGTAAATTATGTTCAGCCTGATCTGTCAGTCATGGAGACATCTGTTGCTAGGATAGCAGATGGCAAAATGTTCTAATAGAGTTCAGAGGAAACAGAACCAATGAGTGTGACTACTTGGGCCAGGACCTACTTAGAAATGAAATGTGCTAGTGAAACACATAGATATTTTGCTGTATGTGGTAGAAGGAGCAGGATGCTGGATTGCAATTTCTGTAACCTTTTTAATCAAGTTTTCTTAGATAAATGATTTGAGATAATTATTTAATATTGATATGATGGTAGTGTCCAAAGATCCGGTGAGGACCCATACAAAGACCCATGAAGACATAGACCCTGCTTAAGGAGCTTACAAATGGATGTACATGATTAAAGTGAAAAAAAAATAGTGTCGACTCAGAACAGTGCATTGATTCACAGGTCTTCCTTGTTGTTTTAGCATATGTTTGGTGGCTGCCAAAGGAATTTATTTACTGCCTCGTGAAAATGTGTTAAGTGATCATCTGTGGTGGGTTGATACTTGTAATATGCATGTGCATAATACACTTACTCTTTATATTACATATTGAAATGCATAGGCTGAAAAATTGACCTTTCTTTTTTCTTGCATCTGTTGACAATGTTGATGTAATTCCTGACTTGCTTTTCTTTCCCAAGCCAGTGCTTCCATTATTTTCTTAATAAATTGGTGCCAACTGAGCTAACACAGAGAAACGGCCCTACAAAAACAAACTATTGGGAGATATGGAGAGATCCTACAGTAACCAGGAAGTGCAGCAACCTTGAAATAAAGAATCATTGTGCACATGTGAGCAAGTATGCAGTAACAAACCACTGTGGAGAAGTAATGGAGGAAAAATGTTCATAAAGAAACCTGTCCCATATGCATGCTTCTAAGTGATAAGTATGAAGTGATTAAGGTCAACAGAGAGAGGGGAAATGTTAAAATCATGAAGATCATCTTGATCTTTTTTATTCTTTAAACTTACAGCTGAACTGAAATAATTGAAAAAAAATATTGTTACCAAATAACCAAAGTGCCTAAATAATTCAAAGGCTCCACATAAATGCAGTTCATTCTGTCTGTTTTATTATCTGGGTGATCTCCAATCATTAATCATTGTTTGCTCGGGGAAGTGGCTGATGTGAATGTGTTACACTCAAGAGACCTATGTTCTACTCATGGATCTGACACATTTTTTCCTGTGTGACCCATGAGAGCTATACAGATCTTCGGGGCTCCATTCGTTAAGAGAATGGGATGCCTCTCTCCTTTCTGCTGAAGAGTGGGGACATGTCTTTCCCAGTGCAGGGGTGAATAGGAAACTCTATGAAATGAAAACTGTGGAGATTCCTTTCCTTTATATACAAGCCATTCCCAAGACAGGAAGTATTAGGCCATTCATTTTTACTAAATTCTTATTCAGGCAAACACCTTTTATTTCAATGAGAGTTTGCCTGATGAAAGACTAAGTCAGAATTGACTAAGGACCTGGTGGTGGTGATTTAAGAGTAACAGTCAAAATTAAACTACTTGGGCCAGATTCTGCTGGGAGTTATGTGTAGGGTAGATTTCGAAGAATCCCATTGGAGTCAGTTGATTTATTCCAGATTTAGGGTCTGATCAGTCAATAGGCGAGTCTTTCCATTGACTTAAATGGGCATTGGTCTAAGCCCTTTTACTGCTGGTGAGATCAGAATCTGGCCCTTTGCATTTTATATTAATTTTAAAGTAAGACTGACTCATCCTGCTTTCTGATTGCAGTAACATCATTCTCCTCTAGTTAGTTAACAGTGCAGTTGGCATGTTTGTGTGTGCAAAGGTAACAAAAACAACAAATACAGCACTTCACTCTTATTATCGCTATAAGTGAGGCTGTTATCTATATGGGTGATCAATAATGCTGCATCAATAACTGCAATTGTTTATGGCTGGACCTTGCAAATAATACTTTTGTTTTTTTCCCCCAGGGACATTTGGTTTCTGTGAACATTTACAAGGAATGTATTTATTTAAATTGATATATGTCTCAAATGTAGTTCACTGATTCAGATTCCTGATAAAAATATTGAAAGCATATAATATTGTAAAAGCATTAAAATGTGTTGTCACTTACTATAAGTCTGATGTACTGGTGAGATGTATTACAAACATCAACTGTACAAACAATCAACTGTTCTTCTCTGTTTGCATTGGACTTTTCATTTAGAGAAATAGGTTTGAACAAAAAAGTCTCAGAAACATTGTTCTTTCCACATTCTCATCTTATTATACCAGTAAATAATCCAGCCATAAAAAAATGCAAAGACATTCATTTTCCCTAAGCTATATATTTTATTAAAAAATTAACATGCCCCAAAATTATTATGGGATTCATTTCAGCAGTAGGTAAGACTGTAGGAGGCATAAGGACAAAGTAATGTGCTTTATTCTGGTAGCTGAATGTATTATTGAAGTTCAATTATATCGAGGAGAAGTGAGATTTTGGGGAAAGAACAGGGAGAATAAAAACGTCATTGTTTTTCCACTCCAGAAGAGATGAATTTATAATGGACAGATCACTAAGCAGCAAATAAGATCTTTAATTTAGTATTTTAAGTGATTTAATACTTTATCCAGCTATTTTGTTTCACGTGAACAAATTTAATACCCATGTACAGTTTTCTCCCTTTCTTATGCTATTGGGGTTATCTAGCTAGCTATCGAGTATGTTATTGAGTTGCTTTTAATTGAAATCTCTGGTTTGTCTAAGTGTCATTATGTGATCTGGGGTTATGTAGGTAAACCATGCTCTGCAAGGATGAAATTTACCCCATATCTAATCCTTCCAAACCTATCTGTAAAAGACTCTGTGAGCCACAGCCAGGATGGAGCTGGGAGCAGAGCAGCCATGTGCCACCAGAGACATTCTGACTGAGCAGCACCCTAACGGGCAGAACACCTTTGGTGGCACTGGGGAGCACTCTGAGGAACAGTGTTTCACTCGGATTCGGGTGAGGCAGTATCCATTTCCTCCTTAAGCTTTAGTCCACATGGTGAGATGGGGCCTGGCGTCAGCCAATCATCTGCTCCTCCCCGCCCCCATCCCCGCCCCATTCCTCTCTATGACCTTTGAGGGTATTGTGACTGGTTGCTCCCCTTTAAGGTGACACCTGATGTACTGAGATACCACTGAGCCTGCCTGTTCTGTCAGCCTGGGCCCCCTTTAACCTGTCTTGCTGAACCAGGGTCTTAAGCCTCCTCTAGCATAAACAAAAACAGGGCCACATCGAGCTGCAGAAAGACACACACACACTGAAATCAGCCCTGGGAAGACTCAGCTTAAGGGACTTGCCCTAGCACTCAGGTGCCAACCTCCCTTGGAGTGCAGACCCAAAGGCATAATGTCTTGTGCTGTGTCAAGGTTCCCTCCTCACTCTGAACTTTAGGGTATAGATGTGGGGACCTGCATGAAAGACCCCCTAAGCTTATTTACCATCTTAGGTTAACAGTAAGCTGCCACCACCAAGCGTGTTCCAAATTTTAGGGGAGAGCCACTTGGAACTCTGCCTTTCCTCAAATATTTCCCAAGTCCCTAACCCCCTCTTTCCTGGGCAGATTTGAGACTAAATCCTCCCCCCTAAGTCCTTACACCCCTTTTCCTGAGTAGGCTTGAGAGTATACCCTCACCAGTTAGTCCTGGTGAACACAGATCCAAAACCCTTGGATCTTAAAACAATGAAAAAATCAATCAGATTCTTAAAAGAAGAATTTTAATTAGAGAAAAAGGTGAAAGGAATACCTCTGTGAGATTAGAATGCAAGATAATCTCACAGACAAACAGATTCAAAACACAGAGGGTTTCCCTCTGGGCAAAACTTTAAAGTTACACAAAGAAACCAATTTTATCCTCCCTTTGTTTTATTCTCTAAATACTCACTACCCTTTCCCTGTGTCCACCAAAAATCCACACAGCACAGACAAAGGACTGTTTCCCCTCGTCTCAACTTTGAAAGTATCTTGTTCCCATATTGGTCCTTCTGGTAAGGTGTCAGCTAGGTATTGTGAACTTCTTAACTTTTTACAGGTAAAAGAGGAATTACCCTTAAATGTCTGTTTATGACATGCTGTGTATAAAAATCTGCACAGCGCAAACTCCTAAAAATTCACTCTCTCCCTCAATGTGAAGAGAGATATGCACAACTTCACCCCCACCCCCCAGTTAGAAATTGCACAACCCAGGTTTAATAATGAACAAAAAATTATTAACTGTAAAAGGCAGATTTTAAGTGATTATATGTGATAACAAACAGAACAAAGCAGATTACTGAGCAAATAAAACAAAACTAAGCTTGATTCACTAAATAAAACAGGTTACAAAATGTAATTTATTACCCTAAATGTTGAATTAAACAGGATGAAAAGTTTCTGTAGCTCAGAGTTTGTTATTTCTTACAGACTGGACCCCTGTCTCAGTCTGGACTCACCCCTTCTTTTCCCTTCAGATTAGTTTCTTTGTCCCTTCAGGTTCTTTCAGCAGCCCTTCTTCATGGTTAGGCAATGGAGGAGAGTCCAGATAAATCCCCTCCCCAGCCCTTAAAAAGGATTTACTTAAGGGGGGGAATCCTTTGTTTTATTCTCATCCCCCTACAGTGGAAAAGTGCCAGCAGTGTCCAAAGTGGTTGTTTGTATCAGGTGATAGGATCACCTGACCTGGTAGTGTCAGAGCTACATCCCAGAATGCCTATCAGGAAGGAGAGAGATTAGTATCTTCACAGACTTATTGTTTCTTCTTAATGGGCCATCAAGGCTGTGATGGTCTGTTGTCTGATGGATATCTCCTAAATACACACATAGCTGTAATTGTTACATAGTCAGGGCTTGTCTACATCAGAAAGTTGCAGCGCTGGTGAGGGAGTTACAGCACTGCAACTTTGAAGGTGTACACATCTGCAGGGCACCACCAGCGCTGCAACTCCCTGTTTGCAGCGCTGGCCGTACTCCCGTTTTGTCTCGGGTGTAGAGGATCCAGCGCTGGTGATCCATCGCTGGTAATCCAATGTAGACAGTTACCAGCGCTTTTCTTGACCTCCGTGGAAGGAGGAAGCCTCTGGTAATCAAGCTGGTTTCCTTTCCCGGTTTGCTCTCTCGGTCCCGGAGCCACCCAGCAAACCGCAGGGAAGGAGACCTGCTTGCTCGGGGTTCCGGGACCGAGAGAGCAAACCGGGAACGCCGCGGTTTGCTCTCTCGGTCCCGGAGCCACCCAGCAAACCGCAGGGAAGGAGACCTGATTGCTCGGGGTTCCGGGACCGAGAGAGCAAACCGGGAAAGGAAACCAGCTTCGCCGCGGTTTGCTCTCTCGGTCCCGGAACCCCGAGCAAGCAGGTCTCCTTCCCTGCGGTTTGCTGGGTGGCTCCGGGACCGAGAGAGCAAACCGCGGCGTTCCCGGTTTGCTCTCTCGGTCCCGGAACCCCGAGCAAGCAGGTCTCCTTCCCTGCGGTTTGCTGGGTGGCTCCGGGACGAGAGAGCAAACCGCGGGGAAGCTGGTTTCCTTTCCCGGTTTGCTCTCTCGTCCCGGAACCCCCCTTGAAGCCGCCCAACAGCGCTGCAGTGTGGCCACATCTAACACCACTTGCAGCGCTGGTTGCTGTAAGTGTGGCCACTCTGCAGCGCTGGCCCTATACAGCTGTACTAATACAGCTGTAACAACCAGCGCTGCAAAATTTTAGAAATAGACATGGCCTCAATATTCCTGACTGTAGATAGAGAAATGATACATGCATACAAATTGAATAATCACATTCAGTAAATCATAACCTTTCCAATGATATCTTACATGAGCCATCTTGCATAAAGTATATCTTAGTTATGCCACATTCATATTATAACCATATTTCTATGAAGAATATGGGGTGTAATATCACAGGTATGTCTACACTGCAGCTGGGATCGAGCTTCCTAGCCCAGGTAGAGGAGCTAGCATGCTAAAAATAGCATCCCAGCCAACCCCTTGGGCCTGAGCTCCTGCACATGCCACAATGTCCACACTACTACTAGCTTGAGTCTATCTACCCAGGCTATGAGGCTTGTTCCCAGCTGAGTGTAGACATACTCAAATTGCCTAGCATTGTGGGCTGGTGCTGTGGTTTCCCAGGTCCTACTGTGAAGAAGTACAAGAAGCAAGTTAATGGTTGCTCCTTGCACAAAAGTGCATCCTCTCCTTTCCCTTGCATTCACACTATCTGACCCGCTTCAATCAGATGCACCAAAGAGTTTTCTATTAAATGCAAGTGGTACTAAGAACTGAGTTGTTCACAGTCTTACTTCCCCACTGCTACTTCCTAACAGCAACTGAAATACAGTGCTCGAGAGAGAGCCATGTCAAAACCATAATATTATATCAGAACCAGAAAAGACTTATTTCATAGAATCATACGACTGGAAGGGACCATGAGAGGTCATCTAGTCCAGTCCCCAGCACACATGGCAGGACAATCTATACCATTTCTGTCAGATGTTTGTCTAACCTGCTCTTAAAAATCTCCAGTGATGGAGATTCCACAACCCCCCTTGGCAATTTATTTCAGTCCTTAACTACCCTGACAGGAAGTATTTCTAATGTCCAACCTGAATCTCCCTTGAAGTAAATTAAGCCCATTACTTCTTGTCCTATTCTCAGAGGTTAAGGAGAACAATTTTTCTCCCTCCTCCTTGTAGCAACCTTTTATGTACTTGAAAACTGTTATCATGTCCCTTCTCAGTCTTCTCTTCTCCAGACTAAACAAACCCAATTTTTTCAATCTTTCCTCATAGGTCCTGTTTTCTAGACCTTTCATCATTTTTGGTGCTCTTCGCTGGACTTTCTCCAATTTGTCCACATGTTTCCTGAAATGTGGTGCCCAGAACTGGACGCAATACTCCAGCTGAGGCCTAATCAGTGTGGAGTAGAAGAGAAGAATTACTTGTGTCTTAGTTACAACAATCCTGTTAATGCAACTCAGAATGATGTTTGCTTTTTTTTTTGCAACAGAGTTATACTACTAACTTATATTTAGCTTATGATCCACTTTGACCCCCAGATCCCTTTCTGCATTACCCCTTCCTAGGCAGTCATTTCCCATTTTGTATGTGTGCAACTGATTGTTCCTTCCTCAGTGGAGTACTTTGCATTTGTCTTATTGAATTTCATCCTATTTACTTCTGACCATTTCTCCAGTTTGTACAGATAATTTTCAATTTTAATCCTATTCTCCAAAGCACTTGCAACACCTTGGTATCATCCACAGACTTTATAAGTGAACTCTCTATGCCATTATCTAAATAATTGATAAAGATATTGAACAGAACCAGATCCAGAACTGATCCATGAAGGACCCCACTTGATATGCCCTTCCAGCTTGACTGTGAACCACTGATAATTACAGCACTGCTGTCTGCTATATGGCTGAAACAAACGAATCAAAACCACATGCTTTCACTTAAAACCAGTACTTTATTAGTCTCCAGCACTCCTACTAGAATGCCTTTACCTGAAGTCACTGCTTTGTTTGGTCTCAAGCACACACTAACACAATAGCTTATAGAGCACCCCAAACTGATCATTACCCTTCAGGATTACCCCTTAGGAGTTCAGAGCAGTATTCAGGTGACTCAGCTGCAGACTTGCAGTGGCCAGCCTTCCATCTGTGGCTGGAGATCTTCTTGATGTGTCCACAAACGATACTCTTAACCCAGACCCACAATTCCCCTCTTATACCCAAAAAGTTACAAAGGCATGTCAATGAGAAGTATTACATAGCTGACCAAACAAAAGTGACCATTAAGCAAAAGCAGGAGTTACAAAAAAAAGCTACTAAAAAAAAAAGTTAGGCAAGCAGTTTTGAGTCATTAGTCTGGCAATCATATTTCCCCATAACAACAATTCTAAAATATATCCAGACTTCCAGTTTTTCACAGACGTTTACCCCAGCATGTCAGACAGGGTGTAGAATCAAGCTCATATCATGTGATAGCTGCCTGCCCCTCCCAGCTTGCCTTAGTTATGCTAAGTTCCCGCAAAGGCTTAATAAATGCAGCAAGCAGAATAACTGATAGTCCAACCCAATAATTGACTGTGGCTAGGACACCTGGCTGGTTGCGGAAATGCCCCTCTACAAATACATAGCCAGAGGGTGTGGGCGGGTTTTACTCCAATGGCTAGCCTGAAGTGCCCTCCCTGCTACTTCAGCCACACTGCTATTTTTAGGCGCTAGTTTGAGCAGAGCTAGGACAGGTACATTTACACAAGCTGGGAATCACACTTATGGGCTCAGATATAGATGTAGACTTAGAAGCTTCCAGAAACCAATTAGAGCAGCAATGTATGTAACTATACATTGCATATTGTGTATAGTTAGTAAACATAGTTATTTGGGACCCAGCTGTGCCTAGGTGGTCTCTTCACATTGATCTTGTTGTATAAAGGGTAAAAGACCCAATAAGTTTGAATCTCATTTTATTTCCTGTCTATAATTTTAACCTTTGTATTAGTTCTCTGTCATCATTGGTGATTGGCCCTTACAATTTAGTATCATCTGTGAATATAAACAAACAATCTTTTCCCCTTTTTTGTGCTCATTACTGTTAAGTAAGGAAGGACCAAATTCCTGTGTCACTCCATTAGACATATCCCTATTACTTGATATATTGCTATTTATCGCTACTTGAATGGGTGCCTAATTAGGTGCAGCATTTGAGTGTGGTAGTCTGTTTGAAATTGACACTGTATGTGTGATTCTATGCCTGCATGATCTGACTTCATGCTTACCCCATGTAGGTCCTAAATGTACTCCCACTGATTTCAGTGGCAATAGGGTTAGCTAGCATTGTGTATTAGATAATGTTGCAGTGCTAATACATCTGGTGATCATATTCAGCATTAGTGATAATCCTATCTAAACTATTCCCACAAGCAACAAGGAATTTCAGATAAAGAGGGTTCTGAAGCTTGTTGATCTATCGGTCAGGCAGCAGCAGGACCCAACTTAGAAGTTTAGAGACTTAGGAGCTCTTTAAAATCACCACTTTATGTAATCTCCCTATCTATCTGCCGAGTTTTTTGAGCCCAGGATGGAGTTCTATAGCAAACAAGATGCACAGTTTAGCATTGAAATATGGGTAAAAGGAAATGTAGGCTAAATACATGGGGTCTGATCTTCATCTGCTTTGTCTCTTATGCAGTCATTTATACAAGTGCAAACTGGAGTTGCTTCTCATTTATACTAAAGCTACTTTACACAGGTCCAGCAGTGTTCAGGGATCTAAAAGTGGGTATAAATATAATTTACTCCCACTTTAAGGCCCCTATACACAGCCAGAATGGTTTAAAGTAGCTTTGGTGGGAATCAAGCCCAGTGTTTCAAAAGGTGTAAAATGCTACCAAATCAGAACGGTAGGACCTGATCCTCATTTACACTAAGGTCACTTTACATCCCTCTAGTAGTGCCAAGAGTGTTAGGGAGGTCGAAATATAATTTGCTCCCACTTTAAGACGTCTCTGTTGTCTAAAATGGCCTTATGGTAAATGAGAATCAGGCCCATAGTGTTTTACACCCATCTGGTATTCACTGTGCACTGGCCTAAGTGACTATCCAAGGTGCAGAGCAACAGAGGATCTGATACTTGCTCTGTAGCATAGTGATCTGAAGGAAGTAGTAGAAACTCTATTGCTTGAACCATTTAAATTGAGACTGGACAAAGCACTATTATATGTACAATAGAGAAATAAACAATCTTGAATTGGCAGGGAGATGGATTAGATGACCTAATAGGTCTTTTCCATCTCTGTGTTCTCTGCATCTGTGTCACTGAGTGCATTAATATTTGGTCTAAGCTGATAATTCACTGTTATTCAGGGGAAGGCTACAGAGGCAAATATTGGATCCCTGTGGAATGGAAGTGTAGGCAAAGAAAGCAAAAAAGAAAATGTGGAAGAGAAATAGTACACTCAGCTCAAGTTGGGGAGGAGTGCTGCAAGGGGAGACCCAGGGCAAGTCTACTGAACTTTCAGAGAATTCCTTGAAAAGAGTACACCAAAGAAAGACTGCAACAGACCAGCAGGGCTGATAAAAGGAATGAGCCACACTTCATCAATAGGACCCACAGTTCTCATATAAAAGAGTGAACTTTTTTAACAATCAAAAACACTGTCAGTTTTCTCAGGCCTGCACTGGTGCTATCAAATCCAATAGTAACGATCATCCACAATAGCAGATTGTGTCTGAGTATCTGTGTGTATATATGTGGAGGAGTCTGTGAATCCACTGGGTGAGTTTATATGGATGAGAGGAGGGTTTGTGTATATGAATGTTGTGTGTATGAGACGGGAGAGGATATAGATGAACATACATGTCTTGCAGAGTTCTCTAAAGTGCACTTTGAGACCTGATTCTATCACCCTTAAGCAAAGTGAGTAGCGCCTTACTCTTAACATAGCTCCACTGATTTCATGCATAGTACAGTACTACACCATATGAATGAGGGTATCAGAATCAGGCCCATAGGGACTACACATGAAGTAAGGAACCACTCAGCATGAGTAAGGTGGCAGAATTGGGCCTGGTCATACATGACCTGTTCATGAGTGGGTGTGGAATGCAGTCCAAGGGTAGTATCATAGCCAATGAGGTTAATTTGAGGGACAATTTTGCTAATGGAAAACTATTCTGACTACTGTTACTGGTTCCGTGAATGTCATCGCTCCGTAATATTTGACAACCTGAGAGGGATGCTCCAGCCTCTGACTAGCACTGCGTTTGATTGGAGAATTTTGTTATGCAAATGAGTATCCAACCAATATATTTGTTATGCGTAATCACTCAATAAACCACATGGCATGCCATGAGGCCCAATCCTGCAGTCCCCCGTGCACAGATTTCCATAGGAGTTTTCTTCATGGAGGGTTTTGCAGCATTGGGGCCCAGCATCTTCTCTTTCGCTGGCTCCTGTGATTACAAATTTAGAGTATATCTTCACTACCAGCAAGATCGGCGGGCAGCTATCGATCCAATGGGGATCGATTTATCGCATCTAGTCTAGACACGCTAAATCGATTCCCGAGCGCTCTCCCAGTGACTTCTGTACTCCAGCTCAGCAAGAGGCGCAGGCAGAGTCGATGGGGGAGCAGCAGCAGTCGACTCACCATAATGAAGACACAGCAGTAAATAGATCTAAGTACATCAACTTCAGCTACGTGAATAACATAGCTGAAATTGCGTAACTTAGATCGATTCCCTCCCCGCCCCAGTGTAGACCAGGGCTTACACTGAACCCCTAACCTTGTATTTTTCCTGTGCTTGAGATTTTGCTGCATGTGATGTGAAGCTGGTTGGGTGGCTTATTTATGCTCTAGGGATGATGTGGAGTCCCATTATAATGCAGCAGTGTATTGAGTGATGAATTAAGTTGTTCATTTAGTTTGAAATGCTGTTGGCATCCTCTAATGCCCAGAAGGGTGCAAAAGAGTGGAACTCTGTCAGGAAGGAATTCATACCTGGCTGGAGGGCATACTGCTCCATCTGAGGAGCTATGCAAGGACTTGGTTCCCCCTGCTGGGGGCCTGTTCCAAAGGTCAGTGAAGTCAATGAGTCTGTCCATTGACTTCTAGGGGCTTTGGCACTCATTATGCATGCATCGGGGAAAAATTGGGCAGGAGTAGAGGAAGGGGTGCGGCAGGGGCATAGGTATTACCAAAGAAGATGAGATTCTGCTGCAACTATGGATCATTAGGGTGATGATGATGATCTGTAGAGCTGACAATAGAGCTGGTGGAAAATGTTCTGATGAAACAGTTTTCTGTCTGAAAATGCCAATTCAATGAAAACAAAACATTCCACAGGAAGGTGTTGATTCAGATTACATTTTGTTTCAGGGGGAAAAAGATCAAAACAATTCATTGAAGAGTTTGGATTTGACTTTTTTATTTTGAAATTACCTTGTGTGACAGACCCAGACCAGTGGGGTACAGGAGTCTGGTAGAGGGCAAATATACTGGTCACTGGATGAGTAGTTTTCTGTTCCCTGAGTGACCAGAGAAGGGGCTGCACTAGAGTAATCAGGAACCTGCTAGAACCAATTAAGGCAGATAGGCTGATTAGATCACCTGCAGCCAATCAAGGCAGGCTAATCAGGACACCTGGGTTTAAAAAGGAGCTCACTCCAGTCAAGTGAGGAGGAGCCAAAGGAGTGCGTGTGAGGAGCTGGGAGCAAGAAGCACAAGGAGCTGAGAGTGATAGGGTGTGCTGCTGGAGGACTAAGGAGTACAAGTGTTATAGACACCAGGAGGAAGGTCCTGTGATGAGGATAAAGAAGGTGTTTGGAGGAGGCAATGGGGAAGTAGCCCAGGAAGTTGTAGCTGTCATGCAGCTGTTACAAGAGGCACTATAGACAGCTTCAATCCACAGGGCCGTGGGCTGGAACCCAGAGTAAAGAGCGGGCCCGGGTTCCCCCCAAACTTCCCAACTCCTAATCAGACACAGGAAGAGTTGATCCAAACTGTGGGGAAGATCACTGAGGTGAGAAAATCTGCCAATAAGTGCAGGACCCACCAAGGGTAGAGGAGGAACTTTGTCACAACTGGTATCAAAAGTGGGATTTGGTGTGCATAGCGCGGCAGAAGAAGGAGGGTGATTTAAAAAAGAAAAAAAAGAGGTTTTTTTTCCCACCACAATGGATGACTTAGTACAGGCATTGATACAAGCTACAGCGGCCCAGCAGGAGGCTACCCATGTCCAGGCAGCTGTCCAACAGGAGGCAGTGTGGCTGCAGCAAGAGACTAATCGCCTGCTGATGGACCAGGCTTCTCAAGACCGGGCTATGTTGCGGGAACTGGTAAACCAGGTAAAGACCTTTACAGAGCTGAACCGCGGCCATGATGGGACACAGATCATATGGGCCAGCCATTGGCTGCAGAAAATGACGCGGGAGGATGAAGTAGAGGCATACCTTCTGGCCTTTGAGAGGACAGCCCTACAGGAGGCCTGGCCTCCAGATCAGTGGTCTGGCATCCTTGCCCCATTCCTGTGTGGGGAGGCCCAGAAGGCTTACTATGATCTGCCTGAAGAGGCTGCAGCAGACTACACCCAGCTGAAAGCAGAGATCCTGGCCAGATCTGGGGTAATGACCACACTGTGGGCCCAATGGTATCATGAGTGGAGGTACCAGGAAAACAAAACCCTGCGGTCCCAATTGTATGACCTCATCCATCTCACACGAAAGTGGTTGCGAACGGAGTCCTGGAGTCCAGAAGAGATACTAGAGGTTCTGGTCATCGAATGATACATGAGGGGACTACCGCCAGACCTTCATGCCTGGGTAAGCCAGAACAAACCCTCCACCTATGATGAGGTTGTTGCACTGGTAGAGAGGCAAAGAACGGCGAGGGAGCTGACCCAACCAGTTAAGGAAGAGGCACCCTGGGTTAAACTAGCAGCACCAAGCTCTAGAGCTCAGTGACTGGGCCACCAGGACGGTCCAGGTGGAAAAAGAGAGGGGCTGAAGGCCCACCAGAGGCCACAAAGAGTCGGAGCACAGAGGGAGAAGAGGATCATGATGTTACATTGCCCAAACCAAGAGACTGAGAAATGCCTAGGGCTCCATACAGATGTTATGCCTGCAAGGAGTGGGGACATATAGCTGCACAGTGTCCCAATGCTGAGGAGCCGATGCAGTGTAACCTGGGGAACTGGGCAGACCCATGCTTGCTAATCCACCTTGTGGGGGTCTCACTAACCCCACATATGTACACCAGACCAGTGAAACTAAATAGGGTAGAGACCACGGCACTGGTTGATTCGGGGAGTGCTATCGTGCTTGTCTCGGGGAAGCTCGTCAAGTGTAGTCAGCTGCTGCGGACTAAGCATACAGAGATAACATGCGTCCATGGGACAGTTGGTTATTACCCCACCATCCCAGTAAAATTCGAGATTCAGGGGAACACTACTGAGGTAGCAGCAGGTGTAGTCCCTAAACTCCCATACCCGGTGCTCATAGGGAGGGACTTCACGGGGCTTGGAAACTTACTCCAAGTAGGAGGATTGGAGGAAAAGGGGAACCCTGAAGTTTGTGAGGCATCCACAGTAGACTGTCAACCCCCAGTTTTCTCTGAAATATCCCCAGATTTATTTTCCATTCCCAGACAGGGTAGAAAGTCAAAAAGGGAAAGGAGGGCAGCTAAGGCCTTGGGAACCCGAATACTGACTCAAAGCAAGAGGGTCGCTCTCATAGGTAGGCGGACCTGAGCAGCTGAAAAGGAGGCCACCCAGGAGGGAGAAGCACCTGAGTCTGACCCCTACCCTAATGCTTCTGAACCAGTAGAGGCAACAGAGACTGGGCCCCTAGATCTTGGGCAGATTAGCCCCGGGAGAGGAAATTTTGGACGGGACCAGGCTGAAGACCCAAGGTACAACAACATTAGGAAGGAGGTGACTGAAATAGATGGGGTCCCCATGGAAGGGAAAACCCAAGGACCAGGACCCTACTTCATAAAGAAGAATAATCTCTTGTACCGGGTTGCACCAGTACAGGGGCAGAAGGTACAGCAGATCCTAGTACCTCAAAAACACCAGAACACTGTATTAAGTCTTGCTTATAGTCATCTTTTGGGGGGGGCATTTGGGGGTAGAGAAGACCCTGGCACGAGTCCTACAATGGTTCTTCTGGCCCGGAGTACATGAAGAAGTGCAGAGGTACTGTGCGTCCTGCCCGGAATGTCAGCTCCACAGTTCCCGTCCCCACCTGAGGGCACCTTTAGTACCCCTTCCCATCATAGAAGTCCCCTTTGAGCGAATAGCCATGGACCTAGTGGGACCCCGGAGAAGATGGCTCGGGGCCACCAATATATACTTGTTGTTTTGGACTATGGTACTCACTACCCAGAAGCTGTCCCCCTGTCGAACACAGCCTCTAAAATGATAGCCAAAGAGCTGGTGGGGATCTTTGCCTGAGTGGGGCTACCAAAGGAGATATTAACAGACCAAGGAACCCCATTTATGTCAGAGCTAATGAAGGACCTCTGTACGCTGCTCCATATACATACCCTGAGAACTTCAGTCTTCCATCTGCAGACTGATGGGTTGGTAGAAAGGTTTAACCGAACCCTCAAGGCTATGATACGGAAGGTGGTAAGTCAGGACGGGAAGGATTGGGACACCCTACTGCCCTATCTTATGTTCGCTATCTGGGAGGTACCTCAGGCCTCAACTGGGTTTTCCCCCTCCGAGTTATTATACAGGTAGATATCGCCAAAGAGATCTGGGAAGAGGAACCTAATGAAGGGAGAAATATAATAGAACATGTAATACAGATGCGAGACCGGATAGCCTGGATCACCCCTATTGTATGGGAACATTTGGAAAAGGCACAGGAGGCCCATAGAACCCATTACAATCACCAGGCAAAAGTCCAACAGTTCCAACCAGGGGATCAGGTGATGGTGTTGGTACCCACAGCAGAAAGCAAGCTTCTGGCCCAATGGCAGGGACCCTATGAGGTGGTTGAACCCTTGGGGGAAGTAACCTACAAAGTGCGGCAGCCAGGACGCCGAAAACAAGAACAGATTTATCACATCAACCTTCTGAAACTCTGGCATGCACAAGAAGTGTGCATAACTGTCCAAAAAGACCTAATCCAGGAAAACAAGCCTTCTAAACAGGTGAGAGTGTCTCCCGATTTAACACCAGACTAGAAGAATGAGGTGTCTGAGATGATCTTCTGGAACCAAGATGTGTTCTCGACAAAACCGGGTCGAATAATTGAGACGTATCACAACATCGTCACAAACCCTGGGGCCAGAATAGCAATGAGGCCCTATCGGGTGCCAGTGGCCAAAAGGGAGGAAATAAAAGCAGAAGTAAAAAAAATGCTGGAACTGGGGATCATCGAAGAATCCCACAGTCAGTGGTCCAGCCCAGTCGTGCTGGTGCCCAAACCTGATGGCACCACAAGGTTTTGCAACAACTTCAGGTGACTAAACGAAGTATCCCAGTTTGATGCGTACCCCATACGTCGCATAGATGATCTAGTGGACCGTCTGGGTAATGCCCAGTATTTGACTACTCTAGACTTGACAAAGGGGTACTGGCAGATTCCCCTTGCGGAAGACTCAAAGGAAAAGACTGCGTTCTCTACACCAGAGGGTCTTTTTCAATATACTGTCCTCCCTTTTGGGCTACATGTGGCCCCAGCTACTTTCCAGCGCCTCATGGACAAGCTATTACGCCCGCATAACAATTATGCTGCTGCCTACTTGGACTATGTGGTCATTCATACCCTAGACTGGGAAACCCACCTAGAGAAGGTGGAGGCAGTCCTTGATACCTTCAGGCGAGCTGGCCTTACAGCAAACCCTGCCAAGTGTGCTGTAGGGTTTACAGAGGCCAAATATCTTGGCTACATTGTGGGAAAAGGTCTGGTAAAACACCAAGTGAACAAGTTGGAGGCCATCCAAAATTGGCCCTGACCACATCGCAAGAAACAAGTCTGGGCATTCCTATGTGTAGTGGGGTATTACCCACAATTTATGCCCCACTTTGCCACAAGGGCAAGCCCCCTGACAGACCTAGTGAAAGCCCATGGACCTGATCTGGTGAGATGGTCTAACGCAGCCGAGGAAGAATGCACAGACCTACGGACTGCCTTCTGCAGTAACCCCGTACTGATAGCCCCTGATTTCACCAAGGAATTTATCCTGCAGACAGATGCATTAGAAGTAGAGTTGGGGGCCGTTCTATCACAGATGGTCGGGGAGGAGGAGCACCCAATTCTCTATCTTAGTAGGAAACTCCTTCCAAGGGAACAAAAATATGCAGTGGTGGAGAGAGAGTGCGTCGCCGTAAAATGGGCCATGGAAGCATTGCGCTACTACTTGCTCGAGTGCAGATTTGCCCTCATGACCGACCATGCCCCTCTTCAATGGGTGCAGCGGAACAAGAAGAAGAACACAAGGGTGACCACGTGGTTCTTATCCCTCCAAACTTTCCAGTTCCGTGTGCAACATAGAGCAGGGAGCCGTCACGGCAATGCCGATGGCTTGTCACATGTGCACTGTCTGGCTTCCAAAGCTGCCCAACCCCTTGGTGTTGAGCAGTGGGGAGGGATATGTGACAGACCCAGACCAGTGGGGTACAGGAGTCTGGTCCTATTGGCATCCAGCGGGGGTGGACGGGCGAAGCCCGCCCACTTCTAAAGGGCCTCCCCCCAGCCTAAGGGGAGGACCCACAGGTCTGGGACACCAAATAATTACGGGGGACAACTAATGAAAAAAACAGGATCGGGAGTGAGGTCATAGGGCTAAACGAAGGGAACCCGATGGGGACACCGAGCAGAGAACCCCGGACAACGCCCACTGCTCCTCGAAGACGTCAAGGGAGCCAGTGGACGCCGCCCAGAGGAACTCTGCCCGGATGCGTGAGCAGACGGAGGAACGGAAATAGGCCCCACAGTCGCAGGAAATCCCGTCGGCCAACCTCCTCTCCCTGGTGTTGTAGATGGTCAGTTTGGCCAGGGCCAAGAGGAGGTTGAGAAGGAGATCCCGCGACTTCGTGGGGCCACGGATGGGGAGCGTGTAGATAAAAAGGTGAGGGGAAAAGTGCAACCAAAAACGCAGGAAAATATTCAGGAGGAGCCGGAACAGGGGCTGCAACCTGGCACACTCCAAATAAACGTGCGCCAAGGTCTCCTTCTCCCCACAGAAAGGGCAGGTGCTAGGGACAGATGTGAACCGCGCCAAGTACACGCCCGTGCTCACGGCTCCGTGAAGGAGCCTCCAACTGATATCCCCGGCGGGCCTCGGGACCAGGGCAGAGTACAAGCTGGCCCACCGGGGCTCCTCACCCTCGAGAGGCGGCAGGAGGTCTCGCCATTTGGTATCGGGGCGGGATGCGAGGGTGAGGTAGTGAAGGGTATGGAGCACGAGCGAGTACAGATGTTTCCGTGGCGCGGTCTGGAACAAAACCGGCTGCAGATCATGCAGCCGGCTGGCAGTGAAAGGGTGAGGGGGCCGATTGGGTCCACGGGGCAGGGGCCCGATAAAAATGTCCACGGGGCCTGGGGTGGAGGTTGGGCGGGGCGTGCCCTCTCGCAGGACCCGGTCGAGGTAAGCCCGAGCAGCGGGCAGTAAAGCGGCCTTCACCTCCTGAAGTACGCGCTGGGGAGTACGAGGTCTGGAGAGCCCCATGCGCTGAGCGAGCGTCAGGGGATCCAGCCAGTCTCCCCGGTCGTAGTCCAGGAGGTCTCCGACCCTGGTGACTCCCGCCGAGACCAACCTCTGGCACACCGAGGGGGACTCCGCCACCTGCACACGAAGCTGGGGATTGTGTAGCAGGGGCTCCGCGAGGAGGTCAACCCCCACGGTGGCCGCCACGGACCTGGTCGTTGAAAAGAGCTTCCAGGTCCGGAGGAGGTCTTGGTAGAAGACCGGCAGCCCAGAGAGGTCTCGCGGAAGACCTCTCGGATGGAGGTAAAAGAGCTGCCGGTCGTATCGGAGCCCTCGAAAGCGGCGGAGGAAGGCATGCGCCAATACGCTCCACGCCAGACTACCCGCACCAAACAGGAGCCTCTGCAGGGCCTGGAGGCGGAAGACATGGACCTGAGCGCGTAAGCACTTCAGGCCCTGCCCCCCCTCCTCCAGGGGCAGGTGGAGGACCCCTGCAGAGACCCAGTGCGTCCCTGGCCAAAAGAACTCCAGAATCACAGTCCGGAGGTTGGCCAGGAAACCCGGGGCCGGGACCAGGGTGTTGAGTTGGTACCAGAGCATGGACAGGACCAGTTGATTAAGCACCAGTGCCCTCCCCCGAAGGGAGAGGCACCGGAGTAGTCCTGTCCATTTCCGGAGCCGCTCCGTCACCCTGCCCTGCAAATCCTGCCAGTTCTCCGGCGGAGACGGATGCGTGGCAGAAAGGTAAATGCCGAGATAGAGCAGCGGACCCGCGTTCCACCGGATGGCCTGAAGCGCAGGTGGGAGGGAGCTCGCCTGCCACCCGTCCCCAACCACCAGGCCAGAGCTCTTGACCCAGTTGACCCGGGCGGAGGAGGCCGCCGAGTACACAGCCTGGCAAGCCTCCACCCGCGCCAAGTCGCCCGGGTCCTGGACCACGAGGAGCACATCGTCAGCGTATGCCGACAGGACCAGCCGCAGCCCCAGCTCCCGAAGTACCAACCTCGTCAACCTCTTGCGGAGGAGACAGAGGAAGGGCTCGATCGCCAGAGTGTACAGCTGGCCCGAGAGGGGGCACCCCTGCCGCACTCCCCGCCCGAAGCTGACCGGCTCGGTCAGGGTCCAGTTGAGCCTGACCAGACACTCCGCAGAAGCGTACAGTACCTGGAGAAAACCCACAAACAAGGGTCCGAAGCCGAACGCTCGCAGAGTGCCCAGGAGATACCCGTGATCCATCTGGTCGAACGCCTTCTCCTGATCCAGGGACAAGAGGGCGAACGACAGACCATCCCTACACCCCAATTCCAGAAGGTCCTGGACCAGAGACAAGTTATCAAAGATGGTGCGGCCCGGGACGGTGTAGGTCTGGTCTGGATGGACCACGTCCGCCAGCACGGACTCTAGCCGCATCGAGATGGCCTTCGCAACAATTTTGTAGTCCGTGCTGAGGAGCGAGACGGGACGCCAATTCCGTAAGTCGCGGAGGTCCCCCCTCTTCGGCAATAAGGCCAGCACGGCTCGCCTGCACTAAAGAGGGAGGACCCCGCTCTGCAAAGCCTCGGCCCAGACAGTGACCAAGTCTGGGCCGAGGACGTCCCAGAACACGCGGTAGAACTCCACGGTCAGCCCGTCCAAGCCCGGAGAGTTATTGGTGGGCATGTGACGGAGGGCCTCCGAGAACTCGGCCAGAGTGAGAGGCAGCTCTAGCCGGTCCCGGTCGCCCGTGCTGACTGTCGGGAGCCCGTCCCAGAGCACTCTGCAAGCATTAGGATCGGTCGGATCAGGGGAGAAAAGAGTGGCGTAGAAGGCCCTGGCCCTCTGGCACATCTCCG
This sequence comes from Gopherus evgoodei, assembly GCF_007399415.2. Taxonomy (NCBI): domain Eukaryota; kingdom Metazoa; phylum Chordata; order Testudines; family Testudinidae; genus Gopherus; species Gopherus evgoodei. The sequence continues at coordinate 228,765,513 of NC_044322.1, forward strand.
CCGGATCCGTGAGGGGGGTGCCGTCCTCCGCCAGGAGGCAGGTGACGTGCTTCTTGGCCCCCCTCCTTTTCTCCAGGGCGTAGAAGAAGCGGGAGCCGCGATCCATCTCCCGAAGGAGGTGGATGCGGGATCGAATAAAAGCACCCCGGGCTCGATGGTCTTCGAGGGCCCGGAGCTCCTCCCGCTTCTCCCGGCACGCTCCGCAGAGGGATGGATCCTCGGGGTTGACGGCCAGACGCCTCTCCAGCTCCAAGACCTCCCGCTCCAACTGCCCTATCGCCGCATCCCTCCGTCGGCTGGCACCCCGAGTGTAGTCACGGCAGAAGAGCCGGGCGCGCACCTTCCCCAGATCCCACCACCGCCGCGCCGAGGAAAAGGCGCGCCTCTGCCCTCGCCAGGCCAGCCAGAACTCCCGGAAGGACGCCACAAAGCCCGCATCCTCCAGCAAACTATTATTAAAGTGCCAATAGGCCGGCCCCGGCCTCTCCGCGCAGAGAGAGGCCGTCACGGTGGCAAGGTGGTGATCCGAAAAGCGGGCCGGCCGAACGCTGGAGGAGTGGGCCCGTGAAAGGTGGAAACGTGACAGGTAAATACGGTCCAGCCGGGAGTGGCACGACCGATGGGCCTCCACCCGGACGAAGGTGAACGTCGAGACGTCGTCTGGGTGGTGGTCGTGCCAGACGTCCACCAGGGAGTGGCGGTCGACAATCTCCCGGAGGACGTCCGCAGCTGCCGGGCACTGCTCGGTCCCCGAGCGGTCCCGTTCCTCGAGGGTGGTGTTAAAATCCCCTCCCAGGACCAGGCACTCACGAGGATCCAGGGAGCCAAGGAAGGCGGACGCCTGCTGATAAAAATGTAGCCTCTCCGGGGCCGATGTCGGGGCGTAAACGTTGACGAGATTAACCACAAGCCCCTCCACGCAGACCCGGAGGTGCAGCAGGCGACCCGGCACAGCCTCGGCGACCCCTAGCACCTCGGGCCGTAGGTCGGGGGAGAACAGGGTCGCCACTCCAGCCGCGCAGACAGAGAAGTGGCTAAAGTAGGCCCCATCCCCCCACTCCAGCCGCCAGCTAGCTTCAGCGGCAGGATCCGTATGGGTCTCCTGCAGGAAAACCACAGAGTACCCCCCCTCCCGGAGGAAGGAGAGCACCTGGCTCCTGCGGAGACCCATCCTACAGCCTCGGGTGTTTAAGGTGGCAAGGATGATCGGCGCCATGAGGAGGGCTGGGGGTGATCCTCGCTGGCAGACACGCCCACGGCCTCCGGCAGGCCGCGCAGCAATCCGTGACCAACCCCGAAGGTGAGTAAGGAGTCACGGAAGACACGGACCCGCCGGTAGGCCGCGGCGGTCTGCTTCCCGGTCCTCTTACCCTCCCCCATGAGGGCCCTCGCGGCCCGAAGGACCTGATGGAAATCCCCCCACCGCTGGAGCGCAAGATGGACTTTGTTCCGGGAGCCACGGACGTCCTCGAGGAACTCCCGCAGCTCCTCCCTCAGCGCATGGGGGGGTGGGGTCACTGATCGATGACTGGCCCCCAGTGGGGCCCCCGTCACAGCCCCGTGGCCCACTGAGGCGGGTAGGCAGGGGGCAGATCCCCAACGTGGCAGCAGATGGACCGACGCCACACGACCCGCCCCGCTCCCAGAATCAAGAAGGGGCGGTGGAAGGGGAACAGCAGCCCCTGGGGGGTCGGGACAGGAAAGAACTAGTGAACCCGCTCCCTGGGAAGGATTGCCAGGGGCTGCACTGGCATCACAGGAAGTGGGGGGGACAAGGACAGAGCCAACAGGAGTAGGGCGGGGATCAGGGAGAGAATCCGGGAAGGAGGTAGAGGCAGGATCCGGAGCCCCCATAGGTGAGACGCCGGAAGGTGGCTCCTCCTGGCCAGGCTCAAGGATCTGGGAAGTGGGCAGGGGACCCCTAACGATGCCGGGCTCAGCCACTGTGGCACGTGCGGCAGCATCGGCATCCAGAGAGAGATGGTGGTCAATGGGGTCTCCGCTGGGGAAGGAGGGCGGGTCCTCCACACCAAAGAGGGACACCCCCTGGGAAGCGGGGCTCGGCAGCGAGGCACCGGCCATCGCCCCAAGGGGCTCGGCGGCCGTCAACAGAGTGCCACCCGCAGCCAGGTCGATAGAACATTCCAGGGGACCCTCAGAGGTGGGAGCAGAAACAGCGGGTAGGGGAAGGGAACCCAGGGACAGGGGGGGGATGTAGGGAGGTCACCCAGATCGAGGCCCGCCGGCAGAGGGTCGTCCTCCCCCTGCGTGACCGGGGTCAAGCCCAGGGCCTCGATCTCCGCGTAGATGGGAGGGAGATCACCGTCCACCACCCCAGGGCCCTCCCCGCCAGCACCCGAGGCGATACCCACCACGGCACTCTCAGAGGCGTCAAGTGGGAAGAGGGCGAGAGAGGCTCCCTCGGGGGCTTCCACGGGAAGGGACCCCGGAGGAGGGGCGGTGTTACCTTCCGGTGCTGCCACAGCATCCCCAGCCAGCTCCACACAACGGGAGTCATCAGGGGGCAAGGCAGAAGACTCGTCATCGGTGCCCCCCTTCCTGCTCTTCCGGGGGGCCTCCGAATCCGAAGGATGTAAGGAAACTCGAGCCTTCCGCTTGCCCCGCTTCCCCTGCACTAAGGACCAGCCCTCCATGGCATTATCCGGGGGCCGGCTAACAGGGGTCGGCTCGGGGGGCAAGGGCAATGGCTCGGGGACTCTGGGAGGCAGTGGTGGGACAGCAGAAACCAGAGGGGATTCCCCCTGGGATGAGCCCTCTCCCACGTCCGGCGGTAGCCCCGCCACACCCTCCTCCACAGAGGTGGATCGAGAAGGAGGAGGAGGGGCAGCTTCGGGTGCCGGGCAGCTAGGGGGACCGGCGATGACAGGGCCGGCGCCTTGCCGGGGCTCGGGGGTCCCGGACGCTCCTCCGTGCTGGGCCAAGGGACAGTCCCTCCGGACGTGCCCCATCGCCCGGCAGAGGTAGCACCGGGCCTCCCCCGTTGAGTAATGCACCCGGTAGTGGGCTCCCTGGTAAGGGACCAGAAAGGACCCCTCGAGTGCCTCTCCGCCACGCGCCGCCGGCGGCAGTTGAAGCTGCACTTGCCGGCGGAACGAGAGAACATGACGGAGGGCGGGGTCCTTGCAGCCCAAGGGGAGAGGGCTGATGACAGACGGGGCGTCCCAGGGCAGAAAGGGCGGGCAGCAGGGCGGCATTGGGTAGGAAGGGAGGGACGGAGGTCAAGATCAAGCGGACCCCCAGGTCTTCCAACGGCTCCAGGGGGACGAACACGCCCCCCACCGCCAGGCCCGTCTCTACCGCTTCCTGGGCGGCGGCCTCCAATGCCAGGAAGAAGACCATCTTCCTGTACATTTTGGAGGCCGCCACGATGGCCGTGGGCCCCACCACCCTCGCCAACGCCCGCACGTAGGTCTCCACGTGGGGCGAGGCGGGCACCAGGAGGCAACGGACACCGTGCTTCCTGGTCAAAGTGGGAAAGGGGCCCCGGCCGCTATAGATGTTGGCGGAAGCAGCGGTCGGAGGAGCAGCAGCAGGCGGGGGGGCCGCCGCCACCTGGGCGTACGCCCTGGGGGCCGAGGGAGGGACACCTGCAGAGCTGGTGGAGGGAATAGCGGGGAGGGATGCCGCAGCCGGTAGCGGGGCTGCGGCAGAGGGGGCAGTCTCCGCCATGGAGGGCCTGGCCTTTCTAGCGGGGCCCTTACCCTTCTTCCCACCCCGACCCTTCCCACCGGCTGGGGGGGCTCCCCCCGAATCAGAAGGGGCGAGAGAAGTGGCAGCAACAGAGGTCTCCCCAGTACTCGCCGCCGCCGGTGCCCCAGCAGGGGCGGTGGTAGGTGGATCGGCAGCGGCGGTCGAGGTAGAGGCTTGGGCAGTGGACACGGGGGCAGGTGGAGGAGGGGTAGTGGGAGCATCGCGAGGGGTCTCCCCCGCCGCATCCCCCGCCATAACGAGAGCGGGGAGGGGGACAAACAGCGAGGGGAGGGGAAGGAGAGGAGGCGGCCACCCTTCCCCGCTAGGCTGCAGGCAGGAGAGGAGGGCGCCAGAAGGGGAAGGCTAAAGGGGCGTAGGGAGCAACCAAGGACTAAGGGTGGGATTGTTGCAGGGCACCAACGCAGAGGGGGGTTCCGGCTCCTCCAGTTGCACTAGGGGAGCGGGGGGGCAACGGCAGAGGGGGGAGTGCAGTGAACAAGGGGAAACCAAATGGGGAAGGGCACAAGTGCCTGAGAGGGGGCGTGGGCACATGAGGGGGAACCGATCAGGGCTGGGGGAGCACAGGGTGGGGGGAAAAGGCGAGCTGAGATTGGGGTAGAGGAACCACGGGGACAGCTACAGGGCTGGGGCAGAACTATCAGGCAACAGAGGGAAATAGGTGGGGTGGACAAATGTGACAGAGGGGAGGGGGTCAGTCCAGTATGAGGGGGGAGGTGGTGCACCCCCAGGCACTTGTGCCAAAAAGTCAATGGTTGGCTGCTGCTGCGGCAGGCCCAAATGGTGGAAGTGGGCGTGGTGAGCCAGGCGAGCAGCTCAGTCCCAGAGGCAGGAGTCCAAAGCAGAAGGAAAACAGCCAGCAGGGGTGGTGGAGGGGGCAACGATGGTGGTGGGGGCGAAGGGGGACACGGATGGACTGGGGACAGGCTCCACGCCACACCCCCGGTGCCCCAGCGGACACAGTCCAAACCCCCACCACAAGAGCACAGTTCGAAAAAGACTCAGTCCAGAAAAGCCCCCTCCACAGTGGTCTTCATACTGTCTCCAGCAGCGGGTGGTCCTCTTCTCCTTCCTCTCCTCCTCCGGGCACCAACAGCTCCCCAGCAACAGCCACAGTAGGCCCAGCAGCTCCAGGCGGTGGTGGTCTGGCGTCCAGGCAGGAGGGACCCCGCTCAGAGGGTGGTGGTCTCAGCAACAAGAGCTGGGGTCCCTTAATCCCCTCTTCTCTGGGAAGCAGGCCAGCAGCCCCCCCCCCAAGGGGCTGTAGGTGGAATAACAGCAGTAACTGAGGTGGGGGGGGGAACCACCAGCCAGCCAGCAAACAGACAGCAGAGAGAGGGGTAGGAGGTGGTGTCTAGCCCAGCCAGGGAAGCAGCAGGAGCAGGAACAGCAGCAGAAACAGCAGCAGCGAGGGCCCAACGCCCAGCAGGAACAGCAGCAGCAGCAGCCCTCTCCCTCCTTCCTCTACAGCAGAGTGGTTGAAGGAAGAATCAGTACTGGCCCCAGGAGAAGCAAGCGTCTGCTCCCTGAGGGACCAGAGCAGGGGCTGCACTAGAGTAATCAGGAACCTGCTAGAACCAATTCAGGCAGACAGGCTGATTAGATCACCTGCAGCTAATCAAAGCAGGCTAATCAGGACACCTGGGTTTAAAAAGGAGCTCACTCCAGTCAGGTGAGGAGGAGCCAGAGGAGAGGAAGTGTGTGTGAGGAGCTGGGAGCAAGAAGCACAAGGAGCTGAGAGTGATAGGGTGTGCTGCTGGAGGACTAAGGAGTACAAGCGTTATCAGACACCAGGAGAAAGATCCTGTGGTGAGGATAAAGAAGATGTTTGGAGGAGGCCATGGGGAAGTAGCTGTCATGCAGCTGTTACAAAAGGCACTACAGACATCTGCAATACACAGGGCCCTGGGCTGGAACCCAGAGTAGAGGGTGGGCCTGGGTTCCCCCCAAACCTCCCAACTCCTGATCAGACACAGGAGGAGTTGATCCAGACTGTGGGGAAGATCACTGAGATGAGCAAATCTGCCAATAAGTGCAGGACTCACCAAGGTAGAGGAGGAACTTTGTCACACTTGTCATTTTGGTTTTTGTAGCATAGAACATAATATAAAAGTCAAAACCAAAAAGGAAATCTTCTGATTTTAACAAAACAAACTATTTCAGCTGTCCCGAAATGAAGTTTTCCAGAACATAGTATTTGGTTTTGTGGGAAATTCAGCAATTTCAACTTCTTCATTCTGCTTTGGAACAAAAGCAGATTTCTAAATCTTGGAATTTCCCATGGGACAGATATTCCAGGTTTCACTCAGCGCTAGCTCACAGGACTCATACCTCGTTATAAAGCATGTATTAAGACCCTCTGCTGTTGTTCTGTTTTCCAGAAGGGAAGGGAGAAAAATGGGAAGGATAAGGGGGAAGACATATGGCAATTTCTTTATACAGGAGACATCTTTCCACAGGGCATACTCTCCCTCATTTGATTTGTCAGATTGTTACCTCTCCTCCTTCAGACTTCACTCAGGACCTCCTTCTGCTGCAATACTCACCATATGTTAATGGGGAAATGGTGGACTTGCCACATACATAATACAGTAATAATTATCAGGGAGAAGAGTTCAAATATAGTATAAATGTGCATACAAATTGTATATATGATTTTGTCTATCTCACACACATACTTCATATGTGTCTTGGCTTCTTAGACCCAGGTTCTGCTAAAGCCTTAAGCATGTGTTTTACTTTACACTTCGTGATTAGTTCTATTGACTTCAGTGGGATTACTCAGAGTACATAAAGATAAGTACTTGTGAAAATCTTTGTATGATTGGAGCCATAGATTATAAACTCTTTCAGGCAGGGACTGTTTTCCATTACTTTTGTAAAATGGTTAGCACAGTAGTGTGTTGCTTGTGATTCGTGCCACTCTGAATGCTCCTGCACTACAAATAGTTAACGCTCAACTATTGTTATTCTTTGTTATTTTATCATCCAGAAATGCTACTCCACTTTATTTGTGGATGACGAGCATTATTTGGTGAGTGCTGATGTTGTGCATGACATTGTATAAAACAAAGAATGAGCCTTGCCCACGCAGCTTCCAATGTAAGGGGACAAAGCTAGACAATACACAGCAAGCCTCTTGTAAAAGTTACATATACAGCACCATGCAGCCCAGTGGTGGAGATTCATAGTAGTGCAGAATGGGCTGGCTTTTTTTAATGTGCTCTGGGTTTCATGGGATGAAGGCCAGCTGACTTACTGTTGCACCTCTTTGGAGCCAGTTACCTGTTTTCCATCCAGACCATTCCTCCCAGACTTTTCTCAGTTCCTCCATATGTGGAAAGGAGCATGTGCAGAACACTCCATGTCTCCTATGCTGCAGAGATACAGCCATCTTCAGAGAACAGTGAAGGGCTCCTGAGTTATGACAAAGGACTTCTGCAACTGTATGGAACAGGACAGCAACAGACTAGACAAAACAGCACCCTCTTCTTTAACCCCAGAATTTGTGCCTTGCATAAGGTTCTGCTTTTCTGGCCCCCCAGCTACGTTCCTCCTTAAGGCCAGAGGAGGTTTTTGTGCTTAGCAGGCAGTCCATCCTACACAACAGTGAATAGAGTAAAATAATGCATCAATGATGATATTCTGCTTTTTGGTGAGGAGGGAAAGTAGAATTTTTAACCAACTGTTAGGTAATTAAAAGCTATCAACATGGCTTTCTGAAACTCTTACCTATGAACCTTTGCCATTGGCTGTTGACTTTCAGAAACTATCTCCTATGACTTCCAGGCTCATAGTCACTAATTAGTATTTCTGACCCCAGCAGCACAACACTTCTAATTTGGGAGCTACAAGATCATCCCAAAAGTGAACTACTTAAATGGCAATATCTAGAAAGCTGCTGGTTGGGCAGTTGTTTTGATTAAGGGAAAGTGGGTTTATCCCCCCTAACCTCCTCTCTGGTCCCATCATCTATGTCCAGTGGTATGACCAGTTCCAGCTGTTTCTGCTAAGACCTCTTCAGGTGTTACTTATATGTTATTTAACTGCATGTATTTTGAAAGTCAGACTCTCATATTTTTATTTCAGATGGGGTTCTACTGATAAGCTTAAAAATGTAAACTATTAACTGTTATACACATTTTATTTATGTTTAAGGTATAATGTATATTTCCTTGTTATTCTTTCTATCTATCCCATCATTGTGATATGTCAGAACCATGTACACAATCTTAAAGGCAACTATCCCTTGACAGAGAGGTTCAGACACTCCAGTTCTCCACTGATTCTACCACTCTCTAAGCATGATTATACTAATTAAGTCTTTTCTGGCCTGTAACTTTGAATGTGATCATTCAGAAGCAGAGATTCAGTCTCTTTTGTAGCACTGGTTTTGTTTCTTCAAATGTATGTTTGCAAAATTTGATCAAGAGATATTGAGGGGACTTATTTCTCACCTAATTACTCCTTTTTATCTCTGATTGCATCCTTGTTCCTGTGATCTGGATTTAAGCATAGCTCCCCTTGAACTCAAAGCAAGGCCGTATGATTTCATGTAATCCTCAAGATATTCTGAACAAAAATAATTCTAGAGTTAGCACCAGTCATAGGACCTGATCCTAAAAGCATGGACTTTTCCTCATACAGGGAGTTCTGTTGACTTGAATGGAATATTTCAAAGGTGCTCAGCACTTTTGAAAATCAGGCCACTTATTTCAGTGCCTAACTATGGATTTAGGTAGACACTCAGAGCTGAAATTAGGTAGATCATATAGTCAGCTCTGATTGCCTCTTGCTCTCTCTTCCAATTTAAAGAGCTTGTGTGATGTCTTCTACTGTATCAAAATGGCACAGACGATTTCAAAGGTGCTTCTAAAAATGAATGTCAACTGCATTTTAACCCATATTTATAAACAAATAAAATGAACAAATCATTAAAAAAATGCATCTCTTAAATCTATTACAGGAGGATTATTTCCGCATGATTGTAAGTCTCTTTGTACTTGGCATTAAACTTTTGATTTTGACTTCTGGCTTTATGTAAGTAGTCACTCACTTAACAGCTTGTGTATATCTCCACCTCAGCGGAGAATGGGTGAAATACATTAATAAAAAGAGGAAAGCAAGCAAAGAACTCCTGTAAACTGGAGATGGAAATGAATTGGTTTACTGTTAATATGAGTAAGTTTATGTTTTGACTGGTACTATTGAAATGCACTAACTGCCCGCCTTAATTAGCATTATAGTCCTACTCTACGTTTTGCAATTTTATCCTATAATTGAATGATACAAGAATAAATAGAAAGTTTTTAAATGATATGCTGTGTATAGCCACTCATTGATTGTACAAATGCTTTAGAGAATGGAGTGTACCATAATATAACAGCAGATTAGACCAGAGTTTGTAATGTATTATGATAACAAACCAATCCAAATGTAATTGCAGACTACATATGGGGTTTGAATTTCCTTTGACAGATGACTCAGGAGGGATGAAGGAAAAAGAGCACTGTTAGTGAAAATTGCCTTTTGGATTTATTATTCTTGGTGGAGAACATAGGATCAGATTCTTCCCTACCTACCATCCCCTGTAGTCTTTTAAACCTGTGCGAAGTGCGTGCTGACAGACAAATTCCCACTGAAACCAATGAGAGTTTTGTCTTAGTAAAGATGGAGTGAAAACTGAACAAGGATCTCAGCTTTTGGCTTTATTATGTGATTACAGAATCCAGTTAAATAACAGTGGCAATGAACTGGTTAACTCTAAAATATAATGAGCTGAAATTTCCTGAATATAAAGGCTAAATTCCTGAGATCCACAAGGTCCTTGAATACCTGATGTGTAAACACTTAAAAAAGAACAACAAAAAACATAACTGCTGAGACTTTGATGGGAAAGTGAACAAACATATTTGCAGTTTTGTTGAATCCTAGAGTGTCCCACTGCCTTTTCCCCAACAGCCTCCTTCTGAAGCATCTAGTGCTGGCCTCTCCTGGAGACAAAATATTGAAATCCAGAGGCCTCAGGCCTAATTCAAAGTGGCAATTTCTATGTTGGATAGTAGTGGTGGGGATGTGAACTTCCCCTTTCTAATGATGATTTTTAGATGTATTGTCTCATGGATCCAACTTGCTGGAAGCATGAACTGAGGCAACTCCATGCTGGCAAAAATGCCAAAAAAAAAAAAAAGGAGGGTGAATGCTAGAAAAATACTGGGAGATAATTAAATACGATGCTGCCAGAGATAATGGTTTAATACAGAGGATTGCACAAGTCATTTAACCTCAGTGTGCCTTAGTTTCCCATCTGTACAATGGGGATAACAGCACTGCCCTACCTCACAGGGGTGTTGTGAGGATAAGTACATTGAAGATTGAAAGGAGCTCAGATATTACAGTGATGAATGCCACTGAACATTGAAAAAGTACTGTGGGAATGTAGGAGGAATGCTGAGGTGACATTGCAATGGTGCTGGTGGAGAAATTTGGCCAAAAGAAGAAATCTGATGAAGGACTCCGCAGAATACGCCTACTCTTATGGAAAATGGTGTATGCAGCAGCTGGATTTTAAGGACCCATTGGAAGGAAATACACAGAGTAAACTGGATGAACTCTGTTTATTTACTTTAGAAAGATGAAGAGCTGAGTCAACTCTGCTGGACTTCCATAGAACTGAGGTATTTCAAACCTGACCTGTATGCTGGGGGCATAGGGCTGGAGGATGGGTACCTAGAAGAAATGCACAATCAATGCTTGCATTATCTAGCTAGGTATTTCTAAGGCATCCACTACTATCTTATATAATGTAGATGCCAATGCTAGAAGAATGCTAAAGAACTGCATGAATAATGCTAGAGGAATGCTTGGAGCATGCTGGAGAAATACTAAGAGAATGCTTGGATGGGAGAGGGGAAATGATGAATGGAAGATTTTTATAAGAAAACATAAACTACTATTATTAATTTATTTGAGTTCCACTGTCCCTAGGAGCCCTAGTCATGGACCAGCAGTCCAGGATCCCATTGTGCGAGGTGCTGTATAAATAGAACAAAAAGACAGTCCCTGCCCTAAAGAGCTTAAAATCTAAATATAAGACAAGAGATGACAGACGGATATAGACAGACAGGGGAGGACCATGAGCTAGTATTGGTCAGCATGATAGACAGTGGGTGGTCTCAGCACACCAGCAGCCTGAGGGAATACTGATGAATCCTGGAACAATGCTTGGGACATGCTAGAAGAATGAAGAAGAGAAATACTGGAAGAATGCTAGGGAAATGCTTTAGGAGCGTAAAGATGTTAACATGGAAATGCTAGCACAATACTATGCTTTTCAGTTTATCTGTCTCAGAGAGATGAGAGGCAGAGGTAAATCTCTAGAGATCTGAACTTGCTCCTCAGAACAATTTAGCATTTTCATATCTGATTTGTATGTTGAGGGAATGCTTGGATAATACAAGAAATTCTGGGGATATGCTCAGACAATGCTAGAGGAATGCCTAGAGCATGCTGATGGAATGCTAAGGGAATGATGGAGAAATTGTTACTCAGTTAAGGAAAATGACTGGGGAATGTTGGAAGAATGCTCAGTGAATCCTGGAAGAATGTTGGAAAAGGGCTAGAGAAATACTGGAGCAGGTAGCAGAATGCTGGGAGGAGTATTAAGGGAATGCTGAAGTAATATTTGGGAAATCTTAAGGAATGGTGGAGACATGTCAGGGGAAAAGTTGGAGGAAAGCCACAGGAGTGTAGAGAAATTTTAGGGCAATGCAGGGAGAATTCTAGGGAATATCCAGGGGAATACACAAGGAATTCCTGGAATTTCCTTTCAGTGCTCTTGAATTTTACAAGAACAGGAGAGAGAGAACAGAGGAATTCTGAAGACAATGCTTGAGGACCATTTTTGAGATGTGATATTGGAGGATTAGTGTGGAGACTGCCAGAGGAATGACAAAAGAATACTGAAGACTGTGCATCAGTGATGTGGGACAGGGGGGAAGAAAGAATGCCAGGAGGTGGGATGCTATGAAAACAAACAACACATTATTTATATATTTGGAGTGTTGTTGTAGCCACATTGATCCTAGGATATTAGAGAGTCAAGATGAGTGAGGTAATATCTTTTATTGGACCAGCTTCTGTTGGTGAGAGAGACAAGCTTTCGAGCTACACAAAACTCTTCTCCTGAAGAGTCTGGTCCAGTAAAAAAAAAATTCCTCACCCACCTTGTGTCTCTCATTATATATAGAACAGGGGTCAGCAACCTACGGCAAACATGCCAAAGGCGGCACGTGAGCCGATATTTACTGGTATGCTGCTGCCAGCTGGAGCCCCGGCCTCTGGCCCCGCTCAGCCCGCTGCCTGCCTGAATGAATGGAACCCTGGGCCAGCAGCGGGCTGAACGGGGCTGAGACCCCAGCTGGCAGGAGCCAGTGGACAGAACCCCAGACCGCAAATACCCATGTGAAGAGTGCAATGGAATCTTTAAGGATTACTCAGCAGACACATTTCAGAGTGGTAGCCATGTTAGTCTGTATCAGCAAAAAGAACATGGAGTACTTGTGGCATCTTAGAGACTAACAAATGTATTTGGGCATAAGATTTCATGGGCTAAAACCCACTTCATCAGATGTATGCAGTGGAAAATACAGTAAGAAGATATATATACACAGAGAACATGAAAATTTCTACAAACCTGCTGTCCCTGTTTATGCTGTGGGAATGTTGGAAGAGTACTGGGTATCACAGTTTATCTACTCACTGCTTGATATTGCCTTCTCCTGACTGTTCTGGGGATTAGCTCTGCCAGGCCAATGCCCCTTTCTAGCAGCTTCACCCATCACTTTCTGACTCCTTCTTAGGCCTTGGCTACACTACAGAGTTGCAGCGCTGGTGAGGGGGTTACAGCGCTGCAACTTAGGATGTGTACACACTTGCACAGCACGCCAGTGCTGCAATCCCTGGTTGCAGCGCTGGCTGTACACCCGGTCGAGCCTCGGGTGTAGAGGATCCAGCGCTGGTGATCCAGCTCTGGTCAGCAAGTGTAGACACCCACCAGCATTTTTATTGACCTACATGGCATAAGTAGGTATCCCAGCATACCTTAGAAGCCTCTCTGGTAATCATGCAAACTCCACTGTCCTGGGCTCACCTGACCCCTCCTTTAAATGCCCCGGGAATTTAAAAAATCCCCTTCCTGTTTGCTCAGCCAGGTGTGGAGTGCAATTAATCAATCAATCAATCAGCGACCATGCCTCCACGCACCAAACGAGCCCCAGCATGGACCAATGCAAAGCTGCAGGACCTCATAAGTGTTTGGGGAGAGGAGGCTGTGCAAGCACAGCTGCGCTCCAGAAGGAGAAATTATGATACCTATGGGCAGATATCGCAGTCCTTGATGAGAAGGGGCCATGAACGGGACGCGTTGCAGTGCAGGGTCAAAATAAAAGAGCTGAGGAGTGCTTACTGCAAAGCTCGTGAGGGAAATCGCCGCTCAGGAGCTGCCCCCACAACCTGCTGTTTTTACCAGGAGCTGGATACCATACTTGGGTGTGACCCCACTGCCAATCCTAGGAGCACGATGGAGAGTTCAGAGCAGGGAGAAGTGGGGGAGGGTGTAGAGGAAGGCGACACCCCGGAGTCCCAGTACACATGCAGCCAGGAGCTCTTCTCAAGCCAGGAGGAGGCTAGCCAGTCGCAGCAGCAGGAAGTTGATGGTGAGGAAGAAACTGAGGATCGTACTCGGGGTAAGCAGATTTTTATGTTTTGGGAGAGGAGGGTTTGGGTTATGGCTGCCTGCATGCATGCCTAAACGTGGAATAGCCCATTTGATTTGCTCTATCACGTCTCTGTAATCTGCCTCGGTAATCTCTTGAAAAGTTGCAGCCAGAGCGTTTGCAATTTGCTTTCTCAAGTTGATCGAGAGAGCCACCTTGGTCCTTGTCCCGGTCAGGCTAACTCGTCCGATTCACTGTGCAGTGAGGGGTGGGGGGACCATGGCTGCACACAGGCAAGCTGCATAGGGGCCAGGGCAGTATCCACATTGCTGTAGAAGACCCTCCCTCTCTTCCCAGGTAACACGCAGCAGTGATATGTCTGGCAGTAGGAAACCCTGTTGAGAATTTAGGGATACTTGAGTGCAGGGCGCCATGTTCACATTTCCCCAGCCCATTGTGCTCTGTTGTTTACCCCCCCCCCTCCAAGCACGTAGCCAGCCACGCGGTGCACTCCGGTGTTATGCACCCCCCTCCCAGCACGTAGCTAGCCCCGCGGTGTGCTCCGGTGTTCCCCACCCCCCTCCCAGCACTTAGCTAGCCCCGCGGTGCGCTCCGGTGTTATGCACTCCCCTCCCAGCACGTAGCTAGCCCCGCGGTGTGCTCCGGTGTTATGCACCCCCCTCCCAGCACGTAGCTAGCCCCGCGGTGCGCTCCGGTGTTATGCACCCCCCTCCAAGCACGTAGCTAGCCCCATGGTGTGCTCCGGTGTTATGCACCCCCCTCCAAGCAGGCATCCAGCACCGCGGTGTGTTCCCCCCCCCTCACCAGCAGGACGGCGTGAACGCGTACCAAAGCCCAACCCCTGCCCCCCCCAGCAGCTCACCACCTTCCTGTTCACTACTGTCCCCTGTTCAGGACACCAGCTACCTCCTGTACCCATTGCACATAAACCCCAGTGACCCACTGGTCAATTCCCACTCCCAAGGGGAACTCGGGGGGAAAACCACTCACCCCATTGCTTGCCATGACTTTAGCTTCCCTGCCCTCTCTGTGTTATGTGAGGTATGTGAGAAGGATGCCACCAAAAGTCTAAAAAGTCCTTCACTGTGTGATAATAAACAATGTAGCCTCTGTGTATTACATGGTTCTATCTCTCTTTTTTCTAGTGACCTTGACTAATGCAGCCGGATCACCGGCCTCACGTAGATTGCAGAACTTGAGACGAAATCCCAGAAAATCAAAAGAGGAATTGATCAAATCAGTTATGAGTCACTACAACAGAGAAAGTAGGAAGACACAGGAATGGAGAGAGAAAATGTATGAATGGAGACAGAGTGTACATGAATGGAGGCAAACAGAAAGCAGGAGAAAGGAATTGTCTGCCAAAAAAACCACAAAGCAGATGATAAGCCTCCTGGCTCGCCAAACTGAGTCTTTCGAGTCTCTCGTAGCCATGCAGACAAATATGTACCGTTGTAACCCATAGCCCTCCCAAAGCCCTCTTTCTTGTTCCCCAGTATTTCCACAAAACAACTTTCTCCCGCAGCCAGTTTCTTATTACCCCCAGCTGCCCCCAACACCTGTACGATCACCTACCAGCCCTGATAACTATAATTCTTACCCTGTTCACTCCACCCCCATTACCCTGCAGCATAGTAATCCTGAAGTGCAGCAGACATGGAATAGTGATCAAAATAGGACATATTCAAACCTGTGAATGTACAGTCCACCACCCCAACCCCTTTGCCTTTTATGTACTGTATGTTGAATAAAGGATTTTTTTTCTTTTTCACTACGTTATATTATTGCTGGAAGTGGTAAATATTGTACCTCAAGGTACAGCAAAGCACATCAAATGTACCAAACATTACTGTTGGCTCTCAGCATCAAATTGCTCCCTTAAAGCATCCCTAATCCTTGAAGCCCTTTCCTGGGCCTCCCTATTAGCCCTGCTCTCTGGCTGAGCAAACTCATCCTCTAGGCGTCGAACCTCGGAGGTCCATTCCTTACTGAATCTTTCACCCTTCCCTTCACAAATATTATGGAGGGTACAGCACATGGATATAACAGCGGAGATGCTGCTTTCCCCCAAATCTAGCTTCCCATAAAGACACCTCCAGCGGGCTTTCAAACAGCCAAAAGCACACTCCACAGTCATTCTGCACCGGCTCAGCCTGTAGTTGAACCGGTCCTTGCTCCTGTCAAGCTTCCCTGTATGCGGTTTCATGAGCCATGGCATTCAGGGGTAAGCGGGGTCTCCAAGGATCACAGTGGGCATTTCGACGTCCCTACTGTGATCTTGCGGTCTGGAAAAAAAGTCCCGGCCCTCAGCCTCCTGAACAGGGAACTGTTCCGAAAGATGCGTGCATCGTGCACCTTTCCAGGCCATCCTGAGTAAATGTCAGTGAAACGCCCACGGTGATCCACAAGCGCTTGCAGAACCACGGAGAAATATCCCTTGCGATTAACGTACTCTGTTGCCAGGTGGGGTGGTGACAGAATAGGAATATGCGTCCCATCTATTGCCCCTCCACAGTTAGGGAAACCTGTTTCTGCAAAGCCATCCACAATGTCCTGCACGTTCCCAAGAGTCACAGTTCTTCTTAGCAGGGTGCGATTAATGGCTGTGCAAACTTGCATCAGCACCATTCCAACGGTAGACTTTCCCACTCCAAACTGGTCCGCCACCAATCGGAAGCAGTCTGGAGTTGCCAGCTTCCAGATTGCAATAGCCACCCGCTTCTCCACTGGCAGGGCAGCTCTCAATCTCGTGTCCCTGCGCCGCAGGGTAGGGGCGAGCTCAGCACACAGTCCCATGAAAGTGGCTTTTCTCATCCGAAAGTTCTGCAGCCACTGCTCGTCATCCCAAGATTGCAGGACGATGTGATCCCACCACTGAGTGCTGGTTCCCCGAGCCCAAAGGCGCCGTTCCACAGTGCTGAGCACGTCTGTTGCTGTCACAAGCAATTTAGTGTCTTCACCGTCAGGCGATTCAATATCATCGTCTGACTCCTCACTGTCACTGTCACTCTCACTTTGCAGCTGAAGGAATAGCTCCACTGCCATGTGTGATGTGCTGGCAACATTCATCAGCAAGGTCCTCAGCAGCTCAGGCTCCATTTATAACAAAAACCACAGAAATCGCACTGCAGAATCACAATGCCGCCAAAGTGCTCGGAATGTGTAGCAAAGAACCACGGGGCGTTGGAACAGGAAGAGGAAAGACCCGCACACTTCCTTCCCCTTCCCACAAGCCACAGTGCCAAAATGGGACGAGGTGCTCTGTGGGATAGCTGCCCACAATGCACCACTCCCAACAGCGCTGCAAGTGCTGTAAATGTGGCCACACTGCAGCGCTGGTTGCTGTAAGTGTGGCCACTCTGCAGCGCTGGCCCTACACAGCTGTACTAACACAGCTGTAACTACCAGCGCTGCAAAACTGTAAGTGTAGCCATACCCTTAATCTGTAACGCCTCTCTCACTCCAGGAGCTGCTACTTCCTCTTCATGACAGCCCTCAGCGAAATCACTATGGGGTTTCCTCCTGCGGGGGTACAGGAGTCTCACTGGACCTGATGTCCAGACAGTGATATTCTGTCAGTGGCTGGTCATGGAACCGAGGCTCACCCACTACTCCAGGTTCCAGCCCAAGGACCTTCAACACACAGCAAGGTCTGTTCAGACCCCAAACGTGCTGCTCACTCCCAAGGCTGCTTCCTACTCCACCTCCCACAGGCTTTCTTCTCCACCCTTCTCTCTTCAAGGTATGCTTTTTCCTCAGGGCCAGGTGCCTACTCTTTTCCTGGACTGCAGACTTCTTCACTGCAGCCTTTTCTGTTGCCGGCTTCCTGGCTTTACACTGCTCAGCTGAGCTCCATCCTCCAATCAGGAGCTACTCCTCCAGTCTAATCCCCTTGTGTGGGACATATCACACTAACTGGCTGTCTCTGAGCTTCCTTGTCCCTCTCAGGGTTGGGGTGGGTTGAACACCTCATCACATGGGGAAATATGAAAGCACAGCACTGCAGGGGAGGAATGAATGGAATAATATGGGGGGTAGAGTCAGGTGGTTGTGAAGAGAATACTGGAGGAATGTGGAAGTAATGTGTGTGGAATTTTGAGTGAGTATTCATACCGGTAAAGTGATAGGAAGTGCTTACTTAGCACTAAACGCTTTCAAAGGAAGATAAGGATACCTGTTTCAGCAATTTTAGAGGGACTTGGCTTGAAATTAATGTGGTGATTCTGAGTCCAATTTTCCATTGTGATGAGCATCATGTTTTCACTTATCTGCAAAGCGAGTGCAAAAGGGCATGAAATGCTACCAAATGAGAATTCCCTTTCACCACTGGTAGTGTATTATATCTATGTCATATGATTACAGGTTATGTGACTACACAATGTGCACCTCACTGGGGAATCAGGCTCATATACATTTATATCTGGTAGTCTGGACCTAGATCCTGGAGCTGCAGATCCTATGGGCTTCATATTAGTGACTCATGTTAGTAACTTCGGTGGGACATGGTGGCGCTTCACACCTCTCAGAATCTGGCCTTTGTTTGGGGATAAATTATGCAGATTTATCACGCTTTACCTGGGAGTCAGTCCCTCAGAGCTTACTGATATAAGTGCTTGTTACTCACGAGTGATCTTGTTGACTTCAATGTGAAGATGCAGGTGATTATGGACTTCTTATGGGAGTTAGCATTTGTAGGACTGGGCCCTGACTGAATGTATAGTCAGGAGGAAAGAGAACAGAGTCTTTGAAGGTGGAGGTGTATGTTGGAGGCTGCAGGACAGGCACAGCAGAGGATGAAAAGATTCAGGATACATTCTGATCTCAGGCACATCTAGCTAAACTTAGAGTAGTTCAAGTGAAGTCACTGGGCCAGATCCTCATTGTAACTGGATTGACTCATTGCAGCTACGCTAATTTACACCCACAGAAGGTCTGGCTCAGTAATGTATCTCAGTATCTCCTCTGGATTTACAAAGTAGTTTAAGGACCTCCCTTCTCCCAGCATGGAAACAGCAGAGATAAAAATCAGCATAGTCAGAGGGCCATTCACTTCTTACATCACTTTTACACCCATGCAAATCCACTAACTTAATGGCATAAGCTCAGATTTATGCCATTGTAAGTGAGAAGAGAAGCCTAATTTCTGGAATACACATTGATTTTCAGGTAGCACTTTCTCAGAACAATCTGATTTATATTAGAAAATGGGTCTGAGATGCTAAATACAAGTCCAGATTTCAATCACTTGAAGCTTTAGGGTTGTTTTGGTTCTGGGCAGTTATAGAGAGGCAACTAATGGGTAAATCTGACTCTGCATCTGCATTTGGATTCCAAATGCTGTTATCTTTCTAGGGGGCTAGAATGTGTGATTGCAGTTTGGACTCACCTCTGGTTTGTAGCATAATTGGGAGTTGTAGCTCAAAATATCTTTTTATTCCACATTTCCTGGGTCTCTTGCCTTGGAAATAGGGCACTTAGAATTTCTTAGCTAAGCAGTTACAAACCACTTTCTGTAGATTTAAACATTGCTGTCACATTAAAATAAAACTAAGTCCTCATTTGCCTGCACTGTATATGTGTTGACAGGTGTTTGTTGCTGTAGCATATTAGAATTGGTTTTGAGCTGCATAATGATTGTTGACTGGCATTGATATTATTATTTGATTACTAGGGAGAGTTTGTCTGTTATCTCCATGGGACACTGGGGCAAATCAAGATCCTGATTTAAAGTGCAGCCAATCCAGGGAGAGAGAGGTTTAGATAAATCAGAGTCAAGAAACACAAAATAAAATGGTGATGGGTTAGAGATACACTGCTTTCAGTGATGAAATTGGGAATGGGACCACGTATACTGCATATTGAGTTAAGTACACTAAACCATCCAACTTGATAACCAAAACCCTTGCACAACTTTCTAAGTCCCGGTGCCTATACAGTAGGATGGGCATCTGTGTTTTCTTACTGAATAGCAATGGTGGCATTATGAGCTAGATTGGTACAAACTCTGCTGAGGCGTACAAGGAAGGGAGAGACCTGAAAAGGCTTCTCTCAATTGCACTCCTTTGCAAGTTCTAGTTCCAATAACAGTCCTTACACTTCCTCTGCTGGACAAAAGGCGGCTTTAACTCACCTTTCTGATTCCCCACACCCTTGATGCTGTCTGGAGCCTGTTCAAGCCCTATGTCAACTTTGAGATGCCTCAGAGCTGCTTGAAGTGAGCCAGTTGCAATGGCCCACAAGGGCCCTTTCTGGCAGCTAGGTGTCTGCCACAGTGCAGTGACACTCTGACCCTTCACCTTTTCCCTGCCCATGCTCATGACATGTTCCTTATGCCCGTGATCACAAAGGTGTTGGCATGCAGCCTGCTAGGCCACTTCTATGCCATGCAGGGATTTGCCTGTCCCAATGGGCCCAAATCACTTTTAAAAATGGGGCCTAATCCTTCAGTGCTTTTGAAAAATTTCACCCTATTTGAGTAATTCCTGACATCCAAAATATGCTGAGACTTACAGTGAACTATACAGTGTGGGAAATTCTGTTCACAGTGAAGACACTAAAGAAATGAGATCATGTCTGAAAAACAGGCCCTCCGTACTGCAGAGTATGCCTAGGAAGGGCATGCGAGGTCTTTGACTTTTGCATTCATTCTAATGCATAGGCAGATACTAGAGTCCTTCCTCCTTGTAGAGAGCCAGGCAAAGTTTCTTCAGAAGAGACATGCTGGGGAGGGGAGAAGCTGTACCAGTGCCTGAAGCAAGTAGGCCTTCGTAAGACATAGTCCCTCAAAGGTTCTGGTAAGAGCTAGGGGAGAAGAGGCTCTTGGTAAGAGACAGATTTTGTGGATTCTTTACTCCACTGAGCAGTACCTTACTCCACAGGGTGTTCCAATGAAATCAGTGTGAAGTAAGATATGACTCAATGAGAGTGAGAGTAACAGAATCAGGGGGAATGTCTGGTCCCATTGAAATCAATGGCAGAACTCCCATTGACTTCAGTACAGCCAGGATTCCATCCTTAGGCCTTAAACTCCATGAAAAATGTGTAACCTTCACTCCTACCTGGGCTACCCCGATGAGGCATGAGGGGCTGCAGGGCCAAGTCACTCTCCTCACCCTGCAGCCCCAGAGGGAGTACTAGGCTCTTCCCAGCTGCTCTCCCCAGCACCTGCAACCAAATTATTTCTTCCCCCTGTGTCTAGGTGTTTAGAAGAAATTCTGTGCCCTCCCTGCTTGCATTGCTCCGGGGCTGACATAATTTGGCCTGTAACAAAGGACTTCAGGGAACAATGCAGGATCAATTAATGTCTTTGCTTTGTGTTCTTAAAGATATTTTCTAACAACCTTCTTGTGTATTGTGCTATGGTTCACTGACAGAAAAAACACTGAGACAAAAAGCCAATCACTTATCACCTGGATTAATAAGAGACATTCTCCATTTTGTCCATTGCAATTGTTCATTATGTGATGTTTTCTTTTTTTTTTTCTTCTTCTGAGGAATCTAGTACTGGCCACTGTTGGAGACAGGACCTGGGCCAGGAGGGACCCAATATGACATTTTCTGAGTTCCTATGTCAAGCAAAAGATTATGCTCTATGGAACTTTCAGGGGGAATAAGGATGGGAGGACAGGAAAAAAAGCTTTCAGCAGGTAGTTACCAGAAAAGGTCCTGATCCTGAGCTCAGAATGGCTTTACACCAGTGGTAAACCTCAGTAGTGTGATTGTGAGTTCATAATCAGACCCCAGATCTTTACAATTTTACTTTTAACATTACTCTGGTATTCACAGTATTACTTACTCGGTAATGTTCATTACCTGCAAGCAGCAGTTACAAAGATGTCAGTGGCAATCATTGCATGCAACAATGTTTTGGAAGTATCCCCACTGATTTCAGCAGGAGCAGGAGTAAGCCCCAAGTTTTGAGAACACTGTTAAAAAAATGATGATTAACCTTCCCCTCTCCCCAGTTTCATACCACTGCCTGTCTATTTATTTCACTTACTTGGAAAAAGTAAAATGTAGGTCTTATACTACCTATATTCATTATTGTTTTCAAAATATAACTTGCAACATTGTAGAACGTGGCTTGAGTTCATATAGGGCCTGATTTCCCTCCAATTCGCACCAGTGTAAATCCAAATAAAATCCACTGAAACCAGTGGAGTTACACAGCTGTCAAACTGGTGCAAGAGGAGGATCAGACCTTATGTATTCATTCACAGCTGAGATTTTTGGAAAGTAAAATTTTTTAGGACCATATTCTTCCCTCACTTACACTGGTGTAAAACATTAATAATTCCACTGAAATCACAGAGGTTACTTTGCATTTGTCCCAGGGTAATGGAGCTCAAAATCTGGCCCTGACAGTCACACTCTGAGATCAGGACAAGCAGGGCAGAATGCAGGGCAATTTCCCCTGCTGAAAGCAAAGCAGAATGCCTAGTCAGTATTGTGCTGCCGAGCCGTAACATAAGAAGGGCTCTAATGAGTCTGAAACACTTTTGGAGAGTATTAGCTTATTTGACTGGACAGAATCTGTAACAGATATGGAACAAAACTGTTTTTGTGTCCTCTTGGTGCTCAATCTCCAACAGCAAGTCTCTTGACTTGCATGGCAAAAGGTTGGGTTGAATAGAACTGCAAGGACCTTTTATCACCTCTCTTAACATGTGACCCTAATGCTGATGCTATTGTCAGCAGAGGGTACATTTTCCATCACCTCCCTTTGGAGAGATCTGTCTGCTCTTCTTTCTTTGGCTCACCATTCATGGTCTGATTTTCATAAATGACAGAATAACAGTTCCCAGCTGGACTGGAAAAAAGAATGGGAAAACATGTGCAGTAAATTCACGCAAGAGATAGGAAATCCCATGAGCTTTGGCTTCTGAAGTTTCCTCTGAATCATTTAATCGGCAGAGACAGGATTTACATGCTCCACCTCCCCCCGACACTTCAACCTACATAGAATTGGCAGAGGTTCCACCCTCTACACCCACAGATCTCTGAAGATCCACAGTGATCTCAGGGGATCCAGGCAGGTTAGTCCCTTTGTACCACTGCTCTCTTGGTCCTGCAACAAAACAGCTCTTGAAAGAGTCTTGCTGCCATTGGCTGACTCCTCATGCACGACACGTCCAGTGAAGGGTGATGGGGGGCATAGACATTAATGTTGCTTGAGGCAGCATTAACTTGTGAGTGAATATCCATGGAGTCCCAAGGTGTACCCATGATCAGCCTTCTCCAGCTCCCACCCTGTCCTCAATAAATCCAGAAGAATCCCAAGCTCATGTAGTCTCTCTGTAGTGGTCTCTACAGAGGTAAGAAATGTGGTAGAAAGTCTTGGATCCAGAACTTCCCTTCTACAGCTCCCTGAAGAACAGGTCTAGATCAATACATAGGCGCAAACGCCATGGGAGCTCCAGGGCTGGAGCATCTATGGGGGAAAAAAATAGTGGGTGCTCAGCAGCCCCATGGATCAGCCCCTCCACTTTCCTTCCCACGTCTCCCACCTCCTGTGATCAGCAGTTCAGCGATGTGCAGGAGGTGTTGGGGGGAGGGGAGGAATGGGGGCAGGAAGATGCGGGGTAAAGGGTGGAATGAGGTGGGGGTGGGAGCGGGAAGAGGCAGGGCAAGGGTGGGGGCTTAGGGGAAAGGGTGGAGTGAGGTCGGGGGTGGAGTGGGGGTTGAGCATCCTCCGGGAAGGCAGGAAATCGGCGCCTCTGGATCTGTGTCCATCCTGCTTGACAAAGCCAAGGGGTTGAGCTACACTTGGACAAAAAATACAGCTTTGAAGTGGTAGGAATTGTTCCCCTCTAGATGCAGATTACTATAAACTCCCACTCTCAATAAACAAGCAAACACATCTCTCAGATTATACAAATACTGTTTCAATCCCACTTATCGTCTCTGCCATCTAGTGAAAACCATAAAAGAAAATGCACTAAGTGTTTGTTCTGTACATCTGCCAAGCAAAGAATGTGTAGAATAGAAGTTCAGATTACACTGGCCTTGTGACAGACATGGCAATTTCCTGCCATGTCTCTGGGAGGTGTTATTGAATTGAGTTTAGGTATCTTTGCAGTCCACTGTATTACAGGAATGGTTTGTATATTATTGTGGGCCTGGATGATCAGAGGACTATATGGAATGTGACAGACAAGGATGAACTTTAAGGACTATACATGTGAAGTGGGTTTCCTGGAAAATATCTAGGGAGAGGTGAATTCAAGTTCCCTCCCCCTCCTCCGGTTATGCAAAAACCCAGCTCTTTGAAGCTGAGGTGAGGGCAATGGTCTGCTGATTACCTGTTCCAAGGGTCCCAAGATCAAAGATCCAGACTATAGAAAAGAGGGGGGACACAGATTCATGGACCTTCTTGTTGTGATAAAAAGCTGTTATTAACTGGTGAGCACAGAAAATACCCTTGGTGGGGCTTGAAGGACTGTTCACTGATCATAGCCCCTACTGGAGTCTGGGGTGATCTTTGGTAAGCTTATTAACATGTGGGTAGGTTCTTCTATTGTTTTACTATGTTTTCTCTGTAAGGCTGGCTTTGAAAGAGCTGTGTGGTCGCTTGTAACTGTGGGCAACTGAACTGTTTAGAGCCCCTGAAGAGAAAGCAACGCAGGCCTGCTGAAGCAGTCTGACTTGCTGGGGAACAGTGTATGTAGGGAACTTTGCAGCCTAGAAAACTCCTGGTCAGCAGAGAGAGAGCCACGTGATATCTAAGGAGCTGGGACCCTTCAGTGGGTGCCCATGCTGAACGACAGAGGGAAAAGACAGATGCAGTGGTCCTGAACTGTGACAGGCCTTGCCAAACCTTTGGCACTGGCACCACTCACATGAAGCTACTCAGCTCATGTCCTGTCAGCAGCTCCCCTTATTGCCTTTTGTCAGGTGAAAGTCCACCATTTTCCTCCAAGCTTTAATGCCTCTCCTGCTTTTAAGTGCTCTTAAGTGCTATGATTTACTTCTCGAGCATCTTTCTCCCAATATGCCTTTCATAAAAATAGTCTGCCAGTGCATTCCCCTGAAGCATTTACAGTATGAACCAATTTCCCATAAGTAACTTAAGAATGAGCCATTCAGTTAAGTCAGGATGTGATGTAATGTTTTATTTGCAGCTAACATACTTACAAAAAGCAGGGTGAAAATGGCAGGCCTCTTTAGTTGCACTGTCTAATTAAAATTGTCATCACAAGGGCCATTATCTTGTGAGCTATAAACAAGCTCAAGTGGTGTGTGAGGGTGAGGGTGAGGGTGACTCTGCAGAATACATGTGAGCATCCATCATTCCTTACCACTATACAGAATGCTGGCATCACTACTTACCACCAAGGCTGTAAGATGAAAGTACCAGTAATCTCAAACAGCTGCTGGGAGTCTTCAATTTGTGAATGATCATTAACTCCACAGTGTTGGGACCGAACTGTTTTATTTCATAGTGAGGCTTTGAATTGAGAAAGTCTGGACCAATTGCTGATTTCTTGCATATTCTAGTGCTGCATGTTTTCTGATACAAGATTACAGGCACAAGTTTGCCCATGCATCTGCTCTCTGCTTGGTGTGGAGGGGCAGGGGCCTTCAGAGAGCCAGTTGTAATTCTGATCCTATGCTAGCCTGGCCCTGGCTTCTGTTAGAGCAGCCCTGGGGCAGCTGTAATTTATGCTGCTGACATAGTAACTGGTTTAATTCGCTTTCACCCAATGTTAGGTGTTAGCTAATTAAACTAGGGCTGCACTTACTTGTATTAGGGACTGTGGTGTGGCAGCTGCCCCACCCCCATGTGAGAGGGGGCTAGAGTAGGCCAGAGTGGCTGTGCAGGCTAGCAGTGAATGAGAAAAGGGCTTACTGGGGGCCAATCAGGATCAAGGTCAGAGCTAGACAATGAGGGCTAGGCTAGGCCCTATATAAAGGCTGCCTTCAGAGGGGAAGGTCTGTCTCCTGAGTGAGGAAACCAGCACCTAGGACAGTGCAGTGTAGGCTTAGGGGAGCAGAAGGGATCTCTAGCCCCCTACCTGCCAGGCTGCAGGCTCTGAGGGAAGGGCCTAGTTGGTGCAAAGGGAAAGTAGCCCAGGGAGAGAGGCACATAAGTGGAGAAAAGGAAGGCAAGGAGGCTGCCACTAAAGAGTCCCTAGCTTGAGACCTAGAGTAGTGGGTGGGCCTGGGTCCCCCTTTCACCTTGTACTGCACCTGGCCAAGCAGTAGGGGGCTGAAACTAACTACACTGGCCCTTATGACAAGGGGCTAGACTTTAGAGGTTGTGGTTGGCTACTGAGGCCAGTGCAAGAACTGTTGCTAACCCTCCTGAAAGGGGTGAGGATGGAGTAGCGGGCACTGCTGGAGGGCAGTGGCCTGAAGAGGATGCTGCCAAGTGGGGAGCAATGTGGATCCAGACAATAGCGAGGAAGAAGTGACAGATGGGAGACCACTAGCAGAAGGCACTCCCCATGACCTGAGCTAATTCCTGGAGGAGTGACTAGCGGGAGGTGCCACAGTGGTGAGTCCCAACCCCATCACAGGGAGCAGCCCAGAGCCTCCTTGGCCCCAGGATGTAGGGAGTTTAGTCATATGTTAACCACAGCTTGACCACAGCAGAGAATCTAGCCTGGAGTTTAAACTTTTGCAAATTTCTCAGATCATGTTTTTTGAAGTTCATTGATTTTTTTGGAAGCTCAAAACTAGTTTGATTAGTGAGTTGCCTAGTCTTATAACAAACCTACTGAAACTCAATTCACTGTTATTGTATTGATTGATTGCACCTTCAGTGAAGCCAAAAGCATTGTGGCCACTTATGCCAGGAGTGAATTTGAGCCTCCAAGTTTATCAAGACTAAATCAAACATATGAGACTTCAGGGGGCTTTCAAGGGTATGCCTATCTGATTTGTGGAACTCACATTGACCTTCAATAGGATTGGGAGTAAGGTACCAAGTGTGTGTATTTAAATTCTGAACCCTGACAAACTTCTAAAGTGCTTGGATGTGGGATTTTCACTTATGCCACAGCCAGAGGTTGGTCTGTTTTGGATGGTGTTGGCACAAAATATATTTTTAAGCCAGGGAAGAGAGAATTGTTTGCCCATATTTGTCTTTAAAATTTTCCCCACATTTCCTGGATCTCTTGGTTTGGAAGTAGGCACCGCACCTACTGTATGAGTAACAAAGCACTCCTGTAGATTTAAACACCGCTATCACATTAAAATCATCTAGGGACCAACTGTGTCCATATTGGCCTGCACAATACATTTGATAGATTTGAGAGAAACTTTGGGCTGAATTTACCACTGATGTAAGTAGTCATGTATGTATTGGCTTCAATAAATTTGCTCCCAGTTACACCAGCAGTGAATACACCAGCAGTCATGAGCTTATATTCTAGGGAAATGTGGTTTGAACCAATTGCTGAGTAGTACATAATTTTGTGTACACATCAAATTGGTACTCTATGGTCAGCACTGGCTGCCTCTTGGTTTCTGGGCTGACTTTAAAACGTTGGTTTCAACCTGTAAAGCACTAAGGTCTCAATCCACAAAGGTACTTGGTGCCTAAGACCCAGACCCAGGAACCTAAATTTTAGGATTAGGATCCACTGTGATGCACAAAACTCTTGCTCTCAGAGTGTCCTAGCCACTGAGCCATGGGATATGCTGGCATTACTTTTCTCCCTCTCTGCCCCAATGAGTGTTCCACTGTGGATAAACAATCAGGTGGAGGGACAAGGGAGAGTGACTGGCTTTGTAGCCCAGAGGTTAGGGCACTGAGGTGCGAGATCCAGGGTCTGGTTCTGCTGCATTATTCCTTATTTCCATAGTGGAAACTTTCAACAGGAGAGATGGAGGGAGCCCCTTATCAAAATATTTCATAACTCTGTGGTTAGAGCACTCTCCTAAGAGCTGGGAGATCCCTGATCAAAATTTTTTTCTCCCCCGATAGAAGGGACTTTGAATCTGGATCTCCCACATCCCTGAAGAGGACTTGAACAGCTGTACAATGGGCTACAAGTTATAAAGTGGGTAGCAGCTGCCCCTTCCTCTGGCTGTGTTTGTGTGGCACAAGGCAGGTGCCTAACTTGTTCTCACAAGAGAGAGCTGCTGGACTGCAGGAGAAGGGTTCCTGTTCATGGATCACTAGCAGAGATAGTCTGGACTGCAGGGAGGTGCCAATCTCCAAGAGAGGAGTGGGGCTTCTTAGCATACCCCATCTTGCTGGCATCGCCTATGAGCTAGTTAGGTGGCTCCCCACCTAACTAGTCTGTGCTGGCTTTTGTAGATTGCATTTTAGGGTGCTTGTTACTGCTCGTTCATTGTACAGGGAGCTGAGGGATCTAACACAAGCTTCGTGGATTGCCGTGGTGTTTCTGTGAGATTTCTAGGTGCCTACAAGTTAGGCACTGTGATGCCGAGTGTTGCAACGTTAAAATCCCTTTGTGGATCAGGGTTTTTGCTCATAATTAGATATCAGAAGGTGCTTTCCCAACAAAAGAATAGCTATTTTGACTTAAACTTTTGGTGTGAACCATGCCTAAGAAATGAAGGACTAAGGCAACATTAAGCTGGAAAAGCAGCTATAAGAATTTAGCTGGTGGGTTTGAAATCTGGTTGGTTTGATGACATAAGTAGAAATAAAGACTAAAGGCCTGATTCTCCTCTGCCTTGCCCCTGGTGTAGTCTTACACCTGTGCAGAGGGAATGCAAAATGTTGCCATTCCAATTTAGTAGTGTTTTGCACTCATTTTTTCACAGATGTAAATGGCTGCATAAACTGCAGGGCAATGGATAATTCCTCCCTAATGACCTAACTATGTTCTTTGGTAGACTGTTGTAATCTGGAGAAATTCCACTGAAATCAGTGGTGCCTCCGTGCACCAGTGTCAATTGAGAGTCATACTTTGGCCCTGAATTGTAAGGTGTTATCAACCCCTCACTCTGTTACAGTACACTATTGCTGTACTCTATTACTGTAAACTCCTGTGTATCCATGTGGCCTGGGGGAACAGCCAAAACTTTTGGATAACTGGGCATTCAAACAAATGGAAATGCTATTTTTGAACTGCAGTTTCACTGATCTAGAAATACGGTGAACAAAGGGAACAATGCTGATGTTTGCTTAATACTCTTTTTGACATTGTCCTGTCAAGCTGCTGTTGCTGCTGAAACAGGATCAGGTCTCACTAATGGTAAGTACCAGCTCAGAACCACTATAGGAATACAAAGCCATTGGTAAATGGTAACAGATGCTAAGAGGCTAATTGGAAAGTTATTAGCAGATTAACTGACATCCAAATTCCCTGTGTAGCCCTATATCTAGGATTTAAAGTTTGGATAAAGAGCATTCAAATAAACAGGAGTGTACTGTATTTGAAAATAAGGGGCATGACATTTCTCTCCATTACACCAATTTTACATTGGCATAACTCCATTGAAATGAATGAGTAAAATCCTGCCCTCTGATACTGCTCCCTTTGAGCCATCTGACAATGCAAAGGGGTCATAATACTGGCTTTGACAGACCTCTGGGGCTTCTCTTGGTGTTGGAGATACCCTGAATGACACAGAGCCATTGCAGCTGACCCTTCACCAGCCATAGTTCTTGCTCTGTATTGTGCTGGGGACTGAAGAGTGTGGGGCAGAGGCAGAATGGTGGTGAAAGCCACCAGCTGTGCCAAACCATGCTCCAGCATTTCGGAGGACTCAGCCCAATGGGTTCATATCAGCACAAAACTAGTGTCATTGGGGGGGAAAGAAGCAGGTCTAAGGTTTTGCCGCAAGCGGAAAGGGAGAAAGCAGAAGCAAACTGTTTGCAGAGTTTATTGCAGATTTAGTGTTCCAGGGTTCTATTGCTGGCAAAGGTTTGACAGACTTGTGTTGAGAGACACAACTTGGAAATGTTCCTACTTCTAGCCTAGCCTTAAGGAGCCTCTTAACTAGAGAGTAATAACTGGCTGTATAGTTCATAATTCATTCTTAAAAAGTGTCAATGTGTAGTTATGTTAGCAAGGAAAGCAGATGGAACAAGGAACACATTGAACCATGGGAAATCTGTTCAAGAATTTTTTGTACAGAGTCTGTTTCAGATATTAGATTATGACCAACCCAAATAACTGTGCAAATGCCTGTTGCAGTGTCCCCTGTTTCACATTTAGGGATACAGTTTAAGGCATAGCTCAATTTATGTTTTTTTGGTAGGATTTCCAAAGGAGTATAAGGGAATTAAGCACCCAAAAATCACTGAATTTTAATGGGATTTGCATTCCTGACTCTCTTGTTCCTGGACTCAGATCTTTCCAGTAACTATCTAAGATAATGAACGTGCATCCTGAGCTGCTCATTCATCATATCATAAAACCAGGGGCGGCTCCAGGCCCCAGCACGCCAAGCGCATGCTTGGGGCAGCATGCCACGGGGGGTGCTCTGCCAGTCGCCAGGAGGGCAGCAGGCAGGCAGCCTTTGGTGGCGTGTCTGTGGAGGGTCTGCCGGTCCCGCGGCTCCGGTGGACTTCCTGCAGGCGTGCCTCCGGAGAGTCTGCTGGTCCCATGGCTCCACTGGAGCCATGGGACCAGCAGATCCTCTGCAGGCATGCCTGTGGGAGGCCCACCGGAGCTGCGGGACCGGCAACCGGCAGAGCATCCCCCGTAGCGTGCCGCCCTGCTTGGGGTGGCAAAATGTCTAGAGCTGTCCCTGCATAAAACCAACATCAAACCCACTGACTCCAGTCCACCAATCAGCCTCCTTTCCAAATGCCTGAAATAAGACATGGGCTTTGCAGGGTGTTCATAAACATAACAAAAGTGGCTTGACCAAGGTGGATAATGAAGTGTAACGTTGAGGGTCCCTCATGGAAAAAGCCAACTTCCAATCTCCCACTAATGTCCCAGGTGGGAACTGCTTTGTAGTCTTGGAGCTCTTGGACTAGGCTCTGGCTGCTCAACATGAGAGTCATGGACAGGTCCAGGGATATGTGTCCTCCCTTACATTCTTGAGACAGGTGTCCACTCCTTACAAGCCCTGAGTGGGTTAATGTGAGCCAGAAGGGGCCAATTAATATTGTGGGCTAAACCTGGAGGGGAGCCAAGGAGCAATAAATCCTAACTGCAGGGAAGCCCACCTGGGGCAGCACCTGGCATAGGATTATAAAGCCAGGAAGTGAGGTAGGAGGAGTTTGTAGGGAAGGGGTCTGCAGTCCTTCTGGAGAGGCAATGTGAGATGGTCTGGGAAAGGAGGAATTCTAGGGGAGAGAATAAGTCCTAGGATCCTACCTTGTACTTAAGAGTTTGGCAAGAGGCTGAGAGGAGTGAAGTAGCTGGGGGGAGCAGATGAAGCTTTGGTGGTAAGCCTTGGGATAGATCAGGAGATAGAGATGGGAGAAGAAGGAACCCATGGACACTGTAACAGACTGAGGAGGCCTAGACTGCTAGTCATAGGGTGCCTGGGCTGTAGTCCAGAGTTGCAGGTGGTCCTGCCAGCCATTAGGAAGTGGTACAGGACCTAGAGGTGGAACAGAAGACTGTCTGAGGCAGACTTGTCTGGTGGGACTTTAATACCCAGGAAGGAGAGGGGGGCTATATAATAACCTAAACAGAGGGCTGATACTTGAAGAGAGTAATTTGAGTCACAAAGAGGGAGCAATCACAATGTGAACAATCCATTGCAGGGGTTAAAGTTAATTCCCTCATCTAGCCACAATGAGATGCAGCTTCAGTGAGTGGAGATCTTTACACAGGGGCTTCTGAACTTTTCTGTTGTAAGATGGGGGTCACACTATGGACAAATTTGAGAACCATTGGGCTGGGAAGAGACTAGCCTCATTTGCCTTTCTGAAACTCTGTCTTTATGTAGATATTTGTTCTTCCTAGAGTACTTCCATCAGTATTAGAATCATGGACTCCTTGAAATGATTTACATGGCGCTGCAAGTATGGTGTGTGTTTGTATAAGAACTGAAATATGCCAAACAAAGTCAAGAGTGAAAATTCCTATAAGTTCTTCCCATCCCTGTGCCAGTGCAGGGTTGATCCCTATGGTATACTCCAGGGCTTTGTACAGTTCAACAAGCCAAGCATGGGGCTTCCACTACTTCCTTTGGTAGGACGGTCCACAAATTCCTCCATCAGCATACTAGGAAATGTTTCCTGATAGCTTAAATATGCCTTTGCTCAGCTTCATTCCAGTTGCGCTAGAATACCCCTTTTGAGCACCTTATGTAATTCCTTACCCTAGTCGTTAATAAATCTCAGGATGTTGATGTTAGTGTTTACACCTTTCTGATATTTAAGTGGTTATTCTAATTCTTCCTTTCTTTCTCCCTTAGTCCTTATTACACCAGCAATGTACACTTAGGAGGCAGTGGAGCTACAACCATTTATTGAAGGATCTGGCCCACTAGTTGGGTTTTTTCTGAGCTGTGGATCTGCTGTGATAGAAATAGCAGGCAAGATTCTCCTCTTACTTGCACTGGTTTTATACTGGTGTAATTCCCTTGACTTTGGAGTTACTCCTGATTTATACCCATCTGTGTAAATGAAAGGAGAATCAGGCTTAGTGTCTGGTATGTGTTTTCCTACAGGTGGGTGTGATGAGGCATGTAGCTTTGTATCCTGTGTCACCATAGTAACTGAAAGCCATTGTTTCCTGGCAACTGTCCGGGTTGCTTAGGGAATTTCTGTAGGCATTTGTAAATCTTGGGTTCCCTTCTCTTATCTGCTCAAAAGTAATTGGTGTGTATTTCACAGGCCCATAAAGAACTGATAACCCAGCTGATTTTTACTTTGAACATGGTTATATTTTTATTTACATAAATAACAGTGACTTTGACTGCTCCAGGGAATGGTAATAGGAATTGGATGCCTCTGTGAGGAAGTCAGGAGACTTATTTACTGGGTGACCTCAATTTCCCCATCTGTGAAATGGGGAGAATGATACTTACCATCCTCTGTAAAGTGATTTTAGTTCTATGGGTGAAAAGCTTATAGGTGCAAGTATTAGGGTTTATTTATATATTGGTTCTGCAAGCCACTTCATGAGAGAATCTCAGACCCATTTCCTTTCCCAACATCCTGATCCTCCTCCTGCTTGGTTCTCAATGTATTTCATTCTGTGAGCAAAAGCCTCTCGAATCTCTAGTTGTCCACAGACCACTGTATGAGAACAGTTCTGCTTTAGGGGCCTGATTCATCAGAGCATTACTCCAGTTTTATGCAAACATCAGTCCCTAGAAATCGAGGGAGTTACAGCAGCACAAAATTGGAGTGACACAGCAATGAATCAGTGAATCCTATTAGTATCAATCCACCCAAGATCAACAGGAACCGAAGTCGTCATTACCTAATGTCTCTTTCCTAGCATTTTTAGGATGAGTTGGTGTTCTCAGCACAATGCATGTAAGTTAATAAAATTTCTGCAACGCTGCAAGCTGTAAAGTTTGTGGCAATATTGTATTAAATAAGGGAATTGGTTGGCCCTGACTGGCCCACTGTTGGGAAACACTGCAGAGAGATCAAGGACTGAACAAGCATCAAGACAAAACTACCCTCTTGCCAGTAGAGGTGAACTCTGCAGGTGAGGGGGTGAGGCACATTTAGCAGGGCACTCCGGGGGTAAACTAGCTCTGCTGCACATGCTGTAGTTCTTCTGAGGATAAACAATGGGCCTTGCTCTCCAAAGCTGTGAACCTGGTGCTGTTCACCATGACTAAATTTGCTTAAAATACAGTGGCACCCAGTTTGCTCTGGTGAAAGCTCATAGAACTGTTTGTTCCATGCCTACTTCAGGGTTTCCTACACCCTCTGAAGCATCTGGCACTGGCTACTGTCAGACAAGATTCTGCACTAGGTGCACCTTGGGTCTGATCCAGTGTGGCAATTCCTAGGTGTCTGCAATAAGAAACAATTCTCATGATGAATAAACTAGACTGTTGACCAGATTATCCCCTGCATTAGAAGGCATGTAGGGGGAGAAATAGCAGACATTCCATCCTGGTGCCCCTAAAGTTGTTGGTAGGACTGGAGTTGAGCCAATGCAGCATTGTTCTTCCTGTCTTCTCCAAGCCTGCAGAAACCCTTCTGTGTGAACACTGCCTGAGAGTTGTTCAGGTTTGGGTGGGGTGTAGCCAGAGTAGGATGGAACAGAGGGCATCTTTGTTCTGGATGGCATCATCCATCAGTTAACCAATGGAATGTCTATAGGTGTAGATCTGGATTGAGTGACAGGAGAATAAGACCCTGTATGGATTTAATGGAAGCCACAGAAGACTCTGGGAGATGTTCAAAATTATTTCTCACCAATCTGATGCAGACATTGGTTGCTTCTGCCCAGGGTGTCAGTGCCTGCACCCTAAATGAAAAGGACACGCATCAGTATAAGGAGAATTAAATTTCCAGTGAAAGGCTTGTATTTCATTTTCTATTACTGTCATTTTTATCAATCTGTTAATCCTCCATGTCCCTAGAAAACTTGCCTAAGTAACTCACATTTCCCACAGCAATATTGATTCCTGCCTATCACTGCAAAAGTATCTCCCACCTGCATGTCTGTCAAATGCTATCAGGTAACTCACAAGCCCCTTGACACATTACTCAGCGGCATGGAATCTATGACACCCTGATTCAATGTTTTGCAACCCTCATATCAAAATAAGTGCCTTGACTTTTGGTCAGGGTTTGAGAGAGCGGCATCTGATAAATGAAAGCATTATTACCAGTTGGTGGCAGGTCTGTACATTTTGGGAGGGGAGGGAAAAATATGTCTTAGATCACGGCTGTCATTTCAGAGCTTTCCATCCCTACTCTCCCCTTGCACAAACATGAAGTCATCTATTTTTGTTGACACCCAGAATTGTGGCTCTGCAATATTTCCATGAGACGTGAGAGCAGGGGGAGCTTGTTTGCACACTTTTGAATGGGCCTTTGTTTTTGTCTGTCCAACTCGGTCATAGGAGGAAAGAGAAAATATAACCCTCCTTTCTGTTTAAAATTAATAGATTTTTGACATTTGCAGGGCAATAATTTTCTACCCCTCCCCTCACCCCTTGATTTGAAAGGTTTCTATTGAGTTTTTATGTTTTGCAATCTTTGAGTGGATTTTTTTATGGTTAAAACTCCTGGCTTGACAGCCTTGTAGAATGAGGTCATCTCCCAAGAGGAAGCAATGGTCGCCAACAGCATTGTGGTCTAGTTTGGGAGGAGTGAAGAGAAACTGACCCCAGGTCTGGCTGAGCTGTCCTTGGCACAGGACCTGAGGGAGGTTATTTCATGCCATCTTTGCAGCCCCTGGGTGCTAGGGTTGGCTCAGTCCACCTCCTGGTCTAAATTAGAGCAGACCTAATGCTGGAGCTGTTCTGGCAGCTGAGAAGAACCAGAGTACAGAGGTGCTTCAGCCATGGCCCCTTTCTCCCCTCACCCTGCTCCAGGCTGCAAGGGAAGGCTTGTGAAGAACTGCTCAAGTGGCTCTGTGCTGCCTGGTGATCACTTTACAGCAGAAGAATTCAGGGGCAGCTAATTTTCCACCTACTTTGGACTTACAAAACCTGTCCCTTGCTACAGGGCTGCTCAAAGTTGCACTTGGCTGGCTATGGTCTGAAGGTGTCATTCATGAGGCTGAAGATTGCTGGGGTGCAAGACATCTCTTCCATGGGACTTTTCTCCTGAGAACTTGACCTAAGCTTGAGGGGGGCCAGGGAAGCAAAGCCACTGCACCAACTCTTTACCACACATGTAT
The DNA here is from genome assembly GCF_007399415.2 of Gopherus evgoodei. NCBI lineage: Eukaryota > Metazoa > Chordata > Testudines > Testudinidae > Gopherus > Gopherus evgoodei. The sequence goes on from NC_044322.1 coordinate 228,800,686, forward strand.
TCCCCCTCCCTACACAAAAGGATTATAAGGGGGACAGGTGCTGTAGAGAATCAAGCAGAGACCCTACAGAGTGTTTACACTCACTTTGCCCTGGTCTAAATGACTGCATGAGGTGCAGGACAATGGGGATTCTGGCCCAATTGCATTAAACTAGTGTAAAACATTCATGAAGTCATGATCTGGCTGCCCTAATTCCTTATGAGCCACTCTCCTTTGCTGTCCCAAAAGTGCTAACACACAGTGGCTGCAGAGCTGGGGAGCTGCACTGATTTCATCAAAGCAGACTGCAGCCAAATCTAGATGACTCTGCTGATGCACAAAAAATGACCTGAGTGCAGATCTCGGGACAGGATCTGACTTTTTACCAGGAGACTGGCATGTAAAGTGTTACACTTATGAACAGATTTTAATTACAAAGACTTGTCCTGTGTACACTTTCATGGCTGGATGAAGCGATCGTAGGGTTTTTTAAAGAAAGTGGCCATTTTCCTTTAAACAAATCTAGTCTGTCAAATAAAGGAGACTTGGGAACTCAGAAGGCAAGAGGAGAATGTTACTGAGTGCTCAGTTGTGAGGAGATATTTTAAAGCACTGGAAATTTCTATAACTCCAAGATAGATCTAAGAACCTTTAGCATAGCAAAATCATTTCCTTGGCAGGATCCATCCAGAGTTTCCACCCCACATTACTATACAGATCCTGTTCTGTTCTACCAGATGTGAGGGCTTCATCTGTTTTTCTCCTGAGTACAGGAGCCAGCCAGTACCCTGTTCATATGAAATTACCTTAGTGTTCAAATATGTGCTTCTTGTACCTTCCTCCTATACATCTCCAACCACTCCCAATATATCTTAAGATATTGACACTGAATAAAGTAGTTGCAGCTGTTGAAACATCAGCTTGCAGTGCCATAGCCCTATCTTCTTCTTTGCAGTTGCCCTTTTGGGCTTGTTAGCAGTGCTAGGCCCATACAGTCTGTGTGCTCAAGCAAGTGCAAAAGCTATGATAATGCCTCACCCATGCATGGGAAGAGAGAGAGGGGGTACTCCTGTGCCTCAGTGCAGTGGGCCGGCACCCCTTGTCCCTCAACTCTTACTCAGGCAGGACTTCCACTGAAATCCCTTGGAGCTGTGCCTGAGTAAGGATGGAGAAAATGCTGAGGGATTTGGCCTCAGAAAACAAAGATGGGGTGTTGGACATTTGTGTGTTGGGTGGAAAGAGGAGAAGATAATGGTGTGAAGTGAGGGGAAGGCAGATAAATCAAACAGCAGGACTCTGTTCACATCTATATTCTTAGGTGTGGTCTAGATGATGAGGTGTATACCCCACACAGGCCCTGAGTCCTTTAATGTGGGCCTGAGAGGTCAATCATGTTATCCAGCTTCACCTGGAGGGAGAGCCAGGCTTAACTAGGGATAAAGCCAAGCTGAGGGGGGACTGGGTGGTGATTGATTATAAAGCCAAGAAGTTTGTAGCCAAAAGGGGCTGCAGGGAAAGTCTGCAATCTCTCTGGGGGATGGAAGGAGTGGTTCAGGGGTGCAGCAAGGATCCTGAGGGAGTAGAACTTAGCTTGAACCCAGAGCAGAGGCAGGGCCTGGGTTCCCCACTGAACATGAGAAAGGTGGAGTGAAACCTCTGAGGTAAGGGATGTAAGGATCACAGAGCCCAGAGTTGGATGGAAAGCTGTAATTTTAGTTCGACTATAGCTGTGTTGAACTCTGTTATCCTGGAAGGGGTGGACTAGAGTGCGACCTGGCTGGAAGGCCAAGTTGCAGCAAGAGAAGCCACCGGATTGACCCTCAGCAGGGGGTACCATACGGGGATAAAGCCCCTACATCACACCTGGCCACAAGGATGTACTCCTGTGGTGAATGAACTCCATTACAGGCCCCATAATATAGGGAAAAGGAGACTGGTTGGGAGAGAGCAAAGAGGAGGAGGGAATAAACTATTCTAGTTTTTTATTTTCCAGAGCACCTCCATAACACGGTCTGCACAAAGGTGCCAATCCTGCAAGGCACTGAGTTCCCACAGCTCTTCACAGAGCATGGGGTTTTCAGGATGGTGTGATTGGCTAGCAGTCCTAAATAGGCACTTTGCTGACTCGTTGCTTGTATGGGAAAGAGTCTGAGGAAAAATAGCAGCTTCTGCTGCCATACTATGCCGCAGCTGGTTTCTCAGATGTCAAACAGATCTTAGACATGAAAGGGCCCTCTCTTGGACTAAGTGACCTTTCATCTCACACACATTCTTCTGCCAATACCCAGGCAGATGAAGTTTGCCTTGTTGTTACTGCTGTGTTCTTGACTGATAACAAAAGCCCCCTGCTTTGAACATGCTCTGGGATGGCATAAAGGTCGTATTCACAGTGATTTCTGTTGCTGCTGCTACAGGTGTTTCAGCCTGCAAGACTTGGCCTTTTCTCAATTTTCCTGTCACAAGCTATGTTGATGCTGGAGAAGCCCGCCAAAGGACTCCAAAATGAATCTCCCTGTTCCCTCCATCTCCTCAGGTATTGCTGAAAATGGTTATGTCACTGGTGTGGGTGGATGTGAGTTCAGCAGTTCTCATAAGAAATCATGACTGGGGCATGTAAGTGGGGCAACTATTTTTCACGCATGGGGCGTACTCACAAAATCCATTAAAGTCTTTCTATTGACTTCAGTGGGACCCATTTAAGTGGATCAGGGAGAGAGATGTGATTAAAACTCATTGCTAGTGATTGTAGGGATTACTAGTGTGGACACAGCTTCTGTAAGACTTTGCCTGGAACTTTCACAGACTGTAGTTCCTGCACATGAAATGAGATGTAAAGAAATAGGGAAAGGAGGAGCCAGTGAAAAAATAATGGGGAGAGAAAGGGGAACGGGGACTAGAATGCCCTTCATGTGACCCAGGGCTGTCTTTTGGCAGCAATACATGGCTTTGAACTATGGACCAAAGAATGTCCTGCTTTCCCTCCTCTAGAGCCAGGTCCATTTAGATCTGTTACGCTATGGAACAACCATCTATGTGGTAAAATCATAGCTGCTTGAGGCATTTAATACTATAGTTGAAACATTGTGGGGCCTGATTTTTCGCTGCCATGCACCTCCTGTAGTCTTCTACGCCCTTGCAAATAGCTTGTAAGTGCTATTCTGATATAGTAGCATTTTACAGCCACAGTTATACTCTGTGCCATCTTATAAAGAAAGGTAACAGTTGTCACCAGTGTGGTCTGCCTGGGAATTGTTGGGAATGGCCCAGAAATCCCATTGTTGGGGAAGCAGTTGATGACTATGACAGTATATCTTGATTGCGCAGGCCATCACCAATGCCAGTGTCCTGTCCGGTGGCTTTCTAAGTGGCATTTAGTTTGCATTTTCTCTCCTGCTTCATCAGCTTGCTGCTTCCCATATGGCCTGTCACTTCCGTTTGCTGTGAAGTCAGGCTGCTCGAGAGGGCTAGGGTGCCAGCAGGAATGCAGTTCACACAATGAGTGGAGGAGTTTTGGTACTGACAGAGAGACTGATTTCTGCCGAGACTAGCTGCATTTTTAAATCAAGGCCACCCAGAGGATTTAGAGGGCCTGGGGTTTTTGGCAGTGGGTCCTGAAGTGGAAGGACCTCACCCCCGCCACCAAATTGCCACTGAAGACCCAGAATGGAAGAAGCTCCGGGGACCCAGGCCCCATGAGAGTTATTTGGGGCCCCTAGAGTAAGTGAATGACCCCACTCCAGGGGCCTCGAAGAACTCTCATGGGGGGCCCCTGTGGGGTCTGGGGCAAATTGCCCCACTTGCCCCCACTCCTCTCTGGGCAGCCCTGTTTTAAATAGCTGAGGACAATCCTCCTTGCTCTCCCATGTCTACGCTGCTAAGCAAACAGACATAAAACATGGCAGTGAATCTAAGCACTTGGGTCAACTGACTGCAGCTCATGGGGCTCGCACTACGGGTTAAAAATAGCAGTGGAGACTTTTCCACTTCGGGATCTGGGCTCTGAAATCCTCCCCCCCTCACTGGGTTTCAGAGCTTGGGCTCCAGCCTGAGCAGGAACTGCTATTTAGCCCTGTAGTGTGAATTCTGTAAGCCTGAGCCAGTTGACCTGGGCTGTGAGACTTGCTACCACAGACGGATTTTTTTTTTCTTCATCGTAGGCATACCTTGGCCACTCAGACTCTTTTAGTCCTACCCAAAACTGCCCATTGATTAACAATGGGACAAACCCTGAGGTCCTTACTGAGTTTTCTTTTTTTTAAACTTCCACTTTCTATGGTGGGAGTTTGCCTGAACAAACACTAAGTAAGGACTCCAGAATTTGGCCCCTGAATAATGATGGTGTCCTTCCTCTAGGAGGATCCCAATGTACTTTATAGGCATACCAAATCAGGAGGCTTTAGCTGCTACTGGAATGAAATAATATCTGATCACCTTATCCACTACTGAAATGGAATCACCTCCTGGATGGAACATGGCAGCTACATAACAGGACATGGAAATACTGCACCAGAGTTTAGGAAGTGAAGAATACCATGTCCAGTTAAAACTGCAGGAGAAATGTGGATTGGTGAAATAGAATTACTTACATTTAGTATTATTTGTATAGTAGTAGCGTAGGAGCCTTAGTCATGGACCTGGCCCCTGTTGTGTTACATGCTCTACAGATGCATTGAATTTAGGCCTGGTCTCTGTCCCATTGACTTGTAGAAATGTAGGACTGTAAGTGCCTTTGATAGGTTATCTAGTCCATCTCCTGCATTGAGGCAGGACTAAATATTATCTGGACCATTCCTGCCAGGTTTGTCTAACTTGTTCTTAAAAACCTCCAGTGACAGAGATTCCACAACCTCCCTAGACAATTTATTCCAGTGCTTAACTACCCTGACAGTTAGGAGGTGTTTCCTAAAGTCCAAGCTGAATCTCCCTTGCTGCAATTCAGGCCCATTATTTCTTGGCCCATCCTCAGTGGATAAGGAGAACAATTGATAACTTTTTTTTTATAACAACCCTTTATGTACTTGAAGATATGTTCTCCTTCATTCTTCTCTTTTCCAGACTAAACAAACCCAATTTTTCAATCTTTCCTCATAGGTCACTTTTTCTAGACCTTTAATCATGTTTATTGCTCTCCTCTGGACTTCCAGTTTGTCCACATCTTTCCCAAAGCGTGGTGTCCAGAACTGGACACAATACTCCAGCTGAGGTCTTGTCAGCACAGAGTCGAGCAGAAGAATTACTTCTCCTGTCTTTCTTACGACACTCATGCTAATACATCCCACTATGATGCTCACTTTTTTTGCAACAGTGTTACTCTCTCATATTTAGTTTTATATATAACTATAATCCCTCGATCCTTTTCTGCAGTATTCCTTTCGAGGCAGTCATTTCCTATTTTTGTGTTTGAGAAACTGATTGTTCCACCTAAGTGTAATAGTTTGCATTAGTCTCCATTGAACTTCATCCTATTTATTTCAGACCACTTCTCTAAGATCATTTTGAATTTTAATCCTGTCCTCCAAAGCACTTGCAATCATTTTAAACAGACTATCTATGCCATTATCCTAATCATGTGTGAAGATATGGAATAGAACTTGACCCACAATAGATCCCTGCAGGACCCCACTCAATATGTCCTTCCAGTTTGACTTTGAACCAGTGTTATGCACCCACCTTATAGTAGGTTCATCTTTACTATATTTCTCTAGTTTGCTTATAAGAAGGTCGTGAGATGGTATCAAAAGCCTTTCTAACATTGAGATATATCGGATTTACTGCTTGCCCCCTATCCAGGTAGGTTTACATAGCCATCGGACTTGCCTCCTTTGCAAAAATGGCCATCTTTGAACACAGCTGTGTTCAATCTAGTTAGATAACACAGTGCTAACCATGACTTCTCAGTCAGGACCAAACCTATTCAGAATTGTCAGCTAACCCTGATTAATACCCCACTAACTCTCATACTGGCACACTGAGCAGTAAGCCATGGCTAGCATCTAACTCAGTGGTTTACTATCGTATTGCAGTGTAGACATGCCCATAGAAGGAAAGAATGGAAGCTCTACTTCTGAAATAATTCTTTGCATTACCCAAACTCCACTGAGATAGCAACACGTGTGTGTAAAGTACGTGACTAAAGCTGCCTGGAAGGAATGAGGCTGTGCTGAGTAACTAATGTACCTTGAGGTTACTCAGCTTCACAGGGCATAATTTTCTAAATATAAAACCCACTGAACCTTCTTATATTTATTTTAGTTTAAAATAAGGCTTAGAAGAGGTCTGTGCACCTCCTCGCTCTGAGGGAGGGAAAATAAAAACACTACAGTACAGTGATGTGCCAGCCTTGAAGACTTTAGGTTCACTTAACCTAGACTTTACCTTGTTGCACAAAGAACTGGGAATAATGAACAAGACCCCAGATCCAGAGCTTTATGCAGATTAGCTAGAGGGAAAGTTACAGTTGCAAGGATGGCATGTAGCTCACCTTTACATTCCCCTGATCTGGCCCCTCTCCACTGACATGGATAAGACAAGGGGCCAGAATGCAACCAAGCAGTGGCATGGTATAAACCAGGGGTCAGCAAGCTTTCAGCAGTGGTCTGCCGAGTCTTCATTTATTCACTCTAATTTAAGGTTTTGCATGCCGGTAATACATTTTAATGTTTTTAGAAGGTCTCTAAGTCTATAAAGTATTATTGTATGTAAAGTAAACAAGCTTTTTTTTAAAAAAATATATAAGAAGCTTCATTTCAAATTAAATTAAAATGTAGATCTTATCAGTTTAGTGCAGTGGTTCTTAACCGGTGGTGCACACCCCCCCTGGGGCAGGGCCAGTGCAAGGATATTTTGCACCCTAGGCAAAACTTCTACCTTGTTCCCCACCCCTTGCACACTAGTTCATTGAGGGGCAAATCCCAATGAGCCTGTATAGATCCCAGGGGCCAGGCTGCTCCCCAGCCCAGGTTTTCCCCACCCCACCCCAGTGACTCCTGCCCCGAGTCCACTCGCTGGCTTTGCTGGGCTTGGGCTGCTGTAGCAGCTCAGCAGGAAGGAGCCACCTTCCAGAGGCACCAGAAAGCCAGAGCGTCCCGCTTGCAGCAGCAGCGAGCCCCAGCCATAGAGGAGCCGGCGCAGTGCAGTGGGGCAGCAGTCCCGCAAAGGCAGCAGCGCCACTAACAGAAAGCAGCCATGACCCCCCGCCCCTCTGCCCAGGCTGCAACCCAGTGCCCCCCAGGGGGTTCCTGCAGGCTGCAGTGGATGTATGCAGGCACCAGCCCCCATGCACCCCCCCCAGCTCTCTCCTCACCTAGTGTTACAATATTTCAACAATCAAAGAGGGGAGAGCCCTGCCCTAGCCCCACCCCTACCCACTCCCTCCCACTTCCCACCCCGACTGCCCCCATCAGAACCCCCAAGTCCCCCTGTTCCTTGTCCCCTGACTGCCCCCTCCTGGGACCCTTGCCCCAACTGCCCCCAGAATCCCACCTCCTACCAGTGCCCTGACTGCCCCAACCCTTATCCACACCCCTGCCCCCAGACAGACCCCTGGGACTCCCACACCCCATCCAACCACTCCCTGCCCCCTGACAGGACCCCCAGAACTCCTAACCCATCCAGTCCTCCCCCTGTTCCCTGACTGTCCTCCGGGACTCCCTTTACCAGGCCCATGCCGGTCAGATGCTGGCTCCACGTGGAGTGTTGAGGTAGCAGGAGCAGGGGAGCTACGGGAGGAGCAGCGGCGGCAGCTCACACTTCTGGGAGCCGCAGAACCTGAGTGCGGTGGGGGGGGAGGGAGCTGGGGAGCATGCCTGCCCAGGCTGGGGGGGCTCCTGCAGCAGATGCATGCGAGCAGCAGTCCTCTTGCGCCCCCTGGCTCCCCCCTCACCACCAGTGACGTATTATCGCCTAGGCCAACAAGGCCTAAGCCTAGGGTGGCAAATTTGCAGGGGCAGCAAATTTACTCACGACCCCTCCCCAATTCCACCCCTTCTCCAAATTCCCTGCCCGATTCCTCCCCCAGGCATGCCACACTTCCCTCCTTCCACCTTTCTTCCAGGCTTGCCGCGCTAAAGTGCTGGGAGGGAGGGAGACGTGAGTAGCGGCATGCTTGGAGGAGGCAGAGGAGAGGTGAGCTGGGGCCCGCGGGCTCAGGGAGTAACCCAGGGGGGCCGGGAACTGCTCTCTGCCCCAGCTCATCTCCACTGCCATTCCTCAAGCATGCCACAACTCCCCTTCTTGCTGCTCCCTCCCAAGCTTGCTGCACTGGGAGGGAGAATCAAGTAACGGCATGATCAGAGGAGGTGGAGCAAAGGTGAGCTGGGGCTGGCGGGTGCGAGGAGTGACTTGGGGGCAGGGAACCACTCCCTGTCCCAGCTCACCTCCACTCCACCACTGCCATCCTGGGGGTGTGCCACAACTCCCCCCCTCCCTCCCAGGCTTACCATGGGGGTTTAGAGGTGAGCTGGGGGAGTGGAATTTTTTGAGGGTCTGGGGCACCAAATTTGTTAATCTGCCACTGCTCACCATACTTGGGTTCTGCAGCTTCCGGGAGTGTGAGCTGCTGCCACCGCCCCTCCCACAGCAGGCTCAGGGCCCTGTGCCCCAGCAGCTCAAACTCCCGGGAGCCGCAGAACCCGAGCACGGTGAGGGGGGGAGCCAGGCAGTGCGCAGGCTGCCAGTCTGGGGTCTTGGCTGCCGTCCCTGCTCAGCCTCCTGTCGGCTGAGTGATTGGAACCCCAGGCCGGCAGGACGTTGAGCAGGGCCAGCGGCAGGGACTTCGGCCAGCAGCCGTATGCCAGGCAAAATCTGCTCACATGCCAAAGGTGGCACGTGTGCTGTAGGTTGCCAAACCCTGGGGCATCTTGGCCACTCCTCCTTCCCTGATAGTCCTGCAGAAGTGAGGGGCAGTGGAATGAGTTTTTATGGGTATAGCAACACCATGCAGACACACTCGCACTAGCTCTTGTCAAGCCAGACTGCTAACAATGGTAGTGTATCTGGGATAGTATGTCTGTGATACCCTAGCTCTGCTACTTTTGCTTAGTGTGCTAGCTCAAGGAGAGCCAGTGTGTGTCCACATCTGTTGGGAATCACACCCTCAGCTCCAAGTGTAGACATACCCTTTGTTGTGTCTACAGTACTCTTTCAGAGGGGTGTCCGTTCTGAGGACAGTTAAGCTGGTTTTAGGGCCAGTATATGGTAGTGACAAAATCTCAGTTCTTCAGATAAAGATGCACTCCCAGTCCTTACATATCCTTCTGTCCTGCAGAGGCTTTCCAGAGCTGTACAATGAATGCCATTGAATAACACTAAGTTCTTGTGAACAAATATTCTCCGATGTGAGAGAAGGCATTTTAAAGTCCTGCCTGGGGAATGGTCAGAGTCATTTTGGCATGAGGCACTTGTAATCCTGCTTCATAGGGCAATCCAAAGCCAGAAACTACTGCCAAAACAAAGTGGATTGTGATGACTAGTTCGGGAATGTGGCCCGAGCTGATTTAGCATGCCCCCATGGCAGCCTCAGCCTGTGTGGCTCTTTTCCAGCAGACCTCAGCCCCAGGGATGAGGTCATGAAAACCCTGCTAATCCTCCCCTAGGATGAATCCTCTCTGAGGAACAGCTCCCTCTTCTGGTTTACATGGGTGGGGTGTGTGTATAAAGATCACAACCTTTAACTATCTTTAGGGGTGCATCTATACTGTACACATTTTTAGAGATATGTAGAGTATGTACCCATATAGACCCCCTAGCACAGGTATAAAGAGCAGTGTAGCTGGTGAGGCAGGGCTTAGGTGAGTAAAGTAGAGGCATGGCTGAAGGCTGTGGGTAAGTACTTGAGTACATATCTTACACAGCTCTCTACTCACCCAAGTCGTGCTGCCCTGTCTACAGTGCTATTTTTAGCAATGTAGTGTCCTACTGCTTCCCTGCTGATGGTGTCTTTCTCAGGTAGACACTCCAACATCAGGGAAAGGCTTTGTTGGCAGGGAGGCAGCAGTGAAAGGCTCAGTTCCCCTGCCAGAGGCTTTCCTCACTGCAGTGAAAGGCTCTGGTCGCAAGGAGCTGCTGCCGCCTTTCCGAGGCATGTAGTTATATGTAAGCTACATGCCACCAAAAGTGGTGTGTAATGTAGACATAACCTTAGACCTCCCTGATCCTGGGGTCCTACTGGTGCTGGGCTGGTCCCCAAATAAATTATGGCAGTCTGAAGGCTGTCCTAGTCTACACTCACTGCCGAGGACACCAAGAGGTCATTTTGTCACCTGGGGATCAGTTTGGCACAGGAAGACTCCTCCAGGCTCTCTTTTCCCTGGCCACATCCTGGCAAGGAGTGGTAGCATAAGAGCCACCCAAGTTGTCCGCTGCACAGATAGGGCAGCTTCATATCACACTGGGGATTCTGTGTGGAAGCAGGATCAGGAGTATTATCTGCATAATTGTAACAAAGGATGTTCCGGTGATTAGGGCACTAGCCTGGAATTTGCAAGGCCTATGTTCAGTTTCTCGCTCTACCACAAAATTCCTGATGCGAGTTAGAGCATGTCACATAAACCTAAATCCTCAAAGATACTTAGGCTCCTAACTTCTGTTGATTTCAATGGAAGTTAAGAGCCTAAATATCTTTGAGGATCTGGGTTTGAGACTGTCTGTGCCTCAGTTCCCATCTGTAAAATGGGGCTAACAGCACTTCCCTGCCTCACAGAGGTGTTGTGAGGATACCTGTGTTAAAGATTGTGAGGTGCTCAGATACTGTAGTAATGGCGAGGCCATATGAGATAAGCCACAATTGTATGCCAACTGTCTGTGATTTCCTTGCACTTTTGGTTTCCAGGTGACATTTCTCTTATAGTGGGAAACAGTGAGAGGCAGAACTGAATGAGCCAGTGATGTATTGTCACAGGAACCTGATTGTTTGCTTGTGGCTGCACACAATCTGCTGGGTGTCAACGCTATACATTACTGCATCAAAGAAAGCGCAAGGGAATTCTGTTACAATGTGAGAGAAGCGGCGTGCGTTAGAGAAACTGAACTGTGTACACTGTGAAGGGGACCTGTTTCATTACAAAGTCAGCCAAAGTCTCTCAGAATTATATACCCATGTGAAGGGAATAGGTTGGGTTACAAGGTCAATAGAAGTCAACTGAATGAACATAGCTACAGGAAGGGGACAGATAACATTACCATGTCAGTCGGAGTTCATAAGAATTGTAGTACATTGTGAGGGGATTAAGAATCCCTCCTGCAAAGTTTAACAGGAGAAGCTCTGATAGACCCCTGTATTAATGGGACAGGAAGAGGATTTGGTGGTGCAATGTACAGCAGGGTGATATGCCAAGTACAGCAGAGTGATGTATTACAGTTATCTAGGGACTAATCCTCAGCCCAGCCCATAGCCCAGGGGCGGGCAAACTTTTTGGCCTGAGGGCCGCATCAGGTTTCTGAAATTGTATAGATGGCCAGTTAGAAGGTGGGGGTCATGGCCCTGCTCCCGCCTCCATCTGCGCCCCCCCCCACCAGGGCTCCTGCCCCATCCAACTCCCTCCATTCCCTGACAGTCCTCCTGGAACCCCTGCCCCATCTACACACCCCCGCTCACTATCCCCTGTCTGCCCACAGAACACGTGCCCCTGACTGCCCCCCTGTCACCCCATACAACCCCCCTCCTTCCTGACTGCTCCCCAGGGACCCATGTGACGATGCAGTTCTGGCAGGACCCAACTGAGAGTGTCAATTCAGGACCAATTGCTTAAACAGGGTAGTTATAGCCCAAGGCTGGGGTTTTTCCACCTCTAAGGCAAACCAAACCAGCCAGACAAAGAGGACTTTGGTTTCACCCCACTGGCTAACCACAAGTCACACAAGCAGTACACTTAGACACTCCAGTTTCCCAGTATCACCACCAGTCCCACTTGTCCTAGGGGTGAATGGTTATGAAAACCAAACACCTCAATTAAAAAAAAAAAGGTACTCTCGATCCCAAAGAATCAAGCCCCAGACCCAGGTCAATATACACATCAGATCTTACCCACAAATCATGCTGTTGCCAGTCTTTTAGAATCTAAAGGTTTATTCATAAAAGGAAAAAGATATAGATGAGAGCTAGAATTGGTTAAATGGAATCAATTACATACAGTAAAGGCAAAGTTCTTAGTTCAGGCTTGTAGCAGTGATGGAGTAAACTACAGGTTTAAATCAAGTCTCTGGAGTACATCCCCCGCTGGGATAGGTCATCTGTCCTTTATTCAGAGCTTCAGTTTGTAGCAAAGTTCGTCCATAGGTAAGAAGCAGGATTGAAGACAAGATAGAGATGAAGCATCAGTCTTTTATAGTTTTTTCCAGGTGTAAGAACCTCTTTGTCCTTACTGAGGAAAATCCCAAAATGGAGTCTGGAGTCACATGGGCAAGTTCCTGCATACTTTGCTGAGTTACAAGGCATATTTGCCTTCTCTCAATGGGTCAGTTGTGTAGCTGATGGCCCTTAATGGGCCATCAAGCAGGCTAGGCAGAGCTAACACCAACTTGTCTGGGATGTTTCTCAAAGCACAGTACAAATTTGAAATACAGACAGTATAGAGCCAATACTCAAACTTCAACTACAAAATGATACATACATACAGACAGCATAATCATAACCAGCAACCCATAACCTGGTCTTAGACACCTTATGTGACCCCCTTTACATAAGATTTGGTGCCACTACAGGACCTTGGTTGCAACCATGTTCCAAATGGTCCCAGATTATATCAATAACGTCACAACTCCTGCCTCCATTCAACCCCTTGTTCCCCCCTACCAACCCACCCCCTGACCACCACCCCCGAACTCCCCTGCCCTCTATCTAACCCCCCCTGCTCCGTGTCCCCATACCGCGCTGCCTGGAACACCGGTGGCTGGCGGTGCTACTGCCACCCCTGACACCATGCAGCACAGAGCATTGTGTCAGGCTGGGCTGTGCAGCTGCGCTGCCCCAGGAGCTCACAGCCCCGCCCCCAAGAGCATTGTGCTGTTGGCAGCGAGTAAGCTGAGGCTGCGGAGGAGAGCGGGCAGCAGGGGAATGGCTGGGGGTGAGCCTCCTGGGCCAGGAGCTTGGGGGCCAGACAGGATGGTCCCGTGGGCTGTTGTTTGCCCACCTCTGACATAGCCTGTGGAGTTGAGTTGGGCCCCGGGGAGATATGGGAACAAGCAATCCTTCCCCTGGCTACAGATCAGCTATGGGACTGATCTGTGGCTGCTACAGCAGCACTAAAACTGCACTAGTCCCCATGGTCCTAATGTTCCCCATCTCCAAGGGAAGACTGGAGGATATGTATAGTGACTGATTCAGCATCCCTGCCATTCCCCCCACCCCCCACTTTGTGTGCAGATATGCGAGATGCCGCTGTGGAGGTGAGCTTGAAAGCTTTACTGATGGGAGCTACATAAAATCATATATTTAGTTGGTATAAACTGGCATAGCTCCACTGGAGTTGGTGGAACTACACCAGTTTTACACCTGCTGAGTATCTGGTGAATAGAATATAACAGAATAACTCTACCTTACTTGGGGGATGCACAAACCTTACCACATTCTTACCAAATACTATCCCCTCTTGAGCACCTGAATGACACCATTTCTTCTGCCAGGGCATTCTGCACCAGCAGAAACTTGTCCCTTAATCCACTGAGGCTGTTTCGGGAAGAGCAGCATAGAAGAGAATGGCATTAAGATGAAAGCTTAGGACAGGAGCCTCAGCTGGTGTAAATCAGCATAGCTTCATTGAATTCCAGTTGGGATTCAGACCTTCAAACTATTAAAAAACAATTAGTCTCTTGTGCTTTGTGCAGCAGTGATGCATAGTAGATTAAAAAATAAGGCGTCCTAATCTTTTTCTGGATAAAAATAAAAAAGATGCTACAAAGCTGGTAGACCTATTGGCATGCTCTTGGCAAAGGGTCTTGAACTTCATGACGATAACATTTAATATTCCTGACTCCCAGCTGCCTGCACTGTATATTGGAGAGTTTGGTTATTTTCACTGATTGTCATGTTAAAAGGGCTATTTCACATTAGAAGAAAAATCCATCGGACTTCGATTAACACGGCCATGGTAAAGGGCTCCATGTTGCCACCGAAATCGTACAGCATTTATCACCATGGTGACACACACAGACTCTTTTCTTTCATAAAGGGAATCCCACAGACTTCGGCACAAATATGATCACAACATATGGCTCCTTGTTGCATTATGAAGGAAATATCTACTATAGGTTTATGCAGGTAACATTACACAGAAGATTCCTTCTGACCAGAACAGAAGCACTAAGTGTCTTCTGCAAATGTCTGTGAAGTGCTGCAGGGGGTTAGCACATGAATCTTTTATTTCTGAAGACCGAAGATTAGATTCCATCTACGTCACAAGTGCAGTGGGTCTCATCCCCATCCCTGTTCATTAAAAATCCACGAAAAATTGGTTATGATTGGCAGCCCATGACCATGAGAGGCCCAAGACTAGAATAGCTGGGGTCAGGTCAGGACTGAGGTAATCACAATAACAACAACAAAAATCTTTTGTTCCTAGGTGCCCATGGCTGTGGACCATTGGGCACCTTAGCAAATTAAGCTAAAAGTATCACTTACAAAACTGGGCAACATACCTGAGTATATCTCAGAGCAGGAACTAGGTCTGAGGGGAAAGAAAATCAGCCTCCCCTCACCAAAAGAAACACTCATACTAAAATGAAAAATGACTGGACCTGATTGTGCTTTCACTTAGACTAGTTTTACGCAATTGACTTCAGGGGAATGACTCCCAGTTTACATGGGTATAAGGACTTATCTCGATAAACAGTTAGTGCAGCACAAGCTGAGGCGTAAATCTACAGTGCAGTAGCGTGCTGCACACTAACTGCACGTGTGAATGCTGCTACCACCACTTGACCTACTCCACTTTGAAATGGAGGTAGGTCAATGCCCACTGAGTAGGTTAACGTGGGCTAGGGCACTTTTAGTGCGTGGTAATAGGGTAACACAGCCAGTTAGTGTATGGCATGCTGCTGAGCTGTATATTTACAGTCCAACCTGCCATATACTAGATGTTTGTCTAGACTGTTTTCAACCTGTGGGCAAAAGACTGCCTAGGATTTCCACAGGGGCCTACATCTTCATTTGAATTTTTTTTAGGGGTCCGCAAATGAAAAAGGTTGAAAACCACTGATCTAGACAAGCCCTAAGAGAGCTCAAAGTAGAGACCACTGATTCTTGCCCTGAAGGTTGACACCAAGGTACTTTTGCATCTCTTAAGTTTGAAAATACCACAGCCATGGTCTCTCAGTGGGGAAGGCTCTGCTTTGTGAACTTGGTACCATGGGATCAAGAAAAGGTTCAAACCCCAGTAATCTCAATTGCTGCATGAGGGCATAAGGCAATAACTGCTGTTATTCAGGGCCTAGACTGCGTATGGTCTTCAGTACTAATGATTAGCTCTTGAATTTCGCTATAGGAATTTCACTATATAGGAAGCCAATGCAAATTGAAACTCATCAGTAGTGTGGTGTAGGGGACCAGGAATGAAATCAAATAGGGGCCTGGCTGTCAATATGAGATCCATTAGCAGAGCTGCATGGGGAACACTGGACTGGAGTAGGGTGGCTGAGCTGCAGGTCCAGGCTGAGATGCATTGGCGGCGCTGTGTGTGTGTGACAAGACATGGAGATACTGCAGGTCAGGACTGAAGCATGCTGGCAGAGCTGCATGGATGCTTATACAACACCTGCTTATCCTGAACCTGGCTCAGACCAATGATACCAGTCCATGACTTTTTGTGAGGTCTAAATTTATCATCAATTTAAACAGTCTGTAGTAATTCAGTGTCAAATTTCTCCTGCCTCTCAGAACACATCAGTGTCCTATTCCATTTGTATGCTTCCAACCTCTCACCCCAATGACTTTGCTGAGTACGTCTGGAGTGCCAAGTCTGGACCCAAGGGAGCAGATTGCTGCATCTTTGTTAAATACTTTATTTGTTGAAGTGAACAAGATGAGATGTCAGCTCAGCAGAAATTTCTTATTGCTGTTCCCAGCTTCCACGGCACGTGGCAGGTGGAAAGATATGCGTGTGACCGACCAACCTGGTTTGCTCAATAGTGGTGGCCCTTCTGTGCCTGCAGGCCAAATGCAAACCTGGTGTAAGTGACTGCACTCCATTAACTTCACAGGAATAGCACCTGCTTCTGTGATACTGAACTATCCTTGTAACTTGCATGACTGAAACATGAGGAGGTCAGTGGATTAAAATCTGCAATTATATGCCGTAGCCCTGGGAAAAAAATCTGTTCTCCCACTCTTTACTATAATGTAGATAATTATAATGATGTGTGATGTGACGCTGCCCTGTGTGGCAGCAGGATCAGGGTTATTATATGCAAGTAATTCCCACTACTTTACAAGGCTGGCACGCATATGTTTTGAGATAGTGGTGTTTTTTAAATGTGCAATGCAGTGACTGCCTGTACACTTAATTCAATAGCTGTGCAGTCTCTCTTTGCTAGGAAGTTTCATGTGCAGGACTGTATGGCTGAGCCTTCAAAGAAAAAGATCTCATCATAGGAAACATTTGGTGGTGATATATTGACTATCAGTAGATAAACAATGGCTGAGTTTACCATCTAGGCCAGATGTCACTCTGGTGCACTCCTTAATCTGCAACATACCACTCTGCCTGTTGACAACCTTCTTTACCAAGAGTTATGTTTAGTTTATACTGGCCCTTCCCCATGAGCTAAGCTCCTAACAAAAGGACAATTTCCTACCTTTTCCCTCAGCTTGTTCAGTGTCGCTTATGTCTCATGCTGTAAACATCTGAGTAATGTTTCTTTTCTAAGACATTTACAGACAGAAGCCTTCCCCCCCTACCCAGGGCCAGTGCAACCATTTTGGCGAACTAAGTGGTCGCCTAGGGCGCTGGCATTTGGGGGGGCGCCATTTTCTTCGGCAGCGACAGCGGCAGCTGGATCTTCTGCCACCCTGGTCACTGCTGGCATTTAGGCAGAGGGAGCTGGGGCAGAGGACAGCGGGGAGGGCTGCCTGCAGCAAGTAAGGCGGAGGGCTGCACACAGGAGAACTCTGTGCCCCACCTCACCCCTGCCCCACCTCCTTCCCAGCACGCCGTGGCTGCTTCACTTCTCCTGCCTCCCAGGCTTCCGGCACCTAAGCTGATTGGTGCCGCAAGCCTGAGAGGCGGGAGAAGTGAAGTAGCCATGGTGTGCTTGGGGAGGAGGAGGGGCAGGGGTGAGCTGCTTCGCTTGTCCCACTCCCAGGCTTGCAGCACCAATCAGCTTAGGTGCCGCAAGCCTGGGAGGCAGCAGAAGTGAAGCAGCGAAGGCGAGCTCAGGGTGCTCGTGCTCATGCACGGCGCAGGGGTGAGCTGGAGTGTGGGGGGATGCCCCAGGGCAGAGAGTGGGGAGCTGCCGCAAGGGGCGTGTCTGAGGGGGGAAGGGTGCAAGTGGAAGTTTTGCCTAGAGCGCGAAACATCCTTGCACCAGCCCTGTCCCTAACCCTCCCCACCCCTGCTGCTGGGCATATGAAACAGGTTGGGGTAGGGGACAAGCACTGGGTTGAGAACCAGGAGCTCTTAGACAGATGTTTGGTATTATGGTTAAATCAGAGACCCGAAGCAGAGAGATCTATTTCTAGCCCTGCCAGAAACTTCCCGTGACCCTGGACAATTCATCTAACTCCGTTTCTGAGTTCCCATCTGTACAATAGAGACAAAGATACTTGCCTACCTCACAGCATTACTGAGGATTAAAGTGTGCTTTCTTACTCTGAAGAGGGCCGATGTAAAAATGATCTTTTCTTACTGAAGAGATCTGCTCCCAGTGTGTCATCAGAGCAGTACTTAATTTGTGCCAAGGCTTGTCAGGGCTGAGCCCTGGCACCTCTAAGCTTGGCAGTTCATAGCCCTAGCACCTCTGGGCTTGCTATGTCAGCTATTTAAAAAAAAAATTCGCTTGAGCCCCAGCACCTCTTTCATTACAAATTCAGCACTGGTTCAGAGTCAGATCTACTTGCCTGCTGACCAAAGTAAGTTTTCACTATGCCTAGTCTCTGCAGGGACAACACAGCCCAGCGAGAGGGAGCTGGATTGTGTTTCTTGCTGTGCATCCTCAGTAGAATTACTACCTAAGTTCCATTCACAGGACCAATTAGTTCCCTCTGTGCAAGCTAATGCAGGGGCTAGGGGCAATGGTACTGTACAGATGTCACCAAGGGCAGAATCTAAACTATAAAACCTTTGACTGGTGATGATGTGCAAGAAGAAAGCCCAGTTTGACTCCTAAGCTGAGTTTGCAGGGTTGGCTGTTATTTTTTTATTTGTAAACTTGACACATTGGTTTTGGAGTCACACAGAGACCATAAACATGGAGTCCCATGATGCCACTCTTAATCACTTTTCTGAGTAGAACTGCTTTTTAGTTCCTAAGTATTTGTGAAGTGCCTTGTGATCCTCAGATGAAAGGTCATACAGAATTATTATCAAGTATAGTAACTCCAGCTCTGCCACAAAGTTGCTGTATAACCTTTGGGGAAAAACACTCCTCCATCTGTGCCTTAGTTTCCCCATCTATAATATTGGAAATTGTAACTATCTCAAAGGGGTGTTTGAGGATGAATGATCAAAGAGCTCCATAAGTGTGAAATATTATAGTGATGAAGACGACAAACATGGAAATCATATGTTTCTCAAAGCATGAGTGCAGTAACCTTGGGCATGTTTGTCTTGTGGTGCTGAGTATAAATCCACTTTAAACAAATAAGAATCAGATTTGGCCAGAAGATATGGTTGTCATGTGAGATTTTTGGGATAAAATGCTCAAAAGTACCTAAATGAGGTGTGAAAGTAGAATGAATTATATTGTGAAAATAGAAAGGATTAAAAAAATGCTGTCTGTACCTTTAAGCAAAACTGTTGGAATGCTGCAATCCAGGTGTCAGGAATACAGACATTAACATAGAACAATTGCACCATTTAAGGGCAATTGGTGAAGTATTAGCCTTAGATCGATAAGAGTTAGTAAGGAAGTAGGATACGCATGCTGTGCCCCAGGTGAATTTTACTATTTTCCTTTCTTTGTCCCTTTGTCTAATTCCCGCTCTTTTATCTGTATAAATAAGACTGTTTGGGTCTTGCATGGCCACTCACATTTTCTGGGTGTTATTGGTGGAGCGCTGCGCTAATAAAACAGAGTGGTCTGACAAATTGTGAGTCCTGATTCTAACTTTGACAATTTGGAGGTCCCACTGAGATGGCAACAGTCTTCACGGGGGCTGTGTGATTCCTGACCGTTTTTGTAGGATGACCGTGGCAGCCGGCACCTGGGCATTTGGCCCGAGCGGTCCTCCACTAGAGCGGAAAGGCGCACAGCCACAGTGAGGTCTACGCCATCGAACCTGTTGGTTCCCACTCTGTTCCGGTAGGGATCCTGGGATCTGACATCAGGAATTTGGTCAAGTAATTATTTCTGTGTTTTGTCCGGACTGAGGACTGTCCTGTCTCTGTGTCTATCCGTCCTCTTGTGGAGTGTTTGAGTCTGAGTGCTGTCTCTGTCCGGGGATAGGCCGACCAAGGGGTTCCTGTCCCCGCGGTCTGAGTGAGTGGAATCTGCACCATCGCAGCCGCACCACACTTCGGGTAAAACCCCTGGTTTGAAAGCAAGGGCGATTGAGGCAGTAGCCTATGGGCTCCTTTTGTGTGTTGCACTTGGCATTGCTCTGATGAACCCGAATTTCCTTCTTGTGTGATTGGTGTGTGAAGTCCTCCTGTATTGGTAACCAGACGTCTAAGTCGGGACCATTCCCTAAATGAACGTCGGCTCATTTTATGTATTGAGGATGGGTCTGGATTCCTGTAAAAAGGGTCCAGACTCCCGTTAATTTCTGGAAGAATGGTCTAGGCTAACTCAGGGGGATCCCAAAACTCAGTGGCCACTGTTCAAATCTTGGAACAAAGACTGAGTGGACGTCTTAAAGGACAAGCTCGGACAACCTAAAATTAAATTGGCTAAAGGAGAGGTTAATTGTTTCATGCAGTGGTCGCAAGAGGCAAATCATAGGTGGACAAAATCAAAACTCGCCTCTCTCAAATATTCAAATAATAAGTTAAAAGCTTTATTAAAAGCCTCCTCTCCCACCATCAAACTGAGCGCTCCCCTTTACCCCGTTCTCCAAACCCTGGATCGATCCAACCTCCTTCATACTCCCATCTCATTTTAAAAAGGACAAAAAGCCCCTTGTTCTGTTCCCCTTTGTTGTCTGCCTCAAAAATTGATTCTTTAGTGTTCCACTACCAATTCAGCAAGGAGGGTGAGCTCCTCAACTAGCCCCCACCCTTCCTGGTCCCTTTTCTTGAACATTTCTTTCAAAATTGTGAAATGACCACAATACCACTCACAAACGGTTCATTGAAAAAAAAAGCAGGATTGGGCCCAGACAAGCAGGCAAGCAACAGATAAACTGAAAAACAGGTTGAAAGCCCTAAGGGAATAGTGTCAGGAGTAAGAAAAGCAGTAAGTGCAGGCATGAACCCCTGGAACAATACTTAAAATGGTGAAATCTGAGGTGATAAAGGTGTCATTTGGGGACATAAACAAGTGATTTAAGAAAAGAGAGTGAAAAGTTAACTCTACAGAGGCTGAAGAGAATTAAGCAGTTAAACTTTGTGGAAAATGTTAAAAAGGACCATGTTAAAGAGAGAGAATTCTCGGTTTCTTTGCAGCCATTCTGAAGGGAAAATGGGCCCTTTTTCCAGATATATATATATATATATATATATATATATATATATATATATATATATATATACAGCTATGTAAAAACAAAGCAGTGTAAAGAAATGTTAAGGAAAAGAAAATGTGTATGTAACTATTTGTCTGTGAAAATATGTAACCTTTTAAGAATCTAAACCAACATATCTGGTTTGTAAAACTCCTGTTTTCTAGGTGTGAGATAAATTGGTTTTGGTTTTGTTTTTAACGCCACTAAAAATTCATTTGACTCTTTAATCAAAGTTGCAAAACTGACAGACCTTTTTGCAAGACCCTGGGCTTGTCTACATCAGAAAGCTGCAGCGCTGGTGAGGGAGTTACAGCGCTGCAACTTTGAAGGTGTACACATCTGCAGGGCATCACCAGCGCTGCAACTCCCTGTTTGCAGCGCTGGCCGTACTCCCGTTTTGTCTCGGGTGTAGAGGATCCAGCGCTGGTGATCCAGCGCTGGTAATCCAATGTAGACACTTACCAGCGCTTTTCTTGACCTCCGTGGAAGGAGGAAACCTCTGGTAATCAAGCTGGTCTCCTTTCCCGGTTTGCTCTCTCGTTCCCGGAACCCCGAGCAAGCAGGTCTCCTTCCCTGCGGTTTGCTGGGTGGCTCCGGGAACGCGAGAGCAAACCGCGGCGAAGCTGGTCTCCTTTCCCGGTTTGCTCTCTCGTTCCCGGAACCCCGAGCAAGCAGGTCTCCTTCCCTGCGGTTTGCAGGGTGGTTCGGGGAACGCGAGAGCAAACCGCGGCGAAGCTGGTCTCCTTTCCCGGTTTGCTCTCTCGTTCCCGGAACCCCGAGCAAGCAGGTCTCCTTCCCTGTGGTTTGCAGGGTGGCTCCGGGAACGCGAGAGCAAACCGCGGCGAAGCTAGTCTCCTTTCCCGGTTTGCTCTCTCGTTCCCGGAACCCCGAGCAAGCAGGTCTCCTTCCCTGCGGTTTTCAGGGTGGCTCCGGGAACGCGAGAGCAAACCGCGGCGAAGCTGGTCTCCTTTCCCGGTTTGCTCTCTCGTTCCCGGAACCCCGAGCAAGCAGGTCTCCTTCCCTGCGGTTTGCTGGGTGGCTCCGGGAACGCGAGAGCAAACCGCGGCGAAGCTGGTCTCCTTTCCCGGTTTGCTCTCTCGTTCCCAGAACCCCGAGCAAGCAGGTCTCCTTCCCTGCGGTTTGCAGGGTGGTTCGGGGAACGCGAGAGCAAACCGCGGCGAAGGTGGTCTCCTTTCCCGGTTTGCTCTCGCGTTCCCGGAACCCCCCTTGAAGCCGCCCAACAGCGCTGCAGTGTGGCCACATCTAACACCACTTGCAGCGCTGGTTGCTGTAAGTGTGGCCACTCTGCAGCGCTGGCCCTATACAGCTGTACTAATACAGCTGTAACAACCAGCGCTGCAAAATTTTAGATGTAGACATGGCCCCAGGTAATTAGTGCTGTTTGGCTTTGGGATTTAGCATTTAACCCTTAAGGGGTAACTTGATTCTTTACAAAAATTAAAATGTTTTTAAATAAAGACCAAGTCATGGCTGCAATAGGGCAGTCAAAATCAGGAGAATAGGGAGAGATTCTGAAGTCTTTTTGTTTGGTTGGGTTTTTTTTGTAACAATAGCAGATAAAAGCTGTAATGAAAGAATAAGAAATTAACAGTGACCCTCTGAAGCAACAGCAGAGGTGAGGTGCACAAAACAAAAAGAAGCAATGTTAAAAACACTGAGCCTTAAATAGCTCTGTGTAATCAGACTGTCACTTTTATAAGGGTACATGAAAACTCTGTAAGAACAAAACAAACAGTTACACCTTACGTAAAAATTAATATGGCTAATGTTTTAAAAAAGTTTTAGTATAGAAAGAATGTGCATTTTCCCTAGGACATGTGCAGTGTATATTGTAAAAAGGGGTAAAAAAATGCAAATGAAACATGCTGCTGAATTAAAATCCTATTAGGGCTCCAAAAAGAGCTGCAATAGGCTGTGTTTTCTTTTTCAGATCCCTGTGTGTTAAGACAGAGTCTCTGAGCTCTGCTGATGGCTTTGAATCCAAAAGCCAAGCCTGTGTTGATGCAAATTACCTAACTGATAAAGAAAGGTGAGAACTGCCAGCACAAAAGCAGCTGCCAATAAAGAAGATACCTGGTCAGCAAACAAATTGCCTACATAAAAGGCATGGTATAACAAGATACCTTTAATAGATTTGATGCTAATGTTATTGTTAATATTAAACATTAAAATAAATGTAATGTTAGTAAGTACCCCTGTAACAACTTATAGTGTGTATGATTTTTGGAAAAATCCTTTAAAAGTAATATGGTAATAATGCTTCTCAGCTATTACCTGTGAATAAACTTAAAGCTTTAACACAGCAGGAAAAACATTACAAACTTGGTCTGCTATATAAGAGGAAAAACTTGACGTACACCACCTCATGAATTTAATAACTAAACAGTGGAATAATTTCCGCATAACCCTTAAAAAGTAGAAGCCATTAAAACCTGGCCTGCCTATAAAACAAACAACAACAACAACAAAAAACACAAGAAAATATGGGGGTAATTCCTCTGTTTTGCCTGCAATCAGCAAGGGTATTTGTAAAAGAAAGGAATCTTTTAAGTAATAATCAATGCCACCCCAAAAGGGGTAGAAAAATGTTATTTTTGTCTCTCAGATAATCCAAAGTACTGTATAATGGGCTATGTGTATGTGTTAATTCTTGGGGAAAAGTGTTTAAAAAGTGTTAGCAACCCACTAGAAGACAAATGTAAATGTAATGTAAGTACTGTGTTTACCAATAATCACATTTACTATTTGCCACAACAACAACAACAACAAAAGAGTCTCAGCTTACTGTAAGCACTGATTTAGCTGAGTTCTCTATCAAGCTTGGCATTGAATGGCAAACAGTTACCAATCATCTGTTAAAAGGTAAAAAGGTAACATAGTTCCTAAAAAAACAAACAAACAAAAAAAATGTGGAAAACTGGACCATTCATATTACAAACACAAATGGGAACATGTTAAGAATTGCCACTACAGAAAAACATAACAGTTTACCATTGGCATAACATATTTTCTGGATGGTCTCCCACAACTACTGGCATACTAATGTTACTACCCCAATTGTGTTTTTGGTTTTAAATTGTATGTGTTTAATTGAAATGTTTAAAATGTGCTGGTGGATAAAACAAATGTGTGCAAAGCTAAAGCCACAGGCCCAAATCTCCTCCCAGTATTTTCTATTATGTGGACTAAATAAGAAGTGACACTGGCGATTAATAATCTTAGTGTCAAAAGAAGGATATGTAGGAGCAGGATTTTATAATGTCCCATAAGAATTAAAGTATAATTTGATTTCATCCTGCTAGCCACTTTTTTTAAATAGCAGAAAGAAATGACCCCCTGGGACTATAAGATTCTGTTTTCCCATATGCATTACAAATTGGGCCCTCTCTTAACTCTTTGTTTAAGATTTAGTTAGTAAGAGACAAGATTCTCTGTTGTGTTTATGTTAAGTAAATTAGAGAAACATTAAAGGCCTGGGTCTCAATGTAAATTGTCTTGGCTATCAATTGTAAAACTTAGCAAGGTTTAATTTGCAATGCCTTTTTTTTTGCTCGATATAAAATACTACTGTTTGTATTCTCAATCTATTTGTGTGAATGAGGAACGTATGCATCAGGAAAAGATAAGGTGTGAAAGCCATTGTTATAGCCAGAGTCAAGGAAGAAGTAGTAAAGAGACTTAAAGAACATCAAAGAATCATCAGGCACTGCTTACTACCCTGACGGCTGTTAAACTGTCTGGCATCTCAGAGTGGATACATGTTTCGCAGTGTAAGAATGCACCACCCCCAGCGAACCAGTCATTACCTCAGGACCACGCAGAGTCAATTGTGACTCCAGAAGAAGACGTAGAGGAACAGCCTGCAATACCTTACAATCTACGTTTTCGTAAGGGTTGCCGGAAGCAGACGACGACCTAAAGCAAGGCCCAAGAAGAAGCAGTAGTGAGCCTAGCGCCTGCTGCCTGGTGGATATAAAACTGTGACTGCAGTTCCCTCAGTTGAGGTTGTCAGAACCAGAAGGGCCCTGCCTCCAACATGAACCTCTGGTGGTGCCTGTTCCTCGGCTGTTGGTGTCTTAAGATCTGGGGAGTCCACAATGACAATTCTTTTATCCAGCAGCAAGTGTGGATAGCTCAGACCCTTAATATTTCTAAATGCTAGGTCTGCAGCCACATCCCTGCCCACTCTCAAACTGATGTTCCTGTCCTGGGTACCCATTCAATTCCCCAGACCTCACTGGAGGACCTTGTCCTTTTAACACAATATGGAACAGTAATGACACCTGGGAAGAGGTTATTGGCAGTTCCTTTATCCCACTTGGGGGAGTAATACACCAGGCAAAAAGGCTCCTGAGGTTACAAGCAGTAGTTGAAATAATGGCAAATGAAACTGGAGAAAGTTTAAAAACTCTGGCCAATGAAACAGGGGCGATCCGACAGGTGGCCCTCCAAAACTGTCAGGCATTAGACATAGTGCTGGCGGCCAAAGGAAGGACCTGTGCTCTCATTGGAAAAGAATGTTGTGTGTTTATACCTGACAATACCAATGAGGTAATAGATCGCGCTAGCCACTTAGAACAAATTGCATATCTTCCCCATGAAGAGCCGAGTTCTTTATGGAAGTGCCTAAGTAACCTGTATTTCTCTGGCATAGGAAACTGGTTGTTTCAGGGAGCCCTAACTATCCTGTTTGGAATCTTAGTGATTTTTGTATGCTTTCAGTTAATTTCCTGTTGTATCCAGTATTGTGTCACGTGGGTGACTGCCCCAAAACAGAGTCCTAATATGATGATTTTGAATATCACTGATGAACAAAGAGATAAGGAACGGTTAATTTGTGGAACCCAGTAATTGTTGGTCATGGCGTGCGCTTGACCAAAAGGAGGGATTGTGAAAGTAGAATGAATTATATTGTGAAAATAGAAAGGATTAAAGAAATGCTGTCTGTACCTTTAAGCAAAACTGTTGGAATGCTGCAATCCAGGTGTCTGGAATACAGACATTAACACAGAACAATTGCACCGTTTAAGCGCAATTGGTGAAGTATTAGCCTTAGATGGATAAGAATTAGTAAGGAAGTAGGATATGCATGCTGTGCCCCAGGTGAATTTTACTGTTTTGCTTTCTTTGTCCCTTTGTCTAATTCCCGCTCTTTTATCTGTAAAAATAAGACTGTTTGGGTCTTGCATGGCCACTCACATTATCTGGGTGTTATTGGCGGGGCGCTGCGATAATAAAACAGAGTGGTCTGACAAATTGTGAGTCCTGATTCTAAGTTTGACAGAGGTAAGATCTTAAGAAGCATTTTCAAAAATTGCATAAGCACTTGGGAGTTGAGCTGGGCAAGAGATGGATTTTCCCATTCCACAGACATTTTTGAGACATCGAAACATTTGCCCATCCTGAATCTGAATGAAAAGTTGAAATCTCAAATTTCTCTGGACCAAAACTCAGAAAAAAATGTTGATTCACATAAATCAAAATGGTTCCTTTTGATTACGCCCATTTTAATTTTTCAAAACTATAATTAGCTTTAAATTGTGAAATGAAAAGTGGTTTCAAACCAGATTTTTTCATGTTGAAAAGATTGACACATTTTGTTTTGACAATGTTTACATTTTTCAAAACTTTGTGTCAAAACATTCATTGAAACCAATCATTTTCCATATAAAGTTTGTTTTGATAAGCATTTTCCAATGAAAATATTTTGTCAAAAAAATTCTGACCAGTTCTATTTAGGAATCTAAGTTTAACTGAATGTCAGTAGGACTTAGGGTCATAGGAGCCACATTATAAAGGTATTTAGGTGCTTAAAAAGGCTGATGGGCACTTCTGAGAATCTCAGTAGGCAAAAAGAGCTCAAAATCCATGGGAATTAGGCACCTAAGTGCCTAGTGAGATTCTCAAGTTCTTATTTGCATCTTTAAGCACCTAAATACCTTTAAAACTCTGGTCTAAGTGCCTCAATTAGGCCTAAAAAAGGGGTTTATGTTCCTAAATCACTTGGGCACTTTGGAAAATTTTACCAGTTGGCATCTCAATGCACAATGGCAGTCAAAAAGGCAGAAAAAAAAGTTGGGAATCATTAAGAAAGGGATAAATAATAAGACAGAAAATATCATATTGCCTCTATATAAATCCATGGTATGCCCACATCTTGAACACTGTGTTCAGATGTGGTCACCCCATCTCAAAAAAGATATATTGGAATTGGAAAAGGTTCCGAAAAGGGCAACAAAAATGATCGGGGTATGGAATTTCTCTTCTGTCTGAGGAGAAATTAACAAGACTAGGATTTTTCAGCTTGGAAAAGGGACGGCTAAGGGAAAATATGATTGAGGTCTATAAAATTGTGACCAGTATAGCGAAAGTAGATAAGGAAGTGTTGTTTACTACATTTCATAACACAAGAACTAGAAGTTACCAAATGAAATTAATAGGCAGCAGGTTTAAAACAAACAAAGGGAAGTATTTCTTCACAGAACGCACAGTCACATCCTCTGGCAAAGATCTCCACAGGCTGAAGGCCAAGACTATAACAGGGTTCAAAAAAGTACTAGATAAATTCATGGAAGATAGATCCATCAATGGCTGTTAGCCACGATGGAGAGGGAGGGTGTCCCTAGCCTCTGTTTGCCAGAAGCTGGGAATGAGTGACTGGGGATGGATCACTTGATGATTATCTGTTCTGTTCATTCCCTCTGAAGCACCTGGTATTGACCACTGTCAGAAGAGAGGATACTGGGCTAGATGGACCTTTGGTCTGACCCAGTATGGCCATTCTTATGTTCTTATCTGATTTGTTGGTTATGGGCCAAATTCTTCACTGCCTTGTATCTTCTGCGGTGGTTTACACCTGTGCAAAGTGGAGGAGAAATGACACACCACCCTTTAGAATTGATAGTAGTTTACAGTCATTGTGCATAGATGTAAATGATTACACAAGGTTCAAGGGAATGGAGAACTGGGCTACACATTTCTACCTTGAAGAAATCATGTCATATTAACTGATAGGATATTGCAAACTACTAGATTACAGGACAGTCAGTCTCTTGTTGGAAGTGGTGGAATCCCTAGCGCTTTGTACGCTTAAAATTCGACTTTGCAAATCTATGGAGACTTTACCATACTCAGAATCCCGCCTAGGCAGGTGGTTGGACTAGATGACCTAACAGGCCTGTTTCACCTTCAGATAAATGTATGTAAATCATGTTAATAATAATTGCTAGTACTAGTTCAGAATCTTTCAGGCCAGGATCCCAACGTGCTTTATAAATGTAGGGCGATATTATTAACTTCCTTCAATGAGAAATTAAGGGACTGCTCAATACCATACACCAAGTAAGTGGCCAAGCTGGTGATAGAACCCAGACCTCTTGGCACCCAGTAGAGCTGGGTGAATTTTTTTTTTCAATTTTTTGCTAAAAATGCAGATTTGGCAACACACAAACATTCAGCAGATTTGTGTTGATTTTTGCCAAATTGTTTGAGTAAAAAAAAACAACACCTTTGATATTCTGAAAAATTGAAACATTTTGTAAATAAAACATTTTTGATTTTTCAGTTTGAAATGATTTCTTTCAAAATTTCATTTAGTTTTAATTTAAAAAAATTAGAAATGCTGAATCAAAACAAAACATTTCATTATGGAGTGGACTAAATGTTTTATTCGGCAGAAAACAAACTTGTTTTCAACTTGTTAATTCTGAAATGATTTTTCTCATTTTTTTCAATTGCCAGCAAACTGAATAATCCATTATTCTTTTAACTCTAGCATCCAATCCCTTGCTTTAACCATTAGACAGCACTGGCCTTTTCATCTGTGGCTCTTGTTTTGTAGTACGAAGTAGTAAGAGGAGCATTTCATGACTGAGCAGTTGCATGTAGATGGTTTTGTTTTAATCATCAGGATGATTCTGCTGATGCTGATTGGTATATATTTATATTATCATAGCACCTAGGAGCCCTACTCATGGATCAGGAGTGCAATATGCTAAGTGTTGTACAAACAAAGAACAAGAAGACAACCTCTGCCTCAAATTACACTTTTTATAAATCACAAGGAAAGAGCTGGCCTGCTTATTTAAACCATGTTAATTTTGATTCATTGGATTACACAATGTGTGCACCAGAAGAAACAATGGGTCAGAAGTGGGTGGCTGAGGGTTCATGGCCTTCAGCGCTCAAGAGGTCAGACTAGATCAGGTGTTCTCAACCTGGGGTTCAGGACCCCTCATGAGGTTATTACATGGGGGGTTGCGAGCTGTCAACCTCCACCCTGAACACTGCTTTGCCTCCAACATTTATAATGGCGTTCAATATATTTAAAAGTTTTTTTTGTAATTGATAAGGGAGGTTTCACTCAGAGGCTTGCTATGTGAAAGGGGTCACCAGTAAAAAAGTTTGAGAACCACTGGACTAGATGATCATGATGGTCCCTTCTGGCCTTAAAGTCTGAGTTTGTGAGATTCTTGGCTGGCGTCAACTGACTTCAAGGGAGCTACAACTGTTTACCTCAGCTGAGGATCTGGCCTCCTGTGTGCAGACCTAAGCTGTTTACATAAAGGTGTCCTCTACCAGGCCAAATAATTTGTTATTTTTGGCCTACAGGATGGACGTTTCTGTATTTGTCACATATTTATTGCTATGTTAACAGTAGGCTACTGACGAAGTCTTAAAAAATCCTCCCCAGTGGTTCCAGTGGTGTCTGCAGTCTTTAACCAGACCAGAGTGAGTACAGAGAATGCTGATATTGCATTGCGAGAGTCTCATTCTCCTCCTGGAATTAGAAGCTGATTAGCTTGCCAGGGTCATTTTGTCCTCTGACCAGGGGCAACTCTATGTTTTTTGCCACCCCAAGCACAGCAGTCAGGGAGCCTTCAGCGGCGGTTCTGCAGGTGATCTGCCGATCCCAATCCCGCTCCTTCGGCATATCCGCTGCTGAAGCCGCGAGACTGTCGGACTTCCCACAAAAACGCCACTGAAGGCTCCCTGACTGCCGCCCTCATGACAACCGGCACAGCGCCCTGCCCCTCCCCGGCTTGCCACCCCAGGCATGTGCTTGCTGTGCTGGGTGCCTGGAGTTGCCCCTGCCTCTGACTCTTCTATACAGGCAGAATATATAGGTACAAATTGGTGCCAAGGACGTTTAGACTTAGATGCTCTCTAGTGAAGATGTACTTTTGTATCCCTCAGTTATCACACCAGGTCCTCAGCAGTGTAAGACCTCATATTTCCACTTACTTCAATGGAGCTATGTGTTTTACACCAGCTGAGGATCTGGTCCCATGGGTTTGTTTATCAGGTATAAATGATTCAAAATAAAAATGTAACATACTAAAATACAACTAGAATGGTGCTTCATTTCAAAAGAGGCATCTACTGTGGGTGGGGAGCTAGGGCTTTATTAAACACTGAAGCACCGCACACGACTGTTATAAAGCACATGCATGCTGGTGGCAATCAGAAATAACTCAGCTGAAGGTCAATGAAGCTGCACCAGTTCACAACCAGTGCGAATGAGATCAAAATCTTTAGAATTGCCTTGGTGATTAAATTAGACATCTCAAATGAACACTTTGGGCCAGACTCAGCTGGAGCTATGCCAATTTATACCTGCTGAGGACCAGACGCTTAACACATTCAGTCAGGTTAACTGCTGTATGTTATTGTGAGACAAATGTTTAAGGGTTTTTTTTTGTTCTGTGTTTGTACAGCACCTAGCACACAGGAGTCCTAGTCCCTAACTGGAGCTCCTAAGTGCTACCACAATACAGATAATTAATTATAAGTGAGCTTTCATATCCTAGTGACAAAATTCTTCTTTCAGGTCTCTACTGTGGTTTTTTGCTCCCTCCCTGTATACAAAGATGTATGAAACTTCTACACATGTAGGAAGAGCAGAATAGGGAAGCTGATCTCTGTTGCATAGATCAAAGAGCAGCAGTTTTTTCCACTACATGCCATATCACATGTGACCATTACCAGTGGTTAGAGCACTGGACTGGGTTTGTGAACTCATGTGGTCTCACTTTCCACTGCCTTGCATAGTCATTTGCACCTGAAACTAACTGGATAGAAACTAATGTTTCAATCGTACAAACACATCTGAGTAACTTTAAGTGATCAGATCCATTGATTTAAATGGAACTATTCAGGTGACTAAAGTTACTCATCTGCAAAAGGTTTCAGTGGATAAAAATTCTACCTTATGCGGGGGCTTAACAAGTTCATTTGATTATTTTAGACTTGGTATTTCTGTCTTTCTAAGTTTAAATTAAATGCTCATAGAATCATATGACTGGAAGCAACCACGAGAGGTCATCTAGTCCAGTCCCCTGCACTCATGGCAGAACTAAATATTATCTAGACCATCCCTGACAGGTGTTTGTCTAACCTGCTCTTAAAAATCTTCAGTGACGGAGATTCCACAACCTTCCTGAGCAATTTATTCCAGTGCTTAACCACACTGACAGGAAGTTTTTCCTCATGTCCAACCTAAACTGCCTTTGCTGCATTTTAAGTCCATTGCTTCTTGTTCTATTCTCAGAGGTTAAGGAGAATAATTCTTCTTTCTCCTTGTAACAACCTTTTATGTACTTGAAAACTTATCACGTCCCCTCTCAGGCTTCTCTTCTCCAAACTAAACAGACCCAGTTTTTTTTCAATCTTCCCTCATTGGTCATGTTTTCTAGACCTTTAATCATTTTAGTTACTCTTCTCTGGACTTTCTCCAATTTGTCCACATTTTCTGATGTGTCCAGTTCTGGACACAATACTCCAGTTGAGGCCTAATGAGCATGGAGTAGAGTGCAAGAATTACTACTTGTATCTTGCTTACAACACTCCTGCTAATGCATGCCAGAATGATGTGTTGTTTTGTTTTTTTCTCAGCAGTGGTAATCTGACTCATATTTAGCTTGTAATCCAGACTTCTTTGGAAATACCACTTGCAATAGCACCTCAGTACAAATGTGTGCTGACAGGATGTGTTGGGTTTTGCTGAATACACAGAACAGCACAGCCCTCTAGTGGTAGAAAATAAAAATGTATAAACAGGTGATAGCGTAACTATTCCTGGTGGTTATTATACATCACTCTGTTGGTGGTTGGGACTGATAATTTAATTACTTGGGTAAATAGAAAATGAAACTCAATAGAAAACTAGATGTTTGGCAATGTTTTCAGATAAACTGGAAAGTTTATTCTTCATTTAAAAATGTGATTTTAAATAATATTGTGGATTAATTTGATTCTCCTGAATTTCAGTGATTATTATCACTATCCATAGAAACAAGGGAAAATCAGTGAGAACTGTATAAGAAATACAGTCTACATATCACCAGATAAGATTCTGCAGGCCTAACACCCTGCTTTACATGCAGTATCCTCTTGATTCCAGTTTTGGACCATTCTCTAAAATATCTACCAATATCTAAATTCTGGTCCACAGATCCATAGTCATTCTGTGGCCCCACAAGGCCTTGCCACTACATCTTAGTGCTAAAATTGCAACAATATTTGCTTTGCAGGGGAAGAAATGACTGAACAAGGTACAAGATAGGGAAGAATCAGCCCCTTGATTTTGTGAGGTGAACAAATATCCCCTAAATGTTAAGAATGAACTAAACAGCTCTTCACTTCTAACCTAAATCAGATGTGAATTTAGGGCTCCCTGGATAGACTTCTGTATTATCTCTGCTGCCTAATCACTCTTCTAATCTGTGTATAATAGAAGAGTAGAAATGGAGGGAGTGAAAATAGCACCAAGACAGTTCAATAAGATTCAGATTGTATTAAATGTGAATATGCTAATCAAATCCCCCTCTAAAAAGAAAACAGGGAAGGACCATGTATATTTTGGAAGACAGGACAAAAATATTTGCAATCTTGACCAATTAAATAGCAGCAGCAACATGACCACTTAATGCACATCTAGTGCCTTTAATTCAAGGATCTCAGAGTGCTGTACAAACATTAGTTAATTAAAGCCTCACAACACCCCTGGATGGTAAATATTCCACCCTCCATTTTACAGATGAATTAAAAAAAAAAGTCCCATAAAGGCAAATGCAAAGTGGCTCACATACTCAGGAATTATCATATGCAAGGTGTAATAAGAGGGTATAACTGGGAATATAAGGGGTTTTTATAAAGATGGAAGGGATCAATTATTCTCATTAGTCAGTGATACCAGAACAAAGAGATGGTGTAACAGGGTACTGGCCAGGAGGTCCTGAGCCAGCCCTCTGTTAGCCCAGCTCCAATTAAGAAGCATTAATTGGGGTTGGCTGAGTATGCCAGGCCTAATTGCTAGAAGGGAAGCTCCTGTGGGCCTCATTAGCCAGGGCACCATGTAAGGCTGGCAGGACAGACAGAAGTAAGGGGGAAAGCAGAGAAAGGGAAGGGGGCCTGGGGCTTACCAGCTTGGAGTCCCCCAACTCCCCTTTTCCCAGCACTGCTCTGCTTTGGGTACCTTGCTCTCAAGCAGCTAGCCCTTCCCACTCAAGGGCTAGAGTAAGACTCCTTCAGCTCCTGGCCCCTCAGGGCCAGCTAGGCTCTGATTGAGCTGGCAGCACCTGTGGTCAGCTACTCCCTCAGCTGTTCTCCCTCCTTTTATCCCAGCCAGGGCCCTCTCCCTGGCTGCTTTTAACCCCTGTTCTGCTGGAGTGGAGTAGCTGCCCAACTACAGATGGGTATAAACTGCAGCATGAGAAATTTGGCTGAATATGGTAAGAAGCTGCGTCTGCTACATTCACCATCAGCATAAGTAGGTGCTACTGCCTTGACTTTGGCTGTATGACCTCCTTTGGCTTCACTTCTGCCACTTATATTGACCACATATCAATGATGAATTTGACTTTAGAACTTAAGGAACCATCCAGGCAATGGAACAAGCTACTAAGGGAGATGGTAAAGCCCCATGGGAAGAGAGATTTGAGACCGATTGTCAAATTCAGAAGGGATATTTAGGTTGGTCTAAGTTAGCCTCTCTGATATATAAATTCCCTTTAACATACTTACATCCAGTGAGTAAGGGAGTCTCTCTAAGCTGGGGTCATTTACATGTCAAGTAGATATAAAGGGGTAACCTACTTAGACATTATGACACCCTCCTATTGTTTTTTTTTTCTCATTATTCTCCTCTCTTCTGGCCATTTTTAGACTTTCTCTACACTTTGCCTCACCTCTGAGTTCAGAAATCACCCGTAGTGGGATGGATGAGGGTTAATTAAATGAATCTTACTGCAGTACAAATGGATGGACTACCTGGCTTACTGGAGGTCCCTTTCAGCAAGTAAGAGTGTGGGAAATCTGCTTTACCATTAAAAACATCCTGATGTGTTAAGATGTTTCCTCAGCATAGTGCCATCCCTTGTGCTGCAGCCACCATGCTATCTTTGTTATGCCAACTCGCAACAACTTTTTAAACGCATGGCTGTATATCTGTAGAATCTTCATTCATTCAAATATCTGAGTGTGGGGGAGAAGGCAAAGCTGTAGGAAACATGCTTAAATATTCATGTCTGCCATGTAAACAAATACTCTATGAATAAAGTTGCCATTGTGCCCTCTATTTTGTCCTGCTTTTGTGACTGACTTCTGACTGGCACACAGGGAATGCATTTAGCATAAGAGCCGTGTGGCAAACCTTAGCTCCAATATTCTGCTTGCCCAGCATGTAGGGAACTCCTTGGAAGTAGTTCTTTGGTACTGAAGTGGGAGGATGGGAGACAGTAATTCTATTAAGAAAAGATCAAAGGGAAATTCACAGTATCCTCCTTGTGAAAAGACTTCCAGAATTCTTTACTGGTGCTGATTGAATTTCATTGCTGAATTGCCAGCTTCGGAGACTGCAGACACTAGAATGTGATAATATGCTCTTAGTTCGCCGCCTTTTTTTAATACAATGGCATCAGTTTGGCTGAGCTGCAGGCTCCTAAGAGCTGCTAGGGAAAGAAACAAAGAGCATGAAATACTAACGTTGCCATGAATTTGAGTTGGGGGGACAGATTAAATGGCTATTAGGAGCCCGGCAGGGAAAAGCTACCCAAAGAACTCATTGTGTCAATGTACCCAAACAATAAGCCAGACTGATAAAAGCCTTCTTTTATTTATATGGCTTCTGCCTTTGCAGGGAGCAGAGGGAAGAAAACATTTACGCCTGTGCTTTCCCCTCACCCACTATGGTAATTTAGGGCTTGTTGTTAGAGATAGTGAGGGTTTTTTTTGACTAAATCTTTTTTTCATTGGAAAATGCCAATTGATCAAAATCAGGACTGTGTCAGTTTTGAGAAAATTTTCATCAGGAAGATTTCTTAGGTCAAGAATGGAATTTCTGGTCAAACTGGAAGGGATAGAGAGTGTATGTGTGTATTTATGCAGGAAGGGGGAATCTCTCTGAATTTCTCTTGTTGGAGCCCCTGTTGGAGCTGTTCTACTTTGAGTAAATAAAGAGAGAAGCTGGGTGAGGTAACAGGTGTTATTGGACAAACTTTTGTTGGTGAAAGAGACATGCTCCATTGAAGGATTTAAAAAGACTCTTCATCTCTGTGAAGCTCAAAAGCATCCTGGGACCAACACAGCCACAACAGCACTACAAATATTCATTGGGCCAGACAGCAAGAGACTGGTTCTATTGATCAGTGGCAGGACATTTAGGCCTGGGCTACACTAGCGGGGGGCATATTGAGCTAAGATAGGCAACTTCAGCTATGCTGTTAGCGTAGCTGAAGTTGAAGTATCTTAGTTAGACTTACCTGGCCATCCCCATGGCGGTGAGTTGACCACTGTGGCTCCCCTGTCTACCTTGCTTACTCCTCCTGCCAAGGTGGAGTACAGGCGTCGATTCAGAGATTGATTTATCACATCTAGACGAGATGCGATAAATCGATCCCTGACACATCAAACACTACCCGCCAATTTACCTGGGATGTGGTAAATCAGGCAGAGGAGAGATTTTAACTTGGGTTTCTGACATCTCAGTTGTGAGTCCTAGCCACCGGCTTACTGGGTGGGGTGTGTCTTTGCCCCACCTATTCCCCAGCAGAGTGAAAACAAATTCTAAAACTTCAAAGTTTTTTCTGAAACTGAAGCCCAGTTTTCTGGCCAGCCCAGCTTGTTTTGGCCACCAGGTCCTAAGAAGGAGCTTCAGCATATTATATTAATCGGAGTGCAAATATAACAGGAACTTATTGAAGGTACATGGTCTCTTGGATAGGGCACTGGACTGGAAATCAAGAAACCTACCTTTCTAATTCTGGCTCTGGCTGACCTTGGGCAAGTCACTTTGCCTTTCTGTGCCTCTTTCCCTTATGTCTTGTCAATTTAAATAAGATCTCCAAGGATTATTTGTTGCTATATGTTTGTGCAGTGCTTAGCACAAAAGGGCCCTAAAGTTAGAGCATCTAGGCTCTTCTGTAATAAAAATAAATAATATTTCAAAATAGAGAACTTGAACATTACTGAGATGACTGTGCCGGGGCCTATTTACAAATCTTAGTGTCTCCTGCAGGAAAAAATGAGGCCCACCGCCCAGCATGGACACTTAAAAAACACACTGAAAACCATTTCTTTGCTCAGTTCCAGCAGGAGTTGTCATTGCCAGGAACAGTGTGGTAATGAATCTCATGAGCTAAGGGGGAGCCAAATTAACAGGGAGAAAAAAATTAAGGCAGCCAGCAATACTGATTAATGAACAGTTTAGCACTGGCTATGATGCCAGGGACCCCAGAGGAGTTGTGAATATGATGGGGATTGAACCATGGGAATAAAGAGACAGCTGAGAACTGGCTACTGAGAGAACTGGAGGCCCAGAGGTGAAGTGTATCCCAGTAGCTAGTTTTCAGCTGTCTCGTTACTGCCAACATTCAGTCACCATCATGTTCACAACTCCCAGAGTCTGGTCCCCATAATGATCTCAGTTCCAGGTCTGTCTTGTGTCCTTACTGCTTTTTGGCTCCCTAGATTTAGTCCCCCCTATAATGCTCTTAGCTCTGTGGACTTGTAGAAATCTGACATTTCCTGGCAGCTCAGTTTTTAATTTCTCCTTCTTGCCGATGTAATGGGCTTGAGACTTGTTTGCCAGCTCTCCAATTTGTAACACATGTCAGACAATGCAAGTAACCTATAGCTCTACTAAGGTATCCTTGCTAGTTTAGTATTTCTCAGCTGCACTGTAAAGAATAAAACAGTGTAAAACATGGGTACTTTCTACAGAAAAAAAAAATTATCTTCCATTGTAGATCCCTCTGCTTTTTTTCTTTCCACTAGTCGCTGCAGTCATTTTCATACACTTGACTTGTACAATCTTCTCCTGACCGAAGTCATTTGAAAGGCCTCCTTGCTCCCTGTTAGACACGAAGGGGGCAGTAGTAGGCAACCATTTCTCCAACAGACAAATGAGACAGAGGTATGCCATCAGCATATTAAGCAATTAGCCATTCTTCCCAGTGCCAGTTACTGCTTTGTGTTGCACTGTGTCCTGTTACATGGGACAGATGAGTGCTTTCCTCTCTAAAATGTGCCAGGTTGCTTTCAGGTTAGATATATAGTAGCAGTGTTAGCAATGCCTTTGATTTACTTGTACATAATGACTTTTATCCCAATGAGTCATCGAATCGTGGGTCCAGTCTGACAATGTTAAGAGCATATGCAGAGCCAATGGGCCTCCTACTTCAAGGTACTGGGCACCTACTTCAGTAGATGTCAGGGGTAGAAGGCACTTAGCACCTTGCATGGTCGTGGTGTGTTGAGTAAGAATTACTGGTGCATAATGTCACTCAGGATTTGGCCCACAGAGATGAAGAAGGTTATAGTGCATCTAGTCCGTATCTGTGTCACAGCAGAATTGTTTTCTACAGTATGCTATTTTATTGCAGAGGAGAGGACACTTCAGCAGTCAGCCTATTCCTGTGTGAAACTCTATGTAATTTGTAGCCACCTTTGCATGGATCACTTTAGCCTACAGCAGCAGTAAAAACTATTCTTTCCACTTGTGTATTGCCTTTTATCTGAGGATCTCAAAGTATCTGTAAATGTTAATTACGTAAGGCACCAACCCACCCTCAGATACGCTTCTGGAATGTGCCATGGCAGCTGTTTAACAGCACACAGCCTCGGTAGACCGTACTGGCTGAATTTGCCATTAGTATAAGGGGGTGCAAATACACCAAAGTCAATGGAGTTGCAGCCAATGACACCAGTTGCGAACTAAGCCCTGTCTAGGTGAAAGAATAAGAGAGCACAGTGGTATTGCTCTTTGGTGTTGGTTTCAATGCTGCTGAAGTGTCAAAAAGAAAATCCAATTGAAATTCTCCCCATGAACATGATCAAAGTTGAAGAGAGGCACAATATCCCGCTAGTGAACTCCAGAGAACCCTGCCTTCTGGTCCTCCCCAGATGTCTCATCTCTGCTTTTTTCAGCCAGTTACACAGCACAGGGCACAGTCTGACCCAGGCAAAAATCCTGGTACACCTGTTTGCTTCTTAAAAGCAAAGCTGGCTCTTTGATGAGAGCTTTATTAACACGGTGCAAAGCTTTCACACTTCCCTATCACACAGTGCACAAATACATACCAAAGTGGGACATCACAAAGCTGAATCACTTTTCCAATTGAAACAACCAAGGAAATTTGAGAGGGCTTGTCATTCCCCAAAGTGGAATTTCACCAGCTGGCTAGAGAATGGAGCACAGGAGCCTGACTTCTAAGCACAAGACCACACTGCTCATCCCTAGTTTGGGAGGATAGGGAAGATGAGTTGAATAATTCATTTTCTTCCTCCTATAAATATCAGCCATATTCAGCTACCAGCTAACTGGAGTGTACGCACCAGAATTCCACTAGAATTTCCTAGTCTTATCAGTTGTTATGATAAGTGCTTAGGAATCCAAGTCTCTAAGGTCAGTTTGTAGTAGACACTATACAAACTAGTAACAAGCAAGAGAGTCCTTGCCCCAGGTGGTTCACAATCAGTATGTCAAACAGAATGCAACAGCTGGATGGAACAGACAAACAGGCTTGTGGTGGGGTGGGAGGATGTGATACTAAGTGACCAGAGTTTAAGAATAAGTCAAGGCTTACCACTTGCCCAACCAATGCCAGATGGCAGTGATTGGTAAGCATCATGGATAAGGTAGATTTTAAGGAGGCATTTAAAAGGGGATAAGGTTCTTGCTTTTATGAATTTTAATAGGGAGATTTTCACATGGGGAAGATCAGGGCCGGCCTTAGGATTTATGGTGCCCTAGGCGAGATTATTAAACTGGTGGCCCTGTGCCTGATCTGCTCTTAGCAACACAAATGTAAGCTTACAGTATTGGAAAACTTGCCACATTCACGTTATTAAAACCAGTTTAACTTAATTAAGCACAATGTAATGCTGATGGACTAGCACTAAAGAAGCAGCACTATAGAAAAAATTCTGATATGACAGAATGATGCAAATAATATATTTTTTTTAATTTATCAAAATTTTATTGGAAATTTATATGAAGAGGTATTGAAACAAAGATTTGTTTTTAATTAAAAGCAATCTTTCTGGCTTTTTTGGCTGCAAAATCAGTAATAATGTCATCGTATGACAAAGACAAAGTCGTGTCTTGTTCGATTGCAAGAATAGCAAGACCAGTTAAGCATTCCTGACTCATTGTAGAGCAGAGATAGT
The DNA here is from genome assembly GCF_007399415.2 of Gopherus evgoodei. NCBI lineage: Eukaryota > Metazoa > Chordata > Testudines > Testudinidae > Gopherus > Gopherus evgoodei. Next base: position 228,840,161 of record NC_044322.1, read on the forward strand.
TTTTAATGAGCTTTAGTTTTGAGAAACTCCGTTCTCCTGATGCTACTGTTACAGGAATTGTCAGTAGAATACGAGTGGCAACGTACACATTAGGATATATGTCAACAAGTTTGCGGGTATGAATAAACTGTACAATGTCCATCACCGATTTTGCATGTGGCAACATTGATGACAGTGTACTCAATTCTTCGTACAGTTCAAGTCCATTTAAATCAAAACTATCACCGTGCTTCAGGAGGCTCTCTAGGTTCTTGCACTTTGTCATTAGTTGCTCTTGTTTTCCTATTTTGTTGAATTTAGTTATGTCATACAAAAATCCAAACTGTTCATGGTGTACTTGCAAGGTATTAAACCTTTCATCAACAGCAGATACTGCTTTATCCATCACAACATTAAAAAATTCAACCTCAAATTTCTTTTCTGGATTGTCTATGGGCTCATCTGCTCCTTCATATTCCATTTGTAGTTTTTTCCTTGAAACTCGTGTCACATCCGCACATGGAAATTTTGGTTTTACACCGAGTGCCTGTGCAAGCTCTCTTGCTGTAACCTGTGCTTCTTTGAATCCATGTTCTCTGTATTTCACTAAAAAGTCTTGTGTGTTGTTTAGTAAGGTAAGTGTTGAATCAAGCTGCATCATTGGACTCTGCATTATTTTGCTTACACTTGAGATTTTAACAAGAATGTCATACCAGATTACGACAGATGTTAGAAACTTGAAGCTGGATATTTCAGAGGCCAATGACTGTGCTTCACTTTTAGCTTTTGGATCTCTGGCTTCTTCCGAAATAGCAACCAATGCTTCATAAACTTCCTCAGATTGATATCTCAACGTTTTTACACTTTCTACTCTGCTTTCCCAGCGTGTCTCAGATAGAGGCTTAACGGTAATACCATTGACATGTGCTTTGAATATTTGCCATCGTTGAGTGGAAGCTGAAAAGAGTATGTAAATGCGTTGCAGCAAACCAAAAAAAGATATAGCTTCTACAGAAGACTTGGCCATATCACACAATATCAAATTAAGGCTGTGGCATGCACATGGAACAAAAAAGGCTCATGGATTTTCTCTCAGCAATCTAGCTTGCATGCCAGAAATGCATCCTTTCATATTGGCGCCATTATCATAGCCTTGTCCTCGAATGTTCATTATGGACAATCCCATTTGTTTTAGTTCGTCAAGGAGAGTTTGAAGAAGTCCAAAACCTGTAGTGTCTTGTACTTCTAAAAATGTGATAAACAATTCCTTAACTGTAATCTGTGCTGAATCACTAATGTGGACAAATCTCACTATTAATGACATCTGTTCTTGATGACTTATGTCCGGAGTGCAATCTAGAATTACGGCAAAATATTTTGCCAAAATAACCAATGAAACAATTTTGTCTCTCACTTTATTACTCATTAGCATGATCAGTTCATTTTGAATTCTTGGTCCCAAATAGTGGTCATGTATTTCATTTTCAGTTACTCTTCAGAGATGTTCACTCATCACTGTCTCAAATTTTCCCAGCAGTTGTACAAGGCCCAAAAAATTTCCATTTTGGGGCTGGAATAATTTCTCAATGCTTCCTCTAAAAGCAAGATTGTTTGTTGATAGATATTCAACAATAGATAATAGATGTTCAAGAACACGACGCCAATGCTGCTTTTCTGACTCCAGCAGTCTTTGATTTTGGGCATCAAGAGTTGTCTGGTTTTTTAACCTTACACTCAGCTCACACCATTTGTGCATACTTTCAATGTGGTATTGTGCCTTTTCATGTTGTGGTAATATGTGACTAAGATTTTTCCAATCATTAATACCCATGGTTGCTATCTTAAAATTGCAACTATTGAAAATCTTGCATGGGAAACAAAATACAGCATCCTTGCATTTAGAGTACACAAGCCACCGTCTGTTGACAATTTCACCATTAGAAAGTCTTTTGTAGTAATTGTTTTTTGTGAATTTCCTACCTTTAATGTCTTTAGGATATTCAAGACCTTTTATTCTCACAGGGCCTTTCTCAAGTATAATGGCACGGTATTTGTTGTTTGATTATTGCGGCCATGTGCCAATGTCATCTATATCCCATGCTAGTACAGTTTCAACTGTTTTAATTTCTTGTTTTGTGTCTGCATCTGTTTCAAATGATTGTTCTGTGTGTTCTTGCATTTCTTGAGCTTCATCTGCATAAAAATTTTCTTGGGAAGTTACATGATGATCTTGATCAACTTCGTTGTTTTCATGATGTACAAACTTAAGTATAGAACCCTTCTGTGCTTCTACAGCTAATCCTATTTCATTTTTCTGTTTTCTTTTTTGTAACCCAGAAGGTTGTTTTCGATAGGACATAACTTATAAGAGTGTTTTTTAAAGAAATAACTGTTTAAATTATTGTTATTATCAGAAATATTATTTAAAATAGCTAATATAGGATAGCCATGAGCCTGTGAACTTGAGCTAGTGCGAAGACTGAGACACAGTAGAGTTGGAAACCCATGTCATTTTTACAAAGCCACTTTTTAGTTTTAAATGTATAATGGGCATTAGTCTTAATGTTAGTTACAACTCTATTTCAACTTTATACTGTAAATAGATCAATGGCATTATCCAGTTTAATAAGCTGGGTTTCCAAACAGTGGGAAAATATAACCCTAGTTTTACTCGTAGGTAAAGCACAAAGTGACCAAAATGAAGTCAGCACAGAATCATCTCATCTAGATTAACGTAGCACAGAAATGTTACAGAAGTCCTGTTGTGCCTTATTTTTGTTTGGAAAGACATTAGCAATAGCAGCACATTCACATGATAAAATACATGATAAATCACTGCCTCTAAAGTTCCATTAAAAACTGACATTTTCACAGCTCTAGCATGATCTGCTGTACAGATTCTTCACAAAGAAGTGTCCCTGGCCTTTTTAACTCATATTAACTATGTATTTACTTTATGAAAGTTGGAGAAAACATTGTGAAAACATAAAACATTGGCTGCCCAACTTCTGGGCTGGCAAAAGTTATACTGACTCACAGGGGAAAAAAAAAGCAGGAGAATCTTAGTACAACATATGGTCACTCTATACCAGGGGTCGGCAACCTTTCAGAAGTGGTGTGCCAAGTTCACTGTAATTTAAGGTTTCTCGTGCCAGTAATACATTTTAATATTTGTAGAAGGTTTCTCTCTATGTCTATATTATATAAATAAACTATTGTTATTATCTGAGGTCTTGGCCACCGGTCCTGCTCAGGCCACTGCCAGCTGAGTAAATGAAATCCCAAACCGGCAGCGGGCTAAGCGGGGCTAGTGGCTGGAACCCTAGACAAGGATCCCAGGCCCTGCTCAGCCTGCTGCTGGTCTGGGGTTTTGACCACCAACTCCTGCCAGCCAGGATCTCGGCCACCAACCCCCCCTCAGCCTGCTACCAGCCTGGGATTCTGCTCACCCAGGCTGGCAGGAGGCAAAGTGGGGCGGCGGCTGAGCTCCTGACTGGCAAGGGGCCGGCAGCCGGAACCCCGGAGTAGCAGTAGGCTGAGTGCTGCTGGCACCCCAGACTGGCAGCAGACTGAGCCAATCAATCCCCCACCGGCCCTGCTCAGCCTGCCACCAGCCCACTCAGCCCGCTGACGGCTGACTGAATGCAACTCCAGGCTGACAGCATGTTGATTGGTTCAGCTGGCCTACTCAGCCCACTGCCAGCCTGGGATTCCTTGGGGGTCCCCAGGCCAGCAGCAGGTGCTGAGTGGGGCCGATGGCTGATATCCCAGCTGGCAATAGGGCAGCAGCCGGAACCCCAGAGCAGTGATGGGCTGAGCTGCTCAGCCTGCTGCTGCATACCATCAAAAATCAGCTCACCTGCCACCTTTGACACGTGTGCCGTAGGGTGCCGACCCCTGCTTTATACACTAGTAAGGAGATGAGCATATTACAGTTGTTGGAGGGCTCTTATCAGGAGTAACAGGCTATAGGAAAGTCAGTCAACATTTTTTGTTTCTCTGATGAAGACTGGCCCACTCCCTGCCTCAAACCAAACCTGTCACTAATAAGTGTCAACAACTTAATTTTCTGTTTTTGGCTAAGATGTTGATTTTTTAAAAAAAAATATTGAAATTGGATTCAGGATTGTTAGCAAGAATTTTTGGCAAACAAAGTTGTTAAATGACAATCTAAATGGCAACACAGTACTGCTTTCATGCTTGGCTCACCCCCCAGCCTGCTGGTCCAACAGCTGCAGTAGAGGAGGAGATAGGTGGAAAACTGCAGGACCCCAAAATCCAACTCTTGGGGTGCAGAGTGGCAACAGCAGCAGCAAACCCTCAGGTCCAATCACACACCAATGGGCACCACCACCAGCCTTACGACCATGGTGAAGTTAGCACAGCATCTGATCTCAGGGACGGGGCACCCACGGAGCCACAGCAGCTCATCCTGCCCTGTGCAGCTCCCCCCGGATGAGATGGATCGCTGGCAGCTGCCAGCCCGGGGGAGAGGCGCTCCCCAGCTAGGATGGCCAGATCCAGATGTCCTGATTTTATAGGGCCAGTCCCGATATTTGGGGCTTTGTCTTATATAAGCACCAATTACCCCCACCTAGAGTGACCAGACAGAAAGTGTGAAAAATAAGGACAGGGATGGGGGGTGGTGGTAAAAGGAGCCTATATAAGAAAAAGACCCCAAAATTGGGACTGTCCCTATAAAATAGGGATATCTGATCACTGTACCCCAATCCCCTATCCTGATTTTTCACACATCTGGCTAACCCCAGCCAAGCCCTGTGTGACATTCCAATCCTGGCTGCCTGCCCAGGAAGTGAGTTACTTTCACTTTCATTCCTCAGCAGGCAGCCAGCCAGCCCTCCTCCCACCTATCCCCCAGCACCTCACCCAACCCAGCCCTGATGGAGGGGAGGGAGGAGAGAGAGAGGGGTGCTCCTGGGGAGGAGGGAGAAAGGAGGGGGTGCTCCGTGGGGAGGGGGGGAGAAGAATGGATGTTATGGGGGCAACAAAGGATACTGGTTCCAGAGCCACAGAGCCTGCCTCACCTCACCTCAGCCGGGGGGAAAGAGTCACACTGACAGGTGAGCTCCTTCCCCAACCCCTACTCCCTCCCCTTCCCAGAGACCCCAGCAGCCAATCCCATTCCTCAGACTGTGCTGCATTCGGCTCTCTCTAGGACCCAGCAGCCCTGCTTCTACACTGTCTGGGCTGCCTGCTGAGTGGTGCCCCCAGGCAGAGTGAGGCCCTATGCAGCTGCCTGTTCTGCCTATGCTTAAGGACGGCCCTGGGGAAGATGGAGGAAGCATTGCAGAAAGCCCAATGGTGTTATAGGGAGATGCATGCAGGTCAGCAGTTGAGTCTTGCATCACCGGAAGAGTGAAGATAGGAGTCAACATCTGCCTTTTGATCAGCTGGAGGAGTTTGTCTTTAAGTTGTCAGGAGTATTCTACTGCAATAGCTGCGATGATGTTGGATTTATAAGCAATAATACTTTATACTTCCACCTGCTTTCAAAGGGACTCAGAGCACTCTTCATATATGAATTGATTGACTAACCCTTACAACATCCGTATGAAGCAGGTCTATCTCCATCTATAAGATAGAGATACTAAACTATAAAAAGATTTAGTGAATTTTCCAAGATAACACAGTATATTAGCAGGAGAACCAGGAATAGAGTCCAGGTGACCCGCCTCTACTCTTGTGCCTTAAGCACAACATTTTCCTCCCCACTGGTGGGAACTCATCCCTATGCACAGAGCTTGGACAAGGTCTTTGTGCCACGTAAGTCTCATTTAAACCTTCAAAGTAGGGTCTAAGTGGGACTCAAGTGTTGTATAGGTTTGGTGCATGCCATCTGGCCGGGGATGAATTTCATTCTTACTGACAGACAAGGCAATAGCAATTGTGAATGCATGGGATAAAAAACAATCTCTCTTTTCCTGGCTTTGAAGGACCATTTACTGTGTGCAATAGGAATAGTCAGTCAAAACTGATTTCTCAAATTATTTTAATGCTAATAGTGGTTAAGCTCAATCAGTTGTCCAGGTGGGAAATAAAAGGTGAAGATTCTCAAAATCATCAACAAGGTCAGATCTTCAGAGCTGTCCTTAGAGGCCCTGTGACAAATAAGTCTATGGTTCATTGTACTCCTTCTCTGATGCTGGGCAGCAGAACTACAGAGAGAAAAGTCATAGTTTCTATACTGTTACCTATCAGCTCTGTGTTCTTGAGGAACCAGTGCACAGTATCCAGCTTGACTCATGAAAGACCTTCCCCTCCTCCAAGCCTCTGCTTGAACCAAAACCGATCAGAAGAAAGACTTACAGAAAGCAATGAAAAGGCAGTGGAAGACCCACCTAAAGCCCCCTGGACAAGGGTGACAGGATAAAGGATACTCCCCTAGCGTCATTTGCATCAAGGATGGAACAGGGAGACATCCCCATTAGCATACAGAATGGAGAACAGAGATTCCAAGGCAAGAACCGCGTTGAACTCTGGGACCAGAAAAGCAGGGAACCACTGCATGATGGGGCATCTCTGCTCCAGATGTTAATGAACTCACCTCTGCACACACCCAGCTCAGTAGTTATCAGACCAATTCTAGTAATAAATCCTTCGTTAGTATCCAAAATACTGAAGCTGCCTAATTGCATTGTGAGCTCCGTGGAAGGAACACTGCCCATAGCCAGGAATGAGCAGTTCCTATTGTCTAGCCTGAACAAAACAACTTTGGTATATTCCCTTCAGCCATCCATTTATCCATAAACAAATCTAGTGTTCTCCCTTGAAACATTGTTCTTTCCCTACAAAATCTCCTACCCACGCTCAAGTAAGTGCTCTGATGTCTGGATCCAAAATCTGCATCCGTTTCACTGGGACTTCATCTTCCCCTGACTGATCATGCTGGGGGCTCTGCCTGTCTCCAGCACTCCAGACCCTCAGCTACCACCATCACCTTGGACCCCTGACTGGTTCAAGCTTCATAGAATGGTGAAATCCCAGGGTGCTCTCCCTCTCTCTCTCTAGCCTTCTGACCCTGACTTGTGTGATCAGTTACAGTAAGTCCTCACTTAATATTGTAGTTCTGTCCCTGAAAAATACTATAAGAGAAAAAATTTTCACCAGATAAAAGACTATATTTATATATATTTATACACACATACACAGTATACATTTTAAACAAACCATTTAATACTGTTCACAGCTATGATGATTGTGAAGCTTGGTTGAGTTGGTGAAGTTAGAGGGTGGAAGAGGGAGGGATATTTCCCAGGGAATGCCTTACTGCTAAATGATGATCTAGCACTTGACTGAGCCCTCAAGGGTTAACACATTGTTAATGTTGCCTCACACACTACAAGGCAGCAGGAATGGAGGGAGGGTAGCCAGCATGGCAGACAGAGACACACACTGTGTGTGAGAGAGAGATGTGCATTGCCCCTTTAAATACGCCGACCCGACTCTAAGTACACTGCCTTTTTAAGTAGATCAGCAAGTTGAGACAGCAGTTGCTGCTAGCTAGCAGGCTCCCTCTGCCCTGATCCCTGTCATATCCCTCGCCCTGCTTCTTGGAAATCAATTAAAGTAGTGGGAGGAGCAGGGGGAAGGGGACAACCTGACATTAGCAACTCTCTTTCCCACCTCTCCCCCCAACCCTGTATAGCAAGCAGGAGGCTCCCGGGAGCAGTTCCAAGGCAGAGAGCAGGAGCAGCACATGGCAGCTGGGGGAAGGACAGCTGGCCTGCTGGGCAACTGCCATACAGGGAACTTAAGAGAGCGGGGAGCTGATGGGGAAGCTGCTGGTCCATCCTGGTTCCAAGCCCCCACCAGCTAGCTCGAACGGGCTACTCTTCTTGCAAGCAGTGACAAAAGCAGATGGCTGCCAAATGGCATTATAAAGGTGCATTGTGCAACTTTAAATGAGCATGTTCCCTAATTAATCAGCAACCTAACAGTGAAACAACATTAACAGAGACAACTTTAAGTGAGGAGTTACTGAATAGTTTTTAAACCTGACTTTTATAATAAAATTTAAGTTAGTTTAACATTATGACTGTTTTTGCTTGGCTCCCCTTGTATGGTTATTACCTGGCAATAAATAACTTTCATTGTTAAGCTGGTTGCTTCTCTCTCTCTATGCTCCAGTGGGTGTTTTTTGACTTCCCCATTTGCACTGCAGCAATGCTCCTCATACATAAGCTAAAGATCCCTTCAGAGCCCAAAAATCCTCTACGGTTTGCTCATCAAGTGGGTTACTACCAGAACAATTGTAACGTGAAAGTGGGGATAAGGATGTGCTGAACCTGGGACATACAAGGGTGGCAGATTGAAAGTGATGTTCGACCCCGATTGTTCAGGTGTACTCTATTCCAGTGGAGTGCCCATGGCATATAAGGGTGACAGCTTGGATGTGCTGTTCGACCCAGCCTGCTGAGTCCAGAGCCATGTAAGGAGTGAGCTTGGGAGTGCTGATTAACCCCGTCCTCTCAGACATTTTGTGTGTGTGTGTGAGAGAGACTCTGGGGCTGGAAGAATGCAGCCCTGGGAAATCTAGGTCCTGCAGGATAGCTCCATTGGGAGGAAACTTGCAGAAGTAGAGCTCTGTATGAGAACACAAGTGACACAAGCAGTACATTGATAGAATTGCAGAACTCCCACCCCTCCCAGAAGAATAACCCTAATAAATGAGCGTACCCCAAAGTAACGAGCAAATCTGGAGACAATACTATGTCCTTATCTGGGTACTACAAAAACTGCAATGACTAGACATACATCCTGCTGTTGGCAGCTAATCGTGAGGTGTACCTGAGATGTTCCAGTATCCAAAATGCTCCTTATACCAGAGGCTTCCATCAACTATACTTTACTATGGTTAATATTCTCTGCTCAACAGAGCACTATGACAGGGACAAGCGTCTGGATACTTCCTCTCCTTCTTCTTCCCACATCTCTGTCAAAGCCACTGTAAAGCATAAAACAGCCTGTGCTCCAGCTGTCTTTACGGAGCCAAGCTTTGAATAAATGAGGAATTTAAAATGTCACAGGACGATTGCCCCATTGATCAAGTTAAATTTGCAATTCTTGGGGCACGGGTGTTGAATGGTCCAGGGGGTTAGAACTATGTAGCAGAGCCTTTCTCTTCTAAAGTTACCACTTAAAATCCAGCCCTGGAGCATAGTGATCAAAAAATCATGCCAAGCTGTCAGCTGTTCAGTAGCCTTTGTCAAATGAGTTGGTGATTTTGAGCTAGGTCCTACTGCAGTGGCATTCATCATCTTCATTATTATTATTTCTATGACAGGCTGTAAAGGTCCTGACTAAAACTGAGGTTCTCCCATTGTGTAAACAAATAATGAGAGACAGTTCCTGTGCCAAAGTGCTGATAAGTTGAGCAGGCAAGACAGACGGGAGGAGAGGGAACTGAGACACAGAGTGTGATTAGCCCAACTTCACACAAATCAGTGGCAGAGCTAGGAATAGAACTCATGTCTCCCATTCAAAATTGACTGAATATGACTGACCATACAGCTCCTTTAAAAACATTACTCAGTAACCATCACAATACCCTGGTAAGGTAGGTAGTATTCTCTCCATTTTACTGATGGGAACTGATGAGCACAGATCCTCAAAGGTATTTAGGTACCTATCTCCCATTGATTTCAAGCACCTGAATACTTTTGAGGATCTGGAACAGAGAGTTTAGTTCTGTGTTTCTCAAATGCGGCCACCGTGGCCACATGCCATGGCCACATGCGGCCACAGCCTCCTGGGCAGTGATGGGGAAAAGAGAAAAGCAGTGGCCCCTCCCTCAAGGCCACCAGGGAGGGTTGGGCTCTGTCCCCCTCTGGAGACACACATGCTGAAGGAGCAGGCTGCTAGTGAATTCCTCACCTTCCTGGGGTGGTGAGCAATAGGCTTTGGCCCTGGGCTCTACTGCCTCCTCTGGCCCCTCATCTAGGGCTTAATTTGTCCCTGGGTTTGCCAGAGCTGAATAAGTCTGCTGCTGTGAAAAGTGATATTTGTATGTTTGTTAATATCACTTTTCACAGCAGCACTTACTAGCTAGCAACTCTTAAGTAAAGCACCAAAAAAGCAAAATAAACAACAACAAAAAAGACAAGAACGTGCAAAGCACCTTTTTTGTATTTCTATTCTCTTTAGGTCCAGTAAAGAATAGAGAAAAGTGTACATTATTTTTTATTATTCAGTCTGCAAAAAATCCCAACATAAAAAAATTGCAATGATTGGGACGTGTATATGGGCATATTTTTTGCCTTCTCTAAACTTAGTTAGAATCTTCCCAAGTTTACATGGACCAGTGTCCACTGAGAACCTGAATGAGATCATTACATTCTTTGCACCCTAAACAGAATCTAAACCAAGTTCTCCAGTGGGGTTAAAGCACTGAATTAGTACATTGTGCTACTGCTAACCCAGGCCAACAAATAGTTGTGGTAGAACAGAGTCTGATCTAATTTCCACTTAACTCAATAGGAGTCTTTCCAATGACTTCAGTGAGAGTTGGATTAGACCCTTAGTGCTATTGGTAGAGAGAGAATGGATATGCTTGTGCAAATAAGTGAATATTATTTGGAAAGTTTTTAACTGTTGTAATGAGTGTTTTCATAAACCGTTGCTAAGCACAATTGTCAGGAAGGTAATATTCTGGAAAGTATGCAGTAGAGTTATGTGATCTCACTTTAGCACTCCCTTTCATAATCACATCAAGATTCAACTGTTAATGACAGAAATAAATAACAGCTGCTTTGATGAGTCTTCATTCAATAACTGGTAACTAAATAATAGATGTTTTTACAGCAATGCCATTTCCTACAGAACCAGTACTGAAACATTTATTTTGTTATGTTAATATGCAGTTATCAGTTCCTGAAGGTTTTCAACGGTGTACAAATGGAGTAAGATTTTTCAGGTGGATTTTTGGAGACAAACAACTATCAATAATATTTGAGTAACTACGAAAAGCACTGCAATTTCAGCCTGCCCTGTTTTAGGAATCCCTGCTCCATGGGAACAAAAAGAAAGAGTCAAAGGTGAAAACAATTTTGCCCTGTTCTTGTCAGTTCCAGTGAAGCCTACCAGCTGAAGGGGGAATTGGGAATCTGGACACCTGTATTCTATTTCTTGTTTTTATTACTGACTCATCATGTGCCTGTAAAAAGCGATAGAGTCCTGTGGCACCTTATAGACTTACAGATGTATTGGAGCAAGAGCTTTCACGGGTGAATACCTACTTCATCAGACACAATCTGATCAGAAGCAATTACTGCTGCAGGTAAAGACTACCATGCTCTGACAAAGCGTTTGGCCAGACACTCTGCTGGTGTAAATTGGGATCGTTAGGTTGACTTCGGTGGAAGTATGCCATTTTATGCCAGCTGGGGATCTGTCCCAGTTTACAGAGATTCACTCTCTCCAACTGCTGCTATAATTACTTCATTTTCACAACTACTCTGTGCCCCTTGGTAATTTCAAATTTAAAAAGAAAGCAAATTGGCTTGATCACTAAACTTCTCTTCAGCTGCTGCTCTTGAAAATGAGCTAGAAATAAGCAGATGTTGTTGCTTAAATTGACATTAAATTAGCCAAGGAATGTGAGGAGAGCTTTTGCAGATACCCCAACAAGAGCTCGAGCACCCAAGCTTCAGAAATGGAATTGGTGAATTAATTGGCTAATTAAGAACTGTGAGCAGGTGTTTGTCCCCAGATGCACTGCAAACACAGTAGGCAGAGTCCAATGTCAATCCCTTCCTGGAGTAGGGAATGACAAACAAAACAACATTAAGATAACAAAGGTCCACTCAAACCTTTCCCCAGGCTTGGCTGCTCTCACCCCATACCTTCTAGATCTTCCTCCCCAGAGAATCACTCCAATTTCCCTTATGCCCTCAATGAGTCAGCAGGACCAACTTAATCCTTTTCCAACAGTGTCAGTATTTGCTAGCAGGGCAGGGCATTTCAGTCAAACACTACAAGATTCTTACAGGAGCTCATACTATATCTTAATTTTTATTTCTTTTAAAATTGAAGTAGGAGATTAGACTACATGTTTTTGCTCTTCAGAGTGGTTCGTGGTATATCTAGTAATGAGCATGTGGAAGTGATATGAGAGGTGCTGGAATGCTAACCTCTGAATTTGGTTGATAAAGGTAATAGTGTTGATGTAATATACATAGACTTCTATAAGACATTTGACTTGCTATCACATGCCATTTTGATTTAAAAAACCTAGAAAGATATCAAATTAACATAGTACACATTCAATGGATTAAAAACTGGCTAACTGATAGGTCTCAAAATGGAATTGTAAATGAGGAATCATCATTGAATAGGTATGCTTTTCTGGGATCCCACAGGGATCAGTTCGTGGCTCTATGCTATTTAACATTTTTATTAATGACCTGGAAGAAAATATAAAATCATCTCTGATAAAGTTGACAGATGACAAAACAATTGGGAGAGTGTTAAATAATGAAGAGGACAGGTCAGTGATTCATCAAGCAAACAATATGCATTTAAATATGACTAAATGTAAATATGTACTTCTAGGAACAAAGAATGTAAGCCATGCTTATATGATGGGAGACTCTGTCCTGGAAAGCAGTGACTGAAAAAGATTTGGAGCTCAACATGAACTTCCAGTTCAACGCTGTGGCCAAAAGGGCTAATGCGATCCTGTGATGCATAAACAAGGAAATCTTGAGTAGGAGGACAGAGGTTATTTTATATCTGTATTTGGCAGTCTTGTGACCACTGCTGGGATACTGGGTCTTGGCGAAGGTTCAGAGAAGAGCCACGAGAATGATTAAAGGATTAGAAAACATGCTTTATAGTGATAGACTCAAAGAGCTCAATCTATTTAGCTTAACGAAGAGATGTTAAAGGGTGACTTGATTAGAATCTAAAGTACCAATATGGGGAACAAATATTTTAAAATAGGCTCTCCAGTCTAGCAGAGAAAGGTATAACATGATCCAGTGGCTGGAAACTGGAGCTAAATAAATTCAGACTGGAAATAAGGTGTAAATTTTTTAATTGTGAGTCATTGGAATAACTGATCAAAGATTGTGGTGGATTCTCCATGACTGCCAGTTTTTCAATCAAGATGGGATGTTTTTCTAAAAGATCTGATCAAGGAATTATTCACAATGGCCCCTTCTGCCCTTGGAAGCTATAAATCTAATGATAGTGCACATTCACTGGGAAAATCATAGTTTCCAAAGAGTTGATCCTGCTCTCAAGAATAGAAGCTGGAGATCACAGAGGAGGAATTTCCAGCCAGTGTTCATTGGTGGTGGCATTGAGCGCACCTTAAAACACCGGAAGAATGAAACTTGGTGATCATGCAGGGAATTCTCCCTATCTCATTTAAAAATGGTCCAGGATGCTTCCCCCAGGGATGGAGGCTGGAAATAATGAAGGAGATTGCTCTCAGTGTCCCCATCTCACATCTCAGCAAAGGTTTATTTGCTGGGTGACCTCAGCACTTTCTCCGCTGTCATCATCTGATTTGGACTTATCACTTTTGGAGATAGAAAATCTCATTTAACAAATCCTCAAGGGGTAGGGTGTGGGAAGCTCTGTAACAGTGCTGCCAATAGTACTTTTTCCAGTTTTGCCCAACTGAGTCGCCCCACCCTTCCCCGTCTTCAGGGTTTGAAAAGCTGCCAAAGCATGTCCCTGAGTCAGAATACAGGCTTTCATGGTTCTAAACATGAAGACTTGGCATCATTCCTAGGCACGAGGCCAAAGGTCAGAGGTTAATTCCTATGGAAGCTTAGCCCAATTCAAGCTTTGTTTTCTCAGTCCTTCGAGTCCCTTAATCTGACAAAGCAGGTGAGGAGCAGTAAAACAGAGTGGGGGAGGGGAATGTGATGTAACTCCAGATCAGGCAAAGCCAGAGACAGACTTCAGCAATGGTGATGCTTGCAGCTCACAGTCACTGGTGGTGAACACCACACCCTGAATCTTGTCAAGGAGCCAGAATTCAGAGCTTTTGTGTAGGAACCCAGCAGATGAGACACCTTCTTCAAGTGAGAAGAGGGAAATGTGGCACGGTGCCTGCTCAACGGCACAGACTCCGGTAGCTCTTTGTTCTGCTGTCTCTGGGGTGTATCAGGAGGGACTAGAAAGGTTTCTGCATCCTGACAGTATTCCTGGAAAAAGAGTAAAGTTACAGCATCTCCCCTGGAATGGTAAGTCTGCTTTGTGTAATGGGGTTCTCTTTTGCTTGGGGGTTTAGCTCACTGTTTGGGAGAAAAGAAGCTGGAGCGGAGCAAGTTGAGCTGAGTGTGTGGTTTGTGTGTGTGTGTGTGTGTGTGTATAAATAACCACAAGGAAATCATCCTTAGTTTGACTCAGAGTCCGCTGTTAATCCCTTGACAGATCTCTGCTGGAGAATTGTGTCCAGGTGATGTGAGTGTGTACCTTTTGTGTCACAGTGTGTATATAAGTGATCATATCAGAGAGTATCAATGGTGGGGGCAGGGGAGGGAGGGAACGTGTGAGAACGAAAAAATGAAAGCGGAGGTGTGTGTGATTGCTACATTTGTGGGACAGAGAAAAAGCCTCGTGTGTGTCTTTGAGTATGATTGCTATGTATGTTTTAGAGTGTGATTGGGTACCTGTCAGATTGCATTTAGGTTCTCAGGTGTTAGGAGTGCTATAAATGCCTAAGTAGGGAGAGTCAAATTTTGGCTCTGTTTCACCAGTGTAAATCTGTAATGAGATCTTAAATTGTAATGGTTTTCCTCCAGATTTGCAATGATGGAAACGAGAACAGTATTTGGCCCCTAGTGTCAGGCCTGGTCTAGTCTTAGTTTTTGTACTAATACAGCTATGTCAGTCAGAGATGTCTTTCTTCACCCCACCCCCACCCCAAAACAGTTGCATCTGCACAACCCCTAGTGTAGATACAATTATACCAGTATAAAGCACCTGTATGCGGACAGAACTGCAGCTGTTGTCGCTGTTGAACCCTGGGAAGGCTGGCTCTGACCCTGAAGCCCAGGTCAGCTGGGGATAAGCAGAAAGGAGAAGCTATCTCTCCACCCGCACCACACCACTGGTTGGCTACAGAGCTGTGCCTACTTGCTTCTACTAGTCCTCCTATGACTGGAGGGTGGAATTGCCATTTAAGAAGGGGTTGCTCAGGCTACTGGAGAAGGCACCAGCTGCTACTGCTGCTGGAGTGATGCTATAGCAAGCTGAGATTCTGGGGACCAGCCCAGGGAGCAGTCTGAGAGTGTTCCCACATTGATCTGCTTGCAGCATACATGAAATGCAGCCAGAACCCAAAGGGAAGAAGAACCCTAATCAGTGACTGAGTGGCTGATGCTGGGGATGGGTGCTGGGACTGTGTGTTAGCTGATGAAGGGGACCGATAAAGCTGATTTGTTACTGATGACTGAGCTGGGAGTGATTTCTGGGTCAATTCCTGCCTTCTCAAAGGCTGTAGGAGATGTCTCCCTCACAAAGCAAGTGGTGGCAATCTGGAATTACTGGCAAGGGGAATCCTTAACACATACCACTTTATGTACACTACTGTAGTTAAAACAGTACATCTGTGCAGAGTAGGTGTCAAAAAGTCAAATTCACCCCTGCTCTGACTGGAGTTGAAGCAGGTGATAAATCTGTCTGAGTGAGTCTGTGATGGGTGTGTAAGACGATGACTGTGTGTTTGTACCAGTGACTATTTTGCCACGTGAGCTAATGAAAAGGGATACATTGCTTCAGTGATCCCTACCCACATCCCCCTCCACACGGTACGGTATAGCACACTCTGTTCATCTCTTGGACCTTTCACACACTTTGCCCTCCATCACCTTGGGACCAAAGCTCTAGTATCCTGAGTGCAGCTAGACAAAATATTTAAAATGTTGAAATTGCAACAAAATGTAGTGACTCCCCCCCACCCCAAAAAAAATTAGACTAAATTTTTATGACATTTTTCCTCCATTTTTTTAACCTGATTACAGACATGGTCAAAATTGCCAACCCAATCTCCTTCTTTGACAGCGTTCCTGGCCTAGTGGGTGGGGGAAGCTGTAGATGTGATATAGCTTGATTTTTAGTAAGGCAGTTGGCACAGTCCAATATGATATTCTCATAAGCAAACTAGGGAAATGTGGTCCAGATTAAACATACTCAAAGCGGATTGTCAGTGATTCTCTAGTAAACCTGGGGGATGTATCTAGTGGGGTGCCACAGGGGTCAGTCTTGGGTCAAGTATTAGTCAATATTTTAATTAATGACTTGGAGTGGAGGGTGTGCTTATAAAATTTGCAGAGATAACACCAAGAGAGGAGGGACTGCAAACACTTTGGAGGACAGGATTAGAATTCAAAATAACCTTGACAAATTGGAGAATTTGTCTGAATTCAACAAAATGAAATTAAATAAAGACAAATGGGAAGGAAAAAAATCAAATGCCCAAATACAACATGGGGTATAACAAGCTAGGTGGTAGTATAGCTGAAAAGGCTCTGAGGATTATTGTTGACTCGTATTCAATTTGAAATCCACTGTATGATGCAGTTACTAAAAAGGCTAATATTATTCTGGGGTATATTAACAGGAGTATGGTATGTAAAACACAGGAAGTAATTGTATCACTCTACTCAGCACTGGTAAGAACTCACCTACAGTACTTTATCCAATTCTGGGTAACACATTTAAAGAAAGATGTGGATAAATTGGAGAGATTCCAGAGGAGAGCAACAAAAATGATAAAAGGTTTAGAAAACCTGATCTATGAGGAAATGTTAAAACACTGGGCATGTTTATTCTTGAGAAAAGAAGACTGACCCAGTAACAGCCCATATTTGAAGACTATTATAAAGGGAATCTTGATCAGTTGTTTTCCAGGTCCACTGAAGATAGGACAAGAATAATTATCTTAAACTGCAGCAAGAGAGATTGTTAGATATTGGGGAAAACTTTCTAACTATAAGAATAGCTAAGCATTGGAACAGGCTTCCAAGGGAAGTTGTGGTGCAGGCACCCAGTTACATCAATGCAATAACAACACCCCCAATAATGGAAAGCCAAAGTCTACCTTCTTCCATGCAATGCAGTGCTTGCATAGACACTGAATTACCTGTGTCAACTCTAACAGTCCTCCAGCAGCTGTTCCAAAATGCCCTGTCCCCACAACAGTAGCCACTCCACTCTCTATTCTGAACTCCACTGCCCAGGAGTCACACATACCATAATCTGCTCCTTCCCCTTTTTAAAAAACAGCATATTTTTGAAATATTTTTTCCCCAATTGAACACCTTGGCAAGCACACCCACTAGCCTACATTTCAAGCATCCAGCTATGCCTGCTCAGTACAGACAAAGAACTACACCTAGACACACTCCTACCTGTAGCAGAGCAGAAGTCCTGGATCTCCTTGTCCTATCAGCCATCACAGGAAGTTTTTAAGACTATTTAGACTATTAGGAATGGTCTAGGTATATCTGGTCCTGCCTCAGAGCAGGAGGCTGCACTAGATGACTTCTCTAGGTCCTTTCCAGCCTAACACTTCCATAATTCTATGCAAATTTGTTGAAATTTCAATGCTATTTTACATTTTATTTTTAATTGGTAATTCTCTCCCCCAACACACACATTTTTTTTGACCAGCTTGAGTCCTAAAACCGTGTCTATGAGTGACCAGAAGTCTCTGCACACTGCAGGACTTGGAGCCTGGAGTGTCATAAATGGCGTTAGGTGATCACAGACACAGTTAAATCTCATTTTGCTTTCCATTCAGGGATCCAGGATGGCTTCAACTTGGCAGAAATTTCAAGAGTTCTATACCTGGGCCCTTGAAAATGGAGGTAGGTGGAGAAGCTGCCTTGCATGGGAATTTCCCAAGGATACCATTAGATGGCACTGTGGAAACTACAAACCATTAATAAGACTCATCCCCTTCCTGAGTTCAGTTTCTTTCCTTGGATACATGGATACACTTTTCCCTACCAAGATCTTGAGCTTCTTTAGAGCCCTGAGCTATAGCCCACGGAAACACCAGTTTGTGGGGTGAGGGAAGGGATTTAAGCATCTTTGTTCTTGCAAAGGAAAACTCTTTAAACCTCATCCACATTTGTAGGCTAATGTTGTGCCCTACAAGCATATGTGTTGTGAAAACTCATGAAGTAGTAGCCCTCCAATTATACTGTTTTAGACATTGTCACCTAGGCACATGTACAGAATTCAGTGAACATTTTAATTTAACATAAAAAATACTTTTCCTGCATCAAAAAGTGTGTGAGATACAAGTGTACTCCAAACATGTTGCACTGTTATACTGTATCTTTAGTAGTTCTATGTATACATGTTTGCTTCCAGTGACAATATCTATCTTGTATTGTAATACTGGTAACTGTCTCCCACATAAAACAAGCTAAGGTTTTTTTGCATAAATGTAACTTGCATGTTAGAATTGATAATACGTGTGTGGGGTAATGTTATACCCCATGAGGATGTATGTTGTGACACCTCATGAACTAGTGGCTGTCCAGCTATGTTGTTTTAGGCGTTGTATATGCTATCCGATAATGCATCACAGCAACAGTGGTTGCTGCATACAGTCACCCTAAGTAGAAGGTATTCTAGGGATGTGTGAATGTTGCATATTGGTTCACACTGAATGAAACTCCTTTCTTTCAATTTGCTGTTTAGATAAAGTCTTTTAACCTAAAACATTAAAGAATTGTTTTTGGTTTCTGAATGCATTTGGGGTACAAACTACAGTTAATATAACTTTTTTCTTGACACTGGATTAAGGTTAAAGAAGGTAGCCTTTTATAAGTTCAGTGTGGGGCTCTGAAAGTCTGTCCAGCAAGAAGTGCACCTTGCTGCTTGTAAACTTGGAAATATTGTGTAAAGTGATGTTTTAACATGTGCACTGGTATGTCATAGCTATGCTTGATAGACCAGGTGATTAGAGCTCAGGTTTTGACTTCTGAAGACCCAGGTACAATCCTACCTCGGGTAACAAGTGAAATGTTGAGACAAACCACTGCACAATGTTTGCAGAGTTGTCAGGATGTACTTAGGAGAGACCCAGGACTGGAATAACAGGAGGTGCTGCAGAGTAGCGTGACATGTCAGGAATGGAATATGCTGCAGATCAGAATTAAGGTATATTGGCAGCTCTGTGAGCTGGCCCAGGATTGGGATAACAAGAGAAGGTTCAAATCTGTCTTCAGGAGCTTTGAGAGGCAGAGCTGAAGAGGGGGGGCTCAGGACTAAAAGAGAGGGAATTCTACAGGCAAGTTGAGAGGCATGCTGCCAGAGCTGTGTGGGTCCCAGGACTGGAATAGCTGACGGGATTCTGAGTGGAGATTTAGGAGCACTGGCAGACTATAGAACCCAGAAGTAGAATATTAGAAGAATTCCGGCATCAGAGTCCGCGACAGGAGTAACAGGGGACCCTGCAAGTGGATATCTGTGTAGACAGGAGATCTGAATATCAGGGTGTTGAGAAGGTCAGTACTGTAGAGTATTGCCAGCGCTGTGTATGGAATGAGTGAATGGAAAAGAAAGGAGGTGATGAAACAAACTGCCTGTGTTATGTGGATCTTCAGCACTGGCATAATGGATGAGGGCTGACTTTCACTGGCAGAGCTATATGTGTGCGGAGCCCAGGACTGGAATAACAGGAGGGCTTCAGGGAAATATTGAGAGGCATAGGCAGAGCTGTGTGGGGATCCCAGTACTGGAACAGCAGTGGGGCTGCAGGGCAGGATTGAGGGCCATTGGTAGAGCTGCGTTTGGAGCTCAAGGATGGAAAAGAAAGGAGATGATGAAAAAACTGGCTGTGTTGTGTGGATCTTCAGCCCTGGCAAAATGGGCGAGGGCTGACGTTTATTGGCAGGGATGGAGGGGATAAATTAAAATCCAGGACAGGAGCCGTTTATTTAGATATAAAGTCTATTTCCCTCTCGAGGCCAAGAAACCACACTGTTCTTTGCTTTTGTGCAATGTGTTTTGCTTTGCAGACCCAAGAACAGACCCCTGGCTCCTGGTTTACTCTCCACTTCCAGTCACACTGCTCTTCACCCTCTACCTCTTATTTGTGGCACTGGGACCACGCCTCATGCGGAAGTGGGAGCCACTGAGGCTAAAGGGTCTGCTGACTGCCTATAATTTGACCCTGGTGGCTCTGTCAATCTATATGTTCTGTGAGGTAAGGATAATGGATCAGCTCCATTTGGATAAACATTTTAGCAGGAGGGATTTGAAGCAGGAGCCCTTTAAACTCCTTCTCTGATGAACAGGTGACTGGGACATGTTTTCATTCTGCCACTAGAGGCACATTCTACTCAGTTAAATATGTATTGTGGTGAAGCCTCTATGGCAGAGGGTCACAAAATGAGGGGGCACAGAATGTATTCAGGGCGGGGGCGTGAGAAGCTTTAGGGAGGAAAAACTTACTGCACACATTCAGAGCTGGGTGGCTGGAGAGCAGTGGCTGCTGGCTGGATGCCCAGCTCTGATAGCAGAACTGCTGCCAGCAGCAGCACAGAAGTCAGGGTAGTAGGGTATTGCCACCCTTACTTCTGTGCTGCTGCTGGTGGTGGCACTGCCTTCAGAGCTGGGTGCCTGGCCAGCAGCTGCTGCTCTCCACTCTGCCTTCAGAACTGGGTGGCCGAAGAGTGGCAGCTGCTGGCTGGGTGCCCAGAAGAGGGTGGCGGGGCATAAACTACTACAGATACAAAGAAGGGGCGTGATCAAATATGTTTGAGAACCACTGCTTTATGGGTATTTCTAAACTGCAATTAAACACCCACGTCAGGGAAGGTTGCAACATGGAATATGTCTATACCTCAGCTGAAAACCCATTGCTGGCCTATGCCCACTGACTCGGGTTAAGGGGCTCAGACTAAGGGGCTGCTTAATTGCAGTGTAGATATTCCAGCTCGGGCTGCAGCCTGAGTTCTGGGACCCTCCCACCTCTCAGGGTCCCAGAGCCCAGGCTGCAGCCTGATCCTGAATATCTACACCACAGTTAAACAGCCCCTTAGCCTGAACCCCACATGCCTGGGCCAGCCATGGATTTTTCGTTGTCGTATAGACATACCCTATAAGGCAAACACAATTTATCCCATGTTTCAACCTTCCTTAATACACTGTCCCTTAGAGTTTTAGAGAATTAATGCTGGTGAAAGGTCTCTGAAGGCAAACCTGGAATATGAAATCCTCTATGTAGCAGCTACAGAACACATGATGTACATTTATCCCCTACATTGTGCCTCAGCCTGACCAGATCCATCTCTGATGGTGTGAAACGAATTTTATTTTCCAAACTCTTGCAATCATGTTTTCTCAGACCTCCAACAAGGGCGAAAATTAATGCCACTGGCAGTGGAAGGAATGTTTATTTTTATTGTTGTTGGGGTGTGTGGGTATGGATGGGCAACTTTCCATTAGAAATTGAACTGATATCTACCAACTCTTTACATATGGACCACTGAATACTCATCAAATGACTAGAGCTGACTACATTTGAAATGAATGATCTAACTAATGAACATGGCTTTTTATTTACTGTTTTCAGAAGGTTCACGAAATTCTCACACTTATTGGGAAATAATTGCAAATTTATTTAGCAAACAGTTCTAGTCATAAAGATTGCTCACAACCAGGTAAAAGTGAATATTCACTTCTCATCCTTGGTTGGGTCATGTGGTATGGTTTCAAACTCCCTAATTAGATGACTAATGCAACTTAACAACACAAAATGAATGATGAAGTTTACAATCAAATATACAATTCAAAATTTGCTTTCAGAGAATTCTCAAGCTTATAATTCACTCTTCATTCTAGAAAAGCTCAAGCACACACATATCTGCAGCAAAGGGTAACAAACATGATCATATAGATGTTCATTTTCAGATTCTGACAGATAGAAACAAAAATCTGCAAATATTTGTAGCTGTAGTGATGAATTTGAATCACTACCAGCCTGTCCTGGATTGGGATTGGTTACCCAGCATTAGAGTGTAAATCTCCTTGGGACCAAGGAAATATTAAAGATGTGCAGGGCTGGCTCCAGTGTTTTTGCCGCTCCAGGCACTTCTACCGCCACTGCTTCATTCTTCAGCGGCAATTTGAAAGCAGGTCCTTCTCTCCGAGAGGGACCGAGTGACCCGCCACTGAATTGTTGCCAAAGAGTCAGATGTGCCGCCCCTTTGCGTTGGCCGCCCCAGGCACCTATTTGCTGTGCTGGTGCCTGGAGCCAGCCCTGAAGATGGGATAGATGCAGGACAGAGAATGAGTTTCTCTTATTAATTGTTTTTTCTTTCAGTTCCTGGTAACTTCAGTCTTGGCCAACTATAGTTACCTGTGTCAGCCAGTGGATTACACCAGAAGCAAGTTGGGAATGAGGGTACAGTTTCATACAGAACTAGTCTTGGGTCGCTCTCATTCTTCAGAGATAGATGGCTTGCTTTGCTGGAAGACTGGTCCAAACTGCACTCTGGCTACCTTTGCATGTCCTAAGAAGGCCTTTGCTCTTATTCTCTTACTTTCAAATCCATTTCGCTAAATGATTTAATTCAGCACTCAAGAAATCTCTCTAACTCACGGAACATGGATAAGTTTGTATTTTCTACCTGTTTCATAAGGGCTTATGGATTCAGTAATTTTCATTAAAAATCCATTTTTTTTATAATTATGTGGTTTTATCATATTCCTATTTGTCTGCAAATACAGCCAAGCTTCAAATGAGTACAGGTGTGGATCTGGATTTGTGGCTTGAGCCTGCCTCCCATGCTAATGAGTCCACTGCTTTGCCAGAAGGCTGAAAATACTTGGCAATCAGTGAAATGATACCCCAGCAAAAGTAAACACACAAATCAACTAACCAACCAACCAAAATAAATAATGTAGGCTGAATTTTTACCCTGTGAAAAGGGAGATCCACAAAGTCCACTAGGAACTTCATTATGCCTATAGATTTTATGTTGAAGGCAGTCAGATACTATGAAGAAGGACAGCAGTATAAGACCGTCAGGGGACGATGTATTTAAAACATACATCGCCATAGCTATCCACCCCCCTGAGAGACATAGCTATGCAGGCCTAACCCCAGGTGTAGACAGTCCTTGGAAGAATTATTCCAAACACCTCATTCCATCTCTCGGGGAGGCGGATTAACTACAGCAATGGGAGAACCCCTGCTGTCACTGTAATGAGTGTTTACATTGAAGCACTACAACGGTGCAGCTGTGCTGCTGTAGCATTTTAAGTGTAGACATTCCCTACAATAGATAGCTATGTGTTGAAGAAAGACTTTTGTCTCAGTATCAGATGAAATTTCCTTGTCTTTTTCCAGCAGATGGCGAGAGTGTGTTGGTGGTTCTTCTTCTCCAAAGTCATTGAGCTGCTTGATACGGTAAGGTGGGCCTGGCCAAAATAACGGGGCTGAGGCTCTGTAATGAATCATGCTGGCTCTGAGCCCTCTTGTGGGACACAGACATAGTGCCAAGGCCAATGTTCTGTATTTATTCTGTATGTGGCTGATGCTTTTCAGTACATGCTCACTTTCACACTCTCTCTCTCTCTCTCTCTCTCTCACACACACACACACACACGGGCACAGCTTCAGAGTAATGTCATATGGAAACCACTTGCCTTCAAGCCTCTAGCCTTGCCACTGGCATCAACCCAGTAAGCTTCCTTACAAACATTGGCTGCGCTTTCTCTGTCCCAATGACTGCATACCTGACATCATATTCTCTCAGTGGATATTCCCTTTAAATCTAGGCTCACCCCCTTTACACAAACAGACTTTCTGATGTTTAGATAACTCAGAGTGTCAGGGGTTCATGCAGGGCCAGGAGGAGAAAACTGAACCTGAGGGACTAGTGAGGTTACACACCCACACACTGGGAGAGTCCAGTCCCCAAATGTGGGTGCAGGGTTAATTTCACCAGTTGGTCAAGTCTATTGTAGCGTCTGCCCATTTTGCAGTAGACTCAGCCTAGTCATTGTCGCGCTGACTAAAGTATGATGTTAAGCTGAAGAGTAAACAGCCTAAGACTATGTAGGTGTATGCCCCACTCCCCATGTCTCCACTGCTGCGTGTGCAGGAGATTGTTCCAGGCCACTGATCCTGGGATAAGGGTTTGTGTCTCAGGTGTGTTTTGACTTGCCTTGAATTTCCATCATGGAGGCCAACTGCTCCATAGTAATATACCACACCTTCCCTTGCCTTTCAAACGGCAGACTGGACTCTACAGGGGGAACAGATCAACAAGGGCAGGGTGTTTGCTGGATTGCCTAGAACCCCTAGAACTGATCCTGGCTGGGGAATACTTTGACACCCTCTGTCATAACCTAGTCCCAGATTTGGACCTTAGCGTCCAAAATATGGGGGTTAGCATGAAAAACCTCCAAGCTTAGTTACCAGCTTGGACCTGGTACTGCTGCCACCACCCAAAAAATTAGAGTGTTTTGGGGCACTCTGGTCCCCCCGAAACCCTTCCCTGGGGACCCCAAGACCCAAACCCTTGAGTCTCACAACAAAGGGAAATAAATCTTTTCCCTTCCCCCCTCCAGGTGCTCCTGGAGAGATACACAGAAGCAACCTCCGTGAATCTAAGCAGAGGGAGTCCACCCTCTGTAATTCCAGTCCTGGAAACAAAAGCACTTTCCTCTTCACCCAGAGGGAATGCAGAATCAGGCTAGTAAATCTAACACACACAGACCCCCCCCGACTTCTTCCTCCCACCAATTCCCTGGTGAGCTGCAGACCCAATTCCCTGAAGTTCCCCACTAAAGAAAAACTCCAACAGGTCTTAAAAGAAAGCTTTATAGAAAAAGAAAGAAAAATACATACAAATGATCTCTCTGTATTAAGGTGACAAATACAGGGTCAATGTCTTAAAAGAAATATGAATAAACAGCCTTATTCAAAAAGAATACAATTCAAAGCACTTCAGCAATTATAGACATGTAAATATAAAAGAACATATAAATCCCTATCTGATCTTTGGTACTCACAACTGGGAAACAGAAGATTAGAAAGCAGGAAATAGAAAAACTTCTCATCCGAGAGAGCATACAGGCAGAAGACAAAGAACTCAGACACAAAATTCCCTCCACCCAGAGTTGAAAAAAATCCTGTTTCCTGATTGGTCCTCTGGTCAGGTGGTTCAGATTACTTCTTTCCAGGTGAAAGAGACGTTAACCCTTAGCTATCTGTTTATGACACCCTCTAAGCCCAGATTGTATTAGTGTAGGGACTGCTTACGAACTGGATCAATTTGGAGGAGTGAAAGTTGCATGGCTAATGGTCTGGACTACCCCTCTGCATTCTGAGTAGCAGATATGGGCTGTTCCCCCAGTCACCACTGCCCAGAAAACAGTTCTTCCTGGTAGTGAAAAAGCAGCATATGACTGGTTGATATCACCCTCTTTCCTAATGGGAACACCATCAGAGCTTGGCTGCTCAATGTGATGCCTCCCCTGCAGGACAGGTGCAATCATTTAGGTGGACTAAGTGGTTGCCTAGGGCGCTGAGATTTGGGGGCACCAAAAAGCGCCCCCCAATTTTTTTTGTAAATGGTTGAGCAGCCGCTGCTGCTGGGACAGAGAGGGAGTCTGAGCTGCCGGCGGCAGCTGGCAGCCCAGGGTGTCCCCTGGGTCAGCACACCGCCATGGCAGCCGGCAGTCCAGGGGGTCCCCTAGGTCAGGGCACTGGCACGGCAGCCGGCAGCCCAGGGGCGGGGGTCCCCTGGCCCAGGGAAACCCCGGGGTGCTGGCTGCCGCGGAGGTGCCCTGACCCTGGGTCAGGGCGCCGTTGCGACAGCTGGCAGTCCAGGCTGTCCCCTGGGTCAGGGCACCACCGTGGCAGCCAGCAGCCCAGGGGGTCCCCTGGGTCAGGGTGCCGCTGTGACTGCCCAGAGGTTCGGGCTGCCAGCGGCGCGCTGACCCAGGGGAATCTCTGGGCTGCAGGCAGAGGCTCAGAATCCCTCTCCCTCCCAGAGCAGGGGCTCCAGCCTATGCAATTTTTCTCATTGCCGGCGGGGACGCAGGCGGCTGGGCAGAGCTGCGCAGCTCTGCTTAGGGTACATGGTAAGAACCCTGTGACTGCGTGACACAAGGGCTTCTGGAGGAAAGCGGTGGCTGCCCCCTGGCTCAGCCTCCACATCAGCCACAGCGAGGGATATAGAGAAGAAAAGAGCCTCAGCAGCGGTCTGGTGGAGAGGAGGAAGAAAGAGGACCCTGACGCTCATGTGCTGGGCAAGGTAAGCAAGTTCTTCCCCACAGCTCGGCCTCAGGCGCCTGTGCTCCTGCCCCCTTGGTCCTTGGCTGGTCCCTGCTCCTGCTCTCCTTGTGTGTGGGCGGCTGGAGAGAACAGCAGCCTGCAGAGCTGAGCTGCCCCAGTGCCCGCAGGCACCTCCCTCGACCCCATCCCCCCCACAGCCCTGACCCCCAGCTCCGAGCCCAGCCCCTTTGAGCTGGACACTACCCTGACCCCATCTCCCCACATCCCTGAGCCCAGCCCCTGTGAGCTGGGCACCCCTGAACCCAGAGCCCAGCTCCCCATCCAGCCCTGGGCAACAGCAGCACCACCCCTAGGCAGCGAGAGCGCATTGGTACCAACCATCACAATCACCCATCATCTGACTATTACAGCTTTTAATGTTTTAAAATAATGTATTTAGTGTATTTTCAAATTATTACAAGTTAATTTTTGAATGCATTTCACTAGTTATTTTTTATATTTCCTAATACATGTTACTATAGTATTGCAAATGTTTTATGGAAGGGCCCCCCAATTTTGCTTTGCCCAAGGCCCCCTGAATCCTCTGGGCAGCCCTGTCTGAGTTTTAAGCCCTGCTGCTGTGTTTTGCCTGCAACAGGCAGCCCTAAGCCTATGAGTGATCCCCATAGCAGCTGCCTGAAGAAGTGGTTGGGGGAATCATGTAGAAGGAGCATGATATTTATTTGAGTTCTCTCCTCATGGAGGCTGTGCTCCACTTGGTGCAGGACAGCAGTCTCAGCAGGACTCTAGGCCCAGCACCTTGCCTCAGTTTGTAGACTTGTACTGCACCCATCACCGGGCTCAGTCTGGCACCATTACCCCTCACCGATGCCCAAGAAGCAGTCAAAAAAGTTGGATGGACTGATTAGGTTAGTTGTGCTGTTGCTTGGCCAGTGTAGAGACCACTGAATGCATAATATTCCTGTATGATGTTCTGTCCTGAGCACAATTGGCACGTTATGAGGTAGTGCCTGTGAGGGACAGGTGTCTGTTTATGTCATCCAGCCATCATGTCTTAGGTCTTCTGGGCGGGGGGGGGAGGGGGGAGCTTTTCCATCCTGCTTTCATTGGATCAAAGTCAAAGATTATTTTCACAGGGAAGTTAGTAGGCATTTAGAGCAGATGAACATACCACCACAGAGAGCACTTGGCAACCATTTGAGTGTGTGTGACCTATTTAGTTAGAAAATGGAATTTTTCATTCAAATTGAGTTTGTACCATTTGATGTTTTTAATCATTTGGAGGTGCATGGCTAGTTAGGCAGAATGGGTTCCGCAGCACTCCCAGTCAGATTTTGATATGAAGGAAGGACGTATACATGACTAAAAAAGGTGTATTTCTGATTACAATCAACATTGCTTAATTTTAAGGGAAAGTCATCTTGATCTCTTAATCAATATTTATGTCAAACAGTTGATGAAATTCAAATAGTTAATTATAGTAAGTGGCATGCATTCTCTATACTTTACTTTTAATAGTGAACAAGAAAAAGGACTGATAGGAATACAATTTCATTTTTTTTTCGTTTACAGTTGATGCAGCCTCATGGCAGATAAAAACAAAGGTCTAGGGCACAATTTTGTAAGCGGAAGGCTGATAAGAAAAAAGAAAAAAGAAAGCAAGAAGGTTCATTTCTGAAATATCTCCATCCACTGGCCAAAGATGAAGATAGTTCAATGTCAAAGGATCAAACAGAGGTGGAGGTGGAGGTGGGAGTTTCACAAGCTGAAGAAGAATTTGAAGAACATAATCTGAATATTGAAGACGAATCAAATGAGACACATGAGGATCAAACCTTGGAAGACTGTGAAAGTGAAAATGTCACTCGTTTGAATTTGAGCTTTAATGATCCTGCTACTTGGGCCAAATGTGATGATCAAGTCCAACAAATTCTGGTGGAACACAGTCCAGAACAAGTTCAGCAGTTCGATTTCCCCAAAGATAGTAAGCGAAGAAAATTCTCAACAATTCATTACAAACGTAGACTTGTTAATGGAGAAGAAATGTACCATCAATGGCTGCAGTATTCCACATCAAGTGATTCTGTCTTTTGCTTCTGCTGCAAGTTGTTTGGCAGTAGTACTATTGGCATATCATCTCTTTCTGAAAAAGGCTCAAGGGATTGGAAAAACATGTCTGCAATTCTTTCATGGCACGAGAAAAGCAGTGAACATTTGACGAATGTTCAGACATGGAAGGAACTTCAACTGCGATTGAAATACAAGAGAACAATTGATGAAGAACATTTGCGCTTGATTAAGCAAGAAGAAAAGTATTGGCTGAAAATACTAAAACTTCTGACTGCTTTAGTCAGAGTTCTTGGTGTGCAAAACCTGGCCTTTCGGGGAACACATGAAAAACTGCACACTTCTGGTAATGGGAATTTCCTCAAATTTGTCGAATATCTATCTTTGTTAGACCCACTTATGGATGAGCATCTTCGCAGGATTAAGGACCAGCAGATACATGTACCTTACCTAGGGAAAGACATGCAGAATGAGCTTATTCAGCTTCTATCCAATGCCTTCAAACAAAAAATCCTAGCATCTGCTCATGCTGCAAAATACTTTTCAATCATTCTAGATTGTACACCAGATGCAGGCCACGTTGAACAAATGACCATGATCATTCGGTTTGTGGATAGGCCTACTTCAGAGACTGAGAATGAGACTGAATCAGTATGCATAAAGGAACACTTCTTGGGATTTGTGTCGCTTACGGAGACAAATGGAGCTGGTATGACAGAAACTATTCTTCACCAGTTAGAAGAGATGTCACTGCCTATAGAAAACTTGCGTGGTCAAGGCTACGACAATGGGAGCAATATGAAAGGGAAAGAAAATGGTGTCCAGCGAAGAATTTTGGATATTAATTCATGAGCCTTTTTCGTTCCTTGCAGTGCACATTCGTTGAATTTGGTTGTTAATGATGCTGCAAAGTGTTGCTTGGAGGCAACTGCCTTCTTTGAATTAGTTCAAAGTGTGTATGTGTATTTCTCAGCTTCTACAAATCACTGGGAAGTTCTAACATGCCACGTATCTAATCTCACAGTTAAACCATTAAGTGAAACAAGATGGGAAAGTCGAATCGATGCCTTGAAACCTCTTCGCTATCAGCTTGGTGACATCTATGATGCTCTGGTAGACATCTATGAAGACACTACTCTGACAGGATGATCTGGCAATACATCACGAGTTGATGCAAAGGCTCTTACAAATGCCATTTCTAGTTTCAAGTTTCTTGTTTCTCTTGTTTTGTGGTATGACATATTGTTTGAGATCAACATAACTAGCAAACAACTTCAGGCAAAAGAATTTGATATATGTGATGCCATTAATCAACTTGGAGAAACCAAGAAGTTTCTTGTGGTCTGCAGAAGTGACGCAGCCTTTGAGAAAATATTGGTAGATGCAGGTGAACTTGCGGAGGAGTTGGATGTACCAGCACTTTTTGAACCAGATCCAATCCGTATTAGAAAGAAGAGGAAGCAATTCACATATGAAGCAGATGACGAACCTATTTATGATCCAAAAGAAAAATTCAAAATGAACTTTTACTTTGCAGTCGTTAACACAGCAATACATTCGATTGAAGAAAGATTCACATTGATGCAGCAAATTAGTTCAGTATTTGGCTTCATATATGATGTTTACAGTTTGCAAAATAAAACACCAAAGCAAATTATGGAACATTGCTTGAATCTGGAGAAAGCTTTGCAACATGGTGAATCCAAAGATATTGATGCCTTTGACCTGTGCAATGAATTGCAAGCTATTGCAAGACAAGTCCAAAGGAGTTCATCACTGCAAGATGTATTGAATTTCATATGGGAAAATAAGCTGACAGATAGTGTCCCTAACATAGTTATTGCTCTTCGCATCCTCTTGACCGTCCCAGTTTCTGTGACCAGTGGTGAGCGAAGCTTCTCAAAGCTCAAGTTGATAAAAACATACATGTGAACATCAATGTTGCAACAAAGACTTGTTGGGCTATCTACCTTGTCAATAGAACATGACATTGCTCTCAGCATTGACTTGGAGGAACTTGTTTCTAAATTTGCTAAACTTAAAGTGCGGAAACATAAATTCTAAATTATAACATGTTACTCTGTGACCATGTATTGTGTATAATGTATGTGATTTTGGGGGTGGGGGTGGGGGGGCAAGATGGAGTTTCGCCTAGGGCACAAAATATCCTTGCACCGGCCCTGCTCCCCTGGAGATGTGTCCCCAGTGCTAGTAGGCATGTAACCTCTGCTTCTGCATTGTGTGCCAGTGCTCAGCTTGGCTTCTGTAGGGAAGGATGATATGTCACCAAGATGCAAGCAGAATGGAGTTGTGGTGCTTCAGGTCAAGTGTTAGCTACCTGTAGCCCCTTGCACACCTAGGACCTGTCTAAACATTTGGAAGAATTCAAAATTTGCTCTCTTCTGACTTCTTTCAGGTCTTCTTCATTCTGCGCAAGAAGCCTGAGCAGGTGACTTTCCTACATGTGTATCATCATGGCACCATGCTTTTCAACTGGTGGGCTGGTGTCAAATACGTGCCTGGAGGACAGGGTAAGCTTCATTTCACTGGGCATACTCTGTCTCCGTCTCTCTTGTTCTGGAGATAATGTGAACCCTGCATCTTGACTGGCTAGTGGACAGAAACCTCACTGCCCATTATCCGCTTTGGTAGTGAGAGACGAGGGTATCACGAGTGACACCTGTTGGGTGCTTTTTTGGACTGTCCTGTCCACCTCTAGATTGTTCTAATCACTGTCTCATCCAGGACAAGACTGCCCCATTCACTGCCCGGACAGAAATGAGAACACCAGGTTCAAGGCCTAAGTTTGTACCTACCTGTTTTCCTTCCCAGAGCAGGACTGCCCTCATTCTCTGTTCAGATAGGATCTGTCCTATTCACTGTTGTGCCTGGATTCAGACTGTTACATTCACTTTCCAGCTCATATCTAGACTATTCCCCACTCCCTGTCTAGCCTGGCTGCCCCTCTCACTAACCCATCCTAATGCACAATGCTAGAACTATAAAGCCAAGTTTGGCATAGGAATTCATGGTGCTTTTGCATTGGAAGCAGTTTTGTAAAAGGCCTTGATATCTGAGTGATTTGCAATATCTAATCCAGCATTCCCTCTTCTGTCTTTGGACCTCCCGTCTGTCCCTTCTAGAAACCAGTCATGGCTGCAGCCCACACACAGGGAGCAGGGTGGCACAGAGTGCTCCTTGGATTGTGTGAGATGGTATAGGATGAAGGGTCATGTTTCTAGGGCATTCAGGAACTGAAGGGTGTCACACATGTATGGGTCACAAGGGGACAATATTTTGGACATGTCATCTAGGGGACTGTATCTGTCAGTACAGGAGGATGAGTCTCATAGACTCTGTGTGCCTTGTTCTTCCTGCCTTCCTGTATTCTCTATCCTACAGCCTTCTTCATTGGGATGTTGAACTCCTTTGTGCACATCTTCATGTACCTGTATTACGGGCTGGCCAGCCTGGGACCACAAATGCAGCACTAAATGTGGTGGAAACGCCATCTCACCATCCTGCAGCTGGTAATTTATTTCATTTACCCCTTCCCGCTCCAGACCTGGATAGGGTTGCACCAGTTTTCTGTCTATCCCCTCCCTGGCTCTCTCATCCCTGGTCTAACCTACTGGAATGGCCATCTCCCTAGA
The DNA here is from genome assembly GCF_007399415.2 of Gopherus evgoodei. Classification (NCBI taxonomy): domain Eukaryota; kingdom Metazoa; phylum Chordata; order Testudines; family Testudinidae; genus Gopherus; species Gopherus evgoodei. Next base: position 228,872,108 of record NC_044322.1, read on the forward strand.
TGTCCTACTGCAACTGATCAGGGAGAAGTCTGGGTTGAGTGGTACTCAGGAGTAAGCAAGGAGACATTTCAATACCTACAGTGACTTTTTCCGGACAAGCCTTATCCCCGTGAGGGGAAGAAAACAGACAGAAGACTTTTACACTTCCGTTACCCTCCCCACCCCAACTTATAAAAGAGTTTTCTGCATCGCAGCATAGTACATTTCAGCCAGAGACTCTGGGGAAAGATCATGCCAATCACTGATTCCTCATCAGGAATACTTGACTTCTTGTGTATGATAGCTGGCTCCATACCCCACCTTCTCCCCACTCCCTAAAGTCCTTAACAAGTAGCTTGATTTTGTGTGTGTGGAAGTGTTGAGTGATCACTGAAGTTTGTGGGTGCTGTGGTTGTCCAGTAACTGTGGAAATCAGACCTCCTTTTATTTTGATTCCTTAGTATGGATTTAGATTGTATGCACCCAGATTTAAAAAACAAAACAAAAAACAAATATCAGGCCTTAGCTCCTTCTAGATTGTTTTTTCTTGGTTTTCTCCTTTTCTCATCTCTGAGGATGTGGCAAATCCTGACATTTCAACCGTGTGTTTCTCTGGTTGCTTAAGGCTACAACATAAAAAGAAATAGTCCAGAGAAGGGCAATGATTAGAGCCATGTGCCTGGGGGAGCAGGGAGTTAATTCCATACAAAGAGAGATTATGAAGACTAGGATTATTTAGTTACTGAAGAAGAGTAAGAGGAGATGCTGTAAAGTTAAAAAAGCCTGGTTCAGAGCTCTTATTTACCCTGTGCTGTAATACAGGGACAAGAAGGCACTGCATGAATGAAAGATTAAAAAATACAGAACAGAGCAAAGGAAATTCATGTTCACACAACATACATTCAATGTATAGGACTCCACGCTGCGAGATATTAAGGCGAATGGCTTAGTAAGATAAAAAACAGATGGATGCTTATATGAATAAGACTAACAGCTGCAGTTACACTTGCCGAGCTAAAATATAAAGGACTCTCAATCCAGATGCTTAAAGGTATAATCTGAACACCATCTGGTGAAAGGAAGGATTCTCCATACTCTCAAACACCTAACCCAAAGCATCAGTTACTGGACAGTAGCAGAGAAGGGACACAACAGAAGACTGACTAGTTGTCTGCTCTTGTATGGCATAGGGCGCGATACTATACTTTATGAACTAATTTCCTGCTTCCCTGTGGCAGTGGGCAGGATCCAGTACTTCATAGACCCATGATATCCTTCAGTATGGTAGAAGCTGAATATTGCACTTGGTGAATAAATGGTTTCCTCCATTATGGTGGGAGATAGGATATCTGACCTACTCCAGCCTAAAAGAAGGCTTGTTCTGGACTGAGTGGACCAGTCTGTTGTGATGTGGCTAGTGGAGGGATGCTGGACTGGATGGACCGATAGTCAGTTGTAGCTTGACTATTTTGCTATGTAGCATCTCTAATCCTACTTCTGTTTTTCTTTCTCCCCTGGCAGTGCCAATTTGTGGCCATCGCCGTTCACTCCTCCTATAACCTCTTCACAGAGTGCCCATTCCCTGATGGCTTCAATGTTGCAGTCTTCCTCTACATCCTCAGCCTCATTGTTCTTTTCCTAAACTTCTACTACTGGACCTACATCAGGAGGAAGTGGGAGAAACTAACATGAAGGAAAGGGGCATGGTCTGAGGACATTGCTGGAATTCACATATACTCCACTGCCTCTACCTCAATTCCACTTAGAAGGTGCATTTGGAGAGGTTGAGGGAGGATCATGCAAGCAGATTCTTGGTTGCTTTATTGTTATCAGTTGCGAAGGGAAAAGGAACTAGAGGGCTCAGAAGACAAGTAATGGGGTACTGAGGTGTTTGCTTATTGAACATAGATAATGATAGTCATCAACATTTGGAGTCCTGTGTGAAACTGGCTGTTTTGTCTCAGGTCCAGTGCTACTGGGTTAGTGTCCAAAGTACAGTTGGCATATTTGTTATGAGTAACAGCAGAGGTCAGGAACTCACTGGGATTTGAGAATGTATTAGCTTGTCATCCCTCCATATCAGGGAGCACATATTCTATCTCCATATTCCCTCCATATCCGGAGCACACGAACAGAGAGTAGACTTCATCCTGCTCTCTCTTTCACAGGTGTGTAACCCCACTGACTTCAGTATAAGTGAGAGGAGAGTCAGGTACTCACCACAGGAAACTTGCTCTGCTGCTGCACCTGCTCTCTGGCTCAACAAAGGGCATCGGTCTCCAGAGCTGTCAGCCCAGCACTAACATTCACCCTAAGTAAGAAATTAATGTGATGAAGGAAAATGTATTAACATACCATTTTCTGCCTTGAATGTATTTATCTTTTGATTATTGTTGCAACACTAAAGAAATAACTTTTTAGTAGGGCTGTCAAGCGATTAAAAAAATGAATCATGATTAATCACACGATTAATCACACTGTTAAACCATAATATAATTATTATTGAATACCATTTATTTAAATATTTGTTGATGTTTTCTACATTTTCAAATATATAGATCTCAATTACAACACAGAATACAAAGTGTACAGTGCTCACTTTACATTTATTTTTATTACAAATATTTGCACTGTAAAATAACAAAAGAAATAGTATTTTTCAATTCACCTAATACAAGTACTGTAGTATAATTTCTTTATCATGAAAGTTGAACATAAAAATATAGACTTGTGTACAAAATAACTGCATACAAAAATAAAACAATGTAAAATTTTAGAGCCTGCAAGTTCACTTAGTCCTATTTCTTGTTCAGCCAGTCACTCAGACAAACAAGTTTGGTTACATTTGCAAGAGATAATGCTATCTGCTTCTTGTTTACAATATCACTTGAAAGTGAGAAGAGGCATTCTCATGGCACCGTTGTAGCCGACACTGTAAGATATTTACAACATCCTAGGATATATTATCAGGAGTGTTGTAAGCAAGACAAAAGAAATAATTCTTCCACTCTACTCAGCACTGATAAGACCTCAACTGGAGTATTGGGTCCAGTTCTGGGCACCACATTTCAGGAAGGATATGGACAAATCGAAGAAAATCCAGAGAAGAGCAACAAAAATGATAAAAGTTCTAGAAAACATGCCCTATGAGGGAAGATTGAAAAAATTGGGTTTGTTTAATCTGGAAAAGAGAAGACTGAGAGGGGACATGATAACAGTTTTCAAGTACATAAAAGGTTGTTACAAGGAGGAGGGAGAAAAATTATTGTTCTGAACCTCTGAGGATAGGACAAGAAGCAATGGTCTTAAATTGCAGCAAGGGAGGTTTAGGTTGGACATTAGGAAAAACTTCTTAACTATGAAGTGGTTAAGCAATGGAGTAAATTGCCTAGGGACCTTGTGAAATCTCCATCACTGGAGATTTTTAAGAGCAGGTTAGACAAACATCTGTCGGGAATGCTCTAGATAATACTTAGTCCTGCCATGAGGCAGGGGACTGCACTAGATGACCTCTCAACATCCCTTCCAGTCCTATGATTCTATGCTTCACACCTCGTCCCTCTCAGATATTTGGAAGGCACTTCAGATTCTTAAACCTTGAGTCAAGTGCTGTAGCTATCTTTCAAAATTTCACATTGGTACCTTCTTTGTGTTTTGTGAAATCTGCAGTGAAAATGTTCTTAAAACGAACAACATGTGCTGGGTCATTATCCGAGACTGCTATAACATGAAATATATTGCAGAATGCGGGTAAAACAGAGCGGGGGACATACAATTCTCCCCCAAGGAGTTCAATCACAAATATAATTAATTTATTAATTTTTTAACAAGTGTCCTCAGCATGGAAACATGTCCTCTGGAATAATTGCCGAACTATTAAGGGGCATACGAATGTTTAGCATATCTGGCACATAAATACTTTGCAATGTCAGCTACAAAAGTGCCATGCAAATGCCTGTTCTCACTTTCTGGTGACATTGTAAACAAGAAGAAGGCAGCATTATCTCCTGTAAATGTAAACAAACCTGTTTGTCTTAGCAATTGGCTGAACAAGAAGGAGGACTGAGTGGAGTTGTAGGCTCTGAAGTTTTACATTATTTTGTTTTTGAGTGGTCATGTAACAAAAAAAAAATCTTTATCAGTAAGTTGCACTTTCATGACAAAGAGATTGCACCACAGACTTGTATGAGGGGAATTGAAAAATATTATTTCTTTTGTTTATCATTTTACAGTGCATAAAATAATCAAATGTAATAAATAATACACACTTTGATTTCAATTACAACACAGAATACTATATATATATATATATATATATATATATATATATATAAACCATCCAAAATATTTAATACATTTCCATTGGTATTCTATTGTTTAATAGTGTGATTAACACTGTGATTAATTGTGATTATTTTTTTAATCGTGATTAATTTTTTGAGTTAATCGCATGAGTTAACTGCTGTTAATCAACCACTCTGCTTTTTAGCAATGAAGCCCAATGGGAATTGCTCAGTTCTTAGAGCAGGCAGAAAATCTTTACTTTTCCCATTTATAATTTTTGTTACTGATTATTATTACCATTACTTATTTTTTCCACTCAGAAGTGGAAGAGATTTAGACTAACATTGATAACCGCCTACACTATTAAATCGTACTGTTACATAAAATCCCATATAAGGCTCGATCCTCAGTTTGTATAAATTGTCACAGATCCTTTGAAAGTCAATGCTGCTGTACATCAGCTGTGACATGTGGGTGGGATTTTCTAAAATAGCCTGCATGGCTCTTTAGTGCTTCTAAGTCACTTAGGGTCCGTTTCATTTCCAAAGATATTTAAGCATTTTAAGATGTAGCTAGTATCTAGTGGGATTTTCAAAGCATCTAGGTGCTTAACTGAAAGTAATTTAAATGGAAGTTAGACACCTTTGGAAATCCCATCCATAGCCCACAAATGACAAACCTTAATTTACTGCAATCTAATGTTCTTGTTAAAAACTTGCAGAGTGTTTGCCAAAGGGTGATTTTTCATTGCTGAATCACAGATTTCTGAAATTAGAGTTTTCTAATCTGATTTCTAACATACCCATAACAATGCTATACCAAATATATCCCTGATATATCTAGGTGCTATGGTCAGATAATAATAGTACAGTAATAGTAATAATAATTAATATTAAGCGAGTACAACTTGGCTGCTGCTGACTTGACTGCCACTACACATTGAGTGGATATTTTCAGAGAACTGTCTACAATGACTCCAAGATCTCTTTCTTGGGTGGTAACAGCTAATTTAGACCTCATCATTTTATATGTGTAGTTGGGATTATGTTTGCCAATGTCCATTACTTTGGATTTATCAAAATTGAATTTCATCTGCCATTTTGTAATCCAGTTACCCAGTTGTGTGAGATCCTTTTGTAGCTCTTCACAGTTTGTTTTGGCCTTAACTATCTTGAGTAATTTTGTATCATCTGCAAATTTTGCCACCTCGCTGTGATCTGGAAAAAGAGATAAATTTATGAATATGTTGAATAGGACTGATCCCAGTACAGACCCCTAGGGGACACCATTATTTACCTCTCTCCATTCTGAAAACTGACCATTTATTCCTACCCTTTGTTTCCTATCAATTAACCAGTTACCAGTCTCTGAGAGGACCTCCCCTCTTATCCCATGACAGCTTACTTTGCTTAAGAGCTTTTGGTGAGGAACCTTGTCAAAGGTCTTCTGAAAATCTAAGTACACTATATTCACTGGATCCCCCTTGTCCACATGCTTGTTGACCCCCTCAAAAAATTCTATTAGATTGGTGATTTCCCTTTTCAAAAAACATGTTGACTCTTACCCAACAAATTATGTTAATCTATGTGTCTGACAATTCTGTTCGTTACTATAGTTTTTACCAGTTTGCCCAGTACAAAAGTCAGGCTTACTGGCCTATAATTGCCACGATCACCTCTGGGGCCCTTTTTAAAAATTGGCATCACATTAGCTATCCTCAAGTCATTTGGTACAGAAGCCGATTTAAATTATAGCTTACAAACTACAGTTAGTAGTTCTACAATTTCACATTTGAGTTCCTTCAGAACTCTTGAGTGAATACCAACTGGTCCTGGTAACTTATTACTGTTTAATTTTATCAATTTATTCCAAAACCTCCTCTAATGACACCTCAATCTGGGACAGTTCCTCAGATTTTTTACCTAAAAAGAATGTCTCAGGCTTGGGAATCTCCCTCACATCCTCAGCCATGAAGATTGATGCAAAAAATTAATTTAGTTTCTCTGCAATGGCTTTATCATCCTTGAGTGCTCCTTTAGCATCTCAGTCATCCAGTGGGCTCACTTGTTGTTTAGCAGGCTTCCTGCTTCTGATGTACTTAATTTTTTTTTCTATTACTTTTTGAGTGTTTGGCTAGCTGTTCTTCAAATTCTTTTTTGGCTTCCCAATTATATTTTACACTTCACTTGCCAGAGTTTATGTTCCTGTCTATTTTCCTTACTAGGATTTAACTTCCATTTTTTAAAGGGTGCCTTTTTGCCTCTCACTGCTTCTTACACTTTGGTGTTTAGCCATGGTGGCACTTTTTGGTTCTCTTACTGTATTTTTTAATTTGGGATATACTTCTAAGTTGAGCCTCTTTAAAACGTTTCCATGCACCTTCTGACGCTGTACCTTTTAATTTCTGTTTAACTAATGTCCTCATTTTTATGTAGTTCTCCATTCTGAAACTAAATGTTGCTGTGTTGGGATGTTTTTCCCACCATAAGGATGTTACATTTAATTATATTATGGTCACTATTACCAAGCGGTCCAGCTATATTCACTTCTTGGACCAGATCCTATAGCTCCACTTAGGACTAAATTAGCGATCATGAAGTCTTTATTTGCAGTATTCAACTTTTGAAATTTAAACTGGGTGATTAAAGTTATTATCAGAGTTGGGCATCCTGTCAGGTGGTAACAGCTGAAACTTAACAGTAGAGGTTTATTCTTCCGGCATTTTTTCTTTTAAAAAAAAAAGGCAAAAAATGTGAATTTCCCTTTAATGTCATGTCCCTAGAGTTAAAGATTACATCACAGTAATATACTGTAAGTAGCAAAAGGATGGAGATTAAAAAAATCAGGCACGTGTTTGCAAGTCGGAATGATTCATGCTCTTTGGTGGAGGCCAAAGCTTTGAGAGTGGATTGGAAAATACCCTGTAACAGCTGGATTTGTAATAGTCCCTAGGCCCGATCCTGCTTTTTCTAAAATCAGTGACAAAACTCCCATAGACTTCAGTGGGAGCAGGATGATATTGAAATATGGCCTGTACACAAGATAGTACCTAGAAGCACCACTCTAGTCTAATAGATGGTCTTGTTTTTAATTTTTTTCTATTTCTTTCTTTTTGTTTTAAGAGGCAGGGTGGGCCAGTGCGTAAGACACTGGATTGAGAAATCTGCATTCTATTGCCAGTGCTGCAGCTAAATTCTTGTGTGATATTGGACAAATCAATTCATATCTATGTACCTCCATTTTCCCCTTTGTAAAATGGGTCTCATTAGGTCTTCTTTTGTATGCACCTTGAGCTCTCTGGAGAAAAATCACTATATAAGTGTATGCAAGTGGCCTGATTTCCAGAAGTCCTGGGCACTCACTGCTGCTCTTCAAGTCAAGGGGAGCTGGGGTCTTGGCACTTCTGGAAAATAAAGCTGCTTTTTTTCTGTGTGCCTAAAAAATGTCCACGTTTAGACATTTTGGCCATAATGCACCAAATTAACCAGAAAATTAGCCTAATGTTCAGTTTAAGAAAGAAAATATCCCTGAGGAATTATAATCTTAATCAAAGCAAAATACAGAAAATAAAATAAATCTTGCTTTTAAATCTTTTCCATATACTACAATATATGACGGTAAAGTGCTAAAGGACGTGTGCATTAATTCTAGGGAAATATAAAGGATAGGAACACCAGCTGGCTTTGTTATAATTCTCAGAGCTTTTCAGCTATTATCAATGTATGTGATGCAGTGTACAGTCCAAAAGCAAAGGAATGAATCTACACAGCAGTTTTCTGCATCTCATTGGATGAAGAGGGTAATTTAGTAGATTGGCACATGAAATAAATAAAAAATCAGTGGCACAGAAATACACATCTGCACAGCTTACATTAAAATGGATCAGGCACACACTATAGATAGAACAGTGAGAATGTCTTGAATTCATTAATGAATTTCTTTGTGGATTAGACCTTGATGGAGAAAGTGCTCAAATACAGATGTTTACTGTGATTTGTCAATGGCCTTCTACTTAATCCTCTTGAATAGGAAATAAGAGTCACACAGGGGTCTCCCTCAGGGACTATGGCAGTTTGCAGAAACTCACTCTCTCTCTGTGGCCTGAATCATCACAACACAGGATCAAGCTGCTGGAGGATTAGCAAAGGGAGGGCATGGATTTGCCTTTAACCGCTTCAGCAGCTTCTCTGCTTCAAATGGCTTCCTTACCCAGGAGGGACATGTTATTTATACGTTAGCTGTGGCATGAATGGAGAGGAAACAAGGGGGAAGGTATGGTAGATAACCACTTCCACAGCTGACCCTGCCCCCCACTCCACCTACCAGTGGAGGCCCATTCTCCTACTCCAACCCCTACACCAGCTGAAGTCAATGGTAAAAGCTGATCAACATCAAGAGAGATCTCAGCAGGGCTAGTTACAGCTCAGTGTTATGTATTTCTAGGGTGATGCACCTTTGCAGCACTAGTGAGGATGGGATGCATCAAGGGGAAGAGCACATGGGCACACAGGTAAATGAAACTGGAAGCAGCTAGTCTCCCCAAGATGATTCATAGCCAAGAAAACAAAATTATTTGTGTATGTGTCCAGAGTGTGGGGCTGGGCAGGGAGCATCTGAGGGTACGTCTACACTACAGGATAAATTCGAATTAGCTTAAACCGATTTTACAAAACAGATATTATAAAGTCAATTGTGCGCGTCCACACTAGGCACATTAATTCGATGGTGTGCGTCCGTGGTCCGAGGCTAGCATCGATTTATGGAGCAGTGCACTGTGGGTAGCTACTGTAAAATAATGAGGCCAATAACGTCGATTTGCGTCCACACTAATCCTAAATCGATATAGTAATATCGATTTTAGCGTTACTCCTCTCATTTTGTAGGAGTACAGAAATCAATTTAAAGAGCCCTTTAAATCTATATAAAGAGCAGTGTAGTGTGGACGGGTGCAGCGTTAAATCGATTTAACGCTGTTAAAATCGGTTTAACAGCGTAGTGTGGACCAGGCCTGAGCTGTGCAAAAGGCTGGGGTTTGGGGTTGTTGTGTTTTTTTGGTTCATTGGAAATTCTAAAAAATTTTAAAAACACACACACACAAAACCAAATGTTTTGGGTTGGTCCAAAAGCATATTTTTTTCAAAACTATCAATAAATAAATGTTTAAAAATGTTTGGGATAACAAACATTTCATTTAGATGTCAAGAATTTTTTAAAGGTTTTTAATTAAAAAAAATAAAATGGAAGGGAATTTCTAAACAAAAAGTTGTTTTACATCAAAATATTGACCTTTTGATTAGAAAATATCAAAACAAAATGTACTGACTTTAAAAAAAAATCAGTTTTAGACGCAAACACATTGGTGAAGCTGAAAAGTCGCTCGATGTTTTGGTATGGTCAAATATGCTTTTTTCACTGAAAAAGGCTTTGGCAGAAATATTTTGCTCAACTCTAGCTGGCATGGCCTGTGAAGCTAGTACATGCTTCCCATCCCCATTTCTACCACAATGGAGAATGTGGCCAGGGTGGGGACTCTGCTCTGGACTGACTGAAAAACAAGTAAAGATGGACGCTTGGGGTGGGGGGTCCTTCCATGGCACATTGTGCAATTCTCTGTATTTTAGAAAAAATATAGACCTTTCAAAATAGAGATTCAATGGTAAATATATGTATGATTATATTATTTATCTATGCCTGGGAGGGAGCTGGCAGAGGGATGTATGCTTGAGTATAAGGAGATAATGGGTTGGGTACAGGTCTGCCTTTAGAGAGGAGATTGAGGTATGACAGCTGGGATACCCTTTTTCTTTCTCAGGCACTTGCTATGGGAAGGCCTTTCCAAGGCACTGGTGGGAAAAGATGGGAGCCTCAGCCAGGCACTGGCTCCTCTTCCTGTCCACACTTCAGAGTCTCCTTCCTGGTAAGGCCTCATTTCACAAGCCAGTGAGAGGGGGTGTTCCAGGGGAGTAGCACTCTTTTAAACCAGGAAAAGGGAAACATTTCCCTCTGCTCTTAGCAAAGGAGAAGAAGCTGCCCTTTCCTGTGCATCCCGCTTGCCAGGAGAAACCAGCAGCAGTCAGAAGGGGCCTACCCACCTAAAGAACCAGAGGAATCCCATTTACCAGACAACCAATCACCAGAGGAGGTTTGTTACCCAGGCCACAAGCCAATCCACCTGGTCCTTCTATGAGGAACAGATAGGAGAGCCATGTAGGAAGTATGACAAAGTGAGAGTGGAAGTGCTGATTTCTTTGACACATGGATGGAGCTGGAAAGAATGGAATGTTTTGGTGTGGATGCAAGTGTGGTTGGGGTTATGTTATCCAAGGAATGTCATATGTATCACTGAGTGAAGTGGAACATTTCTGAGAAAGCTCCTTGTTAAAATATTGGCAGCACTACTACTCTATCTACAAGTCAACCTATTTTCCATGCCTTCCTCCCTATCCAGTGCCCTCTGCCTGGAGTTTCCATAGACACTACTACCCTTCAAGAAAGCATTCAGCCACACTGAGAAATGTGGGGGCCCTGAACAGAGCTACTCCCTGCTTCCTGTCACCTCCTTGCTTGTCCATCATGCCCCCCTCACACAAAACATCCTGAAAACCTGCTCTGTATAGAGGAAGGGGACCCAGACTCAATGGGACAAGGACATGAGGGTTCCCAGGATGATTAAACTGGGAAGCTGGTGGGGGGAGGGGGAGAGACAGAGAACAGAAATAGTTGTATTCTACCCAAACATTGCCCACAATCCCAAAGTAGTCAGATGTTTCTGCTAAAATGATCAGCAGGGCAAGAACTAAGGATGTTGCTATTTTAATTTCCTTTATTAGGTTTCAGAGTTAACGCCCTACCTGAGCTAAATGAAGACAGCTTATCTCTCTTTTAAAGCTATAATTCCCATTTGCCTCCAAAATCAGGAAAACAGCACTGCATCAGTTCACCTTCAGAAGGTTACCTTCACAACTGTAAGGGCTAGAACTTTGTTTCAAATGAAAGCTTAAATTCTTCAGAAACTCCTGCAGTCATCAGATAAATGCTGGTACAGTGTGTCACAGAGTGCGTGCTCTCTCATGCCTGACTGGGGCTAGGACAGAACACTCTGGGAGGCAGAAATCTGCCTGTCCTTCTCCCATTCTCTCCTCTCCCGACTCCGCAAAAGAGGCAGTAGCATCAACTCCTAGATGCTGTGCCAGGAAAGGCTGTGATCTCCACCATATTACTGCACTGTGTATGTTAAGTGGGGCATGAAGGTGGGGAGGAGAATTGCAGAGAGTGTTTCTGGGGGTGAATATAGATGAATGCTTCAAGAATATGCATTGAGCTGTGCATCCACCTATACTCACCCCCAGAAACACCCTCTGCAATTCTCCCTCCCATGAGTGTGGATCTGTATGTGACATGTGTATGAAGGGATGAAGGTTGGTATGTATGGGATGTTTTGGGGGGTGTTTGTCAACATGGATGGATTAGTGTGGGTGCAATGTGGGAGAACTGGTTAAAGAGAATAGGCTGTGTGTGTGAGAGAGGAGGTTCATTCATACACCTCTGTGAGTGGGTAAGTGCAGAGGTGTAGTGGGTTTATGTGTTCATGAAAATACAGTACAGGTACATGCATGGGAGCATACATGGGTGGATGTGCCTGGGTATGGGTGGGTGTATACAGGTAATCCAGTGTATGTTTGGGAAACTTATATGTTCTTGTGGATGGGTGTCAAATGGGTGAATGTGAGCAGGGATGTGTGTCTGTGGGTATGTATGAGTGAGTTTTTAAGGGAAGAGGTTCATGAATGGGTGTAGAAAGTGTTTACAGTGATGACTAGATACCAGAGCTCTTTTCTGGAATATGCTTGCTAGCTCCATGGCACCCAAGTGGAAACAGTGGAGATTTCTTTCCACTCCTGTGATTTGATAGTAGTACTGGGACTGACTCAGAGAGGTCCAGGCTAACTTCTGGTGATGTATCCTTTTGAAATGGGATTATTATTCTCTTGGAGGGAGGCTAGAGTCAGGAATCTTTGCTACCAATTGGGTGCTATTTGCAGGTCTGTCTGATGGCAAACACAGCAATAAATAATATCCCAGAGGGTATTAAAATGTGTTTTGCACATTTGAATTATTATCTAAATAAGTGGTGTTGTGAAATAAGGGCCCCATGTTGCAGATACACACACTAGTTTGCTCCTGGGCCAGTAGTCCTATTGGATTCAATGGGGACTGCTCACGTGAGTAAAGTCACTTGTGTTCGCAGAATTGGACCCTAGGTAATAGCTGCATAGCCTTACATGTCACTGTTATTGTGTTAGATCTGGGAGCAAATTATAGAACAGAACCGTGTCAATAGGAAATAATCACTAACGACAACCATTTAATATAATTATGTTTTTTTCTATTTCAGGAATGGTTAATATGTGTGGGCATATGTTCTGTACAGAGATAACATTTTACATTAAGTGGAAATGAATTAATTCCCGTGAAAGGAGGCAAATCATTATACAGCCACATGAATATAACAAAAGGATGCAGTAATGAATAATGTTCCTGCAGTGGTGCATAGCAGAGGGAGGAAAATGGTTTTCCACTTTAATATTAAATATTTTACTTCTGATTATTTCAGAAACCCAGAAATCCACAGCAGTTAAAAAATAGGTACAGCACATTGTAAAATAGTGAATATTACAATATTCTTATACATATTTATTATAATCCCCTATAGAAATTGAGGAGATGTACTGAAGATGGCAAACAAATAATATTTTAGCATTGATTCCACTCAGTGTGATAAGGGGCTCCTCAATCCGTTTTCTCCAATAAATTTGAATCTATTGACATTTACAAAGTTTTGATGTGGATTAAGAACCTATGTCAATGGAAAACATGATCAATGGTGTTGACATGCTGAAATCCTGAACAGAAATTTATTCGGATGAAAATATTTTGTTTTCTCCTTGGGAGGGGCTTTGAAACAGATATCAGCTCATGTTTTCTGCAGGCTAAGCAAACTCAGGGTAGGCTCCAACACCCCATTTTTTTGTTCTTTCTGAACTTGGAAAAAATCGAAAGGCCAAAAGAATCCCCAAAGTGTGTTCTGATTATGATTTTCATTATGTGTATATGAGGTTTTGTAGCCGGACAGACTTTACAGACCTCTCTCTATAAAATCCTTTTTAACGAATAATCCATGAACGGGGACAGGCAGTATAATCCTTTGTTTCAGCTTGAACTGGTTGTGTGTGCAGGCATGTGTGTGTGAGAGAGGTAGCGTGTGTGTGTTTTGAAGTGGGGCGATGTCTATACATTCACTATAGGACAGGCTTAATTGTATAACTTCAATCGCTCATGTACCCTACAAACGGAAAATACCCCCTTGTGGTGCGAGATACAATTTCCCATGTCTTTTCTTACATCACATTATTACAGCGGTTCTGGGTCCTGTATAGCCGATCCTTTTCTCCTCAACCCATTTCTCCCTTACACCGCTTCAAAGCACTGGCATCAATGGATCTGTAACTGAAAGGAGACTTTCTCTGGGTCTGAGCTGGATGGTTATATTCCCATTAAAGCCCACTGCGATCGCTGTCCGATGGATCCTAGTGGTCACTTTGCCGAGTAAGGAGCTCGGGAATGGTTCCCTCTTTTACCATATTTCACTTTTTTTTCCCTGCCATTTCTCCATGGAGAACCGTTCCCCACTCCCCATGGACCAGATTCAGATCCCAGTGAAACCAGTGTGCACCCGGAGTAGATCCACTAATTTCCCTGGGTCTGCTTGAGAGTGACTGAGATCCAAGGGGGAGAATTTCCACGGTGAAGTCAACTACCTGTAGTGCCCTTCTCCCCGCTCAGCTGCCCTGACTCCCGGGCAGTTCCCACTGCAGGGAGGAATGTGCACGGCACCGGAGCATCCCCTTGTCCCCCGGGGGCCGCCGCCGCCACCGCGAGGGGCAGGGCTGGGCGAGGGGCAGGGCGGCTGGCCGAGGCGGGCCGTGTTTGCCAGGCGGGGAAGCTGTAGCCTGGTAACCGCTGGCTGTTTGCATTGGGGGGCGCGGGGAAGAAGGGATCCTCTTTGACGTCAAGCCTAATACTCGCTCGTTCATATCCGGGTCCCCGAGCCGTTCCCTGGGGCTCGGCTGGGCTGCCTTTCGCGGCGCACTAGCGCTCCGGACCGGAGGCGGCGGCCGGGGGCAGCCCGGAGGTGGCCGGCTTGGAAGGAGGGGAGCGCAGTATGCCCGCCGCCTGCCCTGCGCCTCCCTCCCGCCGCTGCCCATGGAGATCGCGCTGGTGACTTTGGAGAACGGAGGCGCCACGGCCATCGGGGGAGGGGGCGAGGATGCTGGAGCTGGCCGGGCGAGGCGGCGGGGGGACCTGCTCCACATCCCCAACTCCGCCGTCGCCCCAGCTTGGCTGAATGACTGCAGAGGCGCCCCGGAGCAGGAGCAGCCGCGGGCGGGCAGCTGCGGCTGCAGAAGCAGGAGCAACAGCACCGGCAGCACCAGCCGGAGGGTGCCCGGTCCCCGGGGCGCCTCGCCGCCGCCCGCTCCTATCCAGCCGCCGCGCCCCTACCCTGGAGGGGGCGAGGAGGAGGCGATGGTGCTGCCGGAGGAAGGCGGGCACCGCTTGGGTATGGCCATGGCCTCGGCGGCCGAGGAGGAGGAGGAGAGCCAGCGCGCCCTGCACCACCAGCGGGTGCTGATCAACATCTCCGGGCTGCGCTTCGAGACCCAGCTGGGCACCCTCAACCAGTTCCCGGACACGCTGCTGGGCGACCCGGACAAACGCATGCGGTACTTCGACCCGCTGCGCAACGAGTACTTCTTCGATCGGAACCGGCCCAGCTTCGACGGGATCCTCTACTTCTACCAGTCCGGGGGCAAGCTGCGCCGGCCAGTCAACGTCTCCATCGACGTCTTCGCCGATGAGATCCGCTTCTACCAGCTGGGCGAGGAGGCCATGGAGCGGTTCCGGGAGGACGAGGGCTTCATCAAGGAGGAGGAGAAGCCCCTGCCCCGCAACGAGTTCCAGCGCCAGGTGTGGCTCATCTTCGAGTACCCGGAGAGCTCCAGCTCCGCCCGGGGCATCGCCATCGTCTCCGTGCTGGTGATCCTCATCTCCATCATCACCTTCTGCCTGGAGACCCTGCCCGAGTTCAGGGACGAGAGGGAGCTGCAGGCCCCCCTGCCCCCACACGGGGCAGCCCTGAACGGCACCGGCCTGGAGGCCCCCCCGATGCAGCCCCCCAGCAGCCTGTCCGACCCCTTCTTTATCATCGAGACCACCTGTGTGATTTGGTTCACCTTCGAGCTGCTGGTGCGCTTCTTCGCCTGCCCCAGCAAGCCTGAGTTCTCCAGGAACATCATGAACATCATCGACATCGTGGCCATCATCCCCTACTTCATCACCCTGGGCACAGAGCTGGCTCAGGAGCAACAGGAGCCAGGGGCCCCCAGCACCACCAGCAACAACAATGGGGGCCAGCAGCAAGCCATGTCCCTGGCCATCCTCAGGGTCATCCGCCTGGTCAGGGTCTTCAGGATCTTCAAGCTCTCCAGACACTCCAAGGGGCTGCAGATCCTGGGGCAGACTTTGAAAGCCAGTATGCGGGAGCTGGGGCTCCTCATCTTCTTCCTTTTCATCGGGGTGATCCTCTTCTCCAGTGCTGTGTACTTTGCTGAGGCTGACGACCCAGACTCCCATTTCTCCAGCATCCCCGACGCTTTCTGGTGGGCGGTGGTGACTATGACCACTGTGGGCTATGGGGACATGAGGCCTGTCACTGTAGGGGGCAAGATTGTGGGCTCCTTGTGTGCTATCGCTGGCGTGCTGACCATAGCCCTTCCCGTACCTGTCATCGTGTCCAACTTCAACTACTTCTACCACCGAGGAACTGACAACGAAGAGCAGGCTATTCTCAAGGAGGAACCCAGCAGCGCTCAGGGCAGCTCACCTGGGGGGGAGCTGAAGAGAAGTCACAGTAAAAACTCTCTGAACAAATCTGTTGTGCACTTGGAAAACAGTGAGGGGATCAACAATGGCACTGGATCCTTAGAGAAAACCAATATCAAAGCTAAAAGCAACCTAGATCTTAGAAAATCCCTCTATGCACTGTGTCTGGACACCAACAGGGAAACAGACCTGTAAGGAGGGGAATGAATTTGGGTTCTGAGGTACAGCAGGATTTGTTGATGTTGGAAACTATATGTATATATATATATACAATTTTTTGTATCACTTAGACAGTATTTTAAGTCAGCCTATATTTTATAATTGAACAGATCTCCAGGAGTACATGTTTTTATGTTCTTTTTTCCAGGACACAAAGGGTCACCTGTTTTTAAAATAGACTAAGAATAAGCTACACTCCATGATGCAGGCGCTGGTAAATTATTACAGTGCAAACTGGTGTTATTTGTAGACACTTACTTTAGCAAACTGTGATTTTAAATGGGTCATTTGTAACTAATTCACTTGCTCAAAGTTTAGTATTAAAAGATTGGGAGGGGGGTTGTGTATGGAGGATGAATGGATATTTTTTGTACTGTAGTTTCAAACTGAAATTATTCCAATATATTTTATATATGTGTAATTGTATTTAAGAATGAATGGGGTATTTATTTTCCTGTGAAACATGACTTCATTAAAGCACTAGAAACATTAGCTAAGAAACACTTTCAGATTTCTCCCTTGTGATCAGTACAGATCTGGTTAACTAGTATGTGAAGTGAATTTGGTGCTTTTAACCCTATAGCAGAAAACTTTGGTTTTGTTGTTGAGAAAATGTTAGTTTTTTGTGAGCCTTAAATTATTAAATATTGTAGATATATTTATTTATAAGTACTTTTATTAACAATCTTACTGTTTCAGAATTTCTAATAATTCAGCCCTGTGCTTTAAATCCCAGAAAAAAATTGTGCATCTTGTTGTTTCTTTGTTTTAATACCACTGGTATAATTTTGAGATTTTTTTATAGGCTATTGTCTGGTGTTACTGGTTTTTATCCAAGTGCACAACAGATCAAAAACAGTGGAAACTGGGGGAAAAAACTTGAAAGCTAATCCCGTGTGCAGTATCTGCAAAGCTTTTTTGATTTACACTCCAGGTTTCTTTAGCACATGAATCAGTCACATTGCGTACCCAGTTCATTTGTATAAATGGCTTGCTGTTTTTAATGATCATATTTCAAAAACGGATGGCACTTAGAGTCTGACATGGCACAGAGTGCTGCTTAAATAACCATCATGTGGCTTATGTCTTGGACTGAGGAGGAAAGAACCATCTTTCATTGAAATGTTTTCTTTTTCTGTTATTTCAAAGCAAAACCATCACAATGTTATGGATTTTACAATTTCAATCTTCCTGAATGACAATGACAGATCATCTTCATTTTGATGACACGGCACTGTGCAGCTACTTTAGTGAACATTGAAATGACGTTGATTCGTTACTTCAAATCAAAGCGCTACATTATCATTTCTGTTGCAAAGAACTTACTGGTTTTTTTTGCATACTTCTGTTGCACTGCTGAAGGATGTTTCATGCCTTTACCATGGCAAGATTAGCAGGTCATGGAAGAGAAGTCTTGATTGTCAGCACTCAAGGTTTGTTTTTATCAAATTTTCAATGCATTTAATAGTTACTTAAGACAAAAATATATTTTATGCAAGATAGTAAACTGTATGCACTGAAGTTAGTGTAAATCAACCTTGAAAAAATTTCCTTAATGCTCCATAATCCATGCACAATATCTACCCTACTCATCCTTTACCATGATTGATGCTAATGAAAAAAAGTGATGTTTCCCTCCTGTTCCAAAAAATATGATTCATGCCAGCTGAGCAGGCAAGTAGAATCTTTTCAAGATGGCGTAAAGAAATATCACATAAGGCCCAACTCAAAACCAGGGACAATTTGCCTGAGAAAGGAGTGCAGGATTCTTCCCGTTGGCATTAGACCTTTATCTTTTAGATTGGCTGTGATGCTGTAAAAGCAGCAAAGAATCCTGTGGCACTTTATAGACTAACAGACGTTTTGGAGCATGAGCTTTCGTGGGTGAATACCCACTTCCTGTGATGCTGTAGTCTGTTTAAAAATCATTCACAACAAAAGTTACAAATAAATGGCCCTATCCTGGTGCATTTCTGATATAGGCAAACTTGTTTTTTCAGTGGGAGTTCTGCCTCCATGAGAAGTACAGCCTATAGTGAAGTTGAGCAAAAATGTTAAAAAAAAGTAGATGCCACAGTCTGCCTACTGCAGCTCTTAAGGTCTTGATCCTCTAAGGCCTTATTGGAGTTGCTGTTATGGGCAAATAGTCCCATTGACTTCAGTTAGTCCCTTTTTGAGATACCTGAGTGGGGCTTGCAGGATTAGGCCTTGACTATGTCTCCCTATCACTGTTCCCCTAGTTCTCCCTCCCTCATATTCTCCATTGTTTGTTCTCCCACTTGGGTCTTGTATTCAGGTTAGGCTGTAATCTCTTTAGGGGAGGGACCCGAATGTTTCTACAGTGCCTGGCACGCCAATGGGGTCCTGATCCTGTTTCGGTTCTCTGGGCACTAGTGTAATAATACACACTAAGTGCAGTCTATGGAGTAGCACTGTTGTAAAATTGATTCGGGTGAGAGCAGAATCAGATCCAGTGAGTTTGGGGAGGTAGCATAGAACTTAATCCTGCAAGGTGCAAAGTGTCCTTAAAGTCCAGTTACGTCAATTGGCCAAATTCTGCCTTTGATTATGTCGGATGGTCACAGGTTTAATTGAGGGGAACATTTGTCCGGTATGAGTTGTGAGTGCTCAGCATCCATCAAGATCAGGCCCTAGGAAAGCAAAGGAGTCTTCTTCTGCACAATGCTGTTTACAAGCCCATCAGATCATTCTTTATCCTTCAGGCTGAACACTCACATGGACTGTCTGATGCTTTCTTTTGATGTTGGACTGTTTCACATGCTGCATTTTTCCCCAGTAAAAGGAAGGAGCTGTCAAATAAAAGGGGAACCAATTATTCTTCAGATATGATTGAAAATACTTGTTTGGCTTGGCTTCTTAAACTGTCAATCACACATTTAGATTTGATGGCTTTTTAAGAATAAGAGATTGCTGGAGGCTTATTAGGTAGAAAGAGATAGCGCCTGTAAGGTGCTGAGGATTTGGATTCAAGAAGTGCTTGGGGCCTGGTTCATCAGTGCACTTAAGCATGTGCTTAAGTCCCATTGCCTTCAGTAACTACTCAAGTGCTTAAAGCTAAGCATGTGCCTAAATGGGGACTTAGAGCCCTTAGTTCCCATTGACTTCAAGGGGAGGAATTGGGAGCCTTAGTCATTTTCAGAAGGTGCATCACAGATTGCAAGACTGGGTCTTAAGTGCTGTGTGGTACACCAGGATCAGAACTCAGCTTTTCACTTGTCCTACCATATTCCACTATTCTTATTATAAATGGGTACCTGCAGCTCTTACTCCTGAGAGTAGTCCTCCCTCACTCAAACAGTCTCATTAAAGTCAACAGCACTAACCACTCTAGTAGGGACTATTTGCATGAATAAGAGTTGCAAGTTTGTGCCCTGACTGAGAATATCTATAAATAAATTTCCAGTAAAGAGGGCCTGCTTCTGCTTCCATTGACTTCACTGGCAAAGCTCTCATTGATTTCAGTGGGAGCAGGCTCTGGCATTGACCACTCCTATGTGCAGTGCTGAAGAGGTATAACAATGAGGAGGAACAAATTGTTACCCAATTTACTGCTGCAAAAGAAAATGGGAGGAGGGGAAGGAGGAGAAAACCAAAATTAGAAAGTTCACACATAATGAGTGAAATTTGGAGAGAGTTAATGCTGCTTTCACCCATTCTCCGTTCATTTCAAGAAGAAAATCTGCACCAGACCGTTATTGATTTTATGTTAGCTGACCTGGAAATTAAAAACAAACTTAAAACTTCTTTAGTCCAATACAAGGCACAGAATGTAAGAGTTTAGTAAAAAAAAGAAATCAATTGTTTGAAAATAATAGTGGTTATTGGTTAGGACTTATGGGCAATGTACTGCATCATGTGAGGTCTCAAGATCGACCTTCTTCAGTCACTAAAACATACGTAATGGTTATTAATGACTTGTCATTTTGGGCAGAATGATACAATGTACTGAAAAGCACTAACCTTCCCATTTCTGCCATGCTGGCTTGAATCATACCTTGGGTCACCAGTGACATGAATTTGGTTTGCTCAGCCTGGTCACTAGTGGACATTTGTGCACATCATAGCCTGTCATTCTACAAATGATAATACAATAACTAAGAGTTCTAGAACCCCCTTTATCTCCAAAGTGCTTTATGAACAATGGATACTGTGTTCCTCTCCCATACAGAAAGGTATAAACAGAAAACACCGACTGAAAATGTGTGCGGCGAAAGGGAGCTGTGTTTTCAATACAGCTTCTCTGCTAGTGCTGCACATATGCTGCTGGGCAGAGTCGGACCTGATATATAAAATAGGGGTCCCTAGACCAACCCCCACAGAGATTAAGTGGCTCACTCTCCATGTTCCTTTCTGCTCTCCTGCACTCACACCCAGCAGTGGCAGCCTGGCTGGCTGGGGGGCAGTGCAGCCATTGGCTCTGAGCCAGCATCTGTGCTCAGTGACCTAGCTAGCCATCATTGGACAGGTCACTGAGCACGCCGAATACACAGGGACAGTTAACGCTGCTTCCGGTAGCATTAACAAATCCTCCTTCCGTATGATTTTTGGGCTGCGTACAAGGAATATGTTACTTAGAGTGGGTATTCCCTGGCTTCTCTCTCCGGCTGCTCCCTATATACCTGTGTGATTCAAGGGCTATGGAGTATGGATCTTTAAGGAGCTATTCAGGATGTTGGTTTTACAACTCACCCAAAAGATGGATTTTGTATATAGTTTTGTACACTTAGTAATTTGTGCTCTAGAAACTAACTGTAATAATAGGATTGATTCATGTCAGAATTGAGATATATTGGGGGAAAATGCGATATAAAGCTTTAATAGCATCTGCTTGCCCCAGGTGTTACTTTAGCCACATTTTTTGTCCAGTATTTTCATGAGCACCAACCTCTCCACCTTACTTAATAGAGCTACGTTTTTTTTAATTGAAAGAAGGAATATACTGTATTATAGTCTCCAAATCTCCAAAATCATTGGGCAAAATCATTCTGTCAAGGAATGTTTAACACTGTCACATATACTAATAATTTTATTAGTATAATTAGTAGTACCTGTCTTTATTGCCCTCTTGATACACACATTCACCTCTCCTTGGTCTTTCACTCCTTCTCCTCCATCCCCTACTGTTCTTGCCTTAGCCCTATCATTCACTTACTATGGAACATAATGCTTGCTACATGACTTCGGTGGGTTTGCCCTTGGTAGTAAACCCTATGCTCGCTCTAGCAAGTATTTGCAGGATCAGTCCATGTCAGGGAATCTATCTATATCTTGTACTGTAAAACCTCTTACAAAACTCTGCTGCTATATAAATAACATTATCAATAATAAGCAGAGGTAATTACAACTTTTATAGGAATAGAATACTACAAAAAGTAATATGAATAATACTGTGGCCAAATAATTAATTCATTGCAATTCTAAGTTATAAATATTAAAAATGGTTAAAATTAAAAGATAATAGCATTCATATAGTTTTAGTGTTACCCATCAGAATGCAACTCCTTCTCACTACTGTAATCTAGTGGATTTACTTGGTGTTCTTTAGTTTCTATGTACGTGTATTGTACCTGTACATGTTTATCATGGATGCAGTAAAAATAACCCCCCCAAAATAAAGGCCAGATTCACAGCTGGTATAAATTAGCATAGTTTCACTGAAGACAATGGGGCTGCACTGATTTACACCAGCTGAGACTCTGACCCCATAATAACAATTCCTGATTTTCAGCAGATCTTTGCACACAGAAACAGGAATGCATAACTTTATCAAATTCCCCACTGTCATAAAGGCATGGGACTTGATTCTTCATTCATACCAGCTTTGCATTCCACTTACTTCAGTGGAGTTACTCCCGAATTACACCAGCATAAGTGAGAAGACAATCAAGTCTATATTATCAGTGTTGGGAATCTGGCTGTGCAAAAAGTTTGCCCGTCTGCACTCCAGAACACATTACCAGTTGATAGCTAGTCCCATCTTTGAGGTTTATTTAAGCACTTGTTAAACACAAATGGCCACACTTTGCTCTCATTTATGCTGCCAAAATCCAAAGTATCTCCACTGAAATCCACTAGTTTTACTAAGACAGATTTTGCATAGATATGATACCATTAGTTTCATGAAGTTACTCCTGATTTATATCAACGTAAATGAGATCAAAATCAGGCCCTTTGACTTCACTGGGATGCTGTTGCGCTGAATTTTCAGCAGTGCAAGAGCAGAATAGCTCTCCAGAAATTGCCCTATCTGGCAGTAGATTAATTATCTTCCTAGCTGATAAAAGCATTTTCTGAAAATTGTTTCTGTTTCAGTGTAAGAACTGGGGGTCTCAATACAGATAATTCAAATGATTACGGACCAATGGACTACCCTATAGGTGGTTTACCAAAAATGTCAAATTATCACAATAATGTCTAAGATCTTGTAACTCCTCTGCTGTATCATCTGTCAATTCAGGTTTAGTATCACCAAGAGATTAGGTTCCCAAAGAAAGCAAGAAGGGTTGCAGCATTTGATGACATTCATGAGGGCGAAGTAAAAGACAAATCACGGCTCTGTGTTTTGGCTACAGTGTGACATGAAGACTGTCACTCGCTACCTTGCAGAAAGCAGCTGAATAGCAGGGGTCAAATTCTGTGCTGTTTTACACCCTATGCCCAGGTGGGTTGATGTACATATGGCTCCACTGACATTTTCATCACATGCTTCTGTCCCTTCCCATATTTTGAACGCCTCAAACTTTAGAGCCCCAATTACGAACAGCTGCTCATCTCAAAAGCTGAGACCTTAAGCACCCTGACTGTGCCTCTCCTCACCACCTTCTCCCTTACCATCCTGAGAGCACCCCACTTACATACCTAATGTGTGCCAACCTAAGAGCCCTCATCTTTACCATGCACCTTTACCTCACCTATCTCTCAAACCATGCCCACCTGCAACCCAGACAGTGGGAGGCAGGGAAGCCCACTATAATATTATATATTCCAAATAGATGACACGTACAGTATAATCTTGCTGCTCCAGCTTTCAATAACCAGTACAATGGCAAATCCTCATAATCAGGTTTGCAGTTTGCTTGCACTCAACTACAGCAGGCTTGATGAGGGCATTATAAATATGATGGCTAGGTAGACAGTAGTGCAGACAATTGAGGGTTCAGCAGTGGTGATATTCCAGGCTTTGTGTACAGTAGAATTTCATTATCTGCACTGGTTTCATTCCAGTACTTGGTAATCTTCAGACCTCACAAATCCGCACCAAGGTTCTCTTTGCCCTCCCTAAAGTTAGTAGGGATTAGTGAGATTCTACTCTATTTAACTCTCTTGGGCAAGCTCAAGGCACTTTTAAATCTCTCCCTCCTCCCTCTCCCCGCTACTGAATCTGCATATCCCTTCACATAGCTGGAAATGCATGTGATTTTTGTGGACAGCTGAAAAGAGATTTGCATTACTGAAAGAGTGTAGTCTTGTAATTTCTCTCTCTTGTTAAATGTTTTGGAAATCTGAGGGGGAGTGATTGAGGGAAGTTTTTAATGTGAACGAACTTTATGATTTTTCTTTTTGCTTTAGAAAACACTATAATTTTCACGGCATAAAAGGGTTATTTAAAGATGAGAAAAGTTAATGTGAAAATAGATTGTTGTTATACAGTGAAATTGTGGAACGTTTTAATTAGATAAAGTAACCATTAGTGCACCGGTAAGTTTCAGACTGCTTGCCAAATGACTAATTAGGAAGACACGATCAGTCTGAAAAGAGGCCTTTAATAATAATAATAACAAACACACAAACATCCAGCTTTTGTATAGCACTTTTCATCTGTAGATCTGAAAGCATTTTGCAAAGGAGGCCAATATCATGATCCCTATTTTACAGATGAGGAAACTGAGGCACACAGCGGCAACACAACTTTGTCTAAGGTAGCATGGTTTGGAGGAATGAGCTCATGGATAGGAGCCAGAAGGTTCTGAATTCTGACTTAGCCAATGACTCACAATGTGACCATGGGCACGGCACTGAATTTCTTTCTCAGTTTCCCCATCTTTAGTGATATTGAGCCATGTACCTCTCTGGAGTGTTGTGAAGTGGAACTAGTTCACAGATCTCCATTGCTTGGAATAGGTAAAGTACCATGTAAGTGCTAATTACTATTATTATTAAATACACAAATATGAAATATTATTAGTAGCTGTGGGTTTTTTAGCTTATTCTGCTGATTTTATATATATTTACTGCAGAATGAACTTGACTGAATATTTGTATGGTCTGAAGTGTCGCAGATTTTGGTTTTACCTAAATTTTGGCCATCTTGTTTTGCCATTGAATTCAAACCTTGTTAATCAGGTACTGTATTGAGGGGAATGGACAGAAATAGGATCAAGGAGATATGCAGGGGAAATGTGATAAAAGCAAGAGTGTAGGATCAAAAGTGGTTGGGTCAGAAGTGTGGGGAGAAATTGTAATGAAAGGCCTGGAAGCTCCATGGATTTCAATGTGGTGTTTACATTGACTAATGCCAGTGGGGATCTGTGTGGGTTCTATTCCTATTGAGGGATCTGGAAGTTTCATCTAGGAGGAGACTTGCGTTCTCTTACACATCCTGTGCCTCTCAGCAAAGCAAACAGATTTTCAGCTTCAGAGGACAGAGGAGTGTAGACACACCTGCTGTGGACCGGTAGTGGAGCAGAGTTCAGTGTCGCTGGGGAGAAGCCAGATCCACTAGGAATGGTGGACTATGGGTCCCACATTATATTAACTCTATCAACATGACTTTATTATATATGTCATCAGTTTCCATTGATTGGAAGGGGTTATTGCTGTAGAGCCCAGCTTGGTTTTGGCTGTCTCCCTTCCACCCAGCCTTGCCATTCAACAGAGCCCCAAACTGGTTAAATTTCAGGGAAGGGATTCTGTGACTTTAACAAAGAGGGGAGGAGGATGCTGCTTTAGCTTATGTTCTACACTAACCTTTCTGTATCTTACCCACGCAACAACACTGTAGCCTGGCTATTGGCGTTTTAACCACCAGGTGGTTAAGTTGCCAACGGCCATTTTATACTAGCTGTCTTGCTGGAGTTTCACTGGACTTATAAATGATGGGAAATTTTGCAAGTGTCAGAAGAATTCTCTTGGAACCCCAGGGATACTCTCTTTGTCAGTAATTGCTATACTGTGGTCTATAGGAAATAAACCATTACTGGAACTGTCTTGTAACTCTGGGGGAAAGTGTAAACCCCACTAGAACACCCTTCCTCAGACAGGGAAGCTGACTCAGATCCAAACACAGCAGGTGGGGTTTGCCTTCACCCCTTCAAAATTCAGGTTGTTCATTCAGGTCCATTGTTACTGGATATAACCTCAAAGAGTCTATTATCATGTCTTAGTATTATGAAGCTCTTGGGGGACTGATATGAATGTTTGAAACACATGCTTGTCTCAGAAAAGAGGCTCAGATTTATGAGTGGACAGAACAGCAATTCATGGACCAATCTCATCACTGGTGGAAGTGGACAAAACTCCCACTGGAGTTAGTAGCAGATGTGCCTATTGTGGGGTGAATTTATGCCTTTTTACTGATTCCTCTGCAGTGAGAAGCTGCTAAATATAGAATTAAAAAAAGGAAATGGACAAGGAAGTGTAAATTTCAATCAGCTTAGGGGACAAATTCTGCTCTCAGGTCCACCAGTGTAAATCTGGAGTAACTCCACTGAAGTTAACCTTTGACCCTCCCCTGGGTCCTGCTCAGGTAGACCTGAGAATGGTCTGTTTTTATTTCATTCTTAATATACCTATTCAGCTGGGATCTCACTTATATGGCAAGTAGGAAGAGTGGAAGTGTTGGTGCAGGGAGAGGGAGGATGTGTGGGGACCCAATCATGCTTATTCCTCATGCTTGACATGCAAAATGGCAAAATTGCACATGTTTTGTATTTCCATATTTAGTTCACACCCTGAGCAGGAGTTACAAGGAGACTAGTTCCAAAGCAATTAGATCTGGTGGGGTCCAAAATCAGGCGATGAAATCATCTAGGATTGGTGATTGGTGCGAAATTCACATGCCACAGTATTACATTCCTCTCCCTTCTGGGGAAGACTCCTTCAGCCAGATGCATAGTTGCTTAACTGGCTGTTTTTAATTTCAGGACTGGGGAGTAGGCTTGGTTCTTAGTGCCTTGTATAGGATTTTTTCCTGTATTCGGTAATACACCCTAATGTGCAGGAATCAGGCCTTAATAAAGGTCTCACTTAAAATCCATTGTTCATAAATTAAAACTGCAGAGATCTTGTTGCTAGTTTTCAAACTATATTACCATGACCGTGTCATCGCAGGGTCCAAAAAATGGTTTCTCAGTATCTTTGGAACAGAGTTGTAGACTTGGGCCAACATGACATACTTGAAATTTGTTTTCCTTTTTAAAAGCACTTTGTGATTTTTTCCCCCCAATCTAATGTACATCTGATGTTGGGCTTCCCGTATGAGAATGGTTACAGTGAGGTTGACATTTTTAGAAATATGTGCGAATGGAAAATATCCTGGGAGAACTGCCAATATCAGATTCTGTGAAGTTGTAGTCTCCCATGAATAGGAAATATGATACAGGTACATTTCCTGAAAAGGAGCCTAATTAATGAAGTTGTTTCACTCAGGTGTGTGTAGTTCTTGTCACCTTTTTTTAGGGAAAGAGTAGAAATGAATTCTGATATAGTGAGGATACATTCAATTCCCTTTTCTTACCAAAGGATAAGCAGCCACATTTGCATTTCCTTCCCAAAGGGAGAAAAATATCTGTGCTGCAAAGGACCATGGTGAAAAGAAAATTTTCCAAGGTTTAACTCTGATGGCAATGAAAAGAAATGGCTAATACTGTTCTTGTGTCTAATTCACCACTGCATTACTCCAGTTTTATGCTGGTGTAATTGGAGTAAAGCAGCATAAAAAAGGTCTAACACAGAGGTGAATCAGGCCCGTGGCCTTTTATTATACATGGAAAAACTAGAATGATAAGAAATGAATGCGGCTGATTAATAGTACTGGGCATGTCAACAAGTTTTATAGGCTTCCCAGTGTGCTCCTTTTAATTACCTTATTAAATCAACTACAGAGTTAGCATACAGAAGCATTTTACACTGAGCAGGCCAAATTCTGCTGTCACTTACAGAGGTGCAACCCAATTCAAATTAATGGGGTTGCATATGGGGTAAGTCAGCACAGACCTCAGTTCAAGTGATTTGTACTGGTGCATCCTGAGAACAGATTTTGGCCCACTCTATGCTAATTACCTTGTGTTTGCACTGCTATAGGTAGTGTTGCTGAGTAACAGTGAAAAACATCACACTGGCTTTCCGGAAAACAATCATAAGGAACTAAATTGAGCTCATGCTGATTTTTCTTTCCCGTCTTTCTTTTGCAATGTAACAAATAGTGATTAGAGGGAAGTTTCAAAATACCAGTGGGAAGTAGGGGTCTGTTATAACACTGGAAAATAATAACTTTCCATTAAGATAGTTCATTCCATCCAGTGATTCCAGAACCTGCTCCACAGCCCATTGAAATCAACAGAGAGACTCCCATTGACTTCAGTGGGCTGTGGATCAGGCCTATTAAACCTCACAACACCCCTTGGAGGGAGGTAGATTATATTATTACCCCCTTTTTACACATTAGGAAAATGAAACACAGGAAGATCAAGGGTCAAGCTGCCCAGCTGGGTGGAATTGCTAAATTTATTTTAATTGCAGGGGCACAAGACCCCCTAAGTGGGGTTGGTTGATGCCTCCCCACCCCGTGCACCAAGCAACCATGTATGCTGCACCTCCAGAATTGGCATGGGAGTTGGTGTTCTCCTCTTTGGAGGAAAAACTTTCCCTAGAACTTCCCTTGGGGTAGTGGAGCTCCATATTGCTCCCAATACAGGGCTTTGCCTACTGGGCACTACTGAGCCCTAAGCACCATGCCGAAGGCCACACAACATAAGGGCCAGGAATAAGATGCACATTTCCTGAGCCTCAGTCTTGTGCCTTAACTCCAAGGATTTAGGGCCAGATTTTGGAAGGTATTTAAGTGCCTAGAGGTGCAGACAGAGGTGCCTCGTAGGACACTTTTGGAAATTCCACTAGATGCTTATCTGTATCTTTAGGCATCTAAATACCTTTAAAAATTTTAAAAGTCTGGCCTGCAGTCACTCTGGTCATTTGGTATGTTACAGTGCTTCATCACGCTGTTCTTTTGTTGGTGCAGTAGCTGTATGCAGAGGGTTAAGTGCTCCCTCGTTAAGGGTCTCTTCCAACACCCCTTAGAGTCACTAGAAACACTCCCATTAAATCAGGCACAAGGGCCCAGATCCGCAATGGAACTTAGGCACTGGGTTGCTCAGTATCCCAAGAGCCAGTGCACTAGGTGGGGAGCTGCCTAAACTAGCCAATGGGTGATGTCAAGGAGAAGGGTGTGTGCTAAGCCCCACCCCTCTCAGAGAGACAGATGCCTACATCCAGGCTGTAGGGAGGTGATGATCTCAGCTAGCTATTTACAACCGCTCTCCTGGAGTTAGGCGGTTTAGGCACCTCAGAAGTTTCTCATAAGGGTGGCTTAGGCAGGCAGTAACTACAGGCAGAGGAGGAGGCAGCGGCACCACCCATCTTTTCACCTCCCTTTTGCTGGAGGCAGGGGGAGAAAGGACTTAAACAGAGATCATCCACCCCTCTAACTATGGAGCTATGGGGTAATCTGAGGTAGGGGCTCCCTCAATCTCTTCTGTTCTTCTTTTGTATGGCAAGAGAGGTGATGATCAATGTTCAAATAACCAAGCCCAGATTACTGAGCCAGTAGGTAGCTGTTGAAGCTGTTCCTCTGTGGACAGATCATTACAGAGTGATTGTAGCAAGGACTAGGCACCCAGGATCTCCCGCATGGGTGCCCTAACACTGGATCACAGAATCATGCTCTCTTGCACTCTCTCTTTCACACTCCCAGTGACTGTTCCACTGTGGATAAATGCTTAAAGAGTCATTGAGCCAGAGACAGAGAGAGAGAATGACTTTGTAGCCCAGTGATTAGGACACCAACCTTAGAGGGCACAGGCATGACCACCACCTCTTCCTCTGGTTGGATTTTGAAAGGGACCCTATCTTGTAGATGGCTTCTGAGCATGCCTACCGGATTGGGCCCTGCACAGGACTTAGGTAGCCAAACGCCTGTCTTCCCTGATCTGCGAATTGCTTTGGAGTTTAGGTGGAAGATAGTTCCCCAGGTGACTACAGTGAGGCAGCACTGAGTGTACCCAGAGGCAGAAACTTAAGCCCTGTCAAGGCTGAATCCCCACTCTGGCACTTCGAGTGCAGACGGTGGGGGCCTGCAAGGATTTTAAAAATTAATACTGGCCACTCCAGTTGTAGTAAATTCCCAAGGTTACAGCTTTTTCTGACCTTGGATGGGTAGATGCTGCCACCACCCAAGTGCAGAACCCCTTTGAAAACCCATGAAGGTGCCCTTGGGAATTCCTTCCTGTGGGATACCCTCAAGCCCTTTCACCCCCCATCTGGGGAAGAGCTGAGAAAATAAAAAGAAATCAGCTGTTGCCACCAGCTAATTAAACAACGTGCACAAACCTCTTAAGACACAAAAATCCAATTCTGTTCTTTAAAAAGATAAACTTTATTAATTAAAAAAAGAAAGAAAATACATCTGGGAATGTAGGCATTTGCTAGATTTAAAAAAAACCTAAACTACAAGGATTAAGCATCTAGAATAGCTTTTTGCCGTCCAGCTTAAAGATTAGAAGCAAAACCAAAACGCCTGGAGTTAGCACAGAGGAGTCCACAAGCCATAAAGAAATAAAAAGAGATGAACCTAATCGCTTCCTCCTAGACATTTCCTGATCTACTTATATATCTGAGGTTTCAAATGAGTAGTTTCTAGTTATGATACTGGGAAGTTTTCATATCTGGCCCCAAGCTTCTTACAGCATAGTTGTTGTCCTGTTCACTTCTCCCCGGGAGAACAACACAGGCAGACAAAAGAGGAGTCTTCTTTCAATTTTAAAAAATTCTAGCCTCCCCATTGTCTCTTTCGCCCAGGTGCCTGTGCATAGCAGTGAGACTTTTTAACCCTTTGCAGATAGAGCAATTAGAGAACAGCCACTAAGTGGGATTTTATAGCTACTGGCTGGCTGGGTGTCCATAAAAAGGAGCTACCCTCCTCCTTTCATTTATCACAGGCCCCTAGGGAACTTTCATTGCCAAAACTTAGCCGCTAAATGAGTTTATGTGCCTTCATGGTTTGGCATGAGTTTTGTGGATCTCTGTGGAGCCTAAAAGTGGGTTGTAGGTGCCTGCATTTGGGGTTTAGGTGCCTACATATCTTTGTTATCTGGACTTAACTGAAGAAGAGGCTGTTTCATATCTGGATGTTGACCATATAAACAGGCAGAA
Source organism: Gopherus evgoodei (assembly GCF_007399415.2). Taxonomy (NCBI): domain Eukaryota; kingdom Metazoa; phylum Chordata; order Testudines; family Testudinidae; genus Gopherus; species Gopherus evgoodei. The sequence goes on from NC_044322.1 coordinate 228,902,978, forward strand.
AAATCTGCCCAAGGTCTTTCTTTGTACCTTGATGCTCTACTTAAACCTCTTGTTATATGGCAAGTAACTTTTGATAAACACTCTATTTGTTTCTGGAAAAACATCATTGCTTCCTTGATTAACTACTGTGAAAACAATACATTCCGGCATGCCTCATTTATAAAATCAGTTTATGCACTATATAATGGAATACATTTGGATGCAGCTGTGGTACCTAATGTGTGTACTGGGAGCCACTTACAGCCGTCAGGGATGTGAATTGTGACCCTCAAAGGTGACTGTCTTAAAAAGAAAATATGTATTTAATGATAATTGAAAATATTCTTTTGCATAGAGACTGTAATATATGCCATCATGTGCCAGCAATGCCCCTCTGCCAGGTACATTGGTCAAGCCAGACATTCTCTAAGCAAAAGAATAAATGGACACAAATCTGACATCAGGAATTATAACATTCAAAAACCAGTAGAACACTTCAATCTCCCTGGTCACTCAATTACAGACCTAAAAGTGGCAATTCTTCAACAACAAAACTTCAAAACCAGATTCCAATGTGAAATTGCAGAACTGGAATTAATTTGCAAACTGGACACCATTAAATTAGGCCTGAATAAAGACTGGAAGTGATTGGGTCATTACAAAACCTAATTTCTCCCATACTAATTTCCCCCTACTGTTACTCACACCTTCTTGTCAATTTTGAAATGAGCCACTCTCATTACCACTTCAAAAGTTATCTTTCCTCCCTTAGTATCTTACTGTTAATTGAATTGTCTCATTAGACTGACCTCACACTTGGTAAGGCAACTCCCATCTGTTCCTATGCTGTGTATTTATACCTGCTACTGTATTTTCCACTCCATGCATCTGATGAAGTGGGTTCTAGTTCACAGAAGCTTATTCCCAAATAAATTTGTTAGTCTCTAAGGTGCCGTAAGGACTCCTCGTTGTTTTTGCTGATACACACTAACACGGCTACCGCTCTGAAACCTAAGATAATGTAGTAAGTACACAGGCTAAAAGCAAGTAATCTATATGCAAAGTACATTGTAGAATAAAAGCCCAACGTGCTGCCAAACGGGCTTATTCCTGGAGTTGATATGCCATAAAATAATTGGAGCTGGAAGTGTATTTTGGTCATTGCCATATGATGTATGAATCCACCTATGAATTTAATGTCATAGCTTGGGCACTATGGTGGTGAGTGCTATCAGAAAAAATTTTAAAAGGGAGCTAGCTGGCTAGATAGATAGATGTGCAGTATGGACTCAATGTGTAACTTTACTATACCCATTTAGAGTGTTCTATCAGCATATCACAACAATTTTCATGGTGTAGATAAAAACTAGGCATTGGGGGTAACATTTTCAAAAGCACCTATGTGCCTTAAGAGCCTAAGGCCTTATCTACATAGGAACACTTAGGAGAGTTAATCTGAATTAACCAAAAATGTGAATTTTAACCAGATTAGTTAAACTGGATTAAACATTTATGTGGATGCTCTCATTTGGAATAAAAATGGATTTAATTCAGTTTAGTTTAATTTGCTTTGGAAGTGGATTAAACTAAACCTAATTAAGACCACTTTTTTCCAATTGACAGTGTTCATGTGAGGCTAAATCGGGTTTAACTAATCTGGTACAATTATACTGCAATTGAAATGCCTGTAAATTTCCCCATGTAGACAAGTGCTAAAGCCCAGATCTTCAAAGACCTTTAGGCACCTAATACCTTGTCTACATTTGAAAGTTGCAGTACTTTAACTATACTGGTATCGTCAAAGCGATACATCTCAACTGGTGTTATATTAGTATAAAGGTGCTTTAAACCAGTATAGCTATTTCTGTGCAAGAAGGGGAATAAACTATACCAGTATAAAAGTCACCTTTATACTAGTATAACTATGCCTCCAGTAGGGGTTGTGCCCATATAACTCTAATGGTACAAAAGCCCAGACCCCTATGAAATAGATAAACAGGTACAACTTTCAAGTGTAGACCAAGCCTTACACCCTTTGAAACCAATGGCACTTAGGCACTTAAATACCTTTTGAGGATCTAGGACTAAATCCCATTTTCAAAAGTCACATAGATGCTTAGGAAAGTCACTGAAAGCCAGTGGTACTCAGGACTTGTCTACATGTGGGGTAATGTGCTCTACAGGGGTGTGATTTGTAAAGTGCACTAACGTCTTGTGCATAAATTGATCCATGTAGACCCTACAAGTACAAACTAATGGTTCCCTAGTGCACTTCAACATAGTGCTGTTTGAAAGACCACTACATTGAAGCACACCAGCAGGGTCTACATGGCCATTTATTGTGCAACACATTAGTGTGCTTTAGAAATTGTACCCCTGTAGAACACATTAACCCACTACGTAGACAAATCCTTAGATTCCTAAATCACCAGTGAAATGTTACCCACCATCTATAGTCATCTATACACAGGGGTGAAAGTAACTTAAAGGACTTACCAGTACACTGGAGTCCTGAGCAGGGTCGTGGCCTGGAGCTCCCCGCAGTGGCACGAGCACTGGGCCATTTAAATCCCTGCCTGAGCCCGGCTGCCAGAGCTCAGGTGTCGCTTTAAAGGGCCTGGGGCTTCCTGCAGCAGCTAGAGCCCTGGGCCCTTTAAATCACCGCCGTGAAAGCTGGTCCAGTCCGGCACGGCGTATTGGCTCTTGCTGGTACACCATACCAGCTTACTTTCACCTGTCTGTACATCTACACCAAGGCCCAATACTGCAAGATGTTGAGCACCTCCTGTTGGGTACTAAGTGCCCTCAATGCCCATTGAAGTCACTGGAAATTAAAGGCCATCAGGAGGCACAGATGCTGCTGGGGTTGCATCATAGTGCTTGATGTGCAAACGTACTATAGGTCTCATCAAGGTTCATGGGCTTTATAGGCAAACACTGGCAGAGTAAAATAAATCCTTTAAAGTGTGAAAATTTCTGTTCTGTTCCTGCCCAGAAGGCACACCCAGGGACAGAATTCAGGTCACACACAGACCTGCTGAAACCTATTTGGTTTGTGCTATAACATGAACCCCACAGGCCTGGTTTTGCACCATACAGATCAATGAGACTTTTGCCATTGGCTTCAATAAGAGCAGGATTGAGCCCCAGGAGCACGATCCTTCTCCCATTGACTACAACCAGCGTTTTCCCATTGACTTCTATGAGGGCTGGATTGGGCCTCAGCGTGGCTCTGAACTAGCTGTAAGATGACAAGGTATTTTGGAAAAGGCTGGAGGCAATATAATTATTATTCATTGTCAACGCTAAAGCAAAGTTGCGATTCAGTCAGTATCTACACTGTCTAGAAAGACATCACATGAAATTATATAAGGCCTGATGTCACTGTCAGTACATAATGCTTAACCTGGAAAATAGAACTGCAGAAGGAGTTCTGAGTCAAGTGGGGCTTTGTACATTCCCTATGAAATCAATCTGAGAGTATATCACAGATGATTTGATATTGCAGTGATTCATAATACCACAGTATAAGAGGATGTTAAGAAGTATTTTGAAGGGTACCAGAAATAACTATTGGCGCAAACATGTCAGTTCAGATACATTCATTCTAAATGAACTCACTGCAGTAAAAAATAAGCCTGGAATTGTTAAAGGCACTTTGGATTAGCATAACTGTGCTCCCACGAAGCCAGTGGAAGTTCATTGATTTCAGTGAGTGCAGTTATGCTAAAGCTGATGCTTTTGAAAATCTCATCCTAAATATTTTCTTCTTTCTTGGCTTTGCAGTGATTTTCAGCTCTGGCCTTTGGAGCTCCCTCTGTCAGAGTGGTGAAGCAAAAGTGCAACCACTGAAAGAGATGAGGAGGCTTTATACTAGCTTGTTGATGTTCTCCTTCAAAAAGTAGCAGGACTCAGACATTCTCTTTCTTTGTTCTCTCTTAACTTTTCTTTTAATGTAGTTGCCACTATGTAGAGTTCCATCTGTCAGTCTTCAAACAGTAACGCACCCTACTATTTTTAGGTACTTCCAAGACTCTTAGGGTTTCCTGATGCTTTTTGAATAATAATAGTAATGAATAATAAATAAATGTCCATCTCTTCACACAGTATGGCTGCCTCACATCTTTTTGTCATGCATTTCTTTGGTGTACATTCAGCCATGATCCAATTTGCAATTGACACCAAAATTGAAAAGCAACTCATCTGTGTCTAATTCAAGGGATGCCTTCATGCTTGTCTTGAGATGACCAACTATTAAAAAGGTTAAGTTCTATTGCTATTAGTTGTCATTCAATTTAAAATATAGGGTTGCACAGGGCCTGATTTAGGAACATAGGACTTGCCATACTGGGTCAGACAGTGGTCCGTTTAACCCCAGTATCCTGCCTCTGACAGTAGCCATTAGATCTCATCCTGGTCTCTAATAGTTAGAGACTGGCATAAGCCCGAAAGCACAAAGTTTAATATCCCTCTCAAATGTTTTATTGTCATTTATGATAACTTTGGGTATTCATAATATTCATATAACTAGCCAATTCCTTTTTGAATCTGGTTACTTTCTCGGACTTAACTACTTCTTGAGGCAGTGAGTTCCACAGCTTAGTTCCCTGTTGTGTGAAAAAGTATTTCCTTTTACTGATTTCAAGTTTCCCACCTCTTATTTTGATTGAATGCCCCTTTATTCTTGTGTTATAAGATAGGGATAGTGGAAGCTTCCAATCTACCTTATCTATACTATTCATTATTGTATAGACTTTTATCATGTATTCCCTTATTCATCTCCTTTTTAAGATAAACAATCCCAGTCTTTTCAGTCTCTTTTTATATAGCAATATTTCTAGGCCTTTGATCATTCTCATTGTCTTTCTCTGAATCCCCTCTAGGCCTGCAATACCCTTTTGGACATGGAGTGACCGGCGCTGCACGCAGTACCCAGATGACGCTGCACCATTGATTTGTACAAAGACATCTTAAATTTTTTTTAGTTATTCTCCATCTCATTCCTGATACATCCAAACATCTTGGTTGCTTTTCTGAGCACAGCTGCACATAGAGCAAAGCTCTTCATTGAGCTGTTTACAATGATGATCAAATCTCTTTCTTGAGTGGATACAGTTAATTTAGAACCCTTAAAGTGTAAGAGTGGTTTAATACCCCTCCCCCCTGAAATATTCACTGGCCATTGGCTATCAAGTTGTCCATTCCGCTAGCTTGTTTAGGTTTCTCTGAAGTTCCTTATAGTCCTTTCTGGTCCAAAATAACTTTGAGTCATCTGCAAATGTTATTGCCTCACTATTCACCCCCTTTCCCAGGTCATTATAAATGTATTAAACAACATGATACCTAGTACAGAAGCTTGGAGCACCCCACAATTAGCCCTTTGCCATGATGAAAACTGATGATTTATTCTCAAGTCTGCAATAGTGAAAATTATCGGTGTTGGCTTACCCAACCTACAACACCCACCCAACCTGAATGTACCCTCCTGAAAACATATTCGGATGTCACTGTAACAAATTACTGGGAAGTTATTGAAAATGAATCCCTTGAATACAAAATGGTATTTTTCAGTCTCATAGCAATGTGTTATTTGCACCATTGTGCAGGTGTTTTGAAATTTTAGGAGGCAAAATTAAGCTTGGTAAGTTATGTTTATGGGCTGGATGGTGAGTGATGAAGGATTATAAAGCCATGGGGAACTGACTGGACACTTTAACTTTTCATTGCCAGGTATTTTAATTATTGTATTTTTTAAGAAGTGCAGAAGTTGTATAGCAAAAATGTAATGTTGTAGTTTGGCTGCTCACTGGACTACAATGAAATATTCTTTCAACCTAACAAATTTTGTTTGTGTGGTGTATGGGAAACTGATTAAAAATGACTAGCTATCATTTTAAATGTGAGGCATTTTCTAGTTCTGCTTGCAGGAATGAGGTCTCTTACCAAAGCTATGTGATTTGGGTCATCTTAGTCAGTTAGCATGCAGTCAGTCTGGAAAAAGCCAGCTTAAAGCAAGGTGGGGTCAGTTGTACCTCACTGCCTTAGGGACCAACCTGCTTTTCTTTTTCTCTCTCTCGCTCTCTCTGTTTGGGTTCTTATGTGTTCTCTTTCTGAATTCTCTGAAATGAAGTAGTGTTATATTGCAGTCTTCCATCAAGTGTATTTATGTTTTTATCTAACTTTTCTGTGGCCTGGTCTACACTTAAAAAATTTAGGCTGACAGAATTACCTCGCTCAGGGGTGTGAAAAATCCACAGCATAGATGCAGCAAGGTCAACAGAAAAATACTTTCTCTGATCTCGCTAACATCGCTAGGGGAAGTGATGTTCCCATACCGATGGAAAATCCCCTTCTGTCAGTGTAGGCTGTATTACACTACCAGGTTGTACTGGCTGTTATGCTGTTACTGTGTTATGCTGGTACCACATGTAACCCACACACCTTCTGGGTATGGTGTTCTGTCTCATCTAGTGGCACTGAGACCACTTAGGGAGAGAGAGATTGAGTCTGCTCTATAGCCTTAGCTAACAGCCAGTTGACTTTTAACTCATGCAGTAGAGGCTCATGCACTAACCCTGTACTCCAGATGAGGCCTCACCAATGTCGAATAGAGGGGAATGATCACGTCTCTCGATCTGCTTGCAATGCCCCTACTTATACAGCCCAAAATGACATTACCCTCTTGGCAACAAGGGCACACTGTCGACTCATATCCAGCTTCTCATCCACTGTAGGTCCTTTTCAGAACTGCTGCCTAGCCATTCGGTTCCTAGTCTGTAGCAGTGCATGGGATTGTTCCATCCAAAGGGTAGGACTCTGCACTTGTCCTTGTTGAACCTCATCAGATTTCTTTTGGCCCAATCCTCTAATTTGCCTAGGTCCCTCTGTATCCTAGCCCTACCCTCCAGCGTATCTACCACTCCTCCCAGTTTAGTGTCATTTGCAAACTTGCTGAGGGTGCAGTCCATGCCATCCTCCAGATCAGGGGTCGGCAACTTTTCAGAAGCAGTGTGCCGAGTCTTCATTTATTCACTCTAATTTAAGGTTTCGCGTGCCGGTAATACATTTTAACATTTTTATAAGGTCACTTTCTATAAGTCTATATTATATAACTAAACTATTGTATGTCAAGTAAACAAGGTTTTCAAAATGCTTAAGAAGCGTCATTTAAAATTAAATTAAAATGCAGATCTTACACCGCCAGCCTGCTCAGCTCACTGCCAGCCTGGGGTTCTGTTCACCTAGGCCAGCAGCAGGCTGAGCAGGTCCTGCGGCCGGGACCCCAGACCTGGATGGGGAGGTTTCAGGGGTCAGGGCAGAAGGCTGGGGGTGGGGGTTCAGGGATGAGGGCTGGGTGTGTGAGGAGTGTAGGGCAGAAGGCTGGGTGTGGGGGGGTCAAGGGTCAGGGCAGAGGGCTGAGTTTGTGTGGGGGGTCAGGGCAGAGGGATGGAGCTGTGGGGGTGCAGGGCAGAGGGCTGGGTATGTATTGGGGTGGGTGGAGTTCAGAGCAGAGGGCTGGGAGACTTGAGGGGTGCAGGGCAGAAGGCTGTGGGGGGGGTCAGGGCAGAAGGCTGCGGGTGTGGGGGGGTTCAAGGGTCAGGGCAGAGGGCTGGGGAGTGTGGGGGGTGTAGGACAGAAGACAGTGTGGGGGGGATCAGGGCAGAGGGCTGGGGTGCTCGGCTCGTAGAGATATGCCTGTTCCACCCCTTTCCCCAAGACTCCGTCCCTACCTCTCTCTGTCCCCTCTAGGGAACTGCCTGCACACTGTTGCTCTCCCCCCCCCCTCGCTAGGGCCATCAGCTGATTGGCACAGGGAAGGAGAGGGGGAGGGGCAGGAAAGCACTACGCTGGGGGAAGAAGCAGGGGGAGAGGGAAGCTTGGCTACCGCAGAACCAAGCTTCTGCCTCCTGCACCCACAGGGGAGAGCGGTGGGTGAGGGGACTGAGTGGGGTTAGGGGCCAGGACTGCGGCAACTGAGTGGGGTTAGGGGCCAGGATTGCGGCAGGCGGCTGCGTGCCACTCAAAATCGGCTCGTGTGCCATGTTTGGCACGTGTGCCACAGGTTGCCGACCCCTGCTCCAGATCATTAATGAAGATATTGACCAAACTGGCCTCAGAACCAACCCGGAGGCACTCTGCTTGATGCTGGCTGCCAACTAGACATGGAACCATTGTTCGCTTTTCTTCAGTGCATCTCAAGCCAAGCCAACATTTATATTCTAGTGTGGTCTTTCATATACCATGAAGTTGCCATTGTGTGGTGCATGGAAGTCAAGTGACTTGGTCAAATCTAGTCAATGAGAGATAGCAACTGAGAGGGTTAGGAGTCCAGACCCCCTAGGTGCCAGTTCCTTTGCCTTAACATGTAAGAGAACATCATCCTAGTTACATCTTTCCTAGGTTGCCTATTTAAAACTTCTTTTCAAACAAGAAAGACAAACCAGTTAGTAGATTAAGAAACATCTTTGGTATCAAAACTAGGAGTGAGGGAGCTACCTATAGGTCTTGCACTAAAATAGGACTTGTCCTTAAGGAACAAAGTATTTTCAGGCCCTTATGATCCAGAATAATTTATTGTCAAGCCCTGATGGTTCAACTTCACTGCACTTCCATTTAACTCAACAAAACAGCAGGGGAAATAGGAAGCTGACTATGGCTCCCTGATTCTCAGAGCTGATCAATGACACCCTTGCACAGGTGAGAGCAACCTGAGGGCTGCTCTAACTGTTGCCAGCTGGCTATGTTCCTTGCTGGTCCATATATCAGTTGAGTCACAGATAGAGCATAGTGTATTTCACCCAAGCTGCCTCCCTCTCCCTATGCTGAGGTTGAGTGGATGGGATGGGTCTAGCACAAGGCCTCATTACACAGCTCTGTGTCAGTGGAGAGCTTCCCCTTGCCAGGAGGATTCACAGCAGTGGCCAGACTGGCTGCTTTCCAGCCCCTTTGCACCTCTCAGATGGTGGGAAAAGGCTAGGATGCTTGGGAGAATCTAACAAGATAGTATCAGAGTCCCACTCAAATCAGACAGTTAGATGTTGGAATGACCTAGGTAGGGTGGTACTAGTTCAAGATAAATGAGCTACAAGCTCAGGAAAAATATAGGCTCAGGACAAGAGACTAAAGCACAGGACAGATGTTGCTGAATAGTGCCTCTGATCAGGGTTTGACAAGCACAACCTGTTACTGATCTGAGTCAGTAATACCAAGATACTGAGATGCTGCCACTGGGATCGAACATTCACAGGCTCTGACAGCAGGATGCTGCACTGCTTTGAGAGCACTGCTTCTTCTTTGGGCCTCTTTGATTCCCTTAGCTTTCCCACTAAAAAAATTGTCTTTAAAATGGCAATGGGTTTCATTTCAGGTCAGTAACCACGCCTCTTCAGGCTCCTGCTTCAGGGTTTCTACAGCTGAGAAAGATGGTGGGAGGCAATGACATGACTAGTGTGCTAAGGACATGCTTTCACATTCAGGATGTCCTGCTATTTGGACTGAGGGAAGGCCCTGATATTTGCATTTGGGGAGTATGAGTAAGCTTTCAATCTTCCTTCCCTCTGATGCACATCCACTCCCTTCCAGCCAGTCAGTCGTACTCTAGCTTTGGGCTGGGTGAGAGAGTAGGACAGAGGACACAACGGGTGACCTGAGGTAGCATCAGCATGTAGAGCAGTAAAGTGTCTCTGGCAGTGGCAGGCCACTTGACACTGCTGTCTGACTGTCTAGCTCACCATCAGCAGTGCACCTAGAAGAACCTGCTGAAAATTAAACTGACAGAAGATTAAGCTTGCTACAAGGCTAATGGATCTGCAGAGAACATCATGTAACTTTCACGGGAGTGCAGCATTCTTCAGTGTCTCCTCAAGAAGGTTTTTGTGGGTGTCTGTAAGTCCAGTCATGAAAGACTAAGAGAGAACAGAGGGCCGAGGGATCCGATTGGAAGCACTGGAGAGATGAAGAGCTAGATTGTGCCGTTAGGCACAGCCCTGTGTAAGGGCAGTGCATATCTGTGCAGCCTCAGCAGCCACGCAGGGAAGAAGTTGTAACTCAGAAAGTCCAATTGCCTCTTTGTTCCTCTTTGCTGCATGGGCAAGTCTTCTGCTACGGCCCCATAACAGAGGAAAATTACTTCCTGTCCATACCAGCTCAGTTTCACAGGCTCACACAGTACGTGGAGTGGAGCCAAGAATTCTCCCTCTTTCTACCCCTCTTTGCTTCCACCCACACCCATTTGATTGCAGTGGCAGTAGTGGCTATATGGAGCTTGCTTTCCCATTTACATCCTAAGCAGTGATGTGGGTTGGGGGAAGGTTGGAGGGTCTTATGCCCCAGTGTAGCCACGAAGGGTTGGACCACAATCTGGCCCGAAAAGAGAAAAGAGAGGAAGAGGTCATGGATTGAGAAGGGATGACTAGTACTTCACATGCTATTCCCGACCAGGTGGCATCACTGAATAAAGGCATTATAATATTTTCAGTTTGATTCCCCATCTCATTTCTTATGCATCCTAACATTGCGGTAGGTTTCTTTTCTTCTTCTTTTTTTAATGCAGCTGCCCATGGAACACAGGTCTTCACTGAACTTTCTACACTGACACCCTGGTCACTGTCTTAAGTTGGTACACCTAATTTAGAACCTTGTAAGGTTTAGGAGTCATTTAAGTTTTTCCCTCCATCATGCATTATTTTGCATTTATCCACACTGAACTTCATTTGCCTATCTCACTAGAGCCTTCATAAAGGTTTCTGAAATGTAGGTTATCCATCCGATGGTCTCTCTGTATTTGTATTATCTACCTGTCTTTGGTGTTTCTATCACCTAGGTTCCTAAGTGTCAACACCTATGTAATAAGCTAAATCAATGCCCTAACCCCACTGAATGCTAAAAGCACTTTGCTAAACAGACCACTGTAGCCACAGTAATTGTGATGCCATATTATAGGTGACGTTGCATTCTTTTGTTCTCTAGAGTGACCTGGAGCAGAGACAGTGGTGCTGTTCTTGAGAAGGCTTCTTGGGGCATAGCAGTCCACAGCACACCCAATGAGACACAGTATTGAGATGGAAATTCCAGTCTGAGGAGGGTGTGAGTCATGAGTTGGTGAGTGAAAGAAACAGCAGGGTAAAAATAACAGAACACAATATGATGCTGAATGTTAATCTGTTACATTGCATTACCCTTGCTTGCATTACTCATAACAGAATAACATGTAGTGTGCACTGCAGTGCATAACACATATCGTTGTATACTATTCTGAAAGTATATGGTTTAGGATGGTAGATTGGTTATGCCTTATATTTCCTGTTTTTAGGGTGGATTGAAAATTATTAATTACATTTTTTTCAATGAAAAATGCCTTTTCAAACAGTATGGACATTTCTGTATACAATTTTCGCATCATTCAAAATTTCCAGATTTTGGACAAAACAATTTAAAATGAAAAAAAATTCATTTCAATTTGAACTGAGCAAAATGAAATTTTTTTGGTTTCCCTTTTTTTGTTTCCTTCCTCCCTCTTTTCTACCTTCTTTCCAGGAGTAAATAGATAATGAGGAGAAAAAAGTCTCAAACTTGAAACATTTTCATTTCACTTCTATTTGATGTGCATTGATATGAAAACATGTTCTTCTGAATTAGTGTGAAAAAAAAATTGTGTTTGTTTTTCATTATTTCATCAGAATGTTTTGGGGAAAATTTCAAATGCAGAGTGGAATTTTCAGTATCGCTCACTAGGGTGGCCAACTTTGATTGGATGAATTCATGCAGATTTCATCACATGACATAATCGTTAATTAAAGATTAATCTTTAATTCCTGGAGACTTCAGGGCAATCCTGGAGGGTTGGCAACCTCACACTCATGATTGGCTTAACTCTCCCTGGGTCAATGTAAGGCCACTGCCAGGGGCAGCTCTAGATATTTCACCACCCCAAGCATGGCGGCATGCCACGGGAGGATGCTCTTCCGGTTGCCGGGAGGGTGGCAGGCAGCTCCGGTGAATCTCCCGCAGGCATACCTGCGGGAGGTCCACCAGAGCCACGGGACCAGTGGACCCTCTGCAGGCATGCCTGCGGGAGGTCCACCAGAGCCGCCTGCTGCCCTCCCAGCAACTGGCAGAGCGCCCCCTGCGGCATGCCGCCCCAAGCATGTGCTTGGCATGCTGGGGCCTGGAGCCGCCCCTGGCCAGTGCTAAACATTTCTGAAATCCCAAACAAAATCTCTATAATTGAAAAATGATGAAATCAGATTTTACCAAACATCTCTGAGACCTTTTCTGCACTGAAAATTATCCAGATATTTTAACTTTGAAAAGGCTCCCAAGATGATTCTCAAATTTTCCACCCAAATTTACCTTTATGTTCTGTCCAAAATAAACACCTGTAGTAAAGTTAAAGGCCACTGCATATAGGCAGTAAGAGCCAGATTTTAAAAGGTGTTTAGGTGCCTGACTCCCAATGAAATCAATGGGAATTAGAGACCAGATCGGATTTTGGGAGATGAGTTAGGCCAGCACTGAGTGATATTGAAAATCTACCCTTTTCTTGGAAATTTTCCCAAAATGTTCTATATTTTTGATGAAATCAGTAGGAGTTAGGTGCCAAGAAATCTGTCCCTAGGTGCCTTACACCCATTGATTTCAATGGAGTTAGATGTCTGGGTGTTTATCTACATCTTTAGATGCCTAAATACCTTTGTAAATCTGGTCCTTAGGACTGAGCTAAATCTCATTGAAGTTAATGGAAAAAAATCTCACAACCCTGAATGAAAATTTCGATCAAGTCCTTATGCTGTATATGCTGTATTGCCATTTTGGGTTGGGAAGGGTAGTCTCAGCAAGGGGAATGTCATGGGGATTTCCTCCTCAGAGCCTCATGGGAAGGATTGATGGAGGTCCGTTATGGTTTAGTCAGGTATCTAGACCCTTATCTAGTGGTCCTGCGCAATTAAAGTCAATGGGAGCTTTGTCTTTGACTTCAGTGAGCACAGGTTCACACCCATAGTTATCATTGCAGATTACCACATAGACAGTTCCTAGCTTTGCAGGGGGGGGGGGAGCGTCTTCATTTTTTTAAGTGGGAAAAAGGATCTATTTTATTCTAGTCATTTCAGGTCATTTCAAAATCCACTAAAGTGTATTTTACTTCAACTTTCTTAACATCATTTACCTTTGGGCTCTGATGGGAGTGTGGAAAATTTCAGCCAAAACAGAGAAGAATTGCAAAAGTGAGAGGCTAGTGAAAACAGGAGTTTATAACGCAAGACTATGTATATTCTTATCCATCGTATTCTCTAACTCTGAATGCCAGAATTACCAGTCACAATGCTACATTATTCAAAATGTAAATTACATGTCTTTGTAAATGTTCTCCTTCTCCTCCCCTCCTCTTAGCTGACTCATGAGACAGAGAGATGCTGAAGTTTAGCCAGGTAAGAATGCCCCTTGTCTTGCAAACACTGTGAAGCATATGTGTATTTGTGTTTGCAGGATCGGGGTTTAAGTTTGTGAGCAGAATATTTTTCTTCCTTCCAGATCTTGTTACAAATGGCTTATGTAATTCCACTAAAATGAAACCATCTTGAATAATCCTTTATATTTCTACTTTCTCTTTCAGAGGCTGCCTGAGAAGCTATTAAGGGCATCTTATTTTTTATAATGTTTTTAACTGATCTTATGTTGCTTTTTAATTTATATTTACATCTACTTAGCTTGTCATTTTTTTGTATATTACATATTTCTTTTTCCAAATTTGTAAAAAAAATATTTTTTAATTTATATTTATGCAAGAAAAAGGAAGTCATTGTAATTTTGGTTTGACGTCTTTGGCAACAAATTTTATTCGCTACTCGGTGGCCACTGTTTTGGTTAAGACACCATTTAATTAATCATATCTGTAAACCCAGTAGGGTGCTGAAGGTAACTCCCTGGGAGAGGACCTTTATGGTACAAATTTTCAGAAAGGGAGGATGGAGGTAGGAAATTACACAACTGCCCTTGAAGTCAATGGAAATCTGTCCATTGTAAATGGTTATTTGGCCAAGCTAACTGGTGATTAGCATATGCAAATACCTGATTTGCAGAGGTAGATGTATTCATTGCATGCACTAATGTAGGCATGTAATTGAGCATACTGTCCTGCAAGTGGATCAACCTACTTTTCTGAAAATGTTACCCTAGAAATCTAACTTACGAGTGTAGGGGAAAAAAGTAATTTCTTTCTTCTGTGAAATCTGTCTATGCAACTGTACTGAATTAGAAGAATTGTCCAACAGGAAAGTCAGGAATGGCTTCTGGAGGCACTGATACATTAGTTTGCTCTAAAAGTAAAGCAGAATAGTGGAACATTGTAATCTATGTGTCTGCCACTCCTGATCTAAGCCATATTTCTGTATCTGGTATGCATCCTAAAGACTGCACCTATAGTTGCTTGGTAGAGGACTGGCTGCCTTTCTCCTGGTATCACACTACCGTAAAAGGACATTGGGAAGAAATTCAGAGATTGGAACTAACACAAGTAGCAAGATTCCTTTGCTCCCTGTTCCCATAACTTCTTGGGATATGAAACTCTATTGAAAACCTTTCCCCTGCATACATTGCTTTGGAGTTGCCCAGCTTCTTCTCTGCCCCCTCACATGGATGTGTTCTCATCGGTTGGATTCCTCAATTTGGATGTTTGGAAATATGTTCTTTTGCAGGGTTTCTCTTACAGAGAAACTGTTCTGCATTCAGACCCCGGTTTTGAACTCATTCTCAGACACAGCGAAACACATCAGTTACTGTGCTATTTTGGATTTTGTATGGAAATACATGAATGATCGTCTCTAAATCTTTGCTTTCCTTCCACTAGTGCTGTTCTTTGTCAAACTTTCTCATAGTTTAGGGAGATTATTTAAGCATCATTTATTTCTGTCTTTTTTTACATTAATTTTCTTTTATTTCTTTGGTATTTTTAAGATGTGAAGTCTCCAGGGTTAATATTTCAAATCTTAGCATCAAAGTGCTGTGCATACAGGTCTAGTACACATCTGAAGGTTAGTCTTAGTTTTTGTGTGGCTTTGACTTGAACACTTTTCCATTTCTCTTTCTGTTAATATTGGTATTTGGGAAATGTGCACTGCCTGTATTCTTTCTGCCTTTTGCCCCTTGTCTCTTAATTCAATAAAAAAAATGTTTTCCTCAAAACTATGGTATTTACGGTATATCGTACAGAAACAAAGTCTTTGTAGGTATACATTGGATATATCTGGCATACATAGGAGAACTTCTGATGTGAGGTTTGAGAGGGTTGAGCTATACCAGTAAAGGGGTAAATTAATCCCTGCAATGACTACACCATACTGCTTACGCAGAGAAGATTTTTTTTCAAAAGCATTTATTTCCTAAAATATTGCACACCATGGGTTAGATTCTGAGCTGGTATAAGCAGATGAAAATCAATGGAGTTTCACCCACTTACATACACCAGGTCTAATTTGACCTCATGTGTATATCATATGTTATTCCAGCTCAGTGACTACAATAAATCCTTTGTCCTGCTCATGAGGGTGTACATGCCTTTTAGGGATCTTAGGAGGAAACTTCTGAGGGTAGTATTAGACCACAGCCTTCCTCAGAAGAGAGGAAAGATGGTCCAGTGGTCCTGCAAATTGGAGGACCTGGCTTCAATTTTGGCCCTGCTTCAGGCTTCTTGTGTGACCATGGGCAAGTCACGCTATGACTAAGTTCCCCATCTGTAAAATGGGGACAATAATAGTTCTCTAGCTCACAGGGATGTTTTGTGAGGAAAAAGACATTAAAGATTGTGAGGTGATCAGATGCTACAGTAATGGCAGCCATATAAATACCTAAGATACACAGATGGGTAACAGAGGATACCAACAGGGTATTAACCAGACTCAGCTGCTTTAAATTAGAAACAGAGAACTCTCTTGTTACTGTGGGATGAAGAAAGCCAGCTGTGTGTATCCCAGCCTCTGCTCAAAAAGAGCAGGTGAGTTCTGTTCCTCTATTTAAAGGAGTGCTACGCAGCCGGAGAGGAGCTATAGAGGAAGGTACAAGAGAGGTTTCCTAGGATGGATGGCTCTTAAAAGCTTGGGTGAGTATAATGTTTTTCTTCTGTTAACCCTGTGTTGCTTTTTTAATTGAATATACTCTTATGTGGTACTGGAAAAAGGCTGGCTTACCTGTTGCAGGCCCTTTGAGTCATTCTCTTGAGCTGGTGTAAACTAACATTGCTCCTTTGACATTATGGGGGCTCATTTAATTGACACTGAGGATCTAGTCATTTATTGTTTAGCTGAAATGTGTTGCCATAAAACCCAGCCTCCCACAGGGGGTTTTCTCTGAAATAAAATGAATGATGTGACCTGAGGCATTATTGATCAGAGACAAGCCTTTAGACCTTCACAGTCTGAAAAACAAAGAGCTCCTCAAATAACGTTAACTTTCCTTTCCATGATAAACGGCTACTGTGACTTTCAGCACTGTTTTCTTGTGTGTAGGGTCAGAAGTCCTGATCCTGCAGTGTGCTTAATTTTATGCATGTGAATAATCCCAGCTGATGTGAATTAGACTATTTATTTACATACTCAGCTGTCTGTAGGTAGAGGCCTTAATTAGCATTTTAAAAATGTTATCAAATAGTCTTTGATCTCGGTGGAAATTTACAAAACTTCACAGGGCTATAAATTCTAATAAACTTTATAAAAAAACTCTCAGAGGAAGGATATGAAACACTCCTATGTCTCTTCTGTTTTATGGATATTCAGTTTCTCTTGTCAACTGTATTAGGAGCTGCTCACTAGCAGGAGAAACTCAAGGCCACTATTAGTGCTGCAATATTCCTTTGGGACCTGATGCAAAGTTTATGGAAGTCAATTGGAGGTTTTCCATTGATATCAGTGGGTTTTGGTTCAGGCTCTTGCTGCCACATGAGTCCATTAAACCAGGATATTTATGAACCATTCTCAAAATTAGAGATGCTTTTAATCCTTGCCCACTTCAGACTTTGTATCAAGTCAATGACTGTTTATAATACTTTAATTCTGTCAATTTAAAAGTGTCCAAACCCCCGCCTCTTGTTGGGGTTCCCCTAAGAACTTTTCCACTCAGTTTCTCAAGAACTCAGTCTTATCATTCAGCTTTCTTTATTTGGCACACAGCAAGGCTAGGCTGAGTTGATCAGCCTCAATCATAGTGGGTGGGTCTGGGGGGTACCACACATTCAAAGTTGCACAGCAAAACTCTTCTGTTATACACTTACACCTTCCGCTGCATTTACTATACATTGCATCACCTGTTTAGGGATTGGCTTGGTCATTTTGTAATAGGAACCCATCCCTGTAAAGCATGCAGTGCCCATGCACGATTTACTCATCACCTCATCTTACAATGAAGGCTCATTTTATCCATTTTTATCTTATCCATTGTAAATTATTCCTAGGGTGCTCCTCCCCCTCTTATTTTAGCTAGTGTGGACATTCTGTTTTCAGAATGCTGATCTATTTGCCTCTCTAATCCTGTCTCCCCCCAAAATAAGGTCTCACTCATGTCAAGCCAGGCTTACAATTCTGAATCTACTGAGTTCTTCTATTCAGTAGGATATTTATCACTATGGAAAGCCAGCGGGATGCTTGTTAGCTCTGCATCTGCTCTAGGACTGAGGGAGCTGAAATTCCAAGTTCCCTAGCCAGCAGCTGTAGCATAGTCACTAGCCTCTCTAGGCAAAGGAGCCACTAGAGGGAGACATAGTCCCACTCTGTAGTAATAGGGACTATGCCTATAGTCCAGGGGTAGGCAACCTATGGCAAGCGTGCCGAAGGCAGCACACGAGCTGGTTTTCAGTGGCACTCTCGCTGCCCGGCTCCTGGCCACTGATCTGGGGGGCTCTGCATTTTAATTTAATTTTAAATGAAGCTTCTTAAACATTTTAAAAAAACTTATTTACATTGCATACAACAATAGTTTAGTTATATATTATAGACTTATAGGAAAAAGTCCTTCTAAAAACTTTAAAATGTATTACTGGCACGCGAAACCTTAAATTAGACTGAACAAATGGAGACTCAGCACATCACTTCTGAAAGGTTGCCGACTCCTGCTATACTCTGTGACTGAATTATCCAGAAATACTGTACCTGCCTTAATCTAGTAGTATATATTTTAATATAAATGAATTAATTGCTTAGGTATTCATTGAATTAACTGGTGGTTTATTGAAATGGAAGAGACTGAGTCCAATTATCATAGGTGAACATTTCCTCCTTTGAGTTTCAGAGTGGTGTTTTGGCACGCAATTAACTGCTTTTGTACCTAATTATTGACCAAAAGGTAGAGTTGGGAGCTCTAACTGAACTCTCAAGTTTTCTTATTTTGCTTTTGAAAAATGGTTTGCAGGTCATTTCTTAAGGAAGATACTGGGACAGATTTTTATTTTGCCAACATACTGATAAATCTAGGGTAATTCTGTTGATTCCAATGGAGTCACTCAGGATTTATACAGGTTGGATGAAAGCTGGCTTTAGTCTATTGCATATATAAGGTAGGCTGCTTTCTTCTTTCTGTGGTCCAATATGACTTTCCAGGCTGTAGCTCTAAGACATGAAGGAAATGGGAATTCTGTCCTGTGAGAAGCAAGGAGTAGATCTTTCCAATTCCTCTTGATATCTTCAGTCACAAGGCCCCAGGGACTACGTAAACTCACAAACATCCCAAACAGCCAATCCAAATACAGCTTTTGACAAATCAATGTCCGAGGCCATACTCTGAGTGACATTGTGTATACATTAAGGTTATGACATTCAAATGGATAACTAATTTTGACCCAGTCTCAGTCTTTGTTCTCTCCATTCCTGTCTCTGTGGAGTCCCATATGCTCCAACAACTCTTTTGATTAGACTTCTGTTTCTACCTGTAAACTGTATGCACTGGTGGATTACCGTATGGGCTGAAGGGAGAGGGGGCATGCCCAGGGCCCTGCAGGAGCAGCTGGAACTCTAGCCCAACCCTCTGCTCCTCCTCTTCCCTCTGAGGCCCTGCCTCCAGCCCAGCCAGAAGCATGTGGAAAAGTGGTGAGCAATTCATAGATTCTAGAGCTGGAAGGGACTTTGAGAGGTCATCAAGTCCAGTCCCCTGCTCTCATGGCAGGGACCAGATACTGTCTAGACCATCCCTGATAGACATTTATCTAATCTACTCCTAAATATCTCCAGAGATGGAGATTCCACAACCTCCCTAGGTAGTTTATTCCAGTGTTTAAGCACCCTTACAGTTAGAACTTTTTCTAATGTCCAACCTAAACCTCCCTTGCTGCAGTTTAAGCCCATTGCTTCTTGTTCTATCCTTAGAGGCTAAGATGAACAAGTTTTCTCCTTCCTCCTGATGACACCCTTTTAGATACCTGAAAACTGCTATCATGTCCCCTCTCAGTCTTCTCTTTTCCAAACTAAATAAACCCAATTCTTTCAGCCTTCCTTCATAGGTAATGTTCTCAAGACCTTTAATCATTCTTGTTGCTCTTCTCCAGACCCTCTCCAATTTCTCCACATCTTTCTTGAAATGCAGTGCCCAGAACTGGACACAATATTCCAGTTGAGGTCTAACCAGCACAGAGTAGAGCGGAAGAATGACTTCTCATGTCTTGCTCACAACAAGATCTCGTGGTTAAACCAAGCTGGTCTTTTGCCACATTTTCTATCTTTCCTACCCAGCAGAATAGTTTGCTTTTGGGCCCTTTGAAATACTGCCAACTCTCCTCAGTTGTTTTTCCCCTCAGTCTTGAATCCCGTGGGACCTTACCTATCAGCTCTCTGAGCTTACCAAAATCTGCCTTCCTGAAATCCATTGTCTCTGTTTTCCTGTACTCCCTTCTACCCTTCCTTAGATTTGTGAACTCTATGATTTCATGATCACTTTCACCCAAGCTGCCTTCCAGTTTGAAATTCTCAGCGAGTTCCTCCCTATTTGTTAAAATCAAATCTAGAACAGCTTCCCCCCCGGTAGCTTGTTCAGGCTTCTGAAATAAAAAGTTTTCTGCAATGCAGTCCAAGAACTTATTGGATAGTCTGTGCCTCGCTGTGTAGTTTTCCCAACATATATCTGGATAGTTGAAGTCCCCCATCACCACCAAAGCTTGGGCTTTGGATGATTTTGTTAAATGTTTAAAAAAAGCCTCATCCACCTCTTCCACCTGGTTAGGTGGCCTATAGTAGACTCCTAGCACGATATTACACTTGCTTTTTACCCCTTTTAGCCTAACCCAGAAACTCTCAACACTTCCATCTCCTATGTCCATCTCCACCTCAGTGCAAACGTGTACATTATTAATATATAAAGCAACACCTCCTCCCCTTTTTCCCTGTCTATCCTTTCTGAGCAAGCTGTACCTATCCACACCAACATTCCAATCATGTGTATTATCCCCTCAAGTTTCAGTGATACCAACAATGTCATAGTTGTATTTATTAGCACTGCCAGTTCTTCCTGCTTATTACCCATACTTCTCGCATTTGTATATAGGCATCTAAGATACTGGTTTGAACTTGCCTCCCAGTTTTGCCCTGACCCTCCTTTCTCTCTGCCATTATAGCCCACACTCCCTCCTATTTCTGACCCATCTCCCAGGTCTCCATGTTCTCCACTTACCTGTGGGCTTTGCTCACCTGTCCCCGTCAAACCTAGGCAGATCTGGCTAAGTGCTTCTCATCCAAGCCCCACACTGAGTTGACCCAAGCATGTTCCCTTTCCCCCTGCCTGATGTGGCACTGGACTAAGCCTCCACCCCCTGTGCAGGGCTGGATTAAGGGCTGCTGGGCCAAGGCACCCCCAACCCTGCATGGCACTGGAACGAGCCCCCTGCCCTCCAGGGCTGGAGCAAGCCTCTCTCACTCTCCCCATTCCCCCTGCAGTGTGGAGCTGCTCTCAGCCCTTCTCCCTTTTTCCCCCTCTCCACCCTCCTGCATGGCATGGAGCTCCTCTGAGCCCCTTCCTCCCTTCCCCCTCCCCCCATGCAGACCTGGCCCTCTCCCCTCCCCCATGTGGAGCTGGCCTGAGCCCCACCACTCACCGCCCCCTCCGAGCTCCATTGCTCACCCTCCCCAGCTCATTTTTTGGCAAAACTGAGCATTTGTCCCATTTGCTCTTGCAAATGGGACAAATGCCCAATTTTGTCAAAGTCAGGATGTCTGGGCCAAAATGGGAAGTATGGTCACCCTAGGCCAGGCATCCCCAAACTTTGTTAGTGGTACCTCCCCACCCCCATTACCCAGTCTGCGCCCCCCTCAGGACAGGGTTGCCAGCTTTCTGATTGCAGAAAATTGAACACACCTACCCTGAGGCCTAGTCCCTTCTATGAGGCCACAGCCCTGCTCCCTCCATCCTCTCTTCCTCCATCGCTTGCTCTCCCCCCACCCTCATTTGCCCATTTTCACCAGGCTGGGGCAGGCGGTTGGAGTGGGGGGCTCTGGCTGGAGAGTGCAGGCTCTAGGGTGGGGATGGGAATGGGGGAGTTTGGGGGTGTAGGAGAGGGCTCCATGCTGCAGGGTCGAACTGAAGAGCTTGAGGTATGGGAAGGGACCCAGGCTGGGTCAGAGGGTTGGGGTATGGGAGAGGGTGATGGTTCTGGCTGGAGGTGGGGCTCTGGAGGGGGCTGGGAGGGAGGGGGCTGGGATGTGGGGCCAAGAGGGTTTGTGGGGGGCTCTGGGCTGGGGCAAAGCATTGGGATGTGGGGGGGGAGGGCTCTGGGCTAGGGTTGTGGGTTCTCGATTGGGGCCAAGGATGAGGGGTTTGGGGTGAAGGAGGGGGCTCAGGCTAGGGCAGGGGATTGGGGTGCAAGAGGGATAGGAGCTCTGGGATGAAGTTTGGTGTGGGAGGGGGCGCTGGGCTGGGGGGTACAGGAGGGTTGCAGGCTTCAGGAGGGAGTTTGAGTGCAGGAAGAGGCTCAGGGCTGGGCAAGCTGTTGGGGTGTGAGGGGATGAGGGCTCCGGCTGGGGGTGCAGGCTCTGGAGTGGGGCTATGGATGAGTGGTTTGGGGTGCAGGCTCCAGGCAGAGCTTACCTCAGATGGCTCCAAGGAAGTGGTTGGCATGCCCCTCTGGCTTCTAGGTGGAAGGGCAGCCAGGGACTCTGCCTGTTGCCCCCATCCACAGGTGCCACCCCCACAGCTCCCATTGGCAGTGGTGCTGACTGGAGCCACCAGGGTCCCTTTTTGCCCAGGCATTCCAGTCAAAAAACCAGACATCTGGCCACCCTATCCTGGGAGCTGGGGCCAGGAGCGGGGACGGGAACCGCATTTGGGGGCTGTGAGTGAGGGTGTAGTTGGGAGCAGAGCCACAGCTGGGGCTAGGGCTGGGCCCTGCTGCACCCTCCCCAAACATTCCTCCATGCCCCCCTAGGAAGGTGTGCCCTACAGTTTGGGGTCCACTGCCCTAGGCTGTGGTAAGAGCTGCCCAGGGAGCCCAGGCAGCTGTGGGGAGACGCGGCCGTGCACCTGCCTTGGGCAGGGGAGGGGGTGCCTGAGAGCCCCCCCAGGGTGCACCATGTAGGACAGATGAAGGGTTCAGGGCTCCCCACCGTGGTCCAGGCTCCCTGGGCAGCTCTTACCAGGACTTGGCTTCTGGCTGGGGCAGAGCCTTGGGGCAGGAGGTGGGGGTAAGGGGAGGAGCAGGGACATAGCTTCATGGCAGGAGTGAGGGATGTGAGGGGCCCAAATGTCCTTTTTGCCCAGGGCTCCAATATATCTTAATCCACCTCTGCCTGTATGGCCACTGCTTGACTCCCACTGAGTTTTGGATATGGACTATATACACCTCTAGCAATGTTCAATAAGTAGTATGACACATCCACATAAACAAGTAGTTGGGGCTGTGTAGTTTAATTAGAATTGCCATTTAATGAAAACTTCTTTTATAGATGAATTCATTTCTACATTGTCATTTTTCCTTTCTAACTGATCATAATTATTAGAGGGTGGGAAGCCATTCTGGCTTTCCCTATGAGCAGGTTCCTCTTGACAAACTGCTATTATTAGGCACTGCTACTCTCACTTCTCTTGATTCCTTTTATACTTCCTTTATTCTGATGCATGTTCTGAGCACAACTGCCAGCTCATGTACTCTTGAGCAATCCAAAAAGAGGACACTGTTTTATAATTAATTTACTACTGTAACTTCTGTAGAATCCTGGCAAATGCATGCAACTGCATATTATTATTCTATTAAAACCAAGGACTTTCTACTCCTTATAGATGTAATAAAGAAATCAAAGTACATGCTGGATATAAATCCAAAACTAGAGCTGAATCCAACATACTTTGAATCCCTTATGGCAATGAGTGATTCCAGCATACTTCAGAGGACAACAAGAAAAGCATCTACTTCTGAGCAGCTGCAAACTGAGACTCATAGAATATCAGGGCTGAAAGGGACCTCAGGAGGTCATCTAGTCCAACTCCCTGCTCAAAACAGGACCAATTCTCAACTAAATCATCCCAGCCAGAGCTTTGTCAAGCCTGACCTTAAAAAAACCTCCAAGGAAGGAGATTCCACCACCTCCCAAGGTAACCCATTCCAGTGCTTCATCACCTCCAAGTGAAATAGTTTTTCCTAATATCCGATCTAAACCTCTTCCACTGCAACTTGAGACCATTACTCCTTGTTCTGTCATCTGCTACCACGAAGAACAGTCTTGAGCCATCCTCTTTAAGTCCCTTTCAGGTAGTTGAAAGCAACTATCAAATCCCCCCTCCATTCTTCTCTTCTGCAGACTAAACAATCCCAGTTCCCTCAGCCTCTCCTCATAAGTCATGTGCTCCAGGCCCCTAATCATTTTATTGCCCTCTGCTGGTCTCTTTCCAGTTTTTCCACATCCCTCCTTGTAATGTGGGGTTCAAAACTGGACACAGTACTCCAGATGAGGCCTCACCAATGTTGAATAGAGGGGAATGATCACGTCCCTCGATCTGCTGGCAATGCTCCTACTTATAAAGTCCAAAATGCCATTAGCCTTCTTGGCAACAAGGGCACACTGTCAACTCATATCCAGCTTCTCGTCCACTGTAACCCCTAGGTCCTCTGCAGAACTGCTGCCTGGCCATTGAGTCCCTAGTCTGTAGCAGTGCATGGGATTCTTCCATCCTGAATGCAGGATTCTGCACTTGTCCTTGTTGAACCTCGTCAGATTTCTTTTAGCCCAATCCTCTAATTTGTCCAGGTCTCTCCGTATCCTATCCCTACCCTCCAGCCTATCTACCACTCCTCCCAGTTTAGTGTCATCTGCATCTGAGGCCAGGTCCAGACTAGAGCTTTAAATCGATTTTAAGAGCTTTAAATCGATTTTAAGCTGTAACCGTCCACACTACAGAGTGCATAAAATCGATTTTAAGGGTCCCTAAAATCGATTTTGGAACTCCATCAAAACGAGAGGAGTAACCCCAAAATCGATTTTTTAAAATCGATTTTATGATAGTGTGGACGGCCATCGAAGTTAATGGCCTCCGGGACGTATCCCACAGTGCTCTAGTGGCCGCTCTACACAGGTAAAGGTACTCTTCTGCTGGCCAGGTAAACAGGAAAAGCCCCGGGAACTTTGAAATTCCATTTCCTGCTTGCACAGCGTGGAGCTCTCAGCAGCAGAGAGAACAATGCAGTCTCCTGAAAATAGGAAAAGAGCTCCAGCATGGAGCACACAGGAGTTACAGGATCTGATAGCTGTATGGGGAGAAGAGTTGGTGCTTTCAGAACTGCGCTCGAGCAGAAGAAATGAGAAAACCTTTGAAAAAATTTCTAATGCCATGCGGGAGAGGGGACATACCAGGGACTCGTTACAGTGCCGAGTGAAAGTGAAAGAGCTCAGACAGGCGTATCAGAAGACCAAAGCAGCAAAGGGCAGGTCAGGCTCTGCCCCCAAAACATGCCGGTTCTACGACGAGCTTAACGCAATATTGGGGAACAGTGCAACGACGAACCCCCCCTTGTCTGTTGATTCAGAGGTGGGCGTCGTGATTCCTGCAACTACAGAAGATTTATTTGATGGCGATGATCAGGATGATGAGGACCAAGAGGAGGAGGCTCCAGCAGAGAGCACAGAGCATTTTATCCCCCCAAACAGCCAGGATCTTTTCCTCACCCTTACTGAGGTTCCCTGCCAGCCATCTCAAGGCAGTACTCCAGAAAATGAAGCTGAGGGACCGTCCTCTGGTGAGTGTAATTTTTCTTACGTTTCCTAAAACACTGACCCATGAGGTGGTTTTTAGAAAAGTCTCCATCCTGCTTGTTCGGGGAATGCGAGAGCAAAGCAGGGAAGGAGAGCAGCCTTGCCGCGGTTTGCTCTCCCGTTCCACGAACCACCCAGCAAACCGCAGGCAAGGAGACCTGCTTGTTCGGGGAAGGCGAGAGCAAAGCAGGGAAGGAGAGCAGCCTTGCCGCGGTTTGCTCTCCCGTTCCACGAACCACCCAGCAAACCGCAGGCAAGGAGACCTGCTTGTTCGGGGAAGGCGAGAGCAAAGCAGGGAAGGAGAGCAGCCTTGCCGCGGTTTGCTCTCCCGTTCCACGAACCACCCAGCAAACCGCAGGCAAGGAGACCTGCTTGTTCGGGGAAGGCGAGAGCAAAGCAGGGAAGGAGAGCAGCTTGATTACCAGTACAATCTACTACAGGGATTACTAGCCATTATTAACTTCCCATTTTCTCCGGACAAGGTCTGTGTGCTTCCCTGACCTGCGTCTGAGCAGAACTCTCTGTCCTCAGCCACAAGCAATAAGTATTAAAGGAATCCTAAGGTGACCTTGTGGTAAAGTAAAATGTTCAAGGTTCGGTAACAGGCACAGGTCAGTGAGGAGAAAGACTGTATGAATGGTTGTGTGAAATGTGTCTCATGATTCTTTTATCACTCTTTCCAAACCCCACCCCCCCACACACAGCTGCACATTTCTCCAGCCTCCCTCTCGCTTCTCATCCACGTGGGGGGGGTATCATAAGAAGATTGAGGAAAAGGAGGACGCGTGAGGACATGTTCACCGAAATTATGGCAGTGACCCGTACAGAGAGAGCTCAGCAGGGAGACTGGAAGCAATTGGTCGCAAAGTACAGGGAGGCTGCCAGTCAACGCGAAGACAGGAGGGACCAACGCGAAGACAGGAGGGACGCCAAAAATGATGTCAGGTGGCAGGAAGATCAGCGCTGGCGAGCAGCAACTCTGGATCTTCTTCGTGATCAGACTGACATCCTCCGTGATATGCTGCAAGAGCTCCGTGGTTTCAGAATGCCCCTACAGCCCGTGTATAACCTCCCTCAGTACTCACCCTGTCCCACACCTTCCAGAACCAGGCGTGTAAGAACGCGTGGGGGAAGGCTCTCTACACCAGCCCCCTCCACTGCTGCGGACACTCCAACCAGAAGGCTTTCATTAGATTGAAAAGCCCTTTGTGTCCTGTTTTTTCCCTCCTCTAATGATCCAAACTTCTCCCATGGCACCTTTGCCTATTTTTACTCTCAGGTCATGCTATTAAGGAAGTGTGACTGTAGTTTGGTAATGAACTGAAGCAAGCAGCTTTGGAAAGCTGCACGGAAGCTAGTTATCAGCATCAGGATTTGACAATTGGGGATATGGGTAATAAAGGGAAAACAAAGAAAGCAGCCATACCGTACCCTGGTCCATGAGAATTCTTGTTCTGTCTACTCTGATGCACTTTCTTCTTTCAAACCTCCCTCCCCCTTCCTCCAAACCTCCCTCGCTCCGTCCCCCATAGAGCGCTGAGTTATGAAATTTCAAGCACAGTATTGTAACAACAAGCATGATGCTTGATTGATGAAACGATCTGTTTTTAAATAAAGAACACAATTCTTGTAACACATAGTAATAACTTTATTTTCAATAAAAAAGCAGTTAAGGAAGGTTGCAGGTCCTGTGCCTAGCAGCAGACGGAAGCAGCTAATGGTGGAGGTAGGTAATAATTGGGAAATACAGAATTATATGTTTTCCAATGGACAGCTCTCGCAAGTAAACTAAGCAAGCAATTGAGGAATGCTGCAGGCAAAGTATCTTGCAGCAGCAACACCGCATAGACGGGGAGGGCAGCAATCAATTGAAAGGAAAATCAGCAGTCAAACTGTACCCTGGCCCATGAGGAAGCTACTTTTCAGTGCTTCTCTGATGCGCACAGCATCCTGGTGAGATCTTCTAATTGCCCTGGTGTCCGGCTGCGCATAATCAGCGGCCAGGTGGTTTACCTCAGTCTCCCACCCCGCTATAAAGGCCTCCCCCTTGCTCTCACAGAGATTGTGGAGCACACAGCAAGCAGCAATGACAAAGGGGATATTGGTTTGGCTAAGATCTGAGCGAGTGAGAAGCGTTCGCCATCTCGCCTTAAGCCTGCCAAATGCACATTCTACCACCATTCTGCACTTGCTCAGCCTGTAATTAAACAACTCCTGAGCACTGTCAAGGCTGCCTGTGTATGGCTTCATTAGCCAGGGCATCAAGGGGTAGGCTGGGTCCCCAAGGATAACTATAGGCATTTGGACATCTCCAACTGTTATTCTCTGATCAGGGAAGTAGGTCCCTTGCTGCAGCCGTTTAAACAGTGTAGTGCTCCTGAAGACACGTGCGTCGTGAACCCTTCCTGGCCATCCCACGTGGATGTTGGTGAAACGTCCCTTGTGATCCACCAGGGCTTGCAGAACCATCGAAAAGTACCCCTTGCGGTTAATGTACTGGGCACCCTGGTGTTCCGGTGCCAAAATAGGGATGTGGGTTCCATCTATGGCCCCCCCACAGTTAGGGAATCCCATTGCAGCAAAGCCATCCACAATGGCCTGCACGTTTCCCAGAGTCACAACCTTTCGAAGCAGCAGCTTAATGATTGCTTTGGATACTTCCAGCACAGCAGCCCCAACAGTAGATTTGCCCACTCCAAATTGATTCCCGACTGACCGGTAGCTGTCTGGCGTTGCAAGCTTCCATATGGCTATTGCCACTCGCTTTTCCACTGTGAGGGCTGGTCTCATCCTGGTGTTATGCCGCTTCAGGACAGGAGAAAGCGAGTCACAAAGTTCAAAGAAAGTGCTCTTACGCATGCGAAAGTTCCGCAGCCACTGCGAATCGTCCCACACCTGCAGGACTATGCGGTCCCACCAGTCAGTGCTTGTTTCCCGTGCCCAAAAGTGGCGCGGAACGGGTAGAACCTCACCCATAACCGTCAGGAGCTCCAACGTGCAGGGGCCCGGGGTGTCAGAAAACTCGTTCTCCAGTTCGTCATCGCTGTCGTCCCCACATTCAAGCATTCTCTCTTGCACTTCTGCATCATGGGTCAGCAGTGATAGAACGAGAATGCGTGAATTATTTACAGCATTCGCGATCAAGGACAAGAGCAGACCTGGATCCATGCTTGCTGCAAAATGGCGTTTCCCTCACTGCAGCCAGTAAAAACAGCGCGAACTGACTGTGTGCCGTTTACCGGCCGGGGGGGGGGGCTGTACCCAGAACCACCCAGGACGGGGACTTTGATCCCATCATGCACTGGGCTAGTAACCCATAATTCCAAAGGGCAGGGACCCGTGCAGGAACTGTGGGATAGGTACCCAGAGTGCAACGCTCAGGGAAAACATGGACGCCAGGGAACATGGACGCTCAACATCGATGTAAGTAGCCCTAGTGTGGACGCGCAAAATCGATTTTATAAAGCCTGCTTTATAAAATCGATTTTAATAACATCGATTTTACCCTGTAGTGTGGACGTGGGCTGAGTGGTGTAGGGTCTGCAGACTGCAGTAATAGAAGCAGTGAACATAGGATTGACATTTCTGTGTTGGGATTGAAATTATGGGGGTACTGCAAGTCCGGATCAAACAGCATCATTCATAGGGCTGGGTAGGAAATGGGTTTTCCTATTCCTGGAGAATTTGTGAGATTTCAAAAATCTTCCCCCTCCCAAATTGGGATGAAAAATTGAAATCTCAGACTTTCATGAATGAAAATTTCCCCCTTCCCTGAAAACAACCAGATTGGTTCTATTTTTGATTTTGATATCTTCTACTTAATTTTTAAAGCAAAAAATCAGATTTGAGTCAAACTGAAGTTTTTGTTTTGAAAATCTCAGAATGAGACTGACAACTTTTTTTTTCTTTTTTGGGGAGGTGGGGGAGGGCAATAACAGGACATTCATTGAAACCAACCCTTTCCTGTGATCAGCTTTGGTTTTGACATTCTCATTTCCAGATGAGAAAATACTTTGTCAGTAAATTCCCAGCTAGCTCTAATCAGTCGTGCTGTGTGTGGGCTCAAAGGCTGGAAAATCAGGGGATGATGCAGGATGGGAATGGGATGTATTGCCAGACCTGTGTGGCATCCTAGAGTATGAATAGCAGGGGATGCTGTAGGTCAGAAATAATGCACACTGGCAGAGCTATGTGTGGTGCCAGGCCTTGCATATCAGGGGATGTTGCAATTTGGGATTATAATCCACAGGTTTGTGTATGTTTGTCAAGGGAATTTATACAGCTCATGCCCCCAATGTGCCTGGCTAAAATCACTGCCAACTCTATCTATTGAACACTAATGACTTTTTCTAAGAAGGCAAGATGAGGAAAATGAACATTAATTTCCAACAGATGGGACTAGAGTAGGGCAGCTGCAGGTATACAGTACATTACACACAGCATGCAAGTGTGTGTGGAAGCCTTTGCAAACAGTGCAGAGGCCTCTCTGTTTCCCTGACAATTGAGTCAGATAACTGTATTTTTCCACTATCATGCCACAAATCCTGTTACTCTCTTCTGCCCATTTGAAAAAAAAAATGGGTGGACTCGGGGGACTGCTAATAGATTCTGGGTGTTGGGCAGCAATCAGACAGCATGGTGTTGTCCGTGTGAGACATTCTTGTAAAATCATCATTTGTTTTACATTCTGGGTTGAAATCCTGTGTAAACAAGATTACAGAACAGGCACAGAGAAAACAAAACATAGCAAAGACAGGAGTAAATAAGATTACTAGGCCAAATGGTGCCGCTAAGCACATTATCCACACTGCAGGGGATGTACAGCTGGGGCAGGCCTGGAAGAACTCTGCCTATGCAGGCAGAATACACTGGAGTGTAGAGAGCTCAGGAGAAGAATGCTCATTGGGGTTCATTAGTATTGCCAGTTCTCTCAGATCTATTGTAAGTCTCACGATAGCTGGTGTGTGGGTTTTGTTTTGTTTTTCTTAAAGCCCCAGCAGCTCCTGAAATCCTGTGATTATGAGAGACTCTCAGCTTTCAGATAACAAGAAAAAAAGAGCTCTCAAAGCTGTAGGAAAGCTTGAAAACCTAAATCCTAATGGCTCAAAACCAGAGGTTAAATAAAAAGAACCTCAATGAGAGAAAGTAAATCCAGTGTGCAGGGACCTTCCTGTAGGGTAAAAGTTGGTATAGTGGCTTTTCTAGTATATATGCCCCATGCCACTGCTAAGAGAAAGGAGGCACTGTCAGGACTTCCCTAAGCTCAGCTGAGCTTTTAGGGACTGTTTGGAGCTGTTTGTAGCCAGTGTAACTCAAAGCTGCCTTTTAATGTGTAAATAGATTTAGGTGTTTAAAACTGGCAGGGGGGAGGCGGGGAGGGAGTGAATTTCTCAGTGCAATTGCTTTCTCCTGTGCCTAAATCTGTCCTAACCATTTCCGTGCAGAGAGAGAATGCTGTGCAGTGTAGTACCTACCTTGAGTATGCATGATCTTTCTTTATCTCTCTCCATTAAAAACAGTGTATGCTCCCGCAGTTAGTAAAACGTGAATCACTACTTCCCATGTTGCTTTTAAAAGGACATCTGGGTCACTGTTTGGTGCTTTGTCATTTCTAGACTAGCTCTCCACGCTGAGAAGTGGTTTCAGAAATCTTCCTGTTCCATGAAACATCAGGCTTAATTCTGCTTTTAGTCTCACTGGTTTAACTGAGGAGTAATTCCAGCGAGGTCAAAAGAAAACTAGCATAAGGGAGAGCAGAATCAGGCTGTCAGACTTTTTGAGCTGGAGGGGTAGCAGTTACAAGAGGGCTATCTATAGTGAAAAAACATCAAAGGCATCATTCTTCCTCTATAAAGAGGTTATGGACCTGTGGGAAGGATATCTAGCAAATGGGATTATTTTAAACAAGAGAATACATTGGGAAAACAAGATGGTAAATGACTCTCCAGAGGAACTGGCATCTGAGACCTAAAAAGATGGGAAATGGTTTTGTGAAACATGGCCAGATAAAGATGCTTGCTTTTGATATTGTGGTATAGTCTCAAATGACCATCGCAGCTGAATGAACACAGCTACTCATAAGAGGAAAGGGAACTCAGTTAATTTCTGCAAACATATTCATTTGATATCTGTCCTGCCTAGGCTGCTCACCTCTTCTTGTGCTGAACAATCCTTGTTCCCTGAGGGCTGCCAAACCTGGGCAAACAGCCCCCAAAAGCATCTGAGGGAAGACCCCCACCAATTCACTTTAGCCCCTTTCATTTTCTCATTGTG
Source organism: Gopherus evgoodei (assembly GCF_007399415.2). Taxonomy (NCBI): domain Eukaryota; kingdom Metazoa; phylum Chordata; order Testudines; family Testudinidae; genus Gopherus; species Gopherus evgoodei. Next base: position 228,934,435 of record NC_044322.1, read on the forward strand.
AACATTCATGTGTCTCAAACTGTGTAGAAAGCATAAATGTTGTGACAACTTGTGACTGTGGTCTCCCATTAGACTCTGCACTGGAAGGGTTTGTGTGACCATCTTGAAAGGTCTTTGAGACTTTAGGAGTCCTCCAATCAGAATTGAGAGGATACCATGTGACGTAGGTGACTGGTCATGTAACATGGATAGTGAATTACAACTAGTAACAAATAGTGCATCACTCAGTCACTTTAGACTGAAATATGTTTGTATAAATAACTCATCAAATGTTACAAGTCACAACAAATTTGGTAAAAATCCAAATAATAATTTACAGAAAATCAAGTTAATTTTTTTGATTCAGTTGTTGGCTGGAACAAATTCTCCTCTGTCTGCTCATAGTTCCTTTCGAACTTTCTCTCCCTTATCTACTATTCTGGCAGAGATTCAAACAACTTATACTATCAAAGCTTTTAATTCCAGATTAAAAACATTGCTGCATATCAGCTACAATAGCACCCCACAGTGTCATGTTCTCCATCTCGTACAGTGCACACCTGAGCCTTCTTGGTAATACCTGACTCTGCAGGTAGAGAATTCCCAGGCTCAGCACCAGTCCTGTGGGAATTACTGTGTTGCTTAGTGTTTGCATGGTTTCCTCTGTACTTTTGCTACTATTTCATCAGCACAGTAAAAACTGCTTTGCTCCGTATTGAAATTTGTTAAGTAAATACAGAGTAACCAGCAAATACATCTAGATAGTGAGGACCAAATTTCTGATGCTAGCCTCCATTTCGTTAGCATCCAGAATGCAGGTGCACTCCGGAACCCACTGTTTAGTGCAGGAGTTCTCAAGACAAAGTTGTTTGCCTCAGAGTGCAGCCACCAACTTTAGTCGACACAGATACACGTCCAAATCATTGTAATTTATTTAATTGCTAGCTAGTAAGCCTGTTGGGGGGAAAAGCAACATTAGCAAACCTACAAGTATCACTTTTCATAGCAGGCTTACTCAGCCCTACCAAGCCTGGGAATAAATTAAGCCCTGGATGGGGGGTCTGGAACCTGAAGCCCTATGGCCAGAGCCTGCCCTAGGGCTGAAACCCAAAGCCTGAGCCCTACTGCCCCTGGGAAGGTGGGGAACTACTGACTGCCATCTCCTACAGTATTGTGCTCCTGGTGTCTCCGGAGGGGAGGGTACATCCCAACTCCTGCTAGCAGCCCCAGCAATCAACACCAATGCTTTGCATCCAGGACTAACAGGGAACGGGAGGGGCTGTTACTTTGCCCCACCCCCAATCACATCCCAAGAAAAGCCCCTGGTGGTCACATTTGAGAAATGCTGGGTTAGGATCCCTTAGAAATCTACAATAAAAATGGAGGCCAGTGTCTGAAAATCAGGCCCTCAAAAACAGTGGGATACGTCCTGTAGTTCATAGTTGGACAAAACTTTTACTGATTTCAATTAGGGTTTCACTGAATAAGTACTGCAGGATTTGACTCCTTGCTGGAGAAATCAGCAGCTGTTAAGTGATTGCAGCAGTCCTGCTTTTCTGTTCAAACAAAGACTTAAAAAAGAAAACCACACCAAAGAGCATTTCCAAATACTTTAATAGATGTAATTCATCCCCCTTATCTCTGTTCCTCATATAATCTAATATCCGATAGCCTGTTGCATCAAATCCAAACAGAGACAATAGAAAAAGAGAAGGGGCACATAATGGTTAGACATTTTAAAACTAGACGTAAAGCAGCCTAACCATAAATATGTATGCAAAAATGCAATTTATCTATGTTACAGCTTTCCAAATCTGTCTCAATGAATTTCTGGTGTTTAACTGGTGAGATTGAATAACTTCTCACACTAAGCCCAATCTTTACCTCCATTTTACTGGGGCTAATCCTGAGTAACTCCAGTGAAGTCCAATTAGCCTCTAAGGATTTACACTAGTACAAATGAGAACACATCTGGTCTCCATGGAGATTCCCTTAGGTTCAGATTCCAAGCATAGGAACCAGCCTTGGTGCTGTTCCACCTGTAAAAGACAGAGCTCAGTCTCCCAAGTCTCTTCTCTTCGGTTTCTTGGGTGGTCTGGTGATGACTCTGGTGGTTACAGTTTCAGACATGTATGGGGTAGGCACAAGTGCAGACCTCTTCAGGAGCCTCTTTATTCTTATAAGCTATAGCTTGTTTCCCACATGCTATTAGGTGTTAAAATCAGCGGGTCCTCTCTGCAGTTATGAAGACTATGGGCGAAGAAGTTGGGATGGATGTGCCGAGGGAAAGGAGGAAAGAATGCCCTTCTAGGCCATGGAGAAACTGCAGCACTACACTGCAGAGACTATTTTAGTCAAGTTGAAGTAGCATTTTATAGCTGTAATGTACACATTCCTCTGCCCAGGGGAGTGAGTACCAGAGGATCTGCATAGTCACATCAGCAAATTGCTGGATTAGATTTAATTGATATCTTGACTGACTGCTAAATGAAGAGATTAAAAGTGTCTACAAGAATGTGAAGCATATAAACACTTGGGAGAAAAGGATTTTTTGGAATGTACAGCAGGGTCATATACAAGTAATAGGATAACTTTTTTTTTTAAAAGGAAAACAGGCCTAATAGAACCAGTTTGGAATGGTGTGATGTATTTTGCTCTGGAAGTCTCCCAAAGGGAATAGGGAAAGCATCATCACTCTGTCATAGTATAATTCCCAACTCTGGACCTTAGCATCCCGGATATGGGTACTAGCCTAAAGTCCTCTAAGCTTAATTACCAGCTTAGATTCTGTAGCGCTGCCACCAATCAGGAATTCCAGGGCCTGATACCCTCTGGTCCCCCCAAACCCTTCCCTGGGGACCCCCAAGACCCAGATTCCTTGAGTCTCACCGCAAAGGGGAATAAACCATTTCCCTTCCCCCTCCTTTCTTTCTCCCAGCTCTTTCCCACCCTGGGTGCACTAGGAGACCCACCCCAAGAGGAATGTTACCTTCCCCCTCCCTTCTTCCCCAGAGAGAGATACAGAGATAAACGCAGAGAGCAGGTTTTTCTTCCCTCCTCCATTTCCTTTCTCCCACCAATTCCCTGGTGAGCGCAGACTCCCTTCCCTGGAGTCTTACAAAAGAGAACCAAAAAAATCAATTAGATTCTATAAAAAAAAAAAAGAGGAAAAACTTTAATAAAGAAGGAAAAAACAAAAACTGTCTCTGTAATCAAGATGGTAAATATACAGGGTTTTTATAGCTTATAGACAATAGAAAGAAGCTTTCTCCAGCAGAAACACAATTTAAGCTACTTCCAGCAAGTACACATCTGCAAATAAAGAAAAACAAGTTTAAAGACTATAACTGCCTTTGTACTTACTCACTATTCTGAATAGATAAGAGACTGTAGCAGGGAGCTTGGCAGAAACCTGGCTGCACTTCTAGTCCCATCCAGGACCCAGAGAGAACAAAGCCAAACCCAAAAACACACAAAAAAGGCTTCCCTCCACCGAGATTTGAAAGTATCTTGTCTCCTGATTGGTCCTCTGGTCAGGTGTTGCAGGTCACTGTTTGTTAACCCTTTACAGGTGAAAGACATTAACCCTTAGCTATCTGTTTATGACACTCACATTTTAAAAGTAGTCTGGTCAAAGTACCTTTGGAGGGAGAAAACCCTGGACTAGCATTTCAGGGGGTGAATTACAGTAGGTGACCAGAGACACCTCTTCTGTCTGTAACTTGTGTGATTCTAACAGCCAAGGAATGATCTGCCCACATGTGCCTCTGAAAGGCTGTGACAGCACATTGCTGCAAACACCACTAGACTGAAGCCCTGGTTCTTCAGTGAATCAAAAGCCACCTACTTAACCAATTGCAGCACCTGAGATCCATGCCTACTTATGTAATTATATGGCCCTCATCACTGTAGTATCTCAGCATGCATGGGGGCAGGTTAAGGGGAGGAGAAGCAATCTCCCACTGAAATACTGACTAGTTCCAATCATGTTCCTCTTATGAACACTCTCTTGCACAAGACTGCAGCTAAATGGGTTTTTCCCATTCTGTGAAAATTTGCAAGATTTTCAAAACTGTTTGAAAAGACAAAACTGTGACCTTTCAAACTTTTTCACTAAAAGCGAGCAAGAGAATAATCTATAGCCCAGTGGTTAGTGTACTCACCTGAGATGTCAAACCGCCTGCTTCAAGTCCCTGAATCAGGTAGAGCAAGGACTTGAGCCTGGGCACCCTACTTTCTGGGTGAGTGTCCTGCCCACTTGCTATTCTGGAGTGAGTTTCTGTCTCTAGTTTTAACCAGAAATTCCATCCTGGACTTTTCCCTATGAGAGTCTAGCTGAAACTGGTACAATCCCACAAAAAACAACCACCCTGTTTTGACAAAACACATCCAACAAAAAAACAGGTTAGTCATTAAATTCCTAATCAGCTCTAATTGTGATAGCAAAGAGGCAAAAAAAATCCTGTCCCCCCCCCTACACACACTCTAGATTTGTGTGCAAGAAGAACTTGGTATGAACTGGAGAACACACCGAACTTCCACACTATTTTCATTGTTCCACTGTAGTTCATCAATATCATTTACCATCATAGGATGGAATGAGCTCCCTCTGGTGGCTTGGCATTTTTACTTGAAAAAACAGTGTTATCTTTTGCACAGTCTAACGGTTCATACTCCTGTCTTGTAGCTTGAAGGTTCAAAGTTCAAACCCCTTGGGGTGTTATGACACATTCTGTAACATATCTATTTTAATCTAGATTACTCATCACATTGCCTCATTAATTACCTTTGCCTTTAAACACATTGGGTCAGATCCTCCTTTAAGGGAACATCCACACTGCAACTGGGAGGTTTAACTTTGAGCTTGGGTAGCTATCACAAATCGAGCTAGTGAATTAAAAATAGCAATGTAACTGCAAATGCAACTCCTGCGGGCATTCTGCCATCAAAATTAAAAATTCTGTGCACAATATTTTAAAATTCTGCAAATTTTATTTGTCAAATAAATGTGGAGTCTCCAGCAGGGCATTGGGGAACACAAACCACTGGCTGCACAAAGGTGGGAGATTATTGTGCATCTCCCTCCTCCCATGGGCTGGGACACAGATTCAGCGGTGAGGCTGCATCCAACCCTAACACAACACAAGGATGGGGCCTGCCCCAGTAACACCCCAGGGCCCTGCCCCTCTGGGCCAGGTGCACCAGGTGTGGAATGCAGGCTCAGCAAGGCAGCAGCCAACTGTGGATGGGCTTAGTGTGGCAGGAATCCAGGAGTGGGCTGAGTATTTGTGTGTTGTTTTTTTGGGGGGGCAATTTGGGTGTGGGCAGCTCAGTGGGGGAGATGTGGATGCAAAGGGGCTCGCTGGGGCAGAGGGTTCTGGGTGCAACAGTAATGAGACTCTGCAGGGGGTCCCGATGAAGGTGGATGGGGCTCAGCAGAGGTGGGGGTCTGGATATTTGTGAGGGATATAACTTGGCATGGGGAACTGGGAGGCTCTTGGGGCATCCAGGTGCTGGGGGAGTGGGACTCAGTGGGGTGGGGATCCAGGTGCAACTGGCTCACTGGGGTTGTGCAGAGGGAGTGGGACTCAGGGCTGGGTAGGAGAGTCTGGGTATGAGGAGATCTGGATGCATGGGGCTTGCGCAGATGCAGGGAGTAGCTCCCTTTACAGGGATCCCTCCCCCTGCAGCTGAGGAGCCATGGGTGCAGAAATTGTGTGTGTGTGGGGGGGGGGGGTTGCAGAGCTTCCTGCAGCTGGGGGAGAAATCTAGGGGTGGGCCTGACCCAGCCCTGGATACTGTGCAGGAGAAGTCCTGTCCTGCCCAGTCTGAACTAGCAACTGAGCCCGATGCAAGATAGGAGCCACTAGCCCAGTCTTCCCCATCCTGGCCCCTGCTCCACAGTGATTTACCTCTCTGCCAGCTGCCCTGGGCACCCAAAACATACTGCTGGGGAGGGTTGCATGACTATTCTTGTGGCTTTCTTTTGCTTCCCCATCAGAAAGTAATTTTTCTGTAGGTAAGCAAAGAAATCTGCAGAGACATAAATTCTGCACATGCACAGTGGTGCAGAATTCCCTAAGGTGTAATATGCATTGAGATGGGCTAGCTGCCCAAGTGAAATCATGCCCAAGATCAGTGTGCTGCAGCCACACTGCTATTTCTAACATGTATGTCAACTTGAGCTAGAAATTGCACCAACCAGCTACAGTGTAGGTGTAATCTTGGTGGAAATTAGAGCATCTCCACAGAGTTCAATGGAGCCACATTGATTTACACCACCCGAGAATGTGGCCCATTATTACTCATAGAACAAATACATTTGTTCCCAAGTCCAATTTTAAGATCCTCTCAACACCTAGCTTGGAAATAAGACTTGCAATCTATCTAGGATGTCATGACTAAGTGCTCCCAGACTTAAAGGGATGTACTTTCAAAAGGGCTTCTACTGGGCTTTCACATGTGTAATGAGCACATACAGGTTTGCTCACACACGTGCCTCATTTATGAAATATAAGTGCCTGCTCACACTCTGAAAACTCTAATCCTAGTGCATGTACTTTTTGTAGTAACACCTGGGCCTGAGCAATTGTTTGACTATTAAAGGGGTTCATCCTGGTGGTGGAGCATACTCATGTGTTTGCACCTGACAAGTATGAGTGCATGTACATGTACATGCAGGTGGAAAAGTGGCAGCCTGGCCTCTGTAGACTTACCCAAAGGAGAGGACTTCAGTGAGGAGGGCAGGCAGGCAAGCCAGCCATTAGAAGAGACTACAATCCATTCTAGGATTTATTTTGTAACAGTCTGTCAGGAGAAAAAAGTGGCAGCCAATGAATTAATCTCTAAATTCAGGGGCTAAGACTGATTCAGCTTTATCTTTTTGACACAAGATGGGTGGATTTTATCAGCTTATTCTTTCCCCCAGTTAGTCCCAGACTGCAACAATCTGCCTTTTAACTAGACGATGGTGATACTCTCTCAAAGGGGGAAAAGTGGTTTTCAAACAGGGGTAGTTTCATTTTCTTTGCCTGGGGTAGATCTACCAGGTTATCCAGGGCTTTTTAATGAGTTCATCTGTAAGATGTCACCAAAGCCCAGTCTGATCCAAGCATACTTGGGGTTGCCCTGTTACTAACATAGCAATCTTATAAGCAAGAGATTAGAAATGAAGCCAGAAGTCCACTAATATTCAGGTACTGAGCTTTCTTCATTAGATGGGCTGCATCACAGCTGATCTGCCTTAGGACATCTACACTGTACTATGTTTTTGTCCTGAATCAACTTTCATCTCAAAATTTCTCACTGCAGAAACTCTGAAATATTTTACTTTGGAAACATTAAAATGAACTTACTGAAATGACAAATTTTATTAAACATAAAAATATTAACCATACAAAATATTGTATTATCATAACACAAAAGAGTTGCAATGCAACACTCCAATCAGATTTCAATTGTTCTAATTTTTCCCCATCTTCTATTTTGACAAAATTGATATGAAACATTTCAGTTTCAACAAAACTGCATTTTCTGATGGAAAGCAGTTACACTGAAAACTTTTAAACCTGCTCTCATCCTGTCAACCCCTCTCCTCTTTGTAATTGGCCTCCAATTTCACTGGCATTCAGATATATGGGGCCTGATTCTGATCTCATGCTAGTATAAATTGGGAGTGACTCCACTGAAGTAAATGGAGTTACTGCAGTGTGGAAATTGGTGTAAGTGAGATCAGAATCAGGCTTGTTAATCTGTGCTGAGTCATTCTGGGCTACTCCACTGGAATCCATAGGCCTGATTATCCTCACTTACTTGTTTTGACTCTGACGTCAATAGAGCTATTCCAATTTACACTACAGCAAATGAGAGGAGAATCTAGTCCACTGAGGTTGCACAGTCTGTACCTGAGAGCACATTTTATCTAACAGAGCTGAAATCTGCCCTTGAGTACAGCACCTTCAGTGACCCTACAGGCCTCTTACCAATGCTTTGTCCCATCTTCAAATGAGCACTGGTTTGACTGTCAGCCAAGCACAGCACCAAAAGATGAAGTATATAGTCCTGACTGACTCTGAGCTGACCTGGCAGAGTGAGTAATTATACTTAAATTCAATTATGAAGGGCCTTGGGGGGGAAGTGCCAGTGTAAACAGGTTGGGACTCACCACCTGCAGCACCTCCTGCTGGTGACTCTGGGAATTAGCTCAATTCCAGTGGAGCGCCCCCTCCTGGTGGTGTCCCATCCATTGTTCTGCCCTCTGCTCTCCACAGCTGTCACTGGACCCACATTGCTCCCTGCTCAGCAGCATCCTCTTCAAGGCCACTGCCCTCTGGCAGTGTCCCTTAGTCCATCTGGACCCCCTTCCAGGGATCAGTGATCAGCAGTCCTCCACTCCAGCCACCATGTGCAACCACACCCCCCCAATGTCTAATCCCTCTTGTCAGGGATCAGGCATAGTCTATAATGGCCACTCCCTACAGCTAATGGCTGGGTGTACCGCATGGAGGAAGGGGGGGACCCAGGCCCATCCTCTACTCTGGGTCCCAGCCCAGGGACCCTCTGCCATCATCTTAGCTGTCCTCTTTCTTTCCCCTCCTCTGTCTGTTTCCCTGGGCCACTTCCTCTACAGCCCCTTGCAGCCACTAGGCCCTTCCCTTCAGGGTCTGCTGCTTGGCAGCTATGGGCTAGAACCTTCTAGCCTCCCTGAGCCTACCCAGCACTGCACTGTCCACAGTGCTAGTCTCCTCCTTGAAGACTGACCTTCCCCTGTCAAAGGCCTGGGACAGACTAACTGGTCCTGCTCTGGGCAGCCTTTATATATGGGTGAGCCTGGCCCTGATTGGTTCCTTCCAACCTGGGCCCTGATTGGCTCCCCATAAGCCCTTTTCTGATTGGCTCCCAGGCTGTGCAGGCTCCCTGGCTTGCCACAGCCCATCCTCCGAGGGACCTATTGGGTGTCTGGGAAGTGGGCAGGTAAAGCCCGCCCACCCCCACTGGATGCCAATAGGACAGCTAAAGGATCCTCCCCCAGCCTAAGGAGCGGAACCACAGGGCCACAGAACCCACTGAGTGCGGGGGACAACTAATAAAAGAACAGGGACAGGAGTGAGGTCAAAGGGTCAGAAGGAGGGAACCTAACCGGGAAAACGAGCAGAGAACCCCGACAGCGCCCACTGCTCCTCGAAGGCGTCAAGGGAGCCAGTGGACGCCACCCAGAGGAACTCCGCCTGGATGCATGATCGGATCATAGAGCGGAAGCAAGCCCCACAGTCACCGCAGTCTCCATTGGCCAACCTCCCGTCCCTGGTCGCGTGGATGGCCTTTTTTGCCAGGGCGAGGAGGAGGTTGACCAGGAGGTCCCGGGACTTCGTGGGGCCACGGATAGGGAGTGCGTACAGAAGGAGGTGAGGGGAAAAGTGTAACCAGAAACGTAAGAGGATGGCTGTGAGGAGCCGGTGTAGGGGCTGCAACCTGGCGCACTATAAGTAAACGTGCGCCAGGGCCTCCCTCACGCCGCAGAAGGGGCAGGTGTCCAGGACAGGGGTAAACCGCGCCAAGTACATGCCCGTGCTCACGGCCCCATGGAGGAGCCGCCAACTGATATCCCCAGTGGGCCTTGGGACCAGGGTGGAGTAGAGGCTGGCCCACCGGGGCTCCTCACCCTCCAGAGGTGGCAGGAGGTCCCACCACTTCGTATCGGGGCGGGACACGAGGGTGAGGAAGTGAAGGGTGTGGAGCAAGAGCGTGTAGAGCTGTTTCCTTGGCGTGGTTTGGAAACGGACCGGCTGCAGGTCGTGCAGCCGGCTTGCGGAGAAGGAACGGGGGGGCCGGTCGGGCCTATGGGGCAGAGGCCCGATGAAAAGGTCCAGAGGCTTGGGGTGGGGGGCGGGCGGGGCATGCCCTCCCGCAGGACCCGGTCGAGGTAGGCCCGAGCAGCGGACGGCAAAGCGGCCTCCACCTCCTGGAGTACGCGCCGGGGAGTGCAAGGTCTGGAGAGCCCCATGCGATGGGCGAGCGTCAGGGGATCCAGCCAGCCTCCCCAGTCGTAGTCCAGGAGGTCTCCGACCCTGGTGGCTCCCGCCAGGACCAACCTCTGGCGCACCGCGGGGGACTCCGCCACCTGCACACGAAGCTGGGGATTGTGTAGCAGGTGCTCCGCGAGGAGGTCGGCCTCCTCGGTGGCCGCCATGGACCTGGTCGCAGAGAACAGCTTCCAGGTCCGGAGGAGGTCCTGGTAGAAGACCGGCAGCCCAGAGAGGTCTCGCGGAAGACCCCTCGGTTCGAGATAAAGGAGCTGCCGGCATCTTCCCAGGGAGTGGGGCAGTCTGCCCCACTACAGCCATAAATAGGCATGTTTAGATCCCTGAATACCTTTTCATTTGCAATTTCCTTCCCTTCCCTTCCTGCTCTCTGTACCATGCCCACACAATGAGGTCAACCAGAAGCCAGGCACTTGACATGGCTCTAGGTGTTCCTTGCTGGCAATGGGAAAGTTGCTTGCAGCTGATACTCTCCTTCCACCATTCTTTGTATTGCTTGAGGATGAAAGCTTTTCTAAAAGTTGCTGCCTTACTAAGAACAGGATATCAAGAGCTGCAATTCCGGGATTAAAGTGGATTTCCCTATTCAAACACATGAGCAGAGATGACCCACGCCTATCGATAGTGTGGGGGGCAGAGTGAGGGCAGCTGGCTTCAGCAGTCCTACTAAGCATGCTCAGTACAATCCAAGCAGGGATGTGACCCCACATCTTCCTCCCCTCCCGCCATGCCTTGCCTCTACAGGTCATTTTGGTTACTCCTCTGTAGAATCCACTGCAAGAAGCTTTCAGAACTAAAATGTAGCTAATATATAAGGAAAAGTTACTTTTCAATAATGATTCTATATCGTATCTTGATTGTCAAGCTGTAGCTCATAATAAACCCACTTTAATGAAAGTTTTCTTCTTTACTTCTGAGTTGTATGTTTCACCTGGGAAAACTTCATTTTTTCAGCTGTACTTACAGCTCTGTATTTTCTCTTTGCCTTTGAAGTAAACAAGCTCCTGAAAGGTCTCTGTCTAGCAATTCTGTGCCCTCCAGAAGGGCCTCACCACAGGAAGGGCCTTCACAGGGGGAAAGACCACAAAGACATAAGCCAACTAGTCTTTGACCTCACAAAAGGAGGCAGAGCTCCCACCCCAGGAACAGCCACGGATGGTGTGACAGATATTGAAATAGCATGCAGTATCTTTGGAAACCATGGTATTGCACTTTGAAATGGTTTATGAATGATTGTGTTCCCCTCCATGGGGGAGAGTTACCGCAAGTTCTCCAGAAACAAAAAACAGTGGGGATTGATTACCCCTGAGACAATAAATTACTCCAGAGACATTCCACCCCTTGGAGTGGTTTGCATAGATTGATTCAGGTTGGGTTTTTCAAAGACTAGGAGATAAAGAAATGCCTTTCAGTATAAAAGGATGAGCTTGAACTGACTCAAGCAGAGATGGATTTACTATGAAATAGTGCGGTGGCACAGGGCCCCCAGTGATGGGGCCGCCCAAAATGCAGGACAAATCTTATCTGACAACCTGTCCCCAAGTTCTGGCTGGCAGCACAGCAGGGCTCAGGCAGGCTAGCTGCCTGCATGCTGTGGCCCCACACTGCTCCCAGAAGTGGCTGGCTGCTGGCACATCTCCGCGTGCCCCTGGTGTGTGTATGTGGGGAAGTTCCATGCACTGCCCCCACCCCAGGCAGTGCACTGAGATCCACCACCTCCCTCCCCCCAAGGGCAAGCAGAGACATGCCAGCAGCAGCGCAGCAGGGCTAAGGTGGCTCCCTTCTCACGCTGCCTCCATCCCTCCGCACCACGCCACTCCCAGAAGCAGCTGGCATGTCCCTGCAGCCCCGTGTGTGTGTGTCTGCACATTGCCCCCATCATGAGCACCAACTCCACAGCTGACATTGGATGGGAATTGCGGCCAATGGGAGCTGCAGGGATGGCACCTATGGTAAACAGCGTGCAGAGACACCCCCCCCCACCACACACACACCCGCCTAGGAGATGCTGCGAGACGGGTGTGCTGGTCGCTTTGGGAGCTGCACCAACCAAGGTAAGTGCTGCCCCCCGGCCCCTCCTGCATCCCAATCCCCTGTCCAAGCTCAGAGCCTGCTCCCAAACTCCCTCCCAAAGCCTGCACCCCCTTCTGCACCCCCCTGCCTCAATCAAGGTACCTCACTTTATTTACTTCCAATTACTTATAATATAGGAGGAGGATGAAGGGCCTTCTTTCTAATCCTTCAAACCATCAGGACATTCTGTCCAAGGGATGCTCCCCAAACATCGTGGAATGGTTGAAAAGACTTAAGCCTACTAGGCCCCATAAAACTGATGGGTGATCGTGGGTATGTTCCATGTGTGTGGTTTTTGAGTCTTTTTAAATCTGCGTTTTAAATTTTCTCTGGTTTTTGCCTTTTGAATAGATATGCATGCTTAGAAAAGGCTGTGCGGTAACTTGTAAATTGCTGGAAATACACTGTTCATAGCCCTTGGAGAGAGAAAGCAATGCACAGAGGCTGGCCTTTAGCCAGGCTGGCTTGTTGGGGACATCCCAGTGTAAAGGGGGCTGTGTCTCCAGTCAGAAAGTAGTGTGAACCCTGCCCAGAGACAGGTGATAACTGGAGGTCTGACTGGGAACTCCTGTATTTCCCCACTCCATAGTCCACTCCAGATGTGGTTACCCTGAAACTGTAACAGCCTCCACCTCAGAAGAGTAGATGCCACAGACTTGGAAGCCAGTTAGCCTGTTTAAATCCTGATGGTGGGCAACGTGCCCCCCCCCAAAAGAAACAAATGGCCTGTTCTCTCAAATGAGAGAGGAGCCATAGAACCCAGAACTTAACTGAGCATCGGGGCCAAAAAATGAATGAACAATGATAGGTGTGCAGATCATGGGAGTCAAAATAAGGAAGCCAGAAGGGGAAGCCAAGCAGACAACTCTAGAAAACACCCACTGCTCTGAGACAGAATCTAAGTCCACTTTAGAGGAACTCTGTCTAGATGTGTGAATGGATAAGGGGACTGGAAAAGGCCCCAGTAGTCACAGAGAATTCCACCCCCTCCTTGCCCCAAGTCTGCAAACGTTCCTCTCTGAATTCTGAGGAAGATGAGCAGAGCCCACCAGCTAAAGGCCTGTCCCCTAAGTGAAGGAGGAGCCACAGGGTTTAGAAAACAGTTAACAAGGTAACAAATGAAAAACCAATTAAGTGTCAGTTTTAAAATCAAGGAATACCAAGCAAAGAACCCTAGACAGAGCCTATTTCTTCACAAAGGAATCTAAGGAATCAGTGGACGCTAACCAGAAGAACTATGCCAGGATGCATGAAGCAATGAGGGAATAGAAGTGGGCCCCGCAGCTGCAGAGAACCTCCCAATGGAAGCCAACTAAATAGACTGCCTTGGAGACTGAAGTCCTCTTTCTTCACACAACAGGTACAAGGTACACTGGAAATTTCCTATTCACTGACCTATCCTACCCTCCTTCCATTGTCATTTAACTAGAGCAGGCTGAATATTTTGTTAATCTTGAATAATTCATTTGAACATGATATGAAACTTGTTAGATAGCTTAGATCTGGGCTGATAGATAAATCAGTCTATTACCCTTGGTCTACATTGTAAATGAGAGGCAAATCAGTCACACAGACACTCAGGCTGGGTGTGGGAAAAGAATCTAATGAAAACCTGAATTTGTATATATCAGTTTTTAATTTCTTGGGTGTCTTTTTTGTTCTTATTAGTTTTAAATAATGGTCTGACTTTGGCATTTTATATAATAGGTGCCAAGTATTAATAGCTAGAATGGAAAGTGTTAGTTTTAATTTTTAAGTGTGTGTGATGGGGCATGTGCCCCACACTGGCCCATAAGGGGTTAATAGAGCCTTAGGGAGGCACAGAGGAGGTAGACAATTAGAGAGGTGCTGCAAGAAGCAGCCAATCAGGGCTGGTCTGGCCCCTATAAGAAGGGCTGCAGAGCAGCTTCAGTCCCTCCCCTGGATCTTAAGGAGGGAAGGGGAACTGGCTGCCTTGCAGGCTGAAGGCAGCAAGCACCCTGAAGAGACCAGTGCTGCAGGCAGAGACCTGGGGAGCTAAAGACAGCTTCTGGTAGGCTGCAGGAATCTTCAGAGTCCCTGAGGCAAGGACAAAGAGGGTGCTGGGGCCATGGGGAAGTGGCCCAGAGAGGTCTACAGAGAATTCGGAGGGGATAGTCCCTGGGCTGGGACCTGGAGTATTGGTTTGGCCTCAGTCACCACTGAAAGAAGTGGCTGGACAGCAGGCTGATTGTGTCACCCAGAAGGGGGAGCACAGAGTGTGGCACAGCTGGAGGACTGCATCAGTGAAGAGGATGCCACGGTGCTAGTGGTGACATGGGTTCCCGGAGAAGAAGTTATGGTGGTGAGATGCCACCAGAAGAGGCCGCACCACTTAGCAGAGCTGATCCCCAGGGCATTCAGCAGGGGGCACTGCAGTGGTGAGTCATGCCCTGTCACAAAGGTCATAATCACTTTGACCTGGTCTACACTGGATGGGGGAATCGATCTAAGTTACACAACTTCAGCTATGTGAATAACGTAGCTGAAGTCGACTTCCTTAGTTCTACTTAACGTGGTGTCTTCACTACAGTGAGTTGACTGCTCCCCCATTGATTCCGCCTATGCCTCTTGCCGAGCTAGAATACAGGAGTCAATGGGAGAGTGCTCAGGTATCGATTTATCACATCTAGACTACAGGCGATAAATTGATCCCTATTGGATCGATCACTGTCTGCGGATCTGCCAGTAGTGAAGACATATCCTTTAATTTTTTTTCAATGTTATGACCAAGGAGCTGATCGTGGAATGGGAGCCCCTTAAGTAGACCCTCTGGTCCAGTAGGTACAAGGCCTGCCTGAATGGATCCAACTGGTGGAGTAGGGTCTCAATTCTCAATTGCATGCAGTGGCTAAAGTCATTGTAAAAAACTAGTAAACTTGAATGTCACTCACAGATTTCTATTTTTTTAAAACATATTTTATTGACAGAATATCACTAATTCTATTGGTGGGACCAAGGGTGTGTGTGAAAGAGAAACAAAAAGGAAGGGGAGAGGAGGTTCATTTCAGATGAAAATCTTATGAATATCTTGTAGGTTCTAGGATAAGGCTACGTTTCTTCTCAGAAGTATTCTTGTGTTGTGAAATCTTGTCTTGTTCATTTTACAGCTGAATGCAACTTGGAATTGTTGATCATGCTCTTGAATCCATTGTTGTGAGAACTGTAACGTAAATGAGGGTATCAAAGTACAAGCATAGTCTCACAGCTACATGACATTCGTGTCAAGGCTTAGCTTCAGCATTAAGAATTATCAGCTTCAGTGCACATGTATGTTTATCTGGCACAGTAGAACCTATTACGTAAAGAGAAGTCATATTTTAAGCCAATATGAAGAGGGCAGAATAAATGTGACCATTTGAGGACCAAATCATAGAATATTGGGGTTGGAAGAGACATCAGGAGGTCATCTAGTCTAACCCCCTGCTCAAGGCAGGACCAACAGCAACTAAATCATCCCAGCCAGGGCTTTGTCAAGCTGGGCCTTAAACCTCTCAGGATAGAGATTCCACCACTTTCCTAGGTAACCCATTCCAGTACTTCCCCACCCTCTTAGTGAAACAGTGTTTCCTAATATCCAACCTAGTCCTCCCGCACTGCAACTTGAGACCATTGGTCCTTGTTCTGTCATCTGCCACCACTGAGAACAGCTGAGCTTCATCCTCTTTGGAACCACCCTTCAGGTAGTTAAAGGCTGCTATCAAATCCCCCCCTCACTCTTCTCTTCTGCAGACTAAATACTCTCAGTTCTCTGAGCCTCTCCTCATAAGCAATGTGCCGCAGCCCCCTTATAATTTTTGTTGCCCTCCACTGGACTTTCTTAAATTTGTTCTCATACTTTATGTAGTGGGGGGCCCCAAAATGTGACGCAATACTTGAGATGTGGCCTCACCAGTGCCAAATAGAGAGGAATAATCACTTCCCTCAATCTGCTGGCAATGCTCCTACTAATGCAGCCCAATATGTCGATAGCCTTGGCAAAAGGGCACACTGCTGACTCATATCCAGCTTCTCATTGACTGTAATCCCCAGGTCCTTTTCTGCAGAACTGCTGCTTAGCCAGTCGGTCCCCAGCCTGTAGCAGTGCATGGGATTCTTCTGTCCCAAGTGCAGGATTCAGCACTTGTCCTTGTTAAATCTCATCAGATTCCTTTTGGCCCAATCCTCCAATTTGTCTAGGTCACTCTGGACCCTATCCCTGTCTTCCAGAATATTAACCTCTTCCCGCCAGCTTAGTGTCATCTGTGAACTTGCTGAGGTTGCAATCTATCCCATCATCCAGATCATTAATAAAGATATTGAACAAAACTGGCCCCAGGACTGACCCCTGGGGAACTCTGCTTGATACCAGCTGCCAACTAGACATCGAGCTGTTGATCGCTACCCGTTGAGCCTGAGAAACTAGCCAGCTTTCTATCCACTTTATAATCCATTCATCCAATCCATACTACTTTAACTTGCTGGCAAGAATACTGTGGGAGACCGTATCAAAAGCTTTGCTACAGTCAAGATATATCCCATCCCCTGCTTTCCCCATATCCACAGAGACAGTTTTCTCATCATAGAAGGCAATCAGGAAATCTGGCTCTTAAGATTAGATCCTGGTCCCACTCCCTTCAGGGCCAAGAGAAAGTAATTCCCCCTCAAATGGGCTTGTAGGCCTGAGTCAAGGAGGAAGACCAAAGTTGTAGCTTTGTTTGAAGTTGCTTCTTGGTTGGGAGAAGCACTTCAGGCTCTTAACATTTAGCAAAGGAAGCTATGAGTAAGTCATTAGTTGATTTAATCAAGATGGGAAGATTGGAAAGGTATGGCAGACAGGATGGGGGTCACTAAAGCAGTGGTTTTCAGACTCTCTAACACTCCTATTCCCTTACTATTTTTTTCCTACAGTCATGAAACCTCCTTCAAATATATTTTGAATAAATGATGGTTTCTTCTCATCCCTCTTCTGTACTGCTGGGTCTGATATGGGGGTTGGGGAGGCTCAAGCTGGGCAATATTCAGTGCTGAAGTAGCAGATGTGCTAGGTGCTGGATGCATGTAGTAACATTTATGTGCACTTTATTGCAATGTTTTGGCATAAACCCTTCTAGCTCTGGAGCTTACAGGAAGTTGAAAGGGAAAAGACTTTCTCCTTCCCCTATAGGAGGAAAAAGCCAGCTCAGATGAGATTTGCTTATAACAATTTATAACTTTTGCTTACCCATAGTTCCAGATGGTGGTGGTTTCAAAATTGCTCTGGTTTTATGAATGATAAAAGCTTGTTAACATAATTGTACAAATCTATGCCCTTTCATCAACGCAAGGTAGACCCAGTAGCCAGTGGGTCACCCTGACTTGACAGCTGGTGGGCTCTGGTGGATAGGGAGTACAAGACCAGAAGTGCAGTGAGGGACTGTGTGAGAGAGAATAGCTTTGTTGGGAAGAGCAGGGACTCTGGACAAGGACTTACCTTTAGGTGCCTAACATTCTGGCACCACTGAGATCCTCAAAACCCCTACTCAGCTGCCATCTAATCCTGGAGGTGCCTAGGAAATGTCAGTGTCAAGTTTCTGCCAGTGAACATGTGTACAGCCACCTCAGTCTGGGCATCTTGTCTCATGCCTAGGCCCTAGTGATATCCTCAAACGAGGTGGTCCCCCACCTATCTTGCCTGCTAGGCCCAAGCTGGGTGGTGTTCTACGAGCCTCTTTAACCCCCACACAATGGCAGGCAGCAAAAGGAGGTGGTGGTCTCCCTTAGCCCTAGTAGCTGGGGTACTCAGCTGGGGTGTGAGATACCCAGGTTCAATTCTCTTCTCTTCCCTCCCAGCCCTTGCTGCTTGATGAGAGAAACCCAGATTCAAATCCTTTCACCTCTCATGTGAGTGCCCTAACTGCTGAACTAGAGTAATTTTTTCTAGCCCAATGAATATTTAATTGGAGTGGAACTGCTTCTTCAACAAGAGAAATGGAGAAATCCCCTTCAGAATATCCCATGTCCTCAAGAAAAGGACACTCGCCTGAGAGGTGGGGGACAGAACCTCTAGACAGCCCTTATTACTGCTACAAGCGCTAATAGGAATATCCTCACTTGTAACCCTTCTGCTAACAGTTGTTTTGTCTCCATTTCTTTTTTCTTCTCTTCCTCCACCCCACTTCATTCTAATTCCACAGTTCTGCTCCTCTTCCCACAAGTCTTCCTTTCAGAGGGTACCTTCTTCCCCAAGCCCCTCAGTCAGGGCCGGCGCTTCCATTTAGGGTGCCAGGATTTGGGAGGGTGGCATTTTGCTGCCTGTGTTGGCAATTCAGCAGCGGGGGGTCCTTCTGTGCTCCAGGTCTTTGGCAATTCAGCGGCGGGTCCATCACTCGCTCCGGGACCTGCTGCCTAAGTGCCCCGAAGACTGGGAGTGCAGAAGGACCTCCCCGCCGCAGAATTGCCGCCAACGACCGGGAGCGCAGAAGGACCCCCGCCTAGGGCGCCAAAAACCCTGGCGCCGCTCCTGCCCTCAGTTGTGCTACCCCGATCCAAAGCATAGGTAGCACTTCTGGGCTCACCTCAGAGCAATCCCTGGAGCCTGTAAACATGGCTGCCATCTCTCAGTGTCAGATACCGACATCATCTAGCAAAAAGGTAGTAGTCAGTTATATAAACATTTATATATTTTTCACAAATTTTGGCCCTATTCTTTTAGAATCCAGGCTTTTGCCATGAAGTCATACTGTATAAGGACATACTTGCAGGAAGTGCTGCTAGTAATCTGCAGAAGAACACATCCAATGCCAAATTTCCAATATTATTCTGATGGACTTTTTTTCATAATGACTAGTCTGAAGAGGGAGACAAGTCTCTGTTAGACAGCCCTCATGTAACTATCAATTCATCTGAAAAATGTCACAAGGGCATGCTGGAATATCAAGCCACTCTTAATAAGGCTGGGTTAGAGCTGTCATTCACAGCTTCTCTAAAAACATTATGACTGTTCACTGGGCAGTTGGAAGTGGTGGTGGCTTTTAAATTGCATTCCCATTATTATTGTTTATTTTATTTTTATTTTTGCAGAAGGACTTGTTCTCCAGCCTCTCTGGTGCGAAGGGAAGGAAACTGAACAAATACCACTTTTAGTCCTGAATAAGGTTTGCTCGCTACTTGTATTGCATTATTTGTTAGGGGCTCCAGTCATGTCTAAGCTCCAGAGACAGAAGATTTTGAGGGATGGAGATCCCTGTTCTCTCTGCAGGAGAGAAGAGGAAACGCCAGCTCAGGCCAGCTTCACTTGCATGAATTCTAATGTTGCTTACCTATAATTCCACCTACTGGGTTCTGTTGCTTTGGGTACCATGCATATGTTTTGTGTATCAACAATAATTGATTACTTCTCTGCCTCAGGAAAGGGCTTAGGCATTTTAAAGGATATGCCCTGCAGAGAGCAGATCACCCTGACTCTGTAGCTAGTGTACCTGAGTCTGGTAACATAGCTCAATTGAGAGGAAAGAGCTCTGTCCAAAAAGCTAGAAAGTCTACCAAGAGGAGTAGGGAACCTTTCAATGAATTGTAGATTGCTAGCCTAAATACTATGCAGCCTGTGTGTAAAATCTGGACTGGCAGGTTTCTAGCCCATATTATTGTAGAGGAAAGCTTGAAAATATGACCAGAGTACATCCTAAAGTATCAAACATAAGGCAACCTCCCACTCGCAAATGTATTATTTTTAAGCTAATCTAATGATTTTTGAATGTTTGAGGTTGACAATACTATGAACCCTAGGAACATTCAGATCTGAGAATTATATTTATGGCACTTAAACAGAAGTTAGATGGAAAAACATTTTATGCTTGTGTGATGTAACACTAGAATGTAGACCCTAGCACACAAGAACCAAAGACCAAAGCAAGATAAAGCAGGCCAGAGCTGGTCTTGAATTTTATATTGAAGGAAGTCAGGGCCTAGGGCACTAGTCTAGGCCTTGGGAGACACAGGTTCAATTTCAGTTTCTACCACAAACATCCATGGTGACCTTGAGCAAGTCACTTAGCCTCTCTGTGCCTCAGTTCCTCATCTGTAAAACAGGAATGCTACTTCCCTACCTCCCAGTGATGAGGATAAACACATTACAGACTGTAAAGTGCTTTGACATTTACTTGTAAGAGCTAGGTATTATGAATTACCTTGTTAACAAAGCCAAACCCCAAGAAGGGAGTGATCTGACAATATACAGTGTGTGTAGACTTTTTTTACTGGAGCAAGTGGGAGTGCTGCCTATTTAAAAATAGGATGATCCTAGAGATGCTGCATTGCTATGGGCATGTACTAGAAAAGTTTTATGGTAGTGGTGTGTACCAAGATTCAATATCTTCCAGGAGATCAAACCATCAATACCAAATCTGGAGGTGGTTGACCACATACAGGAGAGAGATTTCTGCTCTCTGGTCAGAGCAAACCCCAGATTGAAATTGGTCAAGGCAATAGATACTACAGAGATGTGTTCTGGGGGAAGAAAGCTCAAAGGCTGATTGTCCATGTGACTTCATTCCATTGCTTTTAAAAGGAAACAATCTCTTGCTAGACTCCTACCTTCATTCAAATAATAAGCATTTACAAGCTCAAGATCATAAAGGTTGCAATCTTTTCTACAGTGAAAATCATCTTTAGTTTAGTGATGAAGGGAAACAGATGTTCTCTCCCTTATGCACTAATCTTCCTGTATGCTCCAGAAAATTAAGGTCTGTGTGGTGGTGGTTTGTTTTTCTCTCAACAGAGCAATGGCAAAGGCAAATCACTTAAAACAACATAAAGCGAAATTGATTTGGCTTTTTATGGGTTAGAAGCCACAGGCATGTTGCCCAATTTTCCAGAACATTAACAGCTTGTTTTAATAGCTTTCCACAACGCAGCCCCTTCACTTCCCTCCCCTCTCATGCTGTTCCTGATTTCATATGGGACACAATGTGTCAAAGCAACTTCTCTTGGCTGCCAAATAATGTGCAAGATCTACTGTGTTTCAGTGCCAAGTGTTCTTGATTTTGGGGTGAGGGAGACAGATTCTTATCTAATGACTGGGACTTATCCTTGTCCCTTTTCTTTTCCCACCACCCGATTTAGTATCATATGCACTTTAGACATAAGCCCTCTGGAATTATTTCTCCAGATAAACAATTTCTGAAAATCAGTCAGTTTTTCTGCTAATGTGATTTAATATTTGTTCTCCACATATAATACTAGATCTGGTTTATGTAGAAGCAGACTACCACAGCCTAATCCCATTGATTTCAGTAGGAAGCCTGGCTGTGGAAGGAGTAAAGGATAGAGACTTTTGTCTGTCTCCTAAGTTTATTGCTAATTAAAAGTTTCTTTTTTTTCAAATTTTGAGAATTAGTTTTTAGCCTTCTAAGGCTTAATTCTCATCTGATGTAAAATGATGTAGTGCTGACTTCAGTGGAGCTCTGCCAGTTACACGATCTGAGAATCTTACCCAGAATCAGCATAAAGCTATAAAGGAAATCTAGGATCACATAAAACCCACTAAGCTATAGACAGAGAACTAGGGATTTCATGTTCCCCTATATCACTGAGTGGAGGGGAGGATGCACATGCTTATCCCAGCTGAGAGAGCATAGAAAAGAGGGTCTCCACTCCCTCCTTACCATGCCAACCCAGGGGAGGGAGGAGGAACAGATAGAGTTTCAGGGTGTGTGGAAGCAGGTCCTCTTCAGATTCTTTTCCCATCCTGTCATAAACAGATAAGTAAGAGTTAATAGAACAGAAGTACTTCATATCTCTTTTGCCTGTAAAGGGTTAATAAGTTCAGTGAGTCTGACTGTCACCTGACCAGAGGACCAATCAGGAGACAGAATACTTTCAAATCTTGAGGGAAGGAAGTTTTTGTGTGTGCTGTTAGTGTTTGTTGGTTGTTCTTTCTGGGTTCTGAGAGTGACCAGAAGTGCAACCAGGTTTCTCTCCAGTCTCTCTGATACAGGCTCTTATGTACTCAGAATAGTAAGTACTAGGTAGATAAGGCGAGTTAAGCTTATGTTTGTTTTCTTTATTTGCAAATGTGTATTTGGCTGGAAGGAGTTCAAATTTGTATTTTGCTGAAAGGATTTTAATTGTATTTGTACTTGTATACTTGTATACTTAGGCTGGGAGGGTATTCCCAGTGTCTATAGCTGAAAGACCCTGTAACATATTCCATCTTAAATTTACAAAGATAATTTTTACTGTTTTTTCTTTCTTTAATTAATAGCTTTTCTTGTTTAAGAACTTGATTGTTTTTTTATTCTGGTGAGACCCCAGGGGACTGGGTCTGTATTCACCAGGGAATTGGTGGGGAGAAAGGAGGGAAGGGGGAGAGAGAGGTTAATTTTCTCTCTGTGTTAGGATTATTTCTCTTTCAGGGGGAGTCTGGGAGGGGGAGAGAGAAGGAGGGGGGAAGGTGGATTTTCCTCTCTGTTTTTAAGATTCAAGGAGTTTGAATCACAGTAATCTTCCAGGGTAACACAGGGAGGGGAAGCCTGGGAGAGGCAATGGTGAGGGAAAGGGTTTACTTTCCTTGTGTTAAGATCCAGAGGGTCTGGGTCTTGGGGGTCCCTGGGCAAGCTTTTGGGGGGACCAGAGTGTACCGGCACTGGAATTCCTGGTTGGTGGCAGCGCTACAAGTACTAAGCTGGTAATTGAGCTTAGAGGAATTCATGCTGGTACCCCATCTTTTGGACGCTAAGGTTCAGAGTGGGGAATTATACCATGACACATCCTCACTCATCTTTAGGATAAAATGGCAACCCTAGTCTGCACTAACTTATGCCAACTCTGGCTGGGCACATTCTATGAGTCTCCTCACCTTTCCCCAGCTCACACTCCCGCTGTGACCAAAAGCACCCCTGTATTCACATCCTCTACACTCTTGTGGCAACCTTTGTGCAAACTATGCCTTGTGAGGTATCATTTAAAAACTAATGGCACACTGATCATCAATAATCTTGTGTAATGGATGTATGAAATATGTATTAAGAGTTATGAAAATAAGCTGAAATGATGACTACAATGTTTTATCACATATTTTGCCACAAGTCTAGATGGGTGTAAGCTGGTTTCTCCAAGACAAAGGACAAGCTGATGCCTCTCGACAAGTGTCATCGAAGTTGACTGGCAATTCTCTATCAAGTGGGCCATTCTTTGGCAACAGAGGAGGGAAGGAACAGATGCATTTTAGCAGATAACATGGAACCTCTTTCACCATGAGACTCCGTCTCCATCCTCACAGCTGGAATGAACTTTATTTAGGGGTAACTTTCAGGAAAATGCATTTCAAAGGGTGACTGGACTATAAAAGTAAGGGGCAAAACCAACCAAGGTATTTCTCTTTCACCTAACAAGACAGCAGACTCAGCCCTTTGAGTTTGGGCAGAGATCTTGAGATCAGAATTTGGTCCACCACACTGCTGGTGTTATGTGGTAAGAATTTGATCTTGAACCAAGTCTAGTTTGTTACATTTTAGATACTAGAAAGTTTTATCTTGTAACCATTTCTGACTTTAATATCTGACTTCTGGAATTCACTTACAATCCTATCTTTTGTTAATAAATATTTTATTTTTTAATCTTAACAATCAAGTGCTGTGTTTAAGCTGAACTGTTTAGTAACTACAGTTAAAGTAGCAAACAGTCAAATATTGACTCTTCACCAGGGCAACAGATCTGAACTGTCCAGGAGAGGGCTGGACAGTGCAAAACACACATTTTTGGGAAAATTTGAGACTTGGGAGTGTGTTGGTCACTCAGAAAGCAGTAACCAAGCCTAGTAGAAGCCAGAGTGTGACTGGTATATTGCTGACAGGGTGCTGGGGTCAGATTTATGGAACCAGAGCTGCATCTCTACACAGACATTCAGGGTGTGACCTGCATGAGGTTAGGCTGTTTGTGAGTGGCCCTGGTTGGGACTTACCGCATAAAAATGTTGTGAGGCACCCAATGTTGTGGGACAGGTTGTGACACAACCCCTCACTGGTCTAGATTGCACACCAGAACATGACACCACCCAGAGGCAGAAATGAATGGCTGTCCCAATGACAGACCAAACCAACAATTGAACTAAGTCAGATGCCCACACCCTATGGCCCAAAAGACCCCAAGACAGTTTGTTGATCCAGGTAGAAGCAGCTAATGGCCAACGAGGGCCCAAGACACAAGAAGCTGATGCCAGAATAGTGCTGCTCTTTAACTCACTAAGCTGCTGGGATATTCATTCTAAGAATTCTCTGATTTTTTTTTTCTCCCAGTTTGCTCACAGTAGTATCCAGGAAATTAATCTTTAATTCCTAGAGACTTCACTGCGGCTAGAGTCTTGCAGCACTTCTATAGTGTTATCAGTGGAGCTGGTGTCAAGAGGGCTTATATTCCTTGGAGGGGCTATTGCTGATCAGACATCAGGAAAATTGGAAATGTGAGAAGCAGGGCTGGAAGCAATGCAGCCACATGGACAGAGCAGTGCAAAGGGTTTAGTAAAGGTCCACTTGTTCAGCTTGACTTTCATTCACCTTCTCTCTTTGCTAATAAAACATGGTGGCAGCATCAGAGCTGTGAGGTCTCCAAAGTACACCAGCTGGTAGTGTGAGTTATGAAACTCAGTCTGAAGCAGCCTGGAGTCCTGCATTTTGCAGACATGCACATTGAGTCCATTGATGGGACTGGTGGAATGAGGAGTTCAAGCTATACACAGAGCTGGCCATGCAGGTGCACAATACCAGGAAACTAAAACTGTCACTTTACCTTATTGGTGAACAAAGCAGAGAGATCTGTACCACTTTTTGAACTTCACCACTGGCTCAAGCCTCTCAGCAGTCCTAGGAGCCATGAAGACTTATTGCCTTCCGCTGCCAATACCGCCAAAAGCAGAATGAAACTGTGGAGTGACACAGGTTTTTCATTGGATACTAATCCAAACAAGAGGGGATTGAAATCTGCTACTTCCTTATGTACCCTGGTTGCTGCATGCAATTCTGGGGACTGGTCAGACTTTGTAATTCACAACAGGATGCTCTGGCAGCTGGGAAAACTTCCTGAAGAAGTGGCTGCTCCAGGAAGGTGATCCCTCACAATGGACAGATGCTTAGACATGGAGCATACAATGGAAGCTGTGAGAGAAAGGGTAAAATTCTAGAAGACACAACACCCCCAGAGGTACATGCAGTGAGGCAACAGTAAAGAAAGGAGGAAGCCAGGGTTCCATACCTATAGTGAGATACATTTATTGTGGAAGAATGCATGGGTAAAGTGCCCCATATTAGGACAACATTGCAAGGAATGTGGCAAGTTGAACCATTTTAGCAGTGTGTGAAAGGTTCAGTCAGTCTCGTACAAGATAGTGGTGGTACATCAGACAATGACATCTTGACACTCTCCTTTGAGTCAAGAGTATAACAGGTTTAGGCTGTCAGGACAGGAAAGCAACATTGGACAATACCAACCTCAGTGTATGCAACAATGTTAGTAGGTAATGCTCTGTGTAACATTCACTGGATAGCAGGGCATCTGGAAATGTGATTTCTCAGGTGAATTGGACTCACATATACCCATTACAAAGGGCAGGCACAATCAAATGTACAATGAGAGCATATAGGAATACCCCATCATGGGTGTCAAAATACTCAAGCACAGGCACTGATGGGATAAAGGACCAAAACCTTGCTACTAATCAGGAGATCTCTCAGCCA
The DNA here is from genome assembly GCF_007399415.2 of Gopherus evgoodei. Classification (NCBI taxonomy): domain Eukaryota; kingdom Metazoa; phylum Chordata; order Testudines; family Testudinidae; genus Gopherus; species Gopherus evgoodei. The sequence goes on from NC_044322.1 coordinate 228,960,233, forward strand.
TATCTCCATCCTTCTGGCTTCAACAGAAGATGGCTGATAGTCAGACAAAAAAAACTGAAGTATGACAGGTCAGCCCATGACTTACCTACCATGGAAACAGGCGTTTCTGTGTGGATCATCCATTACAGAGACACCAGAAAGAGTGGATTAGAGGAGTTGTGAGGAGTGCAATGGCACCCCGGTCATATGAGGTGACTATTCACAGGGGACAAGTGATCTGAAGGGGAAGGAGGCACTTAACCAGCACAGACAACACCCAGAGAGATAGATAGAGAGAGAGATCAAACCCACAGGTAGAGAGGAGACTCCACAGAAAGGTAGTTGCTGGACTTGGTGAAAGGGAGACATAGATAGTTTGGTCTCCTCAACAGGCAACTGCACTGGGAGTGACCTGTCTCAGACTATGTAACCAGCGGAGTTTGTGGTGAAGATAAGACTCCAACTCCACCATGTGCTAGCAACGTCGGGACACGGTGGGAATTTTGGCATCAATTTTTTGTGTTTAATGTTTATATTGCAAACATTTTAAAATAGGGAAGATGAATTAAGATCAGTGGAACCTGAGTCAGTAGGCCCATGTTCCCTGGAAGGACTGTCATTGATAGGACACAATGGAACAGAGAATGTGGAGAATTAGGCTGGAAGCAACTCAGCCACATGGACAGAGAATCCCATGGAGAAATGTAATAAAGTCTCACTTGTTCAGCTTAACCTGTATTCAGCTTCACTCTTTTGAGTGAAACAACTTCCACATTTGTGCTGTGGAGATCATGTCAGCAGGAGCCATATTGCCCAGGGAGGTTAGCAGCAGTGTGGAAGCTAATGATTTTGGCAGAGATGCTTCCTGCCTCTTATAAGTCATGGAAGATCTGCCCAGGCCTCAGTGGAACTGCATATTTGGAGTAGTGGGACTCGCAGGCTGTCTTCACTACCAAAAAGGTTTCTTCTGTTGTTTTTACATACACTAGTTATATTGCTGCAAAATCCTAGTAGAAACAAGGTTTACACAATTGTTATCATCATGTTGGTAGGCAAAGTCAACACTATACCCTCTGCCTGTGGCTGACCCGTCTTCTTACATCACAGTACAAACTACCTGTGCTTTGTCACTACTGGGATTTTATAGTGACATACTAATATGATTAGTTATTTCACTGTAAAAATACACTTTTTTTTTTTTTTTACAGTGGAGACATGGCTTCAGCCTCTACCTGGAAGAGACAACACCCACCAGAGCCCAAAAGAAGAATGAGGAGGCAAGTCCATAAGTCACATGTGTGCATTTTCTACTCCTCTGCATGGGTTGTTCCTGCCTAGGAAAGAATGATGGCCTAGGAACCTAATAAAGTCCAGGCTAAAAGGAAAATCTAAAAAGAAGGAAAACTTTCCAAAGAAATTCCACACCGGAAAGTGAAAATTACAGTCAAATATCTGACATCCATAGTTACTCACCCTTTATCACACCATACTGAAATATACCAAAGTTTTCCTTTAGAAAAACACGCCCTCCTCACTCTCTCTCCCTCTTCCTCTCCCCCCCCTCCCATAATGAACTAGTTCCAATATATTTTGGTACATTCCATATATATATAATTATTGCGATAGTGATGTGTAGGTTTGATTTCAATTGTAATGTGAGAGGTCTGAGAAAGTATTTGCTTTTATGGTAATATGTGATTGTTTTAAAAATGTATTTATACCTTGTCAATTGCAGTGATGTCTGAGCACCTTGAAATTTAGTTTCAGTATGTAGTGATCTTAATGGATGAATGAGAAGCTAGCTCTCAGACCATGTCCTCCTGTTCTTAGTGAGAGACAGAAAAGGCACTGGTTAATTCAGACCCTCAGATATGATATTGCTATGATGCAGCATTGCAATTTGATCATGTTTCATTAATATGTTATGGGATGAGGCAGCAGCACCATAATTTTGAAGCCAGGGCATAATACAAAGATGCCAATGTGGTGACTAGTGACTTCTTTTTGTGATAGTTCAACATGATTTTAAGGGGTTTCAAAATTAACTTCACTGAGGTCTTTCCGGATCCTAAAATCAACCCTTTGTACTGCTCTGTAGTCAATTATTACTGCTGATTCTGACTAAAAAGCGTTTGGAGTGATACATGATGCAGCCTGCTAATCCTGGAGAGGTACAAGCCAAATGCTGGTGTGGGATTTCAGCTAAGTGATTTAATTAAATTGACTCTAATGTAACCTGTAGCTCCTATGTCACATAACAGGTTGGCAAATGAAATGGAATATGTATTATCTGAAAGATGAAAGCTAGTGTTAGCATCTGAATGGGTGTGTAAACCTGACTGGAAGGCTCACTGAACTTAAGTATTGTTATACTTCCTTGTAAATTATTTATGTAACACAGATCATTGTCATGGTGGTGAAACAATCGCAAAACTGGAGATGAGTCAAAACCAGAGACATTTATCTAACTCCCCTCCGTATCCCAGACTTTGGGAGTTCCAGTAAAATGTGATACAGACAGACTTGTTTCTGGGGTTTTATCAATCCAGAGCCTATATGATACAATATCATTAGGGGCTGAACTGGGAGTTAAATCAGGTCCTGGCTCCGTGACAGACTTTTTTTGTGAGGATAAATTCATTAAGTGTTCAAATACCCTGGAGAGGAGGCCATAAAATTACCTGTGTAGACTGTAGTCTACTGTGTGATGGAGAGGATGAGAGGTTGTCACAGATTTTGTTTTATATGTATAGTATTCTCTCATTCTAGATAATACACATATGGAAATATTTGGTATGCATCGTCCTAAACATGCATTTGAATCTGTGACATACATTTTCAAGTGAATTTATTACTAATACATATAGCTCAAATAGTTGTTCCACCAGTTTCCCTCACAACATCTTGCCAAGATTTGAGGGGATCATGCTTCCAGGATGAAAAAGACAACATTTAGAAACACTGGCATCTCTGCAGAGTCTGACAACTATGTCAAGAGGGGTGGGAAAACTTGCTGCCTGCTTTGAAAGAATTCATGACCTGAGCCCAGTTCCTAGCCTGCAAGATCTTTTATTGGTTGCTGATCTCAGCTGGACTACAACCAACAATCTAGATGTGAAAAGTGCTGAAGTACCTAATCAATCCAGTGAACTATCCAGACCCTCAACTTGATGAATCTTATTGCAACAAGAGTATTGTTTTCTGGCAATTGCTTAGCAAGGATTATTGAATGATATATTCTTAAACAGATGAAGTACGGAAAATGCAATTAAAATGTATGAATAATTTATTTTCCTCTCCTAAAAATATCCTCTGAAGCTGATACAGAGCATGCCTGAACAAGGTCCCTCATTCAGAGTGAGAAATGTCAAATCAAATATAGCTCTATTGATATAGTTTTAGAAGATGATTCTGCCTAGTTTTTGCCAGTAGCAGTAGTTATAAAAGAGATGCAGTAGGCTAAAAGGCATGAATAACAACCTTTCTAAAATACTTGCTCTCTGTGGGAGCAGGACTGTTTTACTCAGTTTAAATTTAGATTCCAATGGTTGGAATCTAAGAAGCAATACCAATTTAAACTAGCTGGTGATATGGCCCAGTAAAAGCCCACAAGTGAAAAGTTACAGTAGTGGTGAGTAATTTGCTGACATATACATACGTTGAACAGTTCCTCTGAAAAGATTCAGGCAAACTTTTAAAGGAGCTATATTTTGGCTTCTAACTATTGGTAGCAAATCCACCTCTTGCCTATTAGTGCCCATGGGTTTGGCCACTTATAATGAATGTTGAAACTCCTGTGATACTTTCTGAATACATGAGGGCCATAGGCATGAAAAGAGAGTTGTCACTGTGTATACCAAACAACTGGTAACAGGAGTTAAGGGCTGGATGGAGGGATTCCTGGGTGAGAGTCTATTGCTTATGTTATGCAAGAGAGCAGAGTTAATGATCACAGTGAACCCTTCAGGGATGATGACATTTTGCAATACTGTATATAGCTGGCATTTTTGTTGAGTACAGCTAATTAGGCCAAGTCCAAACCATCTTTTTATCGATTATTCCAACATAAATTTTTAGACTATGAACTCTTTAGAGCAGGGGTAATCTCTTTTTGCACTGTGTCTATGCAGTGCCTTGCACAATAGGGTCCTGGTCCATGATGAGCTCCTAGGCACTACTGCAATATAAATAATAGAAACTCAAATGGGACAGATTCTGACCTCTGTTCTCACTCTCCTTAGTGGCAATTCATCACAGAGAGGAGCAGGACTTGGCAAAGAGGAGTGCAAAAAAGTCTATCCAAGAAAACATTAGATATTAAATCTACCCAAACAGAGAATGTCTGTTTGAAGTTCATTGAGGGGTTTAAGCTTCCAAATTACAAAGCTTAAACAGCTGAGGTAGAAATTATTGCCAAACGAGGCTATAAATTATTTTCTGCCAGATTCAAAGAATCATTGAAGTTAGAGATGAAAAAGACCTTTAGATCCAGTTCTGTGGTTTTTTCAGTCTATGGGATATGACCCTGAAATGGTTTGTGGGGTTGCACCAGACATCTGAGAGGGAAAAATACCTGGCACAATCCAGGTTGCTGGGACCCAGCAGAAGCAAGGGCAGGTCAAGGAAGCAGCAGCTTGCTGCTTCTCACCACTCCTCAAAAAGTGCCTGAGGAACATAAGCCAAATGTGAGATATAAGAAATGGCAAAAGCTTAAATTAATTTAATGGGAAAAGAAAAGGCAGTTTTAGCCCTCTCCTCAATATCAAAGGCCTCCTGCAGACAACACAGGTGTGACAGTTTCTCAAAGATATCACCAGAACCAGTTGTAAGAAAAGTTTCCTTTCCCCTGTTCCAGTCATACTGAAGTTAACAATGTACCTACCGAGTCTTCCACCCTGAGGTAGAGAGAATTTTTGCTTCTAAAAATCTGAGGATGAAGCTTATTCCTTGGACTCAAACCCACACAATCTGTTGCAGAGGACTGTGTGACATGCTGGGCTGCAGAATAGTGGTCCCCAAAAACAAACACCCCCCTACTAATCTAGTCCTTCTCCCTGTGGCCAATGCAGTGTTCTTTCCTACAGTACAGTTTCCAGTGCTTCTTTCAATCAATTGTTAAACCCTTGGAAATAGTGCTTCTACAATGTCCCTAGGGAGGTTAGCTTCAAAATTATAATAAGGGGAAGTGGTAATGATCCATATATTTACATTGCTTAACACTTTCCTGGTTAAAAAGTTCTGGGTTCAAACCCAGCTGATGCTGTTTGATTGTGCGGTGGTAAATTTGCACATAATAGAAGTTGATTTAACCTTTTTTTTCTTTTAAACCCCACTCCCTCTCCAAGAAACGACATATAAAAACTACATTAAAATACCATTATTTAAATTACAAAATCAACCACTCCAAAGTTAGCAAATGCCAGATTTACGGTTTCCATGAGACTTTAATTTGCCCCCCCCCTTGTAAATATGCGTTATGATACAGCCTATAATTACATGATCACATGCTTTCCCCTCCCCACCACAGCACTGCTGATGGAATGGATGCACAGGGGGCCAAATGAAGGTTTCACAGCAACCAATCAAGCATTTCCTAATTTTTGAGGACTTGATTCTACAACCTTCATAAACTTTCAATGTATTTCTTTTATGTGATTAATATTTATATTACAGTAGCACCCAGCAGTCCCAATGGTGATTGTACCTCTACTGGGCTAGGGAATCAAGTCAGGAGCCTGTAGGGGAGAGTGCCTTCCTATAGAACCACTGTCTCCTTTAATTCCACATTCTTCAGTGTTGAAAATTACTGTACAAATGAAAAATTCTTTAAATAAAAAGGTATGTAAATATCAGTGTTTTTCCTGGGGCAGGTCAGTTTGGAAAAAAAACCTGCATATCTGAAGCAGTTGCCTACTTCTTCCTATCATTATAAACATAATTTCCCTTGAATATCTTTAAATATCCATTGCCCTGTGCCAGGTCACATCAAGTCACTTTGCTTTGTGAGACATAACATAAGCCTACTCAATGTGATGTGCTTGCTGCATCATGTCACAAATCTTCAAAGATAGCACAGCATTTTAAAAAATGAATGTAGACATTACCATGGCTACAAAATGCCCTGATTCTGTTCACATTTGAAATATTTTTAAATATTGAAAAGCAAATAATATATTGTTTAATTTCCATGAACAACACACTGAAACAATTAAAATGTGTTCATTGGAAAAAATTGGAGAGTGAAGGGATCACAATGGGTTTTTGTATTATTTAGTAGCATCAATTTTTGCTCATTGGGGCATGTGTCAAATAGCTTTGAAGAGAGGGATTATTGTACTATCTAATTTATTGGCATTTGTAAAGCAACAAACATGATAGGACCAGATTCTCAGCTGATGTAAATTGGTGTGGCTCTATTGGAACTATGCTGATTTACGTCAGTTGAAGATTTGGCCCCTGGTACCTAATTTTTGTACAGACTTTATAAAAAAAACCCAATGAGAACTGCCTAGAAGAGCAGTCAGTCAGTTCTTCATCCTGTTCCAGGTGGAATCATTGGCCATTAGTCTCGGAGTGCCACAGTTTCTCTCATTCCTGCCCCAGATTTAATCATGGGCTGTTAATTTTGAACATAATATCAGAATTTCTTCTGCTTTGGCTCTCTGAAGAGTGTTATGGCAAGAAGACATTTCTTACAGTTTGATATTAGGAAGGATAGAGCTCTTCCTCATAACCCTGTGGGAGGGTGTTCAACAAACTTTGCCTTCAGATACTTTTAATGATGCTTCAAAAAAGCCAGCTCTTCAGATGGTGAGCTCAATGGAGCTCTGTCAGTTCACACCATCTGACTAAATCTGCTTTTGAGGCAGTCATATATGAACATGGGAATTGCCCTGCTAGATCAGAGGCTCATCGAATCCAGTGTCCTGTCTTTGACAATGACAAATGTCTTTGATGCTTTTGAGGAAAGTTTTTAAGAGCCCTTCAGTAGGTACAGGTAAGGTGATCTAGGCCTCATCCTGCCTGCTAATAGTCAGTGACTGGCATAAACCCTGAAGCATGTGACTTACTAAAAATAAAGTGAAGCTTTCAGTTTAGTTTGTCGCTGTCCTATTCCTCCTCCGTTCCACTTTCTCTTCTTTCCTGACCTCACCTCTTCTCCCCCCGCCCTTCCCAATTCTTTACTTTCACAGTTACTATGTTTAGTAGCTGCTGTGGGAGGTAGAATCAGAACTTGAGTGTTTCACTCCCTTCTGACAGCTGGGAGTTTTTTATGGACATCTTGATTTCCTCTACTAATGAGTCCCAAAGCTTTGGCTTTCTTGCCAAGAAACCCTGCTTAGCCACTCTCATGAGCCTATAGTTTGAGCTTGGTTGATGGCTTCACAGTTCTTGAGGGAGGTAGCTGCTGAGGGAGACTATTGCAGAGCAAGAGCGATTTTCTAAGATGCATTGGTCTGGTTCCACATAGAGGGCCTTGAAAAATTAGGACTGCGATTCTGAAAAGGATTTGATTTCTTCCTCTTCCACCCCACAATGAGGAACCAATCCAATATGTGAAACAATGGAATGATATCTTGATAACTGACAGTAGTGATGAGGAGGGGAGGGGGGGCTGCTTAATTCTGACCTAAAGGAAGCCTTTTATGTCTGTCTTCCTATCAATGTTTGGTGAATTACAGAAATCCAGTCTGGTGGTCATAGTGTCCTAGAGTATTTTTCACCAGTCATGATGGGCATGCGGTCTGAAACACAGGAGGTGATTTGGAATTCTTCCAGTGCTGTTAGACTGTTTTGTTCCATGTATATGTTGAATTCAGTAATGGCGATTGTTGACGGTTTGGTGGGGGAAGAGGGTGGGAGTTTCTATCTAGTCTCATAGTATTGCTCCTGTTCTTCAAGGAAGTTGCAGACATGGGAAATTTTTCCTAGGAACATAGTGACATTTCCTCATACTGAGCAGAACTGGAGTCCAGGCTGGTACAGAGGCAGCCTCTGTTGAGAGAGGTTGTTCAGGGTGGGATTTAGCTGTTGTAATAGCAGAGGAAAGGATGAGGGAAGAAGTCTCAGTGACAGCATAGGATCTCAGGAAAAAATTGTCTTGCATTTTAACTGGCTCTGATCAGTTTTCTTCCAGGGTCACTAGTTTCTTCCTTCCTGTTTCTCTGTGACCTGCATGTCTGAGAACTATGGGGAACAGTAAGGGTGATGGGTGTGAAGGACAAGTTTAGGCTGTGTTTCTATAGCAATGACCAGTGTGTGACTGCATAAGTACCTCACTACCTCTTCCACTCCCTGGTTCTTTGGCTAAGTATGATTTTGCTGATGATCCTCGAATTTCGCTGGGTCCATTTAGTTTATGGTGTTAAGGATATAGTGATTGAAACTTCTTCCTGCCTGGATACCAGAATTCTCATTTCAGCTTGAAGCAAGCAGTGGTCTGATGTGATCCCAGTATTTCCTATGTCTGCTTTTAGATTGATGTGCCAATCTGTATAGGTTGGTCCTGAGGTCACCTCTGAACTATTGAAGATGGGAAAGTTTTGACCCACTGTATCCAAGTTGTCAAAGTGGATGTTCATCTCCTAGGATGATGAGCCTTGGACTCTACCACCACGTCAGTTGGTCAAACTATCGGCATACTTTCATGCAAATTTCTTCTGTTGTAGCTGGCCAGATTCTGAGCAATTCTTCCTCCATCAACACACCAACTTCCTACAATCACATTGAAACTGAGTGAGTTATCACAAGAACACTAGGGCTGTGTGCAGGTGGTGTATCAGTTTGGGATATTTGGGGACCAGTGTGTCAATTGTTGACAGCAAGACATTCTAGTGCTTCACTAGATCTTCAATACCTGACCCATGGAAGGATAGAGTGGGATGGGATAATCTTCCTTGCAATAGAATTCCATGTATTCTTGGGGGTAGGGAGGTGGGGGATGATGTAGCTTATCTTTCTACTGGATGGAAAAAGAAAGCACTGGCCTTCATTGGTTGTCCTTTTAACTTATTGAAAAGTCTTTCAATTTTTTTGGACCTAAGGCATCTTTTTCTTTTGGTCTAAAGAAATTTACTTTCTCTTTATTAGCTCTCATAATTGTGCTTTCAACCAACATAGAAACAAAGCAAAGGAGCATTGACAGGGGACTGATTAGATTACTTGAATTTGGGCCGTCATTCCCATCTAAACTCCACAATATACAATGATGATCTGTATGGAGAATCTAGTGAATGGTCCTGGCCATTTCCAGAATTTGGATTTAATTATTTTTACACAAATCTGATCAGTGACATCACATATAAAATATATATATTTTAAAATTACATGCTTCATGGAGACACTGCTAGCAAAAGATTGTGAGGCTCAGCAAGGGCAATGGGGATTAAAGACCTGTTTTGGCACCAATGGGTCTATAGCTCAGACACTCTTGTTCTTTGCCACCTTCTTTATTTGTTGAAGAAGCAAAACATACCAGGACAAATTCATCCTTCAGAAACAGTTGTCAGTGAATTCAGGGGGAGTTGCACATGCATATTAAGTATAAAATTTGGCCGTTAGCAACTAAGTCTGACTTGCATGATTCTACACACAGAGAACTAAGGATCTTGCTGTGTTTCAATTCTGTAGCCCTTACAGAATCAAATCTAACATTACAAGGGGGTGAAATAATCTTCTATTGTATTCAGTGAACAGTAGGGGACTGTTCCCATGGCCAATATCTGTGTCTAACCCTTTTCTAATGTGGCTCTTTTTGTAGCCATCACATCATTATCTGGCTGAACTGTACTTGGTCTAAATCAATGGAAGCTGGTGCCATCTGAAAGTAGGTAGGTGAAAGCGATGCACATAGCTGAGCCAATTTAAAATGCCAAGTAAGGCTAATTAATTATCTTATTTTTCTCCCTCAGCATTTCCTCACAGCAGGCAAGGAGGGGCCATTTTAAGTTGATTCCTATCTTGTGTCAACTGCACCATTGTGATTTGTCACTAGGGACAGTTGTGCTCTCAATGCTAGAGGGGAACCAAGAGGGGACAACCCCAGGGGTGATGCACAAGGCAGTGTAAGTTAGGCTATATCTGCACTACAAGCTAGGGATGTGATTGCCTTGCTCATGTACACACATGCACACTAGCTTTATGAGAGCTGAGCACATACCCGCCAGTTTCACACTCCTAGCATGCAGTGTGGATGTAACTTAACATCCTATGTAATCAAGCCCTTAGATTCCAAGGAAATATAAGGAGGGGCAATTTTAAATCGGTCCCTTAGTTTTAGTTGCAGTTGTTATATTCCATCTAAATGAACACACGGTTTCCAAAGAGTCAAAGATGTTAACATGACCCTGTCGCTATCCAACGTTAAAGACTGTTAAACAAGGTTCAGAGTTTGTAATACAGAAATCTCAGCCTGCTTCGTACAATGACAAACACTCCATCAAAACTCCTTTTATTAAAGATCCAGAAAAGAAGGAAACACAGTTTAAGCATTTGAAATGTGAAGTATTAACTAGGCTTTCATTTTAACATCCCTTGTTCGCTTTCCCTGTAGCTGGAGACCCTTTAGAAGGTGTCTTTTTTTTTTAAAGTGTTTGACAATGCTTTAGATGGTGATAACTGTCCTTTTGGTGGGAGAAAAGGAAGAAGATAGTTGAGATGGGCTGGAGCTGTTGTTGAAGTCCAATCCCACTTCCTAAGAAGACAAACACACAAGATGAGAGAGAAGAATAGCAAAGAGAAAAATGCCTCTGTCTCTGGTGTTGACTTTCACTTGTAACCTGACTACTGGAAAAAAAACATAGGCCCAGTGCATGGTTTTACCAGCCACTCTGAGACCTGGCAAAGTTATATAGCCCCATGCTGGTACAGGACATTGGATTAACTGCCTCTGTCTGGTGACAGATTTCCACTACTGTTGCAAAATACAGTCTTGGCTGGCTAAGCCAGTCTCTTATTAAACAGAAGGAAAAAAGGAGAGGGGTAGATAGAAAAAGGAAGATATAATGTGAGGAAGGAAAAGGACACATGGAAGGTGGGAGAGAGAGAAAGTTTCACATCCCAGGCAGTGTTCAGGATTCAGATAGAGCTGGTGCCGATGGTAGTGTCATCTGGCTCCCTCTCTTTGGCCCAGTCGGGTCAGGACATCTCTCAGGAGTAGGACAAAATCACAACTGCCACACACCCTGGCCCTGCACCACTGATAGTGAAGCTCTCTCCTTCTAGTCACCAATGTCCCCATTACCAGATTTTCTCCTCTACTAATTTTCCTTTCTGGGTGTCTCTCTCTCTCTCTCCTCCCCCCCCCTTATTTTTTTAAGAACCCCTAAGAGGAGTGATGGGTGGAATAGTCCATCTCATCATTATTTTGTCCACCAATTAATCCTAATTTCAGACACACACCAATTTTGGTTCACTTATTTCTGATCCCGCACTTCTCTTGTTTACCAGGCATGATCTTAACACAGTCCTTAAGTTATATCAGTAGGCCTATTTGGACTAATTCCAGCTTTCTGTCTCACTTTTACAGCTTCTCCTCATCAAAACTAGTAAGATAAGTTTTTTTGTGGTATTTTATGAACTTTCATTTCATAATTTTCACAACTGAGCTCCCAGTTAGGGTAAATTTTTAGGCCTGATTGTGACAACGCACTTTTCTCTGGCTTCTTGGTGAATTAATTAAACCAAATTAGTCATCTTACACATCATTAGAGAGAGGGTAAGTAGGTCTAACACAGTCTGATTACACAGGGATCTAAATTGGTGCAAGAAGGTCTAACTGACAGCACCTTGAACATCTGTCCTGAATTTGGTCTTCTCTCTCTGGTATCTCTTTATACAAATCTTGTGGTTAAGTCTGGGCATGGTCTTAAGTCCCAGTTAGATCCTAGAAAATGGAGGTTTTCAAACTGTGGTCCAAGAAAAACCACTCAACAATGTCTCAGTTGCTGGTGGCCTGGAGAGATCTGGCTGGTCACATGGAGGAGCTTCTTTATTTCCAGCCGCTAAATTCAAGACAAAAAGCACATTCAATTCTTCCCTGATATCCTTTTTCTGTGTAAAAGGTTGCTGTGTTTGCCACAGAGACGTTACATGATTGCAAATGGGAGAGGAGATGGCCCCAGCTGTTGTGAATGGGAAGGGAAATGGACTATTAGACAATCTCAGTATTAAATTGCCACCCACACTGTAGAAAAGTTTGGGAATCCTTTCTATACAGCGATTCAATTATTCATGTCAATACTGCATAGGGTCCACCCATAGTTTTATCTGGTTTAATGTTCCTATCCTTGTTTCGTCTTGGACTATGGTATCAGACCAGGTGCTCTCAAATAAATTTAACCAGATGGCATTACAACATAAAATCTTTCTGACACTTATCCTGTGGGGAGACAAATCTTGTAGAGGTTATTTTCTTTTGCTCTCCAGAGTCTTGAAAATCAGAACGGATTGAATCCCCAGTTGTGGACATGATTTTTCTCTTGTCACCCCAACCCCACACCCCTTTGCCATCGCGGGGTAATAAGGGGACATAAGGCACAAACTGGATAAACTATCTGCATTGTGGCTCACTCCATGGAGGGGAGAGAAGTCTCCATGAGGTTGCTGCTCTTCATCTTACATAGGGGGGATGGAGAGTGAGCAAGCAGATTAGGGGAATGGGTGGAGCTTTGGTTGTGCTCCCCCAATACGCTCACAAACAGAGCTAAGATGGCACAAAGGGGTAAATAATATTCTGTTGGGGAGCAAGAGAGGAATGGATTGTGACCATGAGGCACAATTCACTCCCTGAAGAAACAGCGGCTGGGGCAGTACCAGCTATGTGCTACCCCTTGCTCAGTGAAGGTTGTCATGTTGCAATCTAGCCCTCTATCTATGTCTTTCCAGTTTTTTGCTTGGTTGCACTCTGGATTACCAACCTCCATGGTGTTGCTCGTTCACAGCTTTAGACAGCCTGCTGCACAAACGAGCAGTGCAGCCTCATGAGATGTGAACAGAGGAATATTACACATAGTTAAACTATCAGAATAACCAGCTCTGGCAGCTTCATCAGTGGTGGTGGTGGGTTTTTTGAGGAATGGTTATATTTATGAGCAAAATCAGTATTGAACATATATTTAGAAGAGGCCCTAACACAGCAAGAATCTATTTTTTTTCCTAACACTATACGGTGGATTATGGCAGTGTACATCTGACAGGACTATTTAATATTTGCTTTCGTCATTGCAAGCAGCTCCAAATATATCATCATTACAGATCTTAGTTTGGCAATCATTTGCCTCTAACCTTCCTCAAAGAAAAATCAGGTGATTGAATAATGAGGTATAGAGGAACTGGGAAAAGAAGGGGGAAATTTGTCTGCACAAAACCTTGACTGGCCCTGGCTGTATGCAGTGGTTTTGACTCGACACTGTTTCTGGGCTGTTGGAAAAGTGTGAACTTCGGATCATGCCGTAAAACTGCTGCTCCTACCTGTTGCCATGCAGCTTTGAATCTTCATGGCTAGACAACAGCTGGTGCTCTTTGGGGAGGCTGAATCAATGAGTTGGAAATCATCTCCTGAAAGATGGCAAGTACTTTCAACTCCCATTCAGGTCCATGGGAGCCAAGGTCACTCTCACTTAAATGCTTTTGCTAGCAGGGCTCTGGCTACTTAATACAAGCAAACTACTAGCCCGGAACTTTGAGGGCTGCATACAGGAAGGTACAGAACCTTTTGTCATCTTAAGCAGGTACACTGAGTTACAGAAAACATGAGGCCATTTCCACAGCTGTGTTACAGCAGCTTTGTGCTTCTTCACCTGAGAAGCTGTCCATAAGCCAGAGCAAAGGCATCCTGTATGGTCCTTGAGAAGGGGGATCATCAGGTGGCGTAGAACTATTGCAGTGGCTCCTCCATCATTACCCTTCCTGCAGCTGGTACAAGCAGGAAGTGGCCATGGAATGAGGTCAGGACATGGCAGAGTGCCCCAGGATTAGGACGATGCAAAGGTGACTTAAAACCATGTTTTCACATACACACCCCTTAGCTGTGCTGGAGGTGGCTTATGCTATATTTGTTATCCTTTTATATTTTAATTCATCTGTCACACTGTGTGGCCTTATAGTTTCTATAAGGGAACATCACACCAGCCATGTTACCCGATAATGCCTGCTCTTAGATATGTGGGTGCTGCCCAAAGTGAAATCAATGAGGAGCAACATCCATACCACTGAAGTATTAGTGCAAAGAACCTTTAACAATGAAATAATTGGCTAACGACATTGCAGAGTTACACTGTTAAATTCTTGTCTTGTAATCAAACTCCTTGAGAGAGAAGATTTTATGGAAGTGACTAAAGCTTGATCAAATTATTATTTGTGTTTTTGGTGTTTCTTAGATGCCTCTATCACGGATCAGGCCCCATAATGCTCGGTGTTGTAAATATACGTAGTGAAAAGACTGTCTCTTACTTACAATGTAAGTACATGATGAGAGACAACAGGTGGATTCTACAAGCAGACAGGAGGAGCACAAGGTATTAGTGAGCTGATTAAGATTAACGTAATAAGCTATGGTCACAGCACACTAGCTGCCTGGTCACTGGCAAGTATTTTGTAGGCATTGCAGTAAGGCTAAGTCTTAAGAAGAAAGATGGAGGACAATGTACTGGCTTTGCAGCTTTTGACAGGGAACTCTTCACAGGCATGAGAGAAAGTGCAAAGATGTGTGTCAGGAAAATTGGACTAAAGGACAATAAAGACCAGGATCAATAAAATTTATTATGAATTTACTCTTTTGTTCTTTAGTAAATTATTCTGATCATCGCTTTCTTTGAACGTAATTATATGCACTCGCTCAAGATGAACAATTTCCAGTCTGTGCATTGCTTGTGAACTGTTTGGTTAAGATCTTTGCTTTTCATTTTTTGTTGTATGAATTGTTGAGTATATCACACAACATTCTTTCTGTTCCCTGCTTGGATGACTGAAATGTCTTTTTAAACTGAACAGAAAACAAATAGCAAATGGCACACTTTCTGGGACAGCCTTTCAGATAAATAATCATTTGTACTAAAAATTTGTGAAACTTATTGGATTTGCAGATATTTTGACACATCTGACTGTCTGAAAACCCCAAATAATAAATATTAGATCCTATAAATCCTAGTGGAACAAATTCCATGCTATTAATAAAAAATATATATTTTTAACTATTTGACCAGGTCTAGAATTGATTGTATCACCATTCCAAAAGACTGTACAATTCATTCTCTCTACATTGAGTCACAAAACTCTTGGCCACAATTAGTATAAATGTCAGTCTATGAAGAATAGTATCCCAATGTGAAGTTAAACAGTGATGATCTGTCAGTCAGCTATCCAGTCCCTTGGTTGAGCTAATGGGTTCAAGATGGGTCTTCTGTTATAGCGACGTGGTGGTTCTTTGCCAGAGTTTGGGTCTTTTAGATGCTAGGTTGCTTTGGTAACTACAGTTTGTTTCCCATCAAAATATGTCTGTTTTCTTCAGTGGGAATAGTCTGTGCTCTATTACTAGTAATTTTCCTACAACTAAAATTAAACTCTGCCACATGTTCACCCAGTGCACTTGTATTTGCTTTTATTTTCAGTCCTGACCAGGGAGCTGGTAAAAATAACTTTCATCTTCTATTTGTGCTTGTGAGCTCCCTCTAGAGTTAGGTTTATGTATCCTTTTAGACACAAGAATCTTAGACTGAAAGCTCTCTTTCCATCTCCATTTGTTGATGACAAGGACTTCTTTTTGTGCTTGGTTCCTGTGAGGGTTCCAACATTTTTTGGATTTGAGGCTATAGCTTGGGATTCAAGTCTTGTCTCTGACATATCCACTTCCTGGGTCAGGTAAAGACAGCCACGGTAGTGTATAATATACTGCCATCTAATGGAAACTTGACGTGACAAAACATATAAGGTCAAGCAAATTCAGAGCAAGGCTGCAGAGACACGGAGCCTCAAAGTAGTGTCAGAAGGGTCTGAATAAGATAAATATGTTTCTACCCACAATATGTATGGTATAATTTTTAATAAAGTCAGCTTTCAGTGACGTTAGAATCTCTACATCTGAAGAAAACTCCTCTTTTGTCACTTCCTGGGGAAAAGAACAGAGGAGCCAAGAGGAAAATCAATATTCAGGAGGAGACCTCTGCTAACTGCTCTGTGTAGACCTGTCTGAATAATGGATTTTCTGCTTTGCTGGCAATTCCAAACAATCTAAGAAAAAAAATCTTTCAGGTCAAATGGTCAACATAAAATGAAACATTTCTAGGGCTGTCAAGCAATTAAAAAGATTAAATGGGCGATTAATCAGGCTGTTAATAATAGAATACCATTTATTTAAATATTTTGGATGTTTTCTACATTTTTGGATGTTTTCAAATATATTCAGTTACAACCCACAATACAAAGTGTACAGTGCTCACTTTATCTATTTTTGATTACAAATATTTGCATTGTAAAAAAACCCAAAAGAAATAATATTTTTAAATTCACCTAATACAAGTACTGTAGTGCAATCTCTTTATCATGAAAGTTGAACTTACAAATGTAGAATTATGTACAAAAAAACCTGCATTCAAAAATAAAACAGTATAAATTTCAGAGCCTACAACTCCACCCAGTCCTACTTCTTGTTCAGCTAAGACAAACCAGTTTACATTTGCAGGGGGTAATTTGCCCGCTTCTTGTTTACAATGTCACCTGAAAGTGAAAACAGGCATTCTCATGGCACTGTTGTAGCTGGTGTTGCAAGATATCTACGTGCCAGATGCGCTGAAGATTCATATGTCCCTTCATGCTTCAACCACCATTCCATGGGACATGCGTCCATGCTGATGACAGGTTCTGCTCGATAATAATCCAAAGCAGAGCATAATGATACATGTTCATTTTCATTATCTGAGTCAGATGCCACCAGCAGAAGGCTGATTTTCTTTTTTGGTGGTTCAGGTTCTGTAGTTAACACATCTGAATGTTGCTCTTTTAAGATTTCTGAAAGCATGCTCCACACTTCATCCCTCTCAGATTTTTGGAAGGTACTTCAGATTCTTAAACTGTGGGTCAAGTGCTGTAGCTATCTTTAGAAATCTCACATTGGTACCTTCTTTGTGTTTTGTGAAATCTGGAGTGAAAGTGTTCTTAAAATGAACAACATGTTCCGGGTCATTATCCAAGACAGCTATAACATGAAATATATGACACAATGCTCGTAAAACAGAGTGGGGAACGTACAATTCTCCCTTGAGTTCAATCACAAATGTAATTAACACATTGTTTTTTTAATGGGCATCATCAGCATGGAAGCATGTCCTCTGGAATGGTGGCCAAAGTATGAAGGGGCATACAAATGTAAATACCTTGCAACGCTGGTTACAAAAGTGCCATGCAAATGACTCTTCTTGCTTTCTGGTGACATTGTAAATAAGCAGGCAGCATTATCTCCTATAAATGTAAACAAACTTGTTTGTCCTAATGATTGGCTGAATAAAAAGTAAGACTGAGTGGACTTGTAAGTGCTGAAGTTTTACATTGTTTTGTTTTTGAGTGCAGTTATGTAACAAAAAAAATTCTACATTTGCAAATTGCATTTTCATGACAAAGAGATTGCACTACCGCAGTTGTATGAGGTGAATTGAAAAATACTATATTATTATTTTTACAGTGCAAATATTTGTAATAAATAAAACTAATCACTTTGATTTCTGTTACAACACGATACAATATATATGAAAATAGTGATTAATCACATTAATGTGAATGTGTTTTAATCACAATTAATTTGTTAATCGCATTAGTTAACTGTGATTAATCAACAGCCCTAAACATTTCATTTTCATTTGGTGCATCTTTAACTGTTTATTGATAAAACAAAGAAATCACAGGCTAGCTTCACAAGAGTACTTCAGTATTCATTCTGGCAGGGACTGGAACCTGGGTGTCGCATGTTAATGCCCTAACCATTGGGCTATAGAGTCATTTTCACTGTGAAAAGGTGCCACACATACATCTAAATGTTGCCTGCCCCATTCATGCTGCCATCCCTGCAATCTACTGCAAAGGAATTCTCTGAGCATATTACTTGCTGTGATGCCTTAAATGTACCTACAATCCACCTTTAGTAAACACCTTTCCATAGACACTGCCCCTCTTAAAAGACTTCACGATCAGTGAGCAGCATTAAGAACAGACCTGACCCCACTAATTACATGAATTAGGGTCATGCATTTTACTTCATATAATAGGTACCATATGTAATTGCAACTATTAGTGAAGCTTTTCAGATCATTGACATCCATCTACACACTTCTTGTTGGCTCATTTTTCTCTCTTTCATAGGGCAGTAATAAGACCTCATGTGATTCACTGGCATCTGTGGCCAATATGTGCAGAACAGATGAGGTAAAGGTCCATATATGGCTTTTGTAAGTAAGGAGGAATCTTGAAGCTGTACTGGGAGAAAGAATGAGGTTCATATGGCACAGTGGAGTTTCTATGCAGCCTGTGGGGGGGTGGATTAAGTATACTGGATTCTGTGGCTCAGGGTGAAATGCTAGATAGGGAAAGGCATTGTCATGGGACTGCGTGCGGAGGGTTACATATAAAATACTGCAATCTCTAGATCAGAGCAGTTGGGAGGGGTGTGAAAGTTTCAGAAACTCTGGGCTATATATGGAGAGTAAGGTATCAGATGTTCAAACATCTGGCCCTTAATGAGCTAGTAGACTGGGGGATCGGGGCTGTGATTAGTTTTTGACATTTGAGTGATTGTTCACAAATTAATGTGTGGAATGGGGGAAGCAACTGTGGAAATGTGCAGCTCATATAGTAAAGAAAGATGGAATAGCAGAAGTGCAATAAGGAAACTTCTCATCTCTGAGGAGGATGGGCTGGCTTACAAGGTCAGAGTTAAGGTTGCAAAGAGTCCCATGGCACCAGAGTTAAGGTTGATTGTGAAACTGTAAATATTTAAAAATCTCCAAGTTCACTTTTGTATATATTCTGTTTAGGCTCCTTTTGCCTATGTTGAGGGAAAGTCAGTGTATGTGTGTGTGTGTTGTTTCTAACTTTAACTCTATCCTCCTAATGGAGATTGTCATCTGGGAATTTCCTTACCAATTTTTTTTTAAAGTGTTTAAAAACAGTGAAAGGTTTATTTTTCCCCTTTCTAACACCACTATAAAGTGTAAAGGTTTAACAATAGAGAGGTTTTTTGTTTGTTTGTTTTTGTTCGTTTGTTCTTTATTCTTTACTATCTTACTGTTTTTACACTTATGGAAACAAATGAATCAGGCCCAGCAGAATGCATCTTAATGCCTCTGGAGGATTGGGGAGGAGAAGCATAGGCTTAACTATTAAGGACCCAGTTTTGCTCCCTTTACTCATTTTGATGATGAAATTGCTCCTCTCCAGGAATAAGGGTTGTAGAATGAGGTTGTCAATAACTGCACTATTTCTCTCAGAGCAGTTAAGCAAGGGCTTCCTTGCCTCTTCCCTATCCTTCCTAACCTCCTCTTTTGGTGTCCTGCTCCCTAGTAGAAATGGGGGTCAGGAGTCCCTGTGTTCCCTAAGCAAGGGTCAGCTGTTGGAAGAGGCCCTGGGCCTAGCTGTAAAAAATAGACAAAGGTTCTTGTGCATCCTCCACCCTCCCATGGGCCAGCACAATGGCCTCTTTATGATTTGGCCAAAACAAACAAAAAAGATATCGGCAACCTCACTTGTTTTGCCACCAGAGCATGTAATTTCTATGAACTGGAGATATTTGGCTCATGGAAACTTATCACCTCCACTAGATGTCTCTATCTACAGCGCCTGTATAATCTTTGAACCATAACTATTGGGTCATACAGCTTAAAGGATTTGCAAGCATTCCCTATGAACCTTGCAAAGTTCAAAGACAGAGGGAGTTTCTAAATAGGTTTTCACGCTCTGCCTTCTAAGGGTCACAGTGGGGCTATAATGCTCAGCATGGAGCTTACAGCCAAGGACCTTTGTCACTCTGGAGACACACAAGCTTAGTAGTAATAAGCAGCAGGTCACTTGGGGTAAGGAATTCAGTATAGATTCTGATGGGTCTCCAGAAAAAAAGGCTTTCCTGGCCTCAATGTTGCACAGAAATGGTTGGAGAGGTGCTCTGTGCACCCATTAGTGTGAACATCCCAATTCCACATGCTTATGTGCAGGCTATGGGTGGCACATGAACCATCAGCTAGGGTAGGCTAGCCCCCAGCCCCACCTGAGGCCCTGCCTCTTCTGTGCCCAAACCCCAGAGCCACCCCCGCCCCCTACACACAGCCACCGTCCCCAGCCCTGGAGCATTGAGAGGGAGGGTGGGTGGCATGCATGGTTACAGCCCCCAAAGTGCTGGGAGGGCTGGTGGCGCAGCTCCAGCCTGAGCTGTGGCCAGCACTGGCACCATGCATGCACAGTGACAGCAAGCAGGGGAAGGACTAGAGGCAGAGAGTGGGTGGGGTCACATTTCGCTGCTTGGCGAGGCACAGCCTCACCCAGCCTATGGTAGCTGCTGCCCATAGTGCAGATACCTATGTGCTCAGCTTGAGCACATTTCTGTACCTGTACATTGCTTGTCTTGCTGAAGATGTAAACAGCAGGTTTGTTCAAATTACAGAAAAAAGTGTCCTTCAGAATGCTCAGGTTAATTTACCTTCACTGAAGAAAGCTCCACTTCAGAGCCTGAGCAGCTATACTATGATCCTTTAATTAAATAAGGTCCCTGATTTAGATTTAGAAAACGTGCCTGAAATAGTTTGTATTTGCTGCATGTTTTGTTTTGCACCAATCACAACATCTCTAATGTGCTTTTAATCATGGATAACAAGGAGAAAAGCTATACAAAGTGCCAATTTAACAGACCATTTCTGACATTGCATTAGCTTACATTAATCCAACTTCAGATCTACGCAGACTCAGTCCATTCATAAGTATAGCAGTGGCACAATCCCTCGTGCTCCTTGAGCCACTGAAAATACAGGGCCATCTGTTGTTTTAATGGAGGATTAATTTCTAGGAAACTCCAATGTCTAGTATCAAAGCTAACATGCTTACATCCGTGTTTGGCCTGTTTTCTGGGCACGAGTTGAATCCCGGTCTAAGATAGTAACCCACATACATACCTTGTTCTTGGGGCAGCATGTGGGTTAGCAGAATAATATATTCATGTTTGCTAAACCTTACATATATATTCATGTTTGCTAAACCTTACATTTCTCAACTTTCTAAGGATCTAGGCAGGTTCAAATCCTGAATCTCCTGTCCAGATTACATGCACATCTAATTGGATGCTGTTTGTCTTTAGGGTGGGAAAATGTACTAAAGAAAGGTAATAAAATATTACAAATGTGATGTCATAAACAACCTAGTTTAAGTGACAAAAATATTTCACCAGTTATTGTTATTTAAACACACACACCGCTGTGCCCAAATGACTTCAGTATGATTCTATGAGGGCACAACAGTCCACCAGCAGGCTATTAGTTGCTCTGTCAAGGTTTTGCAGACATTTAGGGGTTTGACTTAAATGGGAGTTGATAGTTCCTCTGTGCTTATTACTATACTAAGCACTTCATCCACTAGCAAGTTTTAGCAGGATCAGGCCCAAATGACAGTCACCAATAAGGAAAAGTGTGACAATCATTCAGAATTATTTTAATGTCACCACAATTATGTAGCTAAGTCTGGTAAGTAACTAAATATCATTACCAACAGTGTACTATTCAGTGGCACATGTCAGTGGTTCTCTAGCTTCTTAAGCTTCAGAGAATAATAATAAAATTCTCCAAAATTCATAGATGTTTCCTCTCACACACAGCTGATCCATTTTTTCCCCAAGGAACAGTTTTCTTTCTGAAACTGCAGTTTCATCAAAATCTAAACTTTTTATGGGACCATGTCAACTTTGAAAAAAACTTGCAAAGAAAAGCTAAATTATTTTGACTTTTTCTCATCTCAGTGAGGTCAATGACTTCATTTTTGTGTTTCATTTCAACTTTATTATAATAATTTCTATTTTGATGTGTTTGAAATGAAACATTTCAGTGTATCTGGATGAATACTTACAATTTCTCCTCTGTGAAATATTACACCTTTTTGGTCTGATTTGGGATGAAAACAAGTTTTGAAATCTTGGAATTTTCCATGGAACAGAACTTCAGTTTTTGACCAGATCTACTTTCATCCCAGTCTCATCTCTCCCCCGTTCCCAACCTAATTCTGCTGTTCTAGCATGGCTGTTTTTTCAGGGCTGGACTGATGCATTCAACGTGGCCTGGGTAAATTCCTGTGATGAGCCTACATGGTATGAAACGCTGGATAATTTGTACATGGAGAGAGAGGATCTTGTCTCAGCTGCAGGGAGTAGCCCTTTCCACACAATTGTTTATGAAAATACTTGCTAATGGTGTGTTCCAAACTGCTCACTGTCTGTGTACTTCCCCATCTGCACCTCTGTATCCATCTGTTTGTCTTTCCTGGGGGGCAGGATCATATTGTTCTGCAACCATGAGAGCTAGAAATTTACTTAAAAAAATCTGAGGCTCTCATGCAATCACTTGACTCCAGAAGGTGGGGCTTAAAATAAAGTATTGTAAGACTCATGATATAATTGTGGGGATTGGCAACACTCCTGTGGCATGTGTTTGTATATATTTTTACTTTAGTATTTCTATTACATACAATTTTAAAATGTTAATTTGTGTCGCTTGCTTTTTCCTCTTGTTCTTTCCATTCTTCCATTGATCTTTGAATGTATCCCTGCTCCATCTCAATCTCTCCTTCATTTTCTAATGTAACCTCTCATCCTTCTGTCCTCCCCTCATTTCCCAAATTTTTAAACTTGCTCTTCTCTTTCTTGAACAATCCTCTCACCTCCCTAATCTATTCTCCTTCTCCTTGCCCTGCTGCTACTGCCTTCATCTACCTTTCTTTCAGCTCCAGCTCTGCCCCTTTCCAACTTTTTGGTATTCACCTGGGGTGATCAGATGCAATGAAGAAAATATCAGGACACATGGGGCAGGGGCAAGTCCTGCCAGCACAGCAGGAAAAATAAAAAAAGCAGAGTCCCAGAGTCCTGCCAAAAGGCAGAGAGTGGGGGGGAAGTGGAGTCCCGCTGCCAGAGCAAACCAAAACAAAAACCAAGAGTGAAATATCAGGACGAATTGCTTCCCGACCAAACATCGATCAGGACACACGCCTAAAAATCAGGAGTCCCAATTTTATCAGGACGTCTAGTCACCCTATATTCACCATCCCTGTGGCTCATTTCACTGAAGACCAGGAAGCCTGAAAACATTCCTGCTAGCTTCCCTGTTTGAGAACAGATGACCACCTCTAGCACCACTCATTCCATACCTCACTGGAAACAGAAGCAGAGAGGGTTAAAATGAGATCAAGACACTTTTAGCAACACTCATCTCTCCTCTTTCTTTGTAATGAGGAGCAGAAGGTGTAGCTGCCTGTAAACCTACTTTCTCTCAGAATAGGAAGCCAGTAGTCATATTTACAGGATGCTGAAGCTGCCTCTATTTGCAAGAGCACAGAGGAAGCTGCAGAGCCAGACACCAGAACAAGGGGGGAAATGAATAAGTGGCATATTCAAAACTGATAAAAGAAAATGCTTTTTCATACAATGTGTGATTGAACTGTGGAACCCATTGCCACAGGAAACCATTGAGGCCCAAAAACTTATCAAGATTCAAAAATGGATTGTCTTGGCACTTATGGGTAACTATTATAGCCAGAGTTATCATAATTACACCAGCAACAAAATTTTGGAAAGGATATTAAACTTCATGCTTCAAGATTTAAATCAGTCTCTAACTACTGGAGGTCATGATGCAACCTAATATGGGCTGCAGGTTATCCCACATCTGATTATTTGAGGGTTCTTACACCTTCCTTTCAAGGATCTGGCACTGGGCCACTGTTAGAGATAAGATAGTGATCTAGATGAACCTTGGGTCTGATCCATTATGGCATATCCACTATTTCCCCATCTTTGAGAACTCATGGCCTATGGAAAATTACAGTTGCTGGGCCCAGTCTAGTTGGTCAGGCACACAATCTGCTATCACAGAGAGTGAATGGGCTGGAGAGTGAATGGGCTGGAGAGTGAACTACCCTCTTATGTCCATCCAGATCAGTGTTGGAGCACACAGGTGTTGACATGGGGTGGGAACTAGTCACTTCTGCTGCCTAGGCTGAGCTTGTGCTGTTGGCCCACATTCACCAGGCCTGTCAATCTGTCACCTTCCAATGGCACTACATTCATTTAAAAAAGAAATACAGAGGCAGAAGAAACCTTTGACTAAGAGTCCAGGTGATCAGCCTAGCCTGGTCTAGATTCTTCAGTCTAACCTGCTCTAAGCAGCTTTTCTTCTCCAGCAGCATTCCCTCTTAAGACCAAACTCCCTCTCAACATATCTGAAGAATAGATTAAATCTGATATAAATATCGCTTGATTTTTAATGAGATGATTTAATGTTGCATGAATTCAATTAGAGAGGAAGTCAAATAAAACTTGTAAATCAGGAGTGAGATAACAGAACAGATTTTTCCTGGCCCAATGTCTATTAGTCTCTCTTATGCCTCTTAAATATATAAACACAATCTAACCTACTAGAGATGCATGGATGACAAGCAATGGAACTGAGATCTCAAATTACTGGCTGTCCTGTCGTGCCTGGTGGAGAGGGGATGGCGGTTTTTAGGGATATATGACATCAGACATTGCTCTGAGGCTCCAGACCTGTGCATCACAGCAAAGAAGAAAGAGAAACAGCTAGTAATATTTGGGGTTTTTTGTTCTTTTCTGAAAGAATAACCTCCACTTACCCCACCCCCACCCTAGACAAGGCAGATTTTTGTAGTTCCTGCTTCCCTCACCAGCCCCAGGTATTTCTCTTACACCAATGAGACCAGTTACCAGGACAGCAGGAAACTGCAACCCTATTCTGTCAATGGTGATTCTTGCATACATTCTCCCAAAGTTAACAGGCTGATTATGGCAACTCACTGTAGGAATGAAACTGGCTACCTTAAAGCAGCCCCAGCTTGCTCTAGGGTGACCAGATGTCCTGATTTTTGGGTCTCGCTCTCTTATATAGGCTCCTATTACCCCTTAACTCCATCCTGATTTTTTACACTTGCTGTCTTGTCACCCTAGCTTGCTCAGAACACAACCTGCCACATACTGAAAACACTTGGGCTAGTAGACTAGGGCTCGCCTCTCAATGCTGACTGTCCATTGAAAAATTAAAAAAATTCAAGGTATCTGTCTTCCTCTTCAACACCCTCCACAGGGCTGGCCCATGTTATCTAAGGATCTGTCCACATAGTCAGTAGCAGCAAGCCTCCAAGCCAGGGTTTACTGAATTGGACTTACACAATTATTTTTAGCACATGTAGACTGGCCCAGACTCACCCCTGCAGCACCTCCTGCTGGTGACTTCTGGGAATTAGCTCAATTCAGCTCCAGAGCACCCTCTGCAGGCCAGTGATCCCCCTGTCCTCTGGCCCCATGTCCCTCCCTGGACCCCAGTGCTCCTTTAAATGGGGTGCTTCCCCCTGGCAGTACCCTACCAACCTGGGTCTCCCCTCCCTGGGGAACTCCCAACCCACTATCCCCACTTTGCCTCAGTTTTGACTACTGCCCAGTCTCCATCTAGCCCCCATTCACTGGGGCAGACTGCAGTATCAGCCACTCATCATAGGCAAAGAGGTTTGGACCTGCTGTCTTTGCCTACCGCTGGGTTGCCCCCTGCAATCCCCAGTACCTGCTGGCCTTGTGCTAGGCTGCAACCTAGGGTTTTCCAGGCAGGAGCTCCCCAGCCCTGTTCCCCTCAGGTACCCTATCTTTAGCTCCCTGCAGCCAGGCCCTTCTCCCGCTACAGACAGAAGGAGTGTCCCTATCTGCCTCTGGCTTCTCTGCCTTTATTGGGCCAGCTGAGTCTGTTTGAGGCGTGGCCCCAGCTTCAGCCACTTCCCCTAATCACCCCAGCCTAAAAGCTGCTTTCTCCAGCCACAGCCCCCTCCCAGGGCTGTTTTTAACTCTTCAGGGCAGGAGTGGGGTCCACCCCGCTATAGCATGGTAGTGCAAATGCAATTTTAAGTTGACGCTCAAGCTCTGAAGCCCTCCCCTCCTTAGCTTCAGAGTCTGAGCTCCAGCCTGAGCTGCAGTGTCTACATAGCTCTTTTTGGCATGGTTGCACAATCTCTGCAAGTCCAAGTCTGTCAATCTGGGATGGGAAGCTTGCTGCTATGGGCTGTGTAGACATACACTAAGGGCTCATCTCACTGTGTGTGATCATGATCTCTACGTTCTATTGGAATGACTGAACTACCATAGTCACGGCTGAGACTCATGAGCAGAGGGGCAGGGAATTCCTTGAAACTGGCCCACAATTGTGGCACTGGCTTCTGAATGAGGTTGGAATGACTTTGAACATCAGTGTGGTCAGGATGTGTGATAAATGAAGCTGTAGTGTGTGGGGTGGGGGTAGCTCCCTTTTATGGACCCAGCCAGCTAGCTATAAAATCCTTCTTAGTAGCTGTTTTCTACTTGCTTTACCTGTAAAAGGGTTAAAAGTCACTGCTATGCATAGGTAAAAGGAAGTGAGTGGGCGCCTGGCCGAAAGAGCCAGTGGGGAGGCCAGAACTTTTTAAAATTGAAACAAGACTCTCCTTGTGTCTGTCTATCCATCCTCAGGGAGAAGCAGACAGGACTGCAACTATGCTGTAAGAAGCTTGGGGCTAGATATGAAAAATCATCGGTATCATACCTAGAAACTACTCATTTGAAATCCCAGATATATAAGTTGATCAGGAAATGTTTAGGAAGATGCGATCAGGTTTATCTCCTTTTATTACTTTATGGCTTGTGGACTCCTCTGTGCTAAACCCCAGATGCTTTAGTTTTGCTTATAATCTTTAAGTTGGACCTCAAGAAACTATTCTTGATGTTTAATCATTGTAGTTTATCTCTTTAAATCTAGCAATAGCCTAAGTTCCCAAATGTATTTTCTTCTTTTTGTTTTTATAATAAAATTTATCTTTTTTTTAAGAACAGAATTGGATTTTTGTGTCCTAAGAGGTTTGTGCACATGTCGTTTAATTAGCTAGTGGCAACAGCTGATTTCTTTTGTTTTCTTTCTCAGCTCTTCCCTGGAGGAGGGGGGGGGTGGCGTGAATGGGCTTGAGGGTACCCCACAGGAAGGAATTCCCAAATGTGCCTTCCTGGGTTCTCAGAGGGTTTTTGCACTTGGGTGGTGGCAGCATTTACCAATCCAAGGTCAGAAAAATCTGTAACCTTGGGAGTTTAATACAAGCCTGGAGTGGCAAGTATTAATTTTTAGAGTCCTTGTGGGACCCCACCTTCTCCACTCAAAGTGCCAGAGTGGGGAGTCAGCCTTGAAAGGATGAAAAGTAAAAGCCAACCTTTTCAGCAAGCCCAAGCACAACTGCACCACCTAGACACAAAACACAAACATCCAACCAAAAATTCCCACTGACTGGGGTATGGCAAAAGCCAGATAGAGAACTTTGTGTGTTCACTTTAATAAATAACTGTAAAGTACTCAGATTGCCATGATTAAGGATGATGAGTAAAAATCTAGCTAACTTGGTGGTATATCTGTGCTCCATAGCACACCTTCACATGACAGATAACAGCAGCTGAAGATCTCATCTTTAAAAACACAGAAGGCTTTGGATCATGATTGGATCACATCCAGTAATAGGGTGGAGACTAGAGCTGGTTGAAAACAAGGGACTTATCCATAGAAAATGTTGATTTTTTCATCAAAAATTTCAAAACACCAAAATATTTAGGCGAATAACCAAAGCATTTTGATTTGGAAATGCAGCTGCAGTGTCTCCTGGGGCTTGTAGTGTGCCATAGTACCTCATGCTCCCATTCTCCTCTGCAGGCTGGGCTCGCTGATTGAATTACATCTTTCACGAGAGGAGGTGGTGTGGCATGGGAGTCGATGAACATGGTACATCATGGAAGATGTAGTCCAGCTGGGGAGCCCAGTCCCTAGAAGAGGATGGAGACGTGAGGCAACCAAACTACAATGTCCATGAAGCTGTGCAGCAGCATATCAGTTCTTGCCTATTTTTTTCTGTGGCAAGCAGACACATTTCATGAAAAATTTCATTTAGTTGAAAATCCCATTTGTTCATTGAAAAACAAGTTTGAGGGAAAACCTTTGATCAGCTATAGTGGAGACACTAATAAAAAGAGATGGGCCTGAGCCAGAATCAAGCCTTGACTTTGTCACTGATTTACCTTGTACACTTCAATGGGGGCCTTGAGCCCTGCTGCATCGCTGTCCCTCCTATTCTCTGCCTGTGGCACACAATAGTTTTGTTGTGACCATGGTGCCTGATTGGGTCACACTGAGTGCCCTACTGAGGGCTGATTGCGAGAAATAGGTCAGGCAATCCTCCAAACTGGTGTTTTATTCTATAATTAGATGCACCAAGCCAATAATAAAATAGTTTTTGCAGTACCACACTGGTTAACGAGAAACCAAAGATAGTCCCCTTTAAGTATTCCGGCCCTTGGCTCCCATCTAGACTGCCAAGTCCAATATAATGAGGGATTACAGAAAACTTGATTCACCATATGTGAGGTTCACCAATCCCTAAGGACCAGACACTTATCCCCAGGTCAAAATATGAGTCTCAGATCTTACCCAATAATCACACTGATGCCAATCCTTTAGTAATTAAAAACTAAATGTTTCATAATAAAAGAAAAAAGATATAAGAGAGTTATAAATGGTTAAAAGATCAATATACATACAAGTGACTTCCAGTGTTCATAGTTCAGGATCACAGCAGTGATGGAATAAACTGCTGGCTTGCAAAAATCTCTCTAGAATCATCCCAACAGGTCAGAATTTAAAGGCAGCTTAGATGTAAAGTCTGTTAGAGTCATTCCATACACTTTCCAGGGTATTCAAAACAATTATTTGGAAAATCTCCGTTTTATGACTTAAATTTCCTCTGTTCAAAGGTGGCAAGATCAGGCCCAGGCTTCTCTTTTATAGTTCTTCTAGCAGGCTGACAAGTCTCCTTGCAGAAATTGTCACAGCAGGTCCTTCCCCCAAGTAAGAATAGGCAATGTGGACCATTGCTTTGAAGCTAATCTTCTGTTTCCTATGCACACACACATAAACTAGTTACACTCATTCACATAAGGCAATTAACCAGTCCTCCATTATAACAGAGATAGTTAAGATGAAGACAATGCACATATATCTCACATCTTTGATCTAAAGGTTAACTGAACACAGTTGCATAAATAGATGTATTTGTCTAAGGCAAAATTGGCAGCTTTTCAGGGAACAACTGTTCCCTGATCTTGTTCTCTGTTGTTGTTCTTCTCTTCTTCCTTTTTGTCCATCTTATGTCCAGTTTACACCTTGCTTGTCACTTTTTATGGTCCAGTCTATGTGTGTTATTCATCTGGCTTTTCCTTTTTCTAAAAGATCCTTTTTAAAGCCCTAATAAACTTATGCTCATCTCTGTTCAGCCATGAAGATTTTATCCAATCTTTTTTACTTGGTCTTTTTCACAGGCCATCTGTGCCTCTAATATGGTGTTCTGTAGGTTTGGTTCACTTTTGCGTTGCTCCAGTGTAACTCCACTGGTTCCAGTGGCATTACACTGGAGTAAAACCACAGTGATGAATCAGGGTCTAGGTTTTTACTCTACCTTTCAGTCATTTTGCTAACCATCTTAATCACAGTTATAAAATTTGTATCATTGTCATTCCTCTTATAGTGTCTCTGGGGAGTCACCCTCAAGTTTCTAAGACAGGGGTAGGCAACCTATGGCATGTGTGCAAAAGGTGGCACGCAAGCTGATTTTCAGTGGCACTCACACTGCCCGGGTCCTGGCCACTAGTCCGGGGGGCTCTGCATTTTAATTTAATTTTAAATGAAGCTTCTTAATCATTTTAAAAATCTTATTTACTTTACATACAACAATAGTTTAGTTATATATTATAGACTTATACAAAGAGACCTTCTAAAAACATTAAAATGTATTACTGGCACGCAAAACCTTAAATTAGAGTGAATAAATGAAGACTCAGCACACCACTTCTGAAAGGTTGCCAACCCCTGTTCTAAGAAACTATTAAAAAACTAATGCGATATTTTCTTTCACGGATTTTCTTGGAAGAGGGCTGTGCAGTACTGTGCTCTGCAAACTGGACTACTCTCAGCTACCTTCTATACTGGAGTTAACAAATAAATCCCCAGCAAGGAAGTGAACATACCTTCCATCAGCCCTCAGAACATGAACCTTCCTTTTGGGGTGCACAGATTTTTCAGTGCCCCCTAGAGGGAGCTCACAGTCATGACACACGCTCTTCCAATGGTGTCCATAAGCAGTGTTTCCATCCCCAAACAATCAAAAAATCATGATTCATCCTACTTCAAAATCATGAGACTTAGCTAAAAAATAAGATTTTAATTAATGATTAGTTATTAAGAATAATACATTAAAAATGTTGGGTTCTTGTTGTATGCCTCTTAATTTTCAAGCCTTTAGGGTACATTCATTCTGGTCATGTTTTTGAGTTTTTCTCCATAACTGTGAGGGCAACTTCCTTATTTTTTAAATGAAAGCTGAGATTCTCATGTAGTCAACTAGATTCATGGAGCAGGAGCTTTAAGAGAAACACCAAATATTCCGAGACTTACAATACAACTGCAAGAGCTGGCATAAAAGGAAGTCCCTACTAAGCCAGCCAATGGGGTGAAGCCTCTGGACTTAAATCCTAGCAGGGCAATTTCAAAGCAAAGCATTCCCAGCAAGAAATAATTAGATACAGTACAGCCTTGTTAGACATAAATGAGATTGACCTCCTTTCAGGGAAAGGGAAAACAGGGCAGGGAACTCTAGAATTATTTGCCTTCCTTTATATTGTTGCCCTTTTGGCCTGAGCGTTAGCCAAAAGTCAGGGTTGTTTGTGTCCAGGTAAGAAATCAGTGATGTCCGGAGTGTAATTGTGTTTATTTACAAAAGAAATGTACACAAAGTCTTGTTTCCCTGAACATACTAGAAACAAACACAGCAAGCAGCTTCCTTGCTCAGAAATACCCAAGTGTACCACTCTAGTGAGCTTGGCACTTAAGGCTGCCAACAGTCCCTGATTACAAGGGACATCCCTTATTTTATCTTCTCTGTACAATAAGATCAGGAGTTGCCAAATGCTGCAAAAAGCATCAGGGAATATGTCTGGTGAATGTAGGTGAGTGCTACTTATTATTATTCATTATCATTATTATTATACAAATAATGATGCCAGGAGAATGGGTGGGGCAAAGGTACTAAGAAAACAGTCCCTTATATTTGAAATTCAATATTAGAAACTCTCACTGTGGAGCCAGCAGGAAGATCCTTTGCACGTCTTGGCTTTAATGAGGTCTGTGATTGTCTTTAGCTCTAAGACCCACCAGCCGGTAGCTATTAGCACTATGAAGAAGAAGAATATTTTTCAGAGTTTATAGGGTGTGTATGGATTTAAATTGCACCTAGAGAATGTGGACAGAGACTGTGATACTTTTGTGTGGGAGCTTTATGTATGCACAAGAGCCTTGTAAGTAAATTGGAAATCTCAAAGAGGGCTTTGCTTAACCTGGACCAGCTGTGAAATTTCCCTCCAGCGGTACAGGCCTTGGTCCTGGCATGCGCCTGGCATGCGCCAGTCTAAAAACTGGTGAGCCTCAGCATGTATTTGTAGTGTGTTTGTAATACTTATCTTGATATTTCTTTGCCACAGCACAGCCAGCTAGTTTCAATGGGCTTGTCGCTTAATGTCTATTGGGCACCCTTTGGTGAGTAAAAAAGAGAGAGCTCACTAAATGAAATAAACCCAAAAGAGAGCAGTATACCATAACACTGACTTGAATGCAGGGGACTTAGAATCAGAATGATAAATTAAAAAAATAAGATAATATACAGATATGTAAAAGGGAAGAGGAATCAGGTCTTAAGATGACATTGCAGATGGAACTACTTCCCAGATGATGACAATGGATATATAGTAGAGGTCAGCTAGAAATGGGAATTAGACTTTTCTCCTTCTCCCCCCACTGGGGGGCATGGCTTTTTCTGAAGTGTATTAAGGTACCTGAACTGATCTTGTAGGACTAAATCCTTCCCACAGGTCCATAGGCCCTGCACAGGAAATGGCTGAGGAAGGAATCGTTCCTTTAGACTTCTCAGAGATTGCAATAGTCCTTGTCACTCCTCATAGTAGAGAGGTCCGTTGGCAGTCTCAATAACTACAAGGCTCCAGCAGTTTTCAGTGTGTTTAACTGTGAAAAGCAGGCATAATTAGTATGGTGGTGTTAATGGATCCAACTGCAGGAGCCTTATCTACATTAGGGCTTCCACCTGTAGCACTGATATTAGCACTGGTGGGGATCTTTTTGTAAATTTTCCCAGTGTAGGTTAGGACTGAATAGCTCTGAATTTACTCTCCTGTGGCTTGTCAGTAGTTAAATCTCTGAATCTGTTCTGAAATCCCCCTGGATGCTGAAAATCAGTGAATCTAGATAATGAGTTTTCTTACTGATACATATTAAACTCTGCAGGCTAGCAAAATATACTTTAGTCCCACTTCATTTCATAACAGCTGACATTGTACATTGGTCTTTTCAAGGGGTTTTTATCCTCTGGGAAATATCTTTGTAAACTAGTATATATTTTTATGAATACATCTTCTTTTATTTGTACCATTATAAGAGACTGTTATCTTTTAAATCGCTCAAGGGACCAGATGTTTGTATGTTTTCATTTTATTTAGTACCTTAGCTTAAGAATGGTTGCACTATATTATAAATGCTGTTATTTTCCATTCACTATTTTATTATGTACATCAAGTGCCACCTACTGGATAGGTGGAATTTTGCATGCATTTGGTTTTGGGTTTTTTCCTCATCTGATGGCTATATTGTATGCCAATTATTCTATGCAGTGAAACATGTTCTGTTCACTCAAGGGACTGTTGAACTGATTACTTAACAGCAGTGATTGGAGCAGATCTGTATTTACTGCATTCAGAGATACTGTGGAGCAGTCTTAAGATAGGAAGCTGCTTAATAAATAGCACTGGTTGCAGAAAAAAAAGTGGAATTTGTAAGTTTGGTGTGTGGGTCATATTATTCATTGTTTATGAGTAGTCCCAGCACTGTTATTTTGCTGGTGATTAAAACTGCTCAGAAAATTTTCTGTCTTGCAAAAAAGTTTGAGATATATATTTTTTTAAAATGTTCTGAATAAGGCCAAGAAGTCAAGATGTTGAACATTTTCATGAAACAATATTCTGAACACCTTTTAATTTGAGTCAGTCACAACATTTCAAGTTGATTTCAACTATTTAAAAAAAACTTTATAGAAAATAAAGTAAATTCAAAACCCAAAATCATTTTGAAATAAAAAAAGTGCAATTTTCCATTGTGAAAATTTCAAAATTAGACTATGGCATTTTAAAACAGTTTTTAAAGTTTTTTTTCTAAATAAAATTTTGTAAAAAATGCTACAATTTTACAAAAAGAGGTTCAATTGAAACCACATTTTTTAATGGAAAACTGTTTTGACAAAAATATTTCAATCTGCTCTACTGGTCAGTGTGTTCCTGAGTCCTGAAATTCTCATTGATTTTTTTGTACACAAGATTTTTGTCCAAAAATATGAACCAGAGAGTGTGTCACTAACCAGAACATTTGTTGTTTTGCTTTTAGATCGAGATTTTTAAAGATTAGGTGTTGCATTGTTGAGCGCAGCAACATCTATCTGCTTTAGGAGCCTAAATCTCATTTTCAGAATGTATTTTGGAATTCAAGAGCCCAAATCCCTTTTGAAAATGAGATTTAGGCTCTTAAATCAGATAGATGTTACTGTGCTCAGTGTTGCAACATCTAAATATCTTTTTTTAAAAATTGGGCCTTTGTCCCTCTGAGTAGGATTTTCAAAAGAGCTGAGCACTGACATAATTCTATTCTTAATGACGCAGCTGTTTTTAAGGGGCGCAGAGTTAGGCAATCGCTGAGTGCTTTGGAAAACTCCACTCTCAGTCAATGAATAACGACAAAAATCATGTGAGTTTAGATGCCCAATCTCACACCACAAAAGACAAAAAATAATAACTGAAGTGAACAGTTTGCAAATAATCCATAAAGATGAAATTTATTTGTGTAATGAATACTTAATGTGAATGGATGAATATGAGGGAATACATTAGTAGACGTTAGGATCTTTTTGAAAATATTTTGTAAATAGAAAAAAGACTAAATTCGTCCAACAAATTTCCAACCATTAGTTTGACCAGCTCTATTGAAAATGTGGTCTTCTGTGTCCAGAGATCACTGATAATGACATCAAAAATAGCAACCATGAATGGGTAGGTACTTAATAGAACTGCACATATGTTTGCAGATAATTTTGCAATGTATACCACCTTATATCTGAAAATATGAAGGTGTGGTGTGTGTGGTATCTCACACTTAGTCCGAGCAAGCTGAATGTAGTAAAGAGAGCCTGGAGCACTGGACCTAGTACAAGACCTGAAGACTGAACCAGAAGCTGTGAACCAAGATCAGGCCTTGTATTAAAACAAATGCTTAAAAGTTCACTGTCCAGTGCATGAACTTGGCAAGGATAGTGCTAGCATTGCTAAAACACAAGCACTCCTAAGACATACCAGGTTCTGGGTATGTATGTAAACAGTCCAGAGGGCTAGCACAGGTACACTCTAACCTAGTACAAGATAAGAAGGATTGACACAAGTGACACAAAGGCATGTTTTGCCCAAGAGAACAGGATCAAGGTACAAGGAGATGTAATGAGCAGATGTCATGAAATGCATAAAATGGTACATAAGTTGTTTGTCTCAATTTATACATGTCAGGGTACCATGCCTTAACCCTTTGTGTGGCTGAGGCGACAGCAGAAATTCCTGCTGCTGACTGAGCCGTTCTTTGCCACAGGGCACTCAGCTGTTAGTGTACGCGTAGCTCCTTTGGGATACTATGGCTGTGCCAAAAGGGCAATGAACCTGGCTGAGTGCCTTTGTCACCGAACCATGTCTGTGGTCTTTCTGTATGATTGACATCGAGGTCTGCTGAATTAGCAGGCTGTACTGTCTGATAACACTGGAGCTCCAAGAACAGGAGCACTGAGCAGTTGTAACAGCTTAGAAGCCTTGACAATGTTACCATTGCAATGGCATTCCAGCCTTCTACTTTTAACACTGGGGTGTAAAATCTACCCTAAACTGAGGGTACATCTACACTACGGGATAATTCCGATTTTACATAAACCGGTTTTATAAAACAGATTGTATAAAGTTGAGTGCACGCGGCCACACTAAGCACATTAATTCGGCGGTGTGCGTCCATGGTCCGAGGCTAGCGTCGATTTCCGGATCGTTGCACTGTGGGTAGCTATTCCGTAGCTATCCCATAGTTCCTGCAGTCTCCCCCGCCCCTTAGAATTCTGGGTTGAGAGCCCAATGGCTGATGGGTCAAAAATCGTTGTCGCGGGTGTTTCTGGGTAAATGTTGTCAGTCATTCCTTCCTCCGGGAAAGCAACGGCAGACAATCATTTTGCGCCCTTTTCCCCTGGATTGTCCTGGCAGATGCCATACATGGCAACCATGGAGCCCATTCAGCTTTTTTTCTTTACAGTCACCGTATGTGTACTGGATGCCGTGGACAGAGGCGATACTCCAGCACTACACAGCAGCATTCATTTGCTTTTGCATGATAGCAGAGATGGTTACCAGTCATTCTGTACCATCTGCTGCCAGGGTAATTTGGCAATGAGATGATGGTTATCTATCCTTCTGTGCTGTCTGCTGCTATCATGAGTGCCCCTGGCTGAGGTCGGCCGGGGGCACAAAAACAAAACTGGGAATGACTCCCTGAGTCAATCCCTCCTTTATGGTTTCTAAAAATAGAGTCAGTCCTGCCTAGAATTTGGGACAAGTGTACTAGAGAAGCAGTTTATCAGAGAGTACAGCTGCTCCGTGTCAGATCCCACAGAAATGATGAGCTACATGCCATTCACGGGGGGTGCCCCTGCAACAACCCCACCTGTTGCTTCCCTCCTCCCCCAACCTTCCTGGGCTACCGTAGCATTGTCCCCCCCCATTTGTGTCATGACGTTATAAAGAATGCAGGAATAAGAAACAGTGACTTGTTAGTGAGATAAAATGAGGGGAAGGCAGCCTCCCCGTGCTATGACAGTCCAGGCAGGACATTAAGCGGTGCAGGGGAGAGGAGCTCAGCATCCCGCTGCTATGATAGTCCAGGCAGTACAGAATCTTTTCTTTACACCATAAA
Organism: Gopherus evgoodei; assembly: GCF_007399415.2. Classification (NCBI taxonomy): domain Eukaryota; kingdom Metazoa; phylum Chordata; order Testudines; family Testudinidae; genus Gopherus; species Gopherus evgoodei. Next base: position 228,996,601 of record NC_044322.1, read on the forward strand.
GGGAGAGAGCTGATGGAGCTCAGCCCCCCGTTGCTATGATGCAGACGGTTACCAGCCGTTCTGTACCATCTACTGGGAATGACCAGGAATCATTCCTATTTTTACCCAGACGCCCCTGAGACCAGCCAGGGGTATTCAGCAGTTATCAAGCATGTACCGTCTGCCACCGGGAGGGGGGGGGAGAGGAGCAGATACTGCTCTTCACTGCTGCAGCATCGCGTCTACCAGCAGCATTCAGTAGACATAGGGTGACATTGAAAAAAGTCAAGAATGATTTCTTTCCCTTTTCTTTCACGTGGGGGGGGGAGGGAGTAAATTGATGAGCTATTCCCTGAACCACGCCAGACAATGTGTTTGACCTTACAGGCACTGGGAGCTCAGTCAAGAATGCAAATACTTTTCAGAGACTGCTGTGGACTGTGGGATAGCTGGAGTCCTCAGTACCCCCTCCCTCCCTCCGTGAGCATCCGTTTGAGTCTCTGGCTTCCCGTTACGCTTGTCACGCAGCACTGTGTAGCCTGTAGATTTTTTTCAAATGCTTTGGCATTTCATCTTCTGTAACGGAGCTCTGATAGAACAGATTTGTTTCCCCATACAGCGATCAGATTCAGTATCTCTCGTACGGTCCATGCTGGAGCTCTTTTTGGATTTGGGACTGCATTGCTACCCGTGCTGATCAGAGCTCCACACTGGGCAAACAGGAAATGAAAATCAAAATTTCGTGGGGCTTTTCCTGTTTACCGGGCCACTGCATCTGAGCTGAGATTGCTGTCCGGAGTGGTCACAGTGATGCACTATGGGATACCGCCCGGAGGCCAATACAGTCGATTTGCTGCCACACTAACCCTAATCTGATATGGTAATACCAATTTTAGCGCTACTCTTCTCGTTGGGGAGGAGTACAGAAACCGATATAAAGAGCCCTTTATATCGATATAAAGGGCCTCGTAGTTTGGACGGGTACAGCATTAAATCGGTTTAACGCTGCTAAAATTGGTTTAAACGCATAGTGTAGACCAAGCCTAACATGCCATGCACCAGGCGTCTGTCTGGACACTGCTGCTTTCCACTCATAATTCACTAGTGCCCTTTGATCTACCCTGCTTCAAAATAGGAGTAGATTAGAGCATGCTGAGAGACTGTTAGTACATGGCAGCAGCATGTACATGGACAATTAATGTTCATCAGGCTAATGCAGGATAGGCACTTCAGCTTGCTGTGGACAAAGGGAATGTCGATGCTGCATCTGACAATGTGCTTCATAGAATATCAGGGTTGGAAGGGACCTCAGGAGGTCATCTAGTCCAACCCCCTTCTCAAAGTAGGACCAGTCCCCAGAGAGATTTTTACCCGAGTTCTGTAGATGGACCCCTCAAGGATTGAACTCACAGCCCTGGGTTTAGCAGGCCAATAAGACAGACACACAATAGCTGTGCTCAAAAAATAGTAGCTTTGCACTAAAAATAACAGCATAGCCAGGGTGGACGGGGGTGTGGCTCAGGTTAGCTGCCCATGTACATATCCAAGAGGTCTCAGTGGGTTTGTACTCTGGCAGCTAAGGCAAGCTGCTGCCACTGTTATCTAGACATACTCTTAATGTCCAGGTAGATAAGCCATAAGTTTATCACCAGAACATAATTACCTAGGATTGAAATTACAGGTAGAATAGGCAGACTAAGGAAAGAAAAAATCAGCATGAAACTCTAGATTAAATAAAGGAATCTTTGAGTGGGTTTGTCAAGGACTGTTATTAAATCAATCAAATAAACAAAACTAGTTATGGTCTTGTTCATGGGGAGGAAAACATGACCAAAGTCACAAATTTAGAGTGTAAAATGCCAAGTAAGGTCTGGTCTACAGTAGAAAATTTAGTTTGGCATAACTATATCACTCAGGTATGAAAAATCCACACCCCAAGAGGTTGGCTTAACTACAACAAAGTCCCCATATAGACAGTTGTAAGTAGCTACCCCCTCTTTCGGAGGTGGATCACCTATGCTGATGGGGAAACCCCGCTCATCAGCATAGGCAGTATCTACACTGAAGTGTTACAGCAGCTCAGTTGCAGAGTTTTAAGTGTAGACAAGCTTTTATATTATTAGGAGGCTAGCTCTTTGACAAGTATAAATCAACATAACTCCACTGAAGTTGATAAGGTTTCAAATGACCTAAGGGAGTTAGGTACCAATCTTCTTGAATTTCAATGGTAGTTTGGCCCCTTTGAAAATCTGAGCCTAAATCAAATGATATTTTGTGTTCAGTTGACGATTTTGACAGGTCAGTCAGCTATGCTTTGCTCTCTTCAAATCAAAAAATGCTAATTTGTCTAAACCCAAACTGTTCACGAAACATGGTCACTTTCAATGAATTGCCCAATGCAATTTTTTTAAAAAAGGCGGATTTGTCAAAATATTTCATTTTGAATTTTTTCTAAATGTAAAATCTTGTTTTGAAATGACTTTTCATTTTGAAATTTAAATTAGTTAGACTAAAAAAGGTTTTAAAAAAAGAAAATTGATCAAAATCAAAACAGTTTTGATTGACTCAAACCAAAATATAGATCTATATTAGGTGTTTTTATTTGCAAAAAATTCAAGATATTGACTTTTTTTTTTTTTTTTTTGGAACTCTTGAAAATTTTTGTGGGAGAGGAAAACTGTTTCCCTCCCAGCTGAAGATAGAATCACCTCTGTACTCCTACTCACTAAACCCATTTCTACATTTAAGGGTCACAATAGCTCATTTTGGCTGCAGCCTTGCACTGGGAGCTCATATTCAGTTGCTTTTCCACTATTACCTCTAGGTATACCCTGAATTCCCTGTTCCTAGATGTAAAACATTTCATATGGCTTTATTAAAACATATTTTATTAAATGGACCCAGTTGACCAAGTGATCCAGATTACTCTGTGTGATGCTCTGTCCTTACCATTATCTACCATTCCACCAATCTTTGTATCATCAGCGAATTTAATCTGCAATGCATGTTTTTTTAATTTGTTTCTCAATCAGTAATGAAAATTTTTGAATTTTTCAGTACTGGTACTGATCCTTACAGAACCCCACTAGAAACATTCCCATTTGATAATGCTTCCTCAGTGGCAACTATTTTTTTTTGTTATTTGTCATCTATCCAGTTCTCAATCTTCATGTGCTTTACTGATACTATATAATATTATTTTTTTTAAAATCAGAGTGTTGTGTGGTATTAAATCAAATGCCTTACAAAGTCTAAGTATATTACATCTAAGCAGTTACCTCTATCAACCAAACTTGTAATCTCCTCAAAGAATAAAATCAGGTTTGCTTTACAAGAATTTTTTATTCCATAAAACCACATTGACTAGCATTATCCTTCAATTCTTTATCAACTTAATTCTGTATCAGCTTTTCCATTGTTTTGCTCAGGGCTGATGTCAGGCTGGTTGGTCTAAAGAACCTGTTTCCTCCTGCTTGTGCTTTTTTAAATATTAGCACTTTTACAGTCTTCAGGGTTTTCCCTGGTATTCCAAGATTTATTAAAAATAAACATTGGCAGGCATGACATCTCCTCAGGCAACTCTAGTAGGACCCTTGGGTGCAAGTTAGCCATGCCTGCTGATTTAAAACTGTTTCTCCCAAGTAGAGGTTGTTTCACATTGTCCTTAGTTGCTAATGGACTGGACAGTACTTTACAATCTCAGGTAATCTGTTGGGCTGTATTACCATTGATTAACCAGTTATGAAAACATGGCTTCATAAACTATTTATAAATTTAACCTTAACAAAAAGTGTGACCCGAACGGTAATATATAAGGAGAAAAAACATTGACCTGTTTGCTGAGGAGATGGAACAGAGAAATGGTGTGGAGGACATGATTTAGGAAATGTTTGGGAAGCCCTTACAATATACGCTTTTTGATTAATAATTGGCTATGTCTCATAGGAGAAATAGACAAAGTGCTATTTCTGCAACTAGACTTGGGAGACCTTAAAGAGACATTTTTGGACCTTATTCAATAGAAAGAATAATAATATCTAACTCTTATATTGCACTTTACAAAAAGTGTCTGTATCATTATCCTTATTTTAAAGAAGGGGAAACTGAGGCCTGGGATGTTAAACAATTTGTCAATGTTAAACAAACAGGTCAGTGCTAGAACCAGTAATAGAATCCATGTCTCTTCATTCCCAGTACAGTGTTGTATCCTCTTGGTTTTCCTGCCTCTAATTCTTCTCTGTGTAGAAAGAGACATATATAATCCCACTAGAAGTTAATTAAAATAAATAGGTGCTCTTTATTTACTTTTCAGCCCCTCTACAGTCCTTCTCAAGACAGTAATGTTTAGTGTTCTATGCTCATACATTATATACATATTTCCCATCTTTCAATAGTAGGGGTTGAATCATGGCCACTTGTGTCATAAACAGATAAGTAAGAGTTAATAGAACAGGAGTACTTCATGTCTCTTTTGCCTGTAAAGGGTTAACAAGTTCAGTGAACCTCGCTGTCACCTGACCAGAGGACCAATCAGGGGACAGGATACTTTCAAATCTTGAAGGAGGGAAGTTTTTGTGTGTGCTGTTAGTGTTTGGTTGTTGTTCTCTCTGGGGTCTGAGAGTGGCCGGACATGCAACCAGGTTTCTCTCCAATCTCTCTGATACAGCCTCTTATATCTCCAGAATAGTAAGTAATGGGGAGTTAAGGCGAGTTAGGCTTATGTTTGTTTTCTTTATTTGCAAATGTGTATTTGGCTGGAAGGAGTTCAAATTTGCATTTTGCTGAAAGGATTTTAATTTGTACTTGTATACTTAGGCTGGGAGGGTATTCCCAGTGTCTATAGCTGAAAGACCCTGTAACATATTCCATCTTAACTTTACAAAGATAATTTTTACTGTTTTTTCTTTCTTTAATTAAAAGCTTTTCTTGTTTAAGAACCTGATTTTTTTTTATTCTGGTGAGACCCCAGGGGACTGGGTCTGGATCCACCAGGGAATTGGTGGGGAGAAGGGAGAGAGAAAGGTTAATTTTCTCTCTGTGTTAGGATTACTTTCTCTTTCAGGGAGAGTCTGGGAGGGGGAGAGAGAAGGAGGGGGGAAGGTGAATTTTCCTCTCTGTTTTAAGATTCAAGGAGCTTGAATCACAGTGATCTTCCAGGGTAACCCAGGGAGGGGAAGCCTGGGAGAGGCAATGGTGAGGGAAAGGGTTTACTTTCCTTGTGTTAAGATCCAGAGGGTCTGGGTCTTGGGGGTCCCCAGGCAAGGTTTTAGGGGGACCAGAGTGTACCAGACCCTGGAATTCCTGGTTGGTGGCAGCGCTATAAGTACTAAGCTGGTAATTGAGCTTAGAGGAATTCATGCTGGTACCCCATCTTTTGGACACTAAGGTTCAGAGTGGGGGGTTATACCATGACAACTTGTAATGGAGGTTTGCTGTTATGGAGAACCCTTCCACTCCATGCCACAACATTCAGGAAGGAATTAATCCTTGGTTGGCTGTGATAGCCATGGTAGCTCAAGGGAGGAAGTCGGGCCAGTAGCTACTACTATCTTAGATGGGCTATGTATGGGCATGGTATTCCCATAACCAACAGTGCCTGAACCCCAATCTGTGGCTGTAGGGCTGGGCTGAGTGGAGGGCAGATTACACATGTTCTAAAGGCACAGTGCTCTCTCTAGAACACTGGAGGCGTTATCTGCTTCTGATTGCCACTACCTCAATGCCTCTGAGAATAAACATTCTCGCTCTACGTCTCCTCCCTTCTTTTGTCCAGCACAGAGCCCCCTATAACAGTTGTATCTTGTCCCAAAGGATTTTGAGGCTGTCACTCCACTGCATATTTAATAAGACTGAATATAACTTCTTATAATGTGTTGAACACAGGTCATTCCCCCTACTCTTTTGTTTGCAGCCTTTCTAGTTGATACAAAGCTGTTAAAATGCAGAATGCTGAAAAGGTCACACTTCTACTACATGCTTTACTGAATGAATCATGCATGTGCAGTTCCATGATAACTCATCAATACAAGAGAGAAGAGACAGTATGAAATCATCTTATGTTCATTACATTATCAGGATTATGTTTTCAAGGTTGTCTTCATTGGCTACTGAAATGAAGAAGGAACACAATTCTTTTGCAATGGTTAATGATGCAGAGATGGCAGAGACATGTCTGTGGTGTGTAGACCTTCCTAAAATCTGGAAAATGCACAGAACATCAGAACGTTCCAGGATAAATTGATTCAGAAAGTTTAGATTCTCATAGGAATAACAGACTGACTGAAAAGGACTAGAAAAATAGGTTCTGATGGGTACAAGTGTTGTTAGTAGCTACCGATGTGGTGCTCCGCTCTTGTTCGATGATGATAACAGTCGGCTGCATGTGTGTTCCCGTCTAGTGCTGCCCTGGCTCTGTGCAGATAGCTGACACAGCAAACCCCAAGCAAACCCCCAAAGACCACAGACTCTAGTAAGGTACGAAGGAACTCGAGCCAGGTTTATTGTCAAACGAAGCACAGTAATAGTTTCCTGTAGACTCTACAAGACATACTACAAATATGTGCCTCCTGGCAATGGACACAGCTGAGTCAGTGGCGGGACTTTCCACTGCCCCCTAGGCTGGACAAAGATACGCACTCCGGAACCTACTTTTATACAGTTACAGGACAGATTACTCATCCCTACTGAGGTACAGCCCCTTGGCTCATTAGGTGCTGTCTCCCCATTGATCAGGTTGTTCCAGACATACAGATCTATCCATCATGCTGTCCTGTCTTTAAGATGCACCTGCCTGTTCCTTGTTATGTCTATGGAGTGTCCTGAAGTCATCTTGGCACAAGTTCCTCTTCTCGCTACTTCTGTGAGTGAGGCCTGCCTCAGACTCACAGCCCAGCTTTTCTTAGCAATGCCTGGAAGTACTTTGATTCAGGCTTCAGACCAGGCCTCTGACACAAGAGTTTATGTTTCAGGGCCTCATCTTACTACAACAAGAATTGGGTTCAGTTATTATCATTCATCTGCAGTGTGGAGAATAATCTGTCAGAAGAATTAATTTCTGACAGTGCATGATGTCTTTGCAATTCTGATGGAGATTTGAATACCTGTCATCATCCGTTAAATAGAGCAGCATGATCAAGTGTTTTGCCAGTTTTGTCATTTGAGTAGTGGCCAAGGTTTTCAAAAATGAAAGTCTAAAGTTAGGTGTGACAGAGCTAGGTGGGAATTTTTGAATGAACTCTTTTTTTCACAGGCAAATGCTGATTCACCAAAATTGAAATGGTGTGAAAGAAGGGGCAGTTTTGATGAAACTCTCAGCTCAAATATTTTTTGGGGGAAAAAAAGTTTTGAAATTATTGTCCCATTTTAACAATTTCAAACTGGAAAGTTTCAGGGTGTTTTTTAGTCAAAATGACCTATTGTTTAGAAATGTTAGTAAATTTAGACTTTTAAAGAAATTAGAGAGAGAGAACCTAAAAAAAGGTTCTGATGACTTTAACTGATTTTCATGTTTATTTTTATTATTATTTTGAATTTATGACTATTTTTAAAACTTTGACTTTTGTCCTGATTCAGGACTGGACATTTTTTAAATAGCTCACAATTTTTCACAGGACAGGAAAACTATTAAATATTCCTTCCTGCTTCAGGATCCAATTCATTAAGGTACTTAAGCACGTGAATAACTTTAAGCACATGAGTAATCCCTCTGAAGTCAATGGGAATGCTCAATTTCCTAAAGTTATTCTACATGCTTAAGTGCATTGCTGAATCTAGGGTTGAGAGATTTCCTTGGTGGATTTCATTTACTTTGAAAAAATGCTTTTTTTAGTAAATTTCTCAGTTGCTTCAATACATCCTAGTAAACTTTCACTTTTTTTATAAGATTAAATCCACACCCCATCACTGAGAATGACTATCTTGCATGGCCAGTGGGAAGAACAGGGGAGGGAGAAGTGCAAGGAGGAATCCTTCACGTATCTAAAGCTGCAAAGTAATAGCTTCTGCTGAGCACTCTACTATCAGTCCACTGCCTGGAGTGGCCTCCGTGGCAGTAGTGTATGTTCTGCATGAGGGCTGGTTGGGGAAAAAAAAATCCATTTTGTAAAAAATGTTGAGGTTTTGATATTTTTCAGTCTGATGTAGAATGTAAACTACTGCTCTCATTTTTTCACAAAAGGTCTTTTATCCTACTTTCTTTGAATAGCCAAGTGGTTAGGGTACTAGTCTGGAATGTGGGAAAACTAGATTATAGTCTCACCTCTTCCTGATTTGGAACTGGGATTTGAACCTGGATCTCCCTAAGCAGTCTTGTGCTTGCCTAATGAACATTTAATAATTTATACAAAGTAGAACACCTTAAGGAGGGAACTTGTCTGGGATGTGGGAGAGCCAGCTTCAAGTCTCTGATTTGAAGCAGGGACTCAAATTTTCTGTCTCATGTCCCCAAGTAATATCCTAACCACTATATTATGATGGGCTATTTTCAGTCTCTGGTTCTCTATCCTGGACCTGAGAAACCTTCCCAAGGGAAACTTCATTGAAACTGCTGTGTTTCCACAAAATGTTCTGACAAAAAGGCATTTCTGACTGGAAAAAAGTATGGTTGAATTTTTTTTCACCAGCTCTACTCCACATACACCATTCAAAGAATGGGAGTGGGTGGATAGGGAAGAGGCCATACCAATCACTCTCTGTGTAAAGAGGAGGGGAACACTTGCCAGATAGGTACTTTCTTCTTTTATAATGCAAGTTGCCACACTGCTTGTGGTGAATGTTTTAAAGAGTTCCTCTCTAGCCATGAGTATGTATTGTATTATTATTAGTTATACATTGATGCTTGTCTGTCTCACTGTCCTCCTGAGATCAGGATTGTCCGCAGTTGCAAAAGGCAATGTTTATGGCAGTGCTCGGAGCGTGTGTGTGTGTGAATAGGTAAGAGGCTGTACTATACTGTCCTCTATCTACTGCCTGATTAAATGGGGTGAGGGAGTAAATAGAAGATGGGGGCAGAATTTGACAATACTTTTTGACTGAGTTAGGCATTGAGTCACTGAGACCAATGTGAAAGCTTGGTTCAGTACCTTGATTTCAGATTCAGGTACCTGCTGCCCCATATGCTCAACCATCTTTTTCTTTTTTCTCTCCCACCCCCAGTGCCCCTGACCTATGGAACCAACCTCCTTAAGCCAATCTGAAAGCTTCCCCTGTCCTTTCAAATCTCTCCTCTCCATTTGTTTGTTTTTTCGCTATCTGTTGTCCCTCATCAGACAAAAAGCTCTTTGGGGAGCTGGACTGGCTTTTCTATTACATGTGTGCACACAGTGGGACCATGAGCAGGCCCTCTAATTGCTCCTGTATTGAAAGTAATCATAGAATGCCAGAATTGGAAGGGACCTCAGGAGGTCATCTAGGCCAACCCCCTGCTCAAAGCAGGACCAATCCCCACACAGATTTTTGCCCTAGATCGTTAAATGGCCACCTTAAGGACTGAAGTCTCAACCCTGGGTTTAGCTAGCTAATGCTCAAACCACTGAGCTATCCCTTCCTCCATGTTGGTCTGTTTTGATATAATCACTGTATTCTATTCCTGAAGTTCAAGCAGCAGATGCCCCATATGAATACCACAACCAGAGTGAAAATAGTAGAGGGGTATTCAAACATCCTAGATTACACTAGAGCTGTTCTCTTTTTTTTTTCTTCTTTTTTTAAATGCCTGGAAAACTCAGAATCTGCATTATATCATCTGAGCAATATCTCAGTTCTGACTAATGCCCCAAAATAGCTGGGAGGAGTACATGGCATGAGAGTATTTGTGTTTTAAGCTTTCCAGGCAAAGTAAATTTAACAGATTCCCGAGAGAAGCAGGTGGGAAGTGGGCTGGGGGAGGGGGAAGGCAAGAGAGATTCCATAAGTGTACAATATTCCTACTAAATAGAGCGAATCAGGCTTGGGAAAACCACTTTATAAGTAAATATGGTTTTTATTTGACAGGAAAGGTCAGCACTTATGCAAACTTAAGACAAGCCAAGAAAAACTTAAGGAGGAGAGAAAGCAAATCAAGCTATGATTGCAGGTCCTGCAATATATAATATTTAATTATATGTGTTTGGGGGAAGGAGTTGCATGAAATTACAACATTGTCTGAGGGAGAGAGTTGTCCATACAGAGCTCTGTAGATCTTGATTTTTAGTGTCTTATTTTCTAGGTTTTGATTTACCGTAATCAGCTTTCTTCTGGATATCGTCCACCTATGTAGCAGGGAAGAACAATTCCCTCCAGTGCAGGAATTATAGGGTGGAACTCTATGGTCTGTGTCATGCAGCACGTCAAGTGAGAGTATCATAATTTCCTCCAACTCTGTTCTTTAGCTGTTGTTATTGAGGGAAGGCTTATGCAAAAAGATATCTCACACCACGCTTTCTAGAGGGCAAAATCTGAGCTCTTTTTGATCCTTGCCACCATGAATGTTTGGCCACAAGAGATTATTCCTGGGCACTTTCTGCTGAGCTGGGGAGTTGAGGGGAATTGGTTGGTGCCTCTCTCTGTGTGATTTGTGAGTAGCTCTTGGAGCATTCATGCAATCTCTCTGAGTGTGGGGCTCCACATGTTGTTGTGCTGAGTGATAACAGCGCCTGGCAAAATTTGCTGCTTGTCACTAGCAAAGCATTGTGAGAGACAGCCCAGGCTGGAAAATTAAGGGGGCACAGCAGTACACCAGTTCCAGGTTGCACCCCAGCCCGTGGATTCCATCACATCCATGTGGTATGGATCTTGGTGATGGCTGATCACCAAGAGCTACAGGCAGCACGAGGTATGATGTGTGAAGGTTAAGGGATCCTAAAGACCAATGGAAGATGAGATAGTGGCACTAATAAGGGGACAGACAAATGGTATTGGTTTCTAATGTATCTTGTGGACTCGCACTGGCCAAAGGGCAGGAATGGCCCCATAGAGAATTACCTCCTTCTTGAACCCATGCACCTCAAGAGCTTTCAGTTTTGGGGGCTGAGCAGCATAGTAATGAGATATCAAACCAGATCTATAGTTGTATGTAGTTATAGATGGGGAGGAAAGTGATTCCTTCACAGGTTACTAAGTTGCCTTGTTCAAAGGTTCAGATTGACCTTTTATGGTAGGCCTGGCAAAAGAGACAGATTGGCGTGTAAACCATATCATTGGAAGGATTTAAGGCTGGATACTCGTACAGATGACCATCTGTATTTTTTGGCTAAAGGTCTGCCAAGAAGTAATTGATTTGTCTATTGTTTTGAATGATGGATGATATCATCAAGGGAGATCCTGAAAGTACCTCAAGTTCCCCTTCTCCTAATAGATATCCTCATTGTAGATAGTTTGGGTGGACATCCTTTGGCTACTAGAATACAAAGCAAGTGGGGAGTCAGACTAACTGAAAGCAGTAGTGTTCCTCCTACTCACACCAGGTCTGATTTTGGTACAATATTTCAGATGCAGTGACATACAGCATAGAACCTTAACATACAAGACCAAAAACAGAGAGAGACAAAGCAGTCTGCTCCCCAAAAGAGATAGGCACAACTTACTCCAACTTGCTTTAAGCTGGCTGTCGGCTAAAAGACTGAGATCTTATAATTCCACCCAGAGCCCCCTCATCTGCAGTCAGGACCAGAAAACCCCTGAGGATGTAAAGTGATAGCACATAATTTTATACATTTTAACACACCTGATTACTTTGTTGAATCTCCCAAATCTTCTCTCCCTGTAGCTTATAAATATACTAAATTAATTATTTTTTAAATCCCTGGGAGACGATTTTTCACAGTTGAAATCTAATGTGGAAGTGTAACCCACACTCCTTCTGGGTATGGTAGTCTGTCCTATCTAGTGGCACAGAGACCACTTAGGGAGAGAGAGTCTGCTCTACAGCCTTAGCTAACAGCCCATTGGCTTTTAGCTCATGCAGTAGAGGCTCATTCACTGAGCACCCGAGGTCTAAGGTTCGATTCTGCCTGACAACGACCAAGGTCTGATGGTGTTATAGAAGTCATTTAAAGCTTACTAACTTTTCACTTGAAAACATACTCGTTCTTCTCTGCAGCCATAACATTTCCAGCTGTGATCTTTTCCAAGCTGGGTTAGACTTGATCATTGCTTGGAAAGGATACTGCATGGAAAACTAGCTTGCTGCATGAAGCTATTTGTCATGGTGGTGCATCAGGTGCCACTTTCCCCACAGGTGCATCAATGGCCGAAGATGGCTTTGAAAGCTGCTGGAGACACTTTGCTCACCCAGATCCCCTTCGAACCTGCCTGCCTGGTTGGTTGGGCCTGATTCTCATTTACAGTAAGGCCCCTATTACATGCCACTGGCAGAGCCATGTGGCTTTAATGTAAATGCATGAAAACCTTAGGACCAGAAGACTTAGAAGGATAGAACATTCTGCTCCTTCTACAGGGGAAAAGCCAGACCCGATCAGACTCATTTGCATGGATTATTATGTTGTTTACCCATAATTCCACCTACTGAGTTTTGTTGCTTTGGTTGGAACGTTATGTTTTGATTGTATAAATGATAAAATAATATTTATTATTATGGTATTTGTGATAGACATAGGAATCTTGTGGTGTGTGCCCTGCAGCACGTGAATCACAGATTACAGGTGGTGGACTTTCATAACAAAACTCAGGCTCAATAGGGGTGGGTCGTGTCGTAGAGATCAGGAGTGGTGACTGTCCAAAGGTCCTGTCTGCTTTGATGTCTATACCTGGAGATTCTGCATGCTGTTTGGAGTTAACCTGCAGGATCAGCCTGAGGGTGATGTGGAGATAATTTTGCAATGAGGCCTGAATAGCCAGGTGATGGCAGAGCTGAACTGATTTCACAGTGAGACCCAAGTGAACCAGAAACCATTCAGACCTGACTGCATGGTGACCTGACAGGCAATGGTAGAGCAGAGCTAACTTCATAGTGTCCTAGTCCATCTGGTTGGTGAAAGCAGAACTAGACAAGGCAACCAAATGGTGGAGCAGTTCTGTTCAGACTGGCACAAACAGGCAGAGGAGAATTATACCTTAACAGAGGTGTAGCTGGATCTGAGAGTGGGGTTTTAGGCTGGTGGGTAGGATTTGTGGTAGGACTAAGAGTTCTGGCCCTCAGTAAGCTGGACAATTACTATTTGTAAATGTTGGGTTTGCTGGATGCCTGATGCACTGATTTGGGTTGCTCATTTTCTTCTGTATAAATATATGGAAGGTCTTTGCATTTCTTTTGACACGCCCCCTCCCCAAAATTAAATAATAATTATGGTTTCATGTTTCCAAGGACTGAGTAATTGTGAGAGGAGTAGGACGTGTGTGTGGGGAAACCTCTTACACAAGTGACATGGGAGGTTTTATATTTATTTCCCAGTCCCAGAAATAGGAGTACACATCTGGATGGGGGCTTGAGGTGCAGTTTTATTTATATATTTTAAAATAGACAGGCAGGACCTGGCCCTATTTGACACCTAGCAGAAGGGATATTGGAGATCTGAGCCCTTAAATTTCTCAGATATCAGTAATATTTCAGTCTTCTTGAAGTTCTCCTTCATTTTTTCTGCTCTGGTTCAGACCCGGTGAGAACTCTATTGATTCTTTGTTGCAGCTGTTATTGCAAGGCCATGTGGCCCTGAGTACTGGAAGTCACAAGGTGGTTCCATGAATCCAGCCTATTTTTGTTAGTAGAGTTAGCAGCTCCACTCCCCACCTCCCGGCTATCTGAGATGGTCCCAGTTCCTCCAGCCCTGGGAACTGTGTATGTGCTTGACTATGCTTTCCTCCTAATTAGTTTTCATGCTTTGGAGCTTTTAAATTAACTTTTTTTTTCTTGATTTCTGGACCCAAAACAACAACTACTAATAATAACGGTGGACAGTTTGCAGTGCAGTGCCCACTAATGGGACTGGAGTTACAGTAAATGTTCTGCTGTGCCTCACTGGTGTTAAGCAGATTTGATTCAAGATACAAGACAATGTAGTTATGTAGCTGGGATCCATTTATAAAGGAACTTTTTAGTCCTCTGTGCGTAGCCCAAGGTTACAGGATATACCCTGGGGAGTTTCCAAAGGGACCAGGAGGGAAGAAACTGATTATCTGTATCAGAGGGGTAGCCGTGTTAGTCTGGAACTGTAAAAGCAGCAAAGAATCATGTGGCACCTTATAGACTAACAGACATTTTGGAGCATGAGCTTTTGTGGGTGAATACCCACTTTGTCAGATGCAGGTGCATCTGACGAAGTGGGTATTCACCCATGAAAGCTCATGCTCCAAAATGTCTGTTAGTCTATAAGGTGCCACAGGATTCTTTGCTGATTATCTGTAGCCACTGAGAAGCTCTGGATCTCCTTTACCACTGTAAGTACACTTGATGTCTGCAATACTCCTTGCTGCTCATTTGTTGCCTCCTTTTCCTGCATGGGGAATGGTTGGTGGACCCACATAGGAGCAGATCCACCAGACATGCCCCACTAGTGCCCTGGCCCCCTCTTAAATACTCACTGGAGCACAGGAAAACTCATGGAGCACAGGCCCATTATATACAAGAGGGTTGTATCCCCCTTTAATTATAGTTCCCCCTTTGCCCATTACTCTCCCATTGCAGAACCATGTCGGGATGCTGCTTCTATACCAGGGTCGGGGAGGGTGCGGGGCTCAGGGGATGTCAGGAACTGCTCCCTAGTGAACATGGATGTAAATGAAAGGCCACAGTCAATGCTCATTGAAATAAACTGAAAGATTTCCATTCACGGCAATCAGTGTTGGATCTGGACTGAAGTGACAGGAATATCCAGATATATTTCAGTGCATTATAAAGTGCAGGTCGCCATTCTGGTTATCCTGAATCTCAGCTCAGCATGAAGTTGTTCTGTGATGAGGAGGGTGGGGCAGGGAAGGGCTTTAAAGGGTTTTCACTTGATTTCTGCAATAGCTGAACCAAGAACTATGATCACAACAGGCAGCCCGTAAAGTTCTCCTGCCTAGTTATTCTGAATAGCACAGCTGGCCATTCCAATTGATCTCTCTTAGATAACACATTCAGTCTTCAACAGCAGTGTTCAGATGATAAAAGCATCTAGGCCTGGTAGATTTTATTGGATTGCCTTTATTGTTGTTAGAGTTACAATAGCCGCTTATGATCAGATGTCCCAGTCTGGTCAGAACAGATCCAGCTATCCTGACTCTTTTCATAGTGTACCCATTAATATTGATTTTCTTTATGCTGTGATTCATGTAAGCTGCCAAGGAGCATTCAATAATAATGGTCTCTCTGATCTTTACATCAGTTGTACAATATGAATCGGAAATCTAGGAAATACTGGTTAATGCACAGATTTTTTTTATAGTCAAAGCAAATGATACTTTGTATGCAGGAAAAAAAAAAGAAATGTTCCGACTCTTTTTCACTTGTGCAGTCCCCACCCCACCCGCAACATTAGAATTCATTATAAAATTCCATTATTGGATTATCTTTGATTTCGCCTGAGCTGAGTTCCCTCGGGAATGCCAGAAGTGGGATAATGCAGCCTGGTGGAAGAGAGAGAGAGGCCTGAAGAGCTCTGTGTAGCTCAAAATCTTATCTCTCACCTGCAGAAGCTGGTCCCATAAAAGATATTACCTCACCCACCTTGTCTCTCTATAGAAGAAAATATATATTTAAAAACCAGAGGGCCAGCGGTAAGGGATGGGGTGCTGGATTTAGATTCGAATTTAAAATATACTCCCCTCTTCCCACCCCCAGCCCCCACGCTCACTGTATTTGAAATGAGACTGATGCACAGGCTCTGAATAGATCAGTAAGGAATTGTGCTCCCAGTAGGAAAATGTGTTAAAAAGTAAATAGGGTTCATTGATGCCCCCAAATGGATAGAAAATAGCCCAGGAGAAACATGTGGAGAGAATCTTCCAAGTTTGCCACAACTCACATCAAACACAGTTATGTTGGTATAAGGTGTTCTATATTGGTAAGGCTTATTTTGCTTTGCTGAATCAGAATAAGCTCTAATACTATAACTGTGTCTGCACTAGGGTTGTTTTTTTTTTGTTTTTTGTTTTGTTTTTTGCTGTTTTATCTAGGCCACTAGAGTTCAAGCAGCAAAACTTTTAAACGTAGAGAGAGTCTAAGACTGTCAATCAGTGAAAGAAAGGCAAACAAACACTATACATCTGCCCACATACTGACTGCATCAGCACTTCCTGTCCCATGAAAATTTACCATTCAATGCACCTATGTATTGGACCCCATAATTATGGTAGAGCCCCATGAGGGATTATTTTTTAATCCTACTCCCTCTATTATAGCAGTGGGCATGGGCAGTGCGTAAACTGCCAGCTGAGGGAGGCTAGCCCCCAGCCCGGCCCCTTCTGCCTGAGGCCCCGCCCCTCACTGGAACCTAGAGCTCCCCCACTGCAGCTGCTGGCCCTAGCCCTGGAGCGCCAGGACAGCAAACAGTGTGACCCCAGCCCCGGAGCGCTGAGAGGGCAGGCGGCGCAGCCCTAGCCCCTCGAGCCCTGGATCCAGACCTGGCTCTAGCACTAGCTTTCCAAGCCTGTGCGTGGGGCGGCCTTTTTCAAGGGGCAGCATTCTGGCCTTTCTTTTTTTTTTTTTTTTTTTGCTTCCGCGTTGGCACTCCAGCTTTTTTTTCTTTTTCTTTTTTGCTTTGGTGGAGCACTCCGTTCCCCCCTGCCTTGTTTTTGCTTGGGGTGGCAAAAATCTGGAGCCGACCCTACCTGGAGCGCTGGGAGGGCAGGTGGTTCAGCCGAAGCTGAGGCCACCACACAGGGGGCGCTTCAGAATGGGAAGCAAGAGGGGGCACTGGGGGCGGAGTGTGGGCAGGGCCACCTGGCTGTTTGGGGAGGCTTGACCCCTGCCAGCTTATGATGCCCGCCACCCATGGGAGTGGGTCCTGCTGGATTGTGGGATCCCAGTTCTGCTGCAGGGCTCTACACTCGTCCCATGCAGGGCTAAAAATTATGGCACATGTTTAAAATCTAACAAACGTTGATTAGATGTCCCCATGTCTTGCAGTTATTCTCTTGAAAGATAGCCCTGGGTTCTTTAACTTCTATCTGGCCAGACTGTATAGACAGGCATAACGGATATCAGCTTTAATGTCTCATTCAAAGGACAATACATTTTGCACTTGACACTGTAGGGAAGCTTTAGACAGAAAAGCATTCCAGTTTTCATCAACAGAAAAAATACAGTAGTGGTTTTGATAGTCTTTATTATCCATTTAGTTTGCAGAGTTGTACCATTTCAGTCCAGACCAGTGAGAGATTGTGTCACCACGTGCCCTGGAACCCTGAAAACACTCTAAACAAAGTGGTTATTATGTGGGGGGGGGGAGGCGGGAACAGTGGTTTTGTGACAGAGAAATATTACAAAGGGCATGTTATTTTGAAAGTGAAATAAAAGGCGCAAGCAATCTTGTCTAGTGAACCTGCAGCTGGCTAGCCAATCACATCCCATCTGAGTCAGATGGGCAATGGTCCTTTCATACTTAAAAATAAATCTCTGTGGGCCTCATCAAAGCTCACTCAAGTCAATGGGAGTCTTTTCAATGGCCTTTGGCTCAGGCCTTGTATATGGAACCACAAATAGGAGATTAGTCTCATTTTTTTCCATTCCTGTAGGAGATGAGGATATTTTGGGATTTGTCTCTCTTTTGAGCTAAGCTGCTGAATAGCCACATCAGCTCACTGATGTCCTCACAGTCCTATAGCCCTGTACTATTCTATTCTATATAGTATAGTATCTCAGTGCCTTCCAGTAGTACATTAAACAATGTGACTAACATCTGTCTTGTATGGTTTGTTCTCTTATCTGCTCACCAGGGGGAAATATTTAAAGCACAGTTCTGTTTTGTTACCTTCTTTTTTTTTAAGTACCTGTTGCAAAGGCATATTGAAGATATGCACTTTGTACTTGGATCAGAAAGTGGAGAGGTTTATGATGCTCCACAGTTGCTGTGGGAGTTAGTCCCACGGTCTGGGATTGGCCCCAAATAATGCTTTGCCTTCTGCATGGATCAGCTTTGCCCTTCTAGTAGAGAGTTGCAGACCACAGTCTTCACCTCAGCATTTTAGGCAATTTGATAGACATAGGTGCTGGAACTAGGGGTGCTGGGGGTGCTGCCACACCACCTGGCTTGAAGTGGTTTCCATCGTACCCAGGATTTACAGTTGGTTCAATAGCTCTCAGCACCCCCACGATGCAAATTGTTCCAGTGCCCCTGCTTGTAGATATCCTGGGCCCAGGCCAGAAAGCACACTGAAGATAAGGATGGAGACCTTGAACTTGATTTGCTATTTTTATGGGACACCTGGATAGAGAGTGCAGGACAGGTCTGAAGTGCACATGGTACCCTGTGTTGCTGAGGAAATGGAGCACCTCTATCAGTGCAATTCAGTCTTGTCCTGCTACCAAGTGCTCCATGGTAGACAATTGTCTTCTGATGCTGTGAAGCACCCAGCACACTATTTGATTCTACATAAATTAATACCAGTTCCAGGCCTGGGACCCCATTCAGCTCTGCTGTGTATACACCTCAAATGTGTTGCGAGGTGCCCACTAGTATTTTTGAGTAGAAATTGCCTGTCAGCTGACTTGCCTCTGGATAAAATTAGAAAATAACAAGTTTACAGACCTTCAGATGAATAAGAATAATCTCCTCCTTCTGGAGAATGCCGAAAATAATGCCTCTATTTTTATTTAGTTCTTCCACTTGTGCATTGTTGACTAGTTCTTACACCATGCCCTTATTCAGCTCCATATTTTATTGGTACTTATAAACCAGATTACTACTATCGGGCCAGATTGTGGAGGGGAAGGATGCAAGGACATTATTTTTCACCTCATTGTGGCCATATGTAGCAGTGGGACACAACTGCATGCTCAAAGCAAACTGGAGTGCAAGGACTAATTCTTGTGTCCCCCTTGGCTGCAAGACACTCCAATGGGTAGGGAGGGGGCCATAAACAGATACAGCAATGGGACAAATAGTTTAAATAGAAAATGACTTCAATCTTCGCCTTCAACTCTCCCCACTCCTGAAAATGTCCAGGTAATTTTATTTTCCTGAGTATGAGCTCTCATCTTTCCTGGGTTTAGAGTGGAAGAGAACCAGACAGATGCCACAAGAAAAATTGTTTTTCAACTCAGGAGAAAGCAAGAATAAGTGGAAATGTGGAGAGAGGTAGAGAGGAGGGCTGATATGGTGAGATTTCTAGCCCAGTTCCTAAAATGGAACTTCAGTTTTGGATAAACATTGAGAGGTGGATTTCTAAGGAGACCAGGGAAGTTAGGGGCCCAGCTACCATTGTCATTCCATGGGAATTGGGTGCTCATAGACTCTTCTGAAAATTCCAGGATAACACTTCTTGTTTCTTACATGAACCCAAAATCTGAACTTTTATGGTTTCCCCAGTCATGAATAATGGGGCCGTTCTTCCATTGAGTGAGTTTTTAAAATAATAAAATGTTTATTTTAGGAGACTACAGTAATGATTGCTGCAGTTAGGGTTGAAATCCAACTTTTATCTTTAACCCCCTCACCTTTTTTCAGTTACATGGGAGCACAGAACTGGAAGAGACCTCCTGGTTCATCAAGTCCAATCCCCTGTTATTGCAGGCAACCCCATCATAGAATTCTGAGATGAAATTTATCAAGCTCCATCTTAGTACTAGTTAGCATATTTCACTCACAACTTCAATGTGGATGCTGTTCCAGAACCTTAGTCCTCCTAACCCATTTTCTATGCTTTCTTTCAGCCTGCGAGTGACTATTTTGAGTTGCATCTTCTCCCCTAAATCAGGAACCAAAGAGAAAAATAAAATGAGAAAATCCATCTAATTTTCAAATGTAAAGAAACACTTTAAAAACAACAGTATCACAAGACTGACCTTTGCCTACATGAACACTCTCTGCTACAGTGCATGCCAGGTAGAACAGGTACACCTGAGGTGGGAGAGCCCAAGCAGCTGAATGGCAGGCTCTATTCTTCCAGGATGCCCTTTGTGTTTACACTCTAGTGTTTAGATGCTATAGAGGATCACCCTCCACAAACCCAGCATAAGATCATGGTGGCCCTGACATGATATGTTCCTGTGCTCTATCCCTACGCGTGAGAATCAGACACCATCATCCACTTGTCCATATCATTGCAAATTCTACTATGAACAGATTCCTCTTTCCAAGACCATACTGTCAATGAGATAATCTAATTGACACATTTGAGCCTCAACTTGGTTCCCTCCGTTGTTTGCTCTTACAGGTTCTGTCTCAACTAGATATTTAAAGAACATGCCTAGATGTAAGCACTCGAGTACTCCCATGGATTTCAGTGGAACTATGCGCATGCTTAAAATTAGGCAAATGCCTAAGTAGCTTCTTGAACTGGGGCATAAGGTTCAATGGAGCTCTCTGAAAGGGCCTTTCTGGAAATCATTCCTGTTGGTCACAATCCAGTTTAGCTAGGTCTGTTCTACTCCTCCAGAATTGCAGAATAACCTGAAACAGCATGAGAGATGGGTCTCCTGTTAATAAAATCATATGATCATAATTGTTAACAACCCCAGTGGTTAGGCACTTATATGGCTTGTGGGAGACTGAGGTTCATATCCCTACTGTGAATCAGGCAGAAAGGGGACTTCTCCCACATCCTACATGAGTGCCCTAATCCCGGGGCTGTTTTGGGGAGCAGGTCTCTCTCTCTCTCTTTGCTTTTGATTTCGTTCTGCATTGGAAATGGAAAAAAAAATTCCAAAATATCAACTTTTTTCACAATACTAGAGTGTTTTCCAGGCAGGCCTAGCTTTAAGCTTGTTCTCTGAAACTAAGGGTAGAAACTTTCTGTGCATTTAATAAATATATACAAAAAAAGAAGCTGAATTTCTCATGCAAGCTCCTGATTCCAGCCACTGAGGCTTTAGGAGAAATACCAAATATCACAAAACTTCCAATGAAATGGTGAGTATTTGTAACGCTAAGTTTGTGCTGCTCTGATTGAGAGGAGAATCAGGCCTTAGGAACTTATCCATTCTGGCACTTCTGAGATTAATCATGGAGCCCATAACTCCACAAGTTGACTTTATCTTTGGTGCACAAAGGACACTGTCGTCTCCTGTCTAATTATGGGCAGACACTTATTACATACAATAGCTGCTGCTTGACTTGCTACCTACTTGCTATTGGAGGGGATTAATGGCCTTTTTTAACTGTCCCACACTCTTCCAGTTATTGTTTAGGTAGTACTGATAAGAGTTGTGTGTTCAAGTCCACCAGGAAGACTTAGACTTGTATCTTGTATTATTCCCATATAATGCAAAACTAGAAGAGGACTGCTAGTTTGTCAGGGCCTCTGGTAATGGTATGATAGTATTCAAGAAATGAGAAGGGAATAAGTAACCCTATTCACTAAGTACCAATATTATGAAGGACCCTAGTCTAGTAGCTAAAGCGCAGATTTAGGAATTCAGGGTATCTGGCACTAGCCTGATGTGTCATCTTGGGCACATAGCCTCTGTGCCTCAGTTTCCCTGTCAAGTGTATTCTGCTTCCCAGAAGTATCATGAGGTTTAATTGAAGTTTATAAAGCTCTTTGAGGCCTCAGATGGTAAGCACTATGGAATGGCACAGCATTATGATTAAAAGGGGGTGGGAATCATGCAGTTTAATGTAAAACTAACTAACTTATACATGCACAGGACCAAAAATGTTTGGAACACTTGGATGCTTTTCTGATGTTGAGCCGAACCTTTTGAACTTCATCCAGCACTCCCAGTCATGCTTCTGACATGCCTCCTAGCTAATTCTATGGAGATTTCCTTGCATTTTGTAGAGAATGTCTCCTCTCAGATGGTGTTTCATATTCTCATGACTTCAGTATGCTTGTTCTGAAATACCAGCATGCCTGCCAGTCATTCTTATACACTGTAGTGACTCAGTAATGCTGTTCTCTAGTGGGTATGGCATTTCCTTCTGTTTCTCAGGGATATGGTGTTGGCTTTTCTGTCCCAAATTTGCATGTCTTGAAAGTCTATTTCCTCATCAATTGTCGAGTTCCATCTGCCCTTTTCTCCCCCCTCCCATAAACCCTCTCTTTTTCCCTTGTGATGTCCCTCCAATCCTCTTAAACAGGACACACATGGAACTCACTTGAGGCTGATGGCAAAGGTCAGAGATATAGCCATTAAATTAAAGCAATTTCCTAAACAAATAGGAAATAGCTCCAATTTTATTTTACTAGTGCAACCTGGCTTGTTTTTAAAAAAGCTGCTTTTTCATTGTTTAATGGTACATTAAAGAATTTTCTTATAGGTATATGACTAGTTTTCTTTGTATTGTGCTAATGAGTTACAGCTAGGGATAGTAAAGTGCTTTACAAGCTCTGGGTAAGGCCCAACCTTGGTGTGCCTCTGTTGCCTTCAGGAGATTCCAACGAGAGGCACCTTGGATGCAGAGTGTGCCTGCTTATGCTAGAGCTGAAACTAATGCTTTGATTAAACTCACAACACCCCTGTACTCATGATTATGCCCAGTTAGGACTCACTAGAACAGGACATGTAGGTGAAGCCAATCCTGCACTAATGACTGCTCAGATACTGAGCTACTCTGATCTAGTAGCACGACTCAGGTCTAAAATAGAACATACAACTAAGTGCCTTATTAGTATATTATGAATCCTTCCTAAGCCAGTGTCTCCTTAGATGTGCTCTGTGAAGTTGGCAGGCTCGTGTGAAAGCTCCAGTCCAGTTCACTTGTGTATTAGTCTAGATTAAAGTGGTAGTTGTATAAGGAATGTATTTGATGTTTAAACTTCATAAAAACTATGGGATATAACATGCATCATTTTCACTTATCTGTATGCTGTTATAATGCAATAGCAAACATTTACATTGTGCATATCCTGTAACTAAATAACCCAGCAAACAAGAAAGAATCATTGTGGAAGGCAAATGAAGAACTTTAGCGGGAAAGTGCTGATTTGTGCACATTTGAAGGCAAATGGTCATTGTGTGTGATGACCAGAAATAAAAAAAATAATAAATGTGCATCTCTCTCTCTCTCTCTCAAAGTAAAAGACCACATGGGTAGTGACCCTGTCACTTGTTTTCTATGAGAAGAAACTATAAGAATGGATTCAGAGAAAGATCCTGCATCTCTGGATGGTCTGGAATCTTACAAGGATGGGTAGTGAATGTAAAGCAGAGATGCCCAAATACCATGTGGTACCCTGATAAGACTTTGAGGACACTGGTAATTTACTATATTTCTGACACCATTTAGAATTACAGAGACTGTTTTATGGGTAAATATATTTTATCTCCTTTAATCTCTGAATAGCTCTCATTTCCTTTTCTTAACTAATAAATCTATAGTTAGTTTACTATAGAATTGGCTACCAGCCTTATCTCTGGTGTGAGATCTAGAATGCAACTCGATCTGGGTGAGTGACTGGTCTCTTGGGTCTCTGAGTAACCTAGGATATTTATGACATTCTTTGGGGAGTTGGGGAGGTATAAGTGAGCATTTATAACTAAGTTTAGTTTGTCTAGGTGGCAGGATAGAGTGGAGAGTCAAATGAGACTGTCTGTGACTCCATGGTAAGAGACTGTGATCCAGGAGTTCACATTTGGTTTTGACTTGGTGAAATTTAATTACAGAACACCCCACCAGTTTGGGGAGTCTGTCCTGTTTTTGACAGTCCGCCCTGAGAGAGGCACTCATGGTTGTGAACCACTCCAGACAGTGTGACATATTCATTCCTTATCCATCTCTGCTCCTCTTACATTCTGTGCACTTGTGAATAAGGGAATGATGCACAAAGGTCTACTGCTCAGTGAAGGAGCATTCCACCTAGTGCATCACCTTGCATGAACTCGTAAGTTCTCCACTCACCATGGTGCTGGAATGTACCAACTTTGTGCATACTGTACATGTTCTGGCAGCATCAAGACTTTATGCATCGATAAACTGAGGAAGAGAGGAAATAGGTGAAGTCACACGATGCATCAGGAACAGAGACACTGAAATAAAACCTCACAGTCCAGTCTTCTTTTTTACCCCATAGAAAAACCTGGTTTTATATGTCTCATTCCTTGAAAAGCATATTCTGAGAGAATGAAACAGCTGATTTAGAAAAGAAGCAATTTAGCACGTTTATATTCCCTGGAATATGCACATAAACATAGACTATTCTATACTTAGACAAGATTTAAGTGGGGTCACCTGGTTTTAAATTTATGCTTGAATAATTATATGCATTTTAAAAAACCTTATGCCAAAATTTTCAAATGTGGGTGATTAAACATAGGCTCCTAAAATCTATATTTAGGCTTGTAGAAATTAGATCACTCACATAGAAAAGTTCTGAGGAACCACATGGCCTATTAAAGTCAGTGTGAGCTCAGAACTTGGCAGGTCATTTTTATGTAGGTGCTTAACGTAAGGCATCTATATTTGTCAATGTTCTTGTCAAGCTTGTGTTAAGGTTTGCGAGAGAGAGAGAGAGTATAGCTATCTAGCTATAGGTGTTTATGGTCCACTCTCTCCTTAAACAAACCTAACTACAGTATTAACTCAATCAAAAGGGTTGATTCCATTGTATGTGTGAAGGCTAACTGATGTATTTAACTATGAAACTGTGATGCTTTTGTTTCCAGTGTACTGCACCTATTAAATTTTGAAGAATTCTGCCAATGTTGCAGAGTAAATGGCCATTATGTTGCAAACTATAATAGAGTAAACCTAGACACATTGCGCTCTTTCCTGGGATGACTTTGGTCTTTCTTTTTTCTCTTAATCAATTTAGACTGAAAGTATCCACTGTGTTCTTAGCTTTAGTATTAATCTTAGAAAAATCCCGACACAATCCAAATTTAAAGGAACTGAATTTTTAGACGTGCAGGTGAGTAGTTAAAAACAGATGTGACAACCACAAGATTCTTCCAGACCTAATGTATTAGTCCCTTTTTTAAAAGAAATGTGCTTAGAAGCCTAACTCTCACTGAAAGTCTCTCTGAAGTGACATCTCTTTTCAAAATGGGACTGAGGATTGCAAGTCACTTTGGTTCTTCTGAAAATGTTACCCAAAAGCTACTGTGGTCAGTGGGAGTCTCACCCATGTAAGTTCTGCGCAAGCCCCATTTTCAAAATAAACTTATTTAGGAGCATAATTCTCACTGAAAGTCACTGGGATTTACACTTCGACTAGCCCAAGTCTCTCTTGAAGAAAAGACTTAGGCACTTTTGGAAATTGTACCCTTTGTCTGAATAAAGACTCCAGTAGCAAACAAAAAAAAAGTGGGGGGAGGGGAGGGAGGGACGCCTAAACATGTTCCCATTCCATCAATGGTAAGGAGAACAGATTGGCTGAATCAGCTAGAATTTACATAATATGTTACCACAAATTTGGCAGTCAAAGGCAAGTCAGTCTGTAACTATATTGAGCCGTATTCCTATTTCATCTCTCTTCATTGAGACTAGTGGAAGTTACATCAGGGATGTATTCAGCTCACCCATTAATGCTTTCTTTGCTCTGAATCTATTTTCCCCTCTCAAATTGATTTTTATGATCTACACCTTTTTAAAATAATAGCAAAAAGTTTCCATCAAGGTCTCTTTTCTGCTCCTCTATCTGAACCTGTGCGGCATTCATACTACAGTCATCAAAATGCCTTTTCCTCCATGCTGTTGAACAATTCTGTTCCCATTTAGATCAAAGTTGAATCCATCTGTTTCCCAATATTACCCTCCTGCAATTATACCCCAGGAATTCCTTGACTAACACCTCCTTCTCTGGTAAGATTTTTCCTTCTGCTTCATAATTGGGGCTGTGTGTGTGCACAGCACATCTGGATACCGTTGGGTGCACTGTCACCATACCGACTTTTCCCATTACCCATATTCTGATCCCATTGTTCTGGTCTCACGTTGCCCCTTTCTCTGTGCCAGATGCTGCTTCATTCTGGTTCTGACTTGATATTTAATCAGTTCTACTTTCTGCATCTTGTGCTGCCACAGCTGTCTTTTGATCTTGCTGCCCCTTTCTCTCCCAACCCCCCTTAAGTTTTGATCTAGTTCCAAAGTTTCATTATCTAATTGATTTGTTCTGGTAAACCTTTTAATTTCTTCCTCTCTTTTAATAGGTCTTAAGGGGATTGTTTTCTCACTTTGCAGCTTAGTGATGGCTGCTTTTCCCATTTTATATACACAGGCTGCCAATCAGGCATTTCTACCAGACTTCCAACTGGGTCTCCCAGCAGTCGCCATTCAATTCACGGTTGTTAGCTGGCCTTTCCCAGTAGTTGCTTGGCTTAGAACCAAGAAAATAAGTGTGTTCAAATGCTTCATATGATGATCTGCCATTGACATCATGAGACAATTACCAACTTGCTTTGGATGTTTTCACCCTAGAATGCTGGCTCTCTTCAGATTTCGCTTGGCAGTGGTTAATTTTGTTTCAGGACAGTCTTTGTGAAAGCTATTATAGATGTCACATTTCCTGCTATAAAAAACTTGATAAATCACCTTCTTGCAGAAATGTATCA
Organism: Gopherus evgoodei; assembly: GCF_007399415.2. Classification (NCBI taxonomy): domain Eukaryota; kingdom Metazoa; phylum Chordata; order Testudines; family Testudinidae; genus Gopherus; species Gopherus evgoodei. The sequence goes on from NC_044322.1 coordinate 229,023,146, forward strand.
TCCAGAATATGAAAGAACCTTGCACCTTCTTGCTCCAGATAATGATACAGGGGTCTCATAGGGACTGATTCTACAGTTTATACTCATGTAAATTGGCCCATTTATTTTAACAGAAATAGTCAATAAGGCTGGTTGGTCTTGTGGTTAAGGCACTGGACTGGAGATCTGGTTTTGACTCCTGTTTCTGCCACAGACATCCTAGGACAAATCACTTAATCTCTGTGCCTCAACTTCCCATATGTAAAACAGACAATAGTGCTTCCTTTCCTCTAGCTTTTAGCTGTCTTGTCTATTAGGATGATAAGTTTTGTGGGATTGGGACTGTCTCTTAATGTATGTATGTGCAGTGCCTAACAGAATGGGGGCTTGATCTCATTTGGAGCCTTCAAATGCTACTGTAATGCAAATAATTAGAAATAATGTCTTATCAGTAAATGCCACTCAAGTGAGTAAGGGTAGTAGAATAGGGCCGTGAAGAATTGTCAGAAGTTTTGGGTTTGATCTCTCTGGATGCATACGTATTTATTTAGGAGTCGTGATGTTTTCAAAAGAACTTTGCTGGGTACATGGATCAAAAAGGCTCATAGTGCTATTTTGGCGACTAATATGAAAACAGTATAAGGGAGAAGCAGAGAGCAGTATACTTCAGGATAATTGTATCATGATTTTGGTTTTTTTTCCAAATTCACATTACTGATAATGTTATAAATGATGATTATCCATTTTTAGAGAAGTTTGGAAAATGGGATCTTCCTTTTGACACTTCAAAACTACTTTCCATTCCAAATAGCAACAAGGTCAAAATATCAAAAAATATCATGATGTGAAAAATTCCAAATAGTTTGGCATTGGAATGGTCAAAACAGAAAGCTGACATCTTTGATCAAAATAACTCAATCGTTCAAAATGATTTTTTTCGTTTTGATTTGACATTTTTAAACCAAGCTTTTCATTTCGATTTTCCTGACTGATAGAACAAGATAATTAATCAAAATTATCAATTTCTTGCAGACTTTTTATTTTTAAGGAAACCACATTTTCCAATGGGAAAATATTTTTCCATTACAATGGTTAGACTGAAAAACTTAAAATAGCTACTTCTCTTTTTCTCACTCACATACTATCTGCATTTTTTGCCCTTATAGTCCCCTTATAGTAATTGTATGAGGTTTGCTTTGTTTTTAAATCCATTAAAGCATTCAAGTCCCACTTATGCCATGGTTTAGAGGTCTTAAAATGTTGCAAGCACCAATGGTGGCAATGCTATCATCCACTAATATAGAAAGACTCTAACATAATACAGTACCAGATGAAATGAAAGGGGCATTCTTCCCAACAAGTGTATCTGGACCTGCTCATTTATTTTATTATACAGATATTTTTGTTCATTTGGTAAATAGTTGAGCTGTTCAGATTCCTTTGCTGTTAATTAGTGATGAAAGTTTTAATTCAGCACCAAGTTATCTGAAAGTTTTGCAGTTCGTTTTCTTGTGATATCTTTCCTCCAGGGGACTGGGAAGATTGAGCTGTTTGAGTAAGCTCTGTTGGAGTTAATTGAAGTGGAAATCTTGGTTAAGCATGCACATGCATACCCAGAAAGATAGTGGAGCAAATAATTAATCAATCAATTTGCAGACACCTAGAAGAAGATAAGGTGATAAGGAACAGTCAGCATGGATTTGTCAAGAACAAATCATGTCAAACCAACCTAATAGCTTTTTTTGACAGGGTAACAAGCCTTGTGGATGGGGGAAAGTGGTAGACATGGTATATCTTGACTTTTGTAAGGCTATTGATACTATCTCACATGACCTTCTCATAAACAAACTAGGGAAATACAACCTAGATGCAGCTACTATAAGGTGGGTGTGGAACTGATTGAAAAAATCATTCCCAGAGAGTAGTTATCACTGGTTCACAACCAAGCTGGAAGGGAATATCTCACAGGGATCCATTATGCATCTGGTTCCGTTCAATAGCTTCATAATTATTTAGAAAATGACATAGAGTGGCATTTCTCAAACTGAAGTCTGCGGTTCAGCGGCATGCAGGAGGTGCTGGGAGAGAGGGGGAGGAGTGGGTACAGGATGTGCTCAGGGAAGGGGGCAGAAAGAGTTGGGTAAGAAGAGGGGTAGGTGTGGCACAGAGGTGGGAAGAGGTGGGGCGGGGGTGTGGCCTTGGGGGAAGAGGTGGAGTGGGGATGGAATTCTTTTTTTATTCAAATGTAAATGAACATCTGTAGGCTTGGGAGTCTGTGAAAAAAAATAAATCAAAATGAAGGCCCTTGGGTTGCTAAAGTTTGAGAACTCTGGGCATAGAGAGTACACTTATAAAGTTTTCAGACAATACCAAACTGAGAGGTGTTGCAAATGCTTTGGAGGATAGGATTAGAATTCGAAATAATCTGGACAAACTGGAGGCATGGTCTGAAGTAGATAGGATGAAATTCAATGAGTACAAATGCAAAGTACTGCACTTAGGAAGGAACAATCAGTTGCACAATACAAAATGGGAAATGACTGCCTAGTACTGCAGAAAGGGATTTGTGGGTCATTATGGATCACAAACTAAATATGAGTCAACAGTGTAATACCAAGAAAAAGGAAACATCATTCTGGGATGTATTAGCAGGAGTGTTGTGAGCAAGACACAAGAAGTAATTCATCCGCTCTACTCCATGCTGATTAGGCCTTAACTAGAGTATCGTGTCCAGTTCTGGATGCCACATTTCAGGAAAGATATGGACAAATTGGAGAAAGTCCAGAGAAGAGCAACAAAAATGATTAAAGGTCCTTATGACCTATGAGGGAAGATTGAAAAAATTGGGTTTGTTTAGTCTAGAGAAGAGAAGACAGAGGAGATATAACAATTTTCAAGTACATAAAACATTGTTACAAAGCGGAGAGGGGGATATTTTTCTCTTTTTAACCTCTGATAGGACAAGAAGCTAAAATTGCAGCAAGGGCAGGTTAAGTTGGACATTCGGGTAAAACTACCTAACTGTAAGGGTCGCCAAGCCCTGGAATAAATTGCCAAGGGAGGTTGTGGAATCTCCATCATGGAAGACTTTTAAGAGCAGGTTTAGACAAACAACTGTCAGGATGATCTAGCTAATACTCACTCCTCCCTTGAGTGCAGGGGACTGGACCAGAAGACCTCTCAAGGTCCCTTCCAGGCTTACGATTTGATGAGTCCACTCTTTTCTAATTAAAGAGCAGTATCTTGAGACAGACATTTATGAAGATGAAAGCATCAAGAACACATTTGGAATTGGACTGGATGGTTTTCTGGTTTTCATCTGAGTCAAAACAGAATTTGGACTTGTCTTCAGTTGAGAAAAATTGCAGACTTTTCACTTCTAACTTCTTTAAACAATGGGGATGCCACACAAAACAGCATAACCCAAGATTGCTGTATGTATCCCATCTCAGGGAAAGTAAAAAATGTTTAGCCAGCTAACTGGTAGAGAATGAAAATCACCAAATTAGAGTCAATTGCTAGTAGGGAAAGTTTCAAACAGGAGCTTGCATGAAGCCCATTCTGGAGATATTTTCCTCTCCCTTGATATACTGCATCTGATCCTCAGTTGGTGTAAACCCAGGTATGATTCTATTTGCTTCTGTGGAGCTATACTGATTGATTTACACCAGCTTAGGATCTTGCCTATTTATTTTAAAGCACATTATGTTTTTCAATATTTTTAATCTGTACAAGTGTACTTTATACAGACTGAAGTGCTAATACAAATCTCACGTGAAAGGGAATTTTTCTCCTCTTTCATGAATTATCTGTGAACAGACTTTTAGTTTAAAAAAAGTGTTCATTATTTCAAATTATTCAAACAATCCTTTTCAAATATATTTCAGCCAATGGGCTATTTTCAAAGTATTTGCTTTGGCTATTTGAGGGGTGTGGCTCCGTATTACTGCTCGCTAAATGGACAGAGTTGTGTTTTGTTTTTTTTATGAGGGCGAAGAAAATAAGAGTTCAAGATGGCCACATGAATGCTTCTGGAATGGAACTCTGTTCAAATCCATATTCATTAGTATTGAAGCCTTTTTTTTTTTTTGCACTTTCTGTGAACATTCTGGTAAACAAAAGATCATGTGAATGAATATTAATGGCAAATGAATAAAAAAGGATTGTGAACACCAGCACAATGAAATATTGTTCAAGAAATATTTCCGATTTTTCCCCCAGCTTTTCCCCCTTTCTGATTATAACTTTAAAATGGCCATATTGATTTTCTATAAACTAGCCTCGTTTTGGGGTCATAGCCCCAGCCCTGAGTGGGAGAGGAGTGGAGTTGCACTACCCTTGTGTGAACATTAGGGACATGTGTTAGGGTGAGAGGGGGCACAATCACTTCTTTAGCTCCTCCAAGAGGTGCACATCCAGTACTATACACCTTTTCAGGGTGTGCAGCAGGCCATCTTCTGTGCCATTATCCAGCTGAGCTATATGCTGCCAGGACTTCACGTCCTCCCCATCCTTTTTGAGGTGGCAAACAGATTTATAAGAGAAGCATCTCCTGGGTGTAGGAAGCCTGGAAACTGCATTTGTACCTGGCTGCTACACAGAGGCCTATCAGCACTAATGCAATTGTTAAGCAGAACCTGATCCTAAAATAGTAGAGAAAAGTTTCTATGAACTTTTCCCTTCCCTAACCCTACTACTGCAAACTGTGTTTTTTTTTTATGGTGCAAGGATGAACTGTCACTGCAGTCTCCCCAAACCTCAAAATACATGCTCATCCAGTTTCTTAGAACAGGATTCCAGAAAGGAACAAAATGTGAAATTAAGGAATTATAATGTGAAAAGAATAAGTCACTTCAGATGCTGTATTTCTGTGCTACAGAGTCCCAGTCCAACAGCTATTGAAATCAACAGAAAGACTCCCTATTAGCAAGTGATTAAGTAAGGAACCTTTCAGTATACAAGGGAGATGGTGAATTGCAGCTCTCTTAATGTAATGCAGGAAAGACAACTGTACTGTGTGCCATTCAGATGTTTCAAAATAATCAAATTCCATTAAAGACTTGAATGGTGAGATCAGGGCAAAAAGTAGACCAGGTCTGACAGTAGTCTGGGTTATGTGGTAGAAGGAATACCCACCTCCCTCAAACTCCTCTCCACAGAAGTGCGGCTGGATTGGGGCACCATTAATATTTATTTCTAAGATACAGGTGTCACCGTTCAGGACAAGTGCACCTATATTTCCTCCTTATAGAAGGGCACCTACTCCAAGCTCCTGGCTTCTCTACCATCCAGTTCTCTTGGGCAGAGACTCATGTCAGTCTCTCTCTTGGCCAGGGTTTTCCCTGCATGGGTACACAGTGATAACCCCAGTAAGCCAGATTGCTTAAATAGGTCAGTCTCTGTTCTTTGCTGTCTCTCCAGAGGCCATGAACAGTATAATTGCCACAGTAACAAGTTACCACACAGCTCTTAAGAATAAATGTGTTTACTTAAAGGTGAAAGCATCACAAAGAAAACATATTATAAACAATACATGAACTTACACACCTGCTAAACAGCTTACCAGAAGTCACCCTAATTCCAACTTCAGGTTCTGGCAGATGTCAATCCTTCAAAATTCAGAACTAGGTTTTTCTGTGGTTAGAAAGTTCATAACCATCTCAGATTCAGAACCTCAACCACAATGCAGTCTTTCCTTTAGACAGCTTGGTCATGTAAGAGGTGATGAGCAATCAGTGGCTCACTCCTTAGGAGGTCATTTCAACAGGCTGCATTGGTATTCACATCCTCTAGATATTCCCTAGAAAAATCACTTAACACTTTTTCTTTCACCAGTCCATTTTTCTATGACACATTGTTCCATATAGACCTTTGAAACCCCAAGTGTCATATTTCCTTGCCCACAATAATACAAAAGCCTTTCATTTCATATAATGGACCCTGAAGATATTTAGATTTAATTCAGTGAGTTCTCCAAAAGGTATTGCATCTGTCATAACAGGTACATTCAGATAGGTTTAACCTACTGACTAGCTCGTGTAAGAAAATGGCATTTCCATTCTGTCAGAAATTCATATTTTGTTTTAATTCCAAATCAGAATACAAAGCTGAAATTTAAAAATTTTCCATGCAATGAAAACTCTGAAAAATGTAGATTTTTGAACCATCAAAATTTTAATTTCCATAATGTCAAATTGCTTTGATAATGTCAAAACATGACAATATAATTAAATATATATTGTGATAGACCCATGCCAGTTGTGAACAGCAGAGTAGTCAAAGGGAGATATACTGGCCACTGAATAAGCAGTTTTCTGTTCCCTGAGTGACCAGAGCAGGGGCTGCTCCAGGCTAATGAGAACACCTGACTCCACTTAACCTGCTAAGAGTCAGGTGAGACTGTTAAGCACCTGATTCTAATTAAGGCCCCTCTGATGCTATAAAAGGGCTCACTCCAGTCAGGCCAGAGAGCCAGAGGAGAGGACGTGTGTGAGAGGACCTGGGAGCAAGAGGTGTGCAAGAAGCTGAGCGTGAGTAGGCATACTGCTGGAGGACTGAGAAGTACAAGCATTATCAGATATCAGGAGGAAGGGCCGCGGGTGAGGACAAAGAAGGTGTTGGGAGGAGGCCATGGGGAAGTAGCCCAGGGAGTTGTAGCTGTTGTGCAACTGTACCAGGAGGTACTCTAGACAGCTGCAGTCCACAGGGCCCTGGGCTAGAACCTAGAGTAGAAGGTGGGCCTGAGTTTCCCCCAAACCTCCTAAACTCCTGATCAAACACAGGAGGAATTGACCTGGGCTGTGGCTTCTATGAGAGGGGAAGATCTCTGGGCTGTTTCCTGACCCACAGGGTGAATCTGTGAGGTGAGCAAATTCGCCAATAAGCGCAGGACCCACCAAGGTAGAGGAGGAACTTTGTCACAATATATAATGATATTATAATGTAATATAAAACCCAATAAATGAAACATTTTGAAGTGATACAGTTAAAACAAAATGTTTTACCTTATTGAAATGAAATGTTTTGACATTAATGAAATAAGGATATTTAAATGATTTATTTTGACTTTCTTGTAAAACAATAATGTGTGTGTATATATATATATGTGTGTGTTCCCATGAAAGGTTTGATTTTTGATGAACTGCATTTTTGGACAGAAAACAGTCCAATTGTTTGTTTGTTTGTTTGTTTGTTTGTTTGTTTGTTTTTTGGGGGTTTTTTTTGTTTGTGTTTTGGGGGGCTTTTGTTTTTGTTTTTTAACCAGCTCTAATAATTTGAACCAAGTAAAGTAAAGAGAAAACAGCAGAAGGATAAATAGTGTAGTCCATCCACAGAAGCTACTTATCTAATCTATTTAGGCATTTCTACTGTGCCCATCACCATGGCATCTAACCCCAGAGTAGGGGTGTTGGGATTGGGCAGCACAGAGATATTGTTATGTAGAAGTCCTTTAGAAAATGAGTAAACTACACATTTAATTTACTAAAATGTACTTTATTAAAATGTTTAATTTCCCTCACCCTTTAAGAAAATACAGGAGAGAGGAGACTGTGGGAACAAATAGTGCGGTGGCTTGGGCTACTCTTCAAGAGTCAGACAGGCAGATGCCGTGACGAGCTTGTCAACAGCAATTACCACACAGAGTATTTGGACACATCAGAAGTTGTAGATCTCAGAATATACAAAGGCCACATGGGTGACTGTTGCCTCCCTCATGAGATCATTCTCATTCAAGACGTGGTTCAATAAGCTATTACTTGCACTGTCTGAAAAGAATGCTCAACAGCTGCTGGGAAAGACCTTCGCATATATTTTATTGCTTTATGTTCTCATGTGAGAATTGGGCAAAAGTAGCAACACTGGAGCCTCAGTTTTAAATGTCTGGGTTTCTGCCTTACTTTGAGGTACTCAGAATGACGAGATGGAGAATTTTGTAGTGTTTATAGAAACTTTCCTTTCTTTCCTTTCCACAATAACTCACACTACAATGTGTGCTGGGAGGTACTGTTTTATGTCCCAGTGCAATGCCCATGAGAGTCTTTCCATCAACTTGAGTATGAATTGGATCAGACCCTTGGAAACAAAAATGCTGCAGACAGTCTGATTCTGCCTAATTCGAGGAAGTGCTTTGTAGAAATAATCCCATAGACTTCAGTGGAGCTACTGACAGGACTAAAGTACTACTCAGAATGAGTTAGGGTACTAGAATCAAGGCCAGTATGAACAGCATGCTCAAAAGTCAGATTCTCCCACCCTTACTCACACAGAGTAGTACCTTCCTTTGCAAATGGTCCATTGATTTCAGTGGGAATATTTGTGGCTTAAGACACTACTCAGCATCAGTAATGGTAGGAGAATCTGGCTCTTAACAATTGTAATCCCTCACTTCAGTTACTATTAAAGATAAACCCCTGACAACCAAGCGCAACCACCTTTGGGAAAAACCACAATCAGGATCCAGTCCTGCAACTCTTGTGCACTCGCCACTCCCATTTATTTCAATAGGAAATGTAGGCACGTAAGTATGAGAGAACTGGACAAACTAACAAAAGTGCACAGAAAAAACACTACACATGCATGTAGAACAGGAAGGAACAATACTGTATCCAATTGAAATTTGAAGGGGTTTTAGGCAGAATGTAATTACCAAAGTTGGAAATTAGCCAAGACACTGGAGTTAATACCCTTATTTGCTGAAAAATGCCATGCCATTTTTAATTAGCACAAATGGTCAAGACCTTGGTTTTATGTCTCACTGAAAAATGACAGGCACTTCTAGTAGAGAAATGTCTCCTTAATGGTTCAGAACTGACTGCAGATAATGATTCAGATCTGACTGCAGGCCTGATCCAAAACCTAAAGGAGTCAATGGGAGTCTTTCCACCCCTATCAGTGGCCTTTGGATCAGTTACTAAGAGGGACGCATGCAACTGACTGAATTCTCTTCATCACTTCAAATACTGGTAGAATGTTACTATAGTCTGTTCTTTTCCACCTTATTCTTGTCATTGTTTAACCAATACGTATTTAGCTCTTTTAATCTTTCCTCATAAATAATTTCTTCCAGCCCGCCAGTCATTTTTGACTCTTGTCAGATTTTTTTAATGTGAGGTCTTCATCTTTATCTATATTTTTAAAATACTCATATTTGGCTTTCAAGCAAATTGTTTCCTCACCTTAAATGCTTTTAGTTGCCTAACGCAGTTTTCTTCTGGACATTGTATCCAGTGTATTCTGGCTATGTTAATTAGTAGCAGTCCACTGACTTCTGACTGGTATGTAGAGAATTTTCTCTGGAGCTTTATAGTGTAGAGTTAACATAATTGAATTTTGCAGAAAAGAAACTGTTACTTGCAGTTCTTTGAAGGTCTGTCACTACATTGTAGTCATACACATACCAACTACTTTATAAAGCTGGGATTTCTAAACCTTTCTTTAGTTGCAGTATAGTCTCACCTTTTGGTAGGAAAGAAATAGCTGATTAGAGTCACTAGAGGCCCCTATGATTCCACAAGAGGGGTACTGAACGATGATGAATCTTGCTGGGAACTGACTGTATTGAAATCTAATTTGGGGAATTCCAACCGGTCTTGTGTTTTATGCATGTATCTGGTGTAGTAGTTCCTTACTTGAGGGGCCCTCTCTTTACAGAGCCAAACCAACAGATAATTGGGTAATACCTTGGTTCGTTCTTGGAAACTATGAGTATTTTTCTCTCTTAATGGGAACTCCTATCTATTCTTTTGGGTTAAAACTCACCTGGGACACGCAGGGCCCACACACAATCCTCCATACCGTTTAACCTCACAAAGAGAACACACAGATAGGCTGGGCAGAATCTCTACCCCTTGAATGCTGCAGAAGGGGACTCCACACACCAGCTCCATATATGCTGGGGAGGTTTGGAGGGAGGCTAGGAGCAGCTCTGGACTCCTAGGATCTATGACTATTCAAAAGGATTGCACAGTGACTACCATTTCACTCTATAGGCTGGGACCCTGTAGAGTGATCCATGATTCCCTTGATGATTATCAAGAGTCATTATGGCAATGAGTTGAGACTAAGAGGGCGAATTTCTGCCTCCATGTAGTGGTTTGGAAGCACCTCTTGTCATCCTTATAGATGAGGTGGGCTGAGACTAGGTTATAAAATTTACTATAGCATAAATTTTAGTTTAAAAAAAGGTGGGATTTTCAAAAGCACTAGGCATTGGCCTTACTGAGCTCCCATTTAAATCCTGGGCAAAACTCCCATTGGTAGGCCAGCTCTGAGCGTTTTTCAAAATCCCACCCAACACAAAATGCAACTTTTCAAAATAAAAAAATGAAACTGCCTCCTACTCTTGCAGTGTTCTGTAATCCCATTGGCTTCTGCTGGCTGTAACCAGTGTAAGATTTGGGATGGCCCGCGATATTTTGGTTCTAGTCTCACCTGTTGTAATTCCATTTTTAAAAGCTCTCATACATTCACTGAACATCCATTGAGCCTTCTCTGACTTTAATGTTACCAAGGCCAGCCCCAGGAGAACATCTGTTTGCAAAAAGTCCAGGAGGAACTGCCTCAGATTTTGATTGTTGTTGCCAAATTATCTTTACTGCTGGAAGAAAAGAAATCTAACCACCACCTCTTTGGAAAATCAGACTCATGGAATCCATAATTACACCAGCCTGGAAAACTAAAATACCATTGTTAACTTAAAGCACATCAGTTTGAGACCATTTGGTACCCATGTGGTAGTGCTTTACATTTTACTTTTAGAACCCACTGTTAATAATTCACTCTGTCAATGACTATCTTATGCATGTTTTGTTTCATCCAGACTCCACAAAACATGTTTCTATCCCCTTATTATTATGTCTTTTTACTCTCAGTAGATGGTCCTTCACTATTTCTCAGGAAGGAATCTTCTTGAGTAGAGGTTTAAAATATATATATATATATATATATATATATATATATATATATATATATATATATATATATATATATATATAATTCTACTACAAGGTAATAAAATCTCCTCACAAAAAATTAAGCCATCCTGCTATGAATGGTCTCATCATGACATATGGAGTATGCTGTACCTGAATTAGAAATGACACTCGTAAGATAAATATTCTAAATGTTATTTGGGGTATCTCTTTAGAAAGCAATCATTTTACAAAGATGATATAAAAATCTTTGTTTTAATTGAACTTCAATGTATCCATTTTATGAATCATTATGAGCAATAAAGGTTCTATAGGCCAAATTCTCCCTCTTTGATAAGTGCAACCTCAGATTTTTTCCTCAGTGATAACTGTGTGAACCCATCTCTCGTGAGGGCTGTACAGGTATAGTTGGGGCATATTTTAACCTCTGTTTCTGGTGAGGAAGAATCTAACCTTGACTGTTTAGAGTGTGAGTTTGTAAGAATGATATATTTAGGAGAATAAAATTCTGTCCTTCCAGTCTCTGCAAATTTGATATGCAAACTTGAGACAAGTCTGCTCCATAGATGTCTGACAGCATACTATGGCATGAAGTGATGTGATTCCCTGACCAAATAGCTGTGCCAGCAGAAGCCCTTAGTGTAGAAGTAACATAGTAAAACTGCACTTTTATTAGTGTCACTTGTTTCACTCCTCTGGGGTGGCTTCATTATAGCAATCTTGTAGCTTTTTGTCAGTGTAGTACATTAGTATTCTTATACAGGTAAAGCTCTCCAGTATAGACGTGGCCAGAGAAGACACAATGAGTATGGAACTCCACAAGACTATTTTCACAAAGTCACTTTTCAGGGTAATATCCACACTATAAAGTAAAGAAGTATTTTTTTCCTCAATTAAAAATGAAACAATAGGTCAGGCAAATTTACTTTTCTTCAAATGGATGAGAAACTACAGGAGGAGAGGGAAATCTTAAACTATCACACATGTCCACTAGCCCAGCCTTTTCAGAGGAGAGAAATTAGAGCTGCTAGAAAAAAACAAAGCACTTTCACAGAATTTTATTCTTGTGATTTTTGTGTATTGGAAAAGTTTCAACAATGTTTTGAATCTCAAAACATTCCGAGCTTCTCTAATAGAGGTCTTCTCCTGCCAAGATTCCCCTCAAGAATCAGTTTTTGACCGTGATTGTGGCATTTAGCACTTGCTTACATTTTAAAAAAGTAGCATTAGCAGAGTCTTATAAAGAGAAGATGGAAATATAATCTATTTAATGGCACTCTGAGAAATGTAGTCTATTTGGGGATCCTGTACCATAGAGGAGAATGAGGATATGAGACAACTCCCATGAGGCATTACAATTCTCAATTTTGACTGACATATTTTGGTTTTCAAGATTCTCCCAAAAATATCAATGGAAAATTTTGTTGAGAATGGTTTTTTTTTTTTTTTTTTTTGTTCTCATCAAAACTTTCTACAGAGGAAAGAATCCCTATTTTCACACTAGTTCTAGTGGTGAGCACTCTGGCTCAATCCAGCAAACCACTTAGGTATATGCTGTCATTGTTTTGTTAGCAATAAGTGATGTGGCAGATGGGCAGCATTATAAGAAAGAACTTTACTGGGCATTCAGCAAGGTTAGTGTTACATGCTGAGAGGCCTGTTTGGTAACATCATGGCCTCTGCTTGCATTCCTGAGTCCTCAGCATACCCCATACTAGGACCCTTCTGCAACCTAACGTTCTTTCTCCAGTTCCACTTATCACACTACAGCCAATGGAATTAAGCTCTTGCCAAACTCTAAGCATGGGCCAGATTTTTTTAAAGCTATTTATGTGCCTAAAGATGTAATTAGGCACCTACTGGCATTTTCAAAAATATCCCCTAGGTGATTATCTGCTAGATTTTCATCAGCCTCTATGTAGGCATGCAGTAGGAGGGGAGAGTCAGGAGCACCTATTGCATGGTGTGCACCAGGGAAGCACATATAGTTAGTGCCTAAATACCTTTTCAAATCTGTCCCTGTTTTTCTGGATATGGTCCCATGGAGGATCGAGCCCCAGGCATTGAATTTCCTCTCCTGTGCACTGCTCCAATCTTTCCAAGTTGCGTTGCAGTTTGGATCTGTCCTCCTGAGTGTTTTGCTAACTTTCTGTATTGCTTTAATATCGTCTGCAGACTTAGTCACCACAGAGAGAGAGGAAGCAAGCCTAGGGCAAGAGTTATAGTGGTATTTATCTGACTTCATTTAAAAAAAATGCACCTAGCCACTTTTCTCAGCCCCAATCAATGGCTTGTACATTAAACAAACCCATGATACAATGTGGACTCGTCCCATAACCTCCAATCAACTTGTCTATCCAAAAGTACCCCTTTCTTGAAAACAGGCCTTGCATTTGATTGCTCTGTGGAAACAAATCTATAACCAATTCTTTTCTGGTCTACAAGAAACAAGTGTCAGTGCTGATGACAGACAAATGCTTCACCACTCACTGCGACCAAAATAGCTCTGTTGGCCATTTGAAAGTGCTTTGCAGACAACCATTTATATGTATGGACCACAGTTTAAGAAACATGGCATTATCTGTTACATTACAGCAGGAGTCTACATAGCACAATCCAATATCTTTAGTCACACTGAGTGGCACCCACATCAGCTCCCTCAGTACACCAATCAAGAACTGAAAGAGAATGAAATAGTGCTGCTTTTTCAGCTCTGGAATGAGTTTACACTGCAACTGAGAGTGTGTGTGCATCCCAGCGCAGATAAACACACATGCGCTAGCTATGCTAAAGCTGGCATGCTAAAAAGAAACCCACCCAACCTCCTGGTTATGTACTCGGGTAGCTAGCCCAAGCTGACACCCATGCTGCTGTAGCCAAATTAATATTTTTTGCTTACAAGCTGAAGCAAAGCTAGTGAGCGTCTGTCTGCTTGTGCTGGGAAGCACACACTCAGCTGCAGTGTAGATACACTCTGGGCTTGGACTAGCGTACACTAGCAGGAGGTGTGTGATGTACGTGTGAAGTGGGTACTGCCACTACCTGTTCTGCAGATGAAAAAAGGACTTAAGTCTCCATTTTACCTTTCTAAAAAAAGGTGTTTGCTAAGAATTAGTTCAGTGTTAAGCAAGCAACTCAAATGTTCTTACAGATGCAGAGTATGGGAGTATCCCTCTCTGTCCTCACCAATCACACACTTTGCTGAGAAGTTCTGGACTAGGCTTGCATTCCCATCTGACAAGTAAATCATATATCGGGCTAGATTTTCATCAGCCTCTATGGAGGCATGCAGTTGGGGGAGGGAGTCATGAGCACCTGTTGCATGGTGTGCATCAGGGAAACACAGGGTGGCTGCTGGGATGTTTCCTAGTGTAAGCCCAATGACCAAAAGTGGTGAGAGAGAGAGATGGGGGTGGGGAGAGAGCTATCTAGATTTGTGGGGGGAGGGGAGTATCATGTATCCTTAAAGGGGTTTAGGAGATTTTGCTCTCCCCAGTGTAATCAGGGAACTCTGGGAAGCATTGTGCCTCTCTGAGGCAAGGTGCCTCTGGTATTCCCTCTGGATTGATGCAGCTGTGCCCCAAAGGCACAATCTAACCCCAAAGTGAACGGTGCCAGTCTCTCTCTTCCCCTCCCTTTCTCAATGACGTCTGCTGTTTGTCCGATGTGTCCTAGTAGCAAATTTAATCTGATGATAGATTAAGACTTAGCAAATGCAGCTCAGCCTTTGAGTGCATGCAAAAGATGGGAAATATTAAAAGTTGTTAAATTGCTGTATTTTAGGTTTATATTTAATTAACCAATAGTAGTTTTTTTTAAAGAATAAAACTTATTTTACAGCTTCTGCCTTGCTCAAGCATTCAAACACTATGCATCATTTCCTGTGCATTAAAGTATCTTTAGACTGCACTTCTATCTTAGAAATATAGGGGAAATGGTGGCTTTCATTAGAAAGAGAACAGCAGCAGCATTCCCACTGGGCCAGATTGTGGACCAAAAGAGTAGGAAGTGAAGTAAGGAAATAATCTCCAATGAGACATTAGAAGACTATGGTGAAGTAAAATCAGATTGCTTGCAGGATGTTAAAAATTAGCTAGTGGTTTTTGGGTGCCTTAATTTTTGTTTGTCCAACTTGAAACACCTTTAAAGGGCCTGTTTTTCAAAGGGCAGATGTTCAGTGCTTTGTAAAAACCAAGCCCTTCTAAGGGTATCACCAGGTGGATATATGCAAAAACAAAACCAAGCAAACAAAAAAAACACTAGTCACTTCTGACAATCTTGGCCTATGGCAAATGGAATACTACAAGGGACTTGGGAAGAACATATCTCCTTCTCACTGTTAGTACCATTTACAATGTGAGTTTTTTTTAAATTAAGAGCTTTTTTCATATTTCGCAAACATCTGAATGCAAAAAAACAGGCAAGTTCACAAAAGTTTTGAAAACTCAAAAACTGACTTCTTTTTTGTGACAAATATTTCTCCCAGCTCTACCTATTGTACCTACCTCCCAGTGCTGTTCTGAGGACTTGTCACAGAAACAACTGAGAATCCATCTATAAACACATCAAATATAAGACACTGCAAATCACCCGTCCCTTTGGAAAATTCTCAGCAAATTATGAAAACTCTCTCTAAGCCTGAGAAGAGCCATGTAATCACTTCTGTAGGTATTGTTAGCTTTTCTTTTTAAGTTATATGTAGCAACATTCTTTTGAAAAATTCACCTTTTTTATAATTACATGTAGTGACCTTCCTGTTACAGTGGAGTTTTTCTTTAAGCACGCAATAAGAAGACATGGCACATGCTGACCAAATTACTTGGTTCCAGCTGCACAAGCAGAAATGGGACTAATACAAGGAAATATAACTGTTGTAGTAAGGAGCCGTTAAGGGGGGATCCAAGGTCAAGATTTAAATAAACTAATGAGTTCAATGAAAATGGCATTAGCACATTCTGTTACATGCCAGAGAAGGAGGTGGGCTGCTGGAATTGTGACTTAAAACACGCAGGCTAGGCCCTGTAATTCCTTGATTCTGACACTGCCAGGCAGCTATAAGTGAGACTTACAAGCTTATTGTACCCGCCCACCTGGGACCCTTGGTATGTATTCAAGTGGGTAGCCCTTGCTGCACCAGCTTCACTGCTATTGTTATACAAGGTAGCTAGATGAAATCTAGCTCAGTTACACCTACACATGCTGCAGTCACACCAATGATTACGGTGTACACATACCTTATGAGAGTAAGATTTCTCTCTTTATTTTGTGATTCAATATGGACTTTTTTGAAAAAAATAAATGCTGTTTTACACCAGTTCAGCAAAAATTCTGCTTCTAAAGCAATCCTGAGCTGGGAGTGACTAGTCTGAGCCAGGTCACCCCACCTCTGATTTGTTTCCTCTCTAAAGTTGAAATTTAGGAATGAGCTCCATGAAAGGTGAATGACTTTGCAATGTACTGCCTGACTGGAATGTGGGTGGAACCTCTGCCAGTATGGATGGTTCTTTCTCTGCACGCGCCTCCACAACCTCAGCCAGACTTCAATACATATTTAAGGAGTTCATCACTGCAGTGCATTGAACACTGTCTTAAAACTTTAATCAGCCACTTTATATTTTAGGGATTTTTTTTCCTGATCCTGCTTGCAGGCCAGGGGACTATGTAGGGAGGCATAGGATCTGGGCCTAGTAGCAATCCATTAGCACCCAGACAGCCAAGAGTAAGGTGGGATGGGTTGTGCCTCCTCTATTTTAGGAAGCAGTCTGCTTTGTCTTTCTCTGTTTATGGGTTATTTTGTGGTGTTCTGAATTCTAAGAAATAAAGTATTTTTATATTGTAACCTTCCAACAAGAATGTTGCTATATTTATCTAATTTCTCTGTTTGTAAGCCATGAACATAACAATTACTACATATGGACTTTGAGGAAGAATGTTTGTGTACAAAATTTAATGTGAATGTATGGATGAATTTACTAAACACATTTTTATGATATAGCTGGTTGAAAATTAATTCTAATTTTTCAACAAAAATTCCCATAAAAATGTGCTCCCCTTTTCAGCCAGCTCGAAAGATATATAAATATCCTGATATTTTGCTTAGTCCAATGATTTAGTTTAATCTGATATGTTAAATGATGTGATCAGCTCCTCTGCTGATCCCTCTGTTGATGTCAGTTGCACTACCCTGCTTTACACCAGCTGAAGATCCTCCACATGGTTTCTATATGAAAAGTCAGCATTGAGATACAGATTTAATATCATTTTTCCAGTGACCTTAGTCAATCTAGTTATCGACTTGGGCATGACAAAGTCTGTGTGGGTTGCACTGATTGAAGATCTCTTAGCAATATATAAGGATCAAGGGTCCAAAATAATGTTATTAGATCAGCTATCTTTGATACCAGTGATCACAGGGTGCTGAAGACTTTTCTACCGGCTTGGGGTGATGAGGGATGGGGCTGCTCTTAAGTGGTTTTGTTTCTGTCCTGTACAGAGATCAGTATTTCACAAGAGTTCCTCTTCCCCAAGGATGCTTTCATGTGGCATTCGGCAGCATTCCATCTTGTCTTCTTTCAGTGTGCATATGAGGCCATTAGGAGGATGAGAGTAACACAAGCTTGTCCCATGGGCTGAGTATGGAATTAGCCTCACATGAGGGACATCAGGCAATTCTCCATAAACAGCAGAATGTAGCTGCAGTAAGGGGTATGAAAGCTATGGTTAAGTGATGATAAAGCCCGCTGGGGAAAGAGTGGGAGGAGCTCCAAGCAGGGAGAAATTAAAAGCTCTCCAGTGGCAGGAAGTGCCCAGAAGAGACTCTGAGAACGGAAGAGACTAGAAGACCCAGAAGGGAACTTAAGAGGCTGGCTAGGAAGTGGCCCACTGGGGAATTGCAGCATAAGTAAAGTTGCAGATTGAGCAAGCCCCTGGGCTGGAATCCAGAATAGATGGTAAGAAGGCATTCCCCTACTGGGCCCAAAAACAGAAGCATACAAGTTCACCACCAGGGTTATTGAGTCTAGTAAGAAGGTTGCAGGCTGAGCTGAAGAGAGGCTCAAGAAGAAACCTAGAGAGGGGGAATTTTCATTTGGATTACTGCGATCCTGAAGGAATGGACTTAAGACTGACCAGGCCAGAGGTCCAAATTACTGACAAACTGCCAGAGCAGCCATCAGCAGGGGGCGCTAGTCCAGCGAGAGACTTACTACACCATGCTTGTCCCCAGGGAGGCACTAATCAGTGAGTGAATCTAGATCCAGTGAGGAAGATGGAGTAGTGGTATCTCCAGTCCACATAAACACCTTCATGCTTTGTCCCATGCTGCCCTTCATGCATGGAAGGACTTCACGTAAGTGTAACGAGGCAGGGGATACTAAGACAATAGTTGGTATAATGTTATACTCTCCTTGTACCCCTGCATAACTCTCTGCTGATGCACATGCCAGAGTTCTGACTTTACAGAAAACTTTACACAGAGCTAAACTTCATGGCTACCATGTGTAAAACCCTGATAATAGATGTTAATAGATCCTAGTCACATTCAAAGAGTGCCACACATTTTCTTAGTAAGAAACATTTAATGTGCATACAGAAAACCTTCTAAATAGTAGTCCGAATAGTATGAATAACTTTTAAGCAACACCAGTGTTTGCTTATGCAGATTTACCCACTTTCATTGTTACATATATTAAAATATATGAGGTTTCAACATATCACTGTCTGTACTTTAGCACACACATCAAAACACATTCCTCACTGATCTTCTCTCAGGTGATTTCAGTCTTTCTACTATGTCCATAAGATTATATGGGGCGGGGTGGGGGGGTTAGTCACCTGCCATCTTCTGAGCTTGAGAAGAAAGACTGCATCTCAGTCCCTTTCAAACACCTCAGAATCCTGTCAGCAAACAGGCACTCTGGGGAATCGCCACGGCTAGCAGCATTTAACCCCTTTGGTTAA
Organism: Gopherus evgoodei; assembly: GCF_007399415.2. Taxonomy (NCBI): domain Eukaryota; kingdom Metazoa; phylum Chordata; order Testudines; family Testudinidae; genus Gopherus; species Gopherus evgoodei. Next base: position 229,042,015 of record NC_044322.1, read on the forward strand.
TAGTTGACTCATTTGCAGGTGAAACAGGAATCTGTAGCCTGTATCCAAAGTGGCAAGGGGATCAGCATATAAAATACCCCAGTCCTTAGATCTCTATGTCACCATCTTCTCCCCAAAAGCTTAGCAAGTCAGGTGAGAATTCATCTTGCCGGTGGCTTACCCACAATGAAAATGTCCTGTACAGCCTCAAAAGAACAGATACTGAGCGTGTATACTAACTGCCACACTCTAGCTCTGGATGGTTCTTGGCCCTTCTAACTGAGTTGTCCTGCCATGCTCTTTCTATGTGTGCTGAGATGCCGTAGTATTCCAAGTAAAAATCATGTCCCCTCCCCATTGCTTCTCTCCCTTTCTTTGGGAGAAACAAGTCAAATGCTGAGTATAAAGTGTGTGGGTTACATGTTGAGTATAAAGCATGTGAAGTCTCCTCCTTCAAATCCCTTCTTAAAACTCTCCTCAGCCACACTACTTATAATTAAAGCACCCAATAATGATTAGGCAGCTAGTGTGTCAACAGCACTGCCTAGCATGTTCTCCAGTATCATCTCATGGTTTCTGTTTGCTCCCCCTTTCTTTCTGTTTGTTTCTTGTCCTATATTTATATCATAAGCTCCTCAGGGCAGGGACTGTCTGTTAAATGGGTGCGCATTGCCAGCATGAGGAGGCCCTGGTTTATGTCTAGTTACACTTTTAACCAGTTGTCAAAGTCCCTTAGACACCAATCGGCAAGGTACTTTGACACGTGTGTAACTGTAAACATTTGTGCTGTCCCATTGACATCCATCACACTTGCATCCTCTTTAAGATTGTTTTCTACTGTAAAAAGGGCCTTAGCATAAAAGACTCAGGCCCTAGATTCACAGTTTTAAGTGAGGTCAGAATCTGGGTCCAGTACATTTTGTTTTTACCTCATAAATTTCTCCCTGAGGTCAGGGGTGAGGGAAGCCTTTTAAACACAAATGCCAAAATAATTAGATTTATCCAAAACCTGAGCCTGAACAGTATTCCAATTATTGTGCAACCTTGAACCCACGTCCATAGATCATATACACTTTAAAAAGCCATACTTGGATTAAATAAACAACTGTGGCTATCTTATTACGGTGGCTGTTTGTCTAAAATTGTGGTGTGCAGAGAGCTAGTCTCTACTGTTCCTTTGACTCATAGGATCTCTTCTTGTATGCACCCTTTGCATTGTTGTCATTTGTCAGTTTTCACAGACTAAAGGTGAAAAAAAAAACGTTTGGGAGCTGATTTATGAAATCAAAGGCTGCCACAATACTGCTGTTTGGACATTTTCTCACCATATGGGTTTATACATAGCACGTTTGCTGTGATTTCTGATTTTTTTTTTAAATCTCTGATTAGACTTAAACCTGGAAAGTTAGTTGATATGAATATGCGGGGAGGGGGTGTGCGCATACATTGCTTATGTATATATGTAAATGAAATAATTTGGACTATAATGAAAAGGTGGGGTCACTGACACTCATGACAATTTCCAAGTATTTACTATCCACTTCCACCTTTTCACTGGTAATAAACAGACTCTTAGCCTCATAGGCCTAATCTGTACACAGACTTGTACCAATTTCACTATAGGTGTTTTCAACTAATTTAAGTAAACTATTGCAAATTGCTCTGTGGGCCCTCTTAAATCAATTTAAAAGTGTCTTCTATCAATTTAGCTTAAGTCAATTCCTTACTGACTTAAGTTTAATGTATGTAAGACATTTTTTAAACTGATTTAGGGATGTGCACATAAGGTTTTGTATTGATTTAACAAAACCAATTAAAATATACTTTTAGTTATACTGGTGCAAGTTTGTGTGCAGAAAAAGCCTGACTGTAATCTATTTATTATGAATACATGGTTTCTGCAAATTTAAAGCAGTTTAGGCCTTTTCTACATGAGAAAGAGGCACTGGTTTAATTTATATCATGCTCAAATCCAATTAAGTTAATCCAATGCAACCCCCTGTGTATTTTGATGTAACAAGTAGCTTACTTGAGTTCATCTTAAATCAGATTAAAATAAACCAACATTGGACACCCTGAAATGAAATAAGGGGTTTGCAATATGTTTCAATAAATCAGTTTCTAAACTGATTTAATTGAAATTAGTTCAATTTTCCTATCAACACAGTGTCTCAGTCTGGTAAATCCAAAGGAATCCACTGCTGCTGTGAAAATGCTATGTCAGACACTGAGAATGTTATAAATTTTAATAGAAAATATTCAAATATATTTTTCAGAAAGTAAACCCAGAAGTGCTTGTTGGGTAATTTTATGATTGAGGCAATGACCATAGCAACAGTGACCATGTACTAATGTGAGAAGGCAAGAATAAAAACCTTAAATGATAAGAGGGGGAGGGATTTTTAAAGAAACACAGTATTAAGAACCCAGGTCCCATTGATGTTTAGTGGGATTTGGGCACCTAAATCCTGTGTGTGGCTTTAAAAATCAACACCTTTAGAAGCTGTAGTTCCTTTCTAGTCTAGGTAGACTTTATTACATCTATATAAAATATATATTTGAATTACTGAATCCAATAATCAGTACAAATGGACATGCAAGTAAAGGAATACCTGCAGTTAGGATGGCTGGGTTTTTGTTTTCCCATATTATTTTCCTTGTAATAATACATTAAAGTCTATATATGTGTATATAGAATTAGATGTATTTAGGGTCACATTGAAGTAAAAGAGACTCCTTGTGTGACTAAATGCTCACTGATATGAATAAGGGTCACACACCTGAGCCTTCAGGTTATCAAGTATATACACATGTTTGCAGTTCTAGAGTGAAATCTTGTGCTAAAAAAAATTGTCTTGCTCAGAATTTCTGGACCTGATTCTCTTTTACACTAAGGCCACTTTATAGTGCTTTGACAGTGTAAAAGGGCCTTAAATGGAGTAAATTATATTATAGCCACTTTAAGTCCTGTGCTACAGCAGAGTAAAGGGGCCTCAGTATAAATCAGAATCAGGTTCTATGGGTAGGATTCACAATGGTATTTAGACCACTGTCTCTCATTGATATTAGGCGGAGTTAGATGACTAAATCTTTTGTGACTCCCACCCTATGTGTTCTATAAAGGTATGAGAGCCAAGTGAAATTTTGAATCCTAATAGCTCTCCATACATATCTGTTCATTTCCTGCACTCATCATTATTAAAGCTACAGAAAATGGCTGACAAATAACCAGTTCCATTAATGTTATCAACCAACCACAGTTGCTGAAAGCAGATGTTAAAGTGTGATTAAAATGATCAGCTAATGTACCGGGGCTGATCCTGAATTCTGTCTATTTACAATCAGTTATTCCTCAAAGTATAATTGTATAGGCATGAGCTTGTCTTCACTGTAGAGGACATTCACACTCTTACTTGAGTGTTGTCCCTAACTTGGCTTCTGTATACCCACTAAACCTCTTACTTGAGCATGATGGTGTTTTACACTTGGGCTAGCTGGCTGATTTTGGGATATAAGCTAAAGTCCAAGTGCTTCTCACACTCATGCTGGTAACCCATATACTTTGCAATGACATTGCGTGCTAAACCACTCAAGAGTTGATTGTCCTCCAACGTCTTTCCCATGTGTCCTGAAGGACAAAAAAGTTCTCCCATAACTCACTGAAAAGAATCACAGAGCAGCTCAGCTTACTGCAGCGCAAAGAACCAGAAATCCTAACAATTCACACAAATGAGAGGACACAGTTGTGTGGACTCACTCAAGACTGCCTTTGCAGTATGGCCATTCACACCTCAGCTAGGCCAACTGAAGACTCACACTGGAGAGCTGATCACTTAAGTTACATCTGGAGTGAAGACTTGCCCTGCATAAGCTTTACCTAACTCAAAAAAGTGCTCAAAATGTGTACATCTGTTAAGGACACAAATGTGGATGGCTTTTTTAAACTCCAGGCAGACTTTTGCAATTAATTTGCCAATAGCCTCTTATCTGGTACTAGAGCATATGTACAGGACTGACATTCGCTGTCCTTTTGTAAAAAAGTGAATTTGTATTACTGGAAGCCAGAGTGGCTACCAACTCTAATCTATCTGGTTAGTATTAAAAAAAATACATTATGTGATTGACTATGTCCTGGTTACCAGACACAAACTGGGGGCCAATGACAGCAGTTCAAGTTACACTGCTGTTGCAGACCCAAACAGACTGCCATGCATGCTGAGGGTCAGAAGGAGAACCCTGTGCTATTCTTCACCACCTCCCATCCCAATAACCATGTTATTTTCCCCATGAAACTATTTTTATGATACGTTACTAATAACAATCATTATCCAAAGGCACCCAAAATTCATCCCCGCTCTTAGGTTTGGGCTCAAGGTGAGAGAGTGGTAGGAAATTGCCTTCGCTCATAAAGTTTCAAGCCTTAGCAGAGGGTATCACAAGCTCATTCTAGAGAACACATGGTACTCATAACGGTCAGCTGTTTTCAGATCACAAAAGGCCCAGGAGTTCCCAGGAATCAGACCTGTTATGTGTCACCAGACCATTGATGCCTGTCTGATGTTCACTCATTTTTATTACCAGGCAGAAAGTGGTATTCCTTGTCACTGAATAATCCACCTGTCAACCACAGTTAGGCCTTGTCTACACTGGCAGCGGCATGTAGGATATAGGCACCACACATGTAACTATGTGCTGCAGTGAAAAGCAGGCTGCACCCATGCTGCAGTGTGTAGCTACATGTGTCAGTGAATGGTGGTGAGCCTTTCCTCACTGCCAGAGTCTTTCCCTGCAGTGGGGAAAGGCTCCAGCACCCCTCTGCTATGGCAAAAGGCTCTGGCAACAGGACACTATACTGCTAAGAATAACAATGTAGACTGCTTGGGCATGTAATTGTTCAGGTGTGTTGTTACTCATATAAGCAGTGACTCGCCATCTACAGTGCTATTTATACCTGTGCTAGAGAGGTGTGCAGTGTATGCTAAATACCAACAAGAGGAGTATGCAATGTGGATGTACCCTTAGGGTAGCCTAACTAGGCTAGAAACTATCATGCCATGTGTATATGCATTAGTAACATTGATCATGCATTTCAAAGGTGCTAAAAGATTTTTCCAGAACATCTTCTTTTTCCTTTGTTTATTTCTGAGACTTATTTGAATATTTAAAAGGACTCCTCTGTGTGTGTGTGGGGGGGGAGGGGCTGCAGGGGGTTATGATTAAAGCCTCTTCATGCAATAACATGCCTGAATGTTCATTGTAGTGTTTCTGTGACTGATCTATTCTGTTCCTTTAGTCACACAAAGAGATTTTATTTTTAAATGTCTCAATACATAAAATGTTTGACCACTATGGACTACGAGATTTTCCTTTTTGGGCTAACTATTTAGCTAGATGTCCCTTTGTTCACTTGAAGCATGGCGTTTATTGAGCTTCTAGCTGGGAGCATTTCCTTGTGTGTTTATTTTTTTGTGCTCTATCATGTATCAGTACATTTCTAAATATAAATGTTCAGTCCCAAAACCGATTAAGGGGTATTAATTTTCTTTTCTAACAATATATATAAATGTTGAGGGAAGGAAAATATATATCCCATAAACTACTTTTGAACTGAAAATCTGTACTTCAAAATGTGCTTATATATGCTAATTCTCTCCCATCCCCTTTTCTCTTTGTCTCTCTCTGTCAATGAATATATAGATGGATTTGCCTCATTCTCTCCACTGGTTATAAGTGTCACTTGGATACAGAGACCTGAAGGGTTTGTTACCTTAGTTGGTGTGACCTTCACCACAGGATTGTCTTGCCTCACAGGTGTGCACCTAAAGCTCATTTGATAAAGTCCTTTTTGATTGGATGATCCACTCTTTATCCAGTAAATGATCTTTTTAATGTAAAGGCCAGATCTTGGCTAGAGTAAATCAGTGTAGCTCAATGGATTTACACCAGCTGAATATCTGGCTGTTTCTGTTAATTTGCTTTGTGATTCGTCTGGGGCATGGCCTAATAGCTGAAGGACAGTACTAGAAAATATCAAGTGATCTTGGTTCTATTTCCGGTCCTTCCACAAACTTGCAGTGTGAACTTGGGTGAATCACTGAAGTCAACGCTTTCAAACTTGGGTACATAATTGTAAGCGCCTAAAACCATGTGTAGATACCTAAATAAAAGGGCTTGATTTACAAGCCTTTCAGTATGTTCAAAGTTTGCATCTGAATTTTTTGCCTTGAGATATGTCTAGTGCAAGCTATTAATTATTACTTATTGTAATCATTGTTGTGGTTCATCTAAAAAGTCCACCTAAATGGGGCTACACCTGTGTCAGTTACTTTAGCTGATTAAAATGTCTGATTATTCATAAATATTGCCCCCTGCAACTGAAGCTTTGTAAGGTACATAGACATTTTCAGTATCGCTTCATTAATGGAAGTTGAAGGCACTTAGCAGCTTTCTGGATTGGGCTGATTACTGAGGCGACATTTTTTTTGTTTTTTGGGTTTTTTGGGGGGTGAGGGAAGAAAGGGGGTATCATAAATCCATCCAATGTCTTCATTTCTAAGTTTTTGGAGCTAGATTCTGTGAATGGATACCCCCAGGCTCACCCCTTTTCACATGCAGAGCTCCAGTGACTCACAGGTGCACCCTGGCAAATCCATGTGCCACTTCTAATTGATAGACTTGCAGTGTTTTGAGATTTACAGAGGACATCACTGGCTTTATAGTTTGCACATGACTGCGATCAGTTGCATCTGGGGGCATGCAGCTACTGTACATTTGTTTTACTCTGTTTTCACTCTTCTTCGAAAGAGTCTGATATTTGCTTTCCCTATTTATTTATTTATTCAGTTTGGCTTTTTGCTATGTCAGCATATAATGGATTGTGCATGCTTGTAGTTGCTTATTCTTGATCCCTCCTCTTGTGCCAGACCAACCTATTGTGGTAAATGTGTGAGGGGGTAGATTGTTGCTAATTCACATCTATTCTGAGTATCTGCAGTTTACCCCAGGAGGGGTCCTGCATGCTCCTGTCAACAATAATGTGCTGCCTATCGGTTAAATATTCTCCCTCATGTACAATTTCATGTACTTATGCAGAGAAAACCCAGATGTGGGAGCCATAACTTTGGGGCCTAATTCTCCTCTCCACTACTCTGGTTGAAAGGCAATGCAACACTACTGATGTCCATGACATCACTCCAGTGTAAGAGGAGAATCAGACTTTATGTGGATGAATGCCTAGAAGAAGCCCTTGGTGGAAGTGCAGCTATATCTCCAGTGTTTCCAGTATCATCCAGTATTAAACCAGACAAATGTGAAAAGTTAGCTCTATCCTTGCCCGGGATCCATTCAATTAACATTGGTCTGTTTCTAGGTAAATGTCTTAAAAATATCACCTGATAAATTGCTCTTGACTTTAAACAGAGATCTGTTTCTCAGATGAGTGAACTCTTAAGGAATTTTCAGCAACTGTTACATCAAAAGGTTTTCTCTATTTATTGGTCTCAGAGGTACAACATTGTTTCATCAATAATATCCTTTATTTGTTGAACATGCCACTGTGAACAATAAAGCTGAATTCAAGCAGTGACATGTCCAAGGAAACAAGGAAACAGAAAAAAGAGGTCTTGGCCTCCAGTATATTTTGCCATGACAGAAAAACAATGGCAGATTTAGTACTGAGTGAACTAGGCTGCCACCTGGGGTAATAGTGAGGAGGTAATATATTTAGATGTTTGTAAGGCAGTTGACTTAATATTGCATGACATTTTGATGAAAAAAACTAAAAAGACAATAGTAACATGGCACACATTAAATGGATTAAAAACTGATAGATATTAAAATGTAATTTAAATGGGAATTCATCATCGAATGAGTGCGTTTCTCATGGGGTCCTGCAGGGATTGGTTCTTGGCCCTATGTTATTTAACATTTTTATTAGTGATATGGAAGAAAACATAAAATCATCACTGATAATGTTTGCAGAGGACACACAAATTGGGGGAGTGGTAAATAATGAAGAGGACAGATCACTGATACAGAGAGAGACAAATTATTTGGTAAACTTGGAGCAAGCAAACAATGTGTTTCAATATGGCTATATATGTAAATGTGTATATCTAGGAAGAAAGAATGTTGGTCATACTTACACTATGGAGGACTCTATCCTGGGAAGCAGTGACTGAAAAAAGATCTGGGGTCATGGTGGATTATCAGCTCAATATGAGCTCCCAATGCGATGCCGTGGCCCAAAGGACTAAGGTGATCCTTGAACGTATATTTTTTAAAAAAAAAAGTCTCTTGATTAGGAGAAAAAAGGTTTATTTTACCTCCCTATTTGACAGTGGTGTGACTGTTGCTGGAATATTGTGTCTACTTCTGGTGTCCACAATTCAAGGAGGATGTTTATCAATTGGAGCGGGTCCAAAGAAGAGCTATGTCAATGATTAGAAAACATGTCTTCTAGTGATAGACTCAAGGAGCAAAATCTCTTTGGTTTAACAAAGAAGGTTAAGGGGAGACTTGATTACAGCCTATACATACCTATGTGAGGAACAAGTATTTAATAATGGGCTCTTCAATATAGCAAAGAAAGTATAACACAATCCAATAACTGGATATTGAAGCTATATACATTCAGACTGGAAACAAGGCATCATTTTTTTTAATGGTAAGTAATTAACCATTGGAATGACTTACCAAGGGTCATGGGGATTCTCCATCACTGACAATTTTAAAATCAAGACTGCATACTTTTCTGGAAGGTCTGCTCTAGTAATTACTTTGGGGCAGTTCTATGGCCTATGTTACCCAAGAGGTCAGACTAGCTGATCACAGTGGTCCCTTCCGGCCTTGGAATCTTTGAAAAATGATTGAATGCACACAAAGAATAACTTAAATATAAAGGTACCATTATATATAGCCTCTTTTCAGAGTAGACCCATACTTTCAGCTATTTAACTTGGTCATTTAAATAGCTAATCCTTTCTAACTTAACTGCTTTGATAGCTATATCTTTATATGGCTAATCTGTTCTTTCTCTAGTTTGGTTTCTTTAACCCATGTAATGCTTTGCATCAGATGTAACAATGCTTTTACCTATTTTTTTAAAGGTCAGATACTAACCCTTCACTGCCTGAGTCTCTACCTGCTGTAGAAAGAACCTTTGTTTGAAAAGTGGTAATGTATACCAGATGGGGAATATACTTGCCTGCTTCATCTAATTCCTCAACAAAGGTACAAAAATACATGTTCAGAGGGAACAGCCACAGTTGTTTGCATGAGTCACTTGATACCCTACAAAGTTGATTGACAACATATTCATTATTATGAGAAGGGCTCTTCTGTCTTCATTTAGGGCTGACTCACGGTGCATCCCTCATGATCATAAAGTAGTGTTATGGGATGAAAAGTGACCTCATATCTATTTTCACCTCGGTGATTTCTGACTGGTGGCCCTGAAGGATCAATATGACATCTGGAAGTCTCATCAATACTTGTTCTACTTTCTTCTGTCATATCCAGCAGTAAGAGTAAACTGTCAGTTTAGTTGATGCTGCTTTCCTTTCTCATCTGCGCTGGTTTTATTTTACTGACAATATAGTGTTTTTGTTTAAAGGTCTGATCCTCAGCTGGTGTAAATCAACAAAACTACATTGGCTTCAGCTGAGGATCTGGGCCAGATTTGCTTCTGAACAAACTAAGCAGATATAATTTAATAAATATGTATGGGAGAGAGACTTTTGTTGTAACAAAGTGCTTTTTCTTTAACAGATTCCTCTTCTGACCATAACTCTGCTTATCTTTTGAATGATGGTCTATTATTCTGACATTTCTCAAGCTCACCCAGGTAAATCTGTCTGGGGCTAGATTACATATTTGTAGCTGTTTAATCAAAATTGTTTTATTCAGGGTTGTTTAGTCTGCTTTGGCTTTTATCTTGCTGGTCTTCTTCACTAATGGACTCTTTCATTTTATCTTTCATGTGAGTTTATTGAACTTGCTTAGGAACAAAGGAGTCTTCGCAGCATAGACTCAAGAATGGAATATTCCAACTGCTCATCTTCTTGCATTTAATATGAACTTTACCAGTACACTTATTTTAACGAGTTTGTTGCTTTTCTCTTCAGAAATTGTCTAAAAGTTTATCATTAAGGGTAATAAGTGTAGAAACATACTGGTTGATCTGGGTTATGCAGAGGAACTTTACTGACATTATTGATTACGTTACATTCACTGATGTTTCATTCCTATGGCACCTGGTTTCAGTACTGAAGTGATTCTGAAGGGAAGTCAAGAGAGCAGTTTTGTCAATGCTATGTAATGGGCCACACTTATCTCTGATGTAAGGCCGTTGACATCAGTTGAGATAATCACAGAAGTGAATTTGACCAACACGTCTTAGAGATGCTCAAAGTTCAAAATCATGTCTATTTTCTGAGTTCAACCATACATAAAACAAGCAGCTTATTTTTTTTTCTGATTCACAAAGTTATATGAAGAACATGTGTTACTGCAAGAGTCTTTAGTTAAAAGAAATAGATGAGCACCACCAGCTCAAACATTCTTTGCTTTATGACTGCCCATGATGTACAAATGGAAACTATCAATTTGTTTTTAGTCAAAGCTTTTGTTTTGGGCTTGCTCATGAAACACACGTTCTTAACTTTATTTATTTTATTTATTTATTTATTTAAATTTTAACATTTATTAAATATGTAATACCAACATGGATTTGTCAAGAACAAATCATGCCAAACCAACCTAATTTCCTTCTTCGAGAGGATTATTAGCCTCATGGATAGAGGGAAGGAAGCAATATATGGGATAAATCAAGATTTTAGTAAGGCTTTTTACACAATCCCACATAACATTCTCATAAGCAAACTAGGGGAATGTGGTCTAGAAGAAATTGCTACAAAGTGGGTGCCTAACTGATTGAAAGACTGTACTTGAAGAGGAGTTATCAGTGGTTCACTATCAAATTGGGGGATAGATCTAATATGATCCTGAAAGGGTCTGTTCTAGTCTGGCACTAGGCAATATTTTCATTAATGAGGTGAAGTGGAGAGTATGCTTCAAAAATTTGTGGATGACACTAAGCTGGGAGAGGTTTCAAGAACTTTAGAAGACAGGATTAGAATTCAAAACAATCTTAACAAACTGGATAATTTGGTCTGTAACCACAAGATGAAATTCAATAATGACAAGTGCAAAGTACTTCACTTTGAAAGGAAAAATCATATGCACAACTACAAAATGGGGAATAACTGAGTAGGCTGTAGTGCTACTGAAAAGTATCTGGGAGTTATAGTGATCACAAATTGAATGTGAGTCAACAAAGTGATGCAGTTCTTAAAAAGACTAAGGCTTGCCTACACTGCCACTTTCAGTGCTGAAAATTTATTTGCTCAGGGGGGTGAAAAAAGTCCCTCCTCTCCCCGAGAAATGCAAGTTTCGGTGCTGTAACGTGGAAGTATAGATAGTGCTACAGCACCGGGACCCATTCCACTCACGGAGGTGATTTTATTACATCGCTGGGAGAGCTCTCTCCTAGCACTGGAGCAGTGACTACACAGCCATGTTAAAGTGCTGCTGTTCCTAATACATGCCCTAATACTAATAGTGCCTGACTGGGCACTATTAGCACCATGGTGACTGAGGTTTCTGCAACACTGAGAAGAGTGCAGGCTTAATTGAAGCCAGTTAATCAGTTTCTGTTGGGGATTACACTTGGGTGGCAATTGCTATGCTAATGAGACAGTTGTCTCAGAAATTGGGAGGACATAAGTGGGATGAACAAGATGCTCAGAGTCTGAGGATAGGGTTGTCAGGTGTCCAGATTTTTACTGGAACACCTGGTTGAAAAGGGACCCTGGTGATTTTAATCAGCTCAACTTACCGGGCTGTTAAAAGTCCGGTTGGCCACAGCGGCTAGCTCCACGTGACTCCTGGAAGTGGCCAGCATGTCCCTCCAACTCCTAGGTGCAGGGGCAGCCTGGGGCATTGCACGCTGCCCCCTCCCTGAGTGCCAACTCCACATCTCCCATTGGCCAGGAACCACAGCCAATGGGAGCTGTGGAGGTGGCACCTGAGGACAGGGGCAGTGCACAGAACTCCTGGCTGCCCCTGTGCTTAGGAGCCAGAAGGATATGATGGCTGCTTCCTGGGAGCTACCTGAAATAAGTGCCACCCAGAACCTGCATCCAAGACCCCCTTGCACACCCCTATCCCAGGCTTGAGGCCCCTCACACACACAAACTCCCTCCTAGAGCCCACACCCTGCAGCCCAACCCTCTGACCCAGCTCAGAACCCCTCCTGCACCCAAACTCCCTCCTGGAGCCTGCACCTGCTCCCGGGCCCCCACTCCCTGCCCCTGCCCCAGCCCTAACCCCACTCTCACACTCCAAACCCCTCATCCCCAGCCCCACCCCAGTGCCCACACTCCCTGCTGGAGCCCACACCCCTTCCTGCACCTCTGCTCCAGCCCTGAGCCCTGTCCTGAACCCACACCCCTTCCCTCACCCCAACCTCCTGCCCCAGCTCTGAGCCCCCTCCTGCACACAAACTCCCTCCCAGAGCCCACACCCCAACTGCCTGCCCCAGCCTGGAGCCTCTTCCCACACTTTGAACCCCTTGGCTCCAGCCCAGAGCCCCTTCCTGCACCCCAGACCCCTTATCCCTGGCCCCACCCCAGGCCCACACCCCCAGCTGGAACTGTCACCCCGTTCCACACCTCAACCCCCTGCCTCAGCCCAGTGAGAATGAGGGAGGAAGGGGGGATGGAGTGAGCAGGGGCAGGGCTTCAGAGAAGGGGCAGAGAAGGGGGTGGGGCTTCAGGGAAGGGGTGGAGCAGGGGTGGGGTAATGGTGTTCAGCTTTCTACAATCAGAAAGTTGGCAACCCTATCAGAAGATGAGCCTGGACTGAGGAGAGAAGGCTTCATGGTAGTCTTCTGCTGTAAGCCTGCAATGCACTCTGTTGTATTTTCAGTGAAGAATCAATGCACATGTAGTGAAAGGCTAACAACCAGATGTGTGTTTGTGATTGAAACCAAGAAATAGGCCAGGCAGCGTGGCACGCTAGGTAGCAATGGAGGCACCCAGTGGCAGATGTATTAATAGGAGTGTTGAATGTAATTGCCTTGCTCTGTTTGGCTCAGTTACAGTACTGGGTCCAATTCTGGGTGCCATACTTTAAGAAAGATGTGGACAAGTTGGAGAGAGTCCAGAGGAGAGCAACAAAAATGGTCAAGGTTCTCTAAATGTTTTATCTAGGAGTAAAAATAAATTTTAAAAAATGGTGGTTAAGACTTGAGAAAAGAAGACTGTGGGGGTGGGGGGGGAGGCTTGATAACAGTCTTCAAATATGTTAAGGGCTGTTACAAAGAGGACAGGGATCAATTGTTCTCCATGTCCACTGAAGGTAGGACAAGAAGTAATGAGCTTAATCTGCAGCTAGGGAGATTTAGGTTAGTTATTGGGGTGGGGGGGGGCTCTCTAACTATACGGGCAGACAAACTTTGGAGTAGGCTTTCAAGGGAGGTTGTGGAATCTTCCTCACTGGAGGATTTTAAGACCAGATTAGACAAGGGCCTGTCAGGGACAGTCTAGGCTTACTTGGTCCTGCCTTAGCACAGGGTGCTGGACTCGAGGATCCCTCAAGGTCCCTTCCAGCCCTGATTTTTATGACTATATGTTATGATCAGTTTATAATTTTTCTCCCCTCTCTTTTCTTTTTTACATGAGGATCCTTATGTCACTGGGTTTTCAGGACAAATAAAACATTAGATCTCACAGTGTAAAAATACCAAATGCAAAAGTTGTGTTTTAAATGCAAATTTCCATAGGCAATTCTGTTCCACTTGGATCTTTGCTCTTTCTGTTTTCAGTGAGCTAATCCTGTTTTTACAAATCAAGAGCTGGAGACATAGGCACTGACTCCATGGGTGCTCAAGGGCTGGAGCATGCACGGAAAAAAAATTAGCGGGTGCCTAGCACCAAATGGCAGCCAGCTGTCCCCTTCCCCTCCAGTGCCTCCTGTTGGCTGGCAGCCCCGCCAATTAACTCTTCTCCTTCCCTCCCAGCTTCTCCAGCCTGCTGCAATCAGCTGTTCCGCAATATGCAGGAGGCACTGGGGGTGGGGAGGAGGAGTGGGGACGGGGCACTCTTGGGTGAGAAGAGGTGGGGTGGAGGTGGGGCAGGGACAGGAAGAGGCAGGGTGGGGGCTTGGGAGAAGGGATGGGCTGGGGACAGGGCCTGGGGTGGAGCGAGGGTGGGGGTTTGGAGGAAGGGGTCAGGTGGGGGTGGGGCCTTGGGCAGCACAGGGGCTGAGCACCCTTGGGGCCCAGAGGAAGCTGGCTTCTGTGGCTGGGGGTATCGGGAAGCACCACTGAGTCAAGTCAAAGACTGAACTCTAACAACTATCTCGGGAAGTCAGTCCCTTGGGCAGCAGAGACTGAACGGCAAAGGTAGCATTTCCAGAAATTACAGTGCTGAGAAAAGAAGCAGATGGAGGCAATTGAACAAATCTCTGACAGAGCAGAGCTAACACATGCTAATTTACTGGGTCAAATCAAACTTTGGCCTATGATGGAGGAATCAGCTTCTGAAGTGAAAATGCTGCCCCTGCCTAGATTCTTCATCACTAGCTCACTGATTTTATAGCCCAGCCTCTTTCTCATGTTGGATTGGTGGTGGAGTTAACCTCTTGTTTTTCCACACATTCTCCTTCCTTAATGTTTCATTTGATACATGTATTTCTCTGTGTGCCATCTGTAAAATGGGCATCATCATAATTTACTATGTAGCACGTAGGAAGCCAAGTTCAGGACTCCATTGTCTTAGGAGCTGTACAAAGACACAACAAAAAGCTGGTCTGTATCCCAAAGGACACATAATATAATACTCCCTTTCTCTGAACCTTTGTTTGCCTTGTCTATTTAGGCCATCAACAGCTTGTGGCAAGAACTTTCTCTAAACTCTGCTCATACAGGGTTTAGCTCAATGGTGTCCTGATCTTACTTGAAGACTCTTGACTTTACAATCAATAATAATGATGGATATGGCTCCATTCATGCCATTAGGGATTGTTAGATTGTCATGATGTTACAGTGTTGCAGGGAGATGGTCAAACTAATTCACTAGAGCAATGGTTCTCAATCAGGAGTACATGTACCTCTGGGGGTACTCTCATGTCTTCCAGGGGGTACATCAGCTCATCTAGATTTGCCTAGTTTTACAACAGGCTACATAAAAAGCACTAGTGAAGTCAGCACAAACTAAAATTTCATACAGACAATGATTTGTTTATACTGCTCTATATACTA
This sequence comes from Gopherus evgoodei, assembly GCF_007399415.2. Taxonomy (NCBI): domain Eukaryota; kingdom Metazoa; phylum Chordata; order Testudines; family Testudinidae; genus Gopherus; species Gopherus evgoodei. The sequence continues at coordinate 229,057,316 of NC_044322.1, forward strand.
TACACTGGCAGGTAACTACAATAGTTATATTCCAATTGATTTATTTTAGAACGATATGGTAAAGATGAGAAAGTAAGTAATTTTTCAGTAATAGTGTGCTGTGACACTTTTTTTATTTTTATGTCTGATTTTGGAAACATGTAGTTTTAGGTGAAACTTAGGGATACGGAAGACAAATCGGACTCCTGAAAGGGGAACAGTAGTCTGGAAAGGTTGACAGCCACTGCCCTAGAGAACCCTTCAAAACCAAAGGATTCTGCCATTCTTTTTTGGTGTGCTTTTCTGTTTCATTTTATATATATGAACTCCTTTCCTCATTTCGTCTCTCTTTCCCCCCCCCCCCCATCACTTACCAGAAGGCAAATATTTTCCTTGTATTGCACACCAAGGAACCCAGTTGCCTTCAGTGGGGATGCCCATGGTGACAGTACAGATTTTGGCCTTATCTTTTTGCCTTCTCTCTATATATAGTTTACTATATTGGCGTTCAGTGCTGCCGTATCAATCCCTCTTTGTACCATGCTGATTCGCACATTGTAAAAAATATCTGTAGTTTTTCTTGCACTATTTAATTGTCTAAGAAACCTTTTGATCTACTTCTCAATATTTTCCTGAGAGGGCAGACTATTCATTTATCTGAATGTACATAGATTTGTATCTGTCAGTAAGTGCCTATCCTTTGCTGTGGGTGATTCATAATTCTTAAAATGAACCTTTGTAACCAAATTCTCAAATCACTACTTTACTAACATATCAGAATGCACATCCCACCACAGATAACAAAGAGTGAATAACAGGCAACCCCGATAAAATATTTCAACCCTTCAGGCAACCTCCTTTCCAAATAGCTGTGAGAAAATATGGGCCTCACAGCTTGACTGGAATAATACTAAATGTAGGCTCTGGAGGACCAAGGCCTGCTCAAAAAGCACTAAGCAACAAAGCACATATATATGTGCTTAATGTAACTGATATTGTTAATAATACTTCGCTCTTGTACAGTGCTTTTCATCAGTAGATCTGAAAGGAGGTCAGTATCATTAATGAAATTTACATAGGTGCTTAAAGTTAAGCATGTGCTTAATTGCTTTGCTGAATAGGGGTGGACTTCTGCCTGATTCTCACAGCTGGGCTACACTACCACTCAAGTTGATGTAACTTACATTACTCAGGAGCAACCACAGTCCCGAGTGACATAAGTTACATCCACTTAAAGTGGTGTCTACACCGCGCTGTGTCAGCAGGAGACGCCAACATAGCTTCTGCCTCTCATGGAGATGGAGTCATTATGCTGACGGGAGATCACTGACATAGCACACCTTCACTAGGCGTGCTACAGCAGTACGGATGCATCTGCAGCACCGTAGTGTAGACTTGCCCTCAGTTCCCTTAAGTCTCCTTTAAATGGTCAGATCAGTATAAAGGGAACTTAGTACCTGAGAATCAGGTTGTAAAGTCCAGAGCCTCAAGGATATTTAGATGCCTAACTCCTACACAAATCAATGGGAGTTAAGATGTTCATGAGTATTAAGAGGCCTACAGTTTAAATACCTTGCTGAATAAGGGTCCAGTTAGGGTGGAGGGGGGTGAGGAAATTTATCTAAGGGCTTGGCTACACTCAAAACTCCAAAGCGCTGCTGCGGGAGCACTCCCACGGCAGCGCTTTGAAGTGCGAGTGTGGTCGCAGTGCCAGCGCTGGGAGAGAGCTCTCCCAGTGCTGCAGGTACTCCACCTCCCCATGGGGATTAGCTTGCAGAGCTGGGAGCCATGCTCCCAGCACTAGGGCACTGTTTACACTGGTGCTTTGCAGCGCTGTAACTTGGTGTGAAAAAACACACCCCTGAGCAAGAAAGTTGCAGCGCTGCAAAGCGCCAGTGTGGCCAAGGCCTAAATCTCACAGCAGTAAAGAATATGCCAAAAGAGAAAATCAATAACATAGAGCATCAAACATCCCCCAATCTGAGTGAGTTTTTTCACAGGTGGGTCAAAAACATTTTTGACAGGATTTTTAAACAGGGCTTAATTTTAGACAAGAACCTCTGAAGAGACCTGGTTCTTTTCTTACTTACACTGACATAAGGCAGGAGTTACTCCCTTGTGTTGAATGCAGTTACAACAGGGGTAATAGTCATGTGACAGACAGGCAGGCTTATACCCTTTGAGTTTAATATTATCACAGTCTCCAGTGTATGTCAGACTGGAAATGAAGTGTAAACTTTAGGGTAAATCTGGATGAAGGGTGCTCTAAAAAAAGCTTATGATCATTTCCTTTTACTGATAAAACATCTTCTTGCTCCTCCCTTTGGACCTTATTCAGTCATTACTCAGGCAGACTCCCAACTCTAGCTCGAAAGGACAGCGTGAAAATTGCAGGATCTCAAGGTTTGGACCCTGGGCAGTGCGGTGCCTCTCTAGTATTGAGTTCAGCTTTGAGAGCGAGCCAGAGCTCACTTGTGTAATCAAGTGGCGCTCTAAGCCTATCTGACATTGACACGTGCACTGAGGGTGGCAGGTGGAAGAGGAGAACCGAGAAAGGGTCAGGGAACTGTTTGACAATTTTCTAAATCAGGCCTGAGCAGAGGTGTAGTGACTACTGACAGTGGAATTCTCCCTCCCACTCATGTTGCAAATTAAGGGAATGAGTGCACCCACTGACAGTGTGTTAAGGCTCCGGAGCTCCTGAGCTGCTCACTGGAAGAACTCAGAGGAGCCTGACTGCTGAGGCAGGAAAGGGAAGTGTGGAACCAGAAACCTTGATTTGCCCCACGGTTTCTGGGAGGGTCGTATTTGATTCCTACAGGCTGTCGTGCAGTAGCCATCACAGCGGTGCCGTGTATATCAAACACCTGAAACCTGGGGATCTGTGTGTTGGGTGGAGTGACCTATCCTTGCTGGGATATGCTGGCCACTTACCAGACTGAATAAACAAAGGTAACATTCCCTGGCAAGGCAATTGTTCAGCTATGTCACAGCTATTACTGCTGTGAAGGGTATTTGTTGGAAACAAAGTAAAGAGCCCTTAGAAGGAAGAAGTGCTGGTTTTTATAGGTACAGGGGCTCCTTTACAGAGCACTGTTCTTTACTTGAGTGAAGCCTGGCAAAGGATAAGACAAGACAAAACTGCGGAAGCTCCCACTGGATCAGAGTCAAGAAACCTGAATGACTCCTTGCTAAATCCCTGTGAAGGCATGTCAGGCTTTTGGCACCCCACCCCCTTATCCGCCTGTGGAGGGTTGTATATAATGTGTAAACAGTTGTACATAAACACATGAGAAATACACAGAATGCCACTGCTATTCACATAGGTCCTGGGTCACATTCACACACAGGCCCTTTTTAAACCACCCCAGCAGTGCAAATCTACTGTAATTTGCACCCACTTTCAGATGCCATTATACTGCCAAAGTGGGCCTGAGTGGCCTACATTCCCTTTCACAGCCACTCCAAGGTTGCTAACCTTTTCTTTCCTTTGTTTGTTTGTTTGTTCTTTTCATTTTGTAACCTAGCTAGGGTACCAATCACCTGCCAAAATTCACACAGCGATTACCTTGAATATATAAATAGTCCTTTGATCGGTGACCTTTCCAGGTATTAAGGAATTTTCATGTAACAAAAGAGACAGATGAACAAAGACTCTCTCAGAGAGACAGAAGGCAAAATCTGGTGTATTTAGGAAAGCGGATGCTGTGTGTTGAAACTGTGCAGTCTGCCTTCTGAATAAGTAGCCTCAAACATTCATGCTCCTTTTGATAAACTACGCTAATTGAAAAGTGAAATAGAAAGGGTTTTTTATATATAGTTTTGAGTGAGTCTTAAGAGGTTTTCATATATATTTCAAATAAAAACAAGATTAAGCTAGGAAGTGGATCCCTGTAATGGAAATCCCAAATGGCTAGAGGTTATCAGAGGGTCTGTTCTCCTATCAGTATACGTGCCCAACTCCCAATAGCATTGGTAGAAGATCATGCTCACGTCAAAGGCAGAATAGTCTCAGTTTAGCTTTGATGTTTGTAAGTGGATTTTTTTTCGTGGTTGACTACATAAAAAGCCTTTTTCTAACTGGATATGTAGCTCAGGAGATTGCAAATGGGCTACTGATCCTTTCAAGTCTAGGCCATTGCTTGAAATCTAGAACATGTTAAGGAACAGGAGTGTGGTAGTGAAAGAAAAAGTGGATGACTAGTTCAATCCAATTTCATGGACAGGCTAGCTCTAGGGAGGAGATACAAAGGGTGAAATCCTGGCTCCACCAAAGTCAGTGAGAGCCTTCCCATTGACTTCACAGCCAATGCAGCACCTCTCTTGTGGGTGCCCCAGCTCTTCGGGAGGGACAGATAGCTCAGTGGTTCAGTTGTGACTTCAATCCTCTAGGGGGGCCATTTAGGGAACTGAGGTAAAAAAATCTGTCAGGGGGTTGGACTAGATGACCTCCTGAGGTCCCTTCCAACCTTAATATTCTATGACTTCAGTGGGGCCAAGATTTCTGGGAGTTAAATGCCCAAACACCTTTGTGATTCTGGGCCTAGCTCTCCAAGGCCAAAACCCTGTAATTTAGGGACCTACAACAATCATCTGAAGGTTAAATCAATATCCACTCCCCCCCGCAACTTTCTAAACTGTTTTTCTTTTTGAAAGTTTTATGTTAGCTCCAAATTTTCCAGGTTCAATGATCTTTATGCACTTTCTCAGGGCTAACTTTCATTATTCTTACTCATGCTGAGTCATAGCTTTCTTCACAATTAATCCTGCTGATTTTAATGGGACTACTTGTGGAAGTATGGAGCTACTCACTGTGAATTTGGCACTAAGAAAATATTGCACACTGGCTGGGACAGACCCATCTCTCTACTAGACACTTCACAGAGAAGGTTGAATGCATTTCTTTGGGTTTTTTTTTTTTTTTTCTGAGAGAGAAGAAAGGGGAAACAAAAATGTCTTGGAATGCTTCAAATGCCTCTCACTCTCTTTGTGTGGCTCTTGGGCATTCTAAGTGCACAATGTGGTAACCTTTTCACAAGAGCATAATAAAACTACAAAAAAATGCTTCTGAAAGAGCCTGATACAAAAGCAGGGTATTTGTTATGAAATAAGGTGCCACTCAGAAAGGCCAGGAAAGCTATCAGGGTATGACTTAGAGTTGGTCCTGCAAGATCAGAAGAGGGCAAACTATGGCCTGTGGGCCACATCCAGCCCGTGGGACCCTCCTGCCCGGCCCCCAAGCTCCTGGCCCAGGAGGCTACCCCCTGACCCCTCTCCTGCTGTCACCCCTCTCCCACAGCCTTAGCTCATCCTGCCGCTGGTGCAATGTCTGGTCGGCAGGGCTGTGAGCTTATGGGACAGCGCAGCTGCAGAACCCAGCCTGACCCGGTGCTCTATGCTGCATGGTGGTGATGGCATGGCTGACTCCAGCCAGGCGGCACAGTTGTAGTGCCCGCCAGCCACTGGTGCTCCAGGCAGTGCCCTTAGAGGGCAGGGAAGTTCGGGGGGTACTCAGGGGCAGGGGTGTGGATAAGGTTTGGGGCAGTCAGAGGGCAGGGAACAGGGAGGATTGAATCGGGACAGGGTCCAGGGCCACCCGGAGGATGCAGGGGGCCTGGGGCAAAGCAATTCCGAGGGCCCCTTCCATAAAAAATTTGCAATACTATACAATGCTATATTCTCATGGGGGCTTCTGTGGGGCCCGGAGCAAATTGCTCCACACCCACGGGCAGCCCTGGGAAAAATAAACCTTCTGCATCATGGCACAAATCCAGTTTTGAGAAAAATTCTTTACAAGGTATCACTGGTTCTCAGCATCAGCTAGTGCTAAAAGGCAGTAAAGCTCATTAAAAGGGTTGGACAAATATTTTCCGTCAAAACTTTTTCTGGATTGAAAACTAGGTTTTTAAAAAGCAGAAAAAAATCACGGACAATGTCTGCTTTCCTTCAAAATTTCTTGTGTTTTTTTAATTGAAAAGCTGAAAATAGTCTGCCAAACCCTGAATATAGTTTGGGGTTTCAGAAGTGTGTGGCCAAATATTTGCTGCTTGCTGTGTTTGATTGTTTAAAGAAACAATAAAACAATTGCTTAAAAAAAAATTCAAAACTTTTGAACAACCTCAGCTTGTGACCAAATGCCTGAGCCTATCCAGTCAGAGATTTTTCCAGGTTTCTGATACTCTGCTGGCTTCCTTGACTCACATCTGTCTCCATAACTTTGGGTTCATTTACCTTAGAACATAAGAGCAGCCATACTGGGTCAAACCAAAGGTCCATCCAGCCCAGTATCCTGTCTACTGACAATGGCCAATGCCAAGCGCCCCGGAGGGACTAAACCTAACAGGTAATAATCAAATGATCTCTCTCCTGCCATCCATCACCACCCTCTGACAAACAGAGGCTAGGAACACCATTCCTTACCCATCCTGGCTAATAGCCATTAACGGACTTAACCTCCATGCATTTATCTGTTTCCTAGAGACTGGCTCCATGGAGTCCCTTACAAACAAGACGGTTACTGTGGGTTTGTCTTTAGTATAGCTTATGTACATACTCCACGAACTCAGCGTTTGAGTTTGTTCCAGAATCTGGGATGAGCCTATGTTGTGAAAACTGAAATGCTCAAAATAGCACATGCATGTGAATGGACAGAGGGTGCTAAAATTAAATTAACCCAGAGGGTCTCAAATTGGGGGTGAGGACCCTCAGGGGGTCATGAGGTTATTACTGGGGGTTGCAAGCTGGCAGCCTCCACCTCAAATCCTGCTTTGCCTCCAGAATTTATAATAGTGTTAAATATATAAAAAAGTGTTTTTAATTTATAAGGGGGTGGGGGAGTTGCACTCAGAGGTTTCCTATGTGAAAGGGGTCACCAGGACAAAAGTTTGAGAACCACTGAATTAACCCCTCTGAAGCCTCAGGGAATGCAGGGGAGCGGGGTCTCTCTTGGTAGGGTTGGGAAGGATATTGCTCTTCTCATGTGATCCCTCCCCCTGTGGCTAATTTTAAATGAAGCTACCCTCCCCTGACATGAATCTCCCTGTGGCACTGAAATTAAATATAGACTATAATTTGGCATTTGAGCAGTGAAAGGGATGGTAGCCCTAATGGAAAAGGTAACAGCAGCTTGACTCTTCTGCAAGCCTCAAACTGCTGAATGAGCTTTAGGGTAGGGAAGGCTGTGCCTCCCAAACAGCCTGTCCCTGCCCCCTATCCGACCCCCACCCATGTCCTGCTCCCAAACTTTCCACCCCCCCTCAGAATCCCCAACCCATCCTGCTCCTTGTCCCCTCACCATCCCCCAGAGACCCCACTCCCAACCACCACCTCGAGACCCCACCCCTGCTCCGTGCCCTGACTCCTCCAACCCCCATCTGCCACCCCCCCGCTGAGTCCTGACAGACCCTCAGAATGCCCATGATCCAATCCCCCCATTTCCTGTCCCCTGACCAAGCCACCAACCTCTGCCCCCTCCCTGTGCCCTGACTGTCCCTGGGACTCCCTGCCCCTTAGCCAACCCACCAGCCCCTAACCCCCGGCTCCCCCCTCACCCGGAGCCTCAGCGCATCCAGCAGTGTCCCTCGACAGAGGTAGCATGGCTCCAGCAGGGCCCCTGAGCTCTGCCCTGCTCAGAGCTGCATAGTCAGGGGGCGGGGCTGTGAGCTCCAGGCTGAGCTCATCTCGGCTCCCTCCGCTCGGCACAGAGCTGGCAGCCCTGCCCCCTGACCACGCGGCTCAGGGGGGGCTCGGGCCCAGCTGGAGCCACGCTGCAGCTGTCCAGGGATGGTCCTTGATGTGCTGAGGCTCCGGGAGAGGGTGGAGAGGGGGTCGGGTCGGGCTGAGGCCAGGGAGGGAGCCTCACCCATTCTCGTGGGGGTCCCTGCAGAGCCTGGGGCTAATTGTCCCACTTGCCCCCCACTCTGGGTGGCCCTGCAGGGGTCCCGGGGGGACAGTCAGGAATGAGAGGAGGGGTTGGATGGGGCAGCAGGGGGCAGTCAGGGGCAGGGGTTCTGGAGGCAGTCAGGGAACAGGAAGAAGGAGTAGTTGGATGGGGCAAGGGTCCCCAGGGGATAGTCAGGAAGGAGCAGGGGGGTTGGATAGGGTGGTGGGGGGCAGTGAGGGGCAGGGGTTCCAGGGGTGGTCAGGGGACAGGGAGCAGGGTGGTGGTGGATGGGACAGGGAGAGGGGGAGGACCGTCAGGGAAAAGCGGGGGGTTGGATGGGGCAGGAGTCCCAGGGGGGGAAATAGGGGGTGGGGACCAGGCCACAACCCTTTCCAATAACTGGCCCTCCATACAATTTCTGAAACCTGATGCTCCCTCAGGCCAAAAAGTTTGCCTGCCCCTCTGCAAGATGCTAGGGCCCAGATCATAAAAAGTATTTAGGTTTTTAACTTCCATCAGTTGGAAATTAATGGGAGCTGGGAGCCAAAATAGCTTGACTGATCTGGGCCAAAGTATCTTCAACTCCCATTGATTTCAGTAGAGTAGAGAGAGTGCAACTTGCAGGATCTGGCCCATAAGTAGGACTTATAATAACATTATCTGCAATAAAAATAATATAAAGATGTTCTAGAAAGTGAGCTCACAATCAGGCCCAATAACACTGGGGTACATCAGGAGAAACTCCATTGAAGTGTGAGTCTACACTGCAGCTAGAGGTGAAATTTCCAACGCGGCTAGATGCATGTGCGCTACCTTTCAGCTAGCATGCTAAAAATACAATTGTAGCAGTGATGACATAGGCAGGGGGACAGGCTTATCACCCTGAGTACAAACCACTCAGGACCCTAGGTGCTCACTGGGGTGGCTAGCCCATCCCACCACCCACAGCACCATAGCAACACTGCTATTTTTACTGTGCTAACTTCATCAAAACTAGCATGCGTACATCTACCCAAACTGGAAATTACACCTTCAGCCCAAAGTGGAGACATACCTGAAAGCAATGGAATGACATCCGTGCAAAATAGTGCAAGGCTCTGATCCTTCACCAACCAAATCAATTGGAGCTTTGCCAAATATTTCAATGATTATAGTATCATTCCCCAACTTAGAGGAACCAGACTCCAAGTTTCTCCTTCAAAATCTCATCTCTTCTTTATTTTGTTTTTTCTAAGATCAATAAGACCATTTTATGGGTAATCTTGTCCCAGAATTTGTTTTTAAACTGGAATAGATAGTTAGCAATTCCGATAGAGAGAGAGAGAGAGAGAGAGAGAGTGTGTGTGTGTGTGTGTGTGTGTGTGTGTGTGTGTGTGTGTGTGTGTGTGTGTGTGTGTGTGTGTGTGTGTGTGTGGTAGCACTGTGTATTATTAAGATTGTCCATTTCCCATTATAAGATCCTGTTTTCAGTTGCCGATAGCTTAGCACAAATAGTTAAAGTTTGGAAGGAATCTTCCATGCTAAATACTCTGAAAAATCAGTTCCTAGGAGTCTCAAACAGGGCACCCAAAACTTGTGGATGCTTTCATCCTTAATCTCTTTCTGCCTCCGTTCCCCCATCTCTGAAATGGGGGTAATAGTACCCCTTCCTCTCACATGAGCATTGTGAAGCAAAACTCATTGTGAAGCACTCAGCTACTATAGCTATGATCATCATAGAATTTCCTATGAGGAAATTAATAAATCTGTCTTCAGAGCAGGGTTTAAATACTGTGCAGTAATGAAGGCCTGAAGCCACCACAGTTAGGTGAAATAAAAATATTGATTGGAATCATAGAACAGTTGTTCACTGATTTGAGAACCATCCATCCTGTGCACTGAATGAGGCCGGAGTCCTGTAAAAAATAATAGTATGAGACCTGTACTAAATCTTAATGCATATGCACAAGGGGGGTGAATTCAAGTTGCACAGGTGTGATGTTTAGATGTGCTTGTAATTATTAGAACTGGGAGCACTGGCTGTTGGAGTCTGAAAGGACAGGAAACAAGAAGGAGGGGGGAGGAGTTGAGGAGGCTGAGTGAGTTACAGAGGCCTGGTTTACACTATGCGTTTAAACCGAATTTAGCAGCTTTAAACTGATTTAACCCTGCACCTGTCCACACGACGAGGCCCTTTATATCAATATAAAGGGCTCTTTAAACCCATTTCTGTACTCCTCCCCAATGAGAGGAGTAGCGTTGAAATCGGTATTGCCATGTCGGATTAAGGTTAGTGTGGCCACAAATCGACGGTATTGGCCTCCAGGCGGTATCCCATAGTGCACCATTGTGACCGCTCTGGAAAGCAATCTGAACTCGTATGCCCTGGCCAGGTAGACAGGAAAAGCCCCGCGAACTTTTGAATTTCATTTCATGTTTGCCCAGCATGGAGCTCTGATCAGCACGGGTGGCGATGCAGTCCGAAATCCAAAAAGAGCTCCAGCATGGGCCATATGGGAGATACTGGATCTGATCACTGTATGGGGAGACAAATCTGTTCTATCGCAGCTCTGTTACAGAAGACGAAATGACAAAACATTTGAAAAAAATCTGCAGGCTATGATACAGAGTCCACAGCACAGTGCTGTGTGACAAGCGAAACGCAAAGCCAAAGAATCAAATGGACGCTCATAGAGGGAGGGAGGAGGTACTGAGGACTCCAGCTATCCCACAGTCCCCGCAGTCTCTGAAAAGCATTTGCATTCTTGGCTGAGCTCCCAATGCCTGTAGGGTCAAACACATTGTCCGGGGTGGTTCAGGGTTTATCTCGTCAGTTTACCCCCCGTCCCCCCATGAAAGAAAAGGGAAAAAAATCATTTCTTGACTTTTTTATATGTCACCCTATGTCTACTGCATGCTGCTGGTAGACGCGGTGCTGCAGCACTGAACAGCAGCATCCTCTCCTCTCCTCTCCTGTCCCCGGTGGTAGACGGTACAGTGCAGAATGACTGGTAACCATCCTCGTCACCATCCCGTGAATGCTCCTGGCTGGCCTCAGATGAGGTTGGCTGGGGGCACTGGGTAAAAATAGGAATGACTCCCGGTCATTCCTGGCAAATGGTACAGAACGGCTGGTAACCGTCTTCATCATAGCAACTGGGGGCTGGAGCTCCATCAGCACCCCCCCTTTCATGTCTAAAGAAAAGATTCTGTACTGCCTGGACTATCATAGCAGCTGGAGGCTGCCTCCCCCTCATTTTATCTCACTAAAAAGTCAGTGTTTCTTATTCCTGCATTCTTTTTTAACTTCATCACACAAATAGGGGGACACTGCAATGGTAGTCCAGGAGGGTTGGGGGAGGAGGGAAGCAATGAGTGGAGTTGTTGCAGGGGCACCCCCTAGAATGGCATGCAGCTCATCATTTCTGCGGTATCTGACACGGAGCAGCTGTGCTCTTTGGTACACTTGCCCCATATTCTAGGCAGGACTGACTCTATTTTTAGATAAAACATAAAGGAGGGAATGACCCGGGGAGTCATTCCCATTTTTGTCTTTGCACCCCCAGCCAACCTCAGCAAAGGCCAGCCAGGAGCATCCATGACAGCAGCAGACAGTACAGAACGACTGATAACCGTCTCTGCTACCTTGCAAAGGCAAATGAATGCTGCTGTGTAGCACTGCAGTACCGCCTCTGTTAGCAGCAACCAGTACACATACGCTGACAGTGACAAGGCAAAATGGGCTCCATGGTTGCCATGCTATGGTGTCTGCCAGGGCAATCCAGGGAAAAAGGACGCGAAATGATTGTCTGCCATTGCTTTCATGGAGGAAGGAATGAGTGATGACATTTACCCAGAATCACCTGCGACACTGTTTTTGCACCATCATGCATTGGGATCTCAACCCAGAATTCCAATGGGAGGGGGAGACTGTGGGAACTATGGGATAGCTACAGGATAGCTACCCACAGTGCAACACTCCAGAAATCGACGCTAGCCTTGGTACATGGACGCACACCACCGAATTATTGTGCTTTGTGTGGCCGCATGCACTCGACTTTATACAATCTGTTTTACAAAACTGGTTTATGTAAAATTGGAATAATCCTGTAGTGTAGATGTATCCAGAGGGTGCAGCAGCAGGTTGGTACAGAGGTTTCCACTGTAAAAGTAAAGTCCTGTCGAAGCTGTTAGTAACTTGCCTGAGTGATGCAACATTTTGGTGACGAGGATGGATCTTCTGCCTCTGAACCCACCTGCACCCTTTCTGCAAAGCCCAGGTGAGCCTCTGATTGCTTTTACTCTCTGGATCCATATGTTTGAGACTTATCTGCTTGCAATCAGTGCTACAGAGATTTTTGAAGTAAGAAATCATGCTCTGCTAATCCACTGCCTTGGAGCAGAAGGGCAGCGTATATTTTACACTTGCAGATGATAAATATGAGACTGCACTCACTACATTAAAGAACTTCTTTGTGCCAAAAGTTAATGTAATAGCTAATCGCTACAGATTTCGCCAGCGTAAGCAGAAACTAGGGGAGGCTATAATGCAGTATATTGCTTCCCTGCTGAGTCTGATTGTAACTTGTGACTTTGGGAATATGGCAGATTAGATGATTAGAGACAAGCTCACTGAGAAAAAACCATGCTTCGTGTAAGAGAACGCTTATTTCTAGAACCACAACTTACACTAGAAAAAGCAATAACCATTACTACTCAGATTTAGTCAGCTACAGCTGAAGCCAAAATAATGAGCAGTGATACAGAAAGCACAGTCCAGGCTTTGACTCCTCTGCAGAAAAGTTCACTATTGCTGCAGACAAACTATTGCAAGGGGAAAACTAATAAAAAGCCACTGAATCAGCAAATGCAAAATACAGTAAAAGCATGCTTTCGCTGTGGATCCCCACAACATCTTGCAAGCGACACAGGATGTCCAGCAAAAGTAGCTGAGTGCAATCATTGCAAAAAGATTGGGCATTTCGCTAAAGTATGTCACAGTAGCCTGTTCAATCAACAGGTGCATGCAGTTACAATACCAGATGTTACTGTGCTGAGTGTGGACAAAATCGCTACTGCACATATTCCAGAACAGATAAAGTGCACTGTAAATGTTTCCACCATACCCTCAGGCAAATCACACTCTATTCAGCTAATGCTGGACACTGGCTCAGTAGTATCTATACTACCTGGTTCCATTTATTTGCATTACTTTAAAGATGTGCCTCTTACTGATCCCAAACATCAGTTGGTGTGCTATTTGAAAAACCATATTCCAGTACATGGCTGCCTGTCAGCAGTAGTTACTTTTGGTGATTGCTGCATAACTGCAGAGTTCTACATTGTCCACAAAGGCACTCCTATCCCTGGCAGAGATTTATTGGCTGCTTTAAATCTCAAGGGCGTTAATGGACGAATGATCTTCCTGAGCAAAGCGCTCTTGCGGTACACACACCAGGTTGAGGAGAAACTCGGCTGTGCTTATGGGTTTCTTCATAAAGTTAAAATGTGGAATAATGTGATGCCTGTAGGACAGAAATTACGGCACTTACCATTTACAGTCAGGGAAGCTGTTTCAGAGGAACTTAGAAAACTTGTTCAAAATGACACTTTTGAAGAGATTAACTCCTCAGAATGGGTTTCACCTATAGTGGTGATGCAGAAGAAGAGTGGAGGCATTCACCTTTGTGTGGACTTAAGGGAACCAAATAAAGCTATTGTGATTGACAGCCATCCTCTTCCTCACATTGAAGAAGTATTTGCAGAACTCCGTGGAGCAAAAATGTTTTCTACTCTTGATTTGCAGAGCACATACCGCCAGGTTATGTTGCATATGTTGCATGAAGACAGCAGAGACCTCACAACATTTATTACACATGAGGGACTATTTCGTTTTAAACATGTTCCATACCGTCTCACATCAGCCCCAGGTGCCTTCTAAAAAATGATGTAATTGATTCTGAAGAATCAATGTGGAGTTCAGTACTATTTGGATATTATCGTGTTTGGAAATACTACTGAGGAGCATGACAATACCCTGCAGTCTGTACTAAACTGCATCAGCAAGGCAGGCCTCAAGTTCAATAGGTCCAAATGCAAATTTAGACAAACTGAACTCTCCTTTCTGGGGCATATAATTTCACAGGCTGGACTAAAACCTGATCCAGATCATATCCTGGCAATTTCAAATGCTCCTCCTCTAACAGATTTGCAAACCTTACGTTCCTTCTTGGGTCTTACCTCCTGGTAGGCAAAATTCATTCCCAATTATGCTTCTGTCATTGAACCGTTATGAAAATTACTACAGAAAGTTCAGCCTTAGTGTGGACAATGGATGCACAAGCTAGTTTCGAAACGTGAAAGACTTGATTGTACATACTCCAGTACTTGCAGTATTCAGTCCTGCATTGCCCACAATTGTAACTACTGATGCTTCTGATTATGGACTTGGGGCTGTCCTCACACAACTTCATGAGGACAACACAGAGAAGACTGTTGGATTTGCTTCAAGGACACTGAGTAATGCTGAAAGAAAATAGTCTATAGTCGAAAAAGAAGGACTTGCTTGTGTCTGGGCTACTGAAAAATGGAGAACTTACCTGTGGGGCTGCACGTTCAAATTGCGCACAGACCAAAGCCCTTTGACAACGTTGCTCACCATGAAAGGACTGGGAAGAGCAGGATATCGTATTGCTAGATGGTCTGCAAGACTACTCTCTTTCAATTATGACCTGGAATATAAGCCTGGAAACAAAAATGTGGTAGCTGATTGCCTTTCTCGCTTTCCTTTGCCTTTACCAGATGGTCCACCAGAGGATGAGGTGTAGTAGTTGCACTCTTATTACAAGCACTCTGACTGCAGTTACAAGAGAACAATTTCAAGCTGCTTGTTCAGCATGTCCAATTCAACAAAAACTATGGGAATTTCTGACGAAGAGATGGTCCAGTAACCCTAAAAACCTTGACCAAGTTTTGCTGCCTTATTTTAGAGTTCGGGATGAACTTTCTTTGCTTGATGGCTGTGTGCTACGAGGTACACACTGGCTACTTGTTCCAGAAGAATTACAGTCAGAACTCATACACCTGGCACTCGATACTCATCAAGGAATTATCAGAACCAAACAATGACTACGGGATCTGTATTGGTGGCCAGGGATGGACTCTCAAACTGAAGCGCTCATAAAATCCTGTGTCACTTGCCAAATGCATGAAGAGACAGCAGTGACATGTACCCCTCCACTACAGCCTGTTCCTCTTCCAGAATCTCCATGGGGAAAAAGTGGCGATTGACATTATAGGACCCTTTGATACTGCTCAAATTGACTGTCGTTATGCCAATCACTTTAATAGACCATTTGAGTAAATGGCCTAAGGAAGGATTTACATCGCAAATCTCTTCTGCTACAGTAATTAAGTTCTTCTCTTCAGTTTTTAGCAGGGAAGGTAACCCCATAGAACTGGTTTCCAATAATGGTAGTCAATTTATTTCCCTGGAGTTTGAAACCTTTCTAGCAGAGAGGAACATTTTACACAGAAGGCCATCCCTATATTACCCTCAAGCCAATGGGGAAATCAAACGGTTTAACAGAAGTTTGAAAGAGTTTGCAAACAGCTAAACTGGAAGGGCGATTGTGGATACCCTTCACTACTGATTTCTTGCAAGCATACTGGGCGACACGACATGCCACAATGCAAAGATCACCTGCAGAGTTAATGCATGGGAAACAGATGAATACTAAACTGAACATTGCTGGATTGTTGAAGGCATAACCTGATGCCCCAAACGAGGATGATGTGAGAAAAACAGTTGAACAGAACCAAACAAAGTATAAGGCTTTCACAGACAACCAGCGGAGTGTTTAAGGAACCAAAGTTTGAGTGTGGTTCCTTCGTTAGAATATGAAAATCTGGAATTTCACGCAAAGGGGACCATAACTTCACAACTCCTCTTAAAATCATAGAGAAGGGACCTTACACCTATCAACTTTCTGACGGGCGGATATGGAATGCTTCTTATCTTGCACCTGCCTATGCACCAAGAGGAGATTATGCCAACACCCAGTTTGCATTGGATGACTTCACTATAGAACCATCACAAAAAGACATTGCACTGGAATCGGGGCTTGAGAGACAGCCTTTCAGACCCAGACGACCACTTGTCTGGACTAAAGACTGTCATGTAGTATCTACAGTGTTTCCAGTGTAATATTTCTGCCAGTAGGATAGTGTCTTGTTTCCTATTTGTTCCTGTGGTTAGAACAACGTTTATTTTAATTGGGAGAGTTTCTTAAAAGAGGAGGGAATGTGCTGTTTAGATGTGCTTGTAATTATTAGAACTGGGAGCACTGGCTGGGTGTCTGAAAGGACAGGAATCAGGAAGGAGGGAGGATGAGCTGAGGAGGCTGAGTGAGAGTTACAGAGGGTGCAGCAGCAGCTTGGTACAGAGGTTTCCACTGTAAAAAATAAAGTCCTGTTGAAGTTGTTAGTAACTTGCCTGGGTGATACAACAACAGGCTACCTTAATTCTGGCATTTCCTAACTTCTGACAGGTTGACTTTGCAGTTTTAGGAATGTTCTTTTAATGTAGGTTTTTTTGTTTGTTTGGTTTTGTTTCTAATACATTTTAGAACTGAGCAAATGATGGATATTTTGGTATGGGGCAGGTGGGTGTGTGGGATATCCTTTTCAATTTGAAGCAAAACCATTTTTTTCTGAATTTTTTCATCAAATGAAAACACTTATAAATCATTTTGTTTTGACTTGAACAAAATGTTTGACTTAAACAGCTTAGCTTTTTGTTTCAGTTCAGCAACTTTGTTAGGATATAGAAATTCAGGCCTGTCTGCAAAGGCCTATACTTTAAGAATTTAGGGCTATTCTTATCACTTAGTTAGTTATAGAGGTATAAAAGAAAGAATCAAAGATCACTGTCTGTATAATAGCCTTCTCTTACTGTGACAGGCTAAGGCCTTCAGCCAAGATGTAGTTAGGCAGCCATAAGCTGGGAAGTGTATGGTCACATTCTCACATTCCAAACTAGTCACATTGAAATAAGGTGCTATTGGGCTATTAGGCATACAATCCTGTCCTGATATTCCTATCACCTCCAGAGAAAGGGAAGAGTCTAGAAGATGTAAAAGGAAACTTAGTTTGATTGCATCCTGTCTGGCAAGAACTCACTTATCAATAGACACAGCTAGAGAACCCTTATGTCTGTATAGATTGTAGTTGTGAAATCCTCACTTCTGTATTGCTTTGTATGTTTATTTGTATGGTCTCTGTCTGGTTCTGTAATTGTTTCTGTCTGCTGTATAATTAATTTTGTTGGGTGTAAACCAATGAAGGTGGTGGAATATAATTGGTTAAATAACCATGTTACAGTATATTAGGATTGGTTAGTTAAATTTCAGTAAAATGATTGGTTAAGGAATAGCTAAGCAAAACTCAGGTTTTACTATGTAGTCTGCAGTCAATCAGAAAGGGGGTGGGGGCATGGGAACAGTGACTGGTGATGGGAATTGGGATCATGTTTTGCCAAAGGGAACAGGGGATTGGAACAGGAACAGGGACACAGGCAAGGCTCTGTGGTGTCAGAGCTGGGAAGGGGGACACTAAGGAAGGAAACTGGAATAGTGCTTGCTGGAAGTTCACTCCAATAAACATTGAATTGTTTGCACCTTTGGACTTTGGGTATTGTTGCTCTCTGTTCATGCGAGAAGGACCAAGGAAGTAAGAGGGTGAGGGAATAAGCCCCCTAACAGACTTACAGGTTGTTTTCACCCTCTTTTGCTGCATTGTTTTAAAATTCATCAAATTTCAAAATGGAATGCATTTCAAAATGAAAAGTGAGAACAAAGTAGAACTGACATGCTTTGACATGCTCAGAAAGAAACTATTCATATTTCTCTTCCTCCTTTCCCCAACCCCTGTCTGAAACTATTCAACCTGAACTTGTGAATAGTTCTGGAGCACTGAAAAATGCATTTTTTTTAAAAAAAGACAAATCTATTTGTTGAAAAATTTTCACCCATCTCTAATATATATAATGTGTGTGCATATATACATAACTAAACTTTTAATTTAAAATCAAAACAAATTAGCTTTCCAAAATGATCAAGTCATCTTAGGCTGAAATGTTTGTCTAGCTCAGGAATGGTAAAAATTTTTACTTCTGAGTTATAGAAACCCCTGGAAAAAGTGGTTTTCAATGAACACCTCTAGCTTAATTATAGCAGCACACAGAACCATATTTATAGTCCATCTGTACTCAGTTCTCTTACAATCTCTTGCAAAAATTGCCCCCAGCTTTTTGGTTCTGTCTAAAAACCAAACTGCATCTGGTCCACAGGTGCCTTAAATGTCAGGAGACCTGTAACATGCCTATGTTGCATATAAATAGGTTCACAAATATGCACTGCTTTCAAGCTGGAGCTCTGTGCTCCTGCCTAGGCCATCTGGGCTAGATAAAGTGAGGTAAGGTCTGAAATCTTCATTTCTGTTTGTCAAGTGAGAGAGAAGACATATATTTTCCTAGAGTAGGCAGCTAAGGGTGTTGCCAGAGCAAGTTCTACAGCTTGTCGTAAAATGTGGTAGTCGAGAAAGTACAAGGTTTATACTGCAGATAAAAGAGTTAACCTATTTCTCAACCCCCGAAGTATCTGTTCTGCAGCCCTATAATCGACAAACAACCACCCAGAAGTTTATCAAAATGCCAGAACTCCAGTGAGCTGCGATCCTCTTGTTTTCTCCAGTTCTGTCATTGTACCATCATCACACTGAGCAGATTCATTGCTTTGGCTAGCATTTTCAATGTAATAAGAATGGCTTAAAACTAAGAGCTGGACACGTCTAATCACTTGCAGGAGATATGCAGTTCCAAACATGGTGATTTGGGTAGAGCAGACGTAATAGATCCATTTTGTCCTTGCCAGTGCAAGCATTTAAACCAAGGCTTTCTTTCCATTGCTGAGGAAATTAAAGAGACTACTGTTTCCTATCAATTACTAGGCATATTTCAAGGCATCAATGTTTAAATTGGTCAAAGGGTTTGGCCATTGCTGTCTCAGAAACCACCTCTTGTCTGTGCTATATTGTAAGATCTATGATCAGCTGTCATGTTATGGTTGATGGAGCTCCAGGTCAGGTTCAGATTAAATCTGTGATGGGGAAATCAAGTCTCAGATTGTTTGCTGGAGATAAGGAAGAAATCCCCCCCACCCCTGTGGAGCATATACAGTCAGCAAACTGCATTGTGGAGGGAGTTGTCTTCCTCTGAATCATCAGGCATGACTCTTATTGAAGGCTTGCAGGCAGGATTTTTGTCCTTAAATAGCTAAGCATGTTCTAGGATTTCACAATGTTCAGTGGGAAGCTTTGCACCAGCGAATTCCCAGGGTGTAGTGGGGTTGGTTTTTTGGTTGTTTTTTAAGGAGAGTGGGGTATAAGCTAACATACAAAGATTCAGTATCTCCACAACAACCAGTCTGCCCACCACCTTCCAGCAGTGAATGATGTGCTCTGACTCCATTCCAAGAGACTTGGGGGTTTGAATTTTAATGGTATTTCTGTATTTTATTGCTGCTACCAAAGGCTGTCGAAGGTTCTCAATGTAAATGCTAGCTTAACTGGAAAGGTTGCAGCAGGGTTGAGTGGCATCCAAAGTCCCCATGAGCCAGCTAGAATGCCTGGAGGCTCCCAAGCACTGCACACTGGCATGACAGTTACACTGCAGCCCTTAGAGACGATGGAGCATGCTCAGTGAGATATGTTGACTAGTGTGGAGGGACAGGGGAGCAATGTCTTTACCTTCCTTCCCAACACCCTCTCAGGCACCTGAATGGGCTAGGAGGAAGCAGAGACTTTTCTTCTTAATGGGACTTTAGCAAGCTCTTGGTTAAAGATTGATGGAAGTGATTTGTTTGTGCTTTATTGTTTTCCTGTTTCTCTATCAAACAAGGACAGCCAGAATCTAGCCGTAAATGCCAAGTTCTACTCCCACTGAATTCAGCAGGGCCAGGAATTCCACCACTCTCTTTAATGGCAAGGGACCCTCCATTTTTGTAGTGGAGTCTATGGTCCAGATTCTTATTGACACTAAGATCTGGTCTACACTTAAAAGTTTTGCCAGGTAGCTATGTCCATTAGGATTGTGCAAAGAAAACCAAACCCCTCTAACTGACAGAGCTATACTGATTTTAAAAAAGCCCCAGTACAGATGCAGTTCTTTTGCTGGTATAGCTTATTTTGCTCATGGAACTGGTATAAGCTATAACAGCAAAAGGAGCTCTTTTGCTGAGAGAAAGCTGCATCTCCACTAGGAGGGTTTCCTAGTGTACATAAGGCCTTAGGCCTGTTTACATCACTCTAGCAGTCTAATGCTGCCTTAAAGTGGGCAGAAATTACATTTTTATAATAATTTCAACTGTCAGAGCAATGCAAATAGGAATAAGGCCCTATGGTTTTACCAAATGTCTCTCAAGGCACATTTTTCTCCCTTCATGTTGATTCTTTGTTATAATTTTCTAAAATTCTTTTTTCCCCAAAGCTTTCTCTGGTCCGATTTCTTCTGCCCCACATAACAGGAGTGTGGGGCTGTAAATGAATCAAAACTGATAACCTAAAGAGTCAGGTTTTGATCCAGCAAAGCACTTAAACCTGTACATAACTTCAAGAACTTGAGTAGTCCCCTGAAATCAATGGGGCTCCTCAAATGCTGAAAGAGAAGCATGTATACTTGAGTGCTCTGATGGGGATTGGGGCTCTAGTCGTGTGGGTGACCATACAGAAGGATAAGATGTGTGTTGGCTGAACTCTGTTTTGCTATATCTAACATAAGTTTTATTATGATGAAGTCATTGTCACTGTCCTGAGGGGAGTCAAGGTTAGTTTTCCTTTAAGAACATAAGAACGGCCATGCTGGGCCAGACCAAAGGTCCATCTAGCCTAGTATCCTGTCTTCTGACAGTTGCTATTGCGAGGTACCCCAGAGAGAATGAACAGAACAGGTAATCATCAAGTGTTCCATTCCCAGCTTCTGGCAAACACATGCTAGGGAAACCATCCCTGCCCATCCTGGCTAATAGCCATTGATGGACCTATCCTCCCTGAACGTATCTAGTTCTTTTTTGAGACCTGTTATAGTCTTGGCCTTCACAACATCCTCTAGCAAAGAGTTTCACAGGTTGACTGTGCGTTGTGTGAATACTTCCTTTTGTTTGTTTTAAACTTGCTGCATATTAAACAGGCAGCTTGACTATTTCCTTGACTATTTTAAACAAGAACATAACATAAGAACATAAGAATGGCCATACTGGGTCAGGCCAATGGTCCATCTAGCCCAGTATCCTGTCTACCAACAGTGGCCAAGGCCAGGTGCTTCAGAAGAAATTAATAGAACAGGTAATCATCAAATGATCCATCCCCTGTCGTCTTTCCCAGCATCTTGCAAACAGAGACTAGGGACACCAATCAAACTGAAAGTCTCTTTGGAAAAACACATTGTTGAATATACAATATGGCAATGGGCTTCCACATCTCCACTGTCTGGGTTGCAAGTGAGCCGGATGGGAACCAGAATTTCCATTCCATGAAAAACTCTGAAATTAATTTAAAAAAAAAAAGAGATGGGGGGAGAAAATGTTCTGACGGGGGATGAAAAACTAAAATATTCTGTAGAATGGAAATTCTAAAATATTTTAATTCAGAAACATTGAAATGTCAGTATCCAAATGAAACATTTCAACATTGTCAAAATTAAATGTTTCAACCTTTATTTACCAGGAATGAGAAGCTCAATAGTGGCCATTTTGATTTCAGTTTTCAGTGATTCAGTTAGTCAAGAGAAGGATGAGAGGAGGTCTAGTTATTAGGTAGGGATGGCAGGACTGACTGATAGAAATAAATAAATTCCAAGTCTCTAGGGGGAAGGAGTGAAAGCTAGAGGCACAAGGAATCATTTTCTGATTGAGGAGGTGTGGTGGCATCTGGGAGCATTTCTCAGTCATGACACGGCAGACAAATATAGTGGCCTGCCACCACTGCAAAGGTATTGGGGGGCTGCATATGGAAATTGAGAGCTGGAAAGTCAGAATGATGTTGGAATGGGTAGCAAATACCATGGGTTTGGCAACTGTAGGATGGATCTGTGCCCCCCTCAAGCACGTCTGGGTGCCTCCTCCAGTGCCCTGTGGTGCTCCCTTTGGAGGAGGCACCCAGAGGTGCTTCAGAGGTGCACAGACCCATCCTACAGTTGCCAAATCCATGGTATTTGCTACCCACCTCAACATCAGTCTGGCTCCCCAGCCCCCGATTTCCATGTGCAGCCCCCCAATGCCTTGCCCAGGTCCTGTCCTTGTGGAGTGGGGCCAAGCATGGCTACATTGGAAGGCTGTGAGGAAGTAGGCTACAGAGCTGCTCCTACTGCAGCAGCAGCTTCTGCAAGTATGGTGGAGGCCCAAGAGAACTTTCCAGTCCTGCTGTCAGAAGCAAGTTTAAAGCTGCTGCTGCTGCAGCTTCCTTGTGTTAATCCCATCAAAGGAGATCTGCTATATGAATTCTCTCCTCCAAAGCACTCTCCATTCAAAGCTCTATCCCCTGTAACACCATCTGCTAACATGTCTTCCTTTGACATCCCACCACTTCTTCCTAGGTTAGCTCCTCTGTTTTTTTCCCTTTAATCTTGATCTGATGGTCCCTCTTACCCACATAGTTGTTAGGGCTCTGCTTTACATGACCAAACCACGTGAGCCTGAACTCTTTCACTTTTTCATTTATGGGTGTTTCTTTGAGCATGTCTGTGACGTACATGTTCCTCATGCATCTCAAAATTCACATTTCTGTGGAACAGATCATTTGCTTGTGTTTCCTCTTTTTTGCCCATCACTCAGCACCATACCTTAAAATGGGCTGGACCACTGTTTTATAGACTTCAAGCTCAGAGCTATTGGTTGGAATTTCAAAAAGGTGTGTGTACACGTTTGTGAGGATGCTGATGTTTGCTTTCCCTTGATGTCCTCCTCAAAATCAATTAAATGGGTTTTGCAGGTGGCTCTGAATGAAGTGAGGTTTGATCCTTCTCATTTTCTCTGACACAGTCACAGTCACAGTCCAGCTCCTGTGAAAGTTCTGTCTGCTACAAGTCTTCCTCTCTTAGTTGACAACTTCATTCTTTTAGTGACCTGAAACTGTTGTGTGAGGCTGTTACCGGAGAAGAAGAGGCAATCTCGGTTAGCTTGGGCCAGTGCTATGCAGGCCTTTGAAAATCAGAACAGAGACCTTGAACTGGGCTCTGTGCTCGTTGAGGAGCCAGTGAAGGAAGCAGAAAATCAGGGTAATGTGTTCCTGGTAACCCATGTTTCCTAGCAGGCAAGCTGCTGCATTCAGGGTTAGCAGTAGCTTCCTGAAGGCATGGAGCTTCAGGACACGGGACCTCATTCCTACATATGGAAACTGCAGTAATCAAATCTGGAGGTAACACATATGTGGGTACATAGGGCCTGATAAGGTTCTGATAGGATGAGGTGTAATCCACTAGCCAGATGCAGGTGGAAGTGGAAGGTTTTTGCCACTATGGCTTTGCGTGTCCAATTGTAGTGCAGTGTCTAAGAGTGATTGTACAGCGCGAGGGCGATGGTTTTGATGGTGGGGATTTTAAAGGAAGCAGTGAGGTCTTCAGAATGCTTCCCTCTTCCTGCCAACATCACCACAGCCTTGTTAGGCTTCGTATTCAGCCAGACAGTCTTCATCCAGGGACTGATCTCAGCCAGGCATAAGGAAAGCCAGCAGATGGGGCTGTTAATATTTAATGTAAGGAAAATATATAGCACTGCTTATCATCTCCATACTGCTGGGACTCTTGCCCACGTTGCCCAACTCGCTCTACCAATGGTTTCATGCTCAAAGCAGGATCTCCTTGCCCCAAACAAATCCTAGTGACATACTCCCAGATGCGCTTTAGTGAGAGATGGCTAATACTGACTCAACCCATTTGGTATCCCTTGCCTCTGAACTCCCATCTCTAACACACATATACAAAAACCACCCCTCACTGCCCAATTCCATCCCTCTAACATATCCTCCTGCTAAATTCCTTCCTTAGTCATAGCCACCTGATCACACCACGTCCCTAACTCCATTTCTTATCCTTTGTCCCACCACACACGGGGCAAGAACTGAATGCCTTAGTGAAATCTAAATCTACCATGTCCACTGGCCTATGTGTAAGCAAGACCTATTTAAGCAAGAAAGACATTTTTTTTTCTTTTAAAGAAAATTGAGGTGGTAGGATGGAGATGTATCAAAATCAGTCATCTTATAGAAGTTTTCTCATATATATGAAATGCCTTACTCAACCTTAAACATGGGGATTGCTATCAACTCACTTTAATATGAATAAGTTAATTCATGGATATGATTTCTTAGATTTCCTTTTAATACAGATCGCTCTTATAACTCAATAATGTACATGTGACCCCTGCAGTCCCTTCTAATCCTGCAGTTCTCTATGCCAGCTGATTCACATTCAGTCACCTCTTTATACACTTTCCCCAGCAGGGAGCAGCATCTCACTGTATGTACCTTTTTAAGCCTTCGTTTGTAACTTACAAAAGTAGTAAAATGACAGTTACGTTTTCTTACTCTTGTATTTAAGTTATTTTACAACCATTTTAATTATAACTAAAGGTTTGTGGGCATTCTTAAGGTTTGGTAACTGGTACTACTTAAAGAGAGCTGTAAAAGTCTCTAAGGAAAGGTAGTGCTAGTTCAGAGAGTTCCAATATTACATCATTGCCGTGTATCAGCAGCAACAGACAAGATACTTTACTCAATAGTTTGGTTTCTTTATCATAACTAGAGACGGCCAAATACTGCAAAACTGTACTTGCAAACATTGTCTGACTAAAACTGTGGGTCAGATCCTCATCTGATCGAGTTATTTAAGCTATGCTGACTTACACCTGTGGGGGACCTGGATCTGGGAATTGATCTGGAAGGTATTTGATTTTTATTTTATTTTTTTCTGTGTAGGACAAAAAAAATTTTTCAAAGATTTTCACAGAAAGCAAAAGTGTCACAAATACACAGCCAGATGCGTGTCTGTGCTGGAAGGATTATCATGGCCATTTTGATAACAATCTCTTTGATTTCCATCCTCTAGGAAATAAGTCAACTTGGGAAGTGGCTATAACATCGTGTGACTGTAGCGAGCAGACACCAAAGCCTGACAGTGTTGTGCTAAAGGTATAAAACACATTTCCAAAAATGCCTTCTCTTAACATTTGTGCTCTTGAAGATGATTTGCAAAGAATTTTTTAAACATTTTGGCTTTTGCCTTTGGGCTCTTTTTTGCTGCTTTGTAAAGGAGGACTGAAAGGGTTGTTTGGGGGTATGGTGAAATGGAACTGTTCTTTTATTTCTTAGCTTAAAATATCAGAAACTGCATATCAAGTCCACTCTGTTTCTTTCTGGAGAACTTTCTGGTCATCTTAGAGATATGAATTCTGCAGTCTCATGCCTTAAGGGATGGTGGATTCAGAATCTTTATTAAAGGGTTTATTTCTCCATAGCTTGAATTGAACAAAGTAAATAGGTAATAACAAAAACTAACTCCAAGTTTAAACAAGCAAACTTAAAATCTTCTTACTAAGTTGTTCAGCTTTCACTTTCTGCTCTTATGATGTCATCATTTCATTTGTTCTCCAGTTGCCATAGTGTCCTTCAAGTTAGACAGGAGCCCCTATTCCTTTCCATGGGCTACTCAAGTCACTGGATCCTGTATGAGTTCAGGGAGAAGAGTTATCAGCAGGCTGCTATTCTCCTTCCTGTTAAGGTAGGTAGGAAGACAGCAGTCATGGACAGGGATGTAGCCAGAGATTGGCTCTGTCCACACACACCCACCAATGCTGATGTAAAGGAAGAAGTAAATGTGTGTCAGCCAAGGGCAGGAGCAGTTAACTTCCCCTTGAAGCAAAGGGGAAAATAGTGACTCAGTCAAGTTCCTACTCTGTTCTGGCAGCACCACTGCTATACATTGCCCCTTGCTCAGCTTTGATGGTAGGGCTAAAATTTATCCCAAAGTCTGCACAGCTACAATAAGGGGAAGGGGGAGGGGGGCAGGGTAAGCAACATAATGGCATTATGTTGAGATGCCAACCTAAGAGACCTGACATATTGGAGAAGGGGAGGTGCCCAGACCTCCTATGTGAAGTGGGTTCATTTTGAGCTACTACATTTAGCTACCCCCACATGGAGATGGAGAGCAGTAGCACCACACTATATTTCCGTAGGCGGAGTGTACATGGTGGCATGGGTTGAGCTCCTCATACGGGACTGGGATGGCACATTGAATTGCCAAATGGGATGAACAACAGTGACATGCTAAGTCTACATGCAGGGAGCTGTAGCAGTGGCATGCCACATGGAAGAGGATGTGGCAATGGGACACAGAGCTGAGTGGGGGGGCTTGGTGACACAGTGGGTTGCTATGAAGGGCATACTGAGCTGACATGGGGAGGAGCAGACAGAGCTGTCATGTGTGGAAGGGTGGGTGCATGCTGAACTATACTGGGAGAGGAGGGCAGGCCCATTGCACTGCCATGTCAGGGACTATGGCGATATGTTGAAATGCCACTGAGCTGAGTGTGGAGCAGCCATGGTGAACTACTGCATGTTGGCTACGGCTGGGTTATGTGAAGTTGCCATGTGGGGGCGTGCAGCGATGACACATTGAGCAGCCATGAGATAAGTATGCAGTGCGGGGGCCCACTAAAATGTACACCCTGCACTGGGCCATTTGTTGCCACCTGTTTTTGCAAATGGGGGGTAGGATGTGAGCTTTCTGCATGGCCCACATCCTAAACATTTTCCATATTTAACTCAGAGTCTCTTAGACTTCCTGCTCTGCCAGACCACTGCCATCATTTTTATAGTGTTAAAGCCTCAAAATCTACATGCTGGAACAGTTCCCTATAATCTGTGTCTCTTACAAACTGCTGTCATTGCAGATGTATCAAAAACATCTCTTGCCCCAGGATACTGAATGTTTTTGATGAAGTATCTTCCTAACACCATTCCAGAGAAACGTGGGAGTCCCCTTCTCCTTTTCTCTCACAATGGGTCCTTTTTCATATTTCTCATAACATAAGCAAACTATCCCTGTTACTTTGATCTTTCTCTGTTTTTTTTTTAAATGCTCTTACCTTTTTTTTTCTCTTCTTTCAAGAGAAAGACTTTATTTCACTCAATCAAGGAAAATAAAACCCCATTATTTAAACTAGAGTGGGCCTCAACCAAAACCCTGGTACTGAACATTCGTGGGGTGTTCGGTCATGATCCAGCTCTCAGTTTTGCAACTTGGCCCCATATGTGATTCATGGTAATTTAATCTGTTGTTTTTCTGTCATGATAGGGAAACTGGGCATACGTTCCAGTCAAATAACTGAAAATCTGTTAGAGCTTTCATTGGACATCTCCATTTCATCAATATCCTGTAACCAAGTAGTGTCAGTAAACAATAACTAGAGCGTGCGTCTACTTTGAGAAGGGAATAACTTAATACATCTGCTCCCTGGGTGTATTCACAGGCAGATCTGCTTCCTTTGGTGACAAAAATAACTTTTAACTCGCCTTAGCACTGCAGAGCCACCACAGCAATGGGAGGGTGAGATCTATTCTTGTTCTTCTCGGTCATCATCAGCCGAAGTCTTTATCAAATTCCTTTCATTACTCCTTCATTGAAGGTAACAAGGCTGCACAGGGGTCAATGCAGGCAGCATTTGACACAATGGATTATTACAGGTTATGATGAATAAATCTCAGTCAATGTAGCTTGACTCATCATTCAAGTTAAGTTTTCAGGGCTGGAAATCATTTCAGTTGGATTCACTCCTGTTTGAGATTCATTTCCTTTGAAAGTTCTAGGACACAACTTTACTGGCAGGAGTATTTTTGGAAAGAGCAAATATTAGAGATAATTCACAGAAAACAGATTTTGAAATAAAGAACAAATATTCATATTAGAATAGTAGCTCATGTTTATACTCATCCAACCTGGAAACAAAAATATTCCCTTTGACCAATCCACCTATTCCAAATTAGCCCACAGAGCTTGGATTTTGGATATTGAATACTCTCAGTGAACTGTTCATAAATCATCTGAAGACAAGAACTTTTCATACAAAGTTATAAAGTAGAGCTGGTTAGAATTTTTCTGATGGAAAATGCCCTTTTTGAAAAACTGAGATTTTTCTGCAGGAAAATTTCAATTTTGCTGAAAATGTTTCACTTTTCCATTGGGAAAAATCAAAATGACAGCTCACTTGCCTGTCCACCTGGAAAGCTCTTGTCAATTTCACTTTCTCCCTGAGGAGCGACAGTGAAATTGACAAGAGCTTTTCAGGCTGACAGCTGGCAAGTCGTCAAAAAATTGTTTTGATTCTCCTGAGGTTTTTACTTTATATCCCAGACTGAGACAGAATTTTTTATGAAACCTCAAAATTTTCCATGGGATAGAAATTCTGTTTTCTGGCCAGTTCTGTTAAGTATTTGGTGCATCCACTTTTCATAGAACAAAGAAATGTAAGAAAATCATAAACTTGGCACAGAAAATTCATGTAAAATTAATATAATTAACTATCAGTTTGAATTATTCACTCAGATGTAGTTTGGAAGGACCTCTCTAAGAAGTGTGTACAGATCTGGATAAGACGACCGGCATGACACAAATAAGCTCTAAAAACCCCAGACCTGACTGGATCAGTGGCTCTCAAACTTTTTTACTGGTGACCCTTTCACATAGCAGGCCTCTGAGTGCGATTCCCCCCCTCCATAAATTAAAAATACTTTTTTATATATTTAACACCATTATAAATGCAGGAGGCAAAGTGTGATTTGGGGTGGAGCTTAACAGCTTGTGACCCCCGTGTAATAACCTCACGACCCTCTGAGGGGTCCCGACCCCCAGTTTGAGAACTCCTGGGCTGGAGGATGATTTTACAAGCACTGTTGAAGGCAGCATTCCAAGGCCCCTGAGGTGGGGGGCAATATAGAGAACTGCAGACATTTTGGGCAGCTCTGCAGCCCATAGGGCTGCCTCAAGAGGCTTCTGTAGCTTAGACAGACCCCGGGAGTGTCTCGGTTATGCCGGGGGCTTCTCCAGCCCTGAGAGCAGCCTATGATCAGGAAGCTGAAAAGGTGGTTTAAAGTCACCTTAGCACACCCCTGCTCTTTAGAGATGCAGCACAGAAACTCACCTCAGCACTTTAAAGCCTCAAAGATAGCAGGCATGCATCTGTGCTGGTATAAGTGATGCATCTCTACTGACATTAATGGATGGAACTACACCAATTTACATCTACTGAGTATCCGGCCTAGTGAATTTAGATCCCGCTGTCATCCATTTCATTGCCTTTTTTTTTTTAAGCGAATCTAGGCACATGTATAGTGTGACTAATTTGAAAACATTAATCAAAATCAGCAGCCAATTGCCAAGTAAAGCATACCTTCAACGCAGAGTTGCGTTCTGGTAATATGAATCAAATCTGTGTTGCACTGGTCCTTTGCTGACAATCCTACAATGACTCAGTGCCTCTTGCAGGATGCTAAGTACCCTTTACTTCTGTTTACTTCACTGGAAGTTGAGTTCTCAGCATCATGTATAGTTAGTACTTTGGGTTCTTGCATCCCAGTGTTTTACAATTATGAGGTTTTTTTGAGCAAACATCCTGTTGCATGCTGAACTGATAGACTGAGCAAGAACCCTGTTACTAATGTTTTATTCTATCACTTACTGTAACCATTTTGGATATTAGCCAGTACCTATAAAGAATACATTTTTACCTTTATAACACTGGGTTGTCATTTTAGCGTTCTGGATATTAGCCAATGGCTATGAAATGTATGGCATTAAATTAATTTCAGATGCTTCATTAGACATTTATTTTTGATAAATGGATCCATGATGGAGATGTCCATATAAAATGGGAATTTAATTCAGTATTGAAAAGATAACTATTTGGCCAATTTCTGTTGGCTTGATGATAATCAGTGTCGTTTTTAATTCTCAGAGTATTTTGGTAATGCCAGATGCATAATACCTTTGACAATTGGATGACAATCAATAAAAGAAACATTTGTAGTAGGCCTAAAACCTTGAGGTTTTATGCCCATGCATATGTCCAGGTTGAGATCAAATCGAGTTATTGTGATTTACCTCTTCCCCACAATGTACTTTCATATTACAGTATTAGACTTGAGTCCTTTCAATAGGACCAGAAAGAGCTCCCTTTCATAAGTTCAAGGTGTCATTAGTCAAAGTGGAGAAACAGAACATCCACAGAGGTATCCCAAAAGCAGTGGCTGAGTAGACTGTAAATCTAATTTATCTACAATAACCTTCATGTCTCCTGGACATTTTTGAAGACATAAATCAAAAACTGTTTTACCAAGTTTACAACCTAGATTTTGTCAGAAGTCCAAATCAATTTTTTTTATTCATTTCATATGGTAAAAATTATTGCATTAGCAATGAAATTGAGATGAGCAATGAAATTGAGATTACCAATGGGAATAATATTCAGGGCTGGATTGGACAGGTTTGAAACAGGGAGAGAGTGAAAGGAGCCTCCTTTCTTTGTGCACCTGCAGAAGGGCCATCCTCCATCCATTCTTTGTGCTCACCTGAGCACAAGGTCTGCGCCAGGATAGGACGTGTATGTAGGGTGACCAGACAGCAAGTGTGAAAAATCAGGATGGGGTGAGAGGTAATAGGAGCCTATATAAGAAAAATATCCCAGAATTGGAACTGTCTCTATAAAATCGGGACATATGGTCACCCTATGTGTATGGGTGGTAGAGGCCATGTTGCTGCCTTCCCTGTGGCCAACTGCAGAGAGGACTGCACCTTCTTAACATGTATTGTTTAATCCCACATCCCAGGAAGCTATCATTTCTCTGGAGTTCCCACTGAAGCGTTCTGTCTTGTCAATGACCTGCAGCCATGGATATTGCCTTACAAATTAGTTCTTAGTAAGTAGCCAGCATGTGCCAGAGGCAGTGAGTGAGTTAGATACAGACAGAATTCTGGAAGAAGTGTATGTTCCCTTCTGGAAAATTTCAGTCGACTGAATTTTTAAAATCAAATGTAATGGGGCCAGGTAATTTCCCCTTAAAGTGTTGAGGCTTTTAAGTAATAACATTTCCCATATGGACTCATGATAGGAAGTTTTAAAAACTGATTTGTCCCAAGCTCTAAAATTCAGATCTTGATCCAGATTTTGAATACCACAGAGTTCAAAGATGTTTAGATCTGAGGTGTTGCTCCTGCTGAATATGGATACAGAAGCCAGCCAATGAATTTGGATATGGCTCCATATTTTGCTTCCAAAACCCCTCCCCTCAAAATCTTTGGGGGTGTTCACATACAGCATTTTGGTTCATGCTCGTTTCTATTTACAACACCCAGAAGGATATGTAAGCGTATGGATTGCTGAGTTCCTGAACTTTTAACTTTTCTTCAAAGCTTCGATATACCTTTTGTATAATCCTGACAAATTGTACAACACCTTTGGGGTCAGGATGTTTGTGTAAATTATCCTGTACATTCTACAAACTATGTAGAAGATACCTTCACCACCAATCTCTACTGTAAATTGTACCAGCTCAGTAGGAATTGTCCATATCTCAAACACAAACTGGTTGCGTATTATCTTTAAATTAATTCAATGCTAAAACTTCATAGTTAATAATAGTTTAAAAAAAAAAGTCTGGATATCCAATTGCTATAATCATATTAACTCAATCACATTTCACATATGCAGTAGTTTCTTTTCCTACTTCTATACCCCAAACACCAGCCTCATCAATCTATCTATATTTTGTTCATTTGCCCATTATTTCAAAATTGCTGAAGGATTTTGCTGAATCTTTTCTAAATAATTCATCATCAGCCGGAGAAAGCACATGGAAAATTGAAGCTGAATAGCTACCTAATTTGTGTGGAAACGGAGACACATAACAAAATTGTTTTGAAATTTTAATTAGAGCAGATTTGACCTTTCCCTGCTACATGATACAATTACTTTATAAAGTTTTGCAAAAACGCAAACACAGTGTTAGCAGTGATTTACATTCTGGCTGGTTTTTAGTTTAAATAAGAGAATCAACTTGGCAAATGCTCAGCCAAATGGTCAGTCGGCCACACAATGTTATGCTGAATTATTAGCCATCTCCATCTTTTATGCGGTCATCCCATGGAGTATTTTACAGAAATATACGTTGGTATTAAAATGTTTGCCTTGTTTTAAAAAGTATGACTATTAGAGTTTATTGTTGTAATGTAGTTAAGACACTACATGGAGACTTAGAATATTGGGGTTCAGTTTCCAACTCACTTAAGCTCTCTGTTCCTCAGTTTCCCTTTCTGTAAACTGGGGATAACAATACTTCTTTTGTCTGTCTTGACTATTTAGATCATAAGCTCTTTCAGGCAGAGATTCTCTTACTATGTATATGTCCAGTGCTTAGCACGATGTGGTCCTGATCTCAGTTAGCACATCTATGTGCTATTGTAATAGGTACAATTATTAATGTAATTACTATTACTATTGCTTTATTCATTTTTAATTAATATATTTTCTTTATTTATGTCAGCTTTACTTAAAATCTAATTGACAGTGTAAACTCAGCAACTCAGTACAGCAGCAATTTGACAGATTCCTATCCTCATGTAAAATCATGTCACTGTGCTTTAATTCCACATGCAATTATACTGCATAGTACTTTTCAGTTATTTTGCTTATTGATTGATATGTTTCAAGTGCAGCTATCTCGGCTGTATATTTACACACACAATAGGCAGGGAAAAACAAATATGAAAGCTTTGCAATGTGTTAAAAGGCTTCCCAGATACTAAAGAAGTGAGCAGGTGTCACACAGTTTTGCCTGGGTCAGACTCTGTCCATGTCATTGACTGAGAAAACAGTGATGAATGTTTTGGATTACTTTGGGGGGAAGAAGGTAAAACTGGCTTAAGGTCACTAGTGCAGCAATATTCTATTTTTCCAAATCAGAAGTCTGTTTATAACCTGAATGTAAGCTGCATCTCACTTACTGCACTCCTCTAGCAACCAAGGCAGTACAGAAGAGGATCACCCCTCCCCACCCCCCATATATAATACGCATACATTCATTTGTGTACATGAGTATAAACCCAGTGGAGTGCTGTTATGTGTGCTTTCAAACAGCTGCCAGGTTCATCTCCAGATGTTGATTCCTATATACTTTAGGGGAGAGCTGTGAGATTTAATTAATATTTGTTAACCACTTTAGATGGAAGGCAATATAGGAGTCCCTCATTATCTATGCACACTCCTACCCACCCCCATTCAACGAGTCAGACTTTGCTATCTATATCATTAAAGTTTGAATAACTCAGTGAAATCTACATATCCATTAAGTGGCTCTGTTCCTTGTAACTAAAATCCTCTCTGGGCAGCTATCTTCTCTGACAGCCCCTCTCATATCTTGTGAAGACTGAAAATGCAAACCAGCCGCACCCTGCACCAGCCCCGTAGGCAGCAGAAAGGAACCACCTGGACAGCCACCATCTAATGTGGTGAGATAAATTATTTACATAGTTACTGTGAAACATTGTCTGCTATCCTGCTGAAACTATGCAAGAACTTCACTGGAAATTATGGCAAATGCTCTGCCACTTGCATAATTAATACCTTCTGCAGTGTAGTTTGTAAATGTACATTTGCCACCTATCCGTCCTTAAATGACTCTTTGAACAGCACTATTCTACAAAGGGCAGTGCTGCATAAGATTAATGGGCAAAGACTGTGGGCCAGATTCTTTGCTGCTGCCAGTGAGAGGGAAAGTTGTCATGGAGCCAGGTCTGACCTTACCTCTGACACTGATTAGAACAGCAGGGGGTTGTCTAGTCAGTGCTAGCTGGCTGTAGTCCCCAGGGGACGGTGTGCTGGTTGGGGATTGCTGGAGTCACTCCTTGCTGCCCCTCCTCAGATGCACCCTTGCACTAGGACTACAAAGTAGGAGCCTTAGGAGTCAGCTACTTCAGTTCCACCGCCCTCTTCTAAGGACTACCCTCAGGCTGGGGCATCGGCCTGAGCTGCACAAAAAGAGCAAACTGCAATTGGCCATGTGTCTGACACGGCACTGCTCACTGCAGTCTATGGAAACTAAGTGTTGCCTGGGAGTAGCTTCAGTACATTCTTTTCTTTTTTGCAATACCAAATCATCTAAATGCTCCTTGAGCATGGACCCATTTGCACTTTGAGATGAGATGGCAGATGTCGCTGCTGATGTGATCTGTCTTGCTGGCTTATAATTGCTTTTACTGAGGTAACTCTCAAGGCTTATTTAATCCTTTACCTGCTATTGGCCTTTTAATTGGCTTGCACCCTGGCCTTTCTCAGTTTTTGGGTGCTTTTCCGTCTTCTATTCAAATACCATTTCCAGTCCCCTTTTCTTCCCACAAGCCAAACCCTTGTGGTACAGTAGATCAAATGACTGATGAGAACTCCTTATTCAGACAACATCCCATTGAAGCAAAAGGCAGTTTTACCTGAATAAGGATTATAGTATAAAGGCCAATGTGATGAAGATAAAAAGATACAACAGTTTGGAGCCAATATTCCAGATCACTGTTCATGCGAGCAGCTCTGTTGCTTCCATTGTGACTGTTAACATGAGTACTGAACAGTGACATAAGGGCTCATATGTGTTTCATTTCTAACCTTCACCTCTATTGTCATCATCCATTACAGAAAACTACAACAGCCCAATTGAATTGTTGATGCAAAATCTTAACAAAGGTGGGAGCAAATGCACTCAGATCTGTTACCCTCCCTTTTGTGGCATAAAGGTAAGGGGGGTAAGGTTTATTTTCTGCTTCAAGGCTAATAATTGTTACATATCTATACACAGAGGGCTTTATTAACATGAGTTTGGGATAGCCACAAGTGAGTTAATCAAGCTATTACAAAAAACTGCCAATAAAAACTTTATACTTTATTTCACCACCCTGTACATTTGTATATCTTGTATATTCTGTCTACCTGTATATTTAACAGAAAAAAACTATTTTAGAAATGTGGTAGGGTTTTTAATTATATTTTTTTTTACAGTTCCTCCTAATTATAATTCTGCTCCTGTAAAGCCAGTTTTCTTAGATACAGTTTGGGGTCAACTGTACAGGGATCAGAAGAAGCCAAAAAAACATTGATAGTGACCCCAAAATGCCTCAATCCTAAAATCTAATATCTCAGAGGTATTGAAGACTACAAGGAAGTGGTGTATTGGGGTTCTCCTCATTCTGTTAGTAAAAAATGTCCTTGTGTCTAGTCCTGTAAGGGCAAAACTTAAGCCCAACCATCATTAGCACATGGCTGAATATCCATCCATGACTTTCAGGGAGTGAAATTTTACATTTGGGGGAGGAAGAGAAAACATTTTTTGTGGCATGTAATATATATATATTTTTAAATGGCAGCTGTGTGAAATTGCTCAGAGGTTTGGAATGCTGAAAGCAGCCCTGAGGGAGATGGATTAGTGAGCAGAGGGCAGGTGAGGTGGTCAAAGGTGCATGATAAATTGCAGACTGATTTATCACATGGCTGCGCAATTTGTCACATAGCTACCACAACAGACCCCTTCCCATTTTCTAGGGAGAAGGCACTGGATCTTGCTGGGAGTTGCTTATTATGTCAGCATCAGGGATAGGGCCAGTAGCAGCATCAGGTGACTGCAGCAGAGAAGGCCTGAAGAGCAAAGGTGACTTTGGTTATTGAATCATAAGACATACAGCTGCTGGGGTGTGGAAGGAAGAAGAACTCTCTACTATGTTTCCCTATATTTTTTCAACTCTGGGGGATACAGCCAAGGAGCAGCATGTGCTTCCCCTCTTTCCCCCCACCATCTGCTATTTCCAGGGGCTGATAGAGGAATACGTGTGAACTGCTCAAAAACTCTGCAAGACTTGGGACTGGGGGGCGGGGGGGATGGGTAGCAACTGCTCCCCATTCTCTGTGCCCACCAACAATAATTTTGGAGAGGGATTGAATAGAAATGCAGCTGACAAAGCCACCGGGAAGGGATGGAGGAGCCACTGCTCTCCCTGCCCGTCCCGCCCCCTCCTCCACCCTCCCAGTAACTAGCCCTGGATAAGGAGGTAAAGTATGTGAACAGAATGGGGAGAAACACCTATCCATCTAACATACTTACTTACATACCCTCCATCACTGTGGTATCTGAGCACATCAGACCCTTCAATGTATTTATCCTCACAACAACCCTTGGGGCAGGACAGTGCTATTATCTACATTTTACACAGGGTATTTGAAGCACAGAGAAACTAAGGCTCAGCTCCTCAAAGGTATTTAGATGCCGAACTCCCACTGAATGAGAATAATCTTGGGCCTTATAAGTGATTTTCCCAAGGTCCCATATGAAGTCTGTGATGTCCCAAGCTAGTGCCCTAATTACTGGCACATCCTTCCTCTCCTGTGCCTAGCCACAGCCCCTGTAAAAAAAATAAAAAGTCTGCCAGCTCTGGAGAGAAGGGATGCGTGACACTTGACCCAACTCCTGCTAAAATCTGGCAGTCTTTGTGGGGAAGGGGCCAAGGAGCACCTGTGCCCTCCTCGGAAGTGGGAAGTACTTCTGCCCCCCCTAACGGAGGAGGAGGTTGGGAAACCTGGAGTATCAGTTGGCATCTTTGAGGATCCAGCTGGTGCCTCCAAAGCAGCTGGCACTTTCAGAGTTACTACTGTCTCTCTCAGGTGGGCTGTGCTTCAGGGGGAGGTTGGCTGATAGTGAGTTTTGCCCAGTGCCTGTATATGGCAGGTATCACAGTTCAGGGCAGTTGCACCTGTATTTTCTCTCCATGGTCCAGCACTCAATCTCAGGCTTCCAGCTCCCCAGCTATTGCCTCTCTTGGGTGGAGACCCCTGTCTCTCTCCCTTCTGACCAGATATTCCCAGGCTGCACAGTTCCCTGCCTTCACTTGTGATTGTCAGCACAGACAGCTTGCCCTAAGACATCTGCTTGCTTTCTCTTCAGAGACTCATAGTAGGGTGGATGCTATATATATAAGCTACCGCATGGTTCTTTCTAAGCAGCCTGCTTTGTTCTTAAGGTACAAAGCATTACAGAGAAAACATATTAGAAATAATAAAGAACCTACATGTTTGCTAATAAACTTACCAGTGTTCATCCTAGTTCTCACATGGGCCCTGGCAAGTGCAATCTTTTAATACCCTCATACTGGTAGTGTGCTTACAAGTTCATGAGAGTTTCATCTCAGAACAAGAATACTCAGATGTTCAGTTCTCTTTTTATGCAGTTGAGGGGTCTTTGATCTGGAGTTTCCAGAAGCACATAGTTAGTATACAAAGGGTGTCTCTCTCCTGAGGGCCTATATTCAAAAGCTTGGCTTTGGGGAAGATGGGAGGAGTATGGTTGCATTCTCCTCACCTCAAGGTATTTCTTAAGGACATCCACCTTACACATATGATTTCAAAAAGACCTTTGAACTTCCTCATACCTTTCAGAGATAACGTTAATCTTGTCTTCCTGCTAAACCAATCTCACAATAATACATACCTATTTGCATGTGTAATATAGTGAACTCTAAAGGTGGTAACCCTAATTTGGTAAAGTTTAACTTAACCAAAGTTAATTCAGTAAAATTAATCTTATTCCCATAAAATTTGTTCAGGATATTGTCAACTTATCACACCGGGGTATTTAGCCTTTTGCAGGAGGCAGGGTGATGAGATGTCACTGAGACACGGAGCGAAAACAGAAAAAAGAAAAACACCTGAGAAATGTCAGCTAAAAGCTCTGCTTGGTAGTTAGTGGCTAATGAGGAAGAAACACTGCATTATTTCGATATGCTCATTCAAAGTTTAATCTGGCTTCCTTCCTGTTCCCTGACACAAGCACACATTCCTCTACATTGGTCTCATTATGACCATTGTCCGCATCCCATACACTCAACTAGCCTATAGAGCTCTTCCTCAGCATGACTGATCACTGCTTGGCTCTGACAGCCTCCCTCCCACCTGCCTTATGTAGACATGGCCCCTCTGCTCTCCCAAGCCTTCCATGATCAACTCCCACCTCATGTAAACAAAAGTTCCTCAGCTCCTTGAAACCTCCCTTGATCTATTCCCACCTCACACATACGTTCCTACTCAGATCCTCCAAACCTTCCCTAATCTACTTCCAAAGATCTACTTTGGGTGCCAGCATGACATTGCTACATCTCACAGAGATTGCCCCTGGGAACACCCAGGTCTTACAGTATTTTTCCTGTGGGGAAAAGACAAACACCTCCTACCATCCCTAGCTTCCCTGTGCCCCAAACTATTGGGTTCCTCATGGTTAAAAAAGTACAAGATTTGATCATAATAAATATAAAGAGGATTTTCTAATGAGACTGCTGGATACAGACAATTCTCCCTTCCTCTCTAACTCCCAGCTTATGTTACCTTCTGTGTACTGATCATGATATCTTTTCCTTATTTAGGGAAACTTGAAGTTGCTTTAGAGCAAGCCTCAGGCAAAACAGACAAATCAGACGAGGACCGTACATGCTAAAAACAAAACACTGGCTGCTGGGCCAAATTAATCCTTGATGCAACTTCTCTGACATTAGAGGAGTTGTATCAGGGTTGAATGCAGCCCCCTGAGCATAGGCGGTTTCTGTTAAGGAAAAAAATATATCAGAGCCAAATATAAAGTGCCTCCTGCAAAAAACAATTAACTAACAAACTGCATCTAAATGAATTACGTACTATAAAACTATATTCAAGCGAACTTCCTTGTGTCTCAATACAGCCCCCTTCTAGCCATCTGTAATTGAGCTGTATGTGTAATTTGTGAGGAAATAAGAGAAAAAAAATACTAACAAAACTGTCTCTGCCGTAATGAACATCATAATCCTTCAGACATGACAAAGAGAATCTGAAGTACAGCTCCCAACCTTCGGCCTTCCTCGCATTCCTCCTGCCAAAGGCTCATGACTCAAAAAAATAAAATAAAATAAAAATAAAAGCCAACTACTTACTGGAATATGACTGCCCCAGGGAGCACCTTTAGGAACTATTCCTGGAGCCTAGTAGCAGTGACTACATCTTGCCATGCTATATTTTGGGCCATTTGCCCTGGAATAGGGACCAGCTCCATGATGACTGGGAGTACAGGTCATTCTCTCCCCTCATAATACCCTCTTAGGTGTTAATTCCATCAAAGATGGTTAGAGGAAATAATGTGAGAAATGGTTGTGGAATTGTATCTTTCTCCTCACCCCATTACTGTCCCAATCGGCTGTGCGCGCTGGTATGGAGAGAGGAGCATGCTGCACCATCTCCAAGGGCAGTGTAGCTCCTGAGGAAGCATGTTCTAGTTGAAAGCCCAAGGAAGAATTCTTCTTGGGGAGTCCAGCTGAAGCATGGGCTCTTCTCAATCTCCACCTCCAGAATGCTGGAAGGCAGCAAAAGAACAACCTACCTCTTAGCTGAGAGGAATAACCAGTCATGTTAGTATGATTTGTTTTTCCCATTAAGGTGGGCAAAGAAATGCACTGAAGAGGGAAGAAATTCACTTTTGTGTAAACAGTGCTTCTGTAAGGCGAAGAACAGGTGTCTTTGGTGATTTCCTTGTTTTCTGAGACTGAAGTCCCCAGCAAAGGGATGGGAGAGGAGAAAACTCCTCTCTCTCTCCTCATCCCCTTCTGTTTGTCTTTGGCTGTAGGGATTTACACCTCAGTGTTTAGGGAGAGGATGAGAACTGTCTCCTAGAAACATAAATGGAATATTGGACTTCAAAGACTAGGATTTGGCCCTGATAACCTAGTGTGTCATCCTGGTCTTCTTTTTGAGAATGCTGGTCAATCAGTCTGTCTGTCTGTTGTTTGCCAGGCTGCCAAACCTTAGTCCTTCTTCAGTTAAACATTGAGGGGGAGGAGGAAGAGAAGCATCACATGTATGTTTGAGTACAGGATTAAATACAGCATGGCCAAGAGCCTGCGGATTAATTTAATAGGGAATAACAGGCTATGAAACATTTAGGCCAAAATTTCTAGATGTGGCCACTGGTTTCAGGTACCATAGTTCTAAAGTGCCCAGCTTGGCACACCTGATCAAGCTGGGCACCCAAAAACTGGTCCCAGGATCCACTTTTGAATTTTTTTTGCTTTACTGGTTAAGAAGATGGCTTCACTTCAGTCCAGAGTCCTAGCCCAGGGAACACGTATGTGTGTTTGGAAAACTGTATCCACAGGGGCAAGTTAATCATTAGGTATGAGAGGCCTGTGCCTAGGGCCTCAACCTGGCATGAGGCCTTGCCCCAGTCCCTAGCATCCACACCACCATCAGCCAGCCACAGTGTGAGGGATAATGCTGGACTGAAAGGTCTGCTTTCTTCAGAATGAAGTGCCACCTGCATGAGTAGGAGTGGAAATCCCAATGGGCAGTATTCCGTTCAGGCTATTTATTCTATTCATTTTATTGCATGATTGTTTGCTTTGAAAACACAAAGATAAGATGGATTTCTGGAAGATGTGACATCAGTTTTTTTTGTTTGTTTTCTAAAGAAACAGGAAAAGACCACTTATAGTAACAGGTTTAGCTTATCCTAAGATCACCACCACTTGTTTTTCATCATAACCTTAAATCCACTCAGCCTGATTCTCCACTAATTTACATCAGGGTATTTCAAGTCAGTGAAGTGACAGTGGTGAAGAGTTGGTAAATGTGAAATGAGAATTAGGCCCACTTTTTCCACTGTTCATATAATTCGGGTAAAGATTTTGTTGCCAGTGGAAATATTTAACATGGTTTTTAATCTGTGTCTAAAATAATTCTTTCAGAGCCCTCTATGTAATACTAATTTCTCCATTCCATTGCTTCACATTATGAATTCCCTCAGCAGTGTGAACAATTGATCATTATCAGCTTTGTCTGTTCCCTCCCTAATTCTGAAAGCCCAGAAATCTCTTGTTCTTCAGGGAGAATAACACCAACTTCCTAAATGGTGAAATAAACAACTTGTAAATACATGGAAAAATAAAAGACAAACAAACAAAAATACTTTGGCAAATGACCTGCTGCTGCTGCAAAGCTAAAATTAAAATTAGAGCTGGTCAAAACGTTCAGCATTTCAAATTTTCACTGACTCTTTCTTTGGGTCAAAAATTCAATTTTCATGTAGATTACCCCTCCCCCCTAAAAAAAATTTCTTGACAAGCTATATAGATAAGGCTAAGATTTTGTTATTTTTAGTAAAACTCATGGACAGGCCATGGGCAATAAAGAAAAATTCACAGAAGCCATGACCTGTCCCTGACTTTTACTAAAAATACTTGTGACAAAATGGGGATCTGCGGGTCTTCCCACCACCTACAGTGGGGCAGCTGCAGGTCACTAGGAGCTCCAGGAGCCCCCACCACGGGTGGGGTTTGGGAGCTCCAGGGTCCCTCGCCACCAACAGCTGTGGGCTATGGGGAACCCCTGCTGCTTGCAGCTCCAGGGTCCCCCCCAGATGTGGCAGTTGGGGGCTGAGGGGTACCTCTGCTGCCCATGGCAGCCGAGAGCTGCAGGGATGCTCCTCAGCTCCCAGCCCCTGAAGGCGGTGGGGGACCATGAAGCTCCAGACTGCCACAGAGGTTGCTGGAAGTCACAGATTCCATTACTTCTGCAACCTCCATGACTAAATTGTAACCTTCTATATAGATGGTCCAAAGTTTTCCAAATGTTGACTTTTGTCCAAATATTGATTTTTTTTATTACCTCCTCTTCCCCACCATATTGACAATGTTTTTTTTAACCAACTTCTCACCAACTAGTTAAAATATTAAGGACAGGAAGTATAATAATTAAAAGAAAAACACAGTGGCATGAGAAAGTCAAGAAATGCCATCATTTAAGGTTACTATTGTGGCACTGAAAAGAGAAAGAGGAAATAGAAGACATTGGTTTGGAGAAGCAAAGGCTATGTCCAAACTACCTGCCGTATTGGCAGGTAGCGATCGATTTATCGGGGATTGATATATCGTGTCTCGTCAATCCCCGAACATGCTCCCCGTCGAATCCGGAACTCCACCGGAGCGCGTGGCACTAGTGGAGTTGACGGGGGAGCCGTGGCCATTGATCCTGCGCCGTGAGGATGGGAGGTAAGTCGGAATAAGATACGTCGACTTTAGCTACAGTATTCCCATAGCTGAAGTTGCATATCTTACATCGACACGCTCCCAGTGTACACCAGGCCTAAGGTCCAAATTTTCAAAGGTATTTAGGTGCCTAACTCCTATTGAAATGGGAGGTATGCACCTAAATACCTTTGAGGATCTGGGTCTAAATGCTCTTCCAACTATTCCAGCAAAGCTTTTCAGTTCCTCAATCCTGGTTCTGTGATGGGCACTCCCCATCCCAGTCATAGTATCTGCTGAGGGACTTATTCACTGGACTTGGCATCTCTCATTCAGGTGTCCTGTGCTTAGCTGACATAAGTTCTTTGATATGAAACTATTTGTCTTGTTGTGCTCACCAGATTGGCCTGATTTATCAACAAGATGTCCCATACCCTGGAAATTTGGCTGGATAGGTGAATACTTGCTTCCATTTGCACCTTACATGGTTCTCCAGGCTTGACAATGGAGTAGACAACTTTTAAGATTCACTTAAACATGGGTAGAAAATGTCTAACGTGGATGTTTGAAAATGCCAACTTTAATAACTTTTGAAGTTAAGAATCAGTAAACCAATTTTTCAAAAACTTGGCTTGATGTTTAAGTCTCAATTAGATCTATAAAATGGGTCAAGTTTG
Source organism: Gopherus evgoodei (assembly GCF_007399415.2). Classification (NCBI taxonomy): domain Eukaryota; kingdom Metazoa; phylum Chordata; order Testudines; family Testudinidae; genus Gopherus; species Gopherus evgoodei. Next base: position 229,100,004 of record NC_044322.1, read on the forward strand.
AAGTTTCTCAATTCAGCTGCTTTTGAATTATATAACATTGGTAAATTTCATTTTTTTTTCATACTTGCAGAATTCAAAACAGGCTCAAAAGAACTTTCTATAAACTTTCCAAAGAAAAAGAAAAATCATTCGACTGAGACCAAATATACAACATTTCAGGCCACAAGCAATTTGTTGGAGAAAGTTCTTAAACATTGATTGCTGTAAGTTAGAATGTAAACTTGATTTCAAACTTACCTGTAACAAAAATTGCCCATGGGTGCTGTAATAAATAAAAAGAATCCTTTGAGATCCCAAATAATTCAGGGACTATTTGTGCAGAATTAAAAATTATAGACAAAGGCACTTTAATTGGGATTGGGAAAAATCTTTTATCCATCAATAACCAAGTTCAAATGTTGACACCAATCAGTTTCCTGAGTATTACATAGTGTCCAGATGGAGGTCTAAGAAAGACCTTATACGGTAACAAGATCACCTTCTTTAAGGCAGCAATATCTTTCTTGTGGGATGGCGACCAGCCCAGCATGCTGTATTCCATATGGGGTCTAACAAGTGTTACCTTATACAAGTAACAGTATCACCTCTTTCATTTTGTATTCAGTGCCTCTGTGAATATAGCCTAGTGCCTTGTTTACCTTTTTTCTTGCAGCTGTGCAGTGGGTTGATTCCCCTCCCCCCTCATAACCTCCAAACCCATTTCCTAATCAGTAAGTTGTCTGGCTTTTCTATTTAGCATGTATTGTAAGGGGGGTTCTTTTCTTCCAGACTATTTATAGCCTTTTACATCAATCTGCACTAAACAGTAGAGCTCTAGAGATACCTCGGAGCCATGAACTGTTATATAACCAGACAGATGATTGATATGATATAGCAAAGCCACTCAAAGGACAACCCACTCAGTCATGCTTCCTTCATCCATCCTCTCCTAGCCTGTGTCTCCTTCACTTCTCGGACTAGAAACATTATAGTATCTCTAGCCTGAAAATGCATTACAGAGGATAACAGGATGAAAATGCATTCAAACAGCTTGACTCAGCTCTCACAGTGTAAATACACCAGGTACAAACTGGCAGGGCCATAAGATGAGCTCAACAAGACTTCCCTCCTACTCAATTTAAGTCTGTTATTTCTCCCTACAACCTCCCATTGAAAATATATTTACATCAGGTGCCATTGTGAAGCCTTTTTGCAAAGATCTTTAAACCAAGAATTTAAAATATCCTGTCTGCAGCCTAAGTTAATAAATCACTTTATGCAGCCAGAGCCAAATACATTTCCCTTCTTTTTTTTATCCATTTGCCAAGTCTACCCCAATGTTCCAAATAAAGAGCCAGGAACCAAAGCGACAGGGGGGTCCCTTACCACAGAGGACTCTGCTTCCTTCTATATGTCTACAGGGGCTGTTCAAGATCCACTGACTGGAAGCTGAAACTAGGCAAACTGAGACTGGAAATAAAGTGTAAAAATTACACTTTAACAGTGAGAGAAAATAGGCATTGGAACACTGGCAATTTTAAAATCAAGAAAGAGTGTTTTTCTTAAAACAGTGGTTCTCAATCAAGGGTCCAGGGCCCACTGGGGGACTGCAAGAAGGTTTCATGGGGTCCACCAAGCAGGGCCAGTGTTAGACTTAGTGTCAGCCCACACATGTGGAGCTGAAACCTGTGTCCTCAAGCCCTGCCACTTGGGGATGAAGCCAAAGCTTTGTGGGGCCCCCTGTGACATGAGGCCCTGGGCAATTGCCCTGCATGCTACCCCCTATTACTTGCCCTGGCTTTTATATGCAGAAAAAATGTTGTTGTGGCAATGATGGGCCCATGGAGTTTTTATAACATGTTGTGAGGGAAGGAGGGGCTCAGAAAGAAAAAGGTTGAGCACCCCCTGTCCTAAAACATGTGCTCCAGTTCAAATAGGAATTATTTCAGGGAAGTTCTGTGGCTTGTGCTACACAGGAGCTCAGACTACATGATCACAGGAGTCTCCTTGGCTTTAGAATGTAGGAATCTTTGAATTCTAGGAGCTCTTCTTTCAATAGTCCATGCTAGTCCTCCATGAAAAGTACCAACAAGAGTATATGATGAAGAAGCCAACAGGTTTTCTAAAAATCTAAACAAAAATTGTCCAACTAACAAACCTATCCTAAGCTTCACTATTTGCTCCCTAGGAACATTTTTGGAATTTTGTATTCAACGACACTTCCCATTTCTAATTTTTTAAAAAGGGGGAAAGGAAAAGAATTTTTGATTACATTTTCATGATTTTCTTGGCATATTTCAATCATCTGCAGAGCTGTAGAGCTGAACAGTTTTTCCAAAGTTTTTTCCAAACAAAATGGAGAACAAATTGTGAACCAATGTTCACAGTTTTCTCCCCAAGTCTGTTTTGTTTTGACTAGCTCTAAGTCACTTTTATTTTTTGATTGCATCCCTTCCTTCCTATATTTATCATCTGTACATTGCCTGGCTAGATTGCAAGTTCTTAAGGGCAGAGACCTCGGGAAAAAAATTCAAAAATGCCTAACATCCATTTTCAAAAGACATTTTGGAACCTAAAACTAATTGAACAGTTTTGTTTCCTAGTGCCTAGGGCACTTTTGACAATAGGATTTATGCACTTTTGAAATATTTTCCCCCTTGTCTTCCTGCCCGTCTGTAAATTTCCTGGCACAGTGTTGCTGCTAGAGAAATAAATAAATTGTTTCGTGTTTTTTTTATTCTTACTATGCCTAAACATTAGCAGGACACCTTAGAATTGTAAATAATAAATAATCCTATGCAAATTCCTCCTCTCCAGTAACTACTAGATTCTCTCTCTCTCTCCCTCCCTCCCTCTCTCTCTCTCTCTCTATTTTTCTCACTTACCCTTTCCAGAATAATTTGCTAACTCTTGACATCAAAATCCTTAAAACAATCACCAACTCAACAAGTAATATATTATCACAAAAAACAAATTTTAAGCACAAACCATTTTTAGAATAAATATGAGCATCTGAAAGTACTTTTTCATCTTGTAAAATAGGTTACTTTATCAAAGTTCCAAACAGTGCATTACTCAAATGCCACAAGAACTTTCAAACGCTTAAGTTCAGATTCTTTTCTCTGTTAGGATCCCAATTATTTGTAATTTATTTTATGTGTGGTGGGTAGAAAAAGAGCTTGAAGAGAGAGTTTCAACAGACAGTGGATGTCTAAGACACTATCTGTGTATAGAGATGTGTTAAAAGGGATTAAAAACAGATTGCAGTGCTTTCACATGCAGTTGAGACCAGAATGTGAAGCCTGATGCCATCCAGACCACTGCTAGATTCCTCCTAGATTCCCCATACCAGTACAGGGTAAACAGCATAGTCTTGTCAGCTACTCCTATTCCCACGAGGCAGAGGTTGAACAGCCAACAGCGATTAATTTGGCCGATGCCTTCAAAACTGTGGCTGGAGTTCTCTGAAGTCTGACACAGGGAGGTTTTAGTGGCAGCACAATATGTCTCCTGGTGGTTGCCTGGCTCCCAAAATTAGGGAATTGGCGATGCTGAAGGTGAAATGGGGCCTGGGATGTGGGGAGAAAAAGGCAGGGACAAAGCCAACCCTTTCAAAAGATGCAAAATCAACAGGGGCTTGTTGGGTACTCCCCAGAGCAGGAATCTGACATGGAAGTATGGAGGCAAAAGAGGACCATATTTCTGCTATGCACACCAGAATATTTACATAAGAGGTGAGATAATTGCTCTTTCTTTGCGCTCTGCACTAAAAGCTAAGTGTTGCCTCCTCCTGTGCAGGTGCACTAGAAGGAAAAAGGTTTCTAGGATCCCTCCAGAAACCCTCAGTGCACCCATGCACAGACTATGCATTATCTGCTTCCAGCACTGGCGACAAATGGGGCACGGGGTTGACTGACTTGGTGAAACAAGCACCTTAGGTTCCATGATAGAAGTGCTAGGGGAGCATTGGCTACACCTGTTGTGCAGATGGAGCCAGCTGTGCCCTATACTTCCCAGACCTCTGCAGGTATCGTGCCTTTTTAAAAATCTAACAATTCTATGCACTACTGCTCAGACAGGGTGCCTCCTCCCCCTCCTCAGCATGACTCATTCTCACAAGAGCCATAATTGATATTTCATATTGGATTAGAAAAGTCCATGAAATGAAATGATTATTGGCAACTTTAGAGCTTTTGACTTAGTGAATCATTCTAATTAAGTTACTAGACGGGAGTGGAGCTTGGCAGTTGTATTGATGGCAATGATTTAATGGAGTGATTCCTTTAAAAGAGCTGTTTTGATTCTTTTTCTGTGCCCCACCCCCCTCCACTGCAAACCCTACAGTGGGACTTCCCCTTAGATTTCCCCAAGATTTTTAAAGAAAGAGTTACACTTTCAGGGCCTGGAGAGTTGCCATCTTGTAGGCTGTAGCAAATCTATGGTGCTCACTCCCAAAGCGCCACCACTGGAAGACGGAGGACTACCATCTTCTCAACTCCCAGCTCTGTGGGCAGGACCCAACCATTCCAAACTGCTTGCTTATTTATTTATTTCAATGTATAGAAATTCTAAAGGGGGCACCAATTCATGGGCTCTAGGTGCCCTTGATATAATTGGAAAATACCAGGGCAACATCTTCAGGTAATCCCCTCAGAGCAATTCCTCCCCTCTATAATTACCTTCCCCTGATCCTCTCAACCCTTTCAAATACCTGCAGAGAAAGATGAGATTGAGGGTGGGGTGGCTACAATCTTTGCAGGCCCCAACACTTAGGTGGGGTCCTGTGACTTTGTGATGCTGTATTCCAAAAGACTTTTGTCTAAACCATGAACACCAAAGGAGGAGGGGGGAAAATCAAAGCAAGACAAATCCACTGCTCACATTTATCCCCCTCGGGAGAAGAAGAGAGAACAAATATGTGACAGATGTTTGTTGTGCTGCTTAATTAATAAATAATAATAATAATAATACCTAGCTCTTCTACAGCACTTTTCATTATTCAACTTAAAGTGCTTTACAAAGGAGGACAGTACCATTATCCTCACTTTACAGAAGGGGAAATGGACGCTCAGAGTGATGATACACTACTGGAAGGTGCTCAGACACTGATAAGTGCAGGGTAACAATCTATATAGAAAAGAACACAAACAATGGCAGATTTTTCACAAGTTAAAGGGCCAGATACTCAGCTGGTGTACACTAACGTAGCTTTGTTGTAGTCAATGGAATGCCACTAATTTGTATCAGTTGAGGAACGAGTCCTGTAACTTATCACATAGGAAGTGTAACTAGCTGCCTGGAGAGGAACTAATAGGAAAGGACAATACTGAAGATTCTGGAAGATCTTGAGCTGGTGTCAATGGAGCTATTTATACTGTGGAGTTGATTTATACTAGCTCAGGATCTGGAGCAGAGAATGAACATTTTTTTCCTGAATTTGTTGGTATACATTTGTTGGTTAAATAGGGAGGGAAAAAAAACAGATAATGATACAGCAACTACTGGGTATTTGAAAGGAGCATTGTGATACACAAAAGACTGAATTTTCAAAGAGGATGCAATAGGTGAATTGCATTTGTGTGCCCATAGGCACTTCTATAGATTTACCCATCTGTGTGTTGTGCAAATGAAGATTTTTGTGGCCATTTGGTGCTGAGCCATATGTGGTTTTTTTTTTCCAGGTACATTTGGAGTAGTTTTTTGTTTTCTTTTTAAATTAATCAAAATTGTTTCTGGTCAGATGTAGCTCTAGCTCTGTGATTCTGTTCAGCAGCTTCCTTCATGCTTCTCTTTTAGTTTTAGTTGGGGATTGGTCCTGCTTTGAGCAGGGGGTCGGACTAGATGACCTCCTGAGGTCTCTTCCAAACTTGATATTCTATGATTCTAGGTGCAAAAGTGCTAAATTGTTACATACAATTGCAAGGTCATTTGGTTTGGGAGAACCATATGAATTGCCACATTGGATCAGACCTAAGGTCCATTCAGCGCAGTGTCCTGTCTCTGACAGTAGCCAGTACCAAGCATTGCAGAGGAAGTTGTGAGAACCCTGCAGCAGGCAGTTGTGAGATAATCTGTCCCCCACATTATGTCTTCTCATGATCTCTAAGCATGTGTCTACACTGCAAAGAGAAACCTGTAGTCCTGAGTCTCAGAGCTCCAGGTCAACTGACTCGGGCTCACAGGACTCAGGCTGGGGGGCTAAAAGGAGCAGTGTAGATGTTCTCACTTGGGCTGGAGCCCAGGCTCTGAAACCAGGTGAGTGGGAGGGTCTCAGAGTCCAGCCTCCAGCCCAAACGGGAACTGCGACACTGCCATTTTTAGCCATGCAGCCCGAACCTTTTGAGCTCAAGTTAATTGACCTTGGGTATGTCTACACTACGGGATTATTCCGATTTTACATAAACTGGTTTTGTAAAACAGATTGTATAAAGTGAAGTGCACGCGGCCACACTAAGCACATTAATTTGGTCGTGTGCATCCATGTACCGAGGCTAGCATCGATTTCTGGAGTGTTGCACTGTGGGTAGCTATCCCGTAGCTATCCCATAGTTCCCGCAGTCTCCCCCGCCCATTGGAATTCTGGGTTGAGATCCCAATGCATGATGGTGCAAAAACAGTGTCACGGGTGATTCTGGGTAAATGTCATCACTCAGTCCTTCCTCCGTGAAAGCAAGGGCGGACAATCAATTCACGCCCTCTTTTCCTGGATTGCCCTGGCAGACACCATAGCATGGCAACCATGGAGCCTGTTTTGCCTTTTGTTACTGTCAGCGTATGTGTACTGGATGCTGCTGACAGAGGTGGTACTGCAATGCTACACAGCAGCATTCATTTGCCTTTGCAAGGTAGCAGAGATGGTTACCATCCCTATTGCACTGTCTGCCATTGTAAATTGGCAATGAGATGATGGTTATCAATCATTTTGTACCATCTGCTGCTGTCACGGGTGCTCCTGGCTGGCCTCGCTGAGGTCGGCCACGGGCGCAAAGACAAAATGGAAATGACTCCCCAGGTCATTCTCTTCTTTATATTTTGTCTAAAAATAGAGTCAGTCCTGCCTAGAATATGGAGAAAGTCTACTAGAGAGCCAGAGAGCACAGCTGCTCCAGGTCAAAGCCCCAGAGATCCCGCAGAAATGATGAGCTGCATGCCATTCTAAGGGGTGCCCCTGCAACAACCCCACCCGTTGCTTCCCTCCTCCCATACCTCTCTTGGGCTACCGTGGCAGTGTCCTCCTATTTGTGTGATGAAGTAATAAAGAATGCAGGAATAAGAAACACTGACTTTTTAGTGAGATAAAATGAGGGGGAGGCAGCCTCCAGCTGCTACGATAGTCCAGGCAGGACATTAAAGGGTGGAGGGGAGAGGAGCGAAGCCTCCTGCTGCTATGATAGTCCAGAGAGTACAGAATCTTTTCTTTAGACACGAAAGGTGGGGCGGGGCTGATGGAGCTCAGGCTTCAGCTGCTATGATGAGGACGGTTACCCAGCATTTTGTACCATCTGCCAGGAATGACAGGGAGTCATTCCCATTTTTACCCAGGCGTCCCCAGCCAACCTCACCGAGGCCAGCCAGCAGCACTCACGGGCTGATGATGATTTTCCACCATTTTGTACCATCTGCCATCAGGAAAGGAAGAGGAGAGGATGCTGCTGTTCAGCGCCGCAGCACCGCGTCTACCAGCAGCATGCAGTAGACATACGGTGACATTGAAAAATGGCAAGAATCGATTTTTTTCCCTTTTCTTTCATGGGGGAGAGGGGAGGTAAATTGACGAGATATATCCTGAATCACCCTGGACAATGTTTTTGACCCTTCAGGCATTGGGAACTCAGCCAAGAATGCAAATGATTTTCGGAAACTGCAGTGACTGTGGGATAGCTGGAGACCTCAGTACCCCCTCCCTCCCTCCATGAGCATCCATTTGATTCTTTGGCTTTCCGTTTTACTTGTCACACAGCACTGTGCTGTGGACTCTATATCATAGCCTGCAGATTTTTTTCAAATGTTTTGTCATTTCGTCTTCTGTAACGGAGCTGTGATAGAACAGATTTGTCTCCCCATACAGCGATCAGATCCAGTATCTCCTGTATGGTCCATGTTGGAGCTCTTTTTGGATTTCGGACTGTATCGCCACCTGTGCTGATCAGAGCTCCATGCTGGGCAACAGGAAATGAAATTCAAAAGTTCGCGGGGCTTTTCCTGTCTACCTGGCCAGTGCATCCGAGTTCAGATTGCTTTCCAGAGCGGTCACAATGGTGCACTGTGGGATACCGCTCGGAAGCCAATACCGTCGATTTGCGGCCACACTAACCCTAATCCGACATGGCAATACCAATTTCAGTGCTACTCCTCTCATCGGGGAACAGTACAGAAAGCGGTTTAAAGAGCTCTTTATATCGATATAAAGGGCCTCGTTGTGTGGACGAGTGCAGGGTTAAATCGGTTTAACGCTGCTAAATTTGGTTTAAACACGTAGTGTAGACCAGGCCCTTGACTCTGCGACTAGGTGCCATGGGTTTTTCTTTGCAGTGTAGCCACACCCTCATAGTCACAGATTGGTTTATACTCTGGCCCATGAGATTTAGGGCAAGTCTACACTTAAAATGTTGCATTGGCACAGCTGCACCAATATGGCTGTAATGAAGATGCTCTATGCCAGGGGTCGGCAACCTTTCAGAAGTTGTGTGCCAAGTCTTCATTTATTCACTCTAATTTAAGGTTTTGCATGCCAGTAATACATTTTAACCTTTTTAGAAGGTCTCTCTCTGTAAGTCTATAATATATAACTAAACTATTGTTGTAAATAAAGTAAATAAGGTTTTAAAAATGTTGAAGATGCTTCATTTAAAACTAAATTAAAATTCAGAGCCCCCCGTACTGGAGGCCAGGACCTAGGCAGTGTGAGCGCCACTGAAAATCAGCTTGTGTGCCGCCTTCGGCACCCGTGCCATAGGTTGCCTATCCCTGCTCTGTGCTGATGAGAGAGAGCATTTGGTGAAAAAGTATTTCCTTTTATCAGTTTGGTATTTCCTACCTTCTAATTTCATTGAACGGCCCCTTGATCTTGTGCTACATCACAGGGAGAACAGACGCTCCTGATCTGCCTTCTATATGCCCTTCATTATTTTATATTCTTTTATCCTATTGCCTATTGCTTGTCACCTTTCTAAAGTAAACAACCCCAATTTTTGCTTTCCAAATAATGAGATAAAATGTTTCCAATGGAAAAAAAGCTTTTTGCAATGAAATGATAGACAGATAGATGTGTTCCAGGGAAGCTTTGAGGCTGAGATAGCTTCTGTTCCTTACTCAGAAAAAACATGTTTGATTGTTTTATTTTTTTAAAAACAGAATGAACCTCAGGAGGTGAGAAGGAGTGTGGAATTGGTCTGAATGACAAGAAACAAAGTTAATGAACCTGATCTGGTTTAGTGAAGTGAAAAAGCCAACCGAGGAGCTCTGAATACCTTGAACTGCCCCAGGTTTACCCATCTCTAGTACCTGCCTTGATGGCAGCTGATAAACACAGTTTACCCTACAGTGCTTCCATTTCTCCTGGATGTGAATCTCCATGCCCAAGCTAACTAAAAATGAGCCTGGCTCCCCAATAAGCAGATTGTCCTTGCTTACAGCAAGGGGAATGGACTTCTGCTTCCTATGTGATCTATATTTTGGAGTCTTACTACCACTGCTGATGGGGCATGGACAGAGGTGAGATAGCTGTGGCACATGGATATGGATGAGGGAGGGGCCTGAGGAACATATCAGATACCTGCAGACAGGACATTTTCCTTTCTTCTGACAGGTTTCTCTAGAAGTGTTTTAGCAGAGAAATTCCCAAGGCTTACTGTGATCCAATTTGTTACGGAAGGTTTCTATGGAATAATTTTAAAAATAATTTGTAACTGTTGCTACATTGTCAAATGTTAACACAGTCCAGCAAGGTTAACATTGTTCTATTTGTTTTCAAAAACTCTTCTGAAAACACTAAGTGTGTTCTTCTGTGTATAATGAGTCATGCCTGCTGGCAGCAGGGTCATTTTATGTTTCTTGTTACACTGCAAACCTTGTTGATTAGAAACAATCATAGACCTTTGAGATTTGTCCTATTCAACAGCTCTCCCAAAGCAGGAGAATAATTTCCTATAAACATTCACACGGCACTTGCTCATTTGTACAAAGGGAGCCATGTGGGCCATTGCCTCACACCTAAAACACAAACATACAGAGCTTTGTAGCAACAGCCTTTAAGGAGCAGCCTCGTGCTCTTAATGATGAGCAGGGACACTACCCCAGAAAGACAGCTGGTGCCATTGTGCCTGAAACTGGCACAATGTCTCCTTGAGCTCCATGGCGGACAGCTGCTGTGGTGTGCTTGATGATGAAGGTGCAGTGGTTAGTCTCCGCTGTGCCCCATTGGACAATGTAAAGGGGAGGCCAGCACCAGCACTTCTTGCCTTGTGCAGTCTTGTGCTCAAAGGAGCACAGGAACCACATAGTGCCCAGCCCCTGTTGCTGGGGGGTTTGCATTTGCTCTCTCCTTTTATACACCCATACAAGGCCAAACACAGTGTGGATAGAAGAGTTAGTTCAGTCTATCAGAGAATATTTTTATCATATTTATTATTTGTTGAGTGTTAGCAGTGCATTTGTTATTATATAAGGCACAGAGGAAGACCTGAAAATGTGCCTAATTACCACTGAGGATCCCAGGTGACTATAAGGTAACTATCTCATCAAAGCCATGCAGAATTTTCATTCGTGTTAAGTATCACAACTCTTCTTTGTGAAAGGGTCTACAGATAGTAATTATGGCTTTTAGTAATTTTTCCCAGGAAGGAGAAATTCAGGACATAAAGCAAGTCCATCAATAAATGAGGAGGGGGATGAAGTGAACGCTGACAGAAAAATGTCCCCAAAACATACTATTCTTGCTAACCGTTATTTTTGAAAAGCGCTGATGGATGCCCAGGAAGATTTGGAGAAAAACAAATGTAGCACAGATTTACAAAAAAGGGAAGAGGAGTGTTCAGGACTATCACAATTCTGTAAATCTAGCTTCTATTCCCACCAAGACAGTGAGAGGGGAAAAACACATAGATGATAGCATCCTCAATCTGGACTAGAGAAGATGGCCTAGATTAGTGATGCAATTCTCCAGAACATCAGATACTGCCAACGAATACCACTCCAGAAAGTGAGGTCGGTGGGGGGTCTCCACAACCAGGGCCCATTGTCTTTCTTTTGAGAGTCCCACAGAACATCACCTACCTTTTGACATCTACTTCTCATCTAGTTATTTGACCTGTAGGATACCTGTTGTTTATAGCTCTTTCTATAGCATTAGATGGCACAGACAGCATTTTACTCATATCTAAATACTTCCTCATGTGACAGGAAAGCAGCTTAGCCTAGACCATTGGGAATCCCTGAGGCCCAGCTACCTTTCTCTCAGGACACAAGAAGCTGCTTAGGCCAGGCTTTATGGAGTAACTGAGGCCTGGTGAGCTTCTTCTGAGGACCTGGAAGGCAGACTGGGCCAGGACATACTGATGTTCTATCAGCATGCTCTCAGGGAGCTCCTTAAGCCAGTCAGGCTGCTCCTTGCAGTAATCTGAGGTGTCTCATTAGTCATTATTCAGGAAAAAACCTGGCAGAGAAAGGGGTAAGTAAACAAATGAGAGGACAGTGCCTTCAGCTGCATTCAGTAACAGGTGCATTAACATGGAGAAGGTAGCACAGACAGCTCCATTTATAAGTGGTGTGTGGTAGGCACCAGTGAGCAGGGGATTAATTTCAGTCTATATCAGATTCTCCTCAAGTGCTCAGGAGTAGGTCTAACAAAATGGCTGCTGTGACTCATTTCAGGTAAACTAAGCAGACCTGCTGCAAACCAGACATGCCCCCTGCCCCCTGTCATGAACCTGGGAGCACTATTTGCTCATTCTGCTTCTCAGAGATTGCAGGCATCTACCCCAAGCCAGCAGATAATGTGGCTCATATCCTCCAGAACAAACCTGCTCCTGAGTTGAGTTCCTCCTGAATTTATCTAACGCAGAAACACCACAAAGTAGCTTGTCTGGTGAAAGAATGTATTTCAGTGGGTGACCAAATATTAGCACTAGATCATTTCTAACACACTGACCGTTTTGCACAATACAAGTTTTAAAGGCTGCTAGCAATGATGACTGTATGATTTTTAATTCCCTTTATTTGCAGTATGTCCTCCTGAAAGCTTTTCATTACCACATGTCACCCTCCAGGCATGATATTACTCCCATTGCCTTCAGTGAAAGTAGGATAGTATTCTCCAGCCTTTTCTGGTTTTCTACTGCTGAGGGGAAACTAGCACATGGAATTTGGAAAAACCCATGCACATTACTGAGGCAAGGTACATTTTCAATTGGTATTTAGACTCTGGGGCCTATTTTGCTCCTTATTCTACCAGTTACGAAGCAGGTTGCAGATTTAGGCCTGGAGAAGATTTTCAGTGAGTTTGCTCAGGGTTTTTTTTTTATTTTTGTTTGTTGGTTGGTTTGTTTGATTGTTTTTGGCTTATGACTGAAATAGTTCGAAAGCCAATTTATCAGGGAGTTCATAATGAAAAGGCTCATGCCCTTCACGTTGGCCCTTCACCCCCAATGTCTCACTCCACCCTGCCATCCTCACCATTCAGTTCACCCATCCTTGCCTCTTTTCTTCCCACTGCCCCCCTCACCCTGTCACTGCCCACTTCCTAACACCTTTTCTTTCCCGCCACCATTATCTGTCAACCTCCCTTCCCCTCCAAACTTGTCTGCCTTTCCCAGCACTTCTAAACCTGCTTCTTGCCCTCCTGACACCTACTAATTTTACTTCTCATTCCTCAATATTTTTGAAGCTCTTCCATTCTTTTTTGGCTGCCCCCTCCCTCTCAGAATGCAAACAAGAAGCATTAGCATAAGACAACAAATGATATGCAGTTTGATTCATTAGCATAAGTAAATTTAATCTTCACTAGTAAAACTCAGGTAACAGAAGGCTTATTGCGTAGGTCCTAAAATGCAGGCATCAGATGAGGAATATCCCTCCTTGGTAGAGAGAGCTACCATAAATACAATGTGAGCATTGTAACAATCTGATGCAATATATAGCAGAAGTCATGGGCACCAGATGTAGAACTGTCTAGATCTGAGTGTTTTTGTTTAAATCACTGTTTAAATGACATTTCTCACTGACATTTTAAATTTTGATGGAAAAATGAGTTGTTTTGGATGATGATCCTGGTTTGTGACAGACTCTTGAGGTGGTTCAAAAGTTCCAAAATTTAAAGAAATGCTACTTTTTTGTGATTTTATTTTTGTTTTTGTTTTGGTGAAAGTTCCATTTCATTTTCCAAACAACTGTGGAATACACAGTAGTCAGTATCAAGAACTAGAAATGAGGTCAGTGCAAAACTTTAGAGCTGAACCCCTTATTTTATTTCTGTAATGTGCAGGACCAAAAATCTGGCACTGAATGCTCCTGAAGTTGGAGTTTCCCTTTATGGGAGAGTCCTCCAGAATATAATCAGAAATGTCAACATTTGTATGAATATTGTGCACCATCCTGTAGCACTCAATAGGAAATTAGACCTCTGATATAGATGGTTAAAAAATACCATAGAAAGGACTTTGTTATATTCTATGAGTTTGTAGAGTAATTTATATAGAAATATATTACATTGCTATAGAAAACTATTAATCCCTATTACATTCTATGGGACTATAAAAATCTGTAGAAATTGAAATGAGGTCCCAAACCTTCACAGAATTCATGGTGTTAAGACCTGGCCCATAATAAACTAGAGCTGCAAACTAATATTCATGACTGTACAGTCTCTCTTCCTGGTAGTGAAAATAGGGAACACAGTAGAGATGAATACAAGGGATTCTTTAGTCAGTCTGCTAGAAGCAGACAGAAATGTGGAGCTCTCCACCAGTTCTCTTGTTCCCAGACAGCTTAAACACGGCCAGTGGTGACAAATTTTATCCCACAAGATATTCAAAGGGCCTGGCTTGGGCTGAACAGTTATTCAAAGGAACTCTTGACTATGATACAACACCTACATCCCAATTTTGGCATGGGCTCATGGCTACCAAAACCACAGGGAACTGACATACAAATGAGAAGGTCTGACATTCAATACAGTAGAGAACAGAGATTCCACAGCCACATGCTCCTATCCAGTTCATTAAAACTTTCCTGATTTTTTAAAACTGTGCATTTATTTCATCACACACATCTGTTAGTTAATCTGGTTCTTGGCGAGGGAACTGGATTATAGCGAGGGAAAACTACACACCCAGCCTAACATTGCTCTGATACAAGTAAAAAAAGGAATAACCTGTAAAATATCAATTGCTTTTAATAATATGTAAAAGTTACCTGTGGTGATTGCTAAATAACTAATGCACAGAACCGTGGTGGGAGAGCTGACTGAATGACTTTGGTCTCTGGCAGGGCCATACAATTTGGAGTTTATAGGATGAAATAATTGCATGCTCCCCAGGCTACACATTTATTTATTATTATTGAGTTTTAAGCAGAAGATATAACAAAGCTGGCAATAACCCTTAGATAAATCTCTTTCCGAATGAGAGCTCTGAAATGGAGGAAGGAAGGGATTAGCCAGAAACCCCGAATTAATTAAAAGGTGATGAAGAAAACATTTTATTGCTAAGTGGTTAAATTAAATAGAAGCACTGACATTTAAAAAAAAACACCCCAACACCTGCTTCTCTGAACTTTTCTTTAAATAAGGCAAGCCTAGATCTGAACATGTGACAGAAGGAGAGAGAAAATGCTACTTGCTAGTTAATCGTTTGTATCGGTATTGTAAATCATACCATAAAGCATGTGTGGTTTTTCAGTCTACTGACGAGAACACTGATCTAGTGCTAGATGAACTTAGAAAGCAATACTTACCCCAACATCACTGTGCAGAATCCATTCAAGACCTCTTATTATTACTGTCAGTTACTATTGACTTTTTCTTTTCTTTTCTTCCTTGAGGCAAAAAACTGTGTGTTATGAGGGATTCAAGAAAGCACATGCCACAGGTATGTGATCCTTCCTGTAGGCAAATAACTTGTTAAACCCCAAATATCAGACTTTCCAAAGCAAGCTCATGTGTCTTTTTGCAGCCTGGCTATATATTCACAGTCTTACACTAAACACACATAGGCCTGTCTTATTCTTCAATAAGGCAACTCTTGTTAGACAAAAAAAAAAAAAGCTTTTTTTATTGTTTGAAGCTAGAAGAAAACTGATCTTGAATGTCAAGTAATAACTGTCTCCTGTTCTCAGTACAAACATTACCAATATTATAAGTGGCAGATCAGGCTGCAAGAAGTAATGAATAATATTCATGCCACTAGAGGGAGTAGCATCTCTCTATGATTTGTATCTAGTGACATTGCATTGTGTGTTGCTGTAGCTTGCTTTTTCAAGGTGGTGTAAAATTGAAGCTAGGATTTTCAAAGGCACCAAAGGGTGTTAGGTGCCCATTGATTTTTCACTGGGAGTTAGAAGCCTAATTCCCTTCACCCTCATTGAAGATCCTAGCTTGAGAAAGTGCTCAGATACTGTGTGGATTAGATCTAGAGACAAAGATTTCCCAGATCTGCGGAAAAACCCTTAACAATAACAAACACTTATCATTGAAAAACCAATTTCTTCAGAACTGTTCAGTGGAAAGCAAACCGGGCAGAAAGCCTAGTCCATTTGCTTACAGACAGTGAATGATGGAGAACTTGTGTAAAGTGAAATGCAAGCTGTATCCCCTTGATTATCCTTTCACGTTTTAGGGACAGAGGGATTCTTACAGCCATCTGAACATAGGCTCCCTGTTTAAGCACCAGGCCGAGTGAGGAGAGGTAGCTGAAGTGACCCAGCTCTATTATTTACATGGGGATGTGAGAAATACCTCATCCCATCTCCACTTAGATTGTAAGCACTTTGGGATAGCGACCATCTTTTTGTTCTGTGTTTGTGCAGTGCCTAGCTCAGAGGAGTCCAGGTCCGTGACTACCATGTCTCGCTACTACTATGTTATAAATAGTAAATAGTAGCTCTTCCTTTAGAGGTCACAGGATATTAGGGGTAAGGACCGGTGCTTAATTTGTGCAGGCACTTACCAGGGATGAGCCTGGCACCTCTAACTTCAGCAGTTCATAGCACCAGAAATTCTGGGCTTGTTATGTCAGTTAGAAAAGTAAAAAAAAAATTGGTTGAGCCCCGGCACCTCTTAAATTAAATTAAAAATTAAGCACTTGTAAGGACCCCTGGATTCAGCCCTAGGAGTATATTTGTGAGGCAGAAAATGTATTTCCCCATGACAGCTAATGAGAAAAGAGGCCTAAGCCCCTTTCCTGAGAGAAAAGTTACTCCCACTCATCTAGGTATAACTCCCTCCCAGGTATAACCCTAACTGCAGCGGTTGGGAATGGGGTGTTATTGTTATTTAGTATTTGCATTGCAGTAGTGATTGGGCCCATCCTCCATCATAGAACAGGACCCTATTGTGCAATACAAGGTACACACATAGAACACCAAGATGGCCTTGCTTCAAAGAGCTTACAACCTCAACCATCATCTGTTTCTGCTGCTGAAGGTTTTGTGGTCATCTTCCTGCACTTGCCTTTGGGGCCAGCAGAGGGCAGTAAAGTTAAAACTATTATTGTTTTTCAATCAGGAGCTAATCCATGTAAAGGGGGATGTTTTTATAAAAGGAGGAGACATGGTCTGTGTTTAGTAATAAGGAGACACTATTCTTGACCTTTTAAGGAGCTACGGGCATGCTGACATTCCCTGTAAGCTGCATGACCCAGGCATGCTGAGGTATTACATCTCTAATACCAGTGAATAGCTGGTCTTTCCTATGCCCAAAGCAGCAATCTCAGCTGGTTGTCTGAGCTAATAGAAGCCAAGCCATGCACAAGCAATGTCTGTCTACCCACTACCCCAGATTCCAGACACTTATCTGCACCTCAATGCAAGGGAACCAATGCCTTTAGACAGCACCTGAGTGTTAATGTAAAAATGCCAAAGTTAAATTCCAGATTTGCCACAGTTCCATGTTTTATTGCAAATACATCAAGAAGCCTTAGCAGTATTTGCTGTGCTAATCTGGAATACATTTCATGGCTATCGGATAACATGGGCATGTTGATTTTTAGGGGCTTTTGTCACCAGTCAGTGGAAGTGCAGATGACCTAGCTGCAGACCAGGCTCCCTGAGACGTCAGGGCCTGAGTGAGACAGAAACATGGTTATTTAATAGTCAAAGGGCATTTGGATCAGAGTGGGAGTAAAGGACTGAACTCTTCTTTCATAAGGGTGTGTAGGGAGCTGATTCAGTGGAGTGAAATCTCTTTGTGGGACGAGAGATTCAGTGTTGCCAACTCTTGTGATTTTGTCATGAGTCTCATTGATAATTGTTGTTTTCCTTAAAGCCCCCAACTCCTGGATTCAAGTGGATATGTGATGATTTCAGCCTTCATTCTTTAAGAAAAAGTAAGTTTCTATCCCTCGTGGCTGTGGAGAAAGCTTCAAAATTGACCCGAGTGCACCCTAAAGGCTCAAAAAGTAGAAGGCAAATAAACAGACCACCAAATCTTTAAAGCCAATCTCATGATTTTTGGTGAGCCCGATGCATGGTTTTTGAACACTTGGGGTTGGCAATACTATGACTGTCTGTAGAGGGTGTTGCATCAGCTGCCCACCACGAAGCTCTGTTGTGCAAGGACTCCCTATGGCTTAACTCACAGATAGGGTGGAGAGCCTGGGCAGGAGGGGCTGGTAAGTTCTTTGATCATATGACTCCTGTGTGAGAGAGAGAGAGACACCATCCACTGAGGCACCACAGTAAGGAATGTAGATGGGCTCTGCTGCCTTCAGTTTACAGCCTGGCCACTTAGGATATCCCCCTGGATAGGTTTCATATGGGAAAAATGAGACCACTGAATTAAAGAGAAATGAGAGACTAAACAAAAATAAATCAAATTTAAATAAAGCTAAAATGAAATTAAAATGGATAAAACAGGGTTTTTTTTAACATGGTGTATAATTAAACTGTGTAACCCACTGCCACAGGATACTGTTGAGACTGCCACACGGCTATTGTAGCTTAAAAAGAAAACTAGCTATTTCAGGGCATTAACTCAGCATGTAGGGCATGATCAAGCATATTATGAGAAAGGCAGGTAGTGTTTGTCCCACTGATGCTAAAGTCAACACTCCTGTGGACTTTCAGTGGAACCTAAAATTGATCTAACAGCAGAATTTGACCCTATTTTGAAACTTCATTCAGGATTTGGATGAATAAGGAGTTAAAAGAAAGAGAGAGCGAGCATGTAAGCTGGGACAGGAAGATGAGGAAGAAGAAACCTTGGAGATAGTTTTGGCCTGCTTTGCCTAAATCCCACTAAAGGCAATGGGAGTTTTCCCACTTACTTCAGTGACCTTTGGATCAGGCCCAGCCTGAGCTTATTGGAGTAGACAGCAGCCTTGTTTACCTTTTTAGTTTGTATACTGTCCGAATGACCCCTTTACCTCCTGTTTTATCATCTGCACAATTGACATTTTATAAAAAAAAATCCTTCATGTCCTAAGGTTTGGGTGGGGGGGAGGGGGGTTGTTTTTTGCATCATTACACATATCAAGTGAGCTGGGTTTTGATGTTTACTTCTTTCCTTTGTAACACCTGGACACATCCAAAACATAGAAGGATGCTCTGGATAAAGCTTTTAGTGTATTTCAATAGAAGGCACTAACTGCCCAAACCTAAGAAGATTATAGTTACAATAGCAAAACATGCACAATTCATTTAAAAACAATTCAATTGTAGAGATTAAAAATACAGGTTGATGGGGATTACGCTGACAATACAGAATACAGAGACGCATGCTTGTGTCTTTTACCGAAACCACCATGGGCCTGCTTCACATTTACACAAAGACCCCTTTATGCCACTCTGGCAGTCTAAATAACCCTGAAAGTGGATACAAATGTACTCGATATCTTCTGAAAGCCCACTTTACATTGCCAGAGTGGAGTAAAGGGGCCTAGTGTTAATGTGAACCAGGCCCACAGTCTTTGATAAAACCGAGTGGGAATCAGTTCAATACGTGGTGTGAATACTGCAATTTAAATACAATGAACGAGTGCTTCCACACTAGGAAAAAAGGTGTGGTCTTAACTCAAATGAGATAACATGTGGTAACTAACGTGAGGTAAAATCTTAGTGAAGGGCTGTTTATAGCTTTCACAACTGTTAGGTCAAACTAAAGATTATGGGAGAGACTAGGGTCTACTATGACTTGAACTGACTTGTCCTCACTAGTCTTTTAGCGGGTGTTCATTATGACACTAGCTGACATGATGAGGACATACCTTCGTTCCTCATGCAGCACAGCTCTGTAGCTCAAACATCAGTGTAGGTTCAGAGAATGGATGGTATTCATCAGGCTTGTTGGTTTTAAAACAAAATCAGATGCACCTATGGCCAGTTAAGGACCCTTCCTGAGTGTGAGCCATTGACTGATATGTAGCTCCCATGCAAGAGCAACGTCACTTAATGGTCCAGTTCATGGGAGCAAAAAAGAGGTGCTAAAGTTCAAGGGATGAATTCAAAGAGATTGAACAGATGGAAATGAGGGTAGAATTTATTCCATGGTTAAAAGAAAACACAGTTGCGTGCTGCTCCAAGCCACTAGTTCAAGCAAACTCATCAGCCTAATTTAACTGTTTTCTAGAAATCACTGTATTTGTAAATTTAGTGCATTCTCATGAAAAACAATTCTGGGCAGCAACATGCAAATTCCTTAATGTTTTCCAAATGCATTGCCACTTTCAATAATTATGACATGATGATGTTGCTTATTATAAGGTTGTGCTATAGCACAATTCTTTCCTCTCCTCAGCATCCAAAAAAAAAAAAAAAAAAAAGCTAAAATAGGCATTCTGAATGCTAGTGTTGTTTTGGGTGCCTAGTTACACATCATTTGTAGTCCAAAAACACAGTGAGCCTAATGCTTCTCTCACTTACTTGTGCTCAGCCCTGGTAAAGTTAAAAGGATTGCGTGTGTGGAACTGAGAGCAAAATTTGACCCAGTGGCTTTTTTGGCTCCCTGTTAA
Organism: Gopherus evgoodei; assembly: GCF_007399415.2. Taxonomy (NCBI): domain Eukaryota; kingdom Metazoa; phylum Chordata; order Testudines; family Testudinidae; genus Gopherus; species Gopherus evgoodei. Next base: position 229,120,142 of record NC_044322.1, read on the forward strand.
ACATATCGTCATGTCTGTAATCCTGCAAGACACACGTCTGGATCCTTGCAGCATTAGGCCATTTTAGCGTGTGTTGATACACTTATATCACTATCATCTCCAGTCCACACAGTATATTTCAGCTCCACTATTCCAATTCCTTTACAAGTGTGGAACTCGGGCATTGTTTGCATGAAGAGAAGACAGTTGAAATGTTCTTGTGGCTTTCATTCCAAAAGAGAAATGAGGAGGAGATTCTTGTTTCTTGTGCCCTGGTGGAGGGGACTCAGGTCTACTCCATCCCACATATGGGAAGAGTGGGGGAAACAGCACTTTTCTCTGAAATACATGCTGCCTTTATCTGTGGGCCCAGAGATGCTGCCTTCCTTACATAGTGTCAGAAATATCACAGAATAACCTTGATTTTTGTTTTTTCGACTTTCTGATTTAGATTTTCAGCCAAGTTATTAGCTTCCATTTGTGAGTACAAAACATTGTGCATGCATAAACATATGCCTCCACTTTGCAAGTTCAAACACCTGTGCATATGCTAATGCTTGCCGTGCATATGTTAACGTGCCCACTGGAGTTAGTACAAGTATAGAGGTTTGCAACTGTATAGTGCAAATGTAAATTTGATGAACACACATGTTTTGCATATGGATAATTATGCACAGGTGGAGGCTGAGAGGTAAAAGCTGCCCCACCGAGTAACTCTATGACAGATTGTGTTATCTGTATCAAGTCAGTCTCTGGAAAATATCTCAACATCCAAATTGAATGCAGTTTGGAAAATATCTGAACAGCCAAAATTTATTTGTAATGAATGTAAGTAATCAGAGTGGCATAAATTTTCAAAAGCAACTAGTGGCTGAATAGCCAATTTGGGACCCCAGTGTGACCTTAAGAGCCACCTCAGTGCCTACTGGCAGAGGGTCCACTATCCTGTAACTCATATCAGGCCTCACATACTCACTACACTGTTGTCATAATATATATTCAAAAGGTGTCTTGTAAGGTATTATATGTAAACTAGTGAAGCACTTGTCAGCCATATTATTGCATGACATAGGTACAGGTTGTGTATAAAGAATTATGGATGTGTGTGTGCTGGAAATATGTTCTCAAAATGTGGTTTGCAGGCAATGCATAAATCAAGCCTGCTTTAGACACAGGAATGTGGATTTACCTGTCTGGCTGGCTTGATTACAGGCAGAAAGCAATGAAAGTATATTTACATATAAGGTAAACAAAGCATCAAGCTAACAAGTGTTGAAGAAAACAGCTTAGTGAACACACTTTAGGCAACTCATCTCTTCAGCCTCCAAAACATACCTCCCTTCTCCCAGGGAGTGACTGCAGACTCCTTCCCTGCAGTGCCTTCTGCTTCCAATTTCCTGGCTTTTGTAGAAGCCCCACTGATCCCTCACAGGTAAGCTTACTTCTTATTAGCTGCTTTCAGCCTAAAGCTCACCCTTTGCAGCCTAATTAGCTGATTGGGCCCACCTGGCCTAATTCAGCTCTTGCAGGGCCAGCGAGGGAAGCACACCCTGTTACAGCCCAGCTTCTGAGAATCAAGCTCCTTTCATGTGTCTCAAGTGGAGCAACCAAAAACATAGGCACCCACAATCAATAGTCACTCCAAAAAATATAGGGCAACTCTCTTAGGAGTGAAATAAATATCAAATGTTGTCCTGTGTATTTGTAGTTACATACATATGTAAGTATTGTATATTTGCATTTCCCATACTTGTTTGGAGTGTGGCTGTAGCTGTGTTGGTCCCTGGATATGAGAGTGACAAGGTGGGTGAGGTAATATCTTTATTGGACCAACTTCTGTTGGTGACAGAGACAAGCTCTCGAATTTCATGGAGCTCTTCTTCAGGACAGTATACAGAGTGTCTGAGCTAAATACAAACAGGGACAAATTATGTGTAAGGGGTTCGCACATGTTGGAGGAGACCACTTCAAATGAAGTGAGCAAGTAAGGGTTAGCAGATAGCAGAGTGTGTTACAAATTGCTCTACTAACCCTTAATTGCCCACCTCATTTTAAGTGGTCTCCTACAGCATGTGTGACCCCTTATACTTAACAATCTGTCCCACCTTGTATTTAGCTTAGACACTCCGGTTACACTTTCTCTAATCCTGAACAAGAGCTCTGTGAAGCTTGAAAGCTTGTCCTTCCCAGGAACAATAACTAGCAATATTACCTCACCTGCCTTGTCACATTCATATATTAGCATAACAGGAAACAAGACCCTTGCAGCTTCATGGTTTTGCAAAAGAAATTAATGAATACATAGGGCAGGCATAGACAGAGTGGATTGGCTTTACAGAAGTGCTCAGTGTTGGCCTAACTGAGTGAAGTCAAAGATAAAACTTTCATTGACTCCAGTCCCAGCAGAGTTAGGTCAGCATTGAAGGTTTTTGACAGTACCACCCATTGTATCTCCAGATAGTGTGCTTGTGTGTTACAATATAAAATGTATAGTAATGTAATCTAACAGTTACAAGTTTAAACACTCATTTAAAGGTTGCATTATAAAGCATAAGCAGCCCAGGGTAGAGTTAAGGTTATATATTCATGCTTCATTTTCACACTTCCTGACTTTTGATCATTTAAGTTTATAAACTTAATGTTACGGTAACCTACATTTTTCTATTTCCATTTCTCTTTCAATTTTCTATGGCTAAAAAAACCTGAAAAAAGCAGAAAAAATCTAAGTTATGTAATTAATTTATTTAGGGTGCAATTGTCACAGCTATCTAAGGGATTTAGATGTGCCATTCCCATTAATAGGAACTGAGATTCCCTATCTTTTAGAAAACTTTGAATATCTCATCCTTAGATTGTAGCACCAATTTCATATCCCCAGTGCTAGAAGCATTAGGCTAGAGTATGGTGACCAGATGAGAGACGTGAAATATCGGGACGTGGGGGAAGGCGGCAGAGCAACCAAAAAAAACAAAAAAAAAAACCCCAAGAGCCAGTGGTGGAGTAAAAAACAAAAGCAAAAAACAAAAAAAAAACCCAAGAGCCGCCGGAGCATAGGAAAATTTGGTGAGGACTGAGCACCCACCGGCAACTCCATGCCCTGCCCCTCCACACCAGCTCGACTTTGCCTTGCCTCCACCTCCCCTCAGCTGGCTGCCGGGTCCTGCTTCTCCCCCATCCCTCCAGCACTTGCGCCACCATACAGCTGATTAGCGCAAGCCTGGGAGGAGGGGTGAGGAGGAGGAATGTGGCGTGCTTGGGGAAGAGGCGGGGAGTTGGGGAGGGATCCAATGGGGGGGAGGGGCGGAGTTGAGGCGGGGCTAGGGTGAAGTTGGGGCGGGGAGGCATGAGTCCCCTCCATCTGTGTACCGGAGGGCAAAATACTGGGATAATTTGCATCCCGGCCAAACATCGGTCGGGACATGGGACAAACAAGTAAATATCAGGACAGTCCTGATAATATCAGGACTTCTGGTCAAGCTAGGCTAGAGCAGTGGTTCCCAAACTTGGTTTGCGGCTTGTTCAGGGTAAGCCCCTGGCGGGCCGCAAGATGCTTTGTTTACCTGAGCATCCACAAGTACGGCCACTCGCAGCTTCCAGGGGCCACGGTTCACCATTCCCGGCCGATGGGAGTGACGGGAAGCAGTGGCACAACCCACGCCGCTTCCCGGAGCACCCATTCGCCCGGAACAGTGAACTGCAGCCACTGGGAGCTGCGAGTGGCCATACCTGCGGACGCTCAGGTAAACAAAGCTTCTTGAGGCCCACCAGGGGCTTACTCTGAACAAGCTGTGAACCAAGTCTGGGAACCACTGGGCTAGAGGTATTCTACAGAAGATTTTAAATCCAAAGTTCATTTCTGCATAGATGTTTTCCTACAAGGAAAGTTTTTCTGTGTTGAAAACATTCCCCTAATTTATTAGCTACAGTACTAACTAGTACTAGTACTAATTAGTTAGGATAGTAAATAAATTATCAGAGCCTGATGTTAACCTTGCAAGAGTAAAAGAGTTGATTTGTTTACTTTGTACATTTCAGCAAAATATACCCTCCCAAACTCCAAACCTAGATTTTCATCACCAATGACAGAAATAAAGCATGAAGGAATTATTTTTCTTCTAATATTCATCTTGTTTAGCTTCTGATTAATTTGATATTTGTCCTGTGATTCTTAAACTCTTTCAGCTTTTCTTGTAATGTCTCAATTACTTTTTCAGACTAGAATCTTAGACCTAGAAATTCCCTCAAATAGATTACCATCTAGCCGGCCGCCTTGAGCCACTGAAGAGCCTCTAAATGAGGCAGAATGACTATAAAAGCCATTGTGTTCATTGTTTTGACAAAGTGTAGCAATAGAAAAATAACACCTAATATTACTATGGAGATTCCAAGAGATTTTAGGCACAGACAGACACCTATGTCTGTGCTCTGTAGCTTTACAACCCTGGTGCCATCTGTAACTGCTCAGCCTGAAGGCACATGATTGGCTTTTTTAATATCCCAAGTGGCACCAAAGCAGATCTTTGAACAAATACTGTTACATAAAAACAAAAAAGACGGTTACTCACCTTTGTAACTGTTGTTCTTCGAGATATGTTGCTCATATCCATTCCAGTGAGGTGTGCACGCGCTGCATGCACGTTCATCGGAAGATTTTTACCCTAGCAACACTCGGTGGGTCGGCTGGGCGCCCCCTGGAGGGCGCCGCTATGGCACCGGATATATACCCCTGCCGACCCAGCCACCCTTCAGTTCCTTCTTGCCGGCTACTCCGACAGAGGGGAAGTAATGGATTTGGAATGGATATGAGCAACACATCTCGAAGAACAACTGTTACAAAGGTGAGTAACCGTCCTTTCTTCTTCGAGTGCTTGCTCATATCCATTCCAGTTAGGTGATTCCCAAGCCTTACGCAGGTGGTGGGGTCGGAGTGAAATGTGGCAGAATGAAAACTGCTGAGCCAGAGGCTACAGCATCTCTTGACTGTTGAACCAAAGCATAATGCGAAGCAAAGGTATGGACCGAGGACCATGGAGCTGCGCGACAGATCTCGTGGCTAGGTACACGAGCCAGCAAGGCGGCAGATGAAGCCTGAGCCCTGGTAGAATGCACGGTGATGTGGCTTGGGGAAATATGACCCAAATCATAACAAGTGCAGATGCACGCCATCACCCAAGATGAGATTCTCTGAGAGGAAACAGGTAGGCCTTTCCTTCGGTCTGCTACCGCGACAGAGAGTTGGGGCGTTTTACGAAATGGTTCTGTCCGCGCAATATAAATGCAAGCACTCTACAGATGTCCAGGGAGTGCAATTGTTGCGCCCACTGTGTTGAGTGTGGGTAACATGAAAGGCCGAAACCTCCTCAGGGAGGAAAGCCGGGTGTGGTCGTAACTGCACCTTGTCTTTGTGAAACATAGTGTACGGCGGAACCACCGTAAGAGCCCTGAGCTCGGAGACTCATCTGGCCGATGTAACGGCTACGAGGAAAGCTGTCTTCCAAGAGAGGGATAGCAGCGAGCAGGTCGCTAACGGCTCGAATGGGGGAGACATAAGTCTGGTTAAAACTAGGTTGAGATTCCAGGTTGGGGCTGGGTGGCGTACTTGAGGGTGTAAGCGCTCCAAGCCCTTGAGGAACCTCGAACCCATAGAGTGTGAGAACATGGAATGACCACCTTAGCCTAGGTGGAAGGTAGAGATGGCTGCCAAGTGTACCCTCAGCGATGACACCGCTAGGTCCTGCTGTTGAAGGCCAGAGGTAGGCCAAATAGAGGGGATCGAGACCTCCGTAGGAGTAAGATCGAGCGTTTTGCACCTGTAGGAGAAACGCTTCCACTCGGCCAAGTACGTTGACCAGGTGGAAGGCTTCCTGCCACCCCGGTTTAGTCACGCAGCAGCCACACCATGAGGTGAAGAGACTGCAGGTCCGGGTGATGAAGCCTGCCGTGGCCCTGAGTTATGAGGTCTGGGTGGAGTGGCAGGGTAATTGGGTTAGTTATTGACAGGTCGAGCAATGTGGTGTATCAGTGCTGCCTGGACCACGCTGGAGTGATCATGATGATGCGCACTCTGCCCCTGCAGAGTTTGAGCAGGACCTAATGAACCAGTGGGAACAGTGGGAAGGCATAAAGGAGTTGGCCCTTCCATGGCATCAGGAATGCGTCCGAGATCGATCCCGAGGAGAGACCTTGGAAGGAGCAGAACATCTGGCATTTCCTGCTCTCGCGGTAAGCAAACAGGTCTTTGTGAGGAAACATCTCCACTTCTGGAAAACAGAATGCATCACATCGGGACAGAGCGACCACTCATGAGACAGGAAAGACCTGCTGAGTCAGAGCGTCAAGGCGTTCCGAATGCCTGGGAGAAAGGACGCTACCAGATTCATTGAGTGGGCCATGCAAAAGTCCCAGAGATGGATGGCCTCCTGACAAAAGGGGGAGGACCATGTCCCTCCCTGGTTGTTTATGTAGCACATGGCCGTTGGGTTGGCTGTAAACACTGAGACACCATGGCCTCACAGCTGCTGCTGGAACTCCTGGCACGCCAGGCGGACTGCTCTCATTTTTGGGCATTGATGTGGAATGCCAGCTCCCGAGAAGACCAAAGGCCTTAAGCTCGAAGGTGACCGAGGTGAGCACCCGAGCCGAGAGATGACGCGTCCGTCGTCAGGGGCAGTGAGGGCTGGGGCGGATAGAACGTCATCCCTGCCCACACCAGGGAAGTAGTTAGCCACCATTCTAGGGAGCCTAGGGTGCTCGAGGGAACGGTGACTATCATGACCATTGGGTCCCTGTCCGGGTGGTACGCCGAGGTGAGCCAGACTTGGAGAGGACGGAGGCGGAGCTTGGCATGTTTGGTTACAAACTTGCAGGCAGCCATGGACCCAGGAGACCAAGACAAGTGTGAGCCAAGGTCGTTGGGAAAGTCTGCAGACCTCGGATGATTGTTGCCATCGCCTGAAACCGCGGCTGTGGTAAGCAGGCTCCGGCTAGGTCGGAGACCAGGATAGCCCCTAGGAAATCCAACCTCTGCGTGGGAACCAGAGGGGATTGCTCTATAATAATCATCAGGCCTAGACGTGTGAATAGGTCCGTGACTATCCCACATGCTGAGTGATTTGTGTCTCGGAGTCTCCTCGGATAAGCCAATCGTCCAGATATGGAAAAACGCATATCCGACATCTGCGAAGGTAGGCAGCGACTATGGCCATACACTTGGACAATACCCATGGAGCTGTAGAAAGGCCAAACAGCAGGACCGTAAATGAGAAGTACTGATGGTTGGCTAGAAAGCGGAGGTATCTCCTGTGCGGAGGGAAGATGGTGATGTGAAAGTATGCGTCCTTCATATCGAGGGCGGCATACCAGTCTCTAGGATCCAAGGACGGGATAATGGTTCCCAGGGATACCATGCGGAACTTCAACCTTATCATAAACTGGTTGAGTCCTCTCAGGTCTAGGAAGGTCTGAGACCTCCGTTCGAGTGGGGGACTAGGGCCTAACGGGAGTAAAACCTCTTGCCCCTTTCGCCCATCGGCGTCTGCACCTCTTGTAAGAGGAATTGCTCGTGAGAGGGGTCCCTGAAGGGGGACAGGGTTGGAACAAATTGGAGGTGGTACCCATGCTCCACCATGCGCAGGACCCAGTGATCTGAAGTTAACTGGGGCCATGCCAGGAGAAAGTAGGAGTGGGATCCTGGCCTGTGACTGGTACACCGCCCTCAGGTGCACCTTGGAAGGTTCGTCTTTGGTCCGGGTGGTGATTGCGAGGGACCTTGACCTTGGCCCTCTAGGGGTCCTGACGTTTGTCTGCGACCATCTCGGCTGCGCCGTCTGCCAAAGTCCTGTCTCTGGCTAGGACCACCTTGTAAACTGGAGTAATAGTAATAGGATGAAATACAATAGTGAAAAGTGCAAGGTCATGCACTTAGGGATTAATAATAAGAATTTTAGATATATGTTGGGGACGCATCAGTTGGAAGCGACAGAGGAGGAGAAGGACCTTGGGGTATTGGTTGATAGCAGATGACTATGAGTCGCCAATGTGATACGGCTGTTAAAAAAGCAAATGCGATTTTAGGATGCATCAGGCGAGGTATTTCCAGCAAGGATAAGGAGGTGTTAGTACCATTATATAAGGCACCGGTGAGACCCCATCTGGAATATTGTGTGCAGTTCTGGTGTCCCATGTTCAAGAAGGATGAATTCAAACTGGAACAGGTCCAGAGATGGGCTACTAGGATGATCCGAGGAATGGAAAACCTGCCTTATGAAAGGAGACTCAAAGAGCTTGGCTTGTTTAGCCTGGCCAAAAGAAGGCTGCGGGGGGATATGCTTGTTCTATATAAATATATTAGGGAGGTTAACGTTAGGGAGGGAGAGGAATTATTTAAGTTTAGTACTAATGTAGGCACGAGGACGAATGGGTACAAACTGGATATTAGGAAGTTTAGACTTGAAATTAGACGAAGGTTTCTAACCATTAAGGGAGTGAAGTTCTGGAACAGCCTTCCGAGGGAAGTAGTGAGGGCAAAAGACTTATCTGGCTTTAAGACTAAGCTTGATAAGTATATGGAGGGGATGTTATGATAGGATAGTTTAATTTGGGCAATTGATCTTGGATTATCACCAGATAAGTCTGCTCAATGGTCTGCGGGAAGATGTTGGATGGGATGGGAACTGAGTTACTGCAGAGAATTCCTTCTTGGGTGCTGGCTGGTGAGTCTTGCCCACATGCTCAGGGTTTAGCTGATCGCCATATTTGGGGTCGGGAAGGAATTTTCCTCCAGGGCGGATTGACAGGGGCCCTGGAGGCTTTTTGCCTTCCCCTGCAGCGTGGGGCATGGGTCTCTTGCTGGTGGATTCTCTGCAGCTTGAGGTCTTCAAACCAATTTTGAGGATTTCAATAACTCAGTCCTGGGTTAGGGGTTGTTATAAAAGTGGATGGGTAGGGTTCTGTGGCCTGCCTTGTGCAGGAGGTCAGACTAGATGATCATATTGGTCCCTTCTGACCTATGAGTCTATGAGTCTATGAGTACGGCGGTGTGGCCAGGGACGGAAAGGCTTGCGTTTGGTCACTGGCGTATGCACGCTGAGAGAGCGAATTAGGACCCTGTTGTCCTTCAGGCTTTGTAGCCTGGGGCTGTCTTTGCCGCGAAGAGGCCTTTACCATCAAATGGTAAGTCCTGAATGGCATACTGCAGCTCCGGCCAGAGGTTTGAAACTTGAAGCCATGAGATGTGCCTCATGGCAACACCCGAGGCCAGAGTCCTGGCTGCTGAGTCTGCTGCGTCTAACGAGGCCTGGAGGGATGCTCTGGGCACCTTTTTCCCTTCCTCCAAGAGGGCAGCGGACTCTTGGTGGGAGTTTTGAGGGAGAAATTCCATAAACTAAACTACCGCCACCCAGGTGTTATAATTATAGTGGCTAAGCAAGGCTTGTTGCTTTGCCACCCAGAGCTGTAAGGCCTCTGCAGAGTACACCTGGCGGCCGAGTAGGTTCATTCGCCTAGCCTCCTTCGATTTCGGGGCTGGCGCCTGCTGGCCATGCCATTCCCTCTCCTTAACGGACTGAACGACTAGTAAGCAGAGAGGAGGAGGGACAGACAAGTAGTCGTACCCCTTAGAGGGCACCATACCGGGTCCTCTACCTCCAGGACCTCCTCCACCTGGAGGTCCATATGGCGTGGTACCCTCCTTAGGAGGTCCTGATGGGCTCTCAGGTTGTTGGTGGGCGCATCAAAATCGCGGTCCTGAGCATAAGATCTGCCCACGTGAGATGACACGGATGCGTGTCTGGATGGCCATGGAGGTGCTAAAAAAGCATGGGCAGAGTCTCTGACTCTATTGGACCTTGCCCAACTTGGCACCGAGGACCGGTACCGGGAGGCGTACCGGTACCTGGAATGAGATCCAGACCTGCAACCAGAGCGGTGCCGGGAGGTCGACCAAGATCTCGAGGCTCGAGGTCGGGAGAGGCTACGGGAGTCACGGTACCTGTAGCGGTGCCGGGAGTTGGAACGGTGCTGATAGTAGTGGGTCGGCGAATGGGATATCGACCAGTGCGGTGAGTGCGACTGGTACCAAGGAGAACAGCACTGGGACTACAAGTGGTGTCGGGTGTGCCGACGGGACCTGGAATGTCTGCGGGACCGTGATCATGAACAGTGCCACTCTGCTGTGCCAACAGAGGGTGGTCATATCAAGGGAGGCTTGCCAAGAGACTGTATTACCCGCACCGGCGATGCCGGGGGCTCAGGCAGCATCGACTCTGTCATGGCAACGAGATCCCTCGCCGTTGGGAATGTCTCCGTCGTGGAGGGAACAGGAGGCTCAACCACAGTGCATACTGGGGAGCTGTCAGGCACCGGATTCGACGGCCCTCGTGGGACCAGGATCGACGGTGCCGGCGTCGTTGGTTCCTTGGCAGGTGTCAGTGCTGGGCGATCTGACTTAGACGAGCTCTCTGGCTGCGGTGCAGTTGGCACGGAAGCAGCAGGAGCAGGGAGCTCAACCACAGCGCGTGCCGGGGAGCCGTCAGGCACTGGATTCGACGGCCCTCGTGGGACCAGGATCGACGGTGCCGATGTCGTTGGTGCCTCGGCAGGTGTCAGTGCTGGGCGATCCGACTTAGACGAGCTCTCTGGCTGCGGTGCAGGTCGCACGGAAGCAGCAGGAGTAGGGAGCTCAACCACGGCGCGTGCCGGGGAGCCGTCAGGCTCCAGCAGGAGTCGTAGGCTTTCTCGACCTCGGAGAGAGGGAGCGGTGCCGAGTCGACTTCGGTGCCGGCGACGGCCGGTGCTGAAAGGCCTTGGCAGTACCGGCGGGGTCCGGTGCCGAGGAGGCGCTTCTGCCCTCCGCTTGATCATCGCTCGATGCCAAAGGTGGAGGGGTAAGTGAAAGTCCCGCTCCTTTTTGTTCTCAGCTTAAAAGCCTTGCAAATGGGGCACTTAGCTGTCAAGTGTGATTCCTCGAGGCACTTCAAACAGGAGTCGTGCAGATCTCCCGTCGGCATTGGCTTCTGGCAGGCTGAGCCCGTTTTAAAACCTAGTGAGCCAGGCATGGGCTCCGGCACCGGGTGCGGAGAAGGGGCTACTTCCCGAACCCCGCTAACTATTACTAAACTAACTATGTTAGTAAAGAAAAAACATATAACTATACAAATATATATATAAAAGGATTATAACTACATAACTATATACATGAGAACTACGAGTAGCTAGGGAAGTGGAGGTCAGCTAAGCCGCGCTCCACTGTTCCAACGACCGACACGGGTGGTAAGAAGGAACCGAAGGGTGGCTGGGTCGGCAGGGTATATATCCGGTGCCATAGCGGCGCCACTCCAGGGGGCGCCCAGCCGACCCACCGAGTGTTGCTAGGGTAAAAATCTTCTGACGAACGTGCATGCAGCGCTCGTACACCTAACTGGAATGGATATGAGCAAGCACTCGAAGAAGAATATAGGAATACAATACCCTGTACAGCAGGGGTGTCACAATCAGTCTGCTGTGAGGACCGGATAATGTTTTTTAATTTGGGCCTGTCAGCTGAGGCTATAAAGTTAAAGACCATAAACTCCTTCCCTCCACAGTGGGACTCCCACTGCTGTCAAATGGAGTTTGCAACAAAGTCAAAAGGTAGAATCTAGCCTCTGAACAGGAGGTGTATGAAGCCAAGAATAGCTTGAGCCTCTCCTCTGCTATTCTTCTTGCCAACACCAGGGAGGGAAAGGACAGCACTGCAGAGCTCCAGCTCTCATTGCACAGCTTTATTTTTCAAGCGAAGGTGGGGACAACTGCCCCTTCCTTCATCTGCTACTGAACCCAGAAATAACAGAGGTGCACAATAGATGTGTGTTTCTGCTAAAATTAAACTGGAATGAAATGGTAAAAAAAATGATATTTAAGGGCCCGGTTTTAAAACATGTTGCCGAAAGTTTGGCACCTAACTCCATATTTGAGTATTTAAATATGCATTTTAGACACCTATGGGGAGATTCTGGCATCCACTCCGGCTCCCATATGACTGTCTGGCAGTGTAGAAGGGCCATACAGGAGCTACACCAGACAGAGAATTCTTCTGGTGCAAGAACATCACAGAACCAATCTAAGCATCTCTATGTTGTCCTGATGTAGGGGGGAGCAGCTGGGGAAGGCCCTGAGCTGTGTAGTTAAGCTGAACTAATTTTGTAGTATAGACCAATCCTATTTGTCCAAAAATGGAAAACTGGGCCACTGAATTGTCATAATTAAATTTCAGAGTTGTTGGTGGTGGTCCTTCGAGTTTGAAGATGACTATGACATCACTGATTGATTTGGTTTCTGTGAGCACATGAGTGTCTGATCAGACTAATTTTGAGCTTTGAACAGTGTGTGGCACACTGAACAAGAGATGTTGCTATGGATTACTTGATTAACATCAGACATGATGCTCTTGCGAGATTTAAACTGCTGATGCTTCTGCTCTGCCTCAGCAGTTCTCCTCTGTTCGTAGACTGTGTAGCTCCAATATGGATGAAACTGCCAGGTAGAACAATCATGCGCAAGATCTTCCCAAAACTCTGGGTCAATGTTGAAACGCCTCAAAGATAACTTGAGGGAGTCCTTGAAATGTTTTTTTTCTGGCTCCCTGAGAGCACATTCCCTCCTTTAGCTCACCATAAAGATCATCTTTGGCAGTAGCTCATCTGACATTCTGGTGACATGGTCTGCCCATCTCATCTGTGATTTCATCAACAGAGTATGAATGCCTGGAATTCCTATCCCTCATGAAAACCTCAGTATCTAGACCCTTGTCTTACCATCTTATGCTCATCAGTTTCCTCAGACAGCCCAAGTGAAAGTGATTCAGCTTCATAACATGGTGTCTGTTCACTGTCCAGGTTTCGCATGCATACATCAGAGTTGGCAACAGAGTGGCTTTGAAAACCTTCAGTTTTGTTTGATGACTAATGCCTCTGCTCTCCCACACTTCATCAAGACCAGAAGGGCAGTTCACACTTCTCACAGCTATAGTTTCAGACTGCCTGTCTGCAGCCTCAGGGCTTGTCTACACTTGAAATGCTACAGCAGCGCGACTTCGGTACTTCACTATAGACACTGTCTTTGCCAATGGGAGGGATTCTCTCAATGGTGTAGGTAATCCACCACTGAGATGCTGTAGAATTGAAATATGACCATTTGTATCATTAATATCACCACTGTTATACAATGGCAACAAATCTTGTACAAAGTATATCATGTAAGGTGTCGATGGAGAAGATTTGATTTGCTAAATAAGATTATCCTGTTTAAATCCATGTATCATCACTGTATCCAAAGTTATGAATATTGGCTATATATCTGTATCTGAAATGTGTTTGTTCCTGGAGTAACACACACAAGCTAGTTTACATCCGGTCCAGCCAGCCCATTGTGAATGGACTATTCAAACTTGATGACACATTAAGGACACTTAACTCTAGAAGAAACTCATCCCACCATAAACTTTGTAATGTAAATTAATTTGTTTATTTAAAAAGACAGCTCTTCCTGTGGATGTTTCAGGCTCCAAGGGGCCAATAGCTACTCCCTGTGAGTCATCAAAGCATGTAAGGACATGTGATATGCACATGTGATCCTGGACTCCACCTTAGGCCAATAACTTTCTACGGACAGAGGTTTTGATTTTTGCTTGAGCCAGCAAATTTCCAGACACACGGAAAAGGGTGTAAAAGACCCTTGATATATCTCCATTTGTGCTTCTTCCCTGCCCTGATTCGCTGGACTGTGGATTTACAACTAAAAGGAGCATCTTGAACTATGGACTGAGAACCTTCCAATCTTTTGGAAGTTACCAGAGAGACTTGACAAACCAGCAGTCTATAACAAATCTGATATAAGGACTTTCCAATTATTATATGTATATGATCTATTAACCATTTTTAACTCTTCTTTCCTTTATTAACAAATCTTTAGATTTCTTTGTTACTAAAGGATTGGCAACAGATGATTGTTGGGTAAAATCTGAGTTATATATTGACGTGCCTAAATGGCTGAGTGGAAGGACACTATATTTGATTAAATTGGTTTTCAGTAACCACTCATCATAGAGCCCAGTGTCTGGTTGGTGAGACAGAGGTTAGGATACTGCAATTTTGACTTCTTGTTAACCAGTGTGGTGAAACAGTAGTTTACTTTTGTTACTGACTTGCTATAGTCTAATGACAGAATAACCACCAGTTTGGGGGGAGTCTTCTCTACTTCTTAGCCGTTTGTGCTGAATCTGGCATTCTCAGCTGTGACCCACTGAGGCACAGTGATAACCTCCCCAAAAAGTGGTAGCTAGGTTGAGAGAAGGAGACATAACTAAGTCAACCTAATATTTTAGAGTAGACCAGGCCTAAGTCAACCAGAATTGAAATGGTTTCAAATCGACAAAGATAAAGATTTGAATAGAGGACTAGGATGTTTTTTTCCTGAGTGAAATCTTAAGTTTTGCTGTGAGAAAAGTGTGCTCTTAAACATCAATATTATTAACTATTTCATGGCGGTCCTTTTAGCAGAAGCATCCAGCTAATGTGCTTAGCCATCATCACATCATTTAAAAAATGCAATATCCGTGTTTTCCCCTGAATTAATTTAAAAGTAAGTGGTGGATGGAGGTGGGGGAAGGGCTCAGCTGAAAGGAAATTTTCACCCGCTTGATGAGAATCATATAAATGTCTAACAGATAAATAAGAATATCAATTTGTTTCCATTTTAGGTGGTTACAGCACTAGATGTTATGACTGCAGCATAGAACCTGATTTTCAACGGCGAATATAATGAGAAACACCTGTCAAAAGAATGTATTCTGGTAAGGGTATAGGAAGAGCATGATAAGTTGGTACTGTATCTCTTATAGGTGATGAAAACAAGAGGTAAAGGCAATTTACTTCTATCCTCTTTCCCTACACCCTTTCAGAAAAAGCATGACACAATATGGTCAGGCCCAACTGTTCAAACATGAGCTGGGAACCTCAAAATGCATTAGATTGGCTTCAAAATCATGAGACATTAAAAATAATAAATGTTGGGTTTGTTTGCCTTTTTTGCTTTGGGGCTTTTAGAAGACACATTTTCAAGCTTTTCCTCAAAAATATGGCTACAAAACAACATTTAAAAATAAACAAACAAATGCTCAGGTTCTCATGTAATCACATTAATTCAGGAAGCTGGGGCCTTTAGTAAAACACTAAATATCACTAAACTCATGATAAAAACATGAGAGCTGGCAGAACAGCAAATCCAGTAGGTAAGAGAGCCTTTCCTGGATAGTATGGTGATATAGACATTTGGAAAGCATATGAGTTGCCACATCATATCAGACCAACAGTCCAGCTGGTCCTGTATCCTATCTCTGACCGAGGCCAGCACCAGATGCTTCAGAAGAAGTTGCAAGAAACCCTTAAAGGAGAAGTTATGGAATAACCTGTCCAAAGAGATTCCTTAACTCCCACACCTGGAGATTAGTGTAGACCCTAAAGTATGCAGCTTAATATTCCTTTCTATAACTCTTGAGTGTGTTTTTTTTTTTTAAGTTCTTACTAATGTAACTAGATGTTGTTCTCTGTCTAAATATTCAATCCCTGTATGAGTCCTGTTAAACTCTTTGGTCTCAGTGCCAGTAACAGCATTAATCCCACACCAAATAGCATGAATACCACTCCTAAACACTGTTGTAGTGGTTATATAGCCTATATACTTGCATAAACATCAAGTGAGTTTTTTCCTCTTCCAGCACAAGGTGAATATTTACACAATATAGTGCTTCTCTGTCTGTCAACATGAGCTGCTCACACGGAGTGAACAAAAGGCTTGTTGGTATGCTGTAGCTGTATATTAAATGCCTGATTTGTAATGACGGGAATCAAGGCTATTTTGGATACTAGGGTTGTTTTGTAGTCCCATTCTTTTTCTGAATTGTACAATCTCATCATGCTCCTTCAAAGGGATTTTGTTGATCTGCTGGTGGAAAGAGTAGATTTCCTAGGGCGCAGTTTATGTTGTAGCATTTTTATTTGATGCCATCGCAAGAAAGTGCAATTTGCTCTCCATTGTTTTCTGCTTGGGGTAAGAGAAGGCAGCAGATTGTGAGTGTGTAGGGTCAGGTCTGAGCTTTGTGGAGCACTTTGCCTGGGTACAGCAGAGCACAGCCAGGGAGACAATGTGCACAGAATGTTTTAGAGATCGCTGGGAGCCAATGTTATTCTTTTAGCATAGAGTGTGAAATGCTGAAAAAGCATATCGGGTGTGAGATGCTTGCTGAATGTCACACCAAAAACACGAGTGCCAGCTGAGTGCCTTCCCCCACCCTGCACTTTCTCCTTTATGGGACCCAGCAGCATTGTTGCAGCCTCAGCTGCACTGCCCTACTTGTGGCCGTATCAGTGTTTCCATAGGAAACCCCGGTTTTCAGGGGTTTAAAAGCTGGCTATAAAAAGTCTTTTGGGGGTAAGCCTGGCCTCAGTGTGGAAGCAAGCCATTGACTTTTTAAGAGGGATTATTTTATTCAAAATTTATTTTATGGGTTCTCTTTAAACCAAAGTTTTCAGGCTATCTACATCCTCTAGTGCCCTGGTATAAGGCAGGGTGAGCCTCATGTCACTGAACAAGAACAACACCTGTTGCCCAGTGAGGCACACCATCTATGGTCATTGGAGAGAGTCTTGTCTGGACATCCCAGCTTCAGTAGAGTCCTCGTAAGGCTCAGCCAATTCAGGAAGGAGAGAGTTGATAAAATACAGGGATAAAACAGGCTTCCATAAAAGTACATAGGTATGATTTGGACCTAGCCCCTAGTCTTGCTGCCAAAGCTGTAGATTTCATATCCTGATCAATTCCTTCCCGCAGGTGGAGGCAAATCATAGGCCATAAATCAGGGAAACATATTCATTTTTCTTCTGATTCAGAGTTAAATTTCACATGTTGTCCCTGCTATTTATTTATACTAATGCTGCTTTTGAATAACAAAAAGGAAAATAGAAGAAGAAAACATCCTGATTTGGAGGTTCTGAATGATTCAGGGATCTTTAGGGAACTGAACAATTCAGCTGCTTGTCACTGATCCTAATTTGGTGCAGTTGGTTGGCCATTACCCTCTATCCAGCGGCTTTTTGGTGACCTGTGTGAAATAGCTTCTGATCTCAGCATCTCTGGTCTAGCAAGAACTATATTCATTTTATACCAAAAACAGGCATCATTTGCAGCAGTCTCATACAAGACTCTTGCAGACAGACTCGGGGTGTGTGTTCAGGAAGTTATTTGATGCCTGGAGCAGTGGCACTTTTCAGGTTGATGGAGTAACATTTGTGGGCAGAGGGACAAATCCTTACCTCCTTATAAACATTGATAGTAGCCGTGCTCAGTGGGCTGTCAGGATTGCAGATCTGTTGTGTGGGATGCTGAACAAACAGAGAAAGAGACACTCTCTGGTTTATGGTCACTCCTCACTAATAAAAATCTAGATGTTGTTGTTCTCTTTATAAATGTCTAATCCCTTTACGAGTCCTGCTCTCCTCTTGGCCTCAGTGATTCCCTGTGACTAACTGCACTAATCCCACACTAGACAGTGGGGGGGGAGGGATAGCTCAGGGGTTTGAGCATTGGCCTAGTAAACCCAGGGTTGTGAGTTCAATCCCTGAGGGGGCCATTAAGGGAACTGGGGTAAAAATCTGGGGATGGTCCTGCTTGGAGCAGGGGGTTGGATTAGATGACCTCCTGAGGTCCCTTCTAACCCTAATAGTCTATGATTCTAAATCAAAGATTCTAATCCAACCATGATCTGAGGGGTTGCAGGGATCCACCCTCTTAGAGCTCATCTCAGAATTGGAGCCACAGAGACAAACAGATGAAGGGTTGATGGATAAGGATATAACACACAGGCAAATGGACAGAATGACTGCCAATTGTGGTGGTTTTTTTTTAAACTGAGTGTAGATGGAGGGCGCTGGGGACATTGGCCTCACTCGTTGGCCACTCAGCTCCAGTGGAAATGCACTGTCCTGGTCACAGCTGCACATAGGATGCCCCTACTACAGAAGGATCCTACTACAGAATGGGGCCCTCACATGTGGGGTGGAAGGGTAGATTACATTACAGCACTTTTCTACCATGTGCTCCACAGAACTAGTGGGGAAACAATGCACATGTCACCTGGAACTTTCTCCTGGGCCACTCCATCACCTCATGTAATTTAGCAGCCTGGAAACAAAAATCAATTAGCTCACACACTCCATGATCTCTAATGATCTATCTACCTACCTTATTTCTAGTGTCTGTCACACAAGCAATGAGGTTGATGAAAGCACTAATGGTGTGTTATGCATTTGTTGACAGAATTATGTGCCCTCGGCTAGTGGGACAATAACAATGTGCAATGCTATTTCATCAGTATTTTCTGCCCCTTTTGGTCCTTTCCCATCCTTTGACTAGAGTCACTCAGCAGTACAGTACGTCTCCAGTCATGAAGGCCACATGTGTGGGTGTGGTCAGAGCTGGCAGTACTGAACACACACAGCTTCTACTAGTCATGTCCTAGAGAGACAAGTCCAGTCCCATTCAGCATGTTATTGTTATGCCAACAGGCCAACAATAAATACATTTTAACTATTTCCTTTACTGTAATGTAACACTGAGCTTCCAGATGTTGTCGAGCAGAACAGTATGTGATGATCTGTTCTCAGATGCCATGTGGAACTGCTTCCGCAGCCATACCGTGATTGAGATGTTTGGAAAATGTAATAAAGCAACAGACATGGTTCAGTTGAAACTTCATCTGAAACAAATGTTGTACAAGATCTTTTTTGTTAAACCACTTACACAATAGTCGACCTCAAGGAAGCCAGCCCCATGCATTCGTGAAATAAAGGCTGAATCTAACAGCCAAGTTTACCTGCTGGGATTTAAATTCTTAGTAGAATATAAGGCTTTGTACTCATTCAGATCTAGTGAAAAGAAATCCCAGCGCTTTTGTAGCAATCAGTGTCTGTCAGACACTTATTCAGCACTGTTTTTGTATTGGAGTTTACTGGACTCAGTTGATCTATTATGGTTGAACCATAACACCTAAAAATATGCTGCTTAAGATGTTTTATTTTCTAAAGTAAATTTCTTATCTGAAAGTTAGCTCCAAATAGGAATGCTAGAGCCTGAATAACATATACAGTGTAATGCTGAAATTTAATGCCACAGGAATAAAAAGATTTAGCTGCTCATCATGTAAGCATCAAATGCCAAGCTTTCACCAACATTCTTGCGGTAATAAGCATCTAAAGAATGCTTCTTGACTTCATAGTATGCTTATGTAACCATACATTCTTAGCACATGACACAATGAAATTGCATGCATGTGCCCGCTACGAGTCTGCTGCTTAAAAGAGCCTCAACCTAGGTGTCCATTCTTGTGATCACCAAAAATTACACTTACAATTAACTGTGGTGCAAATGACAGGAATTATCACGCTAATTATTGGACCCGGTTTTGCTCATAAATTCTGTTGTTAGAAATATAAATTCTCTAGGTCATGAGCACCATTATTTGTACCTGAAACATTGAAGGCAATAGCTGAAAGATCAGCCCATAACATAAAACAGTGTTATCAGCTTATAATTACTAAGGCCCAGATCTCTAACGTATTTATGTACCCAACTCCTATTGATTTAAATGGAAGTTAGGAGCCTAAGTACCTTTGTGAACCTAATTGTCTGGGGTTAGGAAGACCATTCTCATATGGACAGGTTCATTCAGTCTCCTTAGCTACTGCTCAACCACACTATTTGCCCTGACCCACAAACCCACTGGGTCACTAGGGAGACCAAACCCACCACAATTGGCAGTCACTCTGTCCATTTGCATGTGTGTTATATCCTCATCCATCAACCCTCCCTGATCTAAATGCCAAACTACTCCATATAACAATCAGTGGAGGGATGGGAATAGGGAGGTAGAGTACAACTCTGCCTCTAGTGGGGGGGTGATGTTTGACAGATGCAGAGGTTCTTCCTTCTCTCAGGATTCACATCACCTTCTATAGCTGCAGGTCTCAGGTGGACCACACCACCCCTGGAGATCTGGAACTAAAATACTCAAGATCTGGCCTCACAAGCTTTAGTAGAGGTAGTAGGATACAGATCTATATTTCTATTTTCAGTCTGTTCTCAGCTTTAGTTTATTAAGAGTTCTCTTGGTCAAACATAATGTGTTTGCTCTTTCCTCTCTTTTATTTTCCAACTCATTCCCTCTCCCCTCCTGCTTTCCTCACTTTCGGTATTCCAGAAGCTAATTTAATGGGTGTACTAGACAAGGCTTCAGTTATAGGAGTTTATGGGTTTGCAGTGTAGTTGTTTGGACGTGCTGCCTGTAACCTGTTAAAAAATGTGTGACTCTAGTGAGTAACCTAATTGTCTATCTTATTAAATGCCTGATCAGTCCATGTATGGCCACAGCAGTTTTTGGACTATAATTACAATTAAATTAATATTGCTGCTGAAGGATGTGTAACTACATAAGTGTTCTACTGCCACTGAACTATGGGTTTTCTGCAATGATGCATGCTTAGGGGAGGAGAATGGAGCTTTCCAGCAGAGCACATAGCAAAGAAAGACAAAGCCTTAAGAAAACGTGCTGCTCTGAGCAGTGGGTTGCCCATTACCACAGCACTGAAGAGCTTGCAAGAATAGGGTACAGGAGAGACTCTGCCCTTCCCAAAACACTAACAGACCTCTGACGCACAGAAGGGGTGAAATCAGACTAGTGGAGGGTGCGTCTCATGTCTTTTGTTATTTTTGAAAGCTCTCTAACTCTCTAGTGCTTTTAGTAAGTGACTATGGTTAAGAAATTCCTTGACTAAGCCTGTGTTTCTTGCTTTCCTGCCATATTGCCCCCACAGGATAGGCACTAACTTACTCAGATCCAGGGGGGTGCTCAACTCCCACTTCACCCCTTCCCTGAAGCCCCACCTCTTCCCACCCCCACTCCTCTCCCTTCCTCACTACCCCCCACAGTTCCTCCTGCGCACCACTGTACAGCTGATCTGCACTGGGCGGGAGACACTGGGAGTGGAGGGGCTGATTAGTGGGGAGGGAGGGGGAGGTGCTGATCCATGGTGCTGCTGAGCACCCACTATTTTTTTCCTTGGGTGCTCTAGCCCATGGAGTCATCGCCTATGCCCAGATGACCATAGCCCAAGAGGGAATCTGACGGAGCATAAGGAACTTGGGGAGCCTCAGGAAGTCTGAGGCGCTGGTTCCGGCATCTAGAGGAGCTAGATCGTGGAACACCATGTCCCAAGGAAGGCTTCGGACAAGAGATCTGAGCCTGTGAGTGAGCCCTAGAGATCCAGAGCTAGGAACAGGAACTAGACTCTACCTGGATCCTGTTGGTTTAGAAGCACAGGGGAACTGGCCATCTGATCTATTTTTGCATCAAACTAATGACAATTCAGAGCGGTCCTGGGCCAAGCTATAACAATCTCTATGGGCTTGATTCTGCTCTTTCACCAGCATTACTCCTGATTAGCACCACTGTAAGTGAGATTAAATCAGGCTTCATATGTTTGTGTAATATGATTGGTGAGAGAGAGCACAGAGGCTTGATGGTGAATGGGGGCTCATGGAGCATCTGTGGATGGATGCTGAAAAGCATTATTTTGGTGCCTGTTTGCAATAACAGAGGTTTTGTATTTAATGTCTTTTTTCTTACTTTTTTTAAAGGAAAAACTGTAAAGGAAAATAAGGAATAGAAGTAGGTGCTTGAGCTTGTGCCAGTGATTGACAGTGGATTCTTCATGTTCTACAAAGTTATATTTATTATTACTACACACATGAATTAGGAAGATCAGAAGAAAACTTGCACCATAAATGTTAATTCAGCCAAATTGGACAGGGCCAAAATGTTAACATTTGGGTGCCTAATGTTAAGTGTCTAAATTTAGGTTTTGGAACATGAGAAAAAGTGGTCTAATTTTTAGAGGTGCTGAGCATCTGCATGTCCTCTTTACTTCAGTGAGAGCTATGGACACTCATTCCCTCTGAAAATCAGGCCATTTTTATTTAAGGCCTTGATTCAGCAAAGAACCTATGCATGTGCTTAATGTTAATTGCTGCCTAAGTGCCTAAGCATATAGGTGGGAGCCTATCTTTAGGCAATCACATTTGAAATTTTTCACTTAAGGTTTTTATTCGTGAGTGAAGCTTTGAGAGTATCATTGTTTTACAATTTTCAAATATAAAATTTCCATTTAATTAAAGAACATGGGGGTTTATGAGACTTAGTCTAGGTAACCTCTTAATGGATATATGCCCTGAATGTGGAATATAGTGAAGGAAGATCATTGCATAATGTAACTGTTGGATGGATGGTGCTCATTGTAAATGACTATTGCTGCCCCCAATCCACCCTCTGAATTCATCATTCAACAAAAGACTGCCTCGCTTTGTGAATAAATAATTGCTTCTAAAGATAGCAATTAAATTATACTGTTGTACTTTTCTTTTTAGAAAATGGAGATCCAGCCCAAGCAATAGAAGGGGAACATAAACTTTGGCAAATTATAATTAAAATTAAGTGGACTGTCAGGTAATATAGTGCCTGATCCAAAGCCAGTTGAAATCAATATGGTGTATTTCCATTTATTTCAATGGGCTTTGACAAACAAATAATAAGCTATTCAGACAAAAAAAAGGCCCAGTCCTGAAAATTATGTATGTAGAATTCCCAATAATATCAGCAACTACTTTGCAGAGTCAGAGTCAGAATTCCTTAGAACAATGCAGTCTGGGCACATTGCTACACATCAAAAAACCAGGGCCATGGGGCTGGCAAAGTGCAGATGCACAAGTAGGGGGCATTAGAAGGTGCAAGGACTCCATGAGACTCTACACTTGGGCCAAGCACGTTGTGGCTGGGGAGCACAGAAACAGTCACACCACAGAACACTTTCTAGTTTTTGTGAAATCCTACCCTTCTCCCTACATTTGGAATATAATTATCGTATCTACCCAAATAGCACAGTCTTTGGAGTCAGTTCTGCCCTCACTGAAATTTAAAACCAAAGCTTCTATTGACTTTAGCAGGAAAAAGGCCAGTCCTTTATCACTGCAAACGGCTGTCTTTGTACTCCCGTCTTTTGGTCTGAAAACATAAGACATAACATGAAAGACATTGAGGCACTGAGACAATTGGTCTCATATCTCTTAGGAATACCCTGAACGAAGTCTGTAGTGATTCTTTGAGTGAAGAGAAAAATTTTACAGCTGAAAATGTTTTAGAGAGACTTTCCACTTAAAATGCTAACCTCTGTATTTTACATTTTAATGGTACACTAATGTTGAATTAAAATGGAATCCCTATGGTAATGTACCATATCTAAATCAATACTCCATAATTAGTGTCATGAAAATGAATATTAAAAGATATAGTAGCAATGGAATATACCAAACAAGGAGGGTTTTTAGTGAAAAAAAGCCTTTGGTGTCCATTAACTCATGCCTGACTAATGCTAAATTACAGCCAAATATCTGAAAAATACTTGTGAGAGCCACATTAATGCCCACAAAATGTATCCTAATTAGCGCTATTATGATAAATGCTGAAAGAATTCATTGTGACTGAAGGCTTCTAATAGAAAGTTGCCCATAAGCTGCATCTTAACAAACTCTTCCATTATCGCCAACACAATAATGACTGCTGCCCGCACAATTACTATCACAAAGCTGCAGTTTAAAAGCGTACATTAACTGTGACCAATCCCCTTCGTAAAAGTCTGCCAGTGATTGATGTCTTCTCTTTTTTGCCAGACATGCCTTTATAACAGCCTACTTGCTACCAGAACCCTACATCATGCCTTGTTTCATTCACGTAGGTCCTGATTAAGCAGCCAAGTGCTTAAGCACATGCTGAACCTAAAGCACATTTAAATTCAGATGACTTCAGTTAAACAAAGGCTTACGTGCTTTGCTGGACTGAGACAGCTGAGAAGGTGAATACTATTTCAGGATGCCCAATTATGTTCTATTTCATGGAATAGGAAGATGTCTTGACCCACTTAGGACCAGAGTCTGTGCTCAGCCATAGTGGTGTAAATTTGGAGTAACACTGTAGTACTCCAAATTTACACCACTGTAGCGGAGACTAGAATCTGGATCAACAGCACTGATACTGAAATCAGAATTTGGCTCAGAGACTGTGAAAAGAAAATGCCTATATTCAGGACATGCCCAAACACTGAGTAGTTATGTTAAAATAAAAGCATGCTCATTTTGAGCTGTAATAGTTAAAACTTTGTGACATTTTCATGCATTTAAAAATAGTTTGCCTAATTCTCCTCTTTTGCTGATTTTACACTATTGGTGTAACTTCCTAGACCTCAGTGGAGAGGCTCCTGATTTAAGCCAGTATATTGGAGAAGAAAATCAATCAGGCCCACAGAGCAGGTTGGTCTGTCCTGATCACTTACTAAGCCATCGTAATTATTGTGTGTTGGCAGTTATGCACTTACTGGGCCAAATTCATCCCTGGCGCAATTCCACTGAAGTAAAGGAGTTATACCGGTGAGGAATTTGGCTTCATCTTCCTTATGCCTCATGATATTTTAGTCCAGACGAACTGCTAGTAGAATATGTTCAGAAAAGTGCTTAAGTTGATTCCCAGCTTTAAGGAAGGGAGAGGGCTAAGAGCTAAGAGCCCATTCCTGCAGTGCACTGAGCATCCCAATTTCCATTCTCTTCAGTGGCAGCTGATTGGAGAAGCTTAGGGGATTAGGGGTTCCTTAGTCTCACATCAGGAAAGCACCCCAAATCAGAACAGCACTTGCTTTTAATTTAAGCATAAGCTTAAATCTCATGAAGTCAACAAGACTTAGGCATGTCTTTAAGTATTGTCCTGAATAGGAATCTGGGTTCTGAATCACCTTCCCAGGGCAGCATCATCTGCCACTGAGCACATACGTGGGTTCCAGATAGTATAACACCCTCCAGATATGGAGGGTAGCTGCGTTATCAGCAAGGAAACTTGCCAAATAAGCTGTCACAGATAATCTGATGGCAGTACCAACAGTGCATGGTGGAGAAGCAGGTGGAGCTGCTGCCCCTATAAAATGCCACAGATGTGCAAAGATGGTACAGGACATGGTGAATGTAGGGGAATTTGAGATAAGCCTGCAGCCAATTACAACCTATAGGGGCATGCAACTGTCCTTCCAGAAGCAACTCCGGAAAGGTAGACGAATACCCTAGGCTATATTTGGTGGTCACCTAAAGCAAGACATCCATGCTCATGGTGGTCACTAAAAACAATGTAAAGACACACTGAAGACAAACTTGAAAGCAGTTCAGGTTGATCTCAGCAACTGGGAAGCAACAGCCCATGACAGAGCAAGGTGACAGCGGATTTGTCATGTCACCATTAACCACTTTGAAGCAAGGTACATTAACACCTTATGTGAAAAAAAATAAACAGCGCAAAGCAAGGATACAACAGCCTGCAATGGCCATAAATACTCGTCTGTACCCATGTAACAGTGTTTGTAACTCTCGCTTTGGTCTGACCTCACATACATATAGTGTTTGCTGAATCCTCCTATGTGGACATCAGTGTGAGATGCATCATCATCCTTAAACAGAAATGGACTTAGACACATGGTTAAATGCTTTTGTGCATATTGTGGTATCCTTTGTATCAGTCAAAATCTTCACCAACCCATTAGCTTTCATGCTCTTATAAATTAGGCCTGTCTACACTTCAAGCTAGGGATGTGATTCCCCTGCTCATGTTAGCGCTCATTGAGCTAGCATGTGTATAAATAGGAGTACAGTCACTGTAGCACGGGTTGCAACAGTGAAGGCATGGCTGAGTTGTGCTGAGTACACTCATTGGTTTCAAATAGGTTTGTACTCGACATGGCTCAGCTGTGTCTCCACTGCCACTACCCATGCTACCACAGCCACACTGTTACTTATAATCACACTAGCTACTATGTGTACATGAGCAGGGGACTCACACCCCTAGCTTGTAGTGTAGATATAGTCTTAATTTGTCAGTTTAACAAGTGTCATTTGCAAGTAAATATAGTAATGCTATGACATTTTCTTTGTAACCAGAAGGCACAAATAGGAGATCTGTTCATTGTTTACATATATCAATTGCTCTGCCTGGTTGTTAATAGACTACAGACTTCATGTAACTATTCTTTTTCTTGTTTCATTGATGAATCATCTGTCACAGTTTTTTTAAAAAAGGCAATTTACTAGTTTGCACAACTTTTCTAGAAAAAAATTGATGCACCCTGTTAATTTGTTGGAAAAATATTACAATAGGTCAAATTCATCCCTGATAAACAGCAGGGATGAATTAGTCTGATACAGTAGATTTAGAAGACTATAAAATGTGGTTCTACTCTGACTGATTATGTAAAAATGGCACCTTCTTACTCAAGAGATCAATTCCTTATGTGTAATAATCAGAATCATATTTGCTCATTTTACTGATAAAGTGAATGTTTACTGCTTTTTATTCCTATTAGGCCTGCAGAGAAAAAACATATCAGAAGTCCTGACTGAAGAAAGAACAGTACTTAAGGATGTACTTTAAATCCATCCATATTCAGGATAGCACTGAAAGTTATGTACGTGTCCTTAAGATGCTTTCTTGAACAGGGTCAGAGAAAAAGAGCAAATTCAATTCCTTCCCGTAAGAGAAGCTGGTCAGAAAATTGGATTTTTTTCTGCAGAAAATGTCTTCTCATCAAAAAACTGAAAACTAATTTTTTTTTTAATTTTGGCAATTGCATACCAAAACATTTTCAGTTAAAAATTGAAAAAAAAAATCAGTTAATAGTGTTCTAATAAAAAGAAAACCAAATATTTTCAAGGAAAACAGATCTTTCAGTGAAAATATTTCTTTAGTCTATAACACAACTTTCAGTCCAAAAGAAGTTTCAATGGAAAAATGTTGGCAACTCTACCCATAATCATCAAAATAATTGTCTCTCAAGTTTCAGTTACACCACTACAGCACCACTGTATTGGCATTTTTAAATCAGCAGGTCCAGATAACTTGCATGCAAGAGTTTTAAAAAAGTTGGCTGAGGAGCTCACTGAACTGTTAATGTTGATTTTTCAATAAATCTTGGAGCACTGGGGAAGATCCATAACACTAGAAGACAGCTAATGCTGTGAATTTTTTTAAAAAGAGTAAACAGGATGACCTGGTGATCCTGGGCAAGATAATGGAATGACTGTCACAGGACACGATTAATAAAGTTATGAAAAACAGATCATGTCAAACTAACTTGATTTTTTTTTTATCAGATTGCAAGTCTGATTGATAAAGATAATAGTGTTGACGTAATATAAATAGTTTTCTATAAGGTGTTTGACTTGGTACCACACAACATTTTGATTAAACAAATAGAATAATATAAAATTAACATGCCACATGTTATCATCATTGAGCAGGTATGTTTCTAATGAGGTCCTGCAGGGACTGGTTGTTCTCCCTTTGCTATTTAATGTTTTTATTAATGACCTGAAAGAAAACAAAATCATTATACCCACTGATTCTGATTCAATCTGGATTGGTTGATAAACTGAGCACAAGCAACCAATATGCATTTTAAGATGGCTAAACGTAAATGTATACATCTAAGAACAAAGACAGTAGGCCATACTTACATGCCGGAAGATTCTATCCTGGAAAGCAGTGATTCTGATAAAGGTTTGGGGTATGTGGTGGATAATCAGCAGAACCTGAGCTCCCAGTGTGACACTGTAGCTGAAAGAGTTAATGTGATGTATAAACAGGAGAATCTCAAGTAAGAGTAGAGAAATAATTTTACCTCTCTATTTTGCACTGGTGCGACCATTGGTGGCATATTGTGTCCAGTTGTGGTGCCCTCAATTCAAGAAGGATGTTGATAAATTGGAGCGGGTCAGAGAAAAGCAATGACAATGTTGAAAGGATTAGAAAACCTGCCTTATACTGATTCACTCAATCTATTTTACCAAAGAGAAGGTTAAGGTGTGTCTTGATTACCTTCTACAAATATCTGCATGTGGAACAAATATTTAATAAGGAGGACTTCAGTCTAGTAGAGAAAGGTGTAACATCATCCCGTGGCTTGAGGTTGAAGCTAAACAAATTCAGATTGGAAATCAGATGTCAACTTACAGTGGTGAGATTAATTAGCCATTGGAACAAGCTACCAAGGTTTGTGATGGATTCTCCATCATTGCCAATTTTTTAAATCAAAATTGGATGTATTTCTTAAAGATCTGCTCTAGGGCTTATTTTGGGGAAGTTCTATGGCTTAGGTTATACAGGAGGTCAGACTAGATGATCACTATGGTCCCTTCTGACCTTGGAATGCATGAATGTATGAATGATTGGGTTTGAATAGGTATTATTGGTAGGAGGTTTTGGCCTCAAAAAAACTATTACTGGTTGTGATATGTTCAAAGAAAAAGACCCTAGATTGATGCTCAGAGCCAAGGTTGAGTTTGCTGGGCTAGTTAGGAAAATAAAATTATTTTAATTTAACCTAAGCACATATGATATTGAAATCACCAAGAAGAGCACAATGCCATTTTCACAGTCATTGTTAAGTGTAGAAATCCACTTAAAAATGTCGAGATTTTACTGATGAGGGAATGAGGCTGCTTCTGAGTAGACTGAGTGGAAATACTTAACATGCTTGGATAGTAACTTGACATGATGCATTTAAAATATGAATAGGGTGTGTGCTGCTCAAGTTATCATAACAGATTACTGAATATGAAAATTACTCCATGTTCATAACTGGCTTAAGCCTCATCAAGGCAGCCACTACAGGATGAAAGTTTCTTTGATTAAACAAACAATATTAATGAGAGAAATTTGAGGAGAGGAAAGGAATTTGTGCTTTAACATCTGCTAGGGATGGGCAAACATGGTTCAAATACAATGAGAAATTGGTCTCCTGAACTTTCACCTAAATCTTTACGTGAACCTGAACCAAACCTTTAGCCAGGGTTGGAAAAGTATAGTTAATATTCTTTTCAGACATCTTTCTTTGCTTCTTCATTTTAGCCAAGGACAGGAAGCTAACTCATATTTAGGTCTCAAAAATAAATGTGGTCTGGTTTTCAGAGATGCTGAGAAACCTGTAGCTCTCAAAACCCTTTAGCCAGGTGTGAATGGCTAAAACAAGGGTTGGGTTCAATCTGGATAAGGATCCTTTTTTAAAATAAATAAAACTATGGCTCAAACAGCACCCACTCAGATCTATACCCCTTTTTCCGGCTTTGGGGAGCTAAAATAAACCCTCCCTGGTCTTCTGTGCAGGTCTTTTCTCCCCACTCACAAGCACTTTGGGAACATGACACCATAAGTATCTCTTGATTGGGGAAAAGAGGAAAAACAATCAAAAGAAATAAAACCCTGTGTATACTTACACATATACTCTGACTAGGGGTCCTATAAAGGTAGTCAGCCAGCTGCAGTGGCACAGGAGCCAGCAAACAGAGCTGTAAACAAGGGAGTTTGAGTGGGAGTTTACAGGAGGAGTTTGGGGGAAGACTAAGAGAAGCAAGCAAAGGAACACACAGGCTACTGAAGGGAGTGTGTGGTGTTCTAGCAGCGTCTTGGTGCTTGTTGGGGGTTTGTTTTGCTGTGGGGGTGGTGTTTGGGGTTGGTTTGTGTTTCTCAGATTTATAGGATTTAGGTGGGAAGGCTATGACAGATAAAGAGGCAGCAGTTGTAGTGACCCAAGCAGTGGAAGACACAGCGAAGATGACTGGATGTGGAAGCTGTGGCATGTACATGATCCTGCAGGGGGTACCTGAAATGAGTTTTGTCTGCATGAAGTGCAGCCTGATAGAGCTGATGGAAAAAAAGATCCGAGGAATGGAGATGCAGGTGCAAACTCTGGTTGAGTTAGAAGGGGGTTCGAGCAGATGATGGAGCAAAGACATGATGAAGCTGAAGGGAAAAGCTCAGACTTGCAGATGGAAGCAGGACCAAAGAACTCTGAGGGGAGACTACTGGGTGAGGAAAGTGGATGGTGGAAGCATGTGACTAAACAAACCAGGCAGAGGAAAAGACGGGCTAGTGAAGGAGCAACAGAGCTCAGGAATAGGTTTGTGGAGTTGGAAAATGAAGAAGGGGCACAGCAGGTGATTGCTGAAGGTGAGAGGGCAAGGAAGAAGAGAAGAGCAGCTAGGCCTATAAGGAGAGGTGACGAATCAATGGAGAAGACACCAAACGAGCCCCAGGAGGATATGGGATGGGTTGCAGAGAATTGCAAGGGTGAATAGGAATCGAGAGGACTTGCAGCCAGAGGGAACAGGGGATAGACTGGAGAATTGCACCTTCACCAGGAAAAGGCAGGTCTACGTGACTGGAGACTCCTTATTGAGAAGAATAGACAGGCCTGTAACCAGAGCTGTTCTAGAGAACAGAAGGGTGTGCTGTCTGCCCAGTGCTAAGAAATGGGATGTGGACCTGAGGCTGAAGAGGATCCTAACGGGAGCAGGAAAAAATCCGCTGACTGTCTTTCATGTGGGAATGAATTATACAGCTAGATTCTCACTGGAATGTATCAAGGGAGACTATGCCAGGCTGGGGAAGACACTTAAGGAAATTGAAGCTCAGGTGATCTTCAATGGGATTCTGCCTGTTCTTAGAGAAGGGCAACAAAGGTGTGACAAGATTATGGCGATCAACAGATGGCTCAGGCAGTGGTGCTATAAGCAGGGCCGGCTCTAGCAATTTCGCCGCCCCAAGCATGGCAGCACGCCACGGGGGGCGCTCTGCCGCTTGCTGGTCCCGTGGCTCCGGTGGACCTCCCACAGGCATGCCTGCGGATGCTCCACCGGAGCCGCGGGACCAGCAGACCCTCCACAGGGAAGCCTGCAAGAGGTCCACTGGAGCTGCCTGCCGCCCTCCCGACAACTGGCAGAGCACCCCCTGCGGCGTGCTGCCCCAAGTACGCATTTGGTGCGCTGTGGCCTGGAGCCGGCCCTGGCTATAAGGAGGGCTTTGGGATATATGGCAACTGGAAGGCATTCATGGACAGAGGAGTATTCTCTCAGAATGGACTTCACCTGAGTAGGAAGGGAAATAGACTTCTATGATGGAGGCTGGCACAACTGATTAAGAGAGCTTTAAACTAGGAATTGTGAGGAGATGGTTCGGAGATGTCCAGATAATCTCCAAGCTGGATTTTAACATTGAGAGGGAAGAAAACAAAGCAAGAAAGGATACTGTCATGGGTAGGAGAATGAACATACAGAGGAAGGGAACTGTAAATACAATTCTAATAGGTGATACTGGTGGGAGAATGTCTGGGCCTAATTGAGTAACGAATGTGAGTGAAGCCAAACAGAAAGAATTAAGATGTTTGTACACCAATGTGAGGAGCCTAGGTAACAAAATGGAGGAACTAGAGTTACTGGTGCAGGAAGTGAAACCGGATATTATAGGAATAACAGAAACATAATGGAGTAGTAGTCATGACTGGAGTACAGGTATTGAAGGGTATGTGCTGTTTAGGAAAGACAAAATAAAGGCAAAGGTGGTGGAGTAGCACTGTATATCAGTGATGACGTAGGCTGTAAAGAAATAAGAAGAGATGGAATGGATAAGACAGAGTCTGTCTGGGCAAAAATCACATTGGGGAAGAAAGCTACTAGAGCCTCCCCTGAGATAGTGCTTGGAGTGTGCTATAGACTGCCGGGATCTGATTTCGATATGGATAGAGACCTTTTAATGTTTTTCATGAAGTAAATACTAATGGGAATTGTGTGATCTTGGGAGACTAACTTCCCAGATATAGACTGCAGGACAAGTGCTAGTAATAATAATAGGGCTCACATTTTTATAGATGCAATAGCTGATGTAGTTGCTGAACTAACAAGAGGGCATGCCATTTTAGATTTGGTTTTGGTGAGTAGTGAGGACCTCATAGAAGAAATGGTTGTAGGGGACAACCTTGGTTCGAGCAATCATGAGTTAATTCAGTTTAAACTAAATGGAAGGATAAACAAAAATAGATCTGTGATTAGGGTTTTTTATTTCAAAAGGACAAACTTTAAAGAATTAAGGACATTAGTTAGGGAAGTGGATTGGACTGAAGAACTTGGGGATCTAAAGGTGGAGGAAGCCTGGAATTACTTCAAGACAAAGTTGCTAAAACTGCCAGAAGCCTGCATCCCAAGAAAGGGGGAAAAATTCATAAGCAGGAGTTGCAGACCAAGCTGGATGAGCAAGCATCTCAGAGAAGTGATTAAGAAAAAGCAGGAAGCCTACAAGGAATGGAAGATGGGAGTGATCAGCAAGGAAAGCTACCTTTATTGATGTCAGAACATGTAGGGATAAAGTTAGAAAGGCCAAAAGCCACGTAGAGTTGGACCTTGCAAAGGGAAATAAAATCAATAGTAAAAGGTTCTATAGCCCTATAAATAAGAAGAAAACAAAGAAAGAAGAAGTGGGACCGCTAAACACTGAGGATGGAGTGGAAGTTAAGGATAATCTAGGCATAGCTCAATATCTAAACACTTTGCCTCAGTCTTTAATGAGGCTAATGAGGAGCTTAGGGATAATGGTAGGATGACAAATATGAATGAGGATATGGAAGTAGATATTAGTATTATCACATCTAAGGTGGAAGCCAAACTCGAACAGTTTAATGGGACGAAATCTGGGAGCCCAGATAATCTTCATCCAAGAATAATAAAGGAACTGGCACATGAAATTGCAAGCCCATTAGCAAGAATTTTTAATAAATCTGTAAACTCAGGGGTTGTACCGTATGACTGGAGAATTGCTAACATAGTTCTTATCATTAAGAAAGGGGGAAAAAGTGATCTGGGCAACTACAGGCCTGTCAGTTTGACATCTGGAAAAAAATTGAAGGAAAAAGTAGTCAAGGACATTGAGGTCAATGGTAATTGGGACAAAATACAACATGGTTTTACAAAAGGTAGATTGTGCCAAACCAACCTGATCTCCTTCTTTGAGAAGGTAACAGATTTTTTAGACAAAGGAAATGCAGTGGATCTAATTTACCTCAATTTCAGTGAGGCATTTAATACAGTTCCACATTATTAGCTAAATAGGAAAAGATAGGAATCAATATGAAAATTGAAAAGTGTATAAGGAACTTGTTAAAGGGGAGACTACAACAGGTCATACTGAAAAGTGAATTTTCAGGCTGGAGGGAGTTTACTAGTGGAGTTCCTCAGGGATTGGTTTTGAGACCAATCTTATTTAATCTTTTTATTACTGACCTTGGCACAAAAAGTGGGAATGTGCTAATAAAGTTTGCGGATGACACAAAACTGGGAGGTATTGCCAATACAGAGAAGGACCGAGATATCATACAGGAAGATCTGGATGACTTTGTAAACTGGAGTAATAGTAATAGGATGAAATTTAATAGTGAAAAGTGCAAGGTCATGCATTTAGGGATTAATAACAAGATTTTTTGTTATAAGCTGGGGAGGCATCAGTTAGAAGTAACAGAGGAGGAGAAGGACCTTGGAGTATTGGTTGATCACAGGATGACTGAGCCGCTAAAGTGATATGGCTGTGAAAAAAGCTAATGCGGTCTTGAGATGCATCAGGTGAGGTATTCCCAATAGAGATAAGGTGGTGTTAGTACTGTTATACTTTTGGTTCCACTGCACTGAAAAATCAATTATTTGCTCTACTCTAATACTGAGTGCTTGTGAAGCAGAGATGACCAGGAATATATTATTTTAATTTTCCAGAGCCAAAAATAGGAGAAAGGCTCAAGGTGGGGACTCTAGACATATTTTTGTTTATTTTAGAAACAAGACCCCTAGACACATTAAATCTAGCCCTTGCTGCTGGCAGTGGCACCTGAAAGAAGGTTTACACATGTGTTTAAGGATGCTTTCCTGAACTGGGGCCTTAATCTCTGTGTCACAGTTTCAGTCATCTGTAAATAGGGGTAATAATGTATTGACCTCACAGAAGTGCTGTAAGGTTCATCTAATTAGAATTTTCAAAGTGTTCAGATCCTTAGATAGAAGGAAGCTACAGAAGTATAAAGAACTGTTTTTTTATTATTTAGAAATTCATCCATAAACATGCCAAAACAGATGTGCCTTCCTCTATGCACCCCACATCACTGAACTATAGTGAATTGTCAGATGAAATCAGTTCCAGATTGTGCCTGCGGACATGGTAAGGACTGCATCAGATCTCAAGACAATAACAGTTTTTTCATGGTACTTCCCAAAGCTGGATTGAATAACTTTAATTGTAATTACCCATGTTTGCAAAAGTTTGAATTGGTTGAAAAATCCCTAAAAATTTGAAATTATTTATTAGGTTTTTTTAAAACTCATCGACTTTTCATTTTTTCAGAAATTTCTGCTGAATTCATCATATTTTTTCCATATTCAAAGTAAGTTACTTTCAAACATGAACATATTTTCATTGGAAAAATTGCACCATTGGACTATACTAACCAATGAAAATTATCATGTAAAAAAGCCCAGCCCAAACCAAACCAAACCAAAAAACACTCATTAGAGACAATAACTGAACTTGAAAAAAAAGAAGGGTATGAGAAGCAATGACAGAACACAGAAAGGAGTGCTGTAACAGCACACACACAAAAAAGAGAAGTGTGCCTGAAGATGACAATCAATTAAAAAGACAGATAATGAAAAATAAAGGACAGAAATAAACAGACTAATTTTTTAAATTATACTTGATGTTAAAAAATTGTCTGTAGAATAATCTACCAAGGAAATAATCAAAATATCATCATTTGAAACACTTAAAAGTGAGCAGCAAAATGCACTGGAAGAGTTTTGCCTGGAAATGTATTATGCAAGGAGGGGCAGACACATCTTTATCAATAATCAAATGTGAAATACTGTTTTACAAAGGATGGATAAACAAAGGGGAATTCAAGAGTTTTGAACGTCCAATTATTTTTGAGTTTTCAGAACTCTTGAGTTCATAGTTGTTTCC
The DNA here is from genome assembly GCF_007399415.2 of Gopherus evgoodei. Classification (NCBI taxonomy): domain Eukaryota; kingdom Metazoa; phylum Chordata; order Testudines; family Testudinidae; genus Gopherus; species Gopherus evgoodei. Next base: position 229,155,114 of record NC_044322.1, read on the forward strand.
CTCTGCAATTTAAACACTTCCTCCCTCTGTCCCTTCCAACCCTGATATTCTATTATAAGCAGATTTTTTTTTAAATCTCACTACAGTGTATCTTGTGCTACATATTAGAGGCACAAGATAGCTTGTCACATGGAGTATTATAGGCTGGTAGACTTGTCTGTTGTTAAAATTGCTCAATAGGTCCTTGTTTTCAGTTGCTTATGACTTTGACAAACTTTAGCCATGTAGTTTAAAACTGTTCCATGCTGGCTGTGTGTCTAAGACTGATTTTGATTGTGGTGTGTGCATATATTTGGCTGGGGGGTTGGTTTGTTTGGTTGGTTGGTTGTTTTTTGAAATTTCAGTCACAACAGTTCAGGCATTTCTGAGAATGACTCTAGATTAAACCTGTGTTGTTTTGCCCCTATTACCAAAAAAAAAAAAAAAAAAAAAAAAAAAAAAAAAAAAAAAAATCCTCTGCCTGATGTGGAGAAAGGATTTGAACATGGGGAGTGCCTGAGTCCAAATGAAAACTAGTGTCAAAACCCTGAAGTTTTTTTGCAAAATGGATTTCTTGTTTTCCTGCCAGTCCTACTAAGTTTGTGCTTACTGTCATGCATATGCTTAAGTGCTTTCCTGGATCCCAGACAGAGGTCTCAGCACCTTGCATGACTGAGCCCCAAATGACCAAATTTTGTTTTGTGAGCATTTGTATTCAGAAACACATCTTTATGTGTGTATTATCAAATTTGATCGAGGCCATAACTTTACTATTCTCCTGCATGCACACAACTGTTCTCCATGAAAAGGGTGAAATTCCAGCCCCAGGGTAAAAGTGTACATTTGTCACAAGCAGAAGTTTGCCATTTTCCCCCAATAAAAGCAGCTTTTCCTGGTAAGGGGCTGTTTTCTAGCTTCCTATGAGATGTGTCTCAATTTTACACAGAATTCTTAAGACAGGAACAAGGAATTATTTCACTGTGTCACAAACCCAAATTATTTTTCCAGTTTCACCAGGACTGAAGTTTGTCACACAGCTCTTGTAAACTGGGCTGGAGCCTGGAAGTCTCCACAAACAAGGCTTCAGACACATCTAGACTCTTTTAAACCACAAGCACCTTCAAGGATGGATTTCAAGAAGCAATTTGTACCTCAGGGGAAGACTATGTGTGCTCAGAGTGGAGATATGAAGCACAGCACAACTACATAAAATGCCAAAGCCTCCGGCAACCAAAAGGAAACTATATGAAACACGCAATCCCTTGAAGAGAGAAACATGTTTCTCTTTGTGTTGATCCACCATCCTTGGTGGTAGCTTCCAAGTTCTTTTCCAAAAAGTGTCTGTCCCAATAGCACTCTTTGGGCATAAGTTCTCATTTACATTAAGGCTATTTTAAGTATCCTTTTCACTACCAGAGTTGTAGAAGGGTTGTATTTATACTCATGCTTTTCCACTGTTAGACCAGTATAAAATTGCCTTTAGACAAGTCTCCACCAGAAACGGTGTAGCACTTTGATGAAGATGCTCTAAGAGCCAATGGGAGGGAGCTCTCCCATTGGTTTAGTTATTCCACCTCCACGAGAGGCAGGTGGGAGAAGCTCTTCCATCAACATAATGCTGTCTACATGGGGCTTAAAGTTGATATAACTCAGGAGTGTAAAAATCCACCGTGACCTTATTATAGTCCCCCACCACATTTCTTTCCAACAATCTCCTTTATCTACAAATAAACACTGTGCTTAATTATAAATAGAACAGCACATAACAAAAATAACATTGTCCATTGACTTGAGGCAAAAAGCAAATGATACAATCTCCAATACATTTATAATCCACACCTTACAGCCCTGAAGATTGCAAGTGGAGTCAATGTATGAGCATTCCCCCTTCCTCCAGGCTGATTTTGATTGCCACCTACTTCACAACTGTCTTTTTTTCCACTTGCTTAGGTATTCACTCTTTTCTTCCCCCTCTGCAACTCCAGATTCTTCCTTATGTGACCTTGATTCCCTTTATTCTGTCTATGCTACTACATCTTGCTTTCCCTCATGACACCAAATGTGAATTAATCCCAGTGGTGACATTTTCACATAAACTAAAATTATTCTAGCAAAATCCTAAGATTGTGCTCAATAGCAGTGGATGCTTCTTACTTCTAGCGATGCCCTCACAACTTGCTGGAACCTGTCAGTCTAGTCTCCCTATTATTACTTCCACTTTGAATTTACACAGGAATTAACTTGCTTGTTGATTTCCTATTTGCTCTTCAGTGAGGTTATTGAGCTGCAGCTGTGATACCTATCCTGACTCTGCCCCCATCCTTTGCAACATACACACATCCACAACTGCTGGGTCTTTGAGGTCCTACCACACAGAGCTTTCAAACAATGCTGGTTAAACAGATGCTCAATCGGCTCTAAAATTGCTATCTCTAGCACTGGATACATTCAGATCACCAGTTAGTGCTTTGTTCACAGCCACTCACAAATCAATTTTTTAAAAAAATAAAATAAAATAAACATCCAAATCTGCAGCATTGAAGATGGAACTCAGCTGTCTTCTACCTCTCTTTTTCACTCCATGATCACCTAATAGTGAGCACTGGGGCAGACTACACTTTAGAAGAGGCTGAAGAACTATGTTGTTATAAAGGGGCCAGTTCTGGTAGATGCTTAAGACTGCACCTTCATCTCCAAGAGCTAGATTCACAAAGAGGAGTAAAGGTCAGTGTTGCAGCATCTAACTTTTGGGCACCATCCTGCCTAATCGAATCCACAGCCCTGAGTTAGGTGCATATGCAATGCAAGGGGAGACTTAGGCACCTAAGAATGGGATTCACAAGAGCAGCACACTGAGCAAGGAAACGCCTAAGCTAGTTAATAGGCAATTTTGAGGAGAAGGGTGCAGCATATGTCCCACCACTCCAAGGAGTTTAGGCATCTAAGTGGGTGAGAGGGAGATACTAATCTCCTCATTTTGGATGCATAGCTGGGAACCTACTCCTGGAGCTATGTGCCTAAGACCTTTCCCACAAAAAATTGAGGTAAAGGAGGTGCTGCCCCCAAATGCTCCTTAGCATGGGGCTAAAGCATTCACCCAGCATGTAGGAGACCCAGGTTCAAATCCAATCTCTTTGATGTGGAGGAAGGATTTGAATCCATGTCTCCCATTGTTTGGGAAAGTGCCCTAACCACTTAGCTATGGGATATTTTGGGGTTTGCCTCTCTCAATCTCACCTGTTCAAACCATTCCATTTTGTATACATAATTAAACATTCAGGGGACCAGGATTTGAATCTCCCCACCCTAGCTGTGTGCCTTAACCACTGAGCTATAGAGCCATTCTCATGCTTTCTTTTGTCCAATGAATTATTACCAAAGGCTAATGGGTACCATTACCACTATCACCTCTTCCTCCAGTTGTGCTTTGCATAGGGCCTGATCATAGAATATCAGGGTTGGAAGGGACCTCAGAAGGTCATCTAGTCAAACCCCATCCTCAAAGCAGGACCAAGCCCCAGACATATATTTGCCCCAGATCCCTAAATGGCCCCCTCACGGATTGCACTCACAACCCTGGGTTTAGCAGGCCAATGCTCAAACCACTGAGCTATCCTTCCCCCGCAAGTCACTTAGGCCGCTTCTAGGAATGCCTACTAAATCAGGCCCTGCAAACAAGCTTGGAGGAGAGGAAGAATCTACTTTGAGGATCTCATCAGAGTTAAGGTGTGAGATAGGCACCAGATGTCAAGACTTAAGTGGCTACACACATGCCCACTGGCAGATTTTTAGTCACATAAACTATTGGTGGAGAATTAGGCACCTACAGGGTTATGTGGTAACTGAGGAAGAGAGCTAAGGGACTGAATTTGGACTTGGATTCCTGAAGTGGCCAATAGGTGCCTACATCATTTTGTGGATCTAGCTTCAAGTGACTTCAGTCAGAGTGCTTATCCAGCCAGCCAAGTAATTATATCATGCCCATTGCTGTGGTATCTGAAAAATGAGGCCACTTTCCTGGAAGAAGTATTGCTGATTTTTTTTTTAAATAATGTATTAGCTCAGCAAACTGTGTAATGGTGGTGGGGCCATCTGAATGAATTCCCCTTCTTGCTATGCACATATAATTTTTTTTAAAATGTCAGCAATTCTTCTTCTTCCAGGAAATCCCTTTTGCTCTTTTATTGCTTGTATGTGAGAATGTTTAAAGGAAAATCTGAGAGAGAGGTGTGTGTGTGTGTAAGCATTGCATGCTTTTACTGTGCTCTGACAATGGGTCCTCTTAAATCCCATTTAGACTTGTCTTACCATTAAAATATGGAAAACTGAGTCAAGCATTCTTGAAGTGAAAAGACAATGGCTTCCTGACATTGTACAGAAGACACATCTTCATGTAGCAAACTTGCTAGAAGGAAATATGTCACTGAAAAGTTACACAAACACATTGCTAATACTGCCACAAGTAACCTGAATGTATTCCTGAAAACCTCTGACTGGTTTAATCCAAATCTTTCCAGAAAGTAAAACACCACTGAACTAAGCCACTCTCCTTTCCCATCAGATAGTAAAAGGGGGTTAGTAATTACCCAACTTTAAAATAACAGAGGGACTGATCCTACAGATTGGAATGAATGCTTCCTGCAAGATGCGGAGGGCCCTCCACTCCTGCAGAAATCAATAGCAGTTGTGGCCATTCAATGCTTTGCAAGACTGGACCCTTAGAGATTTTGGATTACAAGTCCCGCCGAGTTAGAATGCTGGAAGATATCCGTAACCTGATAAAAGTGTTAAAAAAAATATGGTAGTCATCATGAGAAATGTCTGTTTACTTCCTAGTGAAGGAATTCAAGACAGTTTGGAGGAAATAGCACTTAATAACAGTGCTGCAGTTTTTACATTCATTGTTACATGAACTCTGCTTTTCTTGAGCAACTGCATGTTTTGGAAAAACAGGAATGCAGGGAGAGGTAAAATGTCTGTTCCTGCTTGAAATACCTGCTGGTCAGTATGGCAGAATTCCAGAAGGAATTTTGAGAACAGTTCTGCTGATCAAAACAAATTTAATTCCTTAAGAAAGGGCAATAGGAAGTGGAGTCAGACGTTTTAGCACTTTGGAGAGCCAAGTATACATCATGCTTGGATTATCTTTTCTCTCTTATCCTCATCAGTTAAATCTAACTCTGCAAGACTGGCTTATTACAGGAACACACTGTGAAGGATATATCATCATAATGATGTCCAACGATTGATGCATATAGCTCCACGCCCATTGATTTAGATGGATAATCATGACAAATTCAAATAAACCGCTACTGGCAGACAATCTGCAAACAGAAGAGGAGGCCAAATTTGTTGAATACATTTTCTGATGAGAATTATTCACTCATCTCTATTGACTATGTCTAACTTAGCTACTTATATGACCCCCATTACCACACTGTCTAAGCACCTCTCAGTCATTGATTGAATTTCTCCTCACAACACCCCTGTGAGGCAGAAAAGTTCAATTATTGCCATTTTGCAGCTGGGGAACTGAGGCAGAGTGATTACTTAACCAAGATCACAGAGGACGTCAATGGTAGAGCAAGAAATTAAATCTAGGTCTCCAGATTCCAAGGCTAGGGTCCTAATTGCTAGATCATCTTTCCTCTCTTATACACAGCTCCTGCACACACTTAGGCCAGGTCTGCACTAGCTCATTTACAGCAGCACAGCTATACCAATGTGCTTGTGTCACTGTAAGGTCTCTCATGTTGTTAGTCTGTGCCAATGGGAGAGCGCACACTCCCACTTATGCCAGCATAATGTATGTCATGCAGGAGGGTGTTTTTTCAACACCCCTAAGCAACATAAATTTTGACAACATCAGTGGTAAAGTAGAGATGGCCTTGCACACATGGATGACTTTACTGCTGTGAGTAATCCCACTGACACCAATGTCAAGTTAAGCATGCACATAAATGTCTGCAGGACCAGGGCCTTTATGGAGTCCCTGGGCATAAAAACCATTGACAGTGGCCATAAATTTATCACTACAACTTGCTGCCTTTCAAATCATCTCTGCACCCTTTTGTGGCATATTCTTTTAGAATGTTAATGACCTATCCATTTCCTAGCTGACTGGCAAGTCTTCTTTTAGCTAGAAAAAGTAACTGAGTTTGAACTGGGCCTTGCTAACTCGAGCTAGCCTAGCCAGACCTAAACTCAACCACTTTCCCTGATTCAGATAGATGATGGGTAACTTCTTAGCACAATTATAGCAAGTCAAGTTGAAACTTAGACTTATGTTCACGTTAACTAAGCCTGACCTAAACTCAACTTTTTCTAGTCAAGACAAGGGCTCAGATAACACACGGTATAGAATGAGCCTGTTTAAATATTTGGCAGCTTGAAAACAAGCAGATCACAAACATCATCCCAGGAAAATAATACCTGTACAGACTAGGGAACATATTCTGTTCTTACATACATATTGTGGAACCCCATCAGTTCATGAATGGAACTAGGGACAAAATTTGATCCTGAATCCAAAGCAACACTAAATCTGAAGCGGAAACTGTAAATGGCTATTTATTTTCATATTTAGATTTCACTTGTTCTGGAAATAGTAAACATCTATTCTCTTCTAATTTTTGGTTGTTACTGTCTTGATTTTTTCCTGGTTTGTAATAGGTCTGCTGGCTTCAATAAAGATCTCATGGATGGTAAAGTGGGGCAGGCTTTGTTTCTTTTTTCAAATAGAAGAAAGCTCACATGCTCAACAACCTTTCCAAAGTTCCAATATTTGAATAAACTATAACACTAAACAGTGTAAATAAATATTACCATTTTTCCCATCTAAACTATCTTGGTATCATTTCTGATAGAGACGGAAACTGATAGTAAACTAATTCCTAACCACCTCGTGTCATCAGACCTGCCAATGCTAACGAAATGGGTCTGTAGAATCTCAAAACCATTTCATCATAGCTTTATTCCAACAACAACATACAAGGGTCAGTTTCTCTTCCTGATGCTGTGTCTCCCCTTCCTGCCATGCACCCTGGCAAGCTTAATTGCCTTACCTCCCTTGTAGTCTAATGTAGGGCCAGCTCTATCTCAGATATAATTAATACCAAGTAGCATTTGAATAGGTCAAACAAGTACAGAGATAGGAAGTACTGACACAGTATGTGATATGGAACATGCATCGCTAAAGGGAAAATTTAAAATATGTTGTGATTTTCCTAAGGGAGCCCTTTCCTAGAGACATTATTCTCCGCAAAGGGGAGTCACTATGGGTACGTCTACAGTACGGGATTATTCTAATTTTACATAAACCAGTTTTATAAAACAGATTGTATAAAGTCAAGTGCATGCGGCCACACTAAGCACATTAATTCGGCGGTGTGCGTCCATGGTCCGAGGCTAGCGTCGATTTCCGGAGCGTTGCACTGTGGGTAGCTATTCCGTAGCTATCTCATAGTTCCTGCAGTCTCCCCCGCCCCTTAGAATTCTGGGTTGAGAGCCCAGTGGCTGATGGGGCAAAAATCATTGTCGCGGGTGGTTCGGGGTAAATGTCGTCAGTCATTCCTTCCTCCGGGAAAGCAACGGCAGACAATCATTTTGCGCCCTTTTTCCCTGGATGGCCCTGGCAGATGCCTTAGCACGGCAACCATGGAGCCCGTTCAGCTTTTTTTTTTTACAGTCACCGTATGTGCAGTGGATGCTGCGGACAGAGGCGATACTCCAGCACTACACAGCAGCATTCATTTGCTTTTGCATGATAGCAGAGATGGTTACCAGTCATTCTGTACCGTCTGCTGCCAGTGTAATTTGGCAATGAGATGACGGTTATCTGTCCTTCTGTGCTGTCTGCTGCTATCATGGGTGCCTCTGGCTGAGATCGGCCGGGGGCGCAAAAGCAAAACTGGGAATGACTCCCTGAGTCAATCCCTCCTTTATGGTTTCTAAAAATAGAGTCAGTCCTGCCTAGAATATGTGGCAAATGTACTAGAGAAGCAGTGTATCAGAGAGTACAGCTGCTCTGTGTCAGATCCCGCAGAAATGATGAGCTACATGCCATTCACAGGGGGTGCCCCTGCAACAACCCTACCCATTGCTTCCCTCCTCCCCCAACCTTCCTGGGCTACCATGGCAGTGTCCCCCACATTTGTGTCATGAAGTAATAAAGAATGCAGGAATAAGAAACACTGAGTTTTTAGTGATATAAAATGAGGGGGAGGCAGCCTCCCGGTGCTATGATAGTCCAGGCAGGACATTAAGCAGTGTGGGGGAGAGGAGCCCAGCACCCCACTGCTATGATAGTCCAGGCAGTACAGAATCTTTTCTTTTCACATGAAAGGGAGGGGGCTGATTGAAGCTCAGCCCCCAGTTGCTATGATGAAGACAGTTACCAGCCATTCTGTACCATCTACTGGGAATGACCGGGAGTCATTCCTATTTTCACCCAGGCGCCCCCAGCCAGCCTCACCTGAAGCCAGCCAGGAGCACTCACGGGTTGATAAGAAGGACGGTTACGAGTCCTACTGCACCATCTGCCACTGGGGAGGGGAGAGGAGCAGATACTTCTCTTCACTGCTGCAGCATCGCGTCTACCAGCAGCATTCAGTAGACATAGGGTGACATTGAAAGAAGTCAAGAAATGATTTCTTTCCCTTTTCTTTCACGTGGGGAGGGGGGAGTAAATAGACGAGCTATTCCCTGAACCACGCCGGACAATGTGTTTGAACCTACAGACATTGGGAGCTCAGCCAAGAATGCAAATACTTTTTGGAGACTGCAGGGGACTGTGGGATAGCTGGAGTCCTCAGTACCCCCTGCCTCCCTCCATGAGCGTCCATTTGAGTCTCTGGCTTCCCGTTACGCTTGTCACGCAGCACTGTGTAGCCTGTAGATTTTTTTTTTCAAACGCTTTGGCATTTCGTCTTCTGTAACGGAGCTTTGATAGAACAGATTTGTCTCTCCATACAGCAATCAGATTCAGTATCTCCCGTACGGTCCATGCTGGAGCTCTTTTTGGATTTGGGACTGCATCGCCACCCATGCTGATCAGAGCTCCACGCTGGGCAAACAGGAAATGAAAATCAAAATTTCACGGGCTTTTCCTGTTTACCTGGCCACTGCATCCGAGCTGAGATTGCTGTCCAGAGTGGTCACAGTGGTGCACTGTGGGATACCTCCCAGAGGCCAATACTGTCGATTTGCGGCCACAGTAAACCTAATCTGATATAGTAATATTGATTTTTAGCGCTACTCCTCTCGTCGGGGAGGAGTACAGAAACCGATTTAAAGAGCCCTTTATATCGATATAAAGGGCCTCGTAGTGTGGACGGGTACAGCGTTAAATCGCTTTAACACTGCTAAAATCGGTTTAAACGCGTAGTGTCGACCAGGCCTAAGAGGGAATTGTGAGGATCTGAAATACCATCTAGGAAGGTTTGTATTCAGATCCAACCTTTGTGTCAGTATGGCTGTGCACTGTATGAAGGAGGAGTATACCTCCATTTAATAACAACCTTTCCTAAGAAAAGCTCTGCTCCTTTTCAGGTACGATCATTCCCACTCTGTCAGCAGTACATGTATAGTATTTTGGATTATTTTTGCACTGTTAAATATACATGGCCGACATTTTCAAACTTGGGGATGTAAGATTAGGCACCTCACCAGTCTGGTTTCCGGTGGCGCTGAGCACCCACAACGTCCAGTGATCTTCACAGGCTGCATTGTGACTTGGATGATTGTGATGGAATCACAGGTTGATGCTCTGGAACTGCTCTGTATGAAGTCAACCAGGACTCTGGGGTGGCATGACTCCCCTCAAGGCATGCTGTCCAGGACAAAGAGCGTCTATGGCCTCCCTGAGACTGATTTCAGAGCATTCAGCACCCGTGTTCACACTGTACACTTCCCCTTGGTGGATCCACCTGGACAGGACCCAGGGCTAGATGCCCTGGACTCGCCCTTTTCCAAGTCCCCCACAGTAAACTGTCCAGCTTCCAGCAATCTGACCTCTGACATTCCCATTACCCCTCCGCCTGGTCTTTGTCTTGCTTCCTGGGGCAAAGTGTCACCTGGTTGCATCCCCCTCCTGGGTCTCAGGTTATGAACGGCACCATCCATTGTTTATGTGAGGGCAGCTGGAGCTGCCTCACCTGGCCCCGAGGGTCTCAGCAAAAGTCACACACCCTTATTCTCACCACCTAGGCACTGATGCAATGCACAGGGAAACAGAGAGACACACAGTATTCATGCAAAACAGTAAGACTCACATAGGCTCATGTACAACATAATAAGGAGGAAAAACCCACTTTGTCACAATGATACACTCACACAAGGGAATAAGAACTCTGCTCACACCTCTGCATGGGCTACTTGGAGCTAGACCAGGGATTGGCAACCTTTGGCATGCAGCCTGCCAGGGTAAGCCCCCTGGTGGGCCAGGCTGGTTTGTTTACTTGCCGCGTCCGCAGGTTCAGCAGATCGCAGCTCCCACTGGCCGCGGTTCGCCATCCCAGGCCAATGGGGGTGGTGGGAAGAGGCAGCCAGCACATCCCTCAGCCTGCGCCACTTCCCGCAGCCCCTATTGGCCTGGAGCGACAAACTGTGGGCACCCACCCTCCCAGAAACAGGTGGAAGGAGAGTGGGCAGGAAGGGATGGAGAATGGGTTGAGCCTATTCCCCTCCCTCATCCTGCATGGGAGTGTCATTGTCTGCTGCTGCCATGAGCCAGTAGAGCATTACTACCTCCCAGAGCCAACAGAAAGCAGGGGAGAAATCATCATTCTGAGGTTTGTCTCAGAGTCACAGTTCTTCTTGAGGTCACTCCTAGGGAGGTGCACCTGACAGATGAGCCCTTTCTCACAGCTATACTTAAAGTCTCAGTGCATCTCAATGCGAGCTTACCACCTCCAAGAGTTCACTTTAGTTTAGATACCTAACTATAGACACCATATTTGAAAAATTGGGCCTCATTCCCTGAGATGTAAAGAAAGGGAAAAGTACATTCAAGTCATTACATTGAAAACCCCACAATATCCAGATAAACCTCCCAGAATATCCAAGCCAGCCACTAAGCTGAGCCTGGCTAGACTTCAGGCATTAAATAAACATGTGTATGTGCCAAATAATCCTCTTTCATGTTGGAAAAGGAATACAACAAAAGAATGTTATTTAAAATGGACAGAAGATCCAAAACCAACAGAGAGATGGATGGTTTCCAAGACTCCATGCTCTCTGCCTTCTGATGGATGGCAGAAAGCACCCATTGATGGGCATCAGGTGATGGATGTGCAGGTGATCGTTATTAAACAATATCTCTGACTAAGGGTCATACTCACAGCTTGTTGAATGACATGGGCAGTTTGCTAATATCAGTGGCAGCAGGTAGACCGGTGATTTTCAGTCTATGGTATGACTAAAGGAAAGAACTTTTGCATTTCTCTAGGACATAAATGAGGTGTTTTTTTCTGTATATCCTGAATATATAGTTACATACAGTTTTAAACCCAACTTTTTCTCTGTATGCATAGGCTGGTACAAAGGAGGATTCAGCTGATATGCTCTCACTAGCTTAGCAAATGTGTGGTGCATGAAAGAAAACTAGAATGCTAGAGAGAGGCGGAAAAGATGTAGTGATGTATGTCATTTTTTTCACCCCAGGCAGGACTGTTCCCTATAGCACATCCTCCAGCATGCTGTCCAGTCTATACTACTTCAAAAGAGCATTGGGCTCAAATGAATATCCTGGATCAGAAACCTCCACATACACATTCTCTCCAAATTCTGAGGGTGTTTTATCTGAATTCACATATGGATTTTAAATTTGTAAATTACCCTTGGTCTTTAGAATCATACAAACCAAAACTGCCTATCTGAACTCCAAATTTTGAGGTGCTTAAAATCTATGTTGATATTTTGCTTCTTGGGTCGGTGGCTAAATTAAGTCAGCCTACAATCGTAAGTGTAATACACATATTGTCCCCATCAAACCACACCCACACCATGGCAATGCCTCTCTTTGGGATGTCAGCAGGTTTCAGAATTAGGGGCAGTTCACACCTCATGGAGCTGTTGGCTCAGGCTGTCTGCAGAGTCAACGAAACAGCAGTTGTACTTGGGTCACAGTTTCAAGCTTCCATTTTCATTTAAGAACGCTACAACCTTTTTTTAAAAAAATGAAAACAGATTCTTCTCTCATCATTTGAGTCTAGGAGGTAGAGCCTTAGCCATAGGCCTTTATTGCTTCACCAGATCTCAACCCACTGCAGCTAACAGCAGCGCGGAGGTTCAGGGATCTGATAGAAGTTGTCCTTGGGATGGTGAATTTGAGTTTGGGATGAAAGTCCAAGAGTCTGATAGAAGTTTTGGGTAATAGTTGAGGCTCAGATGGAGTTTGAGATGAAGGACTGAGACCCACTTGAGTTTTGGGAATGATTGTTACTTTAACTGAATGGGTTTGCACATCTCTAATTATTATGAGAGATAAGCAGAAGAAGAAAAATACTTTCAGGTGAAGATTTTTGGAGCATTTCCCTGTTTTTCATTGACATTTCAATTTAATGGAAGTTTTCCAGCCCGGTCACTATTATTATGTAGAGTGGAGTCTTCTACTGTTACGATAGGGAATGATTCTTCATTGCCTCACTTGCGAAAAGACAGCCTTCAACCTACACAAGCAAGCAGACTCAGATTTAAAGTGGAAGCTCTGCTTACGTATTAGAGGTTACGGGATGGTCTAGACCTAGGCACAAGTGAATTAATGAGACAAAAATGCTGTATATTGAACTGAAATGTTTAACTTTATCAAACCATTACTTTGGTTTAATTTCCTTTGTTTTTGTTGGCCTTGTTTAAAAAAAAGTAAAACAAAGACAAATAAAAGCTCAGTATTATAAGAATCGACATGTTGGACCAACTTCTTTGGAGCCATTACTCATAGTTTTTTATTTACACAATGAAGTGCATCTAGCGATGGCAGTATTTGAAATGTGGATTTATTTAGCTTAGCCTTTGGAGAGAAATTACCGTTTCTCATCCCATTGAGAACTTGGAACAAGAAAAGAAATATGAATAGGTAGTGTGGATCCATTGGATGTGTTTGTTATTGGAGCCCAGTTATAAGTGTGTTTAGAAATGGTACTTTCCCACTCTGACTTTCAGATAGGGAATATAAGTAAACTTGGCAGAATTAAATGTAAATTGTTAGCCATGGGTCAACATCAATATCACCTGACACACTTAAATCAATGAAAAAAAATCAGTGACAAGGTTATGTTCTCACCAGACTTGCTGTCAGTTCAGGAAACCCTCTCACACCCTATGTCGTAGCCCCACTCACTCACCAGCTGGGAGCTAGGGGACTATTCCCTGGCAGAAGTTGTTCAGCAGCGGGGTGGTTTCCCTGGTGGCTGAGGGCTTGTTTTCCTCCTCATGGTCCTGGTCAAGGGTCTCTGCTCTGCCTCTGCACCTTGTGCGTGCAGGCATTCAGTGTCACTGCCCTCTTCCCATCCTGACAGTCCTGCTGTCATGCCCCCTGGAGCACCGCTGTGATCTGTGAAAATTTAATAAAACTGATACAAATTTGGGGAAAATGTTTAAAATAAAAATCAGTATTAACTGTCAAAATTATTTGGGTTTCAGGACAAGTCATTCAAAGGTCTGTGCCTTGCCATGCAAGGGGTGGGAATGGAGAGAACCTACAGTAGGTATAGGCTTTCTGAAAACTGTTGAGAAGGCAGACCAGGGCCTAGGACAGGCCATGCAAGACTTGGGCCCAGCACAAGGGTGTGGTATAATCCACGTAGGATGGAAGTCTTGCTGGAAACAACAAAAGCATTTTCTGGCAAGTGTGAGGGGCCAACATCCTCCTCCCGTTCAGCCCTCTTCTGTGTCCATCTGGAGGAAATCACTTTCCTTAGCAGAGGATATACTGAACATTAGTGCCTGACCTTGCATGGTGCTGAGCACCGTTAATGCCATGGGCTTCAGGTGCAGAGCACCTCCCCACAAGTGCTCAGCTCCTTGCCATAGGTTTTACTGTAACAGGGTCCACGCCATCCCCCAAGCCAGTGCAGGATACATTCTCTGTTTAGGACATCCTATCAGTAAAAATGAAGACTGTTTTAACCTACCTGAAACTATAAGAATCAAATAAATCCCCTAAATCTGCTTCCTATTTCAGGGTCAACCTGCCAGGTAAAGATTTACTAGACTGTCATGGGAAAACAAGGTAGTCAAGAGACCCCCATGATCCCATCCTCAATCTCATTAACTTTCTGCTTTCCCGAGTGCCCTGGTGTCTGCGTGTTAACGAACAGCGGTAATTGGTAAATGAAATTGATTACACAACTGTCTGAATGAGGCAAATTGTCCGTTGCTAGAGATGAAAGTATAATATCCCACTCCACATAAATCAGATATAGGCCCCTTGAAAGCACTTGGGAATGGGAGAGTATTTCAGATCGGCCACAAAGTGCCGGACAAAGCACTTGGCAGAAGGAAGGGGATGGAGAAGATGACCTAATAGGTCTTTTCTATCTCCAACTTTGATGATTCTATGAATTTTAATTCCACAGCACAGTATTTAATTACCTCTAGCAAAACCTACATGGAATTTATAACAGTGTTCTATTGTACTCAAATCTTTCATGTCATCTGTTAACCATAATGATACCAATGCCCACTGAACTGTTTTTTGCAAAGATGTGGACATCCGTCTGATTCATATCTAATTTCACACAGTCATGTATCATAGGATCACCACCCAAAGAGGCCATCAGAGAGAGGTCAGAAAAAAAAACATCTGGGTCAGGCAGTGTGACACCTTCCATTTTGCAAGGCAATTCAATGTCTCATCCCCTAATCATCCTAAAATTTTAGCATACTTGGTTTAGAATTGCTGCAGAGATGGTGTTGCATCCCTTGGGAGTCCATTCCAGTGCCCCTTTACTCTGATTGTTATGGTCACTTTACTAATGTCAAGCCTTGATTTCTTCCTCCTACAATTTCAAGTGAAATTGGCTTTCTGACTATTTTCAGAAACTGTGAACTGTAACTTTCTTCATTAGAGACACCTGGACCAATATAAATGTAACTTCTTCAACTCTCTCTTTAAATGCATCCTCCAAACCTTGTGTCACTTTTGTTGCCCTTTCTGTTTCCTACAGATATCTTAGCTGTTCCCAGAACTATGAGGACAGAGCACAGGCAAAGGGGTAACATTGCCTTCCTATCTTCATATGTGATCTTTTCTCACACTGTCAGCTCATATGTCATTTATAGTCCATTACCATCCTTGGGTATCCCTCACCCTCTCTGCTTGCCATATAATGGTCCTCCCATTTTGTTTTTGTATTGTTTATTTCAGAATTGAATTTTATTGTATTGCATAAAGTCCACTGATCTAGACTGGCCCTGCTTTAGGCATCAACTCAACTAATTAGCATGCATTCAAAGTCTATACTGCCTCATTCTAGAGTTTTAGAATGTTTTAGTTCTAAGTGCTAGCTAACACATTCTAACAACACAATTTTAATTTCTGGTCTAGACAAAGTTTTTGATATAAAAGGCAAATTTCAGCACGGTTGGATTTACTGTTTCTTATGCATAAATATGAAATAATATGGATCCCAGTAAGAGTTCTTGTGCTACTCCCCTTGATATTTTTCCCAGGTGGAGTTGTTTCCATTGATGATTATTCTCTTTTCTTTAAGACCTTCCTAAGACTCTTTCTTTGGTAGAAAACCAGATGGACTCCATCCACAAAAATTCTTTCATCTACTCAGGCTGGAATTTTGAAAGAGGCCTAAGGGCATTAGTCCTCCATGATTTATAATGATTATTGAGTGCCTAACTCCTATAGGCTCCTATGAAAAAAACCAAACTGAATGACTAATTCAGCCCAGAGATGAAAATTATCCTTTCCTTTTTTCGTCATTCATCACCATAGCAGCTTAGATATCAGGCTGATAAGCATCCTGGTAGGTTAAGTTAGATCAGATCAGAGGAAGAGGGAGTGCAAGGAGATTTTGCAGTTGGACATGAAATAAAATAATTTGCATTTTACAGATTTCAGTGCTAGAGGCTAGATTCATCCCTGCTGTCAGTGACGGTAATGAATTGCAACTCCCTGCACTGAAGGAAGGCCTCTGGGCTATATACAAACAACAACATATGAAACCTCACAAAATCCCTATGGTGTAGATGTGGGAAGGCTTTTCCATGGAAAGGCTGCAGCAGAGGTCACATAGGGCATTAGTGGCAGAGCCAGGATTAGAATGCTGGAGATGGCCTACGGTGCTTATCCCTACCTTGGCAACCAAGAGTGACTGACACACACTTGGCAGGTGCTGCAGTTGCTTCCACTGGTGGTGTGGTATCTGGAAGCTGAGGAGTATATAGGTAGAGGGAAGATTTTATGATGAGATTCCCCCTTACTGTGCACGTGTAAAGGATGTGCGGGGGACAAAAGATGCTGGCTGCCAGGAGCAAAAACTTGAAGTAGGAGCTCTGGTATTCAGTATGCAGTGTGGTGATATAAGTTACAACTGGTGGGGATTGTGGAATAGCCTAAAAATCACTGAGAGAAGGGAGGATGCCTACCAGCATCTTCACCACCACCTAGTCTTTTTGCAGGAAGCATGGCATGCAGCAGATCTCCCAAGCCTAGCTAAAGCAGGCAGAGCTAGCTGAGTGTCAGTAACTGTCCCCATATTTCTCGGAGAACATTCAGTGCCCCCCAGTCCTGTCTGTCTAGTCAGGACAAATACTATTTGATTTGCTCATTTCTATGGCATTCTACTTGAAAGAGTTACTCATCATAACAGATTACAGGCAATTTTGCATCCTGGTCATGAGAAGACTCAGTTTCAGGGGAACTACACCTGTATTCAGTGGTGAGCTGGAGCCAGTTCACACGGGTTCACACGAACTGGTAGTTAAATTTAGAAGCCAGTTTAGAACCGGTTGTTAAAGAGGTGGGCAAACTCTGGCCTGTGGGCCACATCTGACCCGTGGGACCGTCCTGTCCGGCCCGCCTGGGCTCCCAGCTGGGGAGGCCCCCCTGGCCCCTCCCCTGCCTTCTCCCCTCTCGTAGAGCCTCAATGTGCTGCACCGCTGGCCCCAGCACTCTGGATCGCTCCTCAGCAGCTCGGCAGCTCCTGCTGCTTTGAGCAGCATGGTAAGGGGATGGGGCTGTGAGCTCCACCGGGCCATGCGGCGTCCATACATGCTGCCCTGAGCAGCATGGTAAGGGTTCTGGGCCGGGGCTGGGAGGAGGGGTTGGATAAGGGGCAAGGGGCAGTTGGAGGGGGCAGAGGTTCTGGGAGGGCGGTCAGGGGATGGAGCACAGGGGGGTTGGGCAAGCGTGGGAGTTCTGGGGGTCTGTCAAGGTGGTGGAGGATGGGGTCAGGGCAGTCAGGGGACAGGGAGTGGGGCAAGTTAGGTAGAGGGTGGGGTTTTGGGGGAAGTTAGGGTCGGGGGTCTCGGGCTTGTACTCACTGGGCGGCGCTTAATAACCGGTTCCCTACCCGGTCTTCGGTGGCACTTTGGCAGTGAGTCCTTCACTCGCCCCAGGTCTTCAGCAGCACTGAAGGACTGCCTGTACTCCCCCTCCATGGTTCCCTCTAGGAGTGCTCTGTCAGGTCTCGAGACTCCTGCTGTCTCTGGTAGGCACCCTTGTCCCACTTCCTTCCGAGGGGTGTTTTTAAAGACTGCACAGTCCCCACCTTACACTGTGATATCCCCAGCAAGCCAGTCTGCTTAACAGCCCATGACTGTACTTTGCTTTCTTTCCAAGGGCTATGAACAGTGTAGTGCCAGCCATTACAAATTCGAACACAGCTCTTTCTCAGAAAAAGACATCTGTTTTAAGGGGGAAAAAAACATCACAGGGAAAACATATGAAAACAGTAAAAGTTGCTATGTGCTTACTAATAAACATACCAGGAATCGCTCATCTTCCATATGAGGCCCTCCATCCTTTCCAATCCTTTTGCAAGAATCGGTACTCCATTTGGACAGAAGGTCATGTCTGTTGCTGGATCAGAAAGAAGGTCCTGAGTCAGTTCAAGCTCAGCTTTTTATACCCAAAACCCTTTCTTTGTTTGAGTCTCTGGAAAGCCTGCTTTGAAGCAGTATATGCAGCCACCCCAAGCCGTGGTGCTTCTCTGGAGTTGTTTACAATCCCTAGGGTAATCATTCCCCCACACTGTTTTTAGTTTGTGGAGGAGCTGAGGCAGCCCTCCACCCTGGGATAGAACACAATCACACTGAAAACATTCTTACATTTAATACGATGGTCCCCGAAGACACTGCCTGGGGTTGCAATATCTGTCACAAAGACAACATGAAATACCCAAAATGCTGACCCAAAACAGAAAGCTGAAGGCTATTCCTGTCATAACCTGGTCCAGTCCCACTCTCTGGGTCTTTCCTGACGGGATTCAAACTTTGCATCCACTGGGCTGCTGAACTCCCTGGATCTGGGTAGCGACAGATCACTGTTCCGAGCTTTGAGTCTCTGAGGCACACTCCCTGGTGCAGACCCCTTTCTGACACCTTTCTTAGTAGCGGGATCTTGCAGGATAGACCTTCAGATCCTGCAACCAGTGCCATAGCCTTCAGTGCTTAGACCAATTCCTTCCAACTCCACCTGACTAGGTAAGTTCTGGTTTCCTGGTTATAACCTGCAGAAACCACATGGCAGATAAAGTAAGGAACACACAGTCTAGCAAAGGCATTTCACACACACACACACTCTCTCTCTCTCTCTCTCTCTCTCACTCCTGCACTGCACACAGAGTGCTATAAATCTATGGTGAACAACTAACTCACAAGCATAATTCCCTCTTTCAGGGCCCTCTCCACTCCTGAGAGTTCCCAGGTTTTGTCAGTGTCCTTTGGGGGACCAAGCCTTTCCAGGCCATCCCCTCCTCCTGCTGAGTCTGCTCATTCTGGAGATGATCTGGCTTCCCTTGCTAGAGTGCATGTCATTTTTAAGACAGTTTGATGCCATTTCTTGCTTCTCTTCTTTCACTGGGATTTTTCATTGTCCACTTTCACCTCCACCCTGTGGACTGCTGGGCACAGAGGGTCTTTAACAGTTAATGGTTCTGCCGGTAGCCCTCACCCCATCCCACTAGAGTCGAGTCAACGTTGATGACTCCTGATGCCCCGTCACACCTTTCCAGACACAGTACTTTGCTAGGTTCCAGTTTCCTGCTACCAAATTAATAATCTAATTCATAGCGATTGTTGCAAGTACAATGTTCATTAATCCAAATGGAATTTAAAATTGGACCCAGACGTATTCCCCAAATGGTCACAATTCCTATGGCAGCACCATTTTAAAACAATAGGCCAAATTAATCTCAATATAACTCCACTGACATAGTTTATGTAACTCTACTTGATATCCAACAACGAATGTACAAAGCTCTTTCAGCTCCAGGCAGGAGGGCATATAAAGGTGCAGCAAGTGAGCTATACAGACAGTGCTGAGGATCTACAGAAAATCTAAGCAACTGAGCTCCCAACCAAGCTTGATCAGCACTTTTTGCGGTCTTGGATGATTTGTCATTACATATACAGAGCAATTATACTGCAGCACAGAAACATTTGGAGGAATTTATTGCTTCATTTCAAAGGCTTTCACAATGCAAAACCCTGGAAAATTATTGAAGTTTATACTGCAGATATTTGTCATTCAGTGTTGGAAGCTTTCCCAGCTTTTGAAATCAATACAACTGCCCTTATGAAACTAGCACTTTTTGGGGCTGGATCAGATCAGGAGGTGTAGGTGAAATGTCACAAAAGAGATGTAAAAACGTTAGGAGACTGATTTCTAGTAGCTAATGGGCATTTTAGGGAACAAACATTTCAGTCCCTCAGACTCTAGAGTCTATACCTATGCTCACCAGCCATACTTAGTTACTTTCATTTCTACTGCTGAGCAATATTTATGTCAGCTAGGGGGCACCAGTTAGTCACAGAAAGATGGGCATATTAGAAGGAGACATGAAATTACAAACTACTATAGCACCACTGTACTGGGAAGAAAGATTCCAGTGACAGAGAGGGCAGACCTATCTCTAAAGCAGTTCTTCCTCCTCACCAAGATTTGACTCATGCTCAAGCCCACACTCCTGCAGCCATATCACCATGGGCTGTGATTCCATTAGCTGTCACAAGCTAAGCAGCAATGTAAAAGGAATATCCAGGAGAGGATGGTGGCAACTCAGTACATGATGCTCTTTTCCAAGTCATTCTATTCACGGTGCTAAGGAGCTCTGTGCTGCTAGAGGTGATATCTTTCAGTTAGCCCAAAAACAACAACATCAGGTTTTCTCACCACTTGTGGTCATTAAATATCTCATGGCCATTTTTATAACACTAGGGGCCTTCAATTTAGTTAATTACAGTCTGCCTTCCCATATTATCCCTGCAGTAGGGGGTTTTCTTTGTTTACTCTCCTAAACTGTTGACATAGTCATTTTATGTACTGTTAAAACAGCTGCTCAGGGGCAGATGCATTTGGGTTGTCATCGGTGAGTCCAATATATAGTTTGTATTTACAGCTGGGCAAATACTGCAGGGCCCTTTTCATTAATTTTCCATTAACATTAGTATGAGTGATTTATGTTCTCAAAAGAATGTTTGTGGAAAGAAAAAAAATCTTAAAAAATCTTAAAAATAGTTGTGCAAATATATGTCAGGTGAATGTTCACACACATTTCCTCCTTGAAATTTATTTAATTTCCCTCCTCCTGTTTGTAAAAGTTTTAGTCATCAAGTCTGGAAGCAGAATCAATACCACATGACTTAGCAAATCTATCACACACCACAAAAAATAAACAGCAAACACTCAAAAACATGGTCTCACTGAATTGTTTGTAGAGAAGCCAGGGGCTGAAAAATGTGCAGATAGACTCACAATGTTCATCAAACGATTAGAAGCAAAAAAAAGACATTCATAAAAATGTCTGTTTGCATATGTCATGAAAAAGCTACACTTGTCAAAAATGGTTGGCTTCACAGTTTACCCAATGTTTTTTGTATAAAGACTTATTCTGTTTGTAAGGCTTTTCGGAATCCTTGGGGATAAAAGGCACTATATAAATGTAAGATGAAGATTGATTTTCTTTTAGTGAAATCTTAAGATTTTTTTTCCAAATGAGCTGCAGGGTTCCAAATATGGTATTTTCAACATTTCTTCCTTATACAAAGACTCATTTTATTACCATATTAGTGTCACATAAAGATCACAGCATTTTTCCTCACCATTGTGTTTGCTTTCTGGAACCTTGCCACGGAGAACTGGATGGATTTGTCATTGCTTTGACTTTGACCTTGGTACCGAAAGCCATCACTACTGCTCACATCCTCAGTCCTACCAATTAATCAATTAAATCACCATCCAGCAGGCTACTTGACTAGTTTTACCCTGCAGACAGATCTGAGTCTTTACAGTTACTGCGCCTTTTAGAGTTCTGATAAATAGTCATAAAATTCACCTGATCTGGGCTTTATGTTGCAAACTTGAAATTCAGACCCTGTTTGCTGTGGGCAAATTTAATGTTTCCCTAAATTCTGTTAAGTGTTGAACGAATGTGGGTGGATGTTCATGATTCTACCGTGACAATGATAGTTTTGCAGGAGTTTGCTGTGAAGCTAGATGAAGCTCTGTACTTTTAAATATCTTTTCGCTTTTGAGACTTAGGATCATTTGAACTTGAAACTTTAATTGAAAGTGAGCCAAGGGTGTAAAACTACACACATGGAAATTAGAAACAGGCCAGAACCAACACCTGAAATCCAAATAGCACTAAGCATTTGAATAGGTTCAGAATCCATCCCCCGATCCAAATTTTGCAAATGAACCCCATCTTCATAAAAGTCTAAAACAAAACTCTGAATCTAAATGCCCCTTGATACAGATCTGGATATGAATTCTGCAGCATAAGTCCATCTCTAAGAGCTCATCTGAACATACTTTTTGTACTACTGTAACTATACTGGTTTGAAACTGGAATAGTTAAAAGAGTACAACCTCTCATGTGGGGCACAACCCTTCAGTTATATCTGTATGAACACGCTTATAGTGGTATAGTTTATTCCCATAGATTTAATGATTGCAATACAAAATATCTTTATACTGGTACAAATGCATCCACACTGGGTGTTATATTGATTTAACTATTTGGGTAGAAAATCATAACCCCATACTGAAATAATTATACCAGTACAACAACAGTGTGCAGACTAGCCCAACTGAAACTGAAGAAAATGTTCATGTGTACTCTTGTAAAGTAAAACCATCTGTACACAGTTATGGTTAAAAACATACACAACAATGCTCTTCATGACAATAAAAGCACCATAATTATTATTGCAGTACAGCCTCAGGGACCAAGTCAGGATCAACGCCCTTTGAACAAAGCGCTGCATGAACATAAAGTAGCAGACAATCCCTGCCCAAAGAGTTTTTAATCTCATTTGAGATAAGAAGTCACAATGAATATGGCAAACTAAAGGAGGGGAGGAAGGGTGATGGTAACAAAATCGGATCATGTTGTTACTTAGGCAGCTATTATATAACTTGATGGTTCCTGAAGAAACCAAATAGTTTTTTCAAATCTCTAAAATCGGCTTCCAATGTGAGATCAGAATCCCACTCTCTATTCTAGCCCCTGACCAGCTGCAGCAACACAAATTCAAAGAAAGATGGATCCCAGACTGCCATTGACCAGGAGACGTCCCACCAAAGGGAGTCTTTCCATTGTCCTGTCTGGGTTCCTTACTGTCAAACACCATGACTGACAGAAGAGAGAGGCGAGGAGTAAGGAGACTCAATACACCCTGCTTCAGAAGCACCCCACAACAACTTCCCTGAAACTTTAACCAGCCAGCAACGGCTGTCTTCCTAGTCTTTTCTTTCTACTAGTTCCAATCAAAGTTGTTTCTGATTTAAATGTGGTGAATGTAATAAGCTCCTTCACAAAATGTCAGTGGTCACGTTCACCCCCTAATACAAAAATGTATTTTTTTAGTTGATTTAAAAGCACAATAGTAAACCACAAGATGAAACCAAACATCAGCATCCATTGAAAAACCAAAGTATGCCACTGGGAGAGGAGTGCTGGAAAAACCCTTTAGTTTCCAAAGAGCTCCTACAGGCACACTCCAGCTTCTGATTGCATTCTGTCGGGCCACATTTCAGCAATCAGTACTGTGTTTAGTAAGTGCATCTCCTGTATTTACAATCTGTGTGCACTCATATACTGCATAATCCAGCCAATAGGAGACTGGACTAGTACCCGGAAAACCTGGACTCTGAGCCTGACTGCCACTTAGCTGCTATGTGTTGTTGGGCAAATCACTTACACCAGGGTTTCTCAAACAGAGGTCACCGCTTGTGTAGGGAAAATGCCTGGCAGCCAGGCCGGTGCGTTTACCTGCCCCATCTGCAGGTCTGGCTGATCGTGGCTCTCAATGGCCGCGGATTGCTGCTCCAGGCCAGTGGGAGCTGCTGGAAGAGGCGCGGGCTGAGTGACGTACTGGCCACCGCTTCCAGCAGCTCCCATTGGCCCGGAGCAGCAATCTGCAGCTAGTGGGAGCTGCAATCGGCCAGACCTGCGGATGGGGCAGGTAAACACACAGGCCCAGCCCACCGAGGGCTTTCCCTACACAAGCAACTACCCCTGTTTGAGAAACCCTGACTTACACTCACTATTCAGGCTCCCCAACACAAATGGGATCACCAAATGCCACTGAAAGCATAATAGGCTGACACAAATAACCTGTCTGTTATTACTAGTGATTATACTGCAGCCAGAATGGAAAGAATCCAACTTGATGGTAAAAGTGAAAGTCTGGCTCCAGCGAAGTCAACGGTAAAGCTGCCATTGATTTCAACAGGACTAAGCTTTCAGTCTCATTGCTGACAGTTAAAAAACCCTCATGTTTTGTTATAAACAGATTTGATTTTAAAATGATTGAACATAAGACTGTCCATAATGGGTCAGAATAATGGTCCATCTAGCCCAGTATCTTGTCTTAAGACAGTGGAATAATGCCAGATACTTCAAAGGGAATGAAGAGAACAGGGCAATAATCAAGGGATCCACCTTCTGTCTGGCACTCAGAGGCCTAAAGACACCAAGAGCATGGGGTTGAATCTCTGACCATCTTGGCTAATAGCCACTGATGGACCTATCCTGCTTGAATTTATTTTTTAAAATCCAGTTATAGTTTTGGCCTTCACAGCATCCCCTGGAAACAAGTTCCACAGGTTGCCTGTGCATTGTGTGAAGAAATACTTCCTCTTGTTTTAAACCTGCTGCCTATCAATTTCATTGGCTGACCCCTAGTTCTTGTGTTATGTGAAGGGGTACATAACACTTCCTTATTCACTTTCTCCACAGCATTCATGATTTTAAAGACCTTTATCACATTCCCCTTTAGTAATCTCTTTTCCAAGTTGAATAGCCCCAGTTTTTTTCCTTTCACCTCATGTGGAAGCTTTTCCTTATCCTTAATCATTGATTTTGCCTTCTCGGTACCTTTTCCATTTCTAATATATCTTTTCTGAGATGGGGGAATCAGAACTGCACAATGTATTCCATGTGTGGGCATACAATGGATTTATATAGTGGCATTATGATATTTTCTCTCTTATTATCTAGCTCTTTCCTAACAGTTCCTAATACTGTATTCTGTTACCATTTCCAACTGCCACTGCACATCAAGCATATGTTTACAGAGAACTATCTGCAATGACTCCAAGATCTCTTTCTTGAGTGGTAACAGCTAATTTAGACCCACATTATTTTGTATGTATAGTTAGGATTATGTTTTCCAATGTGCATTACTTTGTATTTATCAATATTGAATTTCATCTGCATGTTGTCATCCAATTTGATGAGATCCTTGTAACTCTTCACAGTCTGCTTTGGACTTAACTATCTTGAGTAGTTTTGTGTCATCTGCAAACTTTGCCACCACACTGTTCACTCCCTTTTCTAGATCAGTTATGAAAATGTTGAACAGCACCAGTCCCAGAACTGGTCTCTGGGAGATCAGATCTCTGGAAGACCCTGCTATTTACTCCATTCTGAAAACTGATCATTTATTCCTACCATTTGTTTCTTGCCTTTTAATCAGTTACTGATCCATGACAGAACCTTCCCTTTCATCCCATGATAGCTTAATTTGCTTAAGAGCCTTTAGTGAGGGACCTTGTCAAAGGCTTTCTGAAAGTCCAAGTACACTATATCCACTGGATCATCCTTGTTCACATTTTTGTTGATCCCCTCAAAGAATTCTAATGCATTTGTGATGAATGATTGCCCTTTACAAAAGCCATGTTGACTCTTCCCCAGCAAATCATTTTCATCTCTGTGTCTGATAATTCTGTTCCTTACCATGATTTTAACTAATATACCCGGTTCTGAAGTAAGGCCAGTAATTGCTAGGATCGCCTCTGGAGCCTTTTAAAAAAATTGGCATCACATTAGTTATCCTCCAGTCATCTGCTACAAAGGCTGATTTAAGTGGTAGGTTACAAACTACAGTTTGGAAGATAATAAACAGAGAACTACACAATGAAGCATATTTATAATCACTTTTTGGAGCAGAACTGCACTTTAAGGTGTTAACTTTGTCCCTTCAAACCCTTACTGAATTGAAACCAGGCTCTCTGAAAGATCACCACCCTCTTTTTATCACAGCTGGAATCAGTGGAAGTGCCTGAGTGGGAGATCTCTGCATATAAGAGAGAGGGAGCTGCTGGCAAGAGTACTGTCCATTAAAGCTCCTCAGCTGTGGAATATGCTTTCCCCCCTTGGTCTGGATTTGTTAACAGACATCTTTCCTCTACACAAGTTGAGGAACGGGGAGTGCAGTGTGGCTTGGAGGGGTTGCTATGGGATCTCTTTTATTAAATGATTTTTAGGGATCTCAAGTAAGCATCTTGCCTTTGTTATGACACTAAGGGGCCTTAAAGCTGACCTAACGGGGTAGCTAGGATTCCTCTTGTGTAAGGGAATCCACAGGTACTGTAAAGTCAGCATACCCATCTCCTCTCCCAGCCCCCCACCAAGACCCACTCCATAGATGGTACCATCTAGAATATAGTGCTTATGGGATTTATGTTGGGCAGTGAGGGGCTTGAGAAGAGTGCACTGTGCTCTAGTCCTAGCTGGTGAAATAATCCCAAGGGGGCTGTTACTGCTAGAGTAAGTTGCAGGCTGCTGCCTCTTACACGGGTGGCCGAGAACTCTGGGGATTGGAGGAGGGCAGAGGTGGAGTCACACATGTAAGTGAAAGGAGAATTCTCTCATTGATCTTGCTCTTAATTAATCCTGTCTTATATTTAGTTAAAAGGATTTGAATGGTTCTTGTTTCCATTTAAATAAACTACGTTTTGTATTTAACGCCAGTTACTGAAATGTATTTGGTTTTGCTATCTTGCTCTCCATTGCCTATGCATCAAATGACCAAGGGACATGTCTGATTATGAAATCTTTTTCTTGTTTTTTACATCTCCTGTCATTAAAGCTGTATAAAAAGGCAACCACAGAAACTCATCACTATCCTTGACTGGAACATGCAATAGCTAAAAAGAAGCTATATGAGTCAGAAGAAATTAAAACATAAAATGCAGAAAAATGTCCATCGGGCAACTAAACATACTAGTACTAGCAAAAACTTATTCATCCATTCTGAAAATATAGCTTCAAATATTTTTGTTTTATTAATTTATAGGATAGCTATGATTAGAAGCCTATTACGTAAGTAAAGGTCCTACTCCTCGTACAAATTTTCCTGTAGAAGGTATTCAGATTGGGTAGAAAGAAAATAAATTATCTCCTCCCCAAAACAAGAGAAAAAATAATTAAAACTAACATCCAAACTAGAAAGGATAATAAAACAAAGAAAATTAGAGCAAGTAAATATGCCTTACATGGTACCGCACAAGAGCTCAGCAACACAGAGATCTCGGGAGGCATGAAATTGGAAGATGAAAAGAACTTGTGATGTGGGAGGGTGACAAGATTAGTTTTCCTTTAGGCCTCCTATGGAGACTGTATTTTTATTCTGAACACCTGTTTATAAAGAATGGATAAAAGAATTGTCATGCTAAGTCTGAAGACAGGAATGTTGAGGGGAGATGTAGTACTGATATATATAGTGCTCAGATGAGGAAGGAAAAAGTAGAGGAAACTCCTGCATTGAGACAGTATTGTCTCAGAATATAGGTCTAAGCCATAGAACTCAGCACAGGAGTACATGGACAAAGAAGTATCTGTGGTTCTTTGAGGTGTTTAGTCCACGTGGATCCCACTCCCAATATGCATACACATCATGTACACAAGGTAAGAATCTTTTCACCAGCATGTACATTGGGGCCATGCCTGTGCCATGCATGTCCTCATGCCCCCACCTGATATAACATAGGGCAGAGCAGCCCAGATCACCTCTCAGTTTCCTCACTCATTCATAATCCCAGCAGAGATGGGCTCTGAAGGAGTGGGGATGGAATTGGACCATGGGATTCATATAGACAAAACCCATGGAAAAACCATCATTATTATATAGTAATTTTGTCCATGTGGATCTCACTTGTGGTGGCTAGTTAGCAACTCCCAAACTAACAGGACAAGGGTCTGAGGAGGTCTAGCTACAGCTAGCTAAATAAGGATTACAGAATTGTTCTCCTGATTTTGGCATCTGATCTAGTAGCCAAATCTAGGTTGCGATATTTGGTAAAGGTATGGGCTGAACTGCAATGCAGGAGCAGGCATGCAGAAGAGATTGTCTGGCCTTTAAGTGAGTGGACTCTGATGTCTGAATTAAGGGGATTATCTGCTAATTGGTAATATATTATAATGCACTGAGTGATCCACTCATGTAATATCTGGGAAAAGACAGCCCAACCTTCCAAATCCTTTCCTCCAAACAAACAGGGTGTTTTGTCCAGTATAAATAGTAAGAGGGCTCTGAAAATATCTTAAGTATGAAACACGGATATCTCTACACCAGAGAGTTTGGTGGAAAAGGGCTGGCATATGGAGAGACAGTCAGGAATGTGGATCTTGAGGGAGACTCACCAAATGTGTCTATCAATTAGTGGAATGAGTCCATCACATGATAGGCATGGCTTGAAGTCAAAGAGGCTAGGTTTGGCCATTAGGTGGAGGGTACCTTGGCACTGAGTAGTCTGAAGAAATGAAAGGCAAAATAAATAGAGAGCTGCCAACAAGGCAGAAGATCGTCCCTCTGATAAACTAACTAAACTAAAATGTACACATATTTGCAACTGGATTCAATGAAAGGCACTATGGAGTGGACTTCACCAGGTTCCATCCTGCTGCCATGGATGGTAAGAGGTAGATAAGAGGTGTGTGGGGCTGCTCTTTCCTATATGCCCTTGCGTAGGTGATGTGAGGACCTGCAAGGTTCTGGTGAATCCCAACAGACAATGCTGGTCAAAAGACTCCACTCTCACCTGCATGAAGGGCATGAAAACCACATGGACAAAGACTCGAAGAAGAATCATAAGGAATGCAGACACCTGATGAGCCCTGAGCGGGGAGGACAGGGCTGAGAGAACTTGACAAGTTTGGAATGAACACTACAATACTGGGCTAATCAGACTCTCAAATTAATCATTTGTTGGGGTCTGATCCAATGGCCTTTGAACTCAATGAAAGGCTTCCCAGTGATTTCAGTGAACACTGGATCAGCTTTACTGAACTCAATGGATTACACTGATTTACACAAGCTAAGGATTTGATCCAGAATGTAGGTCTGAGAATTCACCTAATATATTTATTTATTATTGTTATTGTAGCTCCCGTTCACCACCTGCCATTTCGAGGACCTCTGAGAAGCAGCTCTTACAGTCGCCATCCCAGAGCTCACAGAAAACTCACAAAGTAAAATATTTGCCTATCAACACTGAATAGGAAGTCAATCCAGAGGCTCCTGAAAGGAGATGGGTCCCAAAGATCTTCCTACCTGGGAGCCCAAAACCTCTGCTGCCCTTGGGCCTAGTGTCAGCGAAAAGGAGGAGTTACAAATCCTGAATACTGACTGACATGTTAGGGCAACCAACTGCAAGCTCAGGAGAGCTTGCATCTGACTGGGTCTACCCTGACATGTGCACTGAATCGAGACAGGCTTTGTTTTGGGGGAAAGATGACTGCAAGGACCTGTCTTCCAACAGCAGGAGGAGAGACAGCTGCGCTCCGAGGGAAGGAGAGAAGGCACAAAAAGAACTCAGAGCCCATTGATCCTAAGGGGACCCCCAGAAGAGCCAAGAAATGAGTGGATTCTACCACATTTGGGACCAGGTGTGCTCTACTACATTATTGTTGTGGTTGTTCCTAGGGGCTCCTTTCAGGGGCTAGTACTGCATCATGTTTGGTATGTGAGGTGTGGAGAGCTCTCTAGTCATCATGTCCTGAACAAGAAGCCTTTTTTTTAATTGTTACTAAAAATAAGACACCTGAACACAGAATGTGATAAGTAGCTTTTCAGGTGTGAACCCTATGATGTCAGTTGCAAATGGTGTCAATTACAAAATCTATATAAGAAAATATACAAGGTGTTGTAAATAAACTTTATGAAATAAAATTTCAGGGTGAAATAAAAGTAATGCTATTCAGTCTAATAAAAATAATAAGCGCTACTGAGAAAGTATGTTCATAACCGAGACTGCTATCATGTTGTTACTTGTTGGAGTTAGCATCTCATTTGCTGGGAAAACAGACGTGTCTCTCATTTTATTTAAACACATGTAAAGCAAGATTTGCCATTAGAGCTTTCACACTCCGTAATTATGAGATTAACACTTCAGTGACTCTCAGTCGGCATATAGCTTAAATTGTTGAGTCTCAAAACATACCAGTTTCATATGGCAGCTGTGCATTTTCTGGCTTGAGCTAGCCACTCTGTAGGGAAAGAGCAGGGAATGAATTAAGTGCAGATTGATAAAACACTTGGTTAGTATTGCAATGTTATTGTTCCCCCCAAAAGAAGCAAGATTTGACACAGAAATTAAGATTACAATTGGCATAGACACTTATGGACAAACTCATGAATAGTATACAAAGATATAACTCCGCTGACCTCAACACCAGCTTGACTTCAATGAGATCTTCCCACATATACCTTGGTGACTTGGTTCACAGTGACTTGTTGACACATCCTCATATTTCAGCGTTGCCAAAAACCAAAGAGATTTCATTTCCTCCCACATACCCTTGATATAAACAGTCACATACAGATGGAAACAACTGTTTTTACATAGCTGCTTTACTTAAATAGAAAAAGCACAGCCTTCCACTTACTCTTTTTTCAGATCTATAGTACAATATCCAGCAAAACAAGGAGTATAGATTTAGCAGTGGATAGATATAGTGATTGGAACTACATTGTATAATGGTATTTTGCATCAATTTTGAAAGGTTGAAGGAGTTTGTTCCAGATACTTATCCAAATATTTAGTTATTTAAATGGTTTCCACAGTAATTGGCAAAAAAAGAAATTCCCAGTGTCTTATGGAGCTGGCATGATAGGCCTGCCACTAATTTATAAAAATAAATCATAATTTAGATGTAATTTTGCAGTTTCTGTAGGGAGTTAATATCCAGCTGGGAAATGTTTACAATGCTTTAATTTACTTTTTTCATAGCGTGGTGACACAATTTATTTTCAGAGTTAACCAAAACTCCAAGACAATAGCAGCATTATGACTGGTTAACACAAGCCAACACTTTGGTTCATCATGGTTTCCAAAGCGAATAATAGCTTTTGGTTAATGATACAACATAGAACCATTCAGATTAGAGATAGAAAAGGCCTGTTAGGTTAGTCAGTTTAACAGACTACCAAAGCAAGGTTATTCTCTACAATTAATTTCCCCAGGCCCTCTGGGCTCCTTCACCAAAGCAGACAGCATGCTTAAATCTCATCCTTTAAGGTTTAAACCAATCTCTCACTGTTAGAGACCTAGTATGAAGGGCAGATTATTCCCCAGCTGCGTTCTTACACCTTCGTCTGAAGAATCTGGTAATGGCCACTGCCAGAGGGAGGACACTCGTCTAGATCTTGAATACTGGACAGGACTTTGAGTCCTTTTTCTCAGATTAAAAAAAAAGTCTTGAGGATTTCAAATAAAACATTCACCTCTAGGTTGAAAACAAACATGGAAAGATTTAGTATAAAAGGAGAATTTTTCATAAAGACATGATGAGTGAGTGAAAAGAGGAGTTTATAGTAAGTCACCTTGCAAACTTAATTGTAGCATCGCTACAGTCAGTGCTATAATTAATGTACTTATTGCTCAAAGTGGGTGAGGCTAATGAAATACCTTCTACCCTGAACTGATTACCTGCTTCTGGCAACACTCGGCTTTTGACTTATAAAAAAACAGATTACTCATTATTTATCACAGTTCAAGGAATATGTCAGCAGTCACTATGAAAATTAATGAACTGAAGGGCTTCAGGTAAAGTTGGTTCGGAAGTGAGTGTTTTTCCCCCCACAGAAAATGTAGACAAAAATGATTTTTTTTTCTATTTTCATCTGTTTTCCCAATGGAAAATTTGGACTTTTACCAAAAAAAATCCCCCAAACCTCTACATTTTCAACTGAAAACAGCCAACAATATTTCAGCAGGAAAAAAAAAAACCTAAAAAAAATTCATCCCCAAAATGATTTTTTTCACATCATGATACCAAAAAAACCTTTAGTTTTCATTCAAGATTGTTGGTTTTGTTTTTTTGTCTTTAAAAAAAATTGACAAGGAAAATAGAAACTCTCTGTTACAAAAATGTCTTACATCAAAAACCCAATTTTCCACGGAGAAAGAGTTTTGATGGCAAATTGTTGACTGGCGCTAGTTTTTGTAATGGGCAAACTTTCCAAATAGGTCTGCCTTCCAGGTTATATGGTACTTTTAATAGACAGCTCCTTCCCTATTTATGATTTCTTTGTGTCACGAGTAGAAATAATCAAGGAGGGAATACTCCCTCTTTATATATCATTGAACTTTTGCACCTTGTTCAACTTTGGAAACCTATCTATATTCCATTTTATTTTCCCCCTACTTTTTAAAAAAAGTGCCTGAAAGAAATGTAACAATAGTTAGGTCGCTGGTGTAGTGATAAAACTACCTATCATGATGACCAATACCGTTTCACTGTTCCCGTGTACTTCCCTGTCTGTTTGTCTGTATCCACCTGTTGTCTCTTGTCTTATTCTTAAGTTGTGAGCTTGCTGGGACATGGACTGTCTTTCTGTCCTGTGTTTGTCCTGTGCCAGCATGATGGGTTTGTGCTTCATTACTAGGACTCCTTGGAACTGCCATATGCACTATTATGACTTACCTTGCAATAAAGTGGAGGCTTCTAATGATTCCATGATTTAAGTCTCGTTGATAACACTGCAAAAAGCCACCATAAGAAATGTATTAAAATTACATCTAGTCAAAGGATTTTCAAATTTTGAAATTCCAATGGCAAAACTTAGGAAAATTTTGATAAAATTGTGATTTCCCCACTTCTTTCTCAGTGAAGTACAGAGCTGGTTGAAATTCTTCAAATTTCAAAAACAAAGGAGGACATTTTCTGAGAAAACATTTGGAAAATTATTTGTTTTTAAAAATCATCTCTCATAAAAATGTAATTAACACATGCCACAAGTGCATTCTGAGGACAAGGAAAAAAAGATCTGCATTCATTTATCTAAGAAAGCACCAATAGCCTGACTAATCTGCACACTGGAGTGGTTTATCACCATTAGAATAAAGTGTGTTAATTTAAAATTCCTCTATCTTTGCTTAAAAAAACAACAACAAAAACCTCGGTGGGGAGGGGTGAAGGTTTGCGACATCTGTTTCCACTCCAAAAAGGTTGAGAGAAAATAGTGGGGAAATAAAGGAGCAGAAACATCTTTTTTCTATTTTATATTTATTGATTATTAATGTTTTCTACCTCTCCCTTATCAAGGTTACCTTGACTACACGGACGTCTTCTCCCTCTTCCTGACCCTCAAAAGCCCATGTGCCATTTCAACAGCAGGTTTTAGCTTCCAAAAATTTAACAATGGACCCTCCCCCCCGCCCCCATCCCACGTTTTCTGCCTCAGTTAGTGATAAATGCAAACTTCTCTTGGTGAAATATGTTTCTCCCTGCAGCCAAATCCATCAGTCCTCGCACTTCATCCACCACCACAAAAATATAAAATAAAAAAAATCCATTAATCGAACATTCTTCCTCCATTCCCCCACAAAAAGCCATTAATTCCATTCATACACTGTCCCAAAACATCCATCAGCTTCACATTCTCCCTGCTCCCAACATCCATCAATCCTCCTGTCACAGTTCAGGGCAACTGCACCTGTATTTTTCCTCTAGGCTCCCGGCTGTATTCCCCTCCCCCATTCAAGGTTCCTGGCTCCTCAACCGTCACCTCTCAGGTGGTGTACATGGAGTAGCTCACAGCTAAGAGTGCCAAACTCAAGTCAGACTGGTGCTATATTCTATCATTAGATTTCACCAAGCCAGTAACAAATTGTACTCTTGCATCACTGAATTAGTTTTACCATGGAGCCACCGACAGTCCCCTTTAGAATCTCCAGTCCCTATTTTACCACCCAGACAGACTGGATTTTATGATGAAACATTATTAAAATGAAAATTCACCACACATTTAGGTTACTTCCAGCCCCAGATGGCCAGTCACTTACCCCAGGTCAAGATATACTCCAGATCTCATCAAAGCCATAAGAACATAAGAACAGCCATACTGGGTCACACCAAAGGTACATCTAGCCCAGTATCCTGTCTTCCAACAGTGGCCAATGCCAGATGCTTCAGAGGGAATGAACAGAACAGGTAATCATCAAGTGACAATGCGGTAGCCAATCCTTTAGTAATCCAAAACTAAATGTTTATTAATTAGGAAAAAACAGTAAGAGTTATAGCAAGGTTAAAGTGGATAAAATACTTCACAGGTGAATTAGAGTTTGTATTTTCAAAATAAAAGCAGAGGTGTAGCAATCTGTCAATTTCATAGAGTCATTTAATGAATTCTCTCAGGGCTTCCAAAAATTGACTTTTTGGGGACTTCTCACTGTCATCTAGAATCTCTCTGTTGGAGTTCAGATGGATTAGAGGTAAGAATCACTCCCAAGTCTTTCCTTTTATGATTGAAACAGGCTATCAAACTGAAAGGCATCTTCACCACGTGGGCTTAATTAAGCACAGGATACAGACATGAATAAGCACATTGCAACAACAGGCTAATTTAGTTACACTAGAACACATCAAACAGGATACACATACAATGTAAATAGCATTCAGCAGGTTACAGACAAACGTAGGCAATACCAATAACATTTAACAGACAAGTGAATTGGGACACTTAACACCACATTGAGGTTGTGACCAGATCTCAGCTAGCTGCTAGCGCCACTCTTCCCACCTCCGCCATTCTAGATTCCAGGCTCCTCAGCTGTTGCCTCTCTTTGGTGGAGATCCTCATTTCTCTCTATTCTGACTGAAGTATTTCCAGGCTGAACAGTTCCCTGCCTACAATCTAAGTTTCCCACCAAAAGACAGTCTGCCTAAGCTGGCCTGCTTCACTTAATAACATAAGAACATAAGAACACTTCTCTCCTTAGAGAGGGTACACAGTGTAAATACCACGGATAAGTTACCACACGGTTTCTGTGTAAGCAAGCACATTTATTCTTAAAGTACCGGCATTACAGAGAAAACATATTTACAACAATAAAAGAAGTTACACATATGCTAATAAGCTTACCAGGCATCATCCCAACTCCAGGAAGGTGCTGGTTGGCGATAGTCATTCAAACTCCACACAGGGTTTTTCCCTGTGGTCACAATTTCATCGCCATTTCAGCTCAAAAAAGCATTCCAATCTTAAAGGCCTCAGGATCCCAGCCCTTCCAACTCTTCCCAAAGGATTGGGCCCCACTCTTGAACCAGAAGTTCTGTCTATTTGCTGGATCAGAAAGAAGGTCCTGAATCAGTTTTAATTCAGGCTTTTTAACTAAAAGTCAGTTGTTTGTCTGTTGGTCCCTGGAGAATCCAGTTTGAACCAACATATTTGAGCCTCTCACCAAATGGTGGTAGCTCCCTGGGGGTGTTACAATCGGAGTGAATTTGCCTAACCTCCATTCTTTTTAGTTCCGGGAGGGCTGTGGTCACCCTTCCCCATGGAATTACATGCGGCCCCATAAGACATATTTGCATTCTTAATACAATGAACTCCTAAAAAACTTAAACTTAATTCAGTAATGTTCAACATAATTCAATAAGCTTTATGTAAGATATTGTAGGACGCTGTCATTTCTGTCACACTTCCTAGTCCCAGCCTTTGGCTCAGCTTCTCTCAATTCATCATGCTTCTTCTTCCTTAGTACCTCATAGCAGAACCTCTAAATGGGGTTCTTACCTGGCAGCTCTTCCTTTCAGCAGCACCAGTAGTGACAGGTGGGCTGTTTTGTTCTGGTAACAGCACATGATGAGAGGTCAGTTTTCCTGCAATCTTAGGCTGAGGGGTAGTTGTCTGGGTTGGGAGTGGGTCTCCTGTGATGATGGGCTGCCACTTCGTTCACTTCTGTGTCTTGGACAGAAGACAAAATCCTGCTCCCCCCTGGGCTTCCTTCACATGGACATAAGCCCTTCCCAACTACTTCACACCATCCATTTTCCATGTGACATCCATCTGCAAACTGGCCAGTATTTTTATGGTTAACACAGTCCAATAGTTTCATATATTTATAATGATTCTCTTCCTTTTCTCTCAGAAAATATGCTCATGTCTCACTAGTCCAATCACATGCACTGCTAACATAATTCCATTTTTAAGTATCTAATTAGGTACAAATTTACAGAGCCATATTACATGTGGATGCAAAAAAAAATCCCATAAAATTGATTATAGTGTTTATAATGGGTTTGCAAAAGAACTTTGTGTCACATTACTCACCACCCTGATTTTTACAGTGTGAAATATACAGTCATTCTTTGTTCCATTACTCATTCTCGTATCTACAATGAGACGAAGCTGAATACAAGTTGAATGTTCACAATAAAATGCCAGTCTAAAGAAAGGAAGAAGAGTCCCACCAAGTCAGTGGGACATTCACAGGATTGAGAGAGTGGAAGCAATGCAGATGATGAAACAGAAAGTGAAGTAACATCTCATGTAGAGATTTTTACTCTACTCCTGGTCCTTAAAACCAGCTTTAGTGTCGAAACTGCCTTAACTTAGTATCTTTTCTTCTAGGCTTTTCCTAGTTTTTTCATTAGTACTTCTGTAGATGTTCACACTCACTGGCGTGAATCCTCCCATTTGTTTTATCATAATCATATTGGCATAGGATTCTGCTTTGTGCAATTTGCTGATGTCCCTTCTCTCTGCCTTATGGCTTTGATCTTCAGCTACATCAGAGTGCCTTTCTGCATAATGGAGACCAAGAGGAGCAGGAAAGGAGGGGAAAACATGTCCTTTTGGTTGTTATGTTACAGAAGAGTCATACTATAGACATACCCCTGTCATTTCATCACCATGTCCTCCACATTGGGATTAGTGGGTATAGTGTAGAGATGGGGGGAAATCATCAGCTGGCCATTTAAGGCAGCTTTTAAGGTGCCTTTGCTCTGTCAGAACAGTACAAAAGGGCCTTAGAAGGTGCCAGGATTTGGCCCCACAACTCTCTGAAATGTCTGTCTCCTCAACCCAAGTTTCTTCTGTTACCTTCCCACAGAGAACTCTAAGGTCCAGATACCCACAGGCAGTTCGATGCCTAATTATCTTTAAGTATCTAGGCCTATGTCTTTTATCTCCCTGCAATCTCTGAAATTTTAAAATCAGTTGTTGTTAAGGCTGTCGATTAATTGCAATTAACTTATGTGATTAACTCAAAAAATTAACTGTGATTAAAAAAAATTAATTATGATTAATCTCACTGTTAAACGATAGAATACCAATTGAAAATTATTAAATATTTTGGATGTTTTTCTACATTTTCAAATATATTGATTTCTATTACAACATAGAATACAAATTGTACAATGCTTACTTTATATTACTTTTATTACAAATATTTGCACAGTAAAAATGATAAACAAAAGAAATTGTATTTTTCAATTCCCCTCATACTAGCATTGTAGCGCAATCTCTATCGTGAAGGTGTAATTTACATATGAGGATTTATTTTTTGTTACATGATTTAAGAGCCTACAAGTCCACTCAGTCTTACTTCTTGTTCACCCAATCGGTAAGAAAAACAAATGTGTTTACATTTACGGGAGATAATGCTGCCTACTTCTTATGTACAATGTCACCTGAAAGCGAGAACAGGCATTTGCTTTGCACTTTTGTAGTCGGCATTGCAAGGTATTTACATGCCAGATGCACTAAACATTCACGACCCTTCATGCTTGAGCTACCATTCCAAAGGACATGCTTCCACGCTGACGATGTTTGTTAAAAAAAATAGTTCTTTAATTAAATTTGTGACTGAACTCCTTGGGGGAGAATTGTATGTCCCCTGCTCCATTTTACCTGCATTCTGCCATATATTTCCTATTACAGCAGTCTCAGATGATGACCCAGCACATGTTGTTTGATTTACAAACACTGTCACTGCAGATTTGACGAAATGCAAAGAAAGTACCAATGTGATATTTCTAAAAATAGCTTCAGCACTCAACCCAAGGTTTAAGAACCTGAAGTGCATTCCAAAATCTGAGAGTGACGAGTTGTGGAGCATGCTTTCAGAAGTCTTAAAAGAGCAACACTCAAATGCAGAAACTACAGAACCCGAACTAACAAAAAAGAAAATCAATCTTCTGTTGGTGTCCTCTGACTCAGACGATGAAAATGAACATGCATCGGTCTGCTCTGCTTTCGACCATTATCGAGAATAACTTGTCATCAGCATGGACGCACGTTCTCTGGAATGTTGGCTGAAGCATGAAGGGACATAGGAATCTTTAGTGCATCTGGCACGTAAATATCTTGTGATGCCAGCTACAACAGTGCCATGCGAACAACACCTGTTCTCACTTTCAGGTGACATTGTAAACAAGAAGCAGGCAGCATTATCTCCTGCAAATGTAACCAAACTTGTTTGTCTGAGCGATTGGCTGAAATAGAACTGAGTGAACTTGTAGGCTCTACATTTTTACATTGTTTTATTTTTGAATGTAGTTATTTTTTTGCTACATAATTCGATACTTGTAAGTTCATTTTCATGATAAAAAGATTGCACTACAGTACTTATATTAGGTCAATTGAAAATACTATTTCTTTTGGGTTTTTTTTACAGTGCAAATATTTGTAATAAAAATAAATATAAAGTCAGCACTGTACATTTTGTATTCTGTGTTGTTAATTGAAATCAATATATTTGAAAAGGTAGAAAACATGCCCAAATATTTAAATGAATGGTATTCTACTATTGTTTAACAGCGCAATTAATCACGGTTAATTTTTTTAATCACAGTTAATTTTTTTAATTGCTTGATATCCCTAGTTGTTGTACAAAAGCAGTATACTGTTCCTATAGATACATATTTCTGTACTATTACTTACACTGAAACACAAACACATTTAATACTACCACAATCATCATCAGTCTTAGGGCATGAAACTTTAAGGGGTGGGTGGGAAATCCCTTCAATCCCCACAAACTTGTCACATGAGATCTAAGTTTGAGAAAAAAAATTGTACATATACAATTGAAATCATCTTGTTTTAGCCACTTTGAGTCAGAGGAATACAAATAATCCCATTGTTTTTGTTTCATCTGTTTTGGTGTAACTCAAAAATGGATTTTTTCCCTAAAGACAAATATAGCAACATAGGCCTTTGATGACTCACTATTGCCTATTTATTTCAAAAGAAGATTAAGAAAGCTATTGTTATGTAAAGATGACCAATTGCTCATTGGCAGTGGAACATTTTATAAGGTTTAGAACTTCAACACAAACATGGAATCTAGGGCTAATAAGACCTTTAACTACAGAAAGTTGCTCATGCTTGTCATATGTAGTGGTGGTGCGGCGGGGGGAGGTTTCTGTTAAAATAATGCATTGAAATCAGTGACTTTAGCTAGGTGAACAACTTGCAAAAAAACAG
This sequence comes from Gopherus evgoodei, assembly GCF_007399415.2. Classification (NCBI taxonomy): domain Eukaryota; kingdom Metazoa; phylum Chordata; order Testudines; family Testudinidae; genus Gopherus; species Gopherus evgoodei. The sequence continues at coordinate 229,194,276 of NC_044322.1, forward strand.
TTAATGATTTTAGGCGGTTCTTCTCTTTGCAAATTGTCCACTAGAGCTGGTCAGAATGTGATTTTGTTTTCCTGTGGAAAATGTAAATTAAATTCAAATTTAAAAAAAAAAAAGTTTCCATAACATTTTTCATCAAAAAGCATTAATTTTTCATTTAAAAAATGAGCTTTGGCCAGAAACTGTTGAAAACTGAAAGTGTTTTGTCTGAAAACTGAAACATTTTTCATTTCCCAGACAAAAATGCTTCAGTTTAGGGTTTATCAGTTTTCTGACCAAAAAAATCATACTTTTTCAAGGAAAATACACACTTTCTGTGACCATTTCTGTTTTCCCTCTGTGATGGCACACAACCATGACTGCCAAACTCAGGGCAGACTGTCAAGAAACAGGGCATGAACCTCAAACTGATTGTGAGTTCTATACTTAGATTTCACCAACCAAGTAACAAGTGTGAACTCATCAAGCACTGTAAAAACCTTGCTCCCTCAACACCAAAAATCATAATATTCAGGTTACTCCAAGTCCCAAATGACCAGTCTCTTAGATCAATTGTACCTCAGATCTCAAACCAAAGACAATATTTGTAGCCAATCCCATAACAAACTAACTAAAGGTTCATTGACTAAGAAAAGGAAATAAAAGAGTTATTTACAAGGCTAAACTGGGTAAACATACAAACACAAATGAGATACAATCTTAGGCTGCAAAAGGTAACAGTGACTATAACATACATGTTCTATATATCCTCTATGGCTAACCCAAGCCAAGAAGCTTGGGGATCCCTTGCTTATGCTTAGAAATATTGCACTCTCCAAATTCCAAGCAGCATAGTGATAAATCCTCCTTGACAAAGATTTTTATGCCCTTCCCCCAGCATTCAAACTGTGATGGGATTAGGATTTATACTCTTAGCCTTTTCATGGGTGTGGGGGAAGTAATCAGCAAAGTCTTTTGTCCATTGATGTTTAGCTGGGGAGATAACGACATATCTTGTGGTAAACTAGCATTTCACACATGGTAATGCTTCTCTCCAGACTGTGGGATTTTATGTTTTAGCAAACACTTTCACAGTTACAACAGAAATACTTAAATATAACCTTATAACATGGGATATTATAAATAAAATTAATACATGCAGAACCCTACAAGCATTTCAAAAAGTCTAAACACTAAATACATTGTTAGAATTCTAATATCCACTGGGGCAATATTAACACACTCGCAAGCCAGACTTGTTTCTAGCGATACATTTCTCAGTGTTCAGAGAGGCCCAGGGACCTTGGCATTACATCTGACATCACATCCTCAAAAACTGTTTTCAGAGAAAAAATTGACCAGTCCATTTGTCCACAAAGAGACTGATTTGTACTCATTTGTGCACTATGCATCATTTTTTTGATAAACGTGTACCAAGAAACTTCTGCCCATGAATTGCTTATGAACTGTTTGCTCTATTTGTTTGACTATTTGATATTTGTACTGTCACATAAGTCACATGGTATTGTTTCCATTGTTTGATTGCATGATCTAATCTTTAAATATCACTTTCACTCCCACCAGCAATGAGATTTGATTTAGTCACGTCCAAGATTTTGTTTTGTGATTCAACTAATCTGTGCTATAAGATTTGATTTCCACTAACTTCTGTTCAAACAAAACTTCATTCAGCTGAATGTTCAGAGAAGGGCTGCAAACACTGGTGAAGTGTTCATTTTATTTAGACATCGTTAAAATGTCCACAATCAATTGGTTTTCATCAAGTTGTAGTCACTGGAGATGCTACTACTGACATATGAAAATCCCCTCTTCCAAATCTCCCAATCACTGGCAAGACACTTTGGATGCAGAATGCACACAATGATCACTGTTGAGGGTAGGACCACAAGTAATGATTGGTGTTTTCCTCACTGCTACAGCCTTCAATTTGATTGTTCCTGTGCTGGACTGAAGATGAGACAAATGCTTGATGAGATATTTGTTTGGCTCTCACTCATCTGCGAGGTATTTTTAAGAGGAGACTCTAGTGTATTCAGAAGTCAATGCTTTGATTGCTTAATGTAGTCCAGGATTTATGGAGAACTTGGCCAAGATTGGCACTGATTGTACATGCTGTACAGAACTTGGAAAACACTGAAGCCAAACAAATGGCACAAAGGATAAGTAATGGCAGAATTTGGCCCTCTATGTCCTTACTACTGGCTATATTAGTTCATCTAGGAGTTAGAGATACAGGAAATATTACTAGAGTTCAGTCCGTGTCTAGCAGGCTAAATAGGGCTTACCTTCAGATTTGTTATAATGAAGCTTATTGTCTTCTATAATGTACAATGATGCTATAGAGATAAATATTTAGGATCAAGTAAAACCTCTAAAATGAAATGAGTTTCAGAGTTATAGAGTAATAGTGGTCTGTACCTCATTTCTACTTAAATCTTCAGTATTTAAGAAGACATACAAGTTAGCTGAGCACAGACGATGCAACAAAAGACTTTCTGGAATGTACTGGAGTATAAGATTTAAATCAATAAAAGATTCCAATAATTACTAATAAAGACATTTCAAAGGGGCATTATCAGGTAAAATTGGGTCAAGAATTTCATTTTGTAAAAATGGAAATCCAGGAGAAAATTTTCCAAGAAATGAAGGGAAATTTCAGTGACAACAAATTAAAACTAACAACAACCAAAAGTATTTCTCTCAAAGTTACACCCAATTATTACTCCATTGTGCTAGTAGATCTGAACCAGAAAGCGAAATAAAAAGGGAAGATGGAACTGGTCAGAAAATTCCCACCAACTAATATTTTAATTAAAAAATGGATCTTTCACAAAACATATCATGAAAATTTGTTTGTATTTTTTGACTAGTTCTACAAGAAAGGAAATGTGACTCATTATTTTCATTTTCCAAGCTAAGAGAAATACAAAGGGCTTTCAAACAGCGGAAATTATTAAAAGTAAAGTAGAATTTTAAAAGTCCTTCAGTTTTAATGTCCTTCAATTTTAAAATATACAACAGACAGATTGTCCATAGACTTTCCAGTCAAAGGATCTCAAAGCACTTTCCCCATGTTAATGAATTAAGCCTCACAACACCAAAGGATCATAGGTAAATATAATGATCTCAATTTTACAGATGAAGAAACAGACACAGAAAGTTAAAGGACTTTCCCACTGTCATACAGAAAGTCTGCAGCTATGCCAGGAATAAAATGCAAGTAACATAATCACTTGGGTCCAGGATACCTAAAAGATCACCTAAGCACCCACGATGAAAACTGCCCTCAACAACTCTGCTCCTCATGCCTAATGGGAATTTTTATCATAAGGATAAATTAGGTCTATGCTGAAAACAGTGCTTTCTTGTGGGCCAGTCCAAGACACTGGAATAAACTGCTACAGACCATCACAAACCAAACCACCTTTCATTCCCAGTGCAAAGCATATTTCTGTGATTTGCCTTCTCTAACACACATATAGAGCATGTACATTAAAAACAGTCCCCAAAACAAAAACCTAACAACACAAAACACACCACTGCCTACATAATTATCTTCCCATGGAAAACACATCATGTGATAGACGTTATTCATGTCACTTTATTTACCATTGGAAGGGGCTCAGATACTATGGCAATGAGAGTATTATAAGAACCTATACAAAATAGAATGGAGCTTTCATATCTTAAGTGCTTTAATTAAAGACCATCCTTTGCAAGACCATATGATTTTTAATCTGACAGTGTCTCTAAAATCAGAATAATTTAGTACTAGTCACCAGTAAGCATCCAGTATTTTGAATTATCAGTTGCCTATGAATTAAACTGCCTCATCTAGACCTGCCAACATGTTAGGCAGGATGATAAAATGACAAAAAAAATAGTTGTTAGTAATCAGAATGTCCACATCTGGTCTTGTTAGAAAACAATTAAATCTGGCACTGTTCCTGATGTTGCACAAGTCACTCTTCGCAACTGTGGAAACAGGATTTTCAAATGATAATGAACTGTCTCTAAACACATAAAAACATATTAAAGGTTGGGACAATGTTTCATGCTTCTGTGTTCTGATCCTACAGGAAGTGTTTTGTCTGGCTCCATGTGAAGTTTTCCTGTAATATCCAACTCTGTGCATTTGTTAGGCAGTGCACAAGTATTAAGTCAGATGAACAATTTGAGTAATGGACATTTACATTTGGACGTCATCTCCAAATCAACTGGAAGAAGGACTTTTGTGGTGGTTGATAGAATTCAAAAGTAATGCGAACAACTCAAACACCATTGAGGACAGTTTGGGTGCATGTGACAAAGTCTGGCAGAGAGGAAATGCATCAACTTAATTAAGCACATCACTGACTAGAAATAGGAAGAATGCGGGCTACATGGCTGAGGGCATTGCTGAGAGCTAGGATTAATAGAAATCTGTGGAATCTCGGGGGGTGGGATATCTGTGTAGGTAGGTTAGAAGGGAGATTACTTTTATTCTTTATTCCACTTATGTCACAGGGGAGTCATTCAAAATATTTTTAGCATATTCAATGGAGCTGCTTTCACTATTTCTGTACTAATGTTTATAAAAACCTCACTAGCCCCTACCAACTAGAACTGCAGTCTGGGGATTTTAGCACCCCACGCCATAAATATGACTTCACCCTTAATTGTTAAAGATAGCAGCAGTTCTCTCCATTTTCCATACTATTAAAATAATCATCAGTTAAAGCTTTCAACCCTATAGCTAGGGAATGTCCGGGTATGACAGATATGTACAAGTGCATGACTTGATCACATTCACTGAAGAATGATTCTGGAATGTTGACTGGAAGTTCGTTTCAGAAAAAAGTGGAAAATATCTCTGCGTGTCAGCATATACAATGTTATGTGCAATTATATTATATCCTGACAAGTTGGGAGTAGGAGGAGTAGAAGACATAATGGAGCACATCGACCTATGAAAAGTCATGGGGTAGCAAAGATCTTGGGGCAACTGGTCCCCTTGCCCCATAGCAAACGATGCCCCTGAAGTACAACGGTAAAGAATGATTGCTTTTTAATGGCAAAAATTAGGGTTAAAGTTAATCCCTTCCCCTCCCTTTAGATGAATGGGAAAGTTTCCTACCTTATACAGGATCAAATTCTGTCCTCCGAACCACCCTCACAATCACTATTGAACCTTGGTAACCAGACAGAGGCTAGAATCAGTGATTTTTCTCTGAAGTATAGCCATTAAAGATCTTCCAGAGGCTGAAATTCAAAAGGAAGTTTCTCTCTTTCCTACTGCAGACCAGATGTAAATGCTCAACAACGATTAAGAAGCAGCTGAGATGGTTTTAAGTTCAACTTTATTCACAAAGCTGAACTGGGAACTGTTTCATGGTTTCCAGTTCAGTTAAGTCCTGGTGCCGGGATTGTTTCCCTGGATTTCAATGGGATTTGAATCATACCTTTATTTATAAAATTGCAGTCAATAAGCTTGACCCCTTTGACTTCAAAGGAACAAGAACTGGCCTACATGGAATCCACATTCCTGCATAGTGCAGCAGCCAGAGTAGAAGGGTAGGAGGAGTTGGGAAGGAAATTACAAACTTGGATAGTCTGTATGCAAAGCCTGTAACATTTACTATGGGCTCAGCTGTGCCCATCTTATAGCCAGAGACAACTCATTGCCTCAGATGAAGCAGATCTCCTGCAGGCACAGAGGCTGCCTCCTACATGGCTGCTGAGCTTTGCTAACAAGGGCATAGGGGAGCAGAGCAGTGACCCTGTCTACTCCTCATCCTTCCCCACTCTTTTTTGGGTGCATGTGCACCTAACGGAACCGGGGTAGAGCAGTCCCTGAACTCCCCAAAGTGCAGGAGTTGCAGTTCTGCTGGACACTGATGTGGCCTGTACAAGGAAGGGAAGAGGTCTTCTTATGGCCCCTCTACTCATTGCATACCTGCATAAAGGCAAAGCAGCATCTGGCCCTATGTAAACAAACTGGGGATTTCCAGGCAGTGTTGCCTAGTGATTAGAGCATTAGACTGAGTTCTGGAGACCTGGCTCTGAACCTGCCCCACTGAATGACCTTGGGGAAGACACGTTCCCTCTCCAAGCCTCAGTTTCCTCATCTGTAAAATGGGAATAATAATAGTGCCCTCCTTTTTAAAGTGCTTTAAGATCTGATGGAAAAAAAATCTATATCAAAGGTAGGTATTGTCATAAATATGTAGCTACATTTCCCCTTTACTTTGCATTAGTGGAATAAAGGTTTACTTATTTATGTTTGCAGTGATGAGATCTCAGTCATGCACTTCGGGAAGTAATTTCACAGCTGCAAAATCATCAAAAATGCTTAACCCGTTACTTTGTATGTGGCTTTGAATATTCTCTTAAGCACAATGTATCATTATTATACATTAAAATCCTTTATTCCCTCATATAGATATATATTCAAAACTCAAAAGTGAACTAAGAATCCTATAGACACATCCTGCTTCTGTTCCCACTGAAATCAATGAATGATGTGGAACAAGATTGGGCCCCTAGCTGCAAACAGATCCCTACCTGGAACAGATTACAGTTTAAGAACATAATTCTGCCAAGATTTATACGTGTGCTTCACTTTATACATGCATTAATCACAATGAAATCAAGGGGCTATTCGTACCTATAAAGTTTTAAACACCAGAATAAATCTTTATATATCATGGCCCAAGGGCTCAATCTTGAATTTACCACCAATATAGTGTTTATGACTATAAGTAGTTTCACCGATGACTCAAATGGGTCTATACATAGTAGTAAACAGTATTCCCAGTAGCATGTGTTTGCAGGATCAGGACCTTATTAGACAGCACACAGCAAAGGAGTAGGAGAAAGGATGGAAAAAACTCTCTTTCCATAGCTTCAAAATTTTTAAACATACAAAATATTGCTTACGACTGAATTAATCATATTTTTACTCTCTCACCCTGACCCTCACCCTATTGCCTACTGTTTTTAACCTTTGCCTGTAATCAGTTTATTTGCAGCAAATCTTCTTCCCTAACTAAATCAACCCCTTCCTTACATCCTTTATTCAGATTAAATCATAGTTGATTATTGTTATTTCGGTCTTTTATTGTCTATGTTCTCATAGAAATTCACTTTTCTCTGTGCCTTAGCAAGCACCATCTAGTCACATATAAATTGTGCTCCTTTTTTTGGTGACCCTTTGGCACTCATTAATTTATATTCTGACATCTTTGATTTAATATAATCTGGATGAATTTAGGACTGACCTCATATTTTTACAGCTGTATCACAATTTCTCCTCCACAAGGAAAATAATTTGTATTTCTTGATATTCATTACTTCTCCATTAAATATATCAAAAAAATCTTTCCTTACATTTATTTCAGGCCCCCTAAAGATTCCAGTTCCTCTTTTTTAAAATCTGTTTTATATCCCCCACCCCACTCAAACGTCCTTCAAATAATTACTGTAACTTAACTGGACCCTGATCACCAGCTACAGTCATCTTTGCAAACTTTCCACCTGCAACAAGTTATTTCTGTAAAGGTGAGAGAGCACTGGCCCAAAGAACCTCTTTACTAATACAATAAAAATGATTTTAGCACAGTCAGTACCAAATTACAGGTCTGATGCTCCATCCTGTCTGAATGCCTTCATCCAATGCAGCTGGCCCCATTGACTTCAGTGGAGTTACAATTGTGAAAAACTGGTGTAATGGAGAGGAGAATCAGACCCTAAAGGTTTAAACCATATGATTTCACGTGTTACTCTGATCTTATCTATATGGGTGTAAGTCAGGAGTAACTTCATTTAAGTCAATGGAGTTAGACTGGTGTAAAACTGGCATAGCTGAGATCAGAACCCAACTGTTCATTTTCCAATTTAGGTCTGTTAAAGCCAAATAGGTATAGTGGGCCAAATTCACCATTACCTTCCAGCTGTTTTACATTGCTCCGGAAATGCAAAGCAGCAACAAACTGAGTTTAACCAGACAGTTAATTTGGGTTTACAGTTGGCAAAGTAATCCCTGTATACTTGTTAAGTGTCCAAATTGCTTTGCTTTGAAAATTGATCTAATATAAAATGTTATTATCTGTTTCTAGTTTTGAGTACTGAGCCACGTAGACCTTATTCTCTTCTCAGTTGTACCAGTTTTATATTGATGTCTCTCTAATGACTTCAATAGACTAAACCTAACTTACACTGCTGTGAGAGGAGAATCCAGTCCAAATACTGTTTTGCACAACTTTCCTTCATTCTTTACACTCATGATAAACACCAATGATCTCTATATCTAATGATCCCATTCTCTCCACACTCCAACAAGAAATCCAGCAGCCAATTCCCCACTGCATCCCTCAAGTTACCTGTTACGTTGACCACATTACAGATCCTGCGTTACACAGGAGTGCAAGCTCAGCTACAGTTAAGTTCGAGAAGCACTTTCTTTTCAAAACAGCTCTCCTAAGGGCTCTAAAATTGGCATGCTGACTCCAATTGTGTTAAAATTTGCTGCACATCATGGAGGTGCAAGGTAAATCTTGAGGTCATTTGAACAAAATATTCCTGAGATATAGCCTTCCTCTCCCACCCCAAAATTTTACAAAAACAAGTTTTCTAAAAGCAGTAAAGAGTCCTGTGATACCTTATAGACTAACAGACGTTTTGGAGCATGAGCTTTCGTGGGTGAATACCCACTTCGTCGGATGCATTCTAAAACAATTTATACACACCCAAGACTCACACTAGGGCTCTGATCATCCCTCAGCTGATCTCACATGACATTTACCTCAGCTTGTGCATGATGCTTCCCCACAGAGCCAGTGGGTAATATTGAAAATATGATTAATGGGAGAGTTTGTCTCTCTAGAATAGTCCTAAACACCCTGTCATGGTATAATTCCCCATTCTGAACCTTAGCATCCAAGAGATGGGGTACCAGCATGAATTCCTCTATTATGGGGAGTGGCTAGAGAGGGGCCTTGACCTAGTCTTGGGGCTTTCCCACTTTTTGGCACACCTCACAAGACCGGACATACTTGAAAACATCCTTGCCCATCCCCTCCCAGTGGAAGGACTTCCCCAACCTGTCTTTGGTTCTGTTCACCCCAGCATGGCCACTGGGATGATCATGGGCTAAGCTTAAGAGCTTCCCCTGGTACTTAGTTGGAACCACCAACTGTTTTTGTGGATGCCAGTCTTCCCGGTGTCCACCAGAAAGAGTCTCCTTATATAAAAGCCCTTGTTCTATAACAAACCGGGATCGGTTAGAAGAGCTGAGAGACGGTGGGGTGCTCCGTGCTGCCGCCCAAGCTTTCTGAAGGCTGTCATCTGCTTCCTGCTCAAGTCTGGAACTGTTTCCTGGAGGCTGGAGACATCAGTTCTTCCTTAGACTGTGGACTTGGGCTTGGTCCCTCGGGAAGCGATGTAGGTGATGGGGTTGTTTTCGTGGCTGGTGAACCGCTCTCCGCTGGTGCACCAGGTGGTATTTCAGGCTCTGGCTGAGCCTCTCGAGTATGGTTGTCTGCTGCTTCTGCCAGTTCAGGCTCGCCAGCGCCCTCTGGCGTTGGGGTTGAAGATGCATTTGCAAGCGCTGGCGTCAGTGCTGGCAATGGTTCTGGTGCTGGCTGTGTTTCCAGGTCCGGGTCTGGGACTGGAGATACTGTGGCTGTTGCAGTTGTTGGCAGAGGATCCGGGTCCACTACCTCTGTCTGGGTCTCTGCTAACACAGACGGGGCCCCTGTGGACAGCTCAGAAACAGGGATGGGTCTGGAAGCTTGCGTGGCTTGGCTGCGTGTAACCATTCCCACTCTCTTGGCCCACTTTACCTGGTTGGCCAAGTCTTCCCCCGGTAGCATGGGGATGTGATAATTGTCGTAGACTGCAAAAGTCCACATTCCTGACCAGCCTTTGTATTGGACAGGCAGTTTAGCTGTAGGCAAGTCTACAGCTTGTGACATGAAGGGGTAAATTGTCACTTGGGCCTTTGGGTTGATGAATTTGGGGTCCACTAAGGATTGGTGTATAGCTGACACTTGTGCCCCCATGTCTCTCCACGCGATAACCTTCTTTCCACCCACTCTCAACATTTCCCTTCGCTCCAAGGGTATTTGAGAAGCATCTGGGCCTGGGGATCTTTGGAGTGATGGAGATATAATGAACTGCACTCGGTTGGGGTTCTTGGGGCAGTTGGCCTTTATATGTCCCAGTTCATTACACTTGAAGCATCGCCCAGCTGACTGGTCACTGGCCCAAGGTGGGTTACTGGAGATTGGTGAGGTGAGAGAATAGGGAGTCAGCGGCTTTCCTTGGGTTGTAGGTGGGGTCTTGGGTTGCCCTCGGGTATAGGGTTTATTGTCGGTGTGACCCCTTTGATATTCGCTCCCCTTGATAGTAGCTCTTTTCTTTTCTGCCACTTCCACCCATCTGGCTCCAATCTCCCCTGCCTTGGTGACAGTTTTGGACTTCCCATCTAGGATGTACCTTTCTATTTCCTCCGGAACACCCTCTAAGAACTGTTCCAATTGTATTAGGAGGTGCATGTCGTCCAGAGATTTAACATTGGCTCCTGATATCCAGGCATTATAATTCTTTCCAATGTGGTAGGCGTGTCGGGTGAATGACACATCTGGTTTCCACCTTAGGGCTCTGAACCTCCAACGGGCATGCTCAGGTGTTAGCCCCATTCTGATTCTAGCCTTGGTTTGAAAAAGTTTATAATCGTTCATGTTCTCCTTAGGCATTTCAGCCGCCACCTCTGCTAGGGGTCCACTGAGCAGTGGCCTCAGCTCTATCATGTACTGGTCTTCAGAGATGTTGTACCCATGGCAGGTCCTTTCAAAATTTTCTAGGAAGGCCTCAGTGTCATCACCTGCCTTGTAGGTGGGAAATTTCTTGGGATGTGGAACAATAACTGGTGAAGTGTTGTTAGGATTGGCTGTGTTCTTCTGCTTAGCCTGTTCTAATTCCAGGGCCTGCTGGTGGGCCTCCCTCTGGAGTTCTATATGTCTTCTGTGGGCTGCCTCTTTTTCTTCCTTCTCTCTTTCCCTCTCTTCCTTCTCTCTTTCCCTCTCTTTTTCTTTTATCTCCAGCTCTCTCCTGTGGGCAGCCTCTCTTTCTCTTTCTCTCTCTTCCCTCTCTCTCTTTTATCTCCAGCTCTCTCTTGTGGGCAGCCTCTCTTTCTCTTTCTCTCAACTCCATCTCTTTTTGTTTTTTTTCTAATTCTTGTAGTTTCTTTTCCATGTCTCGCTTGTGGTCTGCATCTTTGATTTGTTTCTCTGCCTCCAGTTTTGCCTGTTCCTGTTTCAGGGTGTCCTTGGTAGTCATGGTTTCTGCTTACTTGTGTTGGGGTGCCCTCTGCTGTTTACTGCTTGAAATGCTGCTTTTCTGTTGCCTTCTTCAGGTCCTTAGCAACAGAGTCTTTTTTAAATCCTTCTACCTAGCTATTCCCGACAGAGTTAGAAAGAAAAAAAACCATTCATTTGCAAATGTGTTTTGCTGGTGTATGGTAACTCACAACTGGAGTCCCTCTGTTTAACAAAGATCCTTGTTAAACTCTAATGCCTTTGCCTTCAGAGTACTCAGAAGGGAGAGACCAAAAAAAACTTGCAGACTTTTGCTTTTAAAACAATCTCCTCTAGCCTGCTTTACACACAGCTAGCAGGGAAAGAGAAAGAAAAAATCCTGCTGGCTTTTGCTTCTTATCCCAAACCTCAGTCTGCCTGCAGATAGCTAGCAGGGAGAGAAATAAAAACCTCATTGGCTTTTTGACTTCTATCTATCTATCTATCTATCTATCTATCTATCTATCCCAGACGCTGCACACCATGTCATGGTATAATTCCCCACTCTGAACCTTAGCGTCCAAGAGATGGGGTACCAACATGAATTCCTCTAAGCTTAATTATCAGCTTAGAACCTGTAGTGCTACCACCAACCAGGAATTCCAGTGCCTGCTACACTCTGGTTCCCCCAAGACCTTGCCCGGGGAACCCCAAGACCCAGACCCTCTGGATCTTAACACAAGGAAAGTAAACCCTTTCCCCCACCGTTGCCTCTCCCAGGCTTCCCCTCCCTGGGTTACCCTGGAAGATCACTGTGATTCAAACTCTTTGAATCCTAAACAGAGAGGAAAATGCACCTTCCTCCCTCCTTCTCTCTCCCCTTCCCAGACTCACCCTGAGAGAGACAGTAATCCTAACACAGAGAGAAATTAACCTTTCTCTCCCCCTTCCCTCCTTTCTCCCCACCACTTCCCTGGTGGATCCAGACCCAGTCCCCTGGGGTCTCACCAGAATAAAAAAACAACCAGGTTCTTAAACAAGAAAAGCTTTTAATTAAAGAAAGAAAAAACAGTAAAAATTATCTTTATAAATTTAAAATGGAATAGGTACAGGGTGTTTTAGCTATAGACACTGGGAATATCCTCCCAGCCTAAGTATACAAGTACAAATTAAAATCCTTTCAGCAAAATACAAATTTGAACTCCTTCCAGCCAAATACACATTTGCAAATAAAGAAAACAAACATAAGCCTAACTCGCTTTATCTACCTAGTACTCACTATTCTGAACTTATAAGAGCCTGTATCAGAGAGATTGGAGAGAAACCTGGTTGCACGTCTGGTCCCTCTGAGCTCCCAGAGTGAACAACAACCAAAATCTAACAGCACACACAAAAACTTCCCTCCTTCAAGATCTGAAAGTATCCTGTCCCCTGATTGGTCCTCTGGTCAGGTGACAGCCTGGCTCACTGATCTTGTTAACCCTTTACAGGCAAAAGAGAGATGAAGTACTTCTGTTCTATTAACTCTTACTTATCTATTTATGACACACCCATACACCAAAGAGACTGAAATGCACATGTGCAGCAATCCTAGGCAAGAGTGTTTCCAGCTAGTCCTTTATCACAGCAATGGTATGTTTCAGTAAGAAGAAGAAAGTCAAGGAAAGTGTGGGCCCCTTACTGAATGAAGGAGACAACCTAGTGACAGACAATGTAGAAAAAGCTAATGTGCTCAATGCTTTTTTTGCCACTGTCTTAACAAGGTTAGCTCCCAGACTACTGCACTGGGCAGGACAGCATGAGGAGGAGGTGACCAGCCCTCTGTGGAGAAAGTAGTGGTTCAGAAATATTTAGAAAAGCTGGATGAGCACAAGTCCATGGGGACATATGTGCTGCATCTGAGGGTGCTAAAGGAGTTCGTGGATGTGATTGCAGAGCCATTTGCCAATATCTTTGAAAACTCATGGTGATCGGGGGAGGTCCCGGATGACTAGAAAAAGGTTAATGTAGTGTCCATCTTTGAAAAACAGAAGGAGGAGGATCTGGGGAACTACAGGCCAATCAGCCTCACCTCAGTCCCTGGAAAAATCATGGAGCAGATCTTCAAAGAATCAATTCTGATGCACTCAGAGGAGAGGAAAGTGATCAGGAACAGTCAGCATGGATTCACCAAAGGCAAGTCATGCCTGACTAACCTAATTGCCTTCTATGATGAGAGAACTGGCTCTGTGGATGAGAGGAAAGCAGTGGACGTGTTATTCCTTGACTTTAGCAAAGCTTTTGATATGGTCTCCCACAGTATTCTTGCCAGCAAGTTAAAGAAGTATGGGCTGGATGAATGGACAATAAGGTGGACAGTAAGTTGGCTAGATCATTGGGTTCAACGGGTAGTGATCAATGGCTCCATATCTAGTTGGCAGCCAGTATCAAGCAGAGTGCCTCAAGGGTCAGTCCTGGAACCAGTTTTGTTCAATATCTTTGTTAATGATCTGGAGGATGGTGTGGACTGCACCTTCAGCAAGTTTTCAGATGACACTAAACTGGGAGGAGTGGTAGATATGCTTGACAGTAGGGATAGCGTAAAGAGGGACCTAGAAAATTAGAGGATTGGGCCAAAAGAAACCTGATGAGGTTCAACAAGGACAAATGCAGCATCTTGCACTTAGGACAAAAGAATCCCAGCCCTGCTACAGACTAGAGACTAAGTGTCTAGGCAGTAGTTCTTCAGAAAAGGACCTAAGGGTTACAGTGGATGAGAAGCTGTATATGAGTCAACAGTGTGCCTTTGTTGCCAAGAAGGCTAAAGGCATTTTTGGGCTGTATAAGTAGGGGCATTGCCAGCAGATTGAGGGATGTGATCAGTCCTCTCTATTTGGCATTGGTGAAGCCTCATCTGGAGTACTGTGTCCAGTTTTGGGCCCCACACTACAAGAAGGATGTGGAAAAAATTGAAAGGGTCCAGCGAAGGGCAACAAAAATGATTAGGGGGCTGGGGCACCTGACTTATAAGGAGAGGCTGAGGGAACTGGGATTGTTTAGTCTGCAGAAGAGAAGAATGAGGGGGGATTTGATAGCTGCTCTCCACTACCTGAAAGGAGGTTCCAAAGAGGATGGCTCTAGACTGTTCTCAGTCATAGCAGATGACAGAACAAGAAGTAATGGTCTCAAATTGCAGTGGGGGAGGTTTAGGTTGGATATTAGGAAAAACTTTTTCACTCAGAGAGTGGTGAAGCACTGGAATGGGTTACCTAGGGAGGTGGTGGAATCTCCTTCCTTAGAAGTTTTTAAAGTTAGGTTTGATGAAGCCCTGGTTGGGATGATTCAATTGGGGTTGATCCTGCTTTGAGCAGGGGATTGGACTAGATGACCTCCTGAGGTCCTTTCCAACCCTGATATTCTATGATTCTACGATGGCTCAGGGGGACATGCTGCCGATATTGAACCTGAGCTAGACCCATGCACAGTAAATCTGATCTCTGTCCTTGAGAGAAATCTGAGAATGATCTGTAGGCTAGTTGCTACTATCTGCCTCTGCAAAGGATTTTTTGTCTGTTTTGTTTTACTTTTGGGAAAGATGCCCTGCTAACTTGCACAGCTAATGTAGAAGAGAGTCTCACTATTTTCTGAAGGATAATAAATTACACAGCTCTATACAGCTAGGTGAGAATGATTGCTGGGCATATTGCTACTTTTCCACCATAGTAGAGCATCAGCACTGATTAATCAATTAGTCATGATTAACTTTACTAAAGGGAAGATGAATAACAGGATAATGTAACAATGTTTCCTAAACAACTGAACCGAGTCAAGTAGTTCCTGATACACAGTTCCCTTAACACATTATGAACACCTCATTTTTAGAATCTTATATATCTTTTGGTGTAGAGCTAAGAAATATAGGGGTCAAAGCAGTGCTCAGTGTGAAGGGGATCAGTGATGGGAATATGGAGAGTGCTGGGGCATTATGGGGAAGAGGAATGGGGGATGAGAAGGTTTGGGGTTGTGGCAAGGGGAGTGGAGGAGGATTAGGGGCACGGGGATAAATGTTGAGAGGTGGTAGGGAAGGGGGGACAGTTGGAGGGCTCAGGCCAGTGGGGAAGGGTGGGGATTAAGAGGAGTAGGAAGAAAGGAGTTGGAGGAGGGAAATAGAGATGGGTGGCAGACGGATTGAGGGGGATTAGGGACAGGTTGGGCCTATGAGCCCCACATTCTCCCCTGCCATGTGTATGCTGGCATCTGGGGCAGAACTGCCCCTCTGGGTTAGGAACTGAAAATAGGCATGCTCGCAGCATGCCCCAAGCACTCAGTGCCGAGAAGGGAATGAAGAGCTAAGATACATTCAGTACAGCTACATGTAACACAGTGAACGCAGGTAGGGTGCATACAGATAATTCCCAGTGGCTACTGCCAACACCAGGATCAGGCCCGCAATGAAACAGTTACTAGTGCAGGTCAAAAAATTTCCATTGACACTTTTTGGTCGGTTCTCCTCTGTTTTGTGAGAAAATGGCTTTTTAGTGATATGAAAATTTGTGTGAAAAAATATTTGTATCCAAAACCAAAAAAAAAACAAAAAAATCCCACCTGAATATTTTTCAGTGTCTGGCGACTGAAAATTGATTTCCCCCCAATTTTAAAGTTTTGTTTTTGTTGAAATTTTTCCTGATAAAGAAAAATATTCCCAAGCAGATCTAATAATTAAATATTTAAAGCAGGAGTGCAAAATGGTACATATGGGAAATGTGCCTTAGTTAACATTACTACCAGAACTTTTTAATTCCCTGTCAGTGTTAAACAGAATAACCTCCAATTACATTCACTCATTTTTATATTACAATGTCCCTGTTTCGAAGAAAGAAAGCTAAAGGCTACCAAGGTGATTATTGCAACATTTGGGAGAATAGTGTTGTGGGTAAACCACGGCCTGGGATTCAAGAAACATGTGTTTAACTGTTTGCTCTCCCACAGACTTCCTGGATCTTCTGTTACCTTCAGCAAGTCACTTGATCTCTGTGTGTCTCAGTTTCCAGTCTCCTGCTTATATGTTATATTTAGAGCTAGTCATAAGGTGGAATTTCCTCTCTGCAGGACATTCTAACATTTTCAAATTTGGTTTTGTTCCTAATTGGAAATCTGGACATTTTGATTTGATTTAACACACAGACATTCTGACAAAATTTGATTCAGAAACATCAAAATATTTCACTCTGATAATGTCAAAAAATTTATGTTTCGGAAGGTAAAAATATTTAATTTGTAGAACATCAAAAAAAGGAATAGAAGAGTTGAAATGATCAAGTCAAAACAAAACATTTTGACATTACTGAAACAAAAAGTCAAATGGTTTTATTTTCACTTTCTCATGTCAAAAATTTCATAAAATTAACATGCTCCTATGATGCATTTTGATTTCAACAAAACTACGTTTTCAGATGTAAAACTGAACCATCACTTTTTTTTCTACCAGCTCTAGTTCTACACCTTTTTCTGCCTTGTTTATTTAGAGCATAAGCTCTCTGAGGCCAGAACTGTCTCTTACTTTGTGTTTGTACAGTACCTAATATTGGTTGAGGTCTGTAGGTGTTATTATAGTATAAGTAATGATAGCTCATTTACAAGATGTGCACCTTTAGATTTTATAAGTTCCACAAAAGCAATGCTTACAACATACAGAAGCTTACAAGCATTGTAGAAACCATTTCCTATGCCCTTTACCATACAATTTTTTTTACTATGAAAAATGTTACATATTGAAATCTTTAAGCATTTAAAGACGTATATTATTACATTATTTTTTTCTCTCCAGATGTCTAATTATATTTAGTCTTCCACAGTGGCACGCAACATTTACTTTTTAAATTTGCTCATAAATTTGAGAAAGTGTCTTCCATTTCTCAGGGAAGAATTCTTTAGCTTTAAGACATTATTGCTGTAATATACTACTGCCTCTTTCAGGAATAGGGCCTGTTAAAAGGAAACAAGAAACCATGAGGCTGGCAGATAGAAACTTCAGGAAAAATTCTGAATCTGGCTTGTGGATCTGAATAAGAGGCTGCTGCTGAAGCATTTCATGTGTTCTGCTTCTCTTAATGATTAATTATTATTTCAATAACTTTTTCATAAAATGCCTTAGCACCCAGGTGCAAGGAGTCATTAGCAGTGCTGTCTGCAAACTGACTTCTGCCTGTTTTGCTGTAGTAAATTTCCACTTGAATACAAGCCACAACTGCATTAAGTGAGGATTCATTACACTTAACTGGAGTAGAGGAGAAGTCTGCAGAAAGGGATTTCCATTGATACTTACTATTAACTGTTATTATTTAATAGATGCTGACAAACTACTTGGCTTAGTACAGGGAACAAAGTGAAGATAGTCCTTGCCCCAAAGTTATTTATACAAATAGTAATATCACTAGAAGGTGAACTCACCGACCCAGAGATGGAATCTTGTACCACTTGTAACCATGTATCTCATTTCAGGCTTGATCCTGCAGGCTGCTGAAGGAAGTGCAGAGAGCCAAAACCTTAGCGCTCACCACCTGTGCAAAGAGGCTTCAACATAGTGCACTGAAATGTGTGTAGCAATGTGAGTAAATCTCTGTGATAGCACTGGAGTGAGTTATGGTAAGTTGGTGTGGGGGGTGTTAGGTGTAATGGGGGTGCAGAGGTTGTGGCCTTATGGTAGGTGAATAAAAATGACGTCTACGGAGGCCACATTTATTATTTGTAGTCAATTGTGCTGCCAGCCAGGAGTAATGGCTACTCCAGAGCTGCACTTAAACTAATCTGGGAGCGTGGGAGGCCAGAAGAACTATCTGTTGACACAGACCCATGTCCGAGGGAGTCTTATAAAATCATTATTCTCACAACCAGCTGCTCAGTGCTTCAGAACTTGTGCTGGGCATCATGTTTTCACCCTCCCATCCTCATGAAGCACCCACTCTTTCATTTTACTTCACCAACTTCAACCACCACATTCAACAGCCATGTGAATAGCTTAGTGCTGTTCTCCCAGAGTCTCCACTGTGCAACATTGGGGACTGAGGACTATACTACAAAGAAGAGCATAGAAGGGAGGCTGATTATGGAATGTAGAAGGAGCTGTGTTCAGAGCACAGGTCAAGAGAAATTGCAAATCAACTAACAGGTAAAACTGACAAGGAATATTACTTGTCTGACCATATTCAACTCAATATCAAGTTCAACGCACCAAACATGAGGAATTAAAAGCATATTAGCATGTCTTAAGAGAGGACAGGAATTAGAGTAACAGCAAAGCTGGTAAAAAAAAAAGCAGAGGGGAGAAATTTTGCAATACTTTTTAAAAAAACTTCCCTTTTTCTGAAATTTCAAAAATTCCCAATTTGAAATATTTAAACCAGTTCTATAGCTGGCTCTAAAACTAAAGTTTTTTGTTTCAAAACAATACAAACATCTCCCTTTTAAATTAAAAAAAAATCTGAAATTTAAAACATTCTTACTAACTCTAAATAATGCCTTTATCCATGCCCTCTCTATTCTCCCACACATGCGATAAGAATTTCTGGGACAATTTGAGAGACAAGGTAGGTGAGGTAATACCTTTTATGGAACCAACTTCTGTTGGAGAGAAAGAGAGAGGCTTTTGAGCTTATTAAGAGCTCTTCTTCAGTTCCCAGATCTGAAGATGAGCTCTGTGATTCCTCCATGTTTGGGAAATTCTCAGATGCGCAGTTAGGTTTACAGCCTCTTTGAGCCACCAGAGCAGTACTGTGGGCAGGATCTGGTTCTAGGTGTTTCAAGTTGAGTTCCCAAGATTGAGATACCAGAACCACTTTTGAAAAAATCAGCTTGGAACACATGAGTCAGCAATACTGGGCTGGGATTTCACAAAAAGTTTTCTCAAGAAATTCCAAGAACTTCTGATTTTGTCTGGAAATTCTTCAGTCTCTCCTTTAATGTTTCAGAAACCAGAAGTGATTAACTTAGAAATTTCAAATTAGAAATAAGATATAAATTTTTAACAGTGAGGAAGATTATTGGAACAAACTAACATGCAAAATGATGGATTCTCCCTCTCTTGATGTCTTCAAATCTAGACTAGATGCCTTTCTGGAAGATAAATATGGAATCATTTGCCCCTCAGATTTCTGCCAGGGTTTTCTGGCTCCACTCGGTCACATGGTGCTGCCAGGTCCCCTTCCAGAATGGCAGCTGCTAGAGCTGGCGATCTGGGAGCTGCAGCCATGGGGAGAGGCAGTGGCAAACACCTGGGAGCTGCAGGGAGGGGCCACTGATGAAAGAAGGGGGCTGTGCCTCAAGCTGTTGGGGGTTTGAACTTATAAATTGTGCTCTCCCACTCTCAGCAGGCACCAGTCATCTCCGGCAGAAACCCCTGGCCTCACCATCCTGCTGCAGAGCAGAAGCCCTGAGTGCCTGCCACACCATCAGTCTGGTAGGCAGAGAATGGGGGCAGGTGGGAGGGCTCTACGAGCCGCAGTTTGGCCACCCCTGACATTTACTATGACAATCTGGGGTATAATTCAGATCTGTAAGGGGCTGTGTCACCACTTGCCCTGCATCCTGCTGTGCCTCACAATGCTTTGCTGCTGTAGTTCCCAACCTGGGCTCCTCTCAGACAGCATGCAAGTCATACCATGAGAGTCAGTGTATGGCCACAGCCCTGGGCCAGTAGTTCCGACCCCAGAAGCCTGTCAGCAAACATCAGCCACAGTTTCGCTTCCAGAAGCCTTGATTATTACTTTCAGGGTAACCCCAATGTACTCCCAATCCTGGATTCCTCCCACCCCCAAACGTGTGTTTTGTATCCTCCAGACCTCCCCTGGACAGTCCAAATATATTAGGTCGGTTGCCCCTCTAAGGGGATCAACATACAACAACCTGCTCCTTAAATAGAGATACCCAAACACTTCACATCATTGGGTTAGTTTTAATTAAAGAATCAAACAAGTTTAATTACTTACAAAGAGAGAGATATTAAGTGAGTACAAGTAATGAGGCATTAAAGTCAGAAATGGCTGCAAGAAAAATAAAGATAAATGACTTTCTAAATTTAAACTAGACTTGGGTGTAGCCTCACTGCAGTCTATGTCCTGAAAGGGAGCTGCAGAGTGATCTCCCACCTCTGTGCAGCCGGTAGCCTGTGCTCCCGAATGCCATGCTGGAGCCTCTACATTTATTTGACAAATAAAATTTGCAGCATTTTGCAGAATTTTAAATTTTTTGGTGAAGAATTTTCAATAAATGAAAAATAGCGATTTTGCTAAAGGTTTTTATACATATTTAAAAAAAAATCAAAAAGTCACTATTTTTTAAATGACATATTTTGGCATTTTTAACTTTTTATTTGTAGGAAATTTTTTTGAAGGCCATTTTTTATTTTATATCTTTTTGATAAACATTTTTGACCTGCTCTACTTATGGTCCTCCAAGAGACCGCCCATCTACCATGCAACACTACCCACTGATATAGCTCCTCCTGAAGGATCCAGCAATTCTGGCAGCCTTTCTGCTTCCAAACAGGCCTCTGCTAAGGTCACATTTTGCCCACTTTGGAACAATATACTCATGGGTTTTATTTTCCTAATCAGTTTTTCAGTTCTTAATTGCCAGTCAACCTCTCTCCATCTAACTGAAATTTACCCTCCCCCTATACGCACATTTAAATCCCAAGGAAATCAGATGGAATAGAGTCTGTTCCACTCTGCATTTTTTTACCTGGGGAGAGGAACAAGGAAGCTGTTCCATACCCCTAATCATTTTTGTTGTCCTTCTCTGTACCTTCTCTAATTCCAATATATCTTTTTTGAGATTGCCCTACATGCCTGAACTGGAAGGTATATACCCTTACATAGCGATCTATACATCCAAGAAATGTCTCCCGCCTCCACATTGAGATTTTTAGCAGTGTAGTGTCCCTGCTACTGAAGCCTTTCCCTGCTGCATTGACAGACTCCAGCTGCAAGGAAAAGCCTGGCAGGGGGTAGGCATTAGGGAAAGGGTCCAGCAGCCAGGAGCAGCCAGAACCTTTCCCCTGCCAGAACATTTCACTGCTACATATAGCTACACACAGGTCCGGCTCCAGGCACCAGCAGAGAAAGCACATGCCTGGGCTGGCACATGCTAAGAGGCGGCATTTAGTCCATTCTTGGGACAGCACTGTCTGGCCTTTTTTTTTTTTTTTGGTGCTTGTGCAGCAAAAATGGTGGAGCTGGCCCTGGCTACAAACCACAGAGTCTGTGGATGCAGCCTGCCTTTTTTACCCTAGACACTGCTACAGGTCACAGATAAAATACATGATCAAGTAAAATTGAAATCATTTCAGACTTGACTTTAACTACTTCCTTATAATGGAGAAAATTCTAATGCTAGATTGAATGAAGCTGCTGGTGGATTAATCTGCAATTATATTCTTATAAAGGTAAAGTCAAAGTTTGGTCATATAGGGCAAGATATTTCAATGGCGCTCAGCACCCAACAGCCTTCAATGTTGCATAATCAGACCTAATGTGAACAGAGTATGAACAGTGGACAAAACAACCTGTTATCTGAAAATTATTCAGCTGAATTATTTGGTGAATATTTACTAAAAAATATTGCATCAAAATTATGTACTAAAATGCTGATGAAAATGGGAATGGCTATGAATAGTTCATGACTGCACAGCACAAAAGTTAAGTTGTTTGAGAAATGATTTTTCCCTCCCCCCCCATCTGAAAATTCCATTTATGACACAAATTTTGGGATTTTCATCAAAAAAAACAAAACTTTTTTTTTGTTGCTGCTGTTTTCAGCAGTTGGGGGAAAAAAAGTAGCTGGGATTGTTTTTCAGTTTTTCAACCAAATTTCAAAAATTTCCAATGTAAATGAAACACAGCAAAATGTTCAGTTTTGGCAAAAAGCTATTTTCCATTTAAAAAAGCAACAATAACAACGTAAAAAATCCCCCCACATCTAAAACAAGATACAAAATTGTTGAAATTGTACTTTGAGGAATATTATTCAGCCAGCTTCACAAGACTTCTTTACATTTAAGTAAATTCCTTTAGCTCCAGTCATTGATTGAATGATGTGTAGGGGTATTTAAGTTTATGTGCACACCAAAGAGCTGGACGTATCTTTAAATTAAAGTAGATGTTGACCTGCTTTCACTTACACATTCCTAGAGCCTCCAGCTAATTGCTGCCCCTGCTACACTCCTCTTCTCTGATCTCTGGGTGTATATCCAAGGGAGTCTAAACTGATGTCGGGGCGGCTCCAGGCACCAGCACGCCAAGCGTGTGCCTGGGGCAGTAAGCCATGGGGGGCGCTCTGCCAGTCTCTGTGAGGGCGGCAGGCAGGTTGCCTTCGGTGGCATGCCTGCGGAGGGTTTGCTGGTCCCGCGGTTTTGGCGAACCTCCCACAGACGTGCCACTGAATCCGCGGAATCAGGGACCTCCCACGGGCAAGCTACAGAAGGCAGCCTGCCTGCAGTGCTTGGGGCAGCAAAATACCTAGAGCCGCCCCTGACTGATGTCATGTACAAGATGGAGACTTCAACAGGCTTTGGGTCAGACCAATAATGTGCATTGCCATTATATAAATAATAATTAACAATTCATATGTAAGAAGGGGGGAAATCATTGGCTTAATGAAAAATCTACAGATTTAGGGCCTGATTCTTCCCTTACTTACACCAATTTTACACCTTTGTAACTCCTCCAACTTGAACAGGCCACATCAGACATTCTGACTTTATTGGAGTTACTCCTATTTTACAACAGTGCAAGTGAAGACAGAATCAGGTTGTGTGTGTGTGTGTGTGTGTGCGCGCGCGTGCGTGTTCATTCAATACAACACACACTCGGCACTGTTCTGAGAAGCAAAACTCTCATTGACTTCAGTGTACGTACTGAGACAACCAGTAATAAATTACAAGTTGTTATGTGCATTTTTACGTTGGAGAAAAATAAGGTGTGGTACAATTTAACATTAACCAAAAACAGCATGCTGACTGGTGGCATGAAAAAAATATTTCCATTTCTGAAGAGATTCATTCTACTGAATTGTAAAATTTAAAAGGAAGCTGTTTGGTTTCATTACTACACTTTTTTAAAAAAATAATTTGCAGTGGGGTTTATTAAGTACACTGAACTTGGATTTTTATGCAAAATTTGAAATAAAATGTATGTTAAATGACCATTATTTAATTGTTCATACAAGTCACTGTTTATTTGTTCTGTGTTACTGTTTCTGTAGCCAGTGAGATTATCTTCTAATCACATAAACTGATGTCTTAAAAACTATGTGGCACAGTGAATGTGATCAATTGAACAGTTTTGTTCTAAAGTAAATTTGGTTGCTTATTCTCAAATACAATGGACCTGATTCTCCTCTTACACTGGAGTACAAGAAGTGTAAGTATCTCCATTGGTTTTTGCACTTGTGTAGATCTATTGGACCAGATCCTCAATTGGTACAAATCAGGCTAGTTCTATTGAAGTTAATGGATAGACACTTATTTATACCAGCTAAGGATCTAGCACAAGTAAGTGTGAGGAGAATCAGGCCTCTTTCCTTCAGTGGAGTTACTCCTGGTTTACACTAGCATACATAAGAGGAGCGAGTCAGAGTTGCTGTTTTTATTTAACTGTTTTGTTTTCCCTTTGGTATCAAAGTATACTTTAAGACACAGTCCTGCAACCCTTTCTCACATAAAAGCAGCAAAGAATCCTGTGGCACCTTATAGACTAACAGACGTTTTGGAGCATGAGCTTTCGTGGGTGAATACCCACTTCCTCAGATGCATCTGAGGAAGTGATGAGGAAGTGGGTATTCACCCACGAAAGCTCATGCTCCAAAACGTCTGTTAGTCTATAAGGTGCCACAGGATTCTTTGCTGCTTTTACAGATCCAGACTAACACGGCTACCCTCTGATACTTTCTCACATAAGCAACCCATTATTCATACTGCTTTAATAGGGCTGTTGAATTCCTTTGGAGTACCCAGAGTGTTGAGGTACCTCACCACTATCTGCCCTTAGCACGAGGGAGTCTTTTCTGTGCCTGCCATAGATCAGCTCCCTGAAACGACCCCCTCTGGCAACACACATACTGCTGTGCAGCCTCCACACACCTGTCTCTTTGCACAGGTTAGCAATAGACACACACCAACCACAAGCCCTCCTACCATTCCCTGTAGTCTCCAGCCCCTTATCCACTGAATACTCAGGCCCAATGTTCCCAAAAGAACAGTACACACCAGCTTGCAAGATTCAATTCAGGATCACCACTTTGCTTAACACCACAGTACTTAGATATATTTAGAGCAAAAACAAGAATAGGTTTACTCTCAATGCACAGAGTTTCAAGTGCTAATCAATAAGAGTATTGGAAACAAATGGTTGCATATAAAACAAAATCACAATGCTTTCTAGAGACTCAACTTAACTAACAAGTTATCCTCTTGTCTAAAGAAGCATATCTCACCGGAAGTTCTCTGCAATGTTTTAAACCAACCCTGGCATAGACTCCTCTTCCATGGAGTAAACTCACTTTCCATTTACTTCCTAGATAAGGATGACAGGGTGTCTTCTTTGTCCCCCAAATATACAAGAGCAAACCTTTGATGTGCACCTCAAGATGGGGTTCAGCCCACTGTTGTTTGCTTCTTCCTGTTACTTTTCTCTTTTAGAAGTTTTTACAATCTGTTATTAACATTTGGTTTAGACTGGTGAGAGGAACTCCATTCTGAACCAGACAATACTTAATTTATATGTAAACAGCCAGATAGATAAACATTTCTTGTTTGACCAAAGCCTGCTTTTTACCTTTGCTGGTGATCAGTCCTTAGACACAGACGTTAACATAACTTTGAATGTATGAACAATACTCCTTGCATAACATTCGTACATGCATTTCACAATGACATCGATGATCAGTGTGACACCAGCTTTTATTTGAAACCTCACATGATACTCTTTGGTGAACTAGAATGTACATGCCAGACTCAAGAGATCCCTGTAACCCCTATGCATTCCCCTCTGTGCCCCTTGCCTATTGGCACTAATTGGTTCTAGGATCACAAAGACTACCGAGTAGATTAAAGTTGTAGGTGGATAAATGTTGAGAGATAGAAGATATACCTGATGCTGTACAAATATAGGACTCAGTCTCACAATCCTTACTCATCTGATCATGTGCATAAGGACAATTTGCAAGAATAAAGGTTGCAGGACTGGCCCAATAATACAGACAATATATAAAACAATAGACATTTTATATACAGAAAAAAATACCGAAGGACAGAGGAATCCATGAGATAGTAATTGAATCAAACCTAAAGAAAGTCCTGGGTAACTCTTGTTGTTTTAATCTGGCCAAAGCTATCACTTTGGCATTGCTTGTAAGTGTTCTGGAAGCATTAAAATCTGTATTAAGGAGTGTGCAAAAGAAAGCAAGTGCTGTTTGTCTGTAAACAGGGAAGCATCAAGGGCAATGACAGAGCAAGGGCTGATGCAGCTCAGAATATACAGAAGGAAAGGGGAAGATCTCACTGAATTCCAGAATCCAGCTGGATGCCATCAGCTTCCAAGAATCTAAACTGACCTCAGCAGATTGCAGACTTCATATGTGAGCATCATACTGTTAGTGTAAATAGTTATAAAAAAGTCATATATTAAGATTAAGATCCCTATAAATGACGTGAAACTCTGCTCCTTTTAATAAATATTTATTATTAAGTTTGAACAGCTGAGATTGGACGACGGTTTCATTTACAAGCTCTGTTTTCACAGACTCATACCTTTCTGAAAAATATATTTTAGGATGAAACTTTCCTTGCTAAACTTCCATCTGAAGTCTGAGCTGAATTCCTTCAACCATTTTTGTGTGTATGTGAAAAATAATTTTTTCCTGCTGCCAAAAATATATATAGTATTTCCACAGGGTTTTTTTTGACTTCAGTAACTCAAAAATAGCTGAAATTTGAAACATGAACATGTCACTAGTCCTCACTGAGGTGATCAAACTTCACTAACTTGGAAAGAAATTGCTTGGAAATGAATAAAATTCTGAATGTTTAAGAGGTGCGCATGGCACATGTGCAGCACAACATTTCTCTATGACTCAGAGTTTATGCTTCTAGGTGACAATCATTCACTGACAAGTCAATGGCAAAACTTCCACTGACTTCAGTGGGTGCAGGATCTAAGCTCTATAGAGACAGCATGTGCATTCTTATGTTCATTTGCAGAAGAGTGTGCATTCGGGAACCAATTGTCCTTAAGCTTATCCTGGACACTCCTGACCTCAAGTCTTCTTATTTTACCAGTGGAAACAGAATTAGGCCAGTGCTGAGTGCTTTCAAAAATCTCAGCCATAGATGCTAAGGAGATTGAGGAAGCCTGTAGGATGGGAGGACTGCTTTAATGTACATCAGGGGTAGTCAATAGGCGGATCACAGGCCAAATATAGACCTCCAGAGGCATTTGAACAGACCCTGAAATCCTTTTATTTATTTTATATCATTATTGGGGTGTTTTTTAATTATTTTCTCTGGAGTCTGGACTTTGACTATACTTTGACCAATAAATGTGGAACTTGACAAAAGATAATGGACTACCTCAGATGTACTGATTCTTGCACCTTCCTTTCAATTGCTTTTCCTATTACTCTTCTCTCTTCTGGCCCTTCAACATGTGACCTAAATGTCCACTGCTTAGAATCCTTTACACCTTATTAGTATGGTTATTTATTAATAAATAAATAAATAATAAATAATTATTTGTATTATCATAGCATCAAGGAGCCCGAACTGTGTACCAAGATCTCACAGTGCTAAGTGCTGTTCAGACACAAAACAAAAAGCCTCTCAGATTCAGATACCAATAGACTCAGTAGACTCAATTAAGAGAGAATGGACGAGGGGTACAGATGACACATGTTGAAGTCCAAGGATGTCTACATTGGTATTAACACATGTTAATCAGGAGGAACTAATCAATTTATACTGCCTTTGACTCACCTCTGATTTTGGTCCTAAATGTCTGTACCGCCCATGGGTCACTTGCTAGAGGTAGGTGACTGTTTTCCCCAGGGTTATAAAACCGACTGCTGGGCTTGAGTTATTATTCAAAGAAATGGAGGAGCAGCACTGACAAACCAAAGAGAAGCTTTGAAGGAAATCTGCGTTTTTAGAAAAGCAGAGGTATTACTGCCAAAACTGTGCTTCACTCCCCATTATTTGCCTTCTGGTACTAAAACTAACTGTTAGAGTTTAACTAGAAAATCTGTCTAGGAAGAAATGTTCCTACAGAGCCTTCAGACAGGCTGGGCTGCAATATGCCCTGTTCATGAGGCTGCAGAACATTTGCACTACAACTAGCAGGCGGTTCCATAGAGTACCACATAAGCAAGGCTCTCGGTCCCAGGCAAAGTACTGTATCTTTGGTGGAATTTTTGTGGTGCAGTTCTTTGGACTGGGACCTAAAGCCTACTCCAGAGCCCATTTAAGTCAAAAAGGAAAGAATCCAACTGATTTACATGAGTGCTGGCGTTCAAACTTATTTGTGAAAAACTCTCAGGCTTCAAAGAGACTACTCCTAATGTGACAGCCCTTAATTCACTTGTTTGGAACTAGGAACTTGTGTGTCTCATTTTTGTGTCATATGGATATTTGATTATTGTGTGTATTACTGCCCCACAGTCATAGCTCCATATTTACAACCACAATTCCATTTTAAACGCTAGTTTTGACGCATGCAACTCAATCAATTTTTTCTCTCGCTTTTCTTCTTTTGAACAGGAAATTTCACTTAATGTCAAGCCAGAGGATGGTTTGGGGAAAGTTTAATTTTGGTCAAGGGTGTTTCTGAGTAACTGGGCAATGGAAATGTATCTTGTTGGTAAATTTTACAAAAACAATGTAGGTATGTTGTGGATTTTTTTGGCTCATTCATAATTCAAATATGGCTTGGTTTTGCTTCAGGCGTCTCCTGAACTTTGTCCATTATAAGAAAAACTACATAATTTTGATTTAAAACAAAAGTGAACACAATCTGTGGATCAAACCAGCTAGTTCTAGTTATGAATCAATTGCTCCAGTGACTAAGTAATTGAATCTGACTATGGCGGCAAAGTATGATTCAGTGACTTTATGACAAATAAGGCATGGTATGTATCAATCTCAAACACATTATGCCTCAGTAGGAAAACATCCTATGACCACTAAATAAAGACATATCTTGTGTGACAACAATTCTGTTTGCCAGAGGAGTCGTTGATGCACATGTAGTTTGATGTAATAATAGTGATATGCATAATCACTTTTCGCTTTGTTCATTTGATCATTTTACTCTTGACTACTTAAGTAATTTTAAAAAGTTTTAGTATTCACTCAACCATAACCTCAGCTAGTATCAACCAGCATAGCCTATTGGCTTCAACAGAGCTATGCTGAGTTACATCAGCTGAGGATCTGGCCCATCCTTTTTAAACATGTACCTTTAACTTTATTTGTACATGTCTTGTTACTGACAGATTATATTTTATGTCTATAATTGTGATAGCCAGCAAACACTGGTGGAACAGCTGATTAAAACCACCATTATACAAACTTAGGGCTACAGTCATAAAGGCACTCAAGGTGCCTAAATGTTACTTTAGGTGCCTAAATCCTGGAATCAGGCTCCACTGGGATTCATAAAGCTTCCCTCAGCTGCACCAAACCCTGTAAGCACCTAAAACTTGCTTAGGATGTGTTTTTGCACTAAAAGTTTCCCCGGTCCCTGTCCTGAGTGCATCTGGATGCCTAAGTCTCAGTGTGATGCATGAACCAGAGGAAATAGGTGTACCTCATCTAACAGGCCTGTGGGGCCCAATATGGTAAGTTGTGTTCTGAGGCTTTTTTCCTGGATTGGGCCTTGCACAAATGAGTGGGGAGGATAACCTCCTCATAATGTTTAGTCCAGTGGTTAGGAGACTCATGTGGAAGACCCCCAGTTC
The DNA here is from genome assembly GCF_007399415.2 of Gopherus evgoodei. Classification (NCBI taxonomy): domain Eukaryota; kingdom Metazoa; phylum Chordata; order Testudines; family Testudinidae; genus Gopherus; species Gopherus evgoodei. The sequence continues at coordinate 229,223,531 of NC_044322.1, forward strand.
AAGTTCCCCTTCCACCTGAGGGGGGAGAAGGGATTTGAACTGGGAGCTGCCATGTCTTAGGAGGGTGGGCTAACCAACAAGCTATGGCCTATTCTGGTATGTAGGGGGAGTCCCTCAATCTCCCCTGTTGAAGTAGCTCCACTTTGGCTAACTAAGCAAAGAGACATTGAAGCATAGAGACTGGATCTCCCACATCCAGGATGAGAACTCTTACTCATGAGAGAGAACTCTTACCCATGACTCTCAGAGTCATTCTCAAGTTTTCTCACTCTCTCTGGACCAATACGCTAATTATTTAATCCAGTGGAGCATCTTCAAGAGATTGAAGAACCCAGCATACATGACATCTCCAGTCAGAATATCCTGTAGCCATAGCACTCATGTGAGAGGTGGCAGATACCTGTTCAAATCCCTCCTCACTCTCAAGTAGAGAGCAGACTAGAAACAGGCATCTACCCCTTAGAATCATAGAAGTGTAGGACTTGGGGGGACCTCAATAGGTCAGCTAATCCAGTCCCCTGCACTCAAGGCAGGGCTATGTGAGTACCCAAGCCATTGCACTAAAAATTATGAGGGAGGTCCTCCTCCTTCCACCTCAAAATTGTTGTAGGTACCTAATGCCAAGAGACGATTTGCAGATGAGAATCCCAAGCAGAGGGAGCTGCTTCCCTGAAGCCTGGACTTGAACTCCCCAACAGGCATGGGGCTTAGGACACACCTCTCACTTTGACATCTCCTATTGACTTGTTTAGGCAGGGGGTGGTCTTGAGTCCTGGCTTTTGTGAATTCCATTCTGAAGTGACTACCTCCCTCTATGCATTGTATAGGCAGCATGAGCGCTTAACTCAGGCTTTGTGAATTCCAGGGTTTTTTGGTTTGTTTGTTTTTTGTAGGCACCTAAAAGTTGGGAGTGGCAAAGCTGTATCTCACCGTGCCTAAACTCCTGTGAATCTAGCCGGTACAGCCTAGTCCTTTAAATGGTAATTGCTAAGTATAGTGCTTACCACTCCTAGTAAAATCAATGGAGCTATGCCAATTTACAAATAGCTGCCTCCTACGAACATGGTGTGGGTTTGCCTGTGGGTTTGGTGGATTTATTGCTTTTTGCCTGAGGAACCATGTCTCTTCTGTGCTTGTTGATACTTTTTTTTTTTAATATAAAATCACCTGAGTATTGTAGGGGAGAGTGGTCTTATTTTGTAGAGATTTGATTTTGTGTTGTTGTTCAAGGTATGTGGATTGAAGTACCAAACTTTGAGGCCTATAATAGGACCCAGGCCTGCAAAATAATACAGAATAATAACAATAAATAATAATCTAATACCCAGTATTTATATCATGCCTTTCATCTGAGGAAGTCAAACCATTTTACAAACAGTAATGAATTAATGGAGGAATTTGTAGCCACAGGCAAACATAATAAACAAGAAACCATCCCTTCCCTTCAGCTCACTGTTCTCTGCCGCCTGCCTAACTCCACAAAAAGAGTGATTCTGTGAGGGAAGTTATACACAGCTGTCTAGTACTTGGTTCTTAGAGCTTTTGGAAACTTGCATTGTGCAGCTTCTTTAAACACAGTGTTTCTCTGTGCAAGCAGCAGAGCTGGCCACACGGCAGGGCCAGTTCAAGCAAACGTTGGTTCTCTAAAAAGCTATTCAACAGTGCTTCCTCCACAACAAAGGGCTTAATTTTCCACTGCCCTTCACCTTATGTAGCCATTTACACCAGTGCAAAGTAGGTGCAAGTCAATTCCTAATTTGCTTCCGTTTTGCTCCCTCTTTGCTTTCACTTTGAATTAGTGAAAATGATGAATTGTCATTTTCTGCTGGAAAAAAAAATGTTTAATGAAAAAATTCTCAACCAGCTCTACTTGCTTGTGGTTTGTAGTAGTTCTTTATTCCCCGTGCATTCATGAGAGTATTTCAAAACACTACAAAGAGGCTACAGACTCTGCAAATATGCAGCAAAAAATGGCTTCCCATTTTAGTTTCTTCCAGTTGTATGTGGCCAGCTTTAGACATGTTTGATGCTGACTTTCACAACACCTCCAGCTTCCACTAACTCCCAAAAGAGGAGTGGCTAGAGCTGGTTGAGAGATGCATTTTATTTTCCATAAAACACTTGTAAAGAAGTCAAAAAATGTTTCATTTACATCAAAAATTTAGAATTTTCATTAGAAGTATCTTGAAAGCTAAACTTTATGTATTTATAGTTGACAATCAAAAACAATTTTCCTTTGTTTTGGTTGTCAAAAACTGAAAAATATTCAATACTGGGGGAGGAACGGGGGTTGTTTTTTTAACAAACCGAAGAAAAGAAGAAGAAAAAAAAGAAAGAAAATCTTTTCACCAGATCAAGTAAAGGATGCATCTGATAAATTCAGTCTCAAGGTGTTAAAGAGAGGGCACCCAGATTCAGTAGAACCTTTTGAAAATTTTGTCATGCAACATATGAAAATCTTTGAAGGAAATGTTCCATATGGCAGTATACTTTTCACAAAACAGTCACTCCATATCTGACGTCTCGCTCCTTGTCCTCAAAGGAAACCCGCATAACACCTTCAAAAGACAAGCCTGAGAGATTACATTTATATCTTTGCTAGATACTGAAATCCATGGTCTTAACAAAGACACTGGATTTAACGCTTATTACAACTATCTGTAACAAACTAACCTCCCTTTTTTTTTCTGTAACTGCAGGGGTGTTAATAGTCCACTTCATCTTGAATGATCCCCTAGAATGTGTGTTAATTACTTATGCTAAACAATCTTCTCCACCTTGTATTTAGCTGGGACACTGAGTACCTTTCTGTGTAGCTCAAAACCATGTCTCTTTCACTAACTGAAGTTGGTCCAATAAAAGATACTACCTCACCCACCTTGTGTCTCAATCATAATGTGCAGGAGATGGAAGAGGAGTGGACTTTGATTCTGACTTTCACAAAATCCATTTAATTGAGTATTTACATCTATTTTCAGGAAAGCAAAGACTTAAATTAAGCTAACCAGTGGCATTGTCATAGCTCCTGTATTTTTCTACTTCTAGGTAGTACCATCTGTATTTTTCTTATTAGTATGAATGCCCAGCACTGGGTGACAAACACTAGCAAAAGAGTGGAAAGGGAAACTCTTCCAAGCACAGGGAAATGCTCTGGGTTTACTTCATGACTAATGCCTTTCACCTTCCGCACCTGTAATCCTGAGCCATTCAGTAAAGGCCTGCATTATCAGCATGAAAAGGGCCACTACCACTGTTGTGGGGTTATTCTTCATCACAGCAAAAGAGAGGTTAGTCAGGGGAACTACAGTGCCTCCGCCAACATCTGTTTTTTGAGCACAGACTTTTTCACCAAGAGATTTTCCTGATCATTTTATTGCTACTGTTGGCTCCCTGCCCCACAAATACTCATCATGCAATTAAATGATAATGTTATTCTGCCAGCCATCAGTAAGTTGGGTTCACTTTTTCCCTCCTTCTAACACCAAAGCCGCCTGATTAGAAAGTGGTGTCTGTTTCACACAAAAAAACAGTGGTTAGATCTAAAAGTAAAATATGCTGACTACCCGTGATCTGTCATTAAAAAGGCAGACTGCAGAACATGAAGGCAGCCCATACCTAAAGATAACCAAAGATAAAGATAATATTTCTTTAATTCCTCTCAAAAATATTCCTTAAGGCTCTTATCAGTAAATATCAAAGTATGCTTCTAATGTTAAGCATGTGAGTGATTCCATTGACTTCAATGGGATTATTTGAGTGCTTAAAGTTATGCATATGCTTGAGTGCTTTGCTGGACAGAGGCCCACTCCAAAAGTTTATGAAATGGCATTGTGAATTGCTAGGGAATAAAGCATTCAAACATCTCTTTTCCCCCTAACTAACAAACCCTATTAACAAACTATGATGTCCCCGACATAATGCAGTTAACATCCATTTGTTGACACTGAACTTGTACTAAAAGTAACAGTGAAACAAACTGTTACAACATCCAAAGTTAACAGAAATATTTGATGGGAAAATGTTAAAAGTTCAAAATTTGGGGAATTTTTGAACAGCCCTGGTTTTGGGATTCTTATGCTTCACTGAAAAAATAAACTGATAAAAAGTTATGCACACATTTTCCCAAATGGTATTTCTCCAAATTCAAAGAGCCCTAACAATCAGCATCGTACATACACAAGTAAATGTGTATACACACCTACACACATATGCATGCAGATAGATGTCAATATGCATACATATGTGAGTATATAAACTGGCACTATTTGTCAGAAATTATTTAAATTACACTCTTTGTCCCACAGGCAGAATACATGCTTCAGCCTCTGCCATCTAGTTCCATAAGCAAAAGTACATCAGAGCTGGACTTAAACGATGCCCAGAAATTGATTGACCAGAGTTTTAGAGACTATGCTTTTTATTCATACAGAAGTAAAACATTCCTGTATTGATTTAATTTTATTTTACCAAGCTTCCGTCAACCATATATCAAATGTGGTATTGGATAAATTTCCCTTTCTGATCATGTATCTATCATCATAAAATTTTTATTAGCGCAGCTTAAGTCATCACAATGTAGATGGACAGTGAATGTATTTTTATTGCAAGATAAAGTTGTGATACCGGAAATTGCTTCCTCAATAGATAAATTTACTGTTAACAGTGATACTCCAGATTAAGTCCACCATTTTACGCGATATACCCAAGGCATTTAGCAGAGGAACACTCATTGCCATGGCAACTCATTATAACAAATTGGTTAGACAGAAATGTCTGGAACAATTATATTGTAAATTTTAACACCTGGATAAAATCCCCTAAAAATCTATTTAAAGAAACAAATAAATATGAGATGTGAAGTACAAAACTAAGCAGTCACTCTGTTTTCCAAAACATGACTGACATTTTAAAGTGCTTGATTAATTTTATTTTTTTAAATATGCTTGCTTTTATGTGGAAGCAAAAATTAAGGCCCAACTTTGCACCTGAAAAAGTGGAGGTGAGGTCAAGACTTCTTTAAAAATAAAGGGCCAGATCCTCAGTCCTGGTAAGATCACTGTGTGCCATCAAAATGGAATAAAATGATCTTAAAGCTGCCCAGAATGTGTAAGTGAATCACAGGCTGGTGAAGAGGAAGCATAGCCACCTTCATCTCAGCCACTCCTGGCCTTCCCAGTGCAGGGGACACATTGGGACTGGCTCAGGGTGGACAGGGGTGTTCCAAGAGTAGGAAGAAGTGAGGATGGAATGTGACATGCTTCGTCTGGTTGGCAGAAAGTGTCATGGTCAGGGCTTGGATGGTCAGGCCTAGTTGTGGAAGCTGTGGCGGTCAAAAGCCAGGAACAGCACCAGAGGTTAGAGTAGGAGTCAGGAGCCAGAATCAAGGATCAGAAACCAGGAGTCAGACCCAAAGGTCAGTGCTGGAGTCAAGAGCAAGTCAAGAGGTAGGTCCATTACTACAAGTGGCAAGGGAATCCACCGTGTTACACGGACACTTCCTGGAGCTCTTTCTGGGCTTAAATAAGGCAATTGGACCAATCAGGGGCAACAAGGGAAGCTGTCACTCTGGCTTTCCAAGGTGGTACTTCCAGTGGAGTTTATCTCCACAGGGTTTATATAATAATGTGCACATATGTGAACAGCAGACACCACCAATTTGGTAGACTTAATGTATCTTCTCTACACATATGCACATCATACATTATTTGACAGGTTTATTATGTATACTTTAAGGTGAGGTATGATGTGGCACTGTCAAGTGGTGTCATTATCATATAAATGGGATAACCAATGACTATCAACATGTTAAAATGGCCAGTTTGAAATATTTGCATTAACTTATGTTAGTTTACTGATTATTCATTATTTCAAGACATAAAATTGGATTTCTTTGTGATCTCAAAGCATCACTACAACAATCTAAATGGTAAAACAAAATCTAGTCATACATTTGTACAGGATTCATTGAAATGTAATAGCGCTGGTGGCATTTCCAGTCAACATTATCATTATCATCTTGCTCCTCATTACAATCTCTGTTGAGAGTTTGTGGGTTACTACAGGCTTCCTTTCCTTGGCATGTACACAGATCTGTGCAAGGAAGATTGTTCTGACTGCAGGCACAGTTGATTGAGCAGCATCCCCTATTGGTATAGGTAAAAAAGGGTCTTGTAGAAGCTCAGATGTCATTGGGCCCTTTCAGAATACAGGAAGTAGTTCACAATCCATATTTTTCCCATCCAGGTGGAAATGGAAATCCAATATCTGGTTTGTCTATGTGTGAAGACATCCAAATATTTTTTGTCAAGATGCTCTTTTGATATGCTTTTCAAAACTATGCTCGCATGATGCAAGTTTGGCCAGTGACATGTCCTTTCTGATGGCTATACTGAGGCTCAGGCAAGTTAGATGTTGGTCTCCTTTTATTTTCTTGCTCTGGTTATACAGCACTGCTACTAACTTTCTTGCTGCAGAAATTGTGACTTGTCCACCTCTCTCTCCCAATTTGGCAAGATTTCTGAAGTGGTAAAATCCCTTTATTTTGATAACATTAAACACAGATTTTTTTCCCCTATGCCAAATAGGAATGACACAGAGTCACAACCTGCTAATGCATGTGCAGCAGGAAATATGTTTCAGAAATCAGCAGTGAGTGCATCAGAGATTGTATGCACGGGTATGAGTGACACTTGTCAGTTGTGCTGGTGTCTTTTTCAATCCACATGTTATCTATGTGTTCCATTTTTGGAAAGTTGTGAATAGCAAGGACCTGTGGTTCCTTAGACAACAAAATATCCAAAAGCCATATTGACACATACAGCATACAGAAGTATCCCTGTGTCCACTTCCTCTTGAGTACTGTTGAAGTTTTAGGCTTCCTCACCATATCTACTGGTGATGGACTTTGCTACTTCACCATTGGAAAAGCCTCCAGCAAGAAGGAGTGTTCGTTTTGTGTGTGCTCCTACACTCATGTGCATTTTGAACCACTTATTCACAGGGAATTTTATAAATGACTGCTTGTTGGATACCATGTTTAAAACTTTATCCCACGGAGAAACAGGGCATGCAAAAATCACCTGGTATTTCTTGCATCCAACCATAGATCCTGTCTGGGGCTGTCTTTCTGCAGTTTTCACATAGCTATTGTTGTCATAGCTGTCAAAGATTTAGATTACAGAATTAGCTTTGTCAAATCCTTTTTGGATCAGCCTCAAATACTCAGCAGGCAATTCACTGAATGTGTGGAATTTGTTTCCAGCCATCATTAGTATGACAGCCATGATATCTCTGATGTACACTGTCGTTACTTTGTTGCATGCTCTTAGCTCATGCATTCTTTCAGCTTAAGATTCTATCTGGTGCCCTAATTCAGCTTTGTCTGTTTTCTCATTGTTCCATCATCATGAAAGAGTGACATGGATACAGGTCCTATCGAGTGACTAAGAACAGTCACCAAACATCTCTGAATCCTGCTAAGGACAGGGGTCTGCAGAAAACAAATTTCTGGACTGATAGCTGCTGTGATTGTTCCTCTCTTGCCAGACTTAAATTTGGTTTTCTTGGCCATGTCAGCAAACATTTTGATGCCAGATTTCTTGACTATACTGTTGAAGCTCCATGTCCTATCAGAATCAAGTGACCTCTCACAAATCTCTCCATTTGTTCTTCAACATCTGCTATTTCCAGTAGAGACTCTTGTATGTTGATGTTACTTGCAGTCCAGTAAGTATGTTCATAAGCACTTCTGGATGCAACTCAGGGTCAAATAGCTTTGCCATAATGTTGACATATTGTCCAAGTGCCTATTTAAGCCCAGGAAGAGTTCCAGGAAGTGTTTGTGTAACAAGGTGGACTCCCCTGCCACTTGTACTGATGGACCTACCTCTTGACTTGCTCTTGACTCCAGCTCTGACCCTTGGGTCTGACTCCTGGTTTCTGATCCTTGGCTCTGCCTCCTGTTTCCTGACTCCTACTCTAACCTTTGGTGCTGTTCCTGGCTTTTGACTGCCACAGCTTCCACAAGTAGGCCTGGAATGTGCATCCTGCCTCCTTGGCGGTCAACCCCGACTGCGCCGAGCTGCTCCCTTTTATACCTTGTATCCAGCAGACCATAATGAGCAAGGCCAAGGGGGCATGGCCTCCTCGGCCGATAGGAGGGAGTTAACCCCTGCAGAATCAGTGTGGGGCAAGTGCACCGCATTACACCATGTCTCCCCAAATTCCATTGAAATAACCAGAATTCTGACACACAGCAGATCGCCCAGATGCGGAGGCACTGTGTAAGTCGTCAGGAAGATTTAACATTTCAAGAATGTAGCTTGGTATGCACTTGGAATAGTTGGGCCTGTTTGCAGTAAAATAGTATGGAAGCAGGTATGCTGTGCGTGCATATGTTGTTTCCAATCACCTCTCACTTTGCATGGATTTTTAAAAGCAATAATTGCATAACCCCAAGAAAATAATCCGTGAACTTGAATGTAGGAGAAGAGTATAACCCCATGTCTGAAATTCCTCCAGCGGTGGCAGCATATGCTGAGTTACAGCATGATCAAGGCCTTTAGTTATATGCTGGAAAGACTCAAATGTCTTCAGACTCAAACACTTTTTGAGTGTCAGGCAACATGTGCCAGACAAATGCTGGAACTACATGAGTACCTCCTCCCTGCTCATCCCATTTAACAAATGAATAAAGTTTCAGTGCACTCTGGGGCTCAAATGTTAGACTCAAGCCACATAGAGCATGGTTGAATTGTTTACCAGCAAGCATCTTATCCACAGTACAAACTGCAAACATATCAAAATCAACAAGAAGGAACACTAGATAGAGAGGGCTCAGAGTTACTACAGAGAATTCTTTCCCAGGTGTCTGGCTGCTGGGTCTTATCCACATGATCAGGGTCTAACTGATTGCCATGGCCTGCAATGTGCAGGGAGTCAAACTAAGTGATCACGATGGTCCCTTCTGATCGTAAAGTCTGATTCTAAGAAAGTCTAGCAAACCTGCATCTCCCAAAATTTCCCAATACATGCAAACAGCATAGGGTGTGAAAACCACCCAGGTGAATCACACTGGTACCAAGTTCACTTGATGAGTAACAGCACACAGCTGCTTATCCATGATTGGAACAGCATGCTGCTGTCCTAGAGCTGCTGATCCTTCAGCATTGTAGTATAGACAGTGGCCATATCAGCTGATCTGGCATCCACAATAAGTGTATATCCAACTGTTGTGCAGATGTTCTTCTTTGTTGAAACCAGTCCAAAATCGAATCACCTGAATGTGAACAATATCAACATCATTTGATATTGTGGGACATCACAAGGTAGCAGTCTTAAGAGACACCTGGAGAGATCTCAGACAGCGTTCATTTGTAGACAACAAGTGTTTACTTTCTCAGGTACTTTTTCCTGACAAATCAGTTCTGGACACAGCCTAGGTTTGTCAAATCCTGCACATTGCATAAGAGACTCGGATCGCCCAGAGAGAGAGAGTGACTTTTCTTTCTCACACATCTGTGATATTTCTTGTGATGCTGGATTATCTGCATACTGTTCTTGAAATATCATTCTAGTCACTGAGGGCTTGTCTTCACTACTGTGCTAAATCGGTCCCGCTGCATCAATGCAGCTGCGCCAATATAGCGTGTCTGGTGAAGACACATTACGTTGATGGGAGAGCGCTCTCCTGCCAATGTAATTACTCCATCTCAATGAGAGGTAAAAGCTCCCTCTGACCTAGCATGATGTAGACACCACTTTAAGTCAACGTAAGTTACGTTGCTCAGGGGGGGTGGTTTTTTCATGCTCCTTAGCGACATAGCTTACATCGACTGAAGCAGTACTGTAGACAAACCCTGAATGGAATGTATTCTTTCTATCAATGGTCTCCTCATTTATGTCTGTATTATCATCTCCTTCATGAATGACGCTTCCACCAGCATTAAGTGCTGTAATTCCATTTGGAATGAACACACCTCCCTGGAGTCTTTCTACTTCAGTTTTTGCAGTATTAGTGATGAACTGCCTCAGCTCATCATAATTGATGCAGAATCCATGAAGGTGCAGTATTTCAATTAAACTGCAAGATCCAAACTCGTGGTGTAGCTGTGCATCAAGGCTTGTGCTTGTGTGATAATTTTGGAACTGTTAAATACTATGCACTCCACAATTGAAAGGCAACTTGTCTTCTAAAAGATGATATTCATTGCTGGTTGAATTATATGCCTCTATCAAACAACCAAAGGACAAACTCCAGCACCAACTGGGGTACAAAAGTAGCTGACCTATGTAAACTACAATCATCTGGCCTTGGATAATATTCTAAGGCTTTTATTTTGGCTATTTCAGACCAAAGGATTAAAGCAACATTATACAAAATTACTCATTTGAAAGCTATTCATCCTGGTCACTCACCAAAAGAACCACCACAAAATATTTGGATGACTTAGGTTCCTGCTTCAGATTACTAGCAGCTTGGATAGAGTGACCCTGGGAGCACACAATGCTAATTAATACAGGGCCATAACTCACATCAGGACTTACACACTCATTGCCACAACTTACTGTTGTCTACATCTGTATCTAAAAGTTGTCATGTAAGATACCATATGGAAACTGGTGACACTGGTCATTAATATTGTGTGATATATGCATGGGTAATAAGAACATAAGAACAGCCATACTGGGTCAGAACAAAGGTTCATCTAGCCCAGTATCCTGTCTTCCGACAGTGGCCAATGTCAGGTGCTTCAGAGGGAATGAACAGAACAAGTAATCACCAAGTGATCTATCCTCTGTCGCCCATTCCCACTTTCTGGCAAACAGAGGCTAGGGACATTTCAGAGCATGGTTTTGCAGCCTTGTCCAGCCTGGATAATAGCCATTGATGGACCTATCTTCCATGAGATGTATAAATAATTATAGATATGTGCTGGAAATACATTAGTAAAATGTATTTGGCAGGCAGTGCCTTAGTCCAGCCCACCCTAGACAAAGCAATGTTGTTTTGCCTGTCTCTCCACTTTAAATTAAGGAAGGTGCGACCAAAGACAATGAAAAGTACATTTACATGTAAGGTAAACAAAGCCATCAGGCAAGCAACTGGAGGAGATGGCCATCTAACAATCATGATGGCGGCTGGAGGCTACACTGGCAGGAAGTAACTTGTAACAAGGAGATAGAAACAGGCCTCTTGTAACAAGGAGATAGAAACAGAAGCAAAAAGCCATTTTTCTATCCATCACTGGAAGGACAAAAATAGAGGGCAGAGCTCTTGAAATCTGAGAATGGTGGCTCTTTCAAACAAGGAGGTTGAAGTCTCTGAAAGCTGACTCTAGGTAAGAAATCTGCTTAGACAAAATGATAATGTGTTGAAGTTATGTTTTAGTCACTAGAAAGCGTGTTTTGTTTGTAACCTTTCCTATCTCTTTCACTCTTACTTGAAATCACTTAAATCTGTTTTTTGTTAAAAAAATATTCTTTTTTTATTGTAAACCATCTCAGTGCCGGGTATTAAACTGAAGTGCAGGTCTTCAGCTAAACCAGGGGTCGGCAACCTTTCAGAAGTGGTGTGCCGAGTCTTCATTTATTCACTCTGATTTAAGGTGTTGTGTGCCACTAATACATTTTAATGTTTTTAGAAGGTCTTTTTCTATAAGTCTATAATGTATAACTAAACTATTGTTGTATGAAAGTAAATAATGTTTTTAAAATGTTTGAGAAGCTTCATTTAAAATTAAATTAAAATGCAGAGCCCCCAGACCGGTGGCCAGGACCCAGGCAGTGTGAGTGCCATTGAAAATCATCTCACGTGCTGCCTTCAGCACGTGTGCCATAGGTTGCCTACCCCTGAGCTAAACTAACAGGTGGGTGTGTATTTTGTCTCTTTGGAGGCAGCAAACCAGATAACTGCTGTGAGTATCTGAAGAAGGGACTGGACACTGCAGAAAGACATCTCTGGGGAACTGGTGTTCACTGACTGTTACCTGCAAGGCAAGATTTGGACTGACAGAGCCTGAAGAGTTTGCTGGCAAGGCAGACAAGATGGTGTGTTGGGGAGCTGGCACATTGCTTAGCAGCAGCGAAGCTCTCTTGTTGAGGCAGAGCAGAGGCCCACATTTCTGGATGCCCTGAGCAAGAGGTCACTCATAGCATCAGCTAATTTTCTGACATTGCATAGGACAACAGTAGACTTGCCTTGTACATGCTATGCATAGAATGAAATTGCAGAACCATAATGTTTTTCTAACCTTACCTATACTTTACTACTGGAGTAGCCTGCAGCATCTACATCTAAATGAATTAGGGCTGTACATTGTTGGAGCAGCTTGGACAGGAGAAGAGCCTTCTTGTACATAAAATCGTTGTCTCTCTCTTCAATCAGCTGACAATATGCAGTGCCAAAGGGTGACTATTGTTGCAGTATAACCAGACGTTTTTGCTAAGGTTCATTTTGCTCATAGGAAGAAAGGCATAAAACTTGCATCCTTAGCAATCAAGTCTTCTACACATATTCTGCTCCCTTATATATATATATATATATATATATATCTGGAAATGATTTTACGCTCTTTTGTAGAATACAAGGCCGTTCCTCTAAATAGCACTTTGGAGGGAGAGGCTAATAAGAAATATAAGTTTTCTGTGCACTGCTCTCTCTCTCTCTCTCTCTCTCTCTCTCTAAGTGGATCTTTCCAACACTAAAAGAATTCTGGCTGTTACTGGCTAGCTGATAAGGTTAATGGAACATCAAAGCACACACACAACATGTCTTCAGTGTGTTCAGCAATAATGTGAGCCAAAAATGCCTCGGTTGCACATATTCAGCACCCATTCAAGCCAATAGGAACTGCATCAAAAGGCAGAATATGACCATTCTGTAGAGAGCATGTTCCACAAACCACTTCCTCTATTGTGTAGGAGGGTTGGCAGAATGATTCATTACAGCTCTGCAGTGTTTACAGAGCATTTCATTACATTCTTCCTCCTCTCCCCCATTTTAAGATTAGTTTAATCATTTGTATCTGTATCACTAAGGGGGATTTAGGTTTCAAAATGGGCTGGAAGCCAGAGATTTAAATGGAGGGTACAATATATTGCTTCCTGAAAGATGACACTGAAGGTAGTGGGGGATGGGAAATACGTGCTCCTGATATTCAGGCTAATTGAACACCTAGGGAAGAAGATTGATTATCCCCTGGGACAATTAGCAAACTAAGCAGTATTAAGAAAAGAGATCAAAAGAAGAGACCTTCATCAGGGTTAAAGTGTCTTAGACAAGGAAGCTGGTTGAGGCTGTTCTGGGTAGGTGTGCGGGAGAAGAATATGACATACAAAGCATATGCTAAATCATGCGGCAAGTGTTTGCCGCACGGTGCAGGAGAAGCAGATTGTAGATGTGTGATGGACAAGTTGAATCATTTAGGAACTATCAATATGGTGTTCAATTCCAAGAGATGTGTGGATTCCAAGGTGCATGGATCAGTGTGGAACACAGGTTTCTCTGATTGATTCTGCCTCTGATAACTAAACATGCCTGCAAAATATCAACCAGCTGACAGAAGACACCAGTCCTATTACTTAGGGAGTTGCCAGGACTCTGGGATCCTGCAGCTAGGCTAGTCTTCATCCCTCTTTCTTTTCGTTCTCCTTTGTTTGATATTTTAAGAGTGTGTTATAAAATCATTTAAACTATATTTAAGTTTCTTTTTATTGTGCTATATAATGCCCCAAGTGTCTTGGTAGTGGTGCTTTGTAGTTATTGACTTTGTTCTATCATTAATACTATTATCCCATGAGACATGTCTCTGCTAGAGATGGGTTAGAGATATGCCAGGGGTTTGGAACAAGTAACCAGCTAGCAGTCCTTCCCAACACAATAGACTTTACGAGTCAGATTCTGATCCCAGCTACAGCAGTGCAAATCCAGAACAACTCTATTGAAGTTGACAAGGCTACATCAGAATTACACTGAATTGACTGAAAACACAAACAAGCCCTATGAGTCTTATAATGGAAGATAGCTTGACAGGACAACCAGCCTAGTGGATGGGGAAAAGCAGTAGAAACGATATATCAGGACTTTATTAAGGCTTTGACACAGTCTCACATGACAGTCTCATAAGCACATTAGGGAAATATGGTGTGAATGAAATAACTGAAGGGTGAGTGTACAACTTACAACATGGGTGTTCCAATCATTTGTGGATGAAGACTGTATCTGTATGCCTGACTTGACATGACTAAAATTGCTAATTGAACATGGGGGAGTCCCAACAACATCGAGTGGAGTCCCGCCAGGATTTGTCATGGGTCTGTTATTATTTAATATTTTCAATAATGACATGGATGATGGAGTTGAGAGTATGCTTATAAAATTTTGAGATGACACCAAGCACTATGGAGGAGAGAATTAAAATTCAAAATTATCTGATAAATTGGAGAATTTATCTGATATCAGTAAGTTGAAATTCAATAAAGACAAAATATAAAATATTACACTTAGGAAGTAAACATCAAATATACAATTACACAAATGAAGAATAACTGGCTAGTCAGTTGAAAAGTACCTGGGATTATAATGGATCACAAAGTGAATGAGTCAACAATGTGACGCAGTTGCTAAAAAGGCTAATATCACTCTGGAATGTATTAACAGGTGTGTGATCTGTAAGATGTGGAAGGTAGTTGTTCCACTGTGTTTGGCCCTAGTGAGGCCTCAGCTGGAGTATTGCATTCAGTTTTGAGCACCACACTTTAAGATGTGACCAAATTAGAATGAGTCCAGAGGAAAGTAACAAAAATAAGAGGTTTGGAAAATATGACCTATGAGGAAAGGTTGAAAATACTAGGCATGTTTAGTCTAGAAAAGATAAACCTGCGGAGGGACCTGATAACATATTTGAGGCCTGTTCAGGGCTGTTATAAAAAGAACTGTGATTAATAGTTCTGAGTGCACTGAGGGTAGGACAAGAAATAATCATTTTAGATTGCAGCAAGGGAGATTTAGGGTGGATATCAGGAAAAACGTTCTAACTATAAGGATAATTAAGAGCTGGAACAGGTTACCTGGGGAGGTTGTGAAATCCCCGTCACTGGAGGCTTTTAAGAACTGGTTAGACAAACCCATGAGGGACGATCTAGGGGTAGGTCTACACTTAAAACACTGCTTGGATGCAGCTGTGTCACTGCAGCTCTTAAATGAAGAAGCTTCTCCCAGAAGCATAGTTAATCCATTTCCTCACAAGGCAGTAGCTGTGTCGACGGGAGAAACTCTTCCATTAACATAGGGTTACTATGTGGATTTTTCACATCTCTAACAATGCAGTTATACCACTATAGGTTAGGGTGACCAGATGTCTTGATTTTATAGGGACAGTCCCAATATTTGGGGCTTTTTCTTATATAGGCACCTATTACCCTTCACCCCCATCCCAATTTTTCACATTTGCTATTGGGTCTCCCTAATATAGGTCAGTAGTGAAGACCTGGCCTAGATATACATAAGGCTGCCTCAATATAAGGTGTATGGATTAGAAGCCCTCTCATGGTCCAATCCATCCCTACCTTTCTATGATTCTATGTATTTGTCGAGCAGACTCCAGCTGTTTCTTGCTCCAAGGAATAAAGGACACCATTCAGCTAGCTATAGATATTTGTTCAGGTAGGTTTGAGCAGTCTAAATAATTTTAGAGGTTAGCTTTTATTACGTGTTCTAGGAGCTCAAGAATCTAAGTTACAATATTGTTGATATTCTAACACCTGTTTAAAATCTTCCATGTGTTCAATTACATGATCATTGTTTAATTTTCCAATATGTTTTGCATATTGGATTTTTCCAAGTTTTTATTGGTTCTGATGACTTATTGCATACAGAAGCCCCCTCCATTTTCTTTCTCCTTGTGGTTACCATCTCCTCAAAAAGTTTTGTACCAAAAGTTAAAGGAAGAGTTCCCATGCTATTTACCCAGCTGAGGAAATGTAATTCTTGCAGTGGGACAGAGAGCATGTCTGTTAAAATGCTAATATGTGAATCAATGTCAACTACATAAACCTGTTTCGAATGTTGAGAAAGTCACTGTGGTAATATTTCTGAGACACTGATGGCTTATACTGAAATATTACTGTGGTCCCTCCCATAATAATTCCGTGGAAGCATTTCCCTTGCTGGAACCCAGATGTGAGACATGTTCACCTGAACTATGGAATTATGTATCAGCAGGTGAACTATGGCATTTAATTTTCCAGGTACTGCTGTCTTTCTATAGTTTTCCAATAGTAGAGAAGCAGAAGGTAGTAACATTAGATGTATTTAATTAAATGAAGTCTAATATGCAAGGAATTCACTAAGATAATTGGGGAAACCCAGATCTCAGGCAAGGATACACATGAGAGTCAGTAGTGTACAGCTCCTCTGTTTATTTTCATACATCTGGGATTTCTAAATGTCTAAGATTCCTGCTTCCCCACCCCCTTTTTTTTTTGGGTCCCTTATAATGTGCTTTGGCCCTAAAAGGTTGGTTTTGTTTTGACAAGCAGCTGAGCTTCCAAGAGCTTCTTCAAACTGAACCTCAAACCAGGTCTAAAAATAAACCTTTGAATTTCCAACCCTTTGACATTTATTTTTGTCCAAATTGGAATAAAATGTATGTACTGACATAAGCCCATGATGTACCACTGCAGCTCAGTCACAGGAAGAGGACACAGTGCAACACTGGAGATGTAGTTCAACCAGTAAACAAGGCCCACATGGGAGAACGGGGTTGTTAGGGATGTGGAACTACCAGTCACATGAGACATATGGTAGCTCAGGTGAACAATGAGATAAAGGTCAACCCGACCCATTTCAGTTCAGCTTGTCAACCTGAAGTGTAACATTTTGTTTCAGTTTGACTCAAAACAAAAATATTTTGTTCAGATGTTCCCAAGGAAAAATTCCACCCCAAATCAATATTTTCTGGATGAAAATTTCAATGTTGACCAAACTCCATTCTCCATTAGGAAAAATGTTTTGTTTGAAACCCTACTCTGAACCTGTTGAGGTTTGCCCATCCTGGCTCTGCAAATACTTATATATGCAAGCAACGTTACTTGTTTGAGAAGTTCCAATTAAAACAATGGAGGCTTTGGCTGAGTATGACAAAACTAGTTCAGTAGGATTTATCATGAATAAAGTTACTAAGATATATAAGTGTTTGTAAGATTTGGCCCTAAGTTATTGTTACACCCACAAATCAGGTATATAAGGAGGCTCTGCCATCAGAGCCTACAACTCGCACACTTCCCTTGAGGACATTCTTGCTACCAGGAACACAGTTTTCTGACACAAAAGTGGAAGGACAAGATGACAGAGGCTTGAACAGAACTCCCATTAAGATCACTAGGATGGTATTAATGTCCCATAGAGGAACCGGCTCTTGAACTGGAGGATGTAGATTAAGGAGCCCTTTTAAGAATCTTACTACCATGGCATTTGAGAAGACTGATCTTCCCTGACCGAGGGGGATGAAATGCCAATATCGCTGCCAAATGTACTTTCAATGGACTAAACTCAAACCTCAATGACTGAAGGTGCAGTGGGTACTCCAAAATGTTCTGAATAGAGGCCAGTGTTAGTTGGATTCCACAGGGTAATGATTACACTGAAAATTGCTTCCATTATACTGAATAGACCATCCTGATGGAGGGTTTTCTCCTGTTTAGGAGGGCTTGGACAATCACTTAAGATTGCTCTTCATCCTCATTCAGCCATGCATCAGCCAGGCCGGAAGATGCAGGGAACTGAGCACAGAATGCAATATGTGACCTTAGTTCTGAGTAAGTAAGTGGAGATGTGGAGGAAGAGATATGAGAGGATGAACAGACCATGTAAGAAAGTCAGAGAACCAGTGCTGTCTCGGCCAAACTGGGGCAATAAGCGTGAGCTTGGCCCAATCTGCCTTGACCTTGAGGATGACCTGAGGATGATCGGGATTGACTCCCAGCTGAGGTGGAAAGTGTTGGACAGGGCGCTGGAACTGAGGGCGGGCCCCTTGAGAGGGGAACAGAGATGACACTTCCTGTTGTCCCTTGTAGCAAACAGGTTAATCATCAGGATGCCCCAAGCTGTGAAGATGACCTGGAGGACACTATCTTCAGGGACCATTCATGACTAAGGGAAGAAATGCCTGTTGAGATGGTCCACAAGATTATTCTGAACCTTGGGCAAGAGAGCAGCTATCAGATTAACGTTGTCTTCGATATAGAACTGCCACAGCCTGATCACCTGTAAGCAGCACAACTGGGAACCAGCTTCTCTTGTGTGTGCACATAATACATCTCAGTGGTGCTGTCGGTAAGTAAGAGACTCAGTGGTTCACAGATATGGTCCCTAAAGGCTTTGTAGATTGCCTGAAGCTCCAGCATGTTGATATGGAGTGAGGCCTCCTGCACTGACCACTGCACCTGTACTTTCACTGCCCCCAGGTGCACCCCACAACACATCAGAAAGGCATCAGTAACAACTGACCTGGTTGGCAAGAGTCAGACAAAAGGAATGCCTTGGCAAACATTCTCTGGATGCACCAACCACTGCAAGGAGCCCAGGACCAGTGGAGGAAAACAAACCAGTCTGTCTAGATAGTGAAGAATGAGACAGTAAACCATACTGAGCCACATGTGAAGGGGATGATGGTGCAACCCTGAAAACTGAACCACATGTGTGCAAGCGGACATGTGTCCCAAGAGCCTCAGTCATGGAAGGCTAAGACTGAGACAAAGGTAGTGAATTGTCTGAAAATGGTCATCCAGTAGAATCATCTTAGAAATAGTGGAATTTGATAGTAAACAAGATTTTCTGAATGGGAGCCAAGGTCAACTTCCAGCTGTTTAGGTTGAAACCCAGATGATTGAGCAAGGAAAGCGTGGTGCCGACGTGAGCAAGAAACTCTCTCTCTGGATCTGTGCCTCAGTAACCACTCATCCAGATATGGGAATATGTGAATTCCTTTCCTCCTGAGATACATTGTAACAATGATGATGCATTTGGTAAAAACCCAAGGGGCAGAAGAAATTCTGAATGGCAGTCCTGTGTACTGAAAGTAGCACTCCACCACAACAAATCGAATGGATTTCTGTGGCTTGGCAAAATTGCCACATGAAAGTAGGCATTTTGAAGGTTCAAAGCAGCAAACCAGTCAGTCATTCTGGGACAATGCAAGGAGAATAGTCGATAGAGTGTCCATTTTGAACCTCATATATTTGTTGAGGCCACAAGGTCAAGGATGGGTCTTAGCCCTCACTTGGATTTGGGTACCAGAAAGTATTGGGAGTAGAAGCCATGACCCCTAAGTTCCAGTGGAATCTCCCCTACACCTCCCAAAGCCAGTACAGAGCAGAATTGTATCTTGTGAGAGGGGTTCCTGAAAAGGGATGGGGAGGGAGAGTGGGGAGGAGGTGTGGAGTGGAATTGGATGGCATAACCTGATATGATGATGCTTAGGACCCAGCTGTCAGTGGTGACCAAACCTCAAGCACTGTGAAAGCAGGTCAGCCTGTCCTCTAAGGGGGGAATGAGGTGCAATAACTGAAACAGTGCTTTGGACCAAGATGTCAAAATGGGCACTTGAGAGGCACCAGGGGAGGGTGTGTGTAGACTGGCCAAACCCTGAGTCCAACTGTTATCGCGAGTGGAATCTATGCCACTTTTGAAGTAGTCCCGCTGCCCCGGAGGAGGGAAAGACTGGCCAAACATGCACTGTGAATGATATGGTTGCTGATGTTGCTGCTGACCACCACAACAGTACCTCTGCCCTGCCAGTATGTACACTCCCAAGGACCACAAGGTAGCCCTGGTGTCCTTGAAGTAGTGTAGCATCTCATCAGCCTTGTCCAAGAACAGAATTTGGCCACTGAAGTATGCAGTCTAGCACAGACTGCAAGGACATCTTAGCCACCAAGCATCCCTCAGTGACAAATGTCCGAAATTCATCTTGCGAGGTCTTGGGCAACTGGTCTGCAAACTTTGACATGCTGTCCAGTTAACAGAAATTGTACTTGACAGCAAGGCTTGCTGGTTAGCAATTCATATTGGTAGGAAGAGGAGGTGTAAATCTTCCTGCTCATGAGGTTTAATCCTTTAGAATCCCTATCCTTGCAGATGAACTTAAACCTGCCCTGCTGGGCTTCATTATTCACCGCAGTTACAGCTAGGGAATATGGGGCCAGATGAGAGTAAAACCCTTCAAATCCCTGCATGGAATGAAATAGCTCTTTTCCATGTGCTTAGCCATACGAGGCAGCATAGTCCGGCCGGTTCATCAGTGATAGGGAGGGGGATTCTCCCAGGGGCAAACAGCTGCAGGATATCCTCTAACTATGTGGGTGTTCTCTTGCAAGAACTCCACTTGGATACCAAGGGAAGCAGCTACGCATCACAAAAGGTCTTGATACACCTTAAAATCTTCTAGTACTGAAGGGAGAAATGAACCAGGCAGCATGGAATTGTCTGGAGATGAAGATGATGCCCTTAACTGACCTAAAGCCAAATTCTGTTCCAGGGCTGATCAACCCAGACCCAGGAGAAAGATCGTCTGTGCCTGGGCCTGTGACAGATCAACAGACCCCCACCAAAGACGTGGCTGGCAATCTGACCTTTGAGCGAGATGAAGAGTGGGACCTCCATAACTGAGAAGCATCCCAATGATTCCCTGGAGGCCACTGGCATGGATAAGGCACTGGTGGCAAGTAGGCACCGGGCCAAGGGCCTCCATCCTGACCACAAGATGAGCATCAATCCCAGTATATGTAATCAATGGCCCTTGATGCTGGTCAGATGATGGAAAGTAGGAGGATGACCACCTTAACTCAGATGCTGAGGAGCTTAGGGATCCTGGGGATAAAGGTGGAGTGAGGCCAGAGGAAGCAAGTTACCAGTCTGACTCCTCCGTCATCCAGAATGAGGCAGGAAGCGGCACTGCTGATGGAAGCGATACCATTGGTACTGAGCATGCCAGTGCCGAAAGCAGCGTCAACCCAGAAGTCAGAAGAGGTACCGGAGGCTCTGATGGTACCAATTTTGAGGGTGGTGAAAGCTGCCACAGAAACATTTGCAATGCCAACTGCAGCAGCACAGAGGAACTGTGGAAGGGAAACATTGAGGTGTGGTGCTGACAGATACAAGAGTTCAGCAGCTCTTTCAGTTGTCAGGGCTATAAATGATGCAGCCCTGGCAAAATCCTGGCTCAAAGGAGAGGTCAAAATACAAAGGCAGAGGAGGTTTGTAGCTGCCTGGTATGCTGCCAACATGGAAATGGGGGCGGGGGGTGTAATGGTATTTTATCTCCATTCTGAACCTTAGAGTCCAAAAATGGGGTACCAACATGAATTCCTCTAAGCTTAATTACCAGCTTAGATCTGATAGGCTGCCACTACCCAAAAATGTAGTGTTTTAGGGCACTCTGGTCCCCCCAAAAACCTTCCCTGGGGACCCCAAGACCCAAATTCCTTGAGTCTCACAACAAAGGGGAATAAACCATTTCCCTTCCCCCTCCTTTCTTCCTCCCAGATCTTTCCTGCCCTGGGTACACTAGGAGATCACCGTGATTCAAACTCCTTGAATCACAACACAGAGAAATCAGGTTTTTTCTCCCCCTTCTCTCCTCCTCCCAGGCTTTCCCTTCCTGGGCTATCCTGGAGAGATAGATTCAAGCTCTGTGACTCTAAAACACAGAGGAAATTCACCTTTCCTCCCCCTCCTTCTCCTTCCCTTCTCCCACCAATTCCCTGGTGAGTACAGACTCAGTTCCTTTGAGCCTTAACAAAGGAAAAAAATTACTCAGGTCTTTTAAAAAGAAAAGCTTTCAATAAAAGAAAGAAAAAAGTAAGAAATCTCTGTAAAATCAAGATGGAATATTACAGGGTCTTTCAGCTTATAGACACTAGAGAGAAGTCTCCCCCCAGGACAAATACCAATCAAAATCCGTCCAGCAAAATACACATTTGCAAATACAGAAAACAATCAAAAGTCTATAACCGCCTTTCCTACTTAATACTCACTATTCTGAATATATAAGAGACTGTAGCAGAGAGATTGGCAAGAAACCTGGTTGCACTTTCAGGGCCCAGAGAGAACAAAGAAAAACCCAAAAATACAAACAAAAGGCTTCCCTCCACCGAGATTTGAAAGTATCTTGTCTCCTGATTGATCCTCTGGTCAGGTGTTCCAGGTTCACTGTTTGTTAACCCTTTACAGGTGAAAGAGACATTAACTCTTATCTGTTTATGACAGGGGGGAAGGAAAAATTTTGGGGACCGCTGCCCTAACCCCAACCTTGCCTCACCTAAGCATCAAAACTCTCTCACCTCCCCCACCACTTGTCCCCATTTAGCTTCTGCCCCATAGCATCCATTTCCCTATTCCTCCTACCACCCTCTACATACCTCTTGACTCTCAGGAAGCACATGTCTAATTCCCCCCCACCCACACACACAAAGTTTGGGAGTGCAGGGTGGTTGGGTGCACTGGCTGGGTTGGGCTGGGCAGTGCGTGAGGTTGCAGGGTTCAGGTGCACTAGCAGAGTTGGAGCTGGCCCTGGCCATAGGCATGACACCCCCACCATTTTTGCCGCCCCAAGCAGAAAAAGAAAAAAAAAAAAAGCTGCCCGAACTGCTGAAGCAAAAAAAAAAAAGCCAGACAGTGTCACCCCAAGAATGGATGGAATGCTGCCCCTTAGCATGTGCTGCCCCAGGCACGTGCTTCCTCTGCTGGTGCCTGGAGCCGGCCCTGCCTACGGCATGAAGGCAGCAGAAGGAAACCAGTAGTACTTGTAAGTAACTGATGAACCACTTGTCAAATGGCCCCAAATTTGGATCACTAACGCTAAGGCCCCTATGTGGCACCCCAAATTTCAAAGCAATTTTGTTAACTGTTTGGATGCTAGAGCACTTACAAGAGTCAAGCTTTAAAGCATATAAAAAATAGCCTGAATGGAACCCCTCTGGCTGCTTTTCTGTTTGGCGCCTGTGTAGTGTTTTCTTAAAAACTGTTCTCAATTTGAGTCCTCCAAAGATTCAGTGGGTGACATGCACTACCTTGGGTAAAACCTGAGATTGAGTTTACCTGCTGCCTTGGGTAAAAAATGACCACTTGAGATCATTTTGATCCACATCACATTGATAAGCTGATCTCTAGCTCCGGGCAAAAGAAAACAAAAGCAAACAAACTTTTTTTTAAAATGGCTTGGGGAGGGGAGGTTATATGGTTCAAATGACTCCAAATTTGGGTCACTAATCCTACCCTACACCCTCCTTCGGCACTCAGATTTCAAAGAAATCCATCAAACGTGTCAATTTTAGAGGACTTAGAAAGGTCGACCTTTAAACTGAAGTCGTGTTGCAACCTTAACTAAAGTGGTGTGGCAGAGCCACTATAATGATCTAATAAACTTTTGATTCAAACCAGAACACCTAATAGGATCAAGCCCTGCAACATATACACTGGGAACATTTCATTCAACAATGAAATACAGCCATCTCTGGGCTGAACGTGGTAGCTTTAAAAGAGTGACAATACTCAATATTTCAGGACAGAGAGTTAGAAAGATCTTAATTCAGAAGAATATGAGATAGGCAAAAAAACCCAAAAAACTGTTAGGCAAATAGAATTTATCCAGAATGCTGTGACCAATCCTTCTATTCTTTTGAAAAGTAACATAGTTTTATTATTCTATAAAGTACCAACACCTCAGTTTTACATTTTACACAATCTGAAAAATGAGACACTCATTAGCACGATGCTGCATATCTCCATGCTTGGACACTGTTTCAGAACTGACCAAGGGATTATTGTCACCTATTACTGACATACTTAGGAAAAAAAGAACAGCATTAGGGAAGAAAAATGTTCAGTAATAAAGTTGTCATAGCTATATAAGCACATTTTAGAAAGGGAAACACCATTGAATCCATAAAATTAAACAAGACACAATCAGGAGGATTTGTAAAAACACACATGGGGCTTCTGAGATCGGGAAGGTGGCTGGATTTTCTGTGTTTATAAGTACAGTATTTTTATAGGGCTGATCTGGCTTTGGTGGTTTTTTTTCCTATTCAGAAATATTTTTACAGTGTATGGAGGACCAAATCCTGCACTGGGATATGCATGTACAGCTCCAGCACAATCTGACTTAGATTATATTACATATATATATTGGTTTAGATTGTATTTAAACATACTCACATATACACAGACTGTATATATATGCATAATTCAGCCCTTCTGCTGCCTCTCTTGACAGAGTTTTTAAAAATCTACATCGATGGGGTGTTCAAGCTGCTGAATTTGAAGCTCAGTAATCAAGACAATCATGGTTTTTCTAATGCACCACTATCTTTTTCTTTAAAAATGTACTTTGTAAATGCACTCATTTTCTCTAGTGAAACCACAGCTGCTCATTGCCTCTTCACAGTGTTTTTTAAATCCATGCTTTGTAGGCTTCTGTAATTGTTTTTTTTTCTTTAAGGAGAAACAAACATACTAAAGGGCCAGATCCTCAGGTATGGTAAATCAGCATATTAAACTGAGTGAGGATTTGGCTCAGAGCATTTAATAGGTGTTCTTTCTTTAAGCCAGGTCTGGAAAGAATGGACATAACTGTATTCATTTAAACTTTGGGTTGATCTACTCTGCATCTGGGAGCATGCTTCCCAATGACGGTAGACAGACACACACTAGCTGTATTAGCGCTAGCACCCTGAAAAATAGTAACATAGCTGGGGTAGCATGGACAGCAGCTTGGGCTTAGCACCTAAGTACAAAGCTGTACAGACCCTCTGAGTATGTATATAGGTAGCTAGCTCAAGTCACAGGCTGTGCTGCTCCCAGCTACTGCTATTTTTAGCAGAGATAGAGCCTTTGTCTACCCACACTGGGAAGCATGCTCCCAGACACAGTGTATGCATACACTTTGCGTGTCACAAAAAGCGAAGCAAATGGCACCAGGCTATGGTGAGAAAATATAAAGGAAAATACTTCAACAAGATTCTCAAGAACAAGCACTCAAGTACAAAAAAAAATAAAAAAATACTTTCATTTTCCACAAAATTCTAACTCGTGAGTTTACTGTTCACAGGGACAGCAAATGTTAAGCTAATGGATGAGAATATTCACAGAAAGTAAATTTTGAACCCACAAATACAAGTGTTGGCACCATAATCTGATTCTAAGAGTTCCGCTCATTCAGCTGAGGAGCAGAAACAATGCCCCAGACCTATGAATCCAGGCTCAGCTAAGCAAAACACAATTCAGCTTTTGAGACCTGAAGATGGAGAAGGAACTGCTCATGAACAATCCAGAGGTCATCCACAGAACATACTCACTGCATAATTTTGATTAAACAATAAATGTGAAAAAAGTATAAGATACGAATTAACAATTTGTGATCAGAAAAACAGGCTAAATTCAAATACATTATTCACTGATGCACACGGGGATCCATGGCCGGCCTTAGGGGTGGGCCACCCAGGTAAAGGCCCAGGGGTGCCATGGTCAAGGGGGCACCCTGTGACAGCGAAGAGGTGTTTGCTGCTGGTGTATAATCAGAAACTGCTCGCGACTGGCAGGGGAGCACTGGGTGGAAGGGTGCCCAGATTTCTCCCTGATTCCTCTCAGCAGAGGAACATGGGAGGCAAGCAGTGATGCACAGATACTGCTCCCAGCCTGAATGTTCCTCTGCACCCCTTAGGGGCCTGTGGGGCAGGAGTGGGAGTGAGGAGCAATACCAGCTCACTTTCCCCTCCTGGACTGGACTGTGAGGCAAGCATCAGGAGCTGCTGCTCTCCTGCCCTGCACTTACGCAGCCCAGGTAGGGAAAGCGACCTGGATGCAGGGAGCCCTCACATTGTTCCTCACTCCCAGCTCACAGCCCCCAAGGGGTACACAGAAGAGCAGAGATGGGGAGGGGAAGCAAGCTGTAATGCCAGCTGCTCTGTGCATTAGGGTTGCCAACTTTCTAATCACACAAAACCAAACACCCTTACTCTGCCCCCTGCCTTGCCCCTTCTCTGAGGCCCTGCCTCTCACTCACTCCATTCCCCCTCCCTCTGTCGCTCACACTCCCCCACCCTCACTCACTCATTTTCACCAGGCTGGGGCTAAGGGTTGGGGTGCGGGAGGGGGTGAGGACTCCTGCTGGGGGTACAGGTTCTAGGGTGGGGCTGGAAATGAGGGGCTCAGGGTGCAAGAGGAGGTTTTGGGCTGGGGAGTGGACCAAGAGGTTCGGAGCATGGGAGGCAACTCTGGGCTAAGGCAGGTGTTTGGGGTACAGGCTCAAGAAGGGAGCTTGGGTGTGGGAAGGAGCTCAGGACTAAGGCAGGAGTTGGGGTGCAGGAGGGGCTGAGGGCTCTGGGTGGCAATCTGCTCCATCCAAATGATTGTACATCACCCTTCATGCACAAGGAGCAGTCCCAGAGAGTTTCCCGCTCGGGCTATGCATTCTGCTCAGGCTCAGGCCAGGGCTTTGGTATAAATGGCACAGTTTGGCCCAAAGGCCAAAATCTGCTCTCACTTACACTAGTAAAAGTCCAGAATAACCCCACTAACTTCAGTAGAATTCTGCTGGATTTACACCAGTAGAAATGAATGCTGGTTTTGCTCCAGAAAGATGTTTGGTTTTACATGCTAGTCATTTAATTTTTTGTTCAGTTTTTACTCGTATGGGACATGATCCTGTATGGTGCTAAGCCCTTTCATTAGAATTAAGAGCTTGATTGTGATCTCCCTTGCCCTGCTCTTTTACCAGCACAAATCCAGGGACTACAATAGAGATACTCCTGATTTACACCAATGTCAGGCCAGAAAGTGAGATGATCAGCATCTTCAGCTCTGAGGATTAGGCCAGGATATGTTTAAGAGAAACTGATATGGGGCTGAAAAGTCTGAGCAGTGGTTACATAAACTGATCTGCTTCAATTTCCTTCTCACGTGCCAACAACAGGGAAATTTGCTTTTGAAATCAAACCTGTAAATGAAAACGATAAATGAATTCATGCAGCAGTCAAAGAACAGGACTCCTGCCAGATTCAAGGCAGTACATGCATTCACTCGTTGTCATTTGCACAGCAGCCAGATTAAATCTGTCTCTGTTATTTAGTGAAATTTTGGCATGCTACATAGAAATGAGGAGAAAGTTTACAGAGCTTTCGTTTAATTGATGACACCTCCACTGCCATCCTTTCCCTCACCATCTACTCTCTTTTATCTTTCTCCTCTCCCTCTTCTTCCTGTCTTTCATCAACTCCTCCCATCTCCTTACTCAGTTGAATTCTACCACCTTAAAAGATAAGTATGAGCCAAGCTTGAAACACACTGGCAGATGTGGGAAGCTTGCATTACAATGGCCCAGACTGCGTTCTGGGGTTCAAAAGCGTACTTAATTCCACCACTTTTCAACAGGAGGGGGATGGATAACCCAGTGGTTTGAATCTTAATCTGGGATTTTGGAGACTCAGGTTCAATTCCTTGCTCTGTCCCAGTCTTCCTGTAGGAATTGGGAAAGATATTTAGGCACTTAAAGATGCAAATAGGCATCTAGTAGGATTTTGAAAGTGCCTAATTCTTATTAGTATAAATGTGCAGGGAGATTATATTAACATTTGTGATTTGACTAAAAAGTAAAAATATTTTAACATATCTTGTGAGTATAATAACAAATTACATATATGCAATTTGCATGTATTTTAATTGAATACTATACTAACTGGATAAAGAGACACAGGGAGAGAAACTAAAGTGAATGAATAAATGGTAAATTACAGTGAATATATCTGAACAAGTGTATCAGAAGCTAGTGGTATATCTAATTTCAAAATTGTATGTTCTCTCTACAAATCTGCTAGTAATTCCATTTGCTTTATCAGATTTTTGTAGATGTCACAAAATGCTAGTACCAGCTGTCATGCATATAATCAGAAAGGAGGAGTTAAGAAAGGAGCATTTTCCATTCTTTAAAAACCATGTGGGAGAGCAGGTTGAAAAAACAAACAGAATTGCTGTCCCACAGGAAATTCTAATAGTTTGAAATTTGAATCAGGAAAAAAGTCAGTATCAAAATTTTTCATTAAATGGAATATTAAATTGATTTGGAAATGTCATTTGACATTTTCCATAACAGTGAAATGCTTTGCTGTTCCTCAATCAAAATATTTAGTTTTGGTTTGTTGAACCAAATCAAAATTCTTCACTTCAGTTTAATACAAACATTAATCTGTTCCCATCTGAGCTTCCGCTGTGCTTCATGGGAGTTTAGGTTCCTCACGCTCCCATTCTCCTGTGTGGGCTGGGATCCCCATTTAGACTACATCTTCCAGGGTGCACCTTGATCATGTGATTTCCACAATGTACCACTGTGGTTTAACTGGGATCGAGATGTAGTCCATCCAGGGAGCCTAGAGAGGAGAATGGTGGCCTGAGCATTTGAATTACAACTTCCTTGAGGCAATGACACAGCTCAGACAGACACAGATTAATAACAAACCGACCTTCCCATTTTGTTTTTATTTGGGTTGACAAACCGAAGTATTTCAATTCAGGGTCAATTAAACCCAAACCAAAAAATACTTCATTTTGATTTTCCCAATGGAAAACTGCAAAAATTTCAACAAAAAATTAGAATTTTCTGGTAGTACACCCCAACCACCCACATTTCAGTGGAAGATTCCTAACCCGCTCTACTTTCAGTCTGATTCTCAGTCATCCTAAAGCAGTGGTTCTCAAACTTATTTGATCATGCCTCCTTTCTTTGTATCTAGAAGTTTATGCCCCTCCCTCACTCCACACAAGTACATATACCAATAAAAAAAATTAAAAATCAACATGCAACTAACCTAATATAAAAAAAACCAATAAGACATTGATTCAAACAGAGCCGTTAAAGTATATAGTATGTAGTTCTTCAGCCACCAAGCTCTGAAGGCAATGCCATCACTTACAGCAGTGCAGAAGTAAGGGGAGCAATACCATACCATGCCACTTACTGCTGCACTGCTGCTGGCAGCGGTGCTGTCTTCAGAGCTGTGTGCTTAACCAGCAGCTGCCGCTCTCCACTCTGCCTTCTCATGGTCTCCAGTTTGAGAGCCTCCTCCCTAAAGTCACTTTACACCACTCTGCCAGTGAAGAGGGGCTTGAAAGTGGGCACAAAGGATATTTACATTCCTTTTAAAGGCCTTTTACATTGGCAGAGTGGTGTAAAGTTGCTTTAGTGTCAGTGAGAATCAGGCCCTTAGAAGCCAACCTTGGAAAGCAGAGAGAGTTTCTGAAGTGCCTGTTAATCTGATAAAGAGAATATATTGCTGATCTTGCAAATAACAAATGGGAGTTAAAGCATCAGTCTGCACTAACAATTGACACACTCATGAAGGGTTTTCATAGCTATAGCTAATGGAAGGGAAAGGCTTATTTACTTTTCAAATATTTTCTTTGACAACCCAAACCAAGAGCAGTGGCATTTCTCAGCAGAACTGCTGCTTCCTCCAGTGTTTACCTCCTCAGAGACTGAAGAGAAGCCCTCCCATTGCTACTGTTATGCCAGCCCCTAATACTCAATGTTAGTCTTGCCTGCCTGGTGTATGACATCAGCAGGCTCAAGGGAGCTGTGGAAAACTCATCAATTTGGCTCTCTGCATCAGGAAAACAAAGCTGGAACACTTCACCATATTTTCAAATGAGAGCAACTGATCTCTGGATCTCCTCTGATAAGGCTGCCCTTGACTTCTGCAATTCATAGATTTCAAGGCCAGAAAGGAATATCATTATAGGGCTGCCAACCCTACGGGATTGTCCTGAAGTCTCCAGGAATTAAAGGTTAATCTTTAATTAAAGATTATGTCATATGATGAAACTGCCAGGAATATATCCAACCAAAATGGGCAACCCTACATTGTGATCATCTGGTCTGACCTCCTGTATAACACTGGCCATAGAACTTCCCCAGAATAATTCCTACACCATGTGCTTTAAAAAAAAAATCCAGTCTTGATTTAAAAATGTATTAAGGGAAGGCCCATCCTTGGAATAATCTATGGTTTGTCCTGGGCTCTTATGGTGTTCTCCTCTTGATTACTGCATATAGAAGATGTAAAGTGCCAGTACTACACACAGCTCTTATTTACACTAGAAACCATACTTTAGTTCAGCAGAGCCCAGTCTGCCGCTATTGACTTCAATGGCAAAATACCCAAGGCCTATTCTCTACTGTCTTTCTCTATGTTTAGTAATTTTCACATAAATGGCTTTTCACCAAAACTGAATTTTGATGGCAAACTTCATTTGATTAAATTTTCCATTTTGTGGGGAAAATGAGCATTTTTACCAGAATCTAAAATTCTTTTTACCACAAGGGGTTTTCAAAACAGATTTCTTAAGCCAAAATGCAAACAAGTTTTCAAAAACATTTTTCAAATTTTCAAATTCCACAAACAAAAAACAAACCCCTTTTTATTGGAAATTGTAACAAAAATGGAAAAAAGGATTTTTCAACCAGCTCTACTGTATTATGATATAAATGAAAACATCTAATGAAATCCCTGAAGTTATACAGAAATTCCCATCAACAGATGCTTAACACTGACTTGATAATACAGCTGCAAACTATCATGCTTCCATGTCGCATCTGGGTTCTGGACACACATTTCTGAGCACAAAGGATGATCATTTAAAGCCCAATAGTGGCTTTTAGTCACTGGCCTAAGTAGGAAGTGGTGCGGAACTGCAGCACCCTGAAGCAGAAGGGATTGGGCACCTGGCCAGAATGGGTGGAGGAACAGGATCACGGTCCCACCTCCTCCCTCTTCCCTTTGGGATGATTTGCACCACCAATGTGTACAGAGGAAGCAATCTCCGTGTTCTTCTAAATTCAGGGACTTACTGTCCTGGTCCTTCTTGAAAGCTTCTAATGTCCCACCTCTCACCCACTGCAAGTACTCTGCTCTCCCACCCAAGAACTGGGGACAATCTGGCCCTTATTAGGGTGGGTGATGTGTTAAGGTCTTGATTCTGACCACTGTGGCAAATTGCTGGTACTGTTATGCTGGGTCTCGCGCTTTCTCTTCTTTGGGGAAGATTCAGGGCGCCATTGCTTGCCTCTGAATTGGTATTTTAATTACCCCACTAGTGTCCTTGAGGAGGGGAGTGGAGAGGGAGGGACCTGGGCCAGCCCTCTTCTCCAGGTCCCAAGCCAGGGGCCCTGGGGTTTGTGGTGAACCACTTGAACTAGCGGTTCCTTCCCCCCGGGCTACTTCCCCCTCCTGCCCTTCAGCTTGTGGAGGGGCTTCTTGCCCTCCTTCTACATAAGCCAGGTGCCCCTTACCTAGGGTTTTTTTGGATTTCTCAGCCCACCGCAGACACTCCTCCAAACGTTCCTTTTGGTCTCTCTTCAAAACTGTTCTCTGCTCCAACTCCTTCAAACTGCTCTCTGCTCCAACCAAACCTTCCTGCTCCAATTCCCACACTGTCTGACTGAAGCAGGGGGGGTTTATCACATGACTGACTGCTAGAGCTCTAATTGGCTTCAGGTGCTCTAGTTAATCTATAGCAAACCTTCCTCCCCTTGCAGGGAATAAGGCTCCCTGCTAACACTCTCCTGCTGCCCTCTGGCCAGGCTGTATCACATATCCCCCTCCTGTGCTCAACACCAAGGGGTTGAGCTACTTGGAACGAGAGGCAGTGCCATCGCGATAGGCCATCAGCGTTTCCATGTTGGCTTCCAGCTCGATGCTGGACTCGAAAATGGAAAGGCTGCAGAGAGAGGAACCACCTCGTCACTCTGGCATTCCTCTCCTTGTTCCTGTGCATCCACTGGAGTGGGGCATGGTCTGTCACAAGGGTAAACCGCCGCCCCAGGAGATAGTAGCGGAGAGTCTCCATAGCTCATTTTATCGCCAGACATTCCTTTTCGACAACAGCGTACTTTTGTTCCCTGGGGAGGAGCTTCCGGCTGAGGTACAAGATGGGGTGCTCCTCTTCCCCTACCATCTGGGAAAGGACGGCATCGAGCCCCACCTCCAAGGCATCCGTTTGTAGGATGAATTCCTTCTTGAAGTCTGGGGCCATAAGTACTGGAAGGCAGCATAGGGCTGTCCATAAATCTGCAAATGCTTCTTCTGTCACATCAGTTCACTTTACTATCTCGGGGCCATGAGCTTTTATCAGATCCATTAATGGCCCTGCTCTTGTGGCGAAATGAGGGATGAATCTCCGATAATATCCTACTATCCCTAAAAATGCTCTGACCTGCTTTTTGCGGATTGATTGAGGCCAACCTTGTATTGCCTCCACTTTTTCCATTGGGGTTTTACCAAACCTCTCCCTACTACATGCCCGAGGTATCTGGCCTCAGCTAGTCCTATCACGCACTTAAGAGGGTCAGCAGTGAGACTGGCCTTTCGCAAGGCATCCAGCACTGCTTCTACTTTTTCTAGGTGCGTTTCCCAGTCAGGGCTATGCCTGACTATGTCGTCTAGATAGGCAGTGGCATACTTGGCATGGAGTCATAGTAACTTATCCATAAATCTTTGGAATGTTGCAGGGGCCCCATGGAGTCCGAAAGGGAGGACAGTGTATTGAAACAGGCCATCAGGTGTAGAGAAGGCAGTCTTTTCCTTGGCATCCTTGGCCAGGGGAATTTGCCAATATCCTTTGGTCAGATCCAGAGTGGTTAGGTATCAGGCCTTGTCTAACAGATCAACTAGCTCATCAATGCGTGCTATCGGGTAAGCATCGAAGTGGGATACCTCATTCAATTTCTGGAAGTCGTTACAAAACCTCAGGGTGCCATCAGGCTTGGGCACTAGGACGATCGGACTGGATCACTGCCTGTGGGATTCTTCAATGACCCCAAGTTCCAGCATCTTCTTCACTTCCATCCTAATTTCTTCCCTTTTAGCTTCCGTTATTCGGTATGGTCTTATCGTCACCCTTACTCCAGGGCTGGTGACAATATGATGTTGGACTAGTGTCGTTCGGCCCAGTTGTGTACAGAATACGTCCTGGCTCCGGTGGATCATTTCAATGACCTCTGTTCATTGTTCTGGGGTTAATTCAGGAGATATCTTTACCTGTCCCTGTGGGTTGTCTGTCTGAGGTAGAGCTCCTCGAATGACCAGACACGTCTCTTGGTCATGCCAGGGCTTCAGTAAGTTGACGTGGTAGATTTGCTCTGGCTTTCGGCGGTCTGGTTGTCTAACCTTATAGTTCACTTCCCCAATGGCTTCCACTATCTCATATGATCCGTGCCAGCTGGCTAGAAGTTTGCTTTCTGCTGTCGGTACTAACACCATCACCCGTTCCCCCGGCTGAAATCTCCGTACTTTCTCCCGATGGTTGTAATATGTCCGCTGGGCCTCTTGTGCTTTTTCCAAATGTTCCCGTACTATCGGGGTTACTCTAGTAATTCGCTCTCTCATCTGTGTCACGTGCTCAATGACATTCTTTCCTGGGTTGGGTTGTTCCTCCCAATCTTCCTGGGCGATATCTACTATCCCACGTGGGTGGCGTCCATATAATAGTTCAAAGGGAGAAAAACCCGTGGACACCTGGGGGACTTCCTGTCATAAACAGATAGCTAAGGGTTAATGTCTCTTTCACCTAAAGCACCTGACCAGAGGACCAATCAGGAAACCAGATTTTTTCAACTTTGGGTGGAGGGAATTGTGTGTCTGGGGTCTTTGTTTTCTGGCTGCCTGCTTTCTCTGAGCTTTGGAGAAGTAGTTCTGTTTTCTAATCTTTTGTTTCTAAGTGTAAGGACAAAGAGATCAGATAGTAAGTTATATGGTTTCTTTTCTTTGGTATTTGCATGAATATAAGTGCTGGAGTGCTTTGATTTGTATTCTTTTTGAATAAGGCTGTTTATTCAATATTCTTTTAAGCAATTGCCCTGTATTGTGTCATCTTAATACAGAGAGATCATTTGTATGTATTTTTCTTTCTTTTTATATAAAGCTTTCTTTTAAGACCTGTTGGAGTTTTTCTTTACTTCAGGGAAATTGAGTCTGTACTCACCAGGGAATTGGTGGGAGGAAGAAATCAGGGGAGATCGGTGTGTGTTGAATTGGCTAGCCTGATTTTGCATTCCCTCTGGGGGAATAGGAAAGTCCTTTTTGGTTTCAGGACCGGGAACGGAGAGGGGGAAGTCACTCTGTTTGGATTCACAGAGCTTGTGTCTGTGTATCTCTCCAGGAGCACCTGGAGGGGGGAAGGGAAAAAGGATTATTTCCCTTTGTTGTGAGACTCAAGGGATTTGGGTCTTGGGGTCCCCAGGGAAGGTTTTTCAGGGGGACCAGAGTGCCCCAAAACACTCTAATTTTTTGGGTGGTGGCAGCAAGTACCAGGTCCAAGCTGGTGACTAAGCTTGGAGGTTTTCATGCTAACCCCCATATTTTGGACGCTAAGGTCCAAATCTGGGACTAAGGTTATAACACTTCCCATATAGCAAACATTAGATATGGTAGAAGGGTATCCCAGTCTTTTCCATCCTGTGCTACCACCTTCGGGATCATACTTTTAAGGGTACGGTTAAATCGCTCGACCAGTCCATCTGTTTGTGGATGGTAGACTGAGGTCCGTATGGCCTGGATGCGGAGCAGGGCACATAAGTCTTTCATTAGTTTCAACATGAACGGGATTCTTTGGTCTGTCAGGATCTCCTTAGGGATGCCCACTCTGGCGAAAACCTGTAGTAGTTCTTTTGCTATTGCCTTGGATGTGGGGTTTCTTAAAGGAATGGCCTCTGGATACCGCATGGCATAGTCAAGGATGACTAGTATGTTTCGGTGACCCCGTGCCGATTTTTCTAATTGGCCCACTATGTCCATGGCTATCCTCTCGAAAGGGATGTCAATAATAGGCAAAGGTACTAATGGGGCCTGCAAGTGAGGTCGGGGGCTATGCAACTGGCATTCAGGGCAGGAAGCACAATAACGCTGGACTTCTGCACGTATCCCTGGCCAATAAAACCTTCTTAGGATTCTATCCAGTGTCTGTCTTCCCCTAGATGTCCCCCAAATAGATGACTGTGAGCTAACTCTAGTACTGCCCTTATGTGTTTCCACGAGACTAAGAGTTGATCTACTTCTTCCCCTCGTATTTGCTCTATCCTGTACAAAAGATCGCGTTTGAGCACTTAATATGGCCTTGAGCCTTTGATCTTTCCTTCCACAGGCACACCATTTACTTCCACTACCTCCTCCCTCACGTTCGCATATAACGGATCTTCGGCCTAGTCCTGCCCAAAAGTCTCACATGAGTACTGAACTGACTTAATTCTAGGTGGCCTATTTCTACTCTTCCCCCTGGGGTGCTCCCACTTGGGCTAGGAACAGCCTCCAAGTCTTCCTTGGCGTGAATTATCTTCTGGTCTCCTGAGCGGGTTCGCCTACTCACAAGGGAAGTTTTTTGATTCTCTGCTAGAATCCTGGTCCCTAATCTTTTATCTGCCCTTCGTTCTCGTCTAGACTCTCGGAGTTTTCCAGGGGACGAGAATAACTCTGGAGCAAATTCAGCAAACATTGGGGTGAGGCTATCTGTAGTTGCCTCCATCTCAGCCTGGGGGTTGCTAGCCTCCCCTGGCTCTATTGGGGTAAGTAAGCTCTCAAACCCAGGGAAGTCTCTACAAATTAAAACAGGGTAGGGGAGCTTGGGGACCACCCCTGCAGAAGCCCTGGTAGTATTCCCCTGGATCTCAATCCGTACTGGAACTGCAGGGTAAAAATTCACAGTGCCATGTACGCACGTTACTTCTGTGTTTTTGGCCCGGGTTGGTTGGTCTGTTCCCACCAACTTCCCCGAGACCAGCGTGACAGCACTCCCAGAATCTATTAATGTTATGGTCTTTATACCATTCATATTTACTGGTCTTGTATATCCATGTGAGATCATTGTGACCCTACCAGGCCAATTAGGCCACATTGCTCCCCGTAATCCCCCAAATTACACTGCATAGGTTCTTCCTTGTTCGGGCATTGGGCTGCTAGCTATATGCCCCAATTCCCCACACTCATAACACCGCCCCCTTATTCCGGTTGTCACCCTCTGCCTGGGGCTATTTGGCTGGCCCCCCACTTCTCATCCCAACCCCCCAGGTCCCTTCCTGGCCTCGAGCCATTCCTCTGTGTCTTTCCTCCTGGTTACAGTTCTCCTATAATTCTTGACAGCCCGGGGCCTTGGGTTTGGGGTTGGCTTCCTGGATTGCCGTGTCTCCCCGCCTGGGGTCTGGAACAGTTCGCGGGCTGTCAGCTGTCTTTCCACGAGGGAGACCAACTCATCATAGGTAGAGGGATCATTCTGGCCAACCCAAGACCTGAGACCTGGTGGTAGCCCCCTCATATACTGGTCCAATACCAGTACCTCCATCATCTTCTCAGAGCTAAGGGCCTCAGGGCGCAGCCACTTCCGGGTCAGGTGGATCAGGTCAAACAATTGTGATCGGGGTGTCTTGTTCTCCATATACCGCCACTCATGGAACCTCTGGGCTCGCAATGCCGTCATTACTCCGAACCTGGCCAGGATCTCTGCCTTCAGCTGGGAATAATCTGCTGCAGCCTCTGCAGCCATATTGTAGTAGACCTTCTGGGCTTCCCCATACAGGAATGGGGCAAGGATACCAGACCATTGATCTTGGGGCCAGGCCTCCCGCAGGGCTGCTCTTTCAAAAGCCAGGAGGTATGCCTCCACATCATCCTCCCGTGTCATTTTCTGTAGGCAATGGCTAGCCCATACGGTCTGGGTCCCTTCACAGCTGCGATTCTCCTCCATAAGGGCCTTCATCTGGTTCACTAGGTCTTTCAGCAGGGCTCGATCCTGAGCAGCCTGACTCATCAACAGATGATTGGTCTCCTGCTGCATTCTAGTCACCTCCTGTTGGGTGGTTGCTTGGACTCGGGTAGCCTCCTGCTGGGCCGCGGTGCCTTGTATAAGGGCCTTGACCACGTCATCCATCTTAAGGATGGGAGGATTTTGCCTAACCCTGGTCTAAGCCACCAGCATGCAGATCCCACCCCTGACACTACGTGTGGCAAATTGCCAGTACTGTTATGCTGGGTTTCACGCTTTCTCTTCTTTGGGGAAGGTTCAGGGCACCATTGCTTGCCTCTGAATTGGTATTTTAATTACCCCACTAGTGTCCTTGAGGAGGGGAGTGGAGAGGGAGGGACCTGGGCCCGCCCTCTTCTCCAGGTCCCAACCCAGGGGCCCTGAGGTTAGTGGTGAACTACTTGAACTCGCGGTTCCTTCCCCCGGGCTACTTCCCCCTCCTGCCCTTCAGCTTGTGGAGGGGCTTCTTGCCCTCCTTCTACATAAGCCAGGTGCCCCTTACCTAGGTTTTTTTTGGATTTCTCAGTCCACCACAGCACTCCTCCAAACTTTCCTTTTGGTCTCTCTTCAAAACTGTTCTCTGCTCCAACTCCTTCAAACTGCTCTCTGCTCCAACCAAACCTTCCTGCTCCAACTCCCACACTGTCTGACTGAAGCAGGGGAGTTTTATCACATGACTGACTGCTGGTGCTCTAATTGGCTTCAGGTGCTCTAGTTAATCTATAGCAAACCTTCCTCCCCTTGCAGGGAATAAGGCTCCCTGCTAACACTCTCCTGCTGCCCTCTGGCCATGCTGTATCACACCACATATCGTGCATAATTGGTATACATGACCCCACACGTGCATAGCACCAAAAGGTGAAATTCTCTATGAATCTGAGACATTAACATCAGCCTGTGCACTGAACAGTTGCTGCCATGGGACACTTCAGCCTTTTAGAAAGAGTTACTGTAGGTCATGCAGGCATATCCAGTTAATCTTTTCTGGAAGATGAAAGTGAGCCATAAACTGAGTAAGATTTGGGAGATTTCAGCCATAGGCACTGATTCCACGCACACTCTTGCCTGAAGCAGTCATACTTGGAGCACAATATCTTATATATTCACAACCCCCTTTCCACCAATGCAGCTGCGTCACTATAGCGCTCAGTGAGGACACTATCTATGCCAACGGGAGACCTTCTCCTATCTGCATAGGCACTCCACTATCCTGAGAGGCAGTAGCCATGTCGATGAGAGAAGCCCTCCCAGCAACACAACATGGATATAATGCGTCACTCAGGGGGTGTAGATTTTCTACACCCCGGAATGATGTTATACCAACATAAGTCTGTAGTGTAGACCCAGTATCCCATGCAAACCCAGCATTCACATGGATTTGTACCTCCCCTTGGTGGAATTTGTGCCACCATCCCTTCTTTTCCCCTCCTCGCCCCCACAAATGTGTCACGTACAGCCACATTTTTTTCACCTGTAACAGTGAGACTTAAGTTCTTCCCACTTACACTGTTGTAAATCAGGAGTAACGCCACTGAAGTTAACGGAGATACTTTCATGTAAAGCAGGTATAAGTGGGAAGACGGGCAGCGCCACTATATTTGAAAAATTAGTCCCAGGATAATTTCATAAACATTCTTTTGATGTTCTTCATTTTATGTAGCTGCGTCAGAACACCTTCCCTGGGAAGACACATTGGAAGGAGCATGAAAGTTGTCCTGAAAACTTGAGCCGTGACATGTGGCAATTCCTCTCTGTGCAGGGAAAGGCACATTGCACTTTTTTTCCCAAGCAGAGCCTACCTTAGATGACACATCACAGCATCAAAGTCAGTGCATGGAGCAGGACTAAAAAGAAGACCATATGCTACCAGGGCTGGCTCCAGGCACGAGTGTAGCAAGCAGGTGCTTGTGGCGGCCAATTCAAAGGGGCGGCATGCCATCCGGTATCAGGGCGGGATGTCCGGGTCTTTGGTGGAAATTTGGCGGCAGGTCCCTCATTCCTTCTTTTCCTCTTTGAGCTGCCGCCGAAGAGCAAGAGAGGGAGGACCCACCGCCAAAGAAGCAGCTTGACTGAGCTGCCGCCAAAGTGCTGCCACTCATCTTTTTTTTGGTTTGGTTTTTGTTTTGCCACTTGGGGCAGCAGAAAAGCTGGAGCCAGCTCCGTGTGCTACAAGATCTTCCAGTTTTAGCTGCTAAATCTGGCAGGGCATTTCTATGAGGGGTCCTCAAGTAACATATGCCTTATACCACAAGTGTTGTCAGGTAAAGCATCCTTAACCCCTATATTTCACATCATTAAAGATGCACTCCTTTGTCTCATAGTCATATGACTATTTCCACTGATGTCAACGGAAAATCACATAAGTAAGGACTGCAGGACTGAATCCTGCCCTTACAATACACTTCTAGATTTCCAAACCCATGGCACTGTTTTCAAAATAACCACTTGAGGTGGAAAAAAAAAAGAGGAGGGGAACTCTAAGATGGGTAAATGTCAGACAAAGCTTGACATGAGCACGATAACCCTATGGTGTGACAACGTGAAGAGCCCCATAAAGTTTTCTATTGTTATTTGTTTTGGAAAACTTGTATGATTCATGCATTGGACTTTGCCACTTGTGAGCAATGTATGATCATCCCTATCTTCTTGTAATCAACACTCTGTAGCACTCCACACATCATAGAGTTTCTCCCTCTCCTTCCTCACAGGATACAAACCTCAGTTACTATTCTGGTCCTTGTTATGCTTGATAAAGAAATGGCTAGATTGCAAGACTGGAATGAGGCACATGACAGACAACAAAACATGTGAGTAGAAGCCTTCACATGGTCGTAAGCGTGGGTGAAACATGACCATATTTAGAAGAGATCTGCCACAACCAACTAACAGAGCAGTAATCAGCATGAGCAAAGAGATCCGTTGTTCAAGGTTACAGTTAGATTATAAACTTCAAGTGGGCAAGAACGACATCTTGTACAGCAACAAGCACAGTCATTATTCAATAGTAAGTAATAATAATACACTGGCTTTTTCCTATAATTCTCCTTTTTCACATAAAAATCAGAATCAAGCAGTTTGTAATTTTTTGTAATTTCTATCACTTTCTAGCAACCCTGGTAGAAAATACTATCTTTAAGATTGAAAAGGGTACTGCCATTCTAAATTCCTCTCTCTTATTGCTTCTAATTTTCTTTGACAAGTTTACCTTTGAGCTGAAACTTATACGCTTGGTCTCCATCCAAATAAATTTGGGAGGATGGTCAGAGGTGGATTCTGAGGAAAAAATGCTTCAGCTAGTTTTTAGTGAAATAAGTGAGGAAACAAAAATACCTCATCAATTTAAACAACAAGGAGTCCAGTGGCACCATAAAGACTAAGGGTATGTCTTCACTACCAGCCAGATCGGCGGACAGTGATCAACTTCAGCTATGTTATTCACGTAGCCGAAGTTGCATAACTTATTTCGACTCCTCTCTCCCCCTCCCAGTGTAGACCAAGCCTAAGATTTATTTGGGCATAAGCTTTTGTGAGTAAAAAAACCCACTTCTTACCCACAAATGCCTATGCCCAAATAAATCTGTTAGTCTTTAAGGTTCCATCAGACTCATTGTATTTGTGGATATAGACTAACACGGCTACCCCCGATACTTGTCAATTTCAGTGGTTCCTTTTTTTTTTTTATCACAGTTAAGCAAGGTACTTAGGCACATATTTAACTTTAAGCACTTAGTTAGTCCTATTGACTTCATGTGTTTAAAGCTGGGCACATGCTTCAGTACTTGCTGATTCGGGACCGTTATTAGCATATCTTGAAAAATGAATGAATGCTAAAACTTCAAATGTGGGCAACATTCCTGCAAGCCCTCTGCCCAGGGAAGTCCTATTGAAATCAGTGAGTTTTGCATGTGGCGGGCTTGTAGGATTGATATGTATGGCTAGGTCTAGCACACTTGCTAAGTTTCAATTTTTTTAAATTGTACGGTCAAATCATGGGATCAATGATTTCACTGGAAGTAGAATTTGGCCTATAATGTATGTCTGTGCACATGCAGTAGCTGTAGCAGATCTTTCCGTTCTGAAATTCGATCTGCACTGTGCATGCTGCCCCTTCCCCAGCAGATGGGATATCACATGAAAGTTTGCAGAATTCAAAAACTAAAGCAAGTAGTCTGCCAGCAGAGTCAGTTAAGCAAAATGTGTAAATATGCAGTTAAAAGTACAGGACTGGATCTCACAAGCATTTACTACAGTATACGTCATTCAGTACTGGGAGTTGTCCCATTGACTTAAAAATGATTGACTCCTTGTATTAAACACGTAGCATTGACTGTATTTGAGATCAAAATTCAGTCTACTCTTAACATACATAATTTAATGCAAAAAAAGTGAATTGATTATGAAAAATTCCATTTCCCAATTGCAGTTCCACTTTTATCCCAACTTGTGTGCTGCTTGCAAAGACTATTTAAATGCCTCAGTTCTGGGTGAAATTGTTTTACTTAGTATTTTTATTTTTTCTCCCCCGCTGCCTCTTCTCTCTCTCTCTGTCTTTAAGGATATTACAAACCCAACCACCACTTTAATTCAACATTAAAGCTGAAAATGTAAACACACTGAAGTCAGGAAATGATAACACTTAGAGTTCCCTGAATCTGGAGCAACATTAAATTTTTCACATTACACAAATGCACCAATCATGTTGATGATTGTTAATGCCCTTAAAAAAAAACATGGATAGTTCAGGCAAAGTAGCCAAATTAGCAAAGCTTTGGGAATCTTTACTCTGGAATTGCCTGGTTTTGTGTGTTTAGGTTCTTAAACTTAAAATTGCATTGAGGTAATGTTTTGCATTTCATTCTCTTTTAAGCTTTCCTGACACAAATATTGGGATCCCATTAGATTTTACAATCTAAGCATGGTTAGGCCTGGTCAGCCATTGTACGTGAAACCACGAAGGACCAACTACTTACTGGAGGAAGTGGTGTTAGTGTTTCAGTAAGCAAAACCGCCATAGGTAGCTCTTCAGTAGGGAGCATGAAGTCAATGCTGATCCAGCCCCACAGTATGGTAGCTCAAAATCAAGCCATAGATATTTTAGCAAACTTCTCTCTTAGATTTCAGTGAGGAATTCTGCATTAAAATCATGGCCACAATGTTGTGCTACTAGAAATAGCGTCTTTCAGGTAAGATGTATGTAGTATCTGACTCTGAGTCTTCTAGACTACCTTGGGTCATTAAAAATGTACAAATTCCAATTTATGTAGGTACTTTTGCCTGTCTAAATTCTTCCTGCCATTTTAATTGGATAGTTTCCTTCCTTATTTTCTATTGTAACATTATTGAAAGTCCACAGTAGCATTATTGCAGATAATGCTAATGGGCTGGAGGGGGCGGTGCTGAAAATCACAGTGTAGACACACCCTATGTGTACATATTCAGCCCTGGCGTGAGTGGACACAACTCCAAACACATTAGTGAGCTTACAACAGTTTAAAGCAAATCCTAGCATTTCTTTTAAACAATCTAACCCGATTCCACACCACCACTTTTCCTAGTTGTAAAAAAAACCAGTCTCATTTTCACGCTACAGAAAAATCTTTACTGGATGTCTTTTTGTTTACTTCAGAGTTTGAAAGTGATTTTGATGTCTGAAAGAAAAAAAGTCTCCGGAACTTAAGTTTTTACTTAAACAAGTTGATTAGTAAAAGGAAAAAAAATAAGTTAAGGCAATATGGAAATTTCTTTGTTTTCTCTTATTTATTTTTGAATCAAAACCACCTTTTAATAAAATGGCTCATTAAATGTATTGTAACATTTCCATTGCAGCTTGTTGTTTTTGTCAGTGTGTATCAATGCCACCATGGAAACAGCACAAACTTGCTGAAATGCATGTAGTATACATATAAACACAGATCTTTCCATACCTTTCCATTTCTATTCAGTATTTCAACCACAAAGTGGCGCTATTGCAAAAGCTAACAATTAGTGGGCAAACCCTAATTCCCTCCTTTTCTAATCGCCCAAGATATAGGTAAACCCAATGAAATATTGACTTTAGCTATCCTTTTATTTACTAAAGTGCATCTCATATGTATATAAATGTCATAATAAATATACTGTTTTACTGTGTAATACCAAAATTAAATAGCTAGAGATACATGTTTAAAAATAGTTTCTATGTGTGTAAGTGTTTGAAGGCTCACCCAGGCCTAAAATGAACATACCAATGCTTTAGTAATCAACACAATTTAAAACCACAAAATAAATATCACAATTACTTTCCATGGCATGTACATAGTAATATTTGTAAGTCTTCAAAGTAATCTCATT
Source organism: Gopherus evgoodei (assembly GCF_007399415.2). Lineage (NCBI taxonomy): Eukaryota > Metazoa > Chordata > Testudines > Testudinidae > Gopherus > Gopherus evgoodei. Next base: position 229,266,699 of record NC_044322.1, read on the forward strand.
TATATTTTAAGGACTGAACTGAGTATCAGTTTAATGAAGTATTACCATGTCAGTACTTCTGAAATGACTGTTACCTTTAAAATAAATCAATCATTTTCATAGCTAACCATTCTACTCTTTGACTCTGTTAGCAACAGTTTTACATAATATTGAGATTTATAGAGAACCCACTTGTCATTCTAAGGATTATGGTGAAAATGTAGAATAAATTAACATAAACACATGTAAAAGTGGATAGAAAAATATGTCAGGAGCAGTTTTGAACCCTTTAAGGGAAAGTTTGGGAAACTGAAAGTAATGAACATCTCTTCGCTTCCTCTAGCTGTGAAAATAAATACCCCTGTCTACAATGCTTTTTACAGAGCACACATATTTGGCAAGATTAAGGTGTCACATCTCAAATTACAAGGCGTGTTTTTGGCATGCAAACACAAGTACAGAGCAAAACTCCTCAAGTTGTGCACAATGCATGGTTCTGGTTGGTCTACCTCCCATCAGAGGTAGCCAGCCCCTCTATGCAGAAATCATTTACTTGTAGCCTACTTGTTTCCCTTCTTTTTGCTGGACTGGCTGCAATAGCGAAGTTCCCGGCTCTGGGCTGTCTTCAGAAACGTAACCCTTTGACTGCTGCTGCTGGAGCATAGTACTGGCCTGCCACAGGAAAGATTTCATTGTTGGCTCTTCAGGAGATTAAAAAGGCACCCCGGTCTGACAGCACTGTGTGTGAGGGGGAAGAGAATTTACGTCTGACTCCACTTTTTGTCACAAAGGCTCTAAAAAAAGTCTGGATGGAAATTCTGCAGACAGGCAAAGTGTGAACAAGAAAACGCTATAGAGTTGCTCAGCCTTTAAGCTACGTGTGGATTGTGAGAGCAGCAAATTTTAGAAGAATATTCTTAGGAGGCATCGGTGGAAGATTGCACTTTTTCCCCCTGAGCCTGGGCATTCAGATGTGACAATCAGCTCAGGCAGTGATGATGATATAAGACAGGTACACTACGTATAGTACAGAGGTCCCCAATGGTGTTATTTTACTGATGATGATCGTAATATTTAAAAAACAATTTTTTTTCAATTTACAGCTGAAAATAGATCCCTAAAACGTGACAAGCCTCCAGCTAGATTTAAAGGTCGAAAGGGGGCTAGAAAGATGCTCTGAGGGCATGAGGGGTGAAATCACACTATACAAAACAAGGAGGAAATTAGTTTGCTTGAATAAGGAAATAATATAAAACACAATCTCGTAGAACTGAGATTCTTGAAGGAAATGTCTTCCCCAGAAGAGTGCGAGCGCCAAACAAAAGGTTTTGTGTGCCCCCTTGAGTTGGGTTATGACTTGCTCAAATTATACTTGAATCGAACAGAAAAGAAAAATGACATAAGCATTTAAATTTAGAGAGAGACTATTAGAGGCACGCAGCTAAAATTATCAACGATCGCTGTGAGCGATCACTCTAAATAAAAAAGTTTGGAAAGTAGTCACTGCTGACGGCTGATGAACTTTCCATGTTTTTGGCACCCTCTGTCCTTTTCTTAATGGACTAATCTACAAATCAAAACGTGAGGAATATCTGGTCAGGAATCCACCTCTGGCTCCTCTTCTTACAAACGAATATTGCTTCCAAATTTTTTTTGGGGGGGAGGGGGCACTTGGCTGACAAAAATGCTAACCGACTAACCAACCCAGCAGGTTTAAAATTTGGAGTTAAATAAAAAAAAGGAGTGGGAGGGAGAAAGGCTTATTAGAAAAGTATTTCCTTCTGCTTTACTTTTTCACCTGTTTCGTGTGCCCTTTAATGACTTCTGAACTTGAGTAAGAATAGCAACACATGTAAACAGTTTGACCAGGGTGTGTGAGCGCTGGAGAGAGGGTGGACCATTACAGTGCTAATGCATAGCCACTTGAGCTATAAAATACTTCTCTTCTGAGAATCGTATTTAGAAATAGATGTTTATGATTTAACAAAGGAATTCTGTAAAGTGTTCCCTGGTGCTGACACTGTTCTTAATAGGAGGAGATCCTGTTAGGAGGGGGATAAAATGATCAACAGGTCTTTTAAATTGTGCTTCTTTAAAACACACACGGGGGAAATACCTTAATGGGGGATTGTTCGTTTGCAAATTTTAAAAGGAGAGCTTCCTTCATTCACTGACTTTCCTAGCCAGGCGGCATTATTGGAAAGGGTAGGTAGCGAAGGCAGAGTGTGGCAATAAAGGGGTTAATCCGCAGAGCACAGAGCCATCTGGCTGAGCTGGTTTGTTATAATCGAGCAGATTATGTTCACGGGACTCAGAGTTTAAGGCTCCTCTCCCATAGAGCAACTCTGCACAGCCCAAGCAAACCAACTTTGGGACTTTGAATGAACATATTTACATCAACCTCTCTCTTCATGTCGACTTTTCTGGAAACATTCACACGGATGCCATGGTTACTTCTACCACGGTAAGGGAAATATGACATTTTCTAATAGGGTCGTGAAGGGGGGGGGCGGGGGTCTTTAAAATCTGAAACGAGGGGGGGGTCTTGTTGAAAGAGCTGTCCCAACCTCTAGAGTCTGTCTCAGTGCCTTCACCCCTAGACCTCTCTTTAGTCTGGAGACTCCTCGCTCGCTGTTCAGGTCCGCCGCAGGGAAGCAGCCGGAGGGTCACGAGTGCTAAAGGAATCCGATTTGCAGAGGGAAAAGCAAGGAAGACTCGTTGCTTTATTTTAAGAGGGGAACCAATCCCTTCAGATACAACAAAAGGATTGCAAAGCCTGAGCGGGGAATGCAAGGATCAGCTTCAGCCCACTTGCCCCGAGGGAAAGGTAGGGCCCATGACAAGCAAAGTCAGAATTCCCAGTTTACAGACCTCGCCTCGCTCAGGTAACTAACTTCGCTGGCCCTTTTTCTTGTGCCAAACACGGAGCACCTATGCATGACCTTTAAAACTACCCCCCACATTCCCTTCAAACCCAACCACTAAATTCTCTGGAAGGGCCTGGAGATCAAAGGATTATCTGCACATCTGTGTCTAGGTGAACTGATACATTCACTTGGAGTTGGCAAAGCAGGACACCGTACGATTTCCAGTCTTTGGAAAGTGCCTTCTAGGAATGTAGCAGACAGCCACACACGCACAGAGAGGGAAATAAAAGCAGCTTCTCAAGCAAACAGCTGAATCGAAGCTTAGAAAGTCAGTTACTGGCGAGGGTTGGGCTGTGGGTTTTTTTTTGTTTGTTGGTTTGTTTGGGTTTTTTTGTGGGGGGAGGGAGGAAGAGAGACAAATATTTGCCTTCTCTCTTGCTCTAGAAATATGCTGTATCTAGAGAAAGGAATAGTTGGCGTTGCATTAGGCTACTACGAGGGCATTGTCTGATTCCCATATTGCAAACCAGTGATGTAGAGACGAGAACCTTTTCAATAGACAGGGATGTGCGAGATATGCTCCGCTCTGTTCCTATAAGCTCTTCGAGAAAGTCCCCTTTGCTGCTAGGCTCGCGTGAAGCGCGCAAATAGCCTGTGAAGTTTACTCTAACGCCGTGCCTACCGACAAGTGCCCTGACAAAAGCCAGCCCTCCCCGGCTCAGCCGTACCTGCTCTGTGTATCGGAAAGTAAAGGATGACAGACTGCAACTCCTGCCAAAGGTGTCAGCAACAGCCGACGGCAAACAGCCCCGGTCCCCACGCTTGTGGCACAATGGACAAAAGCAGCCGACAGGCAAGCGAGTGAGGAGTGATTCCAGCTGCCTGTAGTAGGAAGGCTGGTCTCGGATACACACGTGTCAGTATCAGGAGCACTGGGTGTGCGAGGGAAAGGAGGCGAGGGGGGAAGATAGGTATGAATGTGGGGAGGAGTGTATGGGGAAGTGGGGCTAGGGGAGGGGTGCGTGGCGTGGTAGGCTGCTGAGATTAGGGATGTGGGGTTTTTTGCTGGGGGGATTAAGTGGGGCGTGTGTAAAGGGGAAAGACCGGAGGGTGTGGGGGTGAAAGGATTATGCCAGAGGAGAGGGAAGGTTATGTGTGTTTAGTGCACGTGACAGGTGAGGGGTGCAACGGGGAACACAGCTGGGTGGGTGGGGAATCACGGGTGTGTTTGGGAGACCTTAAGGGAAAGTAAACACGTGGAGAGAGAGGAGAAAGGGTGTGGACTGGGGACAGGTTTGGGCGGGGGATATGTGTGTGGGGGGCGTGGCAGGTGCTGTAGTGGAATCATGAGATGTATGGGTGGAGGGGAAAAGGGCACAAGGCTGTGTGTTTGGAGAGGACAGGCAGCTAAGGAATGCCTGTGTGGGATCTAAAATGAGGCCTGTAGGATTCTGTCAAGGGGGAGGAGTCTGGGTATGGAAGGTAGGGGCTGTGCGGAAGCAGAGAGAACTTCAGGGAGTGGAGGGATGGAGAGGAAAGAGTAGGCAGGGTGGGGATGGTGGGTGAGTGTGGAGGAAGATCAAGGGAACTGCAAAGGTGTATGGGGAGGGAAGAGCCCAGAGTCTGTAAAGCAGGTGGCCAGGGGTCATGGGTGAGGGAGGTCAGGAGGCTGGTGGTGCCAGAAGGAGTTAGTGTGTGATTGTGAGGCAGGGTTGGAGTAAAAGGTGGGAGTGGGGATTGGCAGGGGGGATGAGCTAATGGGGATTATGTGGGTGGGATGAAGTGTGAAGGGAGGGTAAAGATGTTGGGTTTGAGTGGATGTAGGTGGGAGGATGGAGGGAGATATAAGGGGGGTAGATGGAGGAAGGCATGGGGTTCACGTGAAGGGCAGGTGAGGGGCACAAACACAAGGCATAGTTTTAGAGGAGAGATGAGGTATGGAAGTGAGAAACATTGTAGGAGGAGGGAGAGCAAAGTGCAGAGGTATATAATCATGGGGGTGTGTGGGGTGCATAAGGGGCTTGGGCAGAGAAGGAAAAAGATGCATGTTTGTGGGGAAGTAAGAAGCATATGTGGAGGAGGGGAGTGGTATGGGGGAATGTAAGGCACATGGGGGCAAAGTGTGACAAAAGGAACGGCTATAAAGTTGTATGTGTCTGGAGGTTAGTGTGAATTCAGGGCTAGGTAAGGGGAGTGTGATTGTCCAAAGGGGGATTGAGGTATAAGGTGTGGGTGTAATGGGTGAAGGAGGGGGCCAGGTAAAGGGATGTGAGGGAGAGGGAATGGTACACTGGCAGAGAAACAGGCTATAATGTATTGGGATTATGGAGGAGGGGGCTGTAAGGTGCGAGGAGCAGAGGAAGTAGGAGGGCTGGCTGTGTGGAAGGGTAGTTGAGGGATAAGTCTGAGAGGAGTCAGGAGTGGGAGTAGTGTGTGGTATTATGGGAAGGCAAGGGGTGTTTGGCAGGGGCATAGATTACATTCAGGGGAAGAGGTAAGGCGATTTTGGAAATAGTTGTGAGTGATGAGGAGGCCAGTGTATTTGTGTGAGGGATTCAGGAATAGGGTTGTCTCTTTGGGAAGTACGGAGGGATGGTGACAGGTTATGGCATGAGTGGAGAGGAGCATTATGGATGTTTGAGTGGTAGAAAGGACTATTCAAGGAAGGATAAATAAAAGTTGTGGTGGGAAGGGAAGAGGGTCAGGATGTGGGAGGGTTCATGGATAGGTGGGGGGTGTGTGGGAGAAGGCACATAGGGAGAGCTTTTGAGATGGATGAGGTGTGTGTGTGTGGTGAGGAATAGGAATAAGTGTGGGGGCGGGAGGGTCTGGGCTAACTGCAGGGCAGTATGGATGTAGGTGTAGATGTTGTAAGGGTGTGGGAGGTTACATATGCCTGTGTGGCAGCGTGAGTAGTTTTTGGGTGTAGTCGGTTTGATGTAGGGGAGTGGGTATGGGAAGGGTAGATGAATTCTTGTTGCAGGTGGACACAGGTGATGTGGGGGGGGGGACTGGTAGATGTGGTTACTGTTTGTGGGTTGGGTTAGGGATTCATAGACTCTAGGACTGGAAGGGACCTCGAGAGGTCATCGAGTCCAGTCCCCTGCCCTCATGGCAGGACCATGGATGTGTGGGTACATGGGGATTGTATGGGAGGTGTTTAGATTATCGGCAGAGAGCTTTAGAGGGAAGTGTGTACTGGGGTAGGGAGATGGTAGTAAGTTTGGGAACATGCAGGAGTAGATGAGCTGTGTGTAAGAGCCTGTTATTGAGGAGCTTGTGTCTGCGCAAATGTTATAAAGGCAATGCTGTTTGTATGTGTATTGGGGAGGCTATTGAGAGAGATGTGTGTGATAGGGTTGCAACATGTCTGAATGTGGGGTCTGGTTGTGTTAGAATAAGGGGGTGTGAGGAGCAGGATAGGTGTTTGTATGGGGTTAGATGTTTTTGTAGAGTGAGTAGGGGGAGATAGACTGTATGTAGGGCAGAGAAATGTTGGGGAGAGAGGTGAATTGCAAAGGTGAAGAGCAACATCTCAGTGTACCCGATTGAAGAGCATCTGGCTGAAGTTGAAGCCTGAGGCAATGCTGAAGGCAAGAGGGAAACACTGAGGAAGTCTTTTTCTCCATAACAATCCTATCCATTTGAGGCATGTGTTCTCAGATTAAGTTGATCTGCAGCCTTGGGGTCCTCTTAGGCACTGTGCTACACTTGGATACTCAAATAACCACAGTGAAAAATGCTTCCCATTTCCATCTGCAGCATTCCATCAGAAGATGGAGTCTGGTATGATCAGGCAAAGAGGTGGCTACTGTGATAGGCTCAAACATAACACCACAGCTTGAATATTGCAGTTATGTGAGCCAGGACCTTAGCTAGCATTGAAGCCAATGTAGTTTTGCTGACTTACACCAGCTGAAAATCTGGCCCACAATAACCAGGAATCCCCATGTCCTGCAAAAGCCCTAGCAACTTAACGGGTCCGCAAGCCCACTTGGTCAGCTAGAAAGCATGCCAGGAAAACATCATCCTGATTAAATACTGTCTGCACTGATTCTCCACTGAACTCGGAGTCCAACTCAGGATCTTTTTCCTAATTTTCCAAATCCATGCATGGAACTGGTTCTAGCTACCTAATAGACCATTTCCCCCTGTGTGTGATCACAAACTCCTATGATCGTTACATCCCACTGGAACAATGAAGCACTTGACCAACAGAGGGAGACTCATGACCACAGGAGACAGACACTCAATAGGAACTGTGCCAAGACTATGGAACTCATTGCCAGATGAAATAAGAATGACTACAAGTGTGCTGAGCCCACAACTTAGTCCAAACAATCCCACAATAATACCCTTACTTATACCAAAGCTCCTGCTCTATATTCCATAATTAAAAAAAAAAAAACAGCAGCAAACAAATCCATAAGCCTGCCAGAAGAGAAGGGAAACACATTGGTTCCAGGGGTGCAATTGGTACTGGAGTTTCAGGACCACACAGGAAGGTGTGGGAATTTAGGGGTGAGAGCATGGGGATATCTATCAACTTTTTGGCAAACTGCATACACAATTATGACAAAGCTATTAATCTATATTTGCAAAGGGTGGACTATATCTTCTCTAGGGACATCTGTGTCCATGTAGAGTAGGGGTAATGTACCTCCCTTTCTGTGAAGGTTAGAGAAGAGGTAAGGGGAGTAATAGTGTGTGGATAATAAGGACTGTGGTGTGTAGGAGGTGTCTATCCACCTATGGTTGTGGGTCTGTCAGTGCAGGATGTGGAATTTGGGGGGAGGGGCGAAGGAGAGGGGAAGTGTGTGAAGAGTGGATAATAGGATGTATATATGGGGTAGCTGGGGTGTTGAGAATTAGTTGTGTGTGGGAAGGAATGTATAAACCTAGAGAGAGAGAGCCTTGTGTATACTGCCTCTAGTGTGCACTGTACTTCCCAGTGAGAGGCTCCAGGAAAGATTGTGCCTAGGGAGAGAGTATAAAATGGCACCATCCATTCAAATACTATAGCCTACTTCCATTGATGCAGCTACCTGTTGTGTGGGCCACTGCAGTAGGGGGTGGTACTGGGATTCTGCCACCTCTCTATCCCTTTGTGTTCTTCTGGGGCACATGATGCCCCAAGGGGAGTTGTCCTTGTACTGTTTCCCAGGCACACTCACCTGTGTTTCCCAATCTGCTCTATAGTGAAGGATTGGGAGTTGTGTACGGTGGAGGTGTTGGTGTGGGTGTATATACTTGCAAATAGTAAGGTGATGTCATCTGGAGCACAGATAGAATTGATTATATCTCATGGTTATGGAAAGAGATGGCAGTTCATCTCATGTGTTTCCAGAACAAGGCAATCTTCAAAGCACCATAAACTGTTTCTGTGCATCCGCTAAGTGTTTAAGGTGATGGTTAGACCAAAACAAGACAGCAATAAATGTCCCAGCCATCAGATCGTCATTCACACCCTTTGAACAATAAGTTCCTCTACTGTGAGTTTGTCTAGACTGCAGATTTTGCACTTGTTACTCATGTTTGGACAATCCACAAATTTGTTTCTAGGCAGAGCCTTAGGGTAAACCACACATGTTTGTGGAGTGTCTAGATTAGCATTTCCAAAGCTGGTAGTTGCCAATTAACTTGAGCTAATCCGTTAATCAGGTTAGAAGAGAAGCAAAAAATCTAGCATAGACTTACCCTGAAGGGCTTGTCTATGCTTGAAAGTAAATTTGGATTAACATAGGCAGGGCCAGCTCTAGCCATTTCACTGCCCCAAGCAGGGCGGCACGCCGCAGGGGGCGCTCTGCCACTCGCCTCTCCCGCAGACGTGGCTGCAGAAGGTCCGCTGGTCCCGTGTCTCCGGTGGACCTCCCGCAGACGTGCCTATGGCTGCTCCACCAGAGCGGCAGGACCGGTTGACCCTCCGCAGGGACCCCTGCAGCTGCTCCACCGGAGCCACCTGCTGCCCTTCCGTTAACTGGCAGAGCACCCTGGCGCTTGGCGCACTGGGGCCAGCCCTGAACATAGGGTGCGCATTTAAACGCGCTATTATGGAATAACTCCATGTATAGACAAACACTAAGATAGCGACAATCACTCATGAGGTGACTGACCAAATTCACAAGACTAGCAGTTCCTTTGATCTGTTGAGAGGCAGGATTTGGAATGCATGAGGATTCAGCTCCAAACCAAGATCAGATTTTTATCTTCCTGCTTTTGCAGCTATGATATATGGGCCTCATAACAATGGCTCATAAATCTATTGGCTATATTAAATCAATGCTTCCAAAGTACTATCCTTAAGATAAATTTTCAGGACCACCAGGCACTGAAGTCTTTGATAACGTTGGTATCAAAGCTACAGTAACAAAGGTAAAATGAGACATACAAGCCATGCCATCAACTGGCCTCATGGAAATAAATAATAAAGTAATGCTTTATAGCCAGCTGAGCCAAGAAAGATGCATCTAAAGGAGAAGGGCAGAAGAAATGCTTCAGACACATTTTGGAAGAATCTAAATGCATGCAGAGTTGTTTTGTTTCATCCTGTAAAATACATTGCATACAAGAGAGCTAAATGGAGGATATTGGAGCATCAAGATGCAGGCAGCAGTGCCCAGTGACACCTTTGAAACAACAGAAACCTCACCCTATGTGGTGGCACTGAACCTGCCAAGAGTATGGTTGTGAAGGGGGTGGATGTGTGCTTATGTAGAGAAGTACATATGATCTCATGGTGTATGAAAGACATCTATATGTTTGTGCAGGGTATATTTATTAGGAGCTTGTACATGTGATTATAGAAGAGACCTATTAAGTTTATCTGCTGGATCTCCTGTCGACAATATAGCATTGTATTCTCAAGCACTCTCGTACAGTCACATTTTAAATGACTGACTCCAAATGGAGGCGATGGAAACAATTCCACAACTTGAATCTCAAGGTATGGAATTTCCTGATTAACCTTACATTTGCTTGTCGTCCTAGTTAAACCTTTGTTAACCCTAAACACCACCTCTCCCTCATTGGTGTTTACAATTTTCAAATACTTGTGGCCAGTTATCTCCCTTAACTGTCCACACTTAGTCCTTGTTTGGCTACACTATATAGTACATATTGAATTTTTCCTTATAAAACATTCCTTCCAATTTTTAATCATTCTTGTTGCTCTTCTATGAAGTCCCTCCAATTTATCCCTGTCTTTCTGGCACTGAGGTGGCCAAAAATGAAGGCAGTATTCTAGTTGTGCCAGAGATGGTGGATTTCTTTCAACTCTTTGTTCCATGACATGTTTCTTCTGCATGTCACTGTTAATCACACTTGATTTTTTTTAAAACTCTCATATCACACTGGAAATTCACATCTAATTTATTGTCTCATGTCATGTCTTGGTCTCTTTCAGCATTACTGCTTTCCAGCTTTCTCCCTCACGCTTAATCTTTGTGCTTCACATTAGTTTTCCCCAGATGTATTCACTTTGATATTTCCCCTCTGAATCTTTTTTTTACTTTCTACTCATTTTTTCTAACCTTTCTAGGTCCCATTTTATTATTTCCCTGTCTCTCATGGTGTTTGTAACGCATCTCAGTTTAGTATGGTCTATACATTGAACTACATGCTGTTCGTTCCACTTCTTCCAGATCATTTAAAAATACTGTTAAAAAACAACAGGTGTAACCCTGATCCATGTGGTACTCCACCAGACACCTCCCCTACCTTGATAATCTCTGCTTATCATTGCTCTTGGTTTACTACCCTTCATCCAGTTTTCAATCCAGGTATGTTTTGGAGAATAGATAGGAGGCCTGTGTCTGAACGGAAAGTGTCTGGGGCAAGTGACTGTGTATGATTGGGGGAAAATGTGAAAGTAATAAAATATAACCTCCTCTTCTCTGAGTTTCCTGGCACCCTCTTTGCCTCTCTAGCTCACATGAGCGCTGCCACTAAAAATGTCTTCATTTGTTGCTCTGACCAAATCGTTGTTCTGCTTTGAATTTCTGCACTGCATCAAGGTCAAGCTTCTTATTACTTTCAAAGCTCTGAATAACCCTGCCAATCATGCAAGCCTCATCTTTCTATTTGTCAGCTTCTTCTGTGCTTTTTTTCCATGCTGTCACCTATGCATCACATTTTCCTTCCTGAGCGCATTTGAGAAACCACTACACTATATGCATTCAAGTCTTTCCTGAACCCCCAACACTTACAGGGAAACTAGCTAACTTACTCCTTATAGTTGAAGGAATAATTTTATATACCCTATTTCAAAAGGGAAAATATCCTGTGTAAACTTAACAGTTCATTATAAAGATGCTGGCAAGCAACACTTCAACCACTGTACTAGAGATTAGATAAGAGAACAACCATAACCTTGGTGATCACTCTACTTAGAGGACTATCTGAAAGAATAGGAATGAAGGATACTCCTGGAAAATAACAACTTTCATCTTTAAGTTTCAGAAGACTGAAATGGAATAATGAATTACAAGAACTAGATTTCAGGTCACTCAAAAGAGTTACTTGTTGTTCAGGATTTTCTTTTGATTAATTGTATTTATTGGTCAATACTTAAAGCTCTCCCATAGGTATAGGTAAGAAAACTCATTCTCAAGGGATTAAGCAAAAATATTTCATTTGAGCATATGAAAAGTAAAACTTCTTAATGTAGCTAGATATGTGAGGGCTTCAGAGTAGCTAGGATTTATGTCCATAGAGATCATCCAGTGACTTCATCATAAACTTATATAAAATAAAAAGCAGCATTATATAAAAGCTCTTTGGCACCAATCTGAGAATGCCACTAAGAAGTCATCTATCAAATTTGGGAACCTGGTATTCTTAGGCTCCAACAAATATGGAATGGGATTTTCAAAAGCACTTGGCATTGGCCTAACTCTGCTCCCACTGAAGTCAGTGGAAGTTTTACTATTGTCATCAGTGGGAACAGTTAGGCTAATGCTGACTGCTTTTGAAAATTGCACCCACATTGTCAGTATATCTGTTATATTCCCTCAAATGAATATAATTACTTTTTATAAATGGATTTATAAAATATTATAGAGTTCCTGTTTTTTCTTCAGTCATGCCTGGTGGGGTCTTTAGCTCTCAAACATATCCCAGGATTCTCTGTCATCTGCAGCAGCATTTCAAAGAAGTCCGGCCTTTGCCTAATCAAAGGACTTCAAGCCATTGTGGTGCTCAGAGGAAGGAGTGTAGAGGAAGTGGAAAGGTGATGTGGTATGTGTGTATTGTGCATTTGGGAAATGTTTTCTGTCTGCCTCTGATAATGCAGGGCATCAAGTAGGGTTGCCAGGTGTCTGGTTTTTGACCTGAAAATCTGGTCAAAGAGGATCTATACTGTGTCTGGTTAGATGTACTGAGTGCACACTAAAAATCCAGTTACTAGGGAGGGGAGGCAGGTGCCAGATCACCAACCCATGCCAGCCCCTGCTCAGCTGGGGCCACCTCCTACCTACATCTCATGAGCAGGCAGGCTCTGCAGCTCCCATCCCAGCCTCAGAACACAAGGATCCCAGGGGGAGGGAAGTAGTGGAAAGGATCAAGTGACAAGGAAGGGGAAATTGGACATCCATCACTCCACTGAAACTATTCCACAGACTTTCTTGTCCACTTAACTAATTTAGAGCTATATACGGCTACCTAACACTTGGTGCATTAGTACCTTCCTTGTCAAAATCAGTAACAATAGCAAAGCCCTTAGTAGACTTAATGGAGACTCTGCACATCTCTCATGTGGGGGCAAAAAAAAACCCTCTGCTTGGGTAGGGTTTTGGGGACTGATTTGTGTAGATATTATTTTTTACTCTTTTTAAGGGGCTGGGAGGATGGTAGAGGGTTTTGGGGTAGAAAGGGGTGTCAGTATTAGGAGTATCACCTTTATAGCAGAGAGGTCTTTTTCAAGAGGAAGGCTTTGCTGTGTCTCCTAAAGATGATCAAGACTCTGGATTTGCCCAATTTTCTCTTGGAATGTGTTCCATAGTCAGATCTAGTAGATCTTGCCAAGGGTATGGCTACACCACAGCAGCCCATCTACAGTGCTGCAGTTGTGCCACTGTAGTGTAGACACTACCCACATCACTGAAAGGGTTTTTTACAATCAATGTAATTAATTAATTTACTTCCCCAGCAATAAGGTCAACAGAAGACTTTTTTTCTATTGACCTGGCTGTGTCTACATCAAGGGTTAGGCTGACTTAACTATGCTGTACAGGGCATGAGTTCCCTCCACTCCACACCACCCAGTCCTCTGGCCTAGCTATGTTGCAATTTAAATTTTAGATGTAGACCAGACCCAAGAATAGACTAGACAAGGTCAGACTGTGCTTTCAGGGCACATCCTTGAGTAGAAGGCTGTGTGAAACTGCATGGCTTCATGAGGAGCTCAGGGAGGCAATATCCCTCACTGCCATCTCCTGCATTTACAAGCAGTACATAGGTTGCGCTTCATTTAGGATACAACAGCCTTCTCTCCTCTTTTCCCTATTGAGGCAGGAGGTCTCTATGCTCCTCAAAGTGGAGGGACTGAAACTGTACTTGGTCCTTGAGCAGGATATGTAAGGGGAGGGGAAAGTTCTTTGTATCCTCTCTCCACTCCATGCAAGGGCCATTCATAGCTTAAACCATTCAAATATTTTTATAAACAAGCTGTGTAGATTGTTGTTTTGTTCTCTATTTATCTGTTGCGCTTTGCATTCTGTCCAGATTAGCTACTACTTTTTGGTAATGCAGTCAGGCTTCTAGAATTGAAAGCAGCATTTCAGGAGTCAATGCACCAAAGCCTAAAAGGCAAGAATTTCCCTTCCCAGCCATCTATCTCCCTCCCACTGTCCCCAGCCCCCTATCTTTTCTCAACATCTGAATATACAGCTGCCAGAAATTTAGGCAGTAATTAACTTCAGCAGGTTTGATTCTGATCTCACTTACTGTTGTAACCCTGCTGATTACAATGGAGTTACTCTTCGGTCATACCACAGTGAGATCAGAATCACACCCTGTGCCTTTAAAGCACACGCTAACAAAAGTCAGGCAACTAGATAAATGTATGTATGAAATGTATTAAACTCTGAATTCATGAATGTGTATCCAAATCTGAAATTGCCAAATTTCAACTGAAAATTCTAAGAGCTTTGTACAATTATGTGCTACCAATTCATACTGCACATTCCTATCTAATTTATTCTGACCAGAGTGTTTAACTTTTTTAAAATCATTTACTGCTTTTGCAAGTGTGTCCATCTGTGTGATGGACTGTTACTTTCATCCAATGAGTCACCATCTGGATTTTCTTTGGCAAATCCTAGAATATGAAACCAGCCATTTTACCTCCTGAATTAAGACCAATAACTATGGATACTATCACATTTCATTTTAGTCTTCCTCAGGAATGAGTCTGGCAAAAAGTCCCTTCAAAGCTCAAAGAGGCTTTTCAAAAATTCCTTAGATATTTTAATGTCTTTTAAAAAGGTTAGAATACAAGGAAATTCTGTAATGTAGAAACGCTGTGCTAAAGATGGAATTGTCAAATGTGTTTTGCATTGTCTTAACTCTGTTCCCACTGAAGTCAGTGGTAAAATGTCCATTGATTTCAAGTGGAGCAGAGGTATGTTAATGCTGAGTGCTTTTACAAAAAAAAATCCACTCTAAATATTCAATTGCACTGCAGGCTTTGAAAATTATATATTGCATAGTAACTTTCTTAGGTTACATAGGGAAAGTAAACAAATCATTCAGACTTACTGTTTCCATTACAAAAAGCTGGCTTTTTTTGGTACTTTCTATATTACATTTGACTCTGTTAGGGATCCCAGTTACAACACAGTAACTGTGTCCCAGCTTTTTTTATTAATAATAATAATTAATAATAATCAGAACTAGGGGCCACCAAATGAAACTAATGGGCAGCAGGTTTAAAACAAAAGGAAGTTCTTCACAAAGTGCACAGTCAACCTGTGGAACTCGTTGCCTGAGGAGGTTGTGAAGGCTAGGACTATAACAGGGTTTAAAAGAGAACTAGATAAATTCATGGTGGTGAAGTCCATTAATGGCTATTAGCCAGGATGGGTAAGGAATGGTGTCACTAGCCTCTGTTTGTCAGAGTGTGGAGATGGATGGCAGGAGAGGGATCTCTTGATTCATTACCTGTTAGGTTCACTCCCTCTGGGGTACCTGGCACTGGCTACTGTCGGCAGACAGGATACTGGGCTGGATGGACCTTTTGGTCTGACCAAGTATGGCCGTTCTTATGTTAGTGTGACCCTAACTGTTCCTTGATGCTAGCTGGCAAAGTACACACTGAAATCACCGTTGTCAGAATATCTAGCCAAACAGTTTCTTGTAAGGTGTATTAAAAACTGGCGACAATCTTGACATGAATATCATTGTGTGGTGGGTGTGTGGGTGGGTATAATGTTTTTGTATGTGCTGGAAATATGTTCTTAAAATAGGTTTTGGAGGCAGTGGATACACAAGTCTACCCAAGCCAGACAATGTTGTTTAGCCTTTGTCTCCAATAAAAATTGAGCAAGGTGAGGCCAAAGACAATGAAAGTACATTTACATATAAGGTAAACAAAGTGATTAAGCCAATTGAAAAAGCAAACAGACCAAAGGATGAGACACACAGCATGGTGTCTACACCCCAGCAGAGAAGAGGAACTTTGTCTGGGTTTACTTTGCAAAGAATAAATTTCAAAGGTTTATTGGACAATAAGAAGGAGGAGAGAACCCCTTAGTTATCAATCATTACAGAACATAAGGAACAGTACCCTCTGGTTGTTTAACAAGATAAATCTCCTGGCCATGTTTCCAACTTTATTTAGTTCATTTATACCACATGTGGTGCTTCTTTATTATTGCCATCTATAATACAGTGGCTACCATCTGAATGCCCCCACATGGTCAAAAGTCACCAGAGAGCCATCTCACTCTCCCCTTGTATCAGAGACGAATCCAAGTGCCTGTATTCTCCAGTGTATGTGACATGGCAGGGCTTCTCCCCAGTTTAACAAGCACTCACTGCCATGCTCAATCTCCTTTAAACAGGGTTATTTGTCCAAGAATAAGCATATTTCAGACAAAAAAACAGTTCCTCAGCTCACTCTTAGTCCTAGAATTTCACAGCCTCCCCTTCATAGGGTCTCTGGTAATCCTGCTTCCTGTAGTTTCCTGGTTCCAGTGAGCTCCCTTCTTGCAGCCAGTTTTCCTTCAACCAGCATTGCTCTCAGCCAGTTGTGTTCCAGAAAGAGAACAGGGGCCCTAGGGCTACCTCTTGCTTGTTCCAGGGAGTCATCACCAGAGTTAGCTCAACTCCTCTGTAGTTCCCATCCCCAAGCACAGTCTGCCTCAATTATTCCTTCTCTACCTGCCTTCTGACAGATCTTTGTATCCCCAGGGTTAGCCCTGCTCTCTTTCATTGTCTGTCTCAATTGGGCCCATCTGCTCTGACACAGGGGAGCTGGGTCTGACCTACTCACGGGGACAAGCTACCCTGTGACACCATCCAATAAAGGGGAGGAAGAGAGAATTTTTAAGCAAGCACCTTCTGGGATGGGGATGAAAGAAAGCATGCCATGCCCCAACCTCTTCCCACCCCCCGCACCCCCGAAATACATAACTATTAGGAAATTCCATTTTGATTAAAAGTGAAAAAGCACATTTTAAAAGTTAGATTACAACACTCTCCTACACACAAAACAAAACAGCTGTCAGAAGTACACTCCTGGAGCAAGTCATCTATTTTTTTTTTTAAGTATTATATAGGACCTCAGTATTCCTCAGTAGCATTCAGCCATGTAAAGCAAATAGAATTTTAAAGTTCACACCTGCAGCTGGTGCTTGATCTCAGAAGCAGAAACATTTACCTACCATGCAGCTAGAATGGGAACATATGAATTTAGTACCATTTGTCAACTGAATTAAACATACAGTTTACTTCCTTTTCCACATTATTATGAAGTTTTGAACATCACTGATCCCTCCAGCATTCCCTTCTAGAGAAGTCCATCCACACCATAAAGTTGTTCCGTTTAGTTGTTACAGAATCAGAATAACAAATCCACAGTTGAGTGTGACAGATTTCTTTAAAGTCCTATTTTGACATCTCCCCCCTCCCCACCAACCCATACACACAGACCTTGTCTAGATGGGAAAGGTGTGTTTGTGGGTTTTTTTTTTTAAGTATAACCTAATGTCTGAAATTAAATCAATGTAGTTATACCAGTCTAATCCCCATGCAGACACCCTTATTCTGGTATAGGAGAGCCTTTTTCAGTTTCTTATGTCACTTGGGGAGTGGTATAAACTATATTGAAAAAAGGTATTCTTATCAGAATAAGGTGGGGGTGGGGAATATACTGGTAAAACTATAGTGGTATTACTGATAAAACTTTCCAGTGTAAACAAGGGCATAAATTTTCTGGAAAAAGCTCCTTTCCACATACAATTTTTTTGTGTGGTCCATGTTTATGGAGAAGTTTATTCTATTTGTTTAGAGCAGTTGGAGGTCAATCAGACAGAAGTGGTGGTGGTGATTGGCTTTTGGGGGAGCTGAGAAATTCTGGAGAAGTGGTGGTTTTTCACTCTTGTAACTATCTATTTGCCCGATTATAGCTAAAAAAAATGGCTTTGGGTTGGTTTGTCTTTAATATTTCTGTTAAGCACATGTTTGATTTGCTCTCCAGTTTCCATTTCTCGCTATGTGTTAGTTTCTGGTATAGAATGGGACACTTCACCATGGCATAGACTACGAATGTAAAAGCTGCAGACCAAGGATCAAACAGTGTGTTGTGTGGTTTTTTTTTTGTTTTTTTTGTTTTTTTTTTTTTCATTTTAACACCTGTGCAATCCCCTGGAACGCAACAGGGCATCCTGGGGGAACCTGGCCTCCCTCTGGGTCTTGCCACTGGAAGAGTGGGAGCCATATATGCTACAATGGCTGGCTGACTTGTTGCTGTAGCTGGGAAAACACCAATCCCTAAGTGGTTCTGAATCTACTAGCAGGAGATGGGATCATGTGTTCCTACCTTCCCTCTCCGTGGTAGCACAATAACTCCCCTCCTGGCTGACACAACAGGGATTGAGTCAGGGTCTTTCAGACCTAGAAGTATGAGATTCTACAGCTTTAGCTAAAGAGCCAAGGCTCTGTATGTGGGGCTGTCACAACTCATAAGGTCTGTGGAGCAGCGGAGAATGACAATCTGTCACACACCAGTGGGTTACACAGATGACACTAGCCTTCCAGAGCAGCAAGGGGCAAGAACTGTGTGCCCTTTACTGCAGTCAGAAAGGTAGGGGCTTTCAGATTCTTATCCCCCTCAGCATTGAGGAAGGGAGGGTAGACTAGCTTGGCCAACTGTCAGGAGGTGGAAGAAAGGAGATGAGGGTGTGGTGGGGGGGGAGAAGAACTGAAAACATCTGTCGCATGAACAAAGGATGTAGAATATATTGCAAATGGAGTGTAGCTTCGTGGGGAGGTCTAGGCATCCAAAAGGAGGTAACACTAGCTGGAGAGGTAGGTGTGTATCAAATGCCTAAAGGCCATGTTGTATGACTGCCTACCTAACAAGGAAGATTGAAGTGTCATAAAAAATAGGTGAGGGTCTCCAACTTGCAGGTAAAAAGGTGGATGGTGATACTTGGCAGCGTTAGGATTGATGATACTTGAAAAGAAACTCTGGGATCTGTCTATTGACTTTAACAGGAGCTGGATTAGACCCTTGGTTTTTGTTTGTGCTTTTAAAATGACAGACTATTAACTTTATTTGAAGGGGCCATATATTTTCCAGTCTGAACTCTCACTTCACCAAGTTTTCAAGAGGTTTTTTGGTCTGGAAATGTACCACCGCTCTTTGTTTATGGTCCATCAGCCAATTTTGTATCCATATGAAAATGTTCATGTCCAAACCAATTTGAATTCCTCTTTCAAAGAAGATTTCATGAGACACTGTCAAATACTTTGCTAAAATACAGAGAGTTTATATTTAATATACCCCCTTTGTTCTTTAATGTATAACTCTGTCCCAAGAGAACCCAATCTGGTTTCTCTAGAATGGCTTCTTCTTTTTCTATTTTCTTTTGTTCAGACTTCTGTTACCTTTTGGGTATTTACAGATTATCTTCCCCCTTTATATTTTTTCAGTTAATATACTAAGGATTGAACTAGCTGGATGAATCCTGACTCAGTTCAAGTCAATGGAAAAATCCCATTGATATCAATGGGGCCAAAATTTCATCCCTTGTGTGGGGATTTCCAATGTTATACTATTTTTCCTTTTTCTGAAGATCTGTACCTCTTGTGTGCGTTTTCCAATTCTGATACCACCACAGTATTCAGAGACTTTTTGGATGTCATGGCAACACCATTGATTTTGCACCAGAGTAATTTCGAAACGCTAACTTATCTTTTAGATAGATATTCTGCCATGTCTTGTTAAATCTATTTCTTAGAGCTGAACCACTACGGCATACAGTTTTCCACCAAAATTGTTTTGGTTGTAATGAATGCCCCTTCATGGCTCCTTTTCATGAATATCCTTGGAAGCATATCTACTGGCATGCCTTGCAGCCAAGTTAATTTAAAAGGAATATTGAAGTATATGCACTGAAAACTAACTTTGAATTTGTAGAAGTGAATATTTTCAATGGAACTCTGTTGTTTTTTAACGTTACACTTCATCAAATCAGGGGACAGACATATCGCACATGGCCAATGTGCTCAATTTAAAATCAACTGATACAGCTTGAACTTTGAAAACCAAGCAGTAACAATGAAGTGTCCAGGAACAAGCTCCACCCCAAAGTTGTATTTGAAGACGTTTCTTGGCTTAAGCCTGAAGAAAGCCTTGTAGGACGCACCCTCTAAGGGTTTAGGAGCGTCTTTACTCACTTAAGCCATGCGTTGTCATCTACACTGCTCTTTTTATCCATGAGAGGTGGGCATTGCATATATGTACTATACATGGGACCATAAGGAGTGTGCCATGTGGACGTGCTCTTGGAATAACACATACATTTGAGAAAAATCACAATCTGCTCATGGACAATTCACAAAGGCTGAAATTCAGCTATCTGCAGAGGACCAGCATTCGGCCTAGATACCATTCAAGTCCACCTTAATCTCTATTATATTGAGTGCTTAAATAGTGCCGAGGCCTTTTGCTGGTCCTCTGCACAGGGGCCATTTTAACCTAGAAGGAACAAAGAAGTGAAACTTATTTATTACATTCCATTTAATGAATTATTTGCTCAGTTCACTTCATCAGAATGCGCTGTGATGTCCCTGATGCCATTAGATCAGTGTTGTGCATAACACCAGCAGCATCAAATTGTGCAAATGTCCATGAAAAGTAGCTTTGTTTCTCATGGTCTTTGATGTAGGTGGTCTACTAAAGGGAGAGAGGAGCCTAATCAGTGGGAAACAGGAAATCCTCAAACAAATTTTGGAGTTGCCTGCTGAGTTAGGAGTGTTGACAGGCACAGATCCCTCTGTCTGGGTCTAAAAACAAGACTGAATCCAAACCTACTGAAACTTGAAGAGGGGGTGAGAAGGCTCAAGAGACCAATTCTAACCCAAACGTTTTGGTTCTGGATCAGATACAAAAGTGCTTTTCATAAGAGAGATTAACCCAGGATCGTGGAACTCTTGCAGAAGTTTGCAGCACTGTAAAATCCAAATATAAATTTGAACTTAATCTAAATGTAATCCATGTCCAAACACTGCCTCCATAGATATGAAGTACGCAAATCATTTACAGGCACTGTTGAAGTTTAGCAGGTTGTCTTCCCTCTCAACAAGCTGTGCTATAAGCGGAGTACATGCAAAATACATTCAGTTCTATGCATTCAGTAGTACCCTCAGTTTTTCTCTGAACTGTTTGAGCTAAGCACTCATATTTTTCTCTTCCATGTATCATTTGAGTCTGTTAACTGTCTAAGTAGTTGTATAGCACTGTAGCCATGAAGATGTCCATGGTTTTGTATTACTATCCTGCATGACATCTCCATTCGTGTACAATAAATTCAGGCATTTTTAGGAATATTATCAGATCTCACAAGCTGCTCTTCTTACAGTGGTGAAGATATTTCATTTGCCTTTAAATTATTCTGTTCCTATCGGCAATGGGTTTAGTTTTAGTTGTTTTCATAGGCTTGGCTCATAAATATTGGATGCTTGCCTAGCTGGGAAATTGCATTTCCATTTCCAACACCTGCTATGTGCTAGACTTTTATGAGAGAATAAATAGTTCTCTGTAATGATGAAACACTTTAGCCTTAAATTTGCTACCTGAGACATAATTGTTACTGTTTAATATTTGGTATATGCTCATGCAAATTTTGCCCTTCCTTCTAGGCTATTTTTATTTGGTATTATTCCTGAATGATGTCTCAACTTCTTATTACAGTTGTGTAATTGAGTTCCTGTCTACTGTGTGTGGACATTAAAGATTGTATAGGGCTTTTAAAAAGGGCGAATGAGGTTTTCTTGGCCATAATTTCCTTTCCTCCTCCTCTTTCCGTGCAGTGTATGTGTTGGGGTTGTTCTCCAATGCAAAGATGGCTGCATTTACATGGTGCTTTTTGTATACTTGTTGCAAAGTACTTTGTTTAGCACCTTGTATTCACAGGAATCCCAAACAGAAAACATTAATGGAATAATAATTGACAGTACATGCAATTATTTTGTGGAGACTTTGAAACATTTTATATTTTGTTAGTTCTTTTTCCAAATCTGGATGATTATTTAAATAAGACAGACATATTTAGGGTTAAATTTATTTAGTGCTTGACTGACAAACCTGGATTTTTGTTCATGCCCAACATGGGAACAGCAGTTTAGGTTTCCCATATCCTGTCCTCCATCAATATGCATCAAGCTCTGAATAGCAGGGACACATTCTAGAAGTTAAGAGCAGAATTTAGTGTCTATTGCTTCTCCAAAGCTCCTTCATGACTTTTTTTTTTTTCTTTTCCTTCTTCCCTAGAGATTGCCTATGAACAGCATGATTAGTACAGGAGTGGATATGATGTTTGTAACTATTCTTCCAGAAAATGCACTCAGATCACCAACTCCCCAAACAGTGCCTTAATGGTAACTTCTTTCCATAACTGTCAAACTGGGCTGAATTTGAATTCCTAAGCTGTAGGTGAAGGTCCATGGGGCAGATTCTCCAGGAAGCAATGATGGTTTTAAATCACCTTTGAGCCGCCCTGCAGTAACTGAAGCTCCAACATGTGGCAGCTTCTCATGGCTGCCTACAAACTGCACTGGAGCCCAGAATCACATTGTCACTGAGCACTCTAAGCACACCTCATCCCAGCCCTGCCCATGACACTGGGCCTGCAAGGGAGCAATGTATGGATACTTATATCGGCGCCATAGTGCTCCTGCACTAAAGGAGTTTTCCCCTGTGCAACTGTTACTCCATTATGGTCCATATATGGCATTGGAGTGGCATATATGAGCCAGGGCGGGGGCTAGAAGCAACCCCTAGCTCTCATTTTCATTTCTAATAGCGTAAGTCATCCAGTCACCTAAACCTATTGAGGTTTAATTCATTTTAGTCATTTATCTCTGTATCTATTTCACAGTCATGCTCACAGACTCCTTACATTCATTGCTCTGAGAGAATTGTGGTCTGTCACTGCAACATCAGGCTTTATTTACTAACCTTTCACACACTGCAGAATGTTTGTTTGCTTTGGTTCCACCTGCCTGGTTTATGGCAATGCCTATTATGAATATTCAATTTTCTATCTATAATCTACTGGGTTGTTTTGCACAGCCATTGAATTTAGAGAGACCCAATTACATGTAACTTGTGGGTGCATGTTTTGAGACATTATTTCAGGTTGTGTTACCTACTGGCCTGATCCCGCAAACCCATAGTCACATAAGAAATTCCTTCCTCAATCACCTGAGTAACCCCATTGTCTTCAAAAGGACAAAGATGAAGTCAATGGGATTACAGTGTGACTAGTGCCTCACAAACTTGGTCTAATGGTTTCAGATTAAGAATCTCCTTTTTTACATAAAGCCTAAATTGTAAGATCCACATGGTAGGGATTGTCTACACCCATGTAAAGTGTTCTGCCTACCTGTGGATACATTTAACGTCATAACTATAAGGCTGGAGTATATTCTTCTCATTGCAGCGTGTCTGGGTTTCCCTTCAGTACATGGTCAGTAATATCTGACCAGCGCCCGGCGAAGTCTGTCATCTCTCCTATTCTGTTTCCTGGTTGAGCTCGACAATCTTGAGGTTGACCATCACATTCTCTTAGCCCACTCTTATTGCTATCTTGATCAAAGAGACTGTTAGAAACACAGGGATAAATTCTGCCCTAACCTGCACCCATACTACACTGTTGGCAGAATTTGGTCCAAGGATATTGAGAGCTGGCTGGGCTGGGTTGGTCTTTAGAATTTATTCAGAAAGTATGCTTGGGCACTAATGAGACTAAAGATAACATTAAATTCCTTCATGTATTGGTTCAGGTTGTTCTCTGCTATGGAAGGGGTAATAATACTTTGCTCTTATATAACATTAGTCTTGTCCCTATCACCGAACAACGATTCATTAATTAATCTTCACAGCCCATTGGGTAGATAAGTGTTAATATCCACATTTTACAGGTGGGGACAACTGAGGCAGAGAGTTAAAATGATTTGCCCAAAGGCCACACAGCAAGGGATGGATCCTACTGAAGTCAATGGAATTGTTATTGATTTCAAAGGCAATGGGACCAAGTCCCATGTCAGTGGTGGAACCATGATTAGAGTTCAACTGCCAAACCCAGGCAAAATGTACCCTTGAGCGGAGAACAAGCTGGAAGTATACCTCTGAAGCCGCCTACTGGCCTTCTACACAGGGATAAAATATACCTATTGCGCCTGTTCCTCCAGGCCCTGTTAACAGTTATCACTGTTATGAGTTTTGTAGCAGCTTCTCACATGTATTCATCAGTAGCCAAAGGTACACTTTGACCTTTTCCCGGGATCTTGCATAAATCTACTCATGTCCAAAGTCAGATAAACAAAATATTATTTGAATGATGCAAAATAGACATACCGGATACTGATAAGAATAAACAAGAAGTGAATATTCAAAAGACAGAAAAACACACTGTGCTTACAGCTTGATTTACAGGTTTAAGACGGAGTCCAAAGGCTAATGCTGAGAGTCTTGAAAGTGGGATGTACAGCAGCGCGGGCTGCATCACCACTAAAAAATGAAAATTAAACATTACTCCCATTTAGTTAAGCTAAACTAATCTCATAAGTGGGTTATGGATTACTGAGACACACTCTCATTCCAAAAGAAGTCAAACGAAAAATCAAGTCACTGCAACCTGCAGGATGCTCCTTTTAAGTCAGGAATCAGTGAGACCAACACATGACTTTATCACCACAATAGAGGCTTGTCCAAGAGAGGACAAAATAAATTATTTCAGTATATTTAAAAGTAAATGACTTCCCTGAGCACCGCATTACAAAGGCCCCACAGTCCTGCAAGCTGCCCCAGCTCCCAAGGGAGTCAGTGGATATTTAACATGTGCAGCACTTCGCAGCATTGGGCCCATTGATTTCAATCACAGGTGAGGCCACTGAGCACCCAGCAGGATTGGGCTGTAACTGGAGAAGCAAATGTAAAATCGGAGGGTTTTTTCACTGATGCAAATGGAAAACTTAGCACAGAGGAGGTTCTAAAACAATAATCAAATGCTGTATACATAGTTTCCAATTTAAACTATGAAAATCTGATCCAAAGTCTACTGAAGTCAATGGAAAGACTTGCATTGACTTCAGCAGGCTCTGGAACAGACCCTTCAAGCTAGATGCAACTGCTGAAGACATATTTCTTGGGTAGGTCTGTGGGTCTTTAACTATGAAGGATCCAGTCCTGGTCATCTTGCTCATGTGAATATCTCTCATTAGCAGCAGTGGAGCCCTGGAAGTCATTCCCTGCCTGCTACATGGATCAGTCTGGGCAGATCTGCCTGTTGGAGGAATTTCCAGATCCTCACTTGCCTTCATAATACTCGGTGTTCAATCAATAGGCCCATGTCTTGAAGTATATTACACAGTCTTTTTAATCTAGCCTGGGTTGGCCTAGCTGTCCTGCCTCCAGGAGCATAGAGAGCCCACTTTCCCCTAATCCCTTTTGGGGGTATTCAGTATATATACCCACCTGCCAATTTTTTGTTCAGAGCAGCAGGCACTGGAAACTCAGCCAAGAGTCCAACTCCTCTGGGCCTTTCAAGTTTTAAGTCTGTGGACTTTCCATACCAGAGTACAAAAGAAAATTGAATTCTAGTTCTCAACCAAGACTGAGGATTTTATACTTAGGCAGACTATTGAGTGTAAAGCATCAGAATGGTTTTAATGGCTAAAGCATGGAGCTAGGGTAACTTGATTGCTTCTGTTCTCAGGAACTTTTCGGAGAAACTGAATCCTTACTGCTTTTTCATACCCATTTGTACCAGCCTGAACATTGCTGTTGCTATTCCAGGTAGCTAGCTTTTGTGGGTCCCCATGGAAGGAATTTGGTATTCTGGGGAGGGGTTACCAGGATTCTGGCCAATGCTGAACTACTGCCAGGAGCCTCAGGTGTAAGACCCTTGAAAGCTTTAGCTGGTGGTATTTTCTGCCCCTACTGCAGATTTCCTCCTACACCACTGATGCTTCTAGAGAGGGATAGGGTGCTACTGCTGTATGTCTCTTGACCTGAACTAGATAACTAGAGAAACTAAGGATGAAACCACAGTGGAAGTGAAATTGATGGAAGTTATGAGGCTGTACATGCTATGCTGGCTGGTGAAGTTAAGGTGCTTGGTGACGTATGAAGTATTTCTGGGATGGAGTGTTTACAGGAAAAATCCCACAGCTCATGTCTGTACTATATATTTAAAAACTCCTGGAACTTCATTTTACAGGAGAGTTGATTAATGGCTATGCTGCATTTCCACTCAGAGCCTATTGAACTTACTCTACTGGAACTGAGCAAGACATAGACTAGACAAATATGAACTCTAATTCTGGACTGTGATTTAAAGGTGGCTCTTTGCATAAAGGCATTTGTGTTGGGGCTCTGCTTATTGTATGCGTTTAGTAGATGGTACAGCTGTAAAAATGGACCTCCCAGGAGACTCGTAAAGATTAAGTCAGAAGCATTTTTTTGTCTCAGCTACCTATATGATGAATAATCTGAAGGGCACCTGAAAATACTACCTTTCCCCTTCACATTTATCTTTTAAAACCAGGAGTGAAAGTAACTTAAAGGACTTACTGGTACCCCGGAGTCCTGAGCAGGGGGCAGGGACTCAACTGGAAGAGGTGGGGCCTTTAAATCAAGATTTAAAGGCCCCAGGGCTCCAGCTGCAGCTAGGAGCCCCAGGGTCTTTAAATCACCCCCGGACCTACTAGCTGCAGAGGCCCTGGGGCTCAGGGGCAATTTAAAGGGCCCAGACCTCTGTTGTGGTAGTGGCCAGCACCCCAGGCCCTTTAAATCACTGCCGGAGCTCTGCTGCCACTACCCAGGTCTCCAGCAGCTGGGCTCGGGCAGCACTCTAAAGGGCCTGGGCTCCCCACAGTGGCTGGAGCCCCAAGCCCTTTAAATCAATGCCCGAGCCCTGCCGCTGCTACCCCAGGGCTCTACAGCCAGGCTTGGGCAGCAATTTAAAGGGCTTGGGGCTCCTGCTGCTGCAGGGAGCCCCAGGCCCTTTAAATCACCAGCCTGGGGAAGCCCATCCAGTCTGGCATGGAGTACTGGCTCTTGCTGGCGTACCGTACTGTACCATACTGGCTTACTTTCACCCCTGTTTAAAACCCATGAGTTCATCATAAATGTCAAAATATGATTTCTTCTAATTATGCTGTGTGTATTTATGTTGCAACTCGGGTGACCAGATAGCAAGTGTGAAAAATCAGGACAGGAGGTCGGGGGGGTAATAGGAGCCTATATAAGAAACAGCCTCAAATATCAGGACTGTCCCTATAAAATCAGGACATCTGGTAACCCTAGTTGCAACAGTCACTGTACGTTCTAGGGTCATAGCTAAATGTTGCTGTCCCCTCTTAACACTTACCATAGGCTTTTTATTTGCTATCACACAGGGGTATGTGAAATTAGCACTGTTTCTCCCCCAGTTAGAAGAGGAGACATCTTTGATTATGGTTGGCAAATGCTGACTTTTTAATTGCTTCTACTATATCATCAGCAACATCAGCAATTTCATTGTTGAGTCTGGAGTCACTTCATTACGTACAAATTCTTACAGCTGTTAAGGCTCATGAGGAGAAATTGATGTCCACAATCGCTGGGTTTGTGAAGTGGAAGAAAACATGACTCAACTGAAGGCAATACACCACAAAAAAGATGATAAAACTGAAGGATTTTACATTCTGCTGGCGGACTATCGATTGTAAAGCCCCCGAATGATGAAAGAACTGAAGGTTTCTCACCAAGAAAGTTGTAAGATCCATAAGGTTGTAATCTTCACAGACTCTGCACTGGTGTGCTGTAAATTGGAGACAGTGGAAAATAATTTTACAAAGTACAACCTGTGTTAGATCCAAAAGAGGGTGTGCAAGGAAAGGATCTCTGTAGCATTTTGTCTACATTGCTATAATCCACTCCAGAACAAAAATGTATTTATCACTGTGCAGATCATAAAAGGCTCCAGAAAATATCGCTTACATCTACGTCCCTTCTAAATCTCCATAAGATCAAGCAGCCAAATCCATTCCATCTCATACATATAACTTTTTATATCACTATGATATAAACACCAAGTTATGTGTTTAAATTTGGAGACACTATATGGTACTGTCTTCAAAGGGAATGGAAAAATGGTATTCCAGATAGCATGGGCAGCACAAAAAGAAAATATATTCTTATGGAAAACTGAATTTGCTACTAGAAATTGATACCACTGTATTATTTCTGGCCAAGCTTTTCTTGATAGCTGCTAATTTTTTAAAAGGGTTGCAATGATAGTAAATTTACTTAGCTGCCCTAGTCCAAGAAAAACGAAGAGTTGGAGAGTCAGTGCAGTTCAGATGATTGTTATTGAAATCCAGTGTTCTTGTCAAGAACACTGATCTTCAGTTTGTTTATAATGAAAATGTTACTGATTGTTCTGACTGCATCCATTTGACTAAATGCCCTTTATTGTTCGTCTAAATTATTATGTGTGGGTGACTAGCACGATGCATTTATGGAATGTTGCTTCTCTTTTTGCTGTGTCTGTTTTCATTGGACTGTTTTGATACTTCAATTAATTCTACCTTTCTTCTGTTCTTACTTTTGGGTTTGATTCTTGTAGATTTAAGGCTTTATAAGGGGTGATGGTGCTTTTTTCTCTTTCTGTGCACTACTTTGAACAGTCAGTATGGATGCTGATTATATTAAATTAAACAATTTAAAACACAAAGGATTGGTGTATATCAGTGTAGCACTACTAAAGTCTAAGTCATTTTAATCACTTTTATATCAGCTGAGAATTTGGTCCCAAAGTGGGTGTCCACACATCTTCACATCTTAAAAAATAAGTAGAGCTGGTCAAGAATTTTTCACTAAAATGGCTTTTCAATGGAAAATGTAGTTTCCACAAAATGGAAAATTTCCACAGGATTTTCAATGTACTGATAAAATATTAATATTTTGGTTTGTTGAACCAAACTGAAACACTGTTTTCAAATCAGTTTAATGTTAAATTCCATGATGCTGTGTTGTCTTGTTCCCGTTCTTGGGCGCCCACTGTTCCCTATAGGACAGACTATGTGGTCAGACTACATCTCCAATGATACAAGATGTGATCCCCCTCTGACTGACCTGCATGGTGCATCATGCGAGTCATGTGACTAACACATGGGAGATGGAGGGAGGGAAATAGTTTAATGGTCCACAGATTCAAAAAGAGGCATTTCAATTTGGCTTAACACACTGAAATGAAGCATTCTGATATTTCCTACCCACAACATTTCAGAACTTTTTGTTCTTCTTCGAGTGATTGCTCACATCCATTCCAGTTAGGTGTGCGCGCCGCGCGTGCACGTTCGTCGGAAACTTTTTACCCTAGCAACTCCAGTGGGCCGGCAGGTCGCCCCCTGGAGTGGCGCCGCCATGGCGCCCAATATATATCCCTGCCGGCCCGCCCGCTCCTCAGTTCCTTCTTACCGCCGTGTCGGTCGTTGGAACTGTGGAGCGCGGCATAGCTGTCCTCCACGTCCCTAGCTCTCCTAGTTATCTATCGTTATCTATTGTTATTCTCTAGTTCCATTACAGTTGTTAAATAGTTTGTTAAGTTGATAGTTAAGTTAATTAGTTGTAAAGTACTTTTTCGCCGGGGGCTTAGCCCTTCCCGGCACCCGGCACCGGGCTCATGCCTGGTTCGCCGGGCTTCAAGCAGTGTGCGGCCTGCAAGAAGCCCATGCCTACCAGCGATCCCCACGAAGCGTGCCTGAAGTGCCTCGGGGAATCGCACAGATCTGACAAGTGCCGCATCTGTAAGGCCTTTAAGCCGAGGACAAAGAAGGAGAGGGATCAAAGGCTCCGAACTCTCCTGATGGAGGCGGCACTTGACCCGACGGCTTCGCAGGCCGTGGTATCGGCACCGGCACCGGATCGCTCCGGCACCGAGAAGACTCCTCGGCACTGACCCTCTCCGGCACTGGAGCCAGAGCCAAGGCCGTCGAAGTCTAATACTCCGGCCAGGCAGACCCGGCTAGAGCGCCCGGCCTCGACATCGGCCGCGGCGCCGCCGGCACCGTCAGCACCGTTGACTCCGGGCCCGGCGGGTCCGTTGAGTCCGGTGCCGCCGAGCTCCCCCATGAGATCTGGGGTTGAGATAGTGGTCCCGTCCACACCGGAGACCTTCGCCTCGGCTCGGGACCTTATTGCCCTGACGGAGCCTACTCGGCTGCCACCCCCGGTACCTCCGGTGCGGGTCGCGTCCAGAGGCAAGCCCATGATGTCGGCACCGCCCACAGACAGTCGTTCCCGATCCAGGTCCCGACGTCTTGGGCGCTCCAGATCCCGACGCCGCTCGCAGTCCCGGCACCGCTCCCCTCAGCGGTACCGGTCGCACTCGCGGCACCGGTCGGCATCGAGACGGTCGCGGTCAGGCTCCAGTCGACACCGGCACCGCGACTCCAGGAGCAGGTCCCGACGCTACTCGCCGCACCGGTCGACCTCCCGGCACCGAGCTGGTGGCAGGTCCCGGTCCCGGTCTCGCTCGACCTCCCGGCACCGAGCTGGTGGCAGGTCCCGGTCGACCTCCCGGCACCGAGCTGGTGGCAGGTCCCGGTCCCGGTCGATCTCCCGGCACCGAGCTGGTAGTAGGTCCCGGCACCGAAGCGGCGCCCGGCACCGAAGCGGCGCCCGGCACCGTGACAGATCCCGGTCCCGGTCCCGATCCCGGCACCGATATGACTCCCGGCACCGGTCCCCGGCGCCGAGACGATCCTCCGTGCCGGCCCGCGCAGACCCGTACTATCCAGGGTCGGCCCCACCGTGGCCCTCGAGGCAGCCGTCCGTATCCTCCCAGACGGACAGCGGCTATGCGCTGGGCACCGACCGGCAGGCGGCGCTGTTTGCTGATCCGCCGCTGCAGGACCAAGGCCCACAACAGTGGGGATTCTGGACACCCTGGGCGTACCATCAGGCCCAGGGCCCCCAGCAGCTCCCTGCTAGGCCGGCGACTGTGGAGCGTAGGGCCCCTGAAGCCTCCTTGTCTCGCCCCCCTCCCTCCCCGGAAGGGGACGAAGGGTCCAAACAGCAGGACTCCGCTGTGGCTCCGGAGACAGAGGCGAGGGCTGAGGAAGACCCTCAGTTGGACACTATTGTGCCTGGGGTCTCATCATCCTCCTCCGCGGATGAGGCGGTGGCGGGTACCTCCTCCAACAGTCCCCCCCCGCTGGATCTTAGGGCGCACCAGGACCTCCTCAGGCGATTGGCTCAAAACCTGAATCTGCAGGCAGAGGAGGTCTCGGAGATAGAGGACCCAATTGTTACCATCCTCTCTTCTGATGCTCCCACCAGGGTCGCCCTGCCCTTCATACGGACCATCCAGGCCAATGCCAATACTATCTGGCAGTCCCCGGCCTCCATCCCTCCGACAGCGAAAGGAGTCGAGAGAAAGTACATGGCCCCTTCTAGGGGCTATGAATATCTACATGTTCACCCCACTCCCGGTTCACTGGTAGTGCAATCGGTGAACGATAGGGAGCGTCACGGCCAGGAGGCTCCGGCCCCCAAGTCCAGAGAGGCCAGGCGGATGGACCTCCTTGGCCGTAAGGTGTATTCGGCTGGGGCGCTGCAGCTCAGGGTCTCCAACCAGCAGGCCCTGCTGAGCAGATATGCCTTTGATTCCTGGGTGGCAGTGGACAAATTTAAGGAGCTGCTGCCACAGGATGCTCGCCAAGAGTTCACGGCCATCTTGGACGAAGGCAAGAAGGTCGCACGCACGGCCTTGCAAGCCTCCTTGGACGCTGTGGGCTCGGCTGCCCGTACCCTTGCGTCAGGAGTTACGATGCGTCGCATCTCCTGGCTGCAGGTTTCCGGCCTTCCGCCGGAACTCCAGCATACTATACAAGACCTTCCTTTCGAAGGCCAGGGCCTGTTTTCTGACAAAACAGACCCCAGACTCAAGAGTCTGAAAGACAACCGAGTCGTTATGCGGTCCCTCGGGATGCACACTCCCGTGACGCAGCGTAGACCCTTCCGGCCACAACAACAACAACAACGCAGGCCGTTTTCCCAGTTCCGCCAGCGGCAGGACCTATACAGGCGCCGCGGCAGGAACGGGAGGCGCAGGCAGTCGGGGAACCAAGGGGGACAGAACCAAGGCTCCTCAAAACCCCCGCCTGGTCCTAAGCCTTCATTTTGAAGGGGCGCTCGAGGGCGCAGTAACAGTTTCCCCTATGGATCCTTCCCCCCCGTTTTCCAACCGCCTTTCGTTTTTCCTCCCGGCGTGGTCCCAAATAACATCGGACCGCTGGGTCTTAAGCGTGGTGCAGACGGGGTACCGCCTGCAGTTTGTTTCGTTTCCTCCTTCCCGCCCTCCTTCCTCGTCCCTCTTCAGGGACCCCTCTCACGAGCAATTCCTTCGGCAGGAGGTGCAGACGCTCCTCAGCAAAGGAGCTATAGAGGCGGTTCCCGAAAACGAGAAAGGCAAGGGGTTTTATTCCCGCTACTTTCTGATCCCCAAGGCCAAGGGGGGCCTCAGGCCTATCCTCGACCTGCGAGAGCTCAACAAATACCTCGTGAAGTTGAAGTTCCGCATGGTATCCCTGGGGACCATTATTCCATCCCTGGATCCGGGAGACTGGTACGCCGCCCTCGACATGCAGGACGCGTATTTCCACATTGCCATTTGGCCGCGCCACAGACGCTTCCTCCGCTTCGTTGTGGGGGCTCGTCATTATCAATTTGCGGTCCTCCCGTTTGGCCTGTCCACGGCCCCGAGGGTGTTTACAAAATGCATGGCAGTTGTCGTGGCGCATCTTCGGCGCAACCGTGCCCACGTGTTCCCTTATCTGGACGATTGGTTGATTCGGGGCACGTCGGAACAGCAGGTGAACAGCCATGTCCGCGTGATCACCGGCATGTTTGCGAGTCTGGGCCTCTTGATAAACACAGACAAGTCCACCCTGAGGCCCACTCAGAAGGTGGAATTTATCGGGGCCGTCCTGGACGCCACTGTGGGCAGGGCCTCGCTGCCTCGGCAGCGGTTCCAGACCATGGCGGCGATCGTTCAACGCTTGCGGTCAGCCCCGTTGACGTCAGTGAGGACATGTCTAACCCTGTTAGGCCACATGGCGGTGTGCACTTTTGTGACCGACTACGCTCGGCTCCGCATGAGGCCTCTCCAGCTGTGGCTTATCAGTCATTACAGGCCAAGGCAACCGTTAGACATGTTAATCACAATCCCCCAGAAGGTCTTAGATTCCCTCGGCTGGTGGTTGGACCAGTCCGTATTGTGTGCGGGTCTTCCCTTTCACCCGTCTCAGCCCTCGGTATCCCTGACAACGGATGCCTCAGATCTAGGCTGGGGGGCCCACCTAGGGACCCTGCGGACGCAGGGCCTATGGTCCCAGGAGGAGGTGGGGCTACACATCAACATGAGGGAGTTGAGAGCGGTCCGCCTTGCTTGCCAAACGTTTTGTCATCAGCTTCAGGGTCGTTGTGTAGCCGTGTTCACGGACAACACGACGACCATGTATTATATCAACAAGCAGGGCGGCACCAGGTCCTCCTCCCTGTGCCTCGAGGCGATACGACTCTGGGACTTTTGCGTAGCCCACTCCATTCACCTCAGGGCTTCCTTCCTTCCCGGAGTACGGAACACGCTGGCGGATCGATTGAGCAGATCCTTCCTGTCACACGAGTGGTCCCTTCGCCCGGACGTCGCTCTCTCCATTTTCCGGAGGTGGGGTTATCCCCGGGTGGACCTCTTTGCGTCCAAGGGGAACAGGAAGTGCCAAGCGTTCTGCTCCTTTCAGGGCAGGGAGCCGGGGTCGATAGCGGATGCCTTCCTCATCCAGTGGTCGACCCACCTGTACTATGCGTTTCCTCCGTTCCCTCTGGTTCACAAGGTCCTCCTGAAGGTGCGCAGAGACAGGGCTCGTGTGATCATGGTGGCCCCGGCATGGCCCAGACAGCACTGGTACACCATGCTGCTAGACTTGGCCGTAGCCGACCCAGTTCCCCTGCCCCTTCATCCGGACCTGATTACCCAGGACCACGGGTCTCTCTGTCACCCGGACCTGCAGTCGCTGCACCTAGCGGCGTGGCTCCTGCGTGGCTAACTGGTTCCGAGCTGCGCTGCTCCACGCCTGTGAGAGAGGTGCTCTTGAGCAGCAGGAAACCGTCCACAAGAGCCACATATTCGGCAAAATGGAAACGCTTCTCCTGTTGGTGCGTAGAGAGAAATCTCCGCCCTATGGAAGTTTCGGTATCCGAAATCTTAGACTATGTTTGGTCCCTCAAAGAACGTGGTCTGGCCTTATCGTCGTTGCGAGTCCATCTGGCAGCTATCTCCACCTTTCACCCGGGTGCGGACGGTCGCTCCGTTTTTTCTCACCCGACGGTGTCGAGATTTCTTAAAGGGCTGGAACGGTTATTCCCTAACGTCCGTCCCCCTGCTCCAACCTGGGATCTTAACCTGGTGTTGTCCCGGCTCATGGGGCCCCCCTTTGAGCCGTTAGCTACTTGCTCCCTGCTTTACCTCTCTTGGAAGGCTGCCTTTCTAGTAGCTATCACCTCAGCTAGACGGGTGTCGGAACTCCGAGCCCTTGTGGTAGACCCCCCATATACGGTCTTCCACAAAGACAAGGTACAGCTTAGACCACACCCTGCCTTTCTACCCAAGGTGGTCTCAGCCTTCCACGTCAACCAAGAGATTTTCCTCCCGGTTTTTTTCCCAAAACCTCACTCCTCAGGCAGGGAGCAGCAGCTCCACTCGCTGGATGTCCGTAGAGCTCTCGCGTTCTACATAGAGAGGACCAAACCCTTCCGCAAATCCCCCCAGCTTTTCGTGGCGGTAGCGGACCGTATGAAAGGGCTTCCTATCTCCTCCCAGAGGTTATCCTCGTGGGTTACGTCCTGTATCAGGACCTGTTATGACTTGGCCCATGTCCCTACGGGCCGTGTGACTGCGCATTCTACCAGGGCGCAGGCGTCGTCGCTGGCTTTCCTTGCCCGTGTGCCCATCCAGGAAATCTGTCGGGCAGCGACCTGGTCATCGGTCCACACCTTTGCTTCCCACTACGCCCTGGTCCAGCAGTCGAGAGAGGATGCGGCCTTCGGAACTGCAGTGCTCCATGCCGCGACTTCTCACTCCGACCCCACCGCCTAGGTATGGCTTGGGAGTCACCTAACTGGAATGGATGTGAGCAATCACTCGAAGAAGAAAAGACGGTTACTCACCTTTGTAACTGTTGTTCTTCGAGATGTGTTGCTCACATCCATTCCACACCCGCCCTCCTTCCCCACTGTCGGAGTAGCCGGCAAGAAGGAACTGAGGAGCGGGCGGGCCGGCAGGGATATATATTGGGCGCCATGGCGGCGCCACTCCAGGGGGCGACCTGCCGGCCCACTGGAGTTGCTAGGGTAAAAAGTTTCCGACGAACGTGCACGCGCGGCGCGCACACCTAACTGGAATGGATGTGAGCAACACATCTCGAAGAACAACAGTTACAAAGGTGAGTAACCGTCTTTTCTGTGACAAATTAATATTTCAACTTTTCATCTCAATTTGGGATGGAAAAAAATGGAGAAATGTTAGAATTATCTGTGGGCTGGAAATTCCTATTTTCTCTCCACCCTAAAAAATGAAAGGAAGTTACACGTGCTTGCACTTCCTGGAAACAGTTCTATAGGAAAGACAGGACATGCTGCTTAAGAGCTTGATATTAGCCTGGTCCCAGAGGCCAGCTTTGAGACAGGGTCTGCATCAAGGAGCCCAGAAGTACCATCAGCTGAAGCTGCCACTGAAGGACCATGAAGAGAGACTATCAGGTGTCCCTCGGCAACCTTAGAATACTCACAGCCAGTTTAACAGAAGAGTGGTGACCAATCACGTTTGTTTTGAATACAATCATTGCTATCCTATCCATAGACCCTGAGGAGTTGCAAGCCAATGGCCCTTGTTCTGCTCACCTCTCTCCACTTAAATGGTCCAGTCCGTGAGAATTCTCACACTGGCAGAGGCAGCTGCACCTCTTCTCATTTTTCAGTCCAGTCTTTCATTTGACTGCCAAAGACAGCCTCTTTGCTCACAGACTGCCCCTTAGGGCTTCCTGGCATGCAGTAGGAGTGTGGCAATTGTTACATCCTTCTGAGTGTGCTCCTTTTCACAGCCAGCTGAAATAGCCATTGCAGTGGGGTAGGAGGCCAGGATTCATCTTCCTCCTCACCCCTTTCAGGGGGCAATACCAACAGCAGTTCTAGGCCATGCAATAACTGAGACTGGCCCTGCAGGGGGGCACTACAAGGAAAAGTGTGTTTTAGTTCCCAGTTTCAATTCTGGAATAGAAAGTGAATAAAGAAGGTGTCAGGCCACCGACTGCTGTTGACAGGGCAACCTGACACTTTCTCCTGTAAAAAGAACAGGAGTACTTGTGGCACCTTAGAGACTAACAAATTCACTTGAGCATAAGCTTGTGTGTGTGTGTGTGTGTGTGTGTGTGTGTGTGTGTGTGGGAGGGGAGGGTATCTTAAAACCTACCATTTTCTCCTCTGGCTCTAGTGCCTCCCTTGCCCTTCTCCACCTGCCTCTCGCTTCCAGTTCTTCTTCCATCATTGTCCCTTAATAGGTCTGGTCAAAAGTTTTTTTTTTTTTTTTTTTCTTTTCAAAACATTTAGTGAAAAATAGCCACACCCCCTCCCCCTTCTTAAAATTTTGTTTCTTTCAAATTTTTCCAGTTTTTCAGTGGCTTTCATTGGTGCAGTTCAGACTGGTATTGGTTTACATATCAGGGCCGGCTTTAGGAAGTGTGGGGCCCAATTCGAACATTTTCGGCGGGACCCTGGCAGGGATGACTTTAAAAAAAAGAAAGTGGAAAAAGGCCTTTCATTTCTTTCATGTATTATTTACTTTCCATAACTATATAATAAAATTATAAATTATGTACATTGCATCATATATGCTGTTGATGGGTTATTAATGACTGCTGTTTCATGTGTGGGTCCCAGCTGCTCCCTGCCCACCTCATTGAAGCAGGTGTGCAGGGTTACTGTCCTGGAACTGCAGGGCAGCAGTGGACATGGGGCTGGCTGGAGGCAGGGCAAGGGGTGCGGGGCTGGTTGGAGATAGGGGGTGTGTGGGGCGGGCTGGCTTCGGGCAGGGCCGCGGGGGGATGCAGCAGGTGTTGGCAGGGCTGGAGACAGAGGCAGAGACTGGCTGGCTTCAGGCAGAGGGGTGCAGCAAGGGTTGGCTGGAGACAGGGCAGGGTGTGCAGGGCTGGTGCAGACAGCAGTGTGTGGGGGGCTGACTGGCTTTGGGCAAGGCCACGGGTGTGTGGCAGAGGTTGACTAGAGACACGGCAGGGGGTTTGACAGGGACTGGCTGTGGGCACGGGATGCAGAGCTGGCTGCAGGCAGGGGGAGGGGGGCTGGTGTGAGCAAGGCAGAGGGTGCAGCAGAGGCAGCTGGAGCCCCAGACCTTTAAATAGCCCCCAAGCTCCCTGCTATCCTAGGGCTTTGGGGGCTATTTAAAGGGCCCGGGGCTCCCCAGCTTCTACCCTGCCCTGGACCTTTTAAATAGCCGCGGGAGCCCTGGGGATTGCATGGGAGTGGCTGGGCTCTGGCGGCTATTTCAAGGATCAGGGTGGCAGAGGCAGGCAGCTGGAGCCCTGACCCTTTAAATAGCCCCCGGAGCCCCTCACTACCCCAGGGCTCTAGAGGCTATTTAAAGGCCCGGAGCTCCAGCTGGGAGAGCGGGGTCTCGGGGCTTGCCACGCCCTGGCTGGAGCTCCAGCCAGGAGAGCGGGGCCTCTGGGCTTGCCACACTCCGGCTGGGGGAGCGGGGCTTGCCACGCTCCCGCCTGCACTTGACTCAAGGGAGTGGGACCACGGAAGACCCCTGAGCAGATCGCAGCCAGGGACCCGGGGTAAGTTTAAAAAAAAAAAAAAAAAATTCTAAGGCGCGGGGCCTGATTCCTGGGAATCGGGCAAATCGGCCTAAAGCCGGCCCATATGGATCACAAGCTGAAGGTTTTCTTCACAGCCGTAAGAGCTTAGATTCTAAAACACAAGATGGCAACCACAATGACATGGGTCTTCAAGCTGACTAGTTCATATCACCAGATACAAAATACTTATTGTGCATGTGCAAAGACAAGTCCAGAATCTTAGGTCTTAGAGCTGGCTGTCTCTGTCTTAGGTACTTGTATGGCACCTGTTACTGTAATTTCTAAGTACTTCACAATCTTTGTATTTTTCCCTCACAACACCCCTGTGAGGTAGCAAAGTGCTATTATCCCCATTGCACAGATAAATTAAGTAACTCGCCCAACATCAGAGTCTGTGACTGATCAGAGAACTGAACCTAGGTTTCCCAAGTCTCAGACTTGTGTCCTAACCACTGGGCTATTCTTCCTCTCTGTTAGAACACAGAGAAAATCCTGTGAGTTATTTTGTGACTAATCGTTTATCAGCTTGATCCAACCATGTTTGAGGCCCTTAGCATTCACAAAGCTTTGAAATTGAATATGTATTCAATCACAATTGTGTGTTCCGCATAGAATGAATATTTTTAACTCGCTATCCATCTGTGTGCCAGATTCTGAACCTTGAGCTGTTAAGATTAAATGCCAATCGAAGATGCTTCCCAATTCATCCATTTTGTGAAATTTCTCAAATATTTTCAGACCACAAACTATTGCAAATAATAGGACTGGTTCACAAACGCTTTGTAAAGCCAGTTTTTGTATGTGTATACAATCAGTTCTATTGGGTATACAGTTATGATTATTTGTACCATATTTGCATCTTGTAGCCTTTATCAAGATCACTGCCCTATTTTGCTAGAGCACCGTACAGAGAATAAGACAAGATTTAACACATGGCCTAAGAACACAGTCAGCATGAGGGAAGGTGTATCAATAGTACAAGGATGTTTTAGTAGGGCCTAGGTAAGTAATAAACCTTTCAGTAGCAGTAAATACAATATGAGCTGTTCATGCAGCAGTGCCCACTGGCATCCTACTTTATATACAGATCCAAATAAATGTTATCAATATTCAAGAACCTTAACAAACTGGAAGTGAGAGAGGGAGTTTCAAAGATCCATAGATTCCAAGGCCGGAAGGGACCATTGTGATCATCTAGTCTGATCTCCTGTATAACACATGCCATTGAACTGCCCAAAATTATTCCTAGGGCAGATCTTCTAGAAAAACAGCCAATCTTGATTTAACAGTTGTCAGTAATGAAGAATCCATCATGACCCTTGGTAAACTGTCCCAAGGATTAATTACTCTCACTGTTAAAAAGCTCTCATAAGGAAATGAAGATGCAAATCTTTGACCTGGCAAGCATCGGTTAAAATCAAGTGCAAGTGGCATCAAGACATAAAATAGGAATGCTTCACACATGCTAATACATAGTGCTCCGTCCTTAATATATTTCAACTTATAGTGCACGGGAGCATTTATTATTATTATTATTTTATTTTATTTTGTTAAATACAAGTAGATATACATCTAGCAGCTGTGAAATGTCTAAGTGTATAAGCATAATGAGCCAGATTCTCAGCTGCTGTAAATTGAGATAGGATCACTGAAGTATATGGAGTTATGCTGATTTACACCAGCTGAGTGCCTGATCCCTTTTAAACCTTGATATCCTACTTGAATGTAGAACTTGGATCAGAAGGTTATTTTTCTAGTTTTCCTGTATGCTAAGGGCCAGGTCCTGAGATTATACGAACCAGAGTAATTCTACTGCAGTCAACAGAGCTGCACCAATTTATACCAGCTAAGAATCTGGTCCTGAAAATCAAATCCTAGACCCACTGAAGTTATGGCAAAATTCTTACTCTCTTATATTTCAGACTATCACGAAAACTGGCTGATCCTTCCTTTTGTCTTATATTATTCTCCAACTTCCACATTGCTCCATTTTTTTTAGGCTTCCCACAATGTTTCACTGTATTATTTCAGTCTTAAAATATTTGCCACTTCTTTTTTTAGGGCTGCCAACTCTCAAATTTTTTTGGTGTCTTAATATTTGATGATTTTCTTAAGATTGCAGCTCCTGGAGTCTTGTGATTACAGGAGACTCTGCTTTTCCTTATTTTTCTTTTTTAGTAAGTGGCCTGGCTGCAAAGAAAAATCTCTGTCAAATCTTGAGTCAAGTGCAGCCTAAAGGCTCAGAAACCAGAAGGCAAATAATAATAATTAAAAAAAACACCAAAAAATTCTTCTGTTTCTTTTTAAAAAAAGAGATTTTAAGTCAATCTCTTGATTTTGGGGGGCCCAACTCAAGATTAGTCAACTCTTGGAATTGACTAACTCAAGTCTTTAGAGCTCTCCCACTTCTCCTTTTTGTCATTTAAATATTTCAAAACCTCTTTCCTCTTCTTAATACCACATGTTCAGTGATTTGAAGTTTCTTCTAGGGTTGCCAGGCATTTAGGTTTCGAATGGAACACCTGGTTAAAAAGGGACCCTGGTAGCTCTGGTCAGCACCACTGACCAGGCTGCTAAAAGTCCAGTTGGTGGCTCAGCGGGGCTAAGGCAGGCTCCCTGGCTCCTCATGCCTCCTGGAAACAGCTGGTATGTCTGGCTCCCAGGTACAGGGGCAGCCAGGGGACTCCACACACTTCTGGCACTCCGAGCACCAGCTCTGGAGGTCCCATTGGCCATGGTTCCCGGCCAATGGGAGCTGCGGGGGCAATGCCTGTGGGCAGCACACAGAACCCTCGGCCCCTCTGCCTAGGAGCCAGACATGCTGGCAGCTTCCAGGAGCTGTCTGAGGTAATTGCCACCTGGCCAGAGACCACACCCCAACCCCCTGCCCCAGCTCTGAGCCCCCTCCTGCACCCAAACCCCTTCTCAAAGCCAGAACCCCTTTCTGCACCCCAACCCTCACCTGCACTCCAAACCCCTCATCCCTGGCCCCACACCAGAGCCTGCACCCCCAGCTGGAGCCTGCACCCTCTCCTACACCCCAAACCCCTGCCCCAGCCAGGAGCCCCTTCCTGCACCCCAAACCCCATCATCCCTGGTTGCATCCCAGAGCCCGCACACTCAGCCCTTAGCCTTCACCCCTTCCTACACTCCAACCCCTTGCCCCAGCCTGGTGAGAGTGGGGGACAGTGAGGTCGGGAGTGAGGCCTCAGAAGGAGCCAGGGCCAGGGGCAGGGCAAGAGTGTTCAGTTTTGTGTGATTAGAAAATTGGCAACCCTAGTTTCTTTAGTCTTTCACAAGCCCAAGATTTGATTTTTAACCAGGAGTCCTCTGTTGACGACTGCTTAGTTTGCCATTTATTGTTCTTTCTCCTCTATATACAATTGTATTCTAGTCTATGGATTCCTCTACAACCTTCATTGCCATAGTATCTGAGTGCCTTCCAGTTGTACGATAAGTGGTATGACTTACATTTGTCACACACAGTTTGTTCTTCCTCTCCCCAGAGGGAGAATGGTGTGTACTGTGGAATGTTTTGTTTTAGTGGGTGGTTATTTTTGCTTGTTTTTTCATTGCACACATTGCTATGTGTTTATATTAGAGATGGCAGGTCAAAGATGTGTGCCATGCTCTTGTGTTAGACCAACCCCTGAGACAGGGCCGGCTCTAGCCATTTCACTGCCCCAAGCCACCGGAGCCACAGGACCAGCGGACCCTCCGCAGGCACGCCCCCCATGGCATGCTGCCCCAAGCACGCGCTTGGCGTGCTGGGGTCTGGAGTCGGCCCTGCCCTGAGACAACTGTCTCCTACATAGAAAAGCTTTCCCTTTCAAGGAGATAAATTTCATTGTACTTAAGGAGCAGAGTTGTCAGTCCTGACCCTTCTGTTCCC
Source organism: Gopherus evgoodei (assembly GCF_007399415.2). Classification (NCBI taxonomy): domain Eukaryota; kingdom Metazoa; phylum Chordata; order Testudines; family Testudinidae; genus Gopherus; species Gopherus evgoodei. The sequence continues at coordinate 229,308,084 of NC_044322.1, forward strand.
CTCAAACCCAGGCCTTTGAATTAGAAGAACTGTATAGATAAACAAATTGGAGTTAAACTGAGGCAGAAGACATTTGTGCAAGTCTTTCTATAGGTTTTTACACTAGTTATTACATAGTTTGAACTGCAGTGAAATGGCTACACCAAAACCCTGAATCCCAATACTTTGACTTTAGCATTCAAAATCCAGGATTTTACCGCTTGATCCCTTTGCTATATGAACCAGATTTCCAGCTCAGACTCAGGACCCTAAGGTGTTCACTATTCCCAGACACCACAGAGTATTTGAGGGCAGGTTCCTGGGGATAACAAGATGTCTGCTCCACCCTGACAGGTACAACCAAAAATAGAGCACACATACTCATACCGCTACCAGTCTAGCTCCTTCTATATGCCCTTGATCACACTGCCCCAGTACCCATACATTCCCTGCATTATTACCGTAACATTTTGGTGGCAGACAAAAATTCAGAACTATGTGTGTTTGTTATATATCACACACACACACGTGCGCACACACCACTTCAGTCGGCAGACTGAGTACAACTGTCCTTCCCTCTCTGTAAATTAAAGATCCATGTCCTTCATGCACATCTCCAGCTGTAGTGTTCGTGTTGGAGGTGGAAGGAATCTCTCTCACCCATCCATACAGTGGGGCCATTCTTTGGCTGCTATAAGAAGCTATTTACACTGTGGTGCTTGGCAGATAGGGGCTTCTTCCGCAGCAGTGTGTGGGATGGTTGGTGGGACATATGAAGGCTAGTTTGAGGCTTGCAAATTGTGCCTATCTGGATCTAAACCCTCCTTTGGAAGGATGGTGCAACTCTGGAGTACTAAATCCCTGAGGCTACAGTAATGGCAATGGAGCATAAGACAGAAGGATCCTGCCCCATCTCTGGTCCCTAAACACCTTGCCTGCACATGGCCCATCTTTTCAATATTTTTACTCTACAGATTAAGTACAGATATTCTGCACTTTAGCTGAGATGCTTGGGGCTAGTCTACACTCAAAAATCCCACAAATTTAACTTAAATCTGTTTATTTCAATTCCTGGTCTGCCACAGACTTCCCATGGGGCCTTGGGCATGTCACTTAGTCCCTCTGCGCCTCAGGTTTTCATCTGTACAAACGGGATAATAGCACTTCCCTACCTCACAGGGGTGTTGCAAGGGTAAATACATTACAGATTGTGACACGCTCAGATACTACAGTGATGGGGACTAGATATGTTCTTTAGATGGGTAAAACAATGCAACCTTTTCATGTTATCAGTTTTAAACTGATTGTAACGATTATCTTTCACCTGTAGATTTACCAATGCAAACTAGGTATTGGTAAAATTAAGCCACAATTAAACTAGCTCAATAACAGAAAAGAATTCTGGCTTTAAATACTGCACTGGTAGTTCATCACTGAACAGGAGGTGCACACGGAGGGTTTAATGTTTCTCTCACTCTCACTAGGTTTATGCCAATTTAATTCCATTGATCTCACTGGAGTTTCCTCACTGTTTGCACCAGTATAACAGAAGAATGAGGCCCAGAGAACAGCAGGGGTCCATGGTGAGAATAAAGCATTAGACAGTTGTATTTTTCTTAACATCCTGGGCAGTTTTCTAGTGAATAACTTGTATCTCACATGTGAGCACAACAAGGAGCAATAACAATTATGCTGTTGACTTACAGATGTCAGTGCAATTTATTCCAGCACAGAGAATGAAAAGGAATAACTGCCCCAGAGAAAAGTCATGTTGTATACAAAGAGAAAAAATGCATTGGAAGCCACTATTAAGTGAACAAGCGCCCCCTTTTGGCATTTACCCCAAAGTGAAGCAGTTGAGAGGAAAAACAACAATAGGCTTCTGTGTTGCATTACTCTAAAAATGCACTTGAATGAAAGCAAATAGTATCATAATGAGCTAAGTCAGAGAGCAGTTCAATTAGCTGTAGAACTTAAAGGAGTTTATAATAGCAGCTTTTATAAAGAGACTCAGTTGGGATGTGTCATGGAAAAGAGGAGAATGTGTGGTAAGTTAAATGCTGCTTATAAAATGGGAGAGTCTGATCAAACTGATCCAGATTAGTCCTTCACAGTGGTAAGGCCTTAAAATTAGGACATGAGGATAAAAAGAGAGTTTAGTCTAAACTATTTCATGCCAAGGGTATTCAACATATGGAATATGTTACCCAGAAGAGTAACTGAAGCAAGGAGGACTAATGTTTTCAAGAGAAAAGGACAAGGAACTACATAAGGAAATTTCAAGCTTCAAAGGGATATTAGTCAGATTTTTGCTAAAGAGCAGCTAAAGATTTTTGTTGGGTGATGTGCAGGGAGGGGGGTCTGAGGAACATTTTGTGCTGATCATGGATTTTTGTTTTCAGAGTTAATCATAGATTATTAGGATTGGAAGGGACCTCTGTTTTGTCCCTCTCGGGGGGGGGGGGAGGAGGTTCTTTTGGCAGGGGGAGGTTGCACTTCGGCTTTTTGTTTCATGAAAGTATTTTTGCTCTTCTGCAGTATAATGAACAATTAATAACATTTTAAGAACTTTAAATGTTGTTGTTGAAAAATTCTAACATCGAGGCCTAAATTCTGGAGTCCGTACTCATTTCATTCTCCCCAGTTGATTGTACTGGAAGTTTTAGGAGAGAGAAGATTTTCAATAGGAGGTGGGTGCCTAGTTCTCTTCCACACTCATGAAAACATCACCCTAAATGAAGAAGCCCTCAGGGCTTGGTCCATGCACTGCAGGATAATGGCAGATGTGTCTTCAGGACAGAGCATGGGACAATTTATAACAATGCTGCTGAGGGTATTCTGCTAGGTATGAGTCTGTTACTCAAGTAACACTCTCATTGACTTCAGTGGAAGCTTGTATGCATAAGAACCACAGGACAAAAGCATGGCAAAAAAATTTGGCTAACACTTCTTTTTTTTTCAGAGAAAAATGGAAATCTGTGTCAAATTCTCTGAACCTTTTCAATAAAAAACAAAAAAAAAATCAGCAAAAACCAAAATATTTAGCTTCAACATTTTCTAAAGGACACATTTTGATTCCAGACATGTTTTGAAAATTTACTTCAATTTCATAAAACAAAGTTTCAAAAGGTAAAAATAACTCCAATAAACCTAAATGTTTTATTTCAGGTCAAATGAAACACTTTGCTCAACCCAACATGATTTTTTTCAACTTTCTGGTTCACCAAAACTTTTTTTTTCCCAAAAAAAATTTTGGAACAGCCAGCAAATTAAAAAAATCAGTTTTTTGCCTGGTTTGACTCAGGATCAGTATTCTGCTATACTGAAGGGTATAGATGGCTGTGTTTTATTGTTGGATTACTCCCTGTCCAATGATACACTGCTATGTGAATATGTAAAGAGACTGTTAAAGCTAAAGTAAACAATAAAATGAGAAAAGCAAAAATGGCCTAAAACCACAACCTCTAATCCAAACCGCTTCTAACTTCAGGATTGTTTTACATCCAACTTTTTTTTTTTTTTCCTGCCTGGGGAAGACCATGCAAGGTATCAGGATAAGCCACTGTTTCGGAGGTGAAATTTCATAAAAGTAGTTTGAGTGATTTTGGCACATCTAATCCAAAACCTCAATCTAATCCCAATTTATTCTCTAGCCCAGTGGCTCTCAGCCTTTCCAGACTACTGTACCCCTGTCTAAAGGAGCTTTGTGTATCCCCTAGTTTCAGTTGCTCACAGACATAAAAATAGAGAAGTGTCACAGCACACTTACTGAAAATTTTCTTTTTCTCATTTTTGCCATATAATTGTACAATCAATTGGAATATAAATATTGTACTTACATTTCAGAGTCTAGTATAAACAAGTCATTGTCTGTATGAAATTTTAGTTTGTACTGACTTTGCTAATGCTTTTTGTGTCACCTGTTGTAAAACTGGACAAATCTAGATGAGATGATGTACCCCCTGGAAGACCCCAGCATATCTCCAGGAGTCAGTGTACCCTGGTTGAGAACCACTGCTCTAGCCCAAACCTTGAAAACCATTCTAAAACCTAATATCAATCTTAGGATCAGTTCCTGGATCAATTGCTAGGAAGGAGGGGGAACAAAACAAAAAATCTTCAGCTAGAGGTTCTCTTCTGTTTCTGAGACTTTGCATATAGCACACCTATATGCTTTTTTAATAGGTGAGGAATCTATTTTGAAAATCAGGTACAGATGTTTTGGTCATGGAGCTCTCATTTCATAGGCAACTGTCAATCCATTGCATCAAGGGGTAGCATAAGAGGTCTAATCAGGTGCCTGATGAATCTGCTTATGGCTGACAAGCCCAATTTGAGAGGAACACAGCTTGTTAACAAATTTCATAGATCCATGAGTTGTTGTCTGAATTGGAGTCCAAGATTACAGTACTCTGTTTTCGTCTCTCATTTACTGGAGTGTATTCATAAATATAAAAGAAATGAGTCCATTTGTTCATTAATTAAAGTTCTTTCCTTCTGTTATGTAACTGAATACCATTTGGGTTAACATTAGTGGTGGCTCCAAGGTTCAGATCCAAAATTTATCAAAGTTTGAGGGAAAGGGAAGAAGTATTGGGATCGGAGATCTTAGTTCAGGCCCATGTGTAGAACACATCAAATCAGGGAAAAGGACACTATGGTTTCATGACCACATTGCTCATAAACTTCCACACACTTCACTCATTCCATCTTCTCAGGTCCAAGATACCAGTTATGTTCTACACTGAACCACATTCTGTTCCCAGTTGCACCAGGGTAAATCAGGAGTAACACCACTGAAGTCATTAGAGTTATGCAGAGTCTGTACTAATGTAACTGAGAGCAGAATACATCAGTGTTTCTTAAATTCTTTCAAGTTATTTTCAGTCATGGTGATCATAAGCATTAAGGCCTGACCCATTCCCTTTTGGGCTCCCTCAAAACATCTCACCAGCATTAACAGTAATCTAATAGAAATTTGACCAGCTCAGACATTAGGCCACATTATAATTTCAATTATAAGCAAGTAAATCTAAAGTCATGTGGTTTGTGTGTGAATGAAAGCAGAATTTGACCCAAGATCTTTGATTTCAAGTGTTGTATGTAACCCATGCCCACTTGACATGGCACTCTGTCCCCCTTTGGTGGTGGCAGCTTTGGCCACCTAGAGCTTGAGGAGCCTGCCATAGCCTTGGCTAAGAGAGTTTGATGTTTTAGGTCAGGTAGCAGCTACCCATGCATTAAGATCCAAAAGTCACAGGTTCAATTCCAACTACCAGTGGGCCACCTAGAGGTGTAGCTGCCCCATCAAATGGGAGTAAAGGCTCTGTCCCATTTTCTTCTTTTTTTCAGTAGTCCCAATGTATGCCTCTAAAATTCCTTATCTTGTCTAAGTATATCCAGCGCAAATATGTTCCATATAACCAAACATCTGCCTATGCACTGCAGTCTGGTGGAGTTTAGAGAATACTTTTTAATGACATCAGTGTTGGGTTGTCCTGTTCTTCTCTTCACTCACCTAAGTCTTAGTCCAATCTACATTCAAACCACAAACCCTGTCCCTATATGTACTGTAACTATGGGGGAGTCGGGGGAAGAGGGTAAACTCACTCATGGTACAGGAGGACACATTAAATTCTTGAAGTGTGATGTGCTCTTGAACCTTAGCTTTTTAACAGTTTTCCAAGAGGGCATGTGAGTTCTTTTCCAAATGTGTATATTCTTCCCCTCAGTGATAGCCACTGCAAAACGCTGCCTTCCCCTCAACGGAAGCCCTACGCTCTTGCTTGCAGTCAGTAAACTGCTTAAGCTTCCTGTAGTCAAATAAGTCTGAAAACTTCTTATCCCCCTTGCATCCAATTATCTATCCCAGGATGTTAAGTGACCTCTCACCTTCTCTAAAGGGTTGCCCCACGTGTACTCCTCCCCAAAGTTCCTAAGGATGTGATTGCTTTGCCCTGTTCTTACACTGGGTTCCCTTCCATATTTTTAGGAGCGGATTACACTTAGGTTAGGAAGATGCTGTCTTTCAGAGATTTCAGTGAATACTGTTCCAGTTTTCTAGCACTGGTAATGTGGTATTTTAACAGGGCCCTTCATTCTCCATCTACAAATGTCTTCAGAGAGCTAGATTGTCACTGCCCTTATTCAGTGGAAGAAGAGAGAGAATAAACCTCTCCATCCCCTCCTGTTACTCCCTAGCTCAGCCAGCTCACATTCTGATTTTGGCTGCAGTGGGGAGATTGGGGCTGCTCACCCAATAGCCTCACTACAGATATGTCTACGCTGCATGCAGGTGGTGTGATTTGCAGCATACGTAGACATACCTAAGCTAGCTTAGATAACAATAGCTGTAAAGCTCCAGGGGCACAGTTCACTGCATGGTCTAGCTAGAGTGACCAGATGTCCTGATTTATAGGGACAGTGCAGATATTTGGGGCTTATTTGTCTTGTATAGGCACCTATTACCCCTCCCCCGTCCTGATTTTTTTCACACTTGCTATCTGGTCATCCTAGGTCTAGCCTCACCCACTCAGGACACTCAAGCGGCCACTATCTATGCTGCTGTGGCTTCACTGTTATTGTCACTTGATCTAACTTGGCTCTGACTAGATGAAAGCTAGCTTGGGTATGTCGACCTACTCTTTCACCAGAGCAGAAGGGGAGCAAGGGAGGAATAGCGAATCTGAATCAATTTATTTTCTGGGCTTCTCCTGGGGTGATGTAGCTGTGTGTGGCCTTTTACTCAGGCCACATTGTAGGGTTATGGTGTAGTCCAAAATGAGCATGCTTCATTCCCACTTCCTGCAGGACAACAGCACTTCGATTATTTTAATCAGGGATTTCTACTGAGCACATTAAAGTCTAATATTTGGCTCACCCTACCTGAAAAATTAATAAAACATCTCCTGATTTTATATTTCTAATGCCTGGGGAAAGCAAATTAAGTGCATTACACCTGAATTACATTGATCCTGTACTATTACAGGCTGTTGCCAAGTCATTCTCATTTTCAGAAGACATCTGAGATCATCAAATATGATTTACCCGCAGATGTCTTGCAATGTATTTTCTAGACCCTTTTTCATCTCTTTCCCCCAATGCTTCATCTTTTAGGGACCCAAATAAATACTGAAGAAAGTTGCAAGTAATAAGTTACAGAGGTAGAAGCATTTCTGATTTGACCTGTTAACTTTATAGAGTTTGCTTGGTACAGCATGAAATTGGAGGGGAGGGCAGTACCTAGGAACCAGGGAGAGTAAGGATGGGCCAGTGGTTAGGGCATCCCTTAGAACTAGGGTGACCTGGGTTCCCATCCCTGTTCTGCCACAGACTTCAAGTGTAACTTTGGGCAAGTCACATAGGGCTTGTCTACACTTACTGGAGGATCAACGCTGCGGTGATTGATGCATCGGCAGTCGATTTAACAGGTCTAGTGAAGACCTGTTAAATCAACTGCTGATCGCTCTCCCATTGACTCTTATACTCCATGGGATCAAGAAAAGTAAGAGGAGTTGACGGGAGAGTGTCTCCCATTGACATCGCATAGTGTAGACCCCGTGATAAGTAGATCTAAGCTATTAATGTAACTCAAATTGCGTAGCTTAGATCGACTTTCATGCATAGTCGAGACCAGACCATAGTCTCTGTGCCTCAATTCCCCAGCTGTAAAACAGGATTATTATCTCTCACAGGGGTGTTGTGAGGATAAATACATTGAAGACTGGAAGGTGCTCAAATAGCGTGGTGACGGGGGGCGCCATATAAGTACCTACGATTTGAGAGTTGATACAATTTACCACTGCTTCTGGATATACTGTAACAGAGTTCCATCATGCTCCTTTCTTTCTTCACTTAACATGCCCTCTTCTGCCCTGATGTGCCCCTAAGCTACAGAGGAGAAGGCAGAGGCATAGGACCCAGCAATGGCACAGATGTACCAACAGGGAGTTTACCTACACCATTAGAATTTGTTACTGGGCATTTGCAACTAGATGATGGCCCCTTTTGTACACCTGAAGTAGCAGAGAGGGGCCATAACCCGATGGAAAAATCCAACTATGATATCCATCTGGATAACATTCCAGAATATATTTGGGAAATACAGCTCACTGAGTTCCATGCACAAGAGGTCAAACAAACAAAACAGCAAATTTTACACATGTGTTGTCATTATAGCATGAAAGAACTTTGTCAAATATTGGAATGTAATGTTTTCCGTAACGCATCAGCCTATGGACCTGATCCTGCAGTGATCTCCAATCTGACACTAGAGTCCTTCTCAGATTTTGTGTGTCCAATCCTGGCTCCAGCAGTGGTGGACACCTGATGGTTCATAAGAAAATGAACCCCTGTGCCAATGCCCATATAATCATCTAGCCAATGCAGTAACCCTGGTGGTGATCAGCTGTCAGTGGGATTCCTCTATGAAATGTATAAAGCATGTACATGATGGGCTGAAGAGAGCTGAGCAATGAGCTACTCTAAAGTCCTTTCTCTAGTTCCAGTTTCCTCGTTCCTCCTTCATATACATGCACTCAGCTGTATAATTACAGTGAGCTGCATAAGGAGCATTGCTTTGTTACACAGTAGCTAAAAAGGGTTGCCAGTTACCTGATTGTATAAGGGGAGGTAAATTCCTAGTTTAAACCAGCTGCAATGTATCTAATTTGGCTACCACCTGGACCCACTGCCAATAGTGTTCAAAGCCTATCATTTTCTTCTAATCATCTAGCTATCAGTATATGATGCATGCTGCCAGACATACAAGATATTCCACATTCTGAAATTAGTCCTTCAGACTTTTAGCCATGAGGAAGAAGGAAATGTGAATTGGCATCAAGATGGCATTTGTCTTAAGATATAAGTAAAAGTATGATGATTTTGATGTTAGTGTGAGATGTACAAAAGCAAGGTGGCTTTTGGTTTAGGGTTTGGCTTCGTCCAAAACTGGCAAAGGTGAAACAATTTCATTTGTATAATAAGGACGCAAAGATCAGGCTTTGATTTTATGTGCACAGGTTTGTTTCTCCATGATGCTGAGCACTCTGAACCCAATCCAGAAAAGCACTTAAGCCCATGCTTACCTGAAAGCACATGAGTAGTCCCTTTGAACTTAACAGAATTTTATACTAGAGTTTTTACGCACAAGTACACCAGTATGCTACTTTGTGAATTCAAAGGTAACGTTCCACTTTAAAGCAACAAAACATGGAGAGTAGCCAAAGTTATTTGAACAGCCTTAACACTCATGGCAACACTACACATACGACTGATAGTTACGCTTTTGCTTGTAATGTGGGCTAAGGGTGTGGTTTTGGGTTTTTTTATGACATATCTATACCAGCAAAAGCCCTAGTAGAGACAGTTATACTGGCTAAAAGGTCCTTTTGCTAGTACAGCTTATTTCATTTGGGGAACTGGTATAAGCTATGCCAGTAGGCATAACTGTGTCTACACTAGGGCTTTTGCTGGTATAAGCTGTCTCCCTACTAGGAACATTTGCTGGTATAGCTGTACCAGCAAGGCTTTGCCTGTTCTTTCCAACAACAGAAATCTCCAGTCTTACACCTAGAAAAGCATTTTTACTTGCTTGATCAGATGTGGCCATACAGCAATAAGTTTACAAGGCTCTGATTTATTTTTGTTAAGTGCTATAGAAGTAGTTGTTATTTAAGCCTGTCAAGATTTCTTGATTTCAAAAAAGCTACTACATTTGTGCAATTATTGTTTTGGCAGAAGAGATTAATTTTTTACAGCAGTATGCTGGCTGGCATTATTTATGTTTCTCCTTATGGCCTTGATTCAACTTCAGGCACGTCCTTAAGTGCACAGCAGAATCAGCATCTAACTATGATTCTTTTGTAAACACAATCTCCTTTGTCCTTGCTGTGTAAGAGACTTTTCCAAAGCTCACTGAATTCAATGGGCGATTTACCAGTGACTGTTACAGTGTTTGGATCAGGCCCCAAGTCCTGTATTGAGAGCTCTGGCTTTAGTAGTTTTTTTAATCTGTATATAGATTGGAGGTATGTGTCAAACAAGCTTTTTCTGTTTGGAGGCATGTATACCTTCAGGGAAAACGGAGAAGCGAGTTCTCTCTTTTTGATTCACGATATAGCCAAGTGCATAGTTCTTTGGGCTGTATGGCTCTAAAGAAGCCAGGAGCTGTGGGACCTTGGAAAGCAAACACAGGTGCAGTTTTGATTTAAATTAAATGTAACTCCCCCACCATGTATTTTTGTGCAATGACCCATCGCGGTTGCAATCCCAGTGCTCAGTGAAGCACAAAGACAGCTACCTTAATGCTCCCCCATGGGTGAACATAGGACAATGGCTTTGTCCCTCACTGTGCATCAGTCAATGAAGCAGTTCTGGTGCAGCAGAGGGAGGTATCAGTACATTGCCTAATGTAGTGGTCCTCAAACTTTTCAGTCATGCCCCCTCATCACCTCTAACCATGCCTCACCCCAGGAGCAAGGCCATGGCTCCCAGGGAGTTGAGGGGGAGCACAGGGACAAGGCAAGGGGTTCAAGACTGGGGCCACAGCTGGAGGCAGGTCTGAGGCTGTGAATGGAGCTGCGGCCAGTGGCCAAAGCTGGGGGCAGGGCTGGGACCAGGAGCAGAGCTGCAGCGGGGAACCAGAGTCACAGCAGAACTGGGGATGGAGCAGGGCTGGGTGGTGCTCCCTCCCTTCCCCCCGTAGGGACTGGCCCCAGGCCCCACCATGTCCCCCCAAACATTCCCCAATGCCTCCATAGGGGGGCACACCTCACAGATTGAGGACCACTAGCCTAATAGGACATAACATGTGACTGCTTTCTCTAAGTGCAAGGAGAAATTCTCCAGTGGCAGTACAGCTCCCCGCCACCAGGCTGTACCTGAAAGACACATTTGAGCCCAATAAGATGAAGAGTAAAGCATTCTAATAAGAGCACCCCCTAATTTGGGGAGTCATATGTAAAATAAATTATGTTCTTTAGAAATCATATTAGAGCTGGTAAGAAAATCCATTTTTTTTTCTTTGCAGAAAATTTTGTGGGAAAAATCCACATTAAAAATTCCTACTGAAAACCTTGATTTTTTTTCCTCAAATTTTGGTTTCATTTCAATTCTAAACAACATTTGTTGTTGTTGTTGTTGTTGTTATTGGTTTCCTTGTGCTCTCCTAGTCTGTCTGTATCCAACTGTTCTCTCTTGTCTTATACTTAATTGCTAAGCTTTCGGTGGCAGGAACCATCATTTTATTCTGTCTGTACAGCACCTAGCACAATGGAGTCCTGCTCCGTGACTGGGGCTACTTGGTACTGCGATAATACAAAAAATAATCATTTTGAAATGAAATCAAATTATACCAATTGCAAAACAACAAAGTGTGAAAACGGTTTCTCTCGCATGCACATGATTTATTTTTTACTGTTCCCCCCACTGTTTTTCAGTGGTGAAAGTGAAAAAGCTCAAGGGGGGGGGAATACCTAAAAAACAAAACAAAGGTAATAAAAAAAACCTTTTCTTTTCCATTTCCAAAAATCAAAACAAAATCTACATTTTAAGTCAAATCCAAACAAAAAAGTCATTGCATTCTGAAACAAAAATGTTCATTTTGAATTCTCTGACTGGAAAATCTAAAAGCAACATAAGAATAAGCAATATCTTCCAAGAGAAACTTGCAGTGCTGGTGAAGCTACATGTTCCAATGGAAACATTTTTGTGCAGAAACTTTTGATCCGCTCTAAGATTCTAATCATCATCAATATGGTAGTAGAGGGGCAGGACCCTGATGGTTCATGTGCCCGCAACTCCATTTCCCCTTCTTCCACTGCCCTTACAACTAGCCAAAGTCACCAGTACCAAATGGAACAACAAATTAAAACAAATTTAGTCTCTGACTAATGTCATTTCTCATTTTGGCAAATCAAAGATAATGAGGAAAATGATCTAAGGGTGAAGAGCATTTAAAAACAAATAAAACCAAACCATTTCACCCAAATGACTTTTCCAATTCCTTGAAATTTGGGCCTTGAACTTTCCTGAGGAATTCTACTCTGAAATAAAGATCGTGTCTGTGAAATTTCAAGAGGATTGGTTTGGGTTCAGCAAAATAATGGGGCATGGGCAGAAGTAAACTTCAGATGGAAGACTGGTCTCAACCTTAATTATGGGGAGATTAAGCCTTCAAAGCAAATCTCAGTTGAAACCAAGAACTGCAACTATTGGCTGATTTGATGCAAAACCATTAGTTGAACCAGACTAGGTTCAGGTTTACTTGGAAAGTTTTGTGAACCTTTATAAAACTGTTCAACAAACTTAGATGGAGTTTCAAGACTAATGAAACATGAAACTATGCCTCTTTTGTGTGGCTTTGGTCTTGTTACGAACATCTTGTACAACTCAAAAACTTCTTATTCTTGATAATCAGCCTTAACTTCCCTTTCCTTAGTTTAATCCCATTTCTGCTGATTACACCCTTTTCCACCACTCTAAAAATAATAATAATAATAATAAAATTCTGTCTCTCAATGGTGCATTCCATTGGGTTATCGTGGTCTTTTGCCCTCTTTGTCACCAAATAGCCAAGTTATACACTTTTACTTCTTTGACCTTTCCTCCAAAGCCAGTCACTCAAGCCTCAAATTCATTTTTGTTGGTCTTCCACCATCTTCCTCTGCTATGGCAACATCCTTCTGCCCTTAGAATTACACACAATATTCTATATGCCTTCCAAGGCTATAGAGCAGTGTTTTTCAACCTGTGGTCTGCGGAGTCCACAGACTGTCTAAGATTTCCAAAGGGGTCCACACCTCCATTTGAATTTTTTTAGGGGGCTGTAAATGGAAAAAAGGTTGAAAACTACTGCTATAGAAAGATCATCCCTTCTCTGCTCTGTAGTGGGATGCTTCTGCATAAACAGCTCAAACAAACATTGGATTTCTTTGCCATTATTTCCCATTGTGTGTTCACATCTATGTTTTTGTCCAGTATTTATTTAGATTTCTTAAATATTTTGCCTCACCAAGGCTTTATATCACTTCTAGGTCTGGTTATGCATTGCTGCTTTTTAAGTTTCTCTCTCCCACTGAATAGCTTTGTTTAGGATTATTATTCCCCTGGTGTACTAGCTTGCAATTTCTAGTTTGATTCTCATTTTGTTGTTTTCTGCCAATTTTTCTAACCTCTTCAGGTCCTTAGCAGAGATTGTATGTCTCTGCTCACAGGGGTTTGCATCCCCTCCGAATTCAGCTGCCAATGTAACACATTTTCTGTTTAGCCCTTCTGCCATTAAAGATCATTAATGAAAAGATTACATCAAACTAGGCCTAATACTAGAGCTGCATGAACTATCTGAAGTGAACAATTTGAAGCATTTGACCATTTTTCCATTTGAAAATGACCTGGGGGTTTGAGGATGTGCAGGCTAGGTTCTCTGTTGATGTAAAACAGGCTTAGGCAACCTACGGCACACATGCCAAGGGCAGCACGCGAGCTGATTTTCAGTGGCACTCACACTGCCCAGGTCCTGGCCACCGGTCCGGGGGGCTCTGCATTTTAATTTAATTTTAAATGAAGCTTCTTAAACATTTTAAAAACCTTATTTACTTTAAATACAACACTAGTTTAGTTATAGATTATAGAAAGAGACCTTATAAAAACGTTAAAATGTATTACTGGCACATGAAAACTTAAATTAGAGTGAATAAATGAAGACTCAACACACCACTTCTGAAAGGTTGCCGACCTCTGATGTAAAATTAGCATAGGTTCCATGCAGGCAACAGAGATATTCTGATTTACACCACCTCAGGATATGGCCCTTAGATTTTTACGGGTGTGGACGGTGCTCTGAATTATGCAGTGAATTATATACCTGGAAATATTTCAGCTTCTGGACACTCACAAACTATTTGCTGCAACTACTGCTTTAAATATTTGCTGGGCTTAATTAACTATTTGACCAGTAACTTAAGTGACATGGTATTATTTCTGCTTCCTCAGTAGATGACAAGCTATGTACACATTTAGCATGCTAATCACTTGACCACTTAACTCCCAAACTCTCAGAGAGCTTCCAAGGTAGTCTTTGAGGTTAAGGCAGTAGACTAGGATTTAGGAAACCTGGCTTCAGCTTCCAGCTCCACCCCAGACTTCCTGTGTGACCTTGGGCAAGTCATTTAATATCTGTATGCCTCAGTTCTACCCTTTGTAAAAGGCAGATAATAGCATTTTGCATCCTCATGGGAATGTTGTGTGGTTGAACCTATAAATGTGTGTGTAATAGAAAGATATTAATGGGATGAGAGACATATGTACCTAGATAGAAGAGTGCACAAACATTTCCACTCTGCATACTCATGTAAATATGTGAGTTAACAATGCCGTAAATGCCATTAAAGAATGGGGAGAAAGATACTGCAACATACTGAACAGAGACACATCTCTATGTATTCTTCTTCAGGGAGCCCACTTACATTACAGGGGACTCTATCATTCCTCCCCTGACATGCAAGTCCTCTTTCTAGGTTAAACCCAAATGGCCATTGTGCGTATTTCTCAAACCAAATTTCACTCTCCAGGCATAGCATCATCAATCCTTCCTTTGAGGGATGAAACAAAAAGGGAGGCCAGGAGGGAAGGACGCAAAAGGAGTCCTTCCAAAATGAATTTTTCCTACCTTTTTTTTGTAATCAGCATGCCATAATGAAAAACATTATCAGTTATAATACTTTGTATTTAGAGCACCTTTTGTCCAAGGATTTCAAAGCAATTTACAAACAGTACTTAAACCTCACCCCATTCCTCATTTTGCAGATGCGGAATCTAAGGAATGGAGATCATGATTTGCCCAACGTCACCCAACAAATCACTAACACAGCTAAATAGAACATTGGAGTCCTGACTCGCAGTCCTTACACTTAACACCATCAACACAACAAAGTCAGTCAATGGAGAACCAGGCTACAGCAATCTTACAGGCCTAGACAGAGAGGGCTTAAGTATCAAGCCATGAAAATGACAGATCAAAATAAGTCACAGTTGGAAAGAACCTGGTGGGTGATGGAAGCGTTCTGATTTCTGAATTTGATTATAAACCTGGGAATACAGCTAGCATGGTTGTCATGTCTCCTCTCACTCTTCTGTTTTCCAGACTAAACAAACCCATTTTTTTACAATCTTCCCTCATAGGTCATGTTTTCTAGACCTTCAATCATGTTTGTTGCTCTTCTCTTCTTCAGTTTGTCCGCATCTTTCCTGAAATGTGGCACCCAGAACAATATTCCAGTTGAGTCCTAATCAGTGTGGAGTAGAGTGGAAGAATTACTTCTCGTGTCTTGCTTACAACACTCCTGCTAATATATCCCAGAATTATGTTTGCTTTTTTTTGCAACAGTGTTACACTCTTGACTCATATTAAGCTTGTGATCCAGTATGACCCCCAAATCCCTTTCCGCAGTACTCCTTCCTAGGCAGTCATTCCCCTTTTTGATGAGCTAAGCATTTGAAGAATTGGTGTTAAATTCTCTGTTGGCAATGGTCAGGTATTTCTGAGGTGGTCACATTTTTATCTATTAAAAGATGCTGTGTCAGAAATTAGACAGAAATAAACATATACCTGTCGTTTTTAACTACCCTGTATTCTGAAATCAGTTTATTCCAATTTTTAACACAAAACTGTCACCATGTGGAAACATTTTACCATTCAATGAAGCTTTAGAAAAGGCTTGAGTGACGACTTGACAAGACATAATCAACAAATCAGAGCAGCCCCACAGACTCATCGTGAAAGCAGATTACAGGTTCAAGAGATCTTCACATTTTCCCTCTCCCGCTCCTCCCTACCATGCTGTTGACTCCACGTGCTACTCTGGGCAACTCACTTAGGCACTTTTGACAATTTTGCCCTAAGTGACTAAGAAGCCCCAGGCCATTTTAAAAGTGATTTAGGCACTTAGGAACCTAAATCTCATTGAAAAGTCAATGGTATTTAGGCTCCTATGGGCCCAAGTCTCTCTTGAAAATGGGACTTGGGCACTTTTGAAAATTTTATACTTCATGCGTGTCAATTTCTGCATCTGCAAAATGGGAACAATACCTACTTTGGTAACTCTCTGAGGTTCTCAAATGGAGTTTCTCTAGAAGTATCAGTTATTATTATTTTAATATTGCACGTTATTTCAGTTGTGATTATTCTGCTATTCATATCACATTTCTGATTTGAGTGTCCAGACTATTACAATGTCCAGACTACAAGCTATTATCCTTGTCCCCTAGTGATTGTGAGAAAAGAAAACCGTGTGTGTTTTCATGGAAAGAAGGAATTAGAATGAGGGAAGTAGCAGAGTATTCCATTGCTAATAAAAAAAAAAAAAGATTTGTTGCTACATATGGTTTTGAGAAGTAAACAAACTGCCTTCTGAGGGAGAAGCCTACTTGAGCTTTAAGCCATAGAAGTTGTTCATCAGCTGATAATTTTGGAAAACAAATTGTTCTTAAAGAAGCTTGATTGTTAGAAAGTGCTGAGGACCCTGAGGAAAATCAGTTGTCAAATTGGGCACCTGAAATCATGAGTCACTTGTGAAAATCTTATTTCTATTTAAGTTCCTCTCAGTAAAGATTTAGTAGCAGACACTGAAATGAGATCTCACTAAGATTTCATAATTATTACCAAGCACACTATAGAACATTTGCTCTTAGTCTGTGAGGTATTATCACAGAATGATCAAAATAAATTAATATATTTTTTTAAAAAAAAACAAAACCCTGGAAAGGGAGAAGTGATAGACTCCATGAAGTCCTCTATTGATTTGACATGGAAGGTCCTTGGATACTGTGGTACTGGCAGCAGTATAAAACTCTAAAATAGATAAAAACGGAACGACAGTTTACAAAATAAGAGAACAAAGTCCATTCTGTGATGCACTGTCATTGTCTTTCTATTGTGTTTGTTGACTAATTCACAAAATTCAGCAATCTGCAGCAGGTCTGACAATCTTTGGTGAGAATTCATGTTCTGCTGTATACCAAAAGGAAAATATTAATTTACTGGTTTTCCTAATGTTCTCAGCTACCATGTTGTGCCATCTTCTTTCATAGATGGCCTAAGTAACTCATTACACCTAATCATCCTGTCAACTTTTTAATAAAGGATCCACCCCTCCCCTACTCCTCTTAATATATTTTTAAACTCTGCGGTGAGTCAAGGTTGTTTCATGAACACCATGGTAAATCTGCTACAACTACTCCACAGGACCAAGCAGAAGAGAATCTAACCTTTCACCTTGTCAGGTAGTACTTAAAGTTTCATATAGCTATATGTTTTCCAACCACATCTGACTGCCAGTTTTAGAATCACAGTATCTTTTTTTCAATAGCTGCTGATAAGCAGTTCTTAAACCTTCAGATCTCTTAAGACTCAGTGATAACTAGGCCTGGCTTATATTAGAAATCCTGCCCCAGTGAAACAACATACATTTAAAAATCTATCTTGTTATACTGGTGCAAACCCCTAATAGATGCACTTAAGTCCATTTAAATCACTCTTAAACTGATATAGCTTAATGGAGTAACTTATGATAGTAAACTAACCCAAGTGTCACAGCAGATCTCAGCTAATGTGACAGCTCTTGAAGAAAAACTGGTCTCATGTAGCCCTGGCCCAAACCATTAAGGATTTTATAGTTGGAAATAATAAAATCTTGAGTTGCACGTGGAAACAAATAGGAGAACCATGTAACTGTGAGGGAACAAGTTTAATATGCTGTCTAGGGCTAAGACCACAAAGAGGTGAGCAGACATTATCAACCAGCTCTAGCTTCTGAGTGATCTAAGGTTATATCTACACTTGTGGCAGTGTGTAGAATATTGGTATAACCCACCCACCTCCTGTGTGTGGTGGTCTGTCCCATCTAGTAGCACCGAGACCGTTTAAAGAGAGAAAGAAAATGAGGCTGCTCTACAGCCTTAGCTAAGAGCCAGTTGCCTTTTAGCTCATGCATTTAGCTCCCGAGGTCCCAGGTTCAATCCCATCCACCGATGACCCGGGTCTATGGGCATTACATTGGCACTATGCATGCAGCTACATGCTTCAATGAAAGCTGGGCCTCATCCACATTTGTCACTGCAGGATAGCTACATGCAGCAGGGAAAAGCTCTGGCAGTAAGGAAGCCACACTAAAAATAGCAGTGTAGATGTGGGAGGCATTGCTTGAGCATGTAGAGAGCAGTTTGGGTATATATTGGGTATATATCCCAGGTAGCTGGGAACTCTAGTCTAGTCTACCTGTCTAACCCATGTCTCACCATCTACACAGCCATTTACTATCACGCTAGCTGGGCAGGCGGTGATTGTACACTATACCACACTGCAAGTGTAGATGTACCCAAAAGTTTCCTGCCTGTGATACTGCCTCAAGTATCCTCCGAGAGCTGGATCTGATATCTAGTCTTACAACTACAAGTCATGAGCAGGATTTTCTGCAAAAGCTACTCATGAAGTCCCTATCCTTTACTTTCCACATGCTGCAAGTCCCTGTCCAGCTAATGCAGAACATCCACCTTCACTTTTCCCACATTATCAACTACTTCCAAGATGTATGTTTCATTAGCGGCCACTTTGCTTTTGAAACCCAATAGCCAAGTTATTACATGCAACTATATATCTGCACAGGTCATATTTGGACATTTGAATTGAGCATAGTGTTAGCTTCGGTGACCATTATGCTGACCTTTCTGCTGGTGGCACAGCAATAGCCCCTCTGAGTGCTGTGTTAAACCTGCTGGGCAATGTCTTATAAAATGTTGGCTGTTCAAATGATTTACTTAACAAGACCGTGTGCTGCATGCATAGGTCTTTTATACAGTGTATCATTTGTACTCTGAGATCCATCTACATTGAAGGTCATTTTTATTTCAAGAGCAATAAGAATTTGGTGACTGCTTTTTATTTTATGTACGGGCACACACATAGCACAACTTTGCAGCAAGCAACACAGGGTTTAGGTTTAGGGGAGCTCATACTGTAACACAGATAAGAATGGAGAACACACATTTCTTGTCCATAAAAGGACAGCTCACATATTCTTAGAGGGCAACTCTGATTTTGCTGCAGTTCCAAAGTACAAAGTAGAAAGTTCAGTATTGCTAAATGAATTCTAGATGAGTTTCATTATAACTGTTCTGAGACTGCTTTTAAAGTTCTTGCTGTGTGTTTTCCCCAGTTTAACCCTGTTTCAAAGTTGACCAATGACACTTATTTGTACAGCAGTAAGTGTAATTCAGATTAAAACAACCACTTCACTTACAGCTCAGCTCAAATAGTGAGACACGGACACTATATAACTTGTATTTAGCTTTGACACTCTGGTTACATTCACCAGACCTGAAGAAGAGTCTGTCAAGTTGGCCCAATAAAATATATGACCTCACCTATCTTGTCATGAACAATATGTGGTATGCATTGGGAGGTGCATACATGATTCTTGGAAAAAAAGTGCTCTCTAATGTAACTATAACTATTAAAAATAGTTATCTTACACTTACAAATACTGATCGCAAACACTGCAATGTTCTGGGTAATTACTATAAAATACTGTCATTCTTGTTGATTGTTTTGAATTATTTTTATAAGCACCGAATATTATTAGAATATCAATTTTCAGTACAATTGGAGTTGCAGTCATCTTAGGCTAAGTTGAATGTCTAAAGTTACGCACCAAGGCCAAGATTTAAAGCAATGGGAACTTAGCATTTACGACAGCGTTAGAATGCTCAGCACTTTTGAAATTTTAAACATGTAGCAGAGTGTTCAGTTCAACACATACAGAAACTCAACCCAGAACAAATCCTTAACAAAAAGCATGATATTGCACACACAATTCTCCCCCTGCAAAGGGGATGAGAGGAAAACTGAAACAGATATGACAGATGAGAGTCACATCTCTTAAGGTACTACTGGAGGACACTCAGATACTTTGGTGATAAGGGTGGTATAAGAACCCCATAGAATTACGCAGTTGCTGAAACACGGGTGGAGGAGCTAAACTTTAGGGTCCTCATTTTTAAACTCTTGTTCCTTTAATTGTATGCAGGCCCCCTAACAAACATCACAATTTTCAGATGGGGTGAGCCCCTCACTACTCCTATTGAAGTCAATTTTAGCTCACTTTGTGCAGAATGTAAAATAAACTACAAAGAACACATAGTTCAAATGCCCTGTGGATCCATGAATATTTCATACTAGCCTTGTACAGGACAAATGATTTCTTTCCAAAAATAAAGTACAGTGCAACACTTTGGTGTGCACTGCTATTCACATGCCCCATAGTCTGAACTGTGGGGCAGCGTAGACCAGTGATTCTCAATCTTTTTTTCCATTTGCAGACCCCTAAACATTTTCAAATATAGGCATGAACCCCTTTGGAAATTTTGAATGGAGACGTGGACCTCTTAGGAAATCTCTTGTCTGTATATATAGTTGAATTCCATTCAATCTGTCTTTTGCAGACCCCTTAGATGGGGTCCATGGATGACAGGTTAAGAACCACTGGTGTAGACAAGTCTTAAGTTCCTTTCTCTACAAAGAAATGTCACCTCTACCTGGAAAGCATGGCACAAACTGTAACTCTCCTGTTTGGAAGCTGCAGGTATGAACTGTGAGGTTCTTACTTCACATTAATGAAGTCTTGTTTGAAGAAGACTACAACATTAGTGCAAACTATGAACCTTTTAGTTCACAACAGCCGTGTCCACACTGGAGAGTTATAGCATGGCAGGAACTTTGGTGTGCACTGCTTTCACGGTCCTACCTGTGGGGCAGTGTAGACATGGTATATTGTCATACTAACCCTACTCTCCCTATAAAAATAATAATAAAAAAAATAATCCTGCCTGAAAAGTGAATGAAATGTAGATGGAACTAATAATAAAGGGTCACTCATATTATTTTATAAAATGTAATTAAATATTTGGAATAGCTTGTAACAAACACATGGTCTAGCCTGGTCTACATAGTCTAACATCTGTAGGACATGCTAAAAAAAAAAAATCAGTACTATCCTATTGCATCCAGTAATACTTATTTCACTGGCTCTAAGTTAATTCTGTGTTTCTTTTCAGATCTTACAGGTGAACAAGGTGATGTCCTTCTTGTTTTATGTGATATTTCTTGCTTATCTTCGTGGCATCCAGTCTACTAACATGGATCAAAGGAGTTTGCCAGAAGATTCAATAAATTCTCTCATTATTAAACTCATTCAGGCAGACATTTTGAAAAACAAGCTCTCCAAGCAGATGGTAGATATTAAGGACAACTATCAAAACACAGTGCAGAAAACAGAGGCTCAGCAGGACGTGGGTGGAGTTGAAAATGTGAAATCAGACTTCCAGCCAGTTATCTCAATGGATGCAGAACTATTAAGGCAACAGAAACGTTACAATTCTCCCCGGGTCCTCTTGAGTGACAATACCCCTTTGGAACCTCCGCCTTTGTATCTTATGGAAGATTATATTGGAAATTCTGTAGTGGTGAACAGAACCTCCAGGAGGAAAAGGTATGCAGAACATAAGAGCCATCGAGGGGAATATTCTGTATGTGACAGTGAAAGTTTATGGGTCACGGACAAATCATCTGCTATCGACATTAGAGGACACCAGGTAACTGTGCTAGGAGAAATTAAAACAGGCAACTCTCCTGTCAAACAATATTTTTACGAAACAAGGTGTAAAGCAGCCAAACCGGTAAAAAATGGCTGCCGTGGCATTGATGATAAACACTGGAACTCCCAGTGCAAAACATCCCAAACGTATGTAAGAGCACTGACTTCGGAAAACAATAAACTCATAGGCTGGCGATGGATAAGAATAGACACATCCTGCGTGTGTGCGTTGTCGAGAAAAATAGGAAGAACATAAGCCTGCATTTCTTTGCTATATAAATTATTACTTTAAATTATATGATATGCATGTAGCATATAAATGTTTTATGGTTTTATATATTATAAGTTGACCTTATTTATTAAACTTCAGCAAACCTACAGTATATAAGCTTTCTCTCTCAATAAATAGGAGTAAAAAGGCATGTGCCTCAGCTGTGGGCAGCTGCAGTTTTATTAGAATATGTTTGTGACTCTGCTTGTCAACAGCATACCATAATCTTACTGTAAAATCTGTGTAACATCAGTATTTTTCATTCAGTATTGTCGTCAGTGACTGTCATTTAGTAAACTTGTTAAAAATCAGATAAATGTCAGAGTTGTGTACCCATTTCTATCCCCTGCTATATATTTTCACAAGACAAAATGGGTGAGGCAATATATTTTATTGGAGCAACTTCTGCTGGTGAAAAAAGACAAACTTTCGAGCTACACAGAGTTATTCATCAGGCCCAGACCTGAAGAAGAGCTCTGTGTACGTCAAAAGCGTCTCCCTCTCACCAACAGAAGTTGCTCCAATAAAAGGTATTACCTCACCCACCTTGTCCTCTAATATCCTGGGACCAACACAGCTACAACAACACTGCAAACCACATAGATTTTCATATTTAATTAAAAGCGTTAATTCCTCACCACTGAAAGGAAAACAACATGGCCTACAGCTAACATTAACATTCCAGCCATTGACTAGCTGTAAAATATGTTTTCTGTATGTCATGCCAGTTTTGCCACTTGAATTACTGTTGTTTTTCCTCTGTTAGCGTTCCAGAACTGCTGCTAATAACCCAGCAATTTTACTTTAGGTTTTTGAAGCACATTTGTTTTGTAACTGGTTTTTAATGCTGCCAATTCGTTTTAGAAGTAATAGGAAGAAGTCTAAAATATTTGTAACAGAACCTTACCAATGCCAAGAAGCAATCTAAGTGGATCATTAATATAATATATAAAAGATGATTTCTTTAGAGTATACTATTTATTGTGATCAGGTTCTTCCTCTCCAGTAATCTATTAACTCTGCTGCATTATTACATTGTTTCTTTCTGCCCGGGGTTTTTAAATTAGAAACAAAACCATTGGTGTCTTAATATTAAAAGAAGCCTGGGTTTTAGAGTTCTAGCAAAGAAGAATACAGTCTTGGAGTGGATGTCAAAGCTGCAGTGCTGGTCAGCATCAATTGCTGATTTTTCATGGAGAAAAACATCTGTAGAAATGCTCAACAAACCTGGTATTTTATGGAGGATCACTGAAGAATTACTGTTTTCTGTGTGGCATGTGATTAAGAATCAGGTTCTCAAGTAGGCAATAGTTAAAGTGAAACTGCAGTGTCATACAGGCTAGTTAACACTTATAAAAAAAAATGTACCGCTACATACCTCCCATAGACATTTCTAAATTCTGTGCACAAAACATGTTCTCTTCTTTGCGTTATTATGTAGAAGCAACATATATATGCATTGAGCAAAACTTTAGCCATTGTAAAATGGAACAGCGCTATGGAAGACAGTGTAAATCACATTATTCCATGGACAGACTTTGCTTCCATTAAAGCATATGGAAGTTTAGTCACTGACATCAATGGTCCGAGCAAGTTTAAGCTCCCTACGTTATCTATATCTGGTTGAATCTTAAGAATAACACAACCAAGGCGTCAAAAACTGCCCTCAATTTAATAGTTATCACAATTGCAATGCACCACATTCAAACTGTTAAATGAGCACTTTCGCCTTTGCATTTTACATTCATAAATTACAAAAAAGACTTACAGCACCAAGACAGTAGGTGGCCTGATGGCTTTGTACCTGCATCTTTTCACCACTGGAGAACCAGGTTCAAATCCTCAGTATGTCACAAGAGGAAATGAAATGGGTGGTTTCTCTAATCCCCTGAGGACAGTGTAACACATCATAAAAACACTGCAGAGCTGGTCCAGATTGCTCACGAGGCCAAGGACTGGGATAGCTGTAAACCAGGATTGGAACACACAGGCAGGACTGTGTGAGGATGATTGTATACAGAGCCTGACTAGGTGGGGCTCCCACTAGACCCCTGATTTTACAAGGTGCAAAAAACTCTCAGGTCCCCAGTCAGGTTGCTCAGTACCTCACAGGAGGCATCCAGCACTTTGCAGGATTAAACCCTAAATTCACCTTCAGTGAGGGCGATCAAAGAGCGCTATGGAACTTTTAGTGCACAGTAGCAGGGTCCATATCAATGGTTAGCGTGCGACAAACTACTGCGAGGGAGATAGCATGCAGCAAGCTGGGGTATACAACTGTTCATCTAGACGAGCCCTCAATATCTAATAGAGGTGGCTACAATCCCCCACCCCCTCTTTGGAACATTTCAATGAAAAAAATTAAACATTCATTTTTACTGAAATTTTCAGTGCAAAATTTTGACTTTTCATTGAAAAACCCCAAACCAATTATTTTTCAGTTTTCTGCCCAAAAAAATAGAAAAAAAATCCGTTTCCCACTGAAAAAGGGGAAAATGTTGAGGAAAGTAGATGCTTTCAATGAAATTTTGCATTTAGTCAAATCCCCAGTTTTCCATTTAACAAAAAGAAAAGTTTTGATGGAAAATTTTCAGCCAGCTCTGGTATCTAGGCTATTCAGAGACAAGCAGGCAGCCTTATATTCAGGGGTCTTGGCATACAGTGTCCAGTGTATGTCTATATCTATGTGCTAAAGGAAGTGGTGAAATTAACTGAGCTTGTTACACACTGCTACTTACTTTAAAAGACTCATCCTCTTTTCCATTTGCTTTAGAGAGTCTGTTGCCATTGAAGGGGTAGATTCTGCTTTCAGTTACACTAGTGTAAATCCACAGTAATTCCACTGAAATCAATGAAGACACAGTAATTCTACTGAAGTCAGATTTACACCAATGTAATTAACATCAGAATCTGGCCCAAAACTCTCTAGAAATCAGAACACTTAACCCTGGAAAAAATCATTTGCTGTTTTCCAATGTAAATCATGTAATTAGAACTGGCACCAGGACTAACTTTATCGATGTATGGAATATTTTGCAAGTGGAAGAAGCAAGTTGCAGAGAAAATGTGGTATAGTGCTGATCATCTGAAATGTATTACATGACAAAGAAACATGGTGCATAAGGTTATTAGATTGACTGCCTCATTCCCACCTTAGTATAACAATGAAAAGAAGTGTTACCCTTAAGCTCTGATCCAACTCCTACTAAAGTCAATGGAACAATTGCCACTGATTTCAAAGGAAACCGGATCGGGCCCTGAGTGAAGAAAAGCTACAGATTTCAACAGTGCTGCAGTGTAATTTTATGTGTCAGTTACATGTTTTTATAAATCCTGTGTGTAAGATTTCCTGTGTATATTTCACAGCACATAAGCATACAAAGCCTCTGCTAAATGCCAAGGGTCTGATCCTGCGCAGTCACTGTAGTCAGGCAGAGTTCTGTTTGCTATTGACTTCAGTGGTGGCTCAAGGAGGTCCAAAGTTCTCTAGCCAACTTCTTTGTATCAATTGTTTAAATGAAATAAGTAGCCTAATAGCATGTGGTAAATTTGGGTCTTTTTAAACTCACTACCATTAGGCAGCTGAGATCACTGTCAATGTTGTTTCCCCAATATTTTACATTATAAATACATGATTTTTTGCAAAAATGATTGATTGGCTGATACACTGGGTTTGCATATCTGTGTCAAACTGTGTTTTCTCTAATTTTTTCTTGTTCTTTTACAGTCCATTTAGTAATTGTAAAAAATGCTCCACTGAGATTTTGGGAAACCATCTGCATTTATTTTATCACCTTTGACCATGTGTTCAGGAATGAAGTCTGTGTAGCCAGTTTACTGCTACCTAGAGATTTGTGCTGCTACACCAGGAAGAAACATGGACTAGGCTGTTCAGTATGTGTGCGCTCAAAACCACTCTTAATGTTCTGTTATTTCAATGCGTTAGCAACCCAAGTTTCTCACTCAAATATATGTTGTGTATCTGCGGACAATACCTAACAGGGAACAAGTTTGATTTGGAGTTCCAAAATTAAGCATTTAATGAGAACGACCTTGCTTTTTTGACCTTTCAGCAAATACATTTTTACAACAAACTGAAATATATAACCATCCATTTTGGTTAATAGAAACATTGTGGCAAAAATCAATGGGATTCTGTGTTCCCCACACTCAGGATGCCTATGTAATTCATCATGCATGTGGTGGGGGGAGAATAGGCCCTGCAGCTTGTGAGAAGTGAAGAGAAGTGTGCTGGGTCAGAGCCGGTTGTAAGTATGGAGAAGTTGTTTTCCAAAATGCTTTGCCTGTATTTTGTTACAGTGGATGGCAGAATGATGAAGCAAGCACAGATGTGATGTAAAAAAAAAAAAAAAAAATCAACCAGTGCCATGGCAAACAAAACCTTTCTTAGGAGAGTCTGCAATTTGCTACTGCTGTAGGCATGAGGAGTTGTTTTAACCAGGTTGTTACCTAGTTCTGCAATGGCATTCTCTCTTAAATTATTTCAAATGTTTTTACTTTTTTGCCACAGAGGTTCTCTGGATATTGTCAAATTAGCAAGTTAAAATACTATTTTTTTGTAATCTTTAGCTGCTTTGGTATCACTGATAAGCTGTAGTTTAGAAAGGTAACACTTTACATGAAGCTTCCCAAATTACCATGAGGGCCAGATCCTCCAATAGGCACAGCCATTTTGAGCCACATCACTGCCAGATTCTGGCCACCACGAGAGCATCGCACATCCCAGTGCGAGGAGAATCCTCCAGTGGCATCAAGCTAGCACACAAGCTCCCACACTCCCAGCTACCTGCTGCTGTCATAATAGAGGTCATGGCTGGATGAAAGGCTCGGAGTGGGACACCCCAGGCTGAACAGAACACTGGCTGCCATTTTGGCCCTGTGAACCTATTATAGCAGTCTGAATAAGTCAGAGCATGTTCAGGCTGTTCTTACTTACACCTAGGAATTGTCTCTGTGTACAGTGGCCTGAGGACAAAAATGATCCCTAGACCATCATTAGTTCCACACCGACACCCTTGTCTTGCATTGTGTGTTCCTCAGACAGGGATTTCTCCCTGAGTACTCTGTCCAAAGGCTGAGATGCAGAGTCAGACTTTTGGCTGAGGGACAGTGTGAGCAATTCCCAGGAACTGAGCAGACAGCCAATCTGTAGCTCTTGTCAAGACAAAGGGGAAGGTACTGGTGGCTGAGGCAGTTTAGGGTATTTAAATCAGAGGAAAGGTGGTTTTACGGAGAAGGCACAGAAGTGGGGTCAGGAGACAAGACCCGGGATCTGTTGCTGGCTCTGCCACAGATTCACTGTGACACCTTCAACAAGTCATTTCACTCAATATTTTTAAAAGTGTCCTCAAATTGTGCATTTCCACATTGTTATAGCTAGGGCCTGAATTCCACCTCTCCAAATGAAGGTGAAAAGAGAGTGTGTGCACATCTAAAAGTTTGTACCTCAATTTCAGTGCCTCAGCTTCCCAATCTGTAAAATAGGGAATAATAATAATGATACTTACCTACCTCACCTGGGGAGTTGTGAGGCTTTCTCCACTGTTTGCAAACCACATTAAGCTCCTCTGAGGGAAAATGCTCTTATTATCTGGAGGGCTGAGGTAGCCTGGAAACATGATAGATCTGAGTTTTCTTCTAGTAGGGTGGAGATGAGAAAGAACTTGCTACTAGAAGTGGGAGTCTGAGCTGGGAGGGAGGCATATTACAGGCGGTGTAAGTAGGGGGGAAGAGGTTGGGTCTGTTTTAAGCAGGGTAGTGAGAGAGTCATTCAGAAAATTCCTGTTGATTACCTCAATGTAGTATATTATTCCCTGTATTTGAAGGGTTTGTTAAATACTATTGGATTATTTGACACCATGAAGAATTCAAAATGAAAATTAATCACTGTATTATAGATATTAATTGACACAACTGCAATATGCTGATTAGAAATTAATAATAATTTTACCTTGGTTACAACCCTCATGCGGTCCAGTTGTCAGCACTGGGATTCAAAAGGAGTGAGGGCAGAATTTGGCCTACAAGGTATTAAACCAAATTGAATGCATACTGGTGAGCTTAAGTTGGAAGCATTATCCATCACCTGAAACAAACCAACCTTTTGACATCAGTTCTGTCAAACCTGTCCATTATTCTATCTAATTCAAGGGATCTATGAAAATATTTAAATATATTTTGAACTGCCTGATTTGACCAGTGTGCATATATCTAGCAGCAATTTACAAAAGAAGAAAATGTAAATAGAAATATGCAGTAAAGTACTGTGTCTAGTAGTGTAAATAACTTCTATTGATTATTATTTATGTTCTCAGTGTCTGAGAAGGGTCTAAAATCTATATTTTAATACAAATTTGGTTTTTGTTTTACACACGGTATTTTGTATAGTAAGCACCTCAACTTACTGCTTGTAGATGTTTGTGGTGTGTAATCTCTATGAAAAATGTAGCAGAAGTATGGTTCTAAACTAGCGTGGAAATGTAAAAGTTACAATGTCCCGCCTCTGTATAGTAGTTAGTTAAACCCAGATGTGTGAAAAGTGACAGAATCTGCTTCCCAGGTTCAGAGATTAAATGTGGTTTAAAATACTGAGTGGCAGCTTTTGTCAAGTTATTACCAAATATCTTAATTCAGATTCATATGAGAAACAGCCCAGCGTTCAGGTGAATCATGCTTTTCTATCTTTGTATAGCTCAAATCTACTAAATGCAAGCCCTGTTAAATTGAAAAGATGGAAGTTTGGTCTAGTCTACACTGTCCTGGGTGCACGTATATGGGGCCAGATTGAGCCCCCTAGATCCTTGTCCTTGGTGCACTGAAAGAAACTCTCATGAGAGAATGTCCTCCTTTCTGTGTGGAAGGGGAACTCAGACACTCCCGTTGCATTGTCCACCCCAGAACACTACAGAGGCTTCTCTATGCAATCCAGAGTCTGTCCCCAGAGAGGAGGTGGCAATTAGCTGGGTGGAGGAAGAAGTAGGCAAGGAAGAGGGTGGGGATGGATGTCACCCCCCTAGCCTCTTGGAAATTATACAAAAAAACAACAACCCAATACAGACTGGAGTGGCATTATCTTTCTGCATAATCCACTAGGGGGGGATCACTGTATCTGACTTAGAGGCAAAAAAAAAACTCTATGCCTATGGCTTCCCATGGATTCTCAGAGATCCACCAGGTCTGGTGTCAGCCACTGAGACTTTCTTCATGCAGGGGCGGGATGGGAAAACCCATGGGATGGATCTCTAAGAGGGAGTCTTTGTGGAGATATTGTCCTCCAAAGTTCCCCCCCACGAGTTTTTCCACAGGAGGGGATGACCTGGACCCCTGAGAGATGCTAAGCACATGCAGTTCCTATTTAGAAGTCAATGGGAAATGGGGGTGTTTCCACAGTAATGTGTTTAGAACTCTTCAGAGGGATAATAGGACGTTTTATTATTATTTTCTGTCTCACTGATGTCCTACATTTTCTTTCAGTAGATTTATTCACTGATCCATTTTCCCTCTATGTTCCTTCTTACAACACCTGAAATGTATTGCAAAAAGATGCAATGAGTTTCTATGGCCTGGAACATGCTAGGGGATCAATGGGGGTGGAGGAAAATGGAACTTCCTACATAAATACCCCCCTGCACCTGTGAAGGATGTGAGGGGCTCACCAGCCTCCATGGCAGGCCTACACAACATGCAGCCCACAGACCCTCACTGTGCGGCCCAGGGGCGGGGAGCCCAGAGCCCTTTAAATCCCAGCCGGAATTCAAAGGGCTCGGAGCTGCCTGCAGTTCCGGGGAGCCCAGAGCCCTTTAAATCACAGCCAGGATTCAAAGGGCTCTGGGCTGCCCGCACAGATTCCTGGCGGCAGCTGAGATTTAAAGGGCTCCGGGCAGGGCTCCCCGCCGCTGCGGGCAGCCCAGAGCCCTTTCAATCCTGGCCACAGCTCCAGCGGATGGGCTGGGGCTGGGATTTAAAGGGTTCGGGCTCCCCTCAGCCCCAGGAGCTCTGGGCCCTTTAAATCCCTGCCCCAGCCCCCGGAAAGCTCCAAGTTCCCCCAGCCATCGGAGCCCCGGGCCCTTTAATATGCCCGTGAGGGCTCCCAGCCACCTCTTCAGCTAAGAGCCCCGGTTGATTTAAAATCAAGTATCACCTCCCCACCCCCAACCTTCCTTTTTGGCTCACAGCTGTTTTGGTGGGGCGGCGCTGGGGAAGGAGGGTTTGTTTCTGCAGGGCTGGGCGGTTCTGGAGTGGGGTGTTTTCGCGGGGCCGGGAGGTGCTGGGTTGGGAGTGTTTCCGCAGGGCCGGGGGGTTTCGGCCCTCAACTGTTTTCTTTGGCGTAATGTGGCCCTCGCCACTTTATGAGTTGTGCAGGCCTGCTCCATGGCATGATCCTCTCTCTCTCTCTAGTTGCTATGGAAGCTCTCTGCAAAGACTGGAATCATCC
Organism: Gopherus evgoodei; assembly: GCF_007399415.2. Lineage (NCBI taxonomy): Eukaryota > Metazoa > Chordata > Testudines > Testudinidae > Gopherus > Gopherus evgoodei. The sequence continues at coordinate 229,338,436 of NC_044322.1, forward strand.
TGTGGTGAAAGACTGGGCTAGGATGGGACAATTGCACTACACACATCACCCTCCGAGCAACCAACAAGGGATATTCTGAGAAGCTAATACAGCTAGAGGCAAACCTCTCACAGAATAACTGGGAAAGCTCAACAAGGGGAAACCTCACAGGATTTTCCTGCTCACTATCCTCCACCAACGGATTCTGTGAGGAAAAGGGTCCACATGATCGATGGCATACGGGGCTGCCCAGAGGATTCAGGGGGCCTGGGGCAAAACATCAGAAAAAGTTGCAATACTATAGAATACTATATTCTCTTGGGGGCCCCTCCAGGGCCCAGGGCAAATTGCCCCACTTGCCACCCAGTCTGGGCGGCCCTGATGGCATAGTCGCCCCTCATTTTGTAAATAGAGTTAAATGGTTATGAAGTCCATATTGTAATGATTTGAGCTATGCAACAGGAAACGAAGGTGTGAATCAGAAAGGAGGGAGTTAAGGTAAACTGATGGCAAAAGCAGATGTTGCTCAACCTTCTCATGTTAACACGTCAGTTGTACCTGTTGTACGTGTGGGACCTAGTGGGTGAGATGATTTGAGCTACAGACATGTAGGAAATGTTTAAATCTCTGGTATTATTTTAGAAAACAATTAAAAGAAAAATAAGAAATATGTAGTTTTATTCTGATCTTTCACAGGCTTAACACTTCAATCGAGTTAGTTTGAATTAACACCAGTGTAAGAGATCAGAATCATGCCCACAAGATTTAAAAGCTACTGGCTAAAACTGTGTTTAATCAGGCTCCCATTTTCTGTGAGCAGGACTCTTTCTCTCCAAATAGCTGCTGCTGCCTATATAGTTATTTGACAAATAGGGCCTTTTAAATTATATTATGTCATAGTTTGACATAGACGACAGGGCACTTACAGTCCTGGCTGTAGCAGCCTTAAACTTCATCCCTCCTGCAGGAAGGGAATGGCAGTTTTAGAGGAACTCACTGGAATTCAGTAAAAAGGCAGGTGGTATTTTAAAGTTGCAGGATTGCACATGGGTAGTTCAATATTCTTAAATGGTGCCATCTTGCATGGTAATTAAAGGCTCAGTTCCTTGCTCAGTCAAAACTCCCATTGACCTGAAGTTAACTTCATTGGGACTAGTTTCGTCTGAGTAAGAACTTCAGGTGAGGTTTTCAAAAGAGCTCAGCATCTAGCAGTTCCCATAATGGGAGCTGCTCAGTGCTGAGTACTTTTAAAAATTGAGTGCCTAGAAACTGGGCCTTAAAATGTGTAGCTAAGGCATTGTCTAGATGGAGACACTCAGGAAAGTTAAGATGTATTAACTAAAACTGGGAAGTTAAAATACATTAACCTGTGTGGATGTTCTCATTCACAAGTGGCCTTAGTTCGCTGTAGCATAATCTTCAGCAAACTGGGGCCAAATTACTTCTCAATGAAAGCATTCACTCAGGGACTTAAAGGGTTTTCACTTCACACCTTCATCCAATTAATCTTAAATTTCCTGTGTAGACAAGCCCTTAGTGTAATTAGCATCATAACTGTACTAATTTAAGACTACACTGACATTCTATTAGAGAGACAAGGTGGGTGAGGAATACCTTTTATTGGACCAACTTCTGGTTGGAGAAAGACAAGCTTTTGAGCTTACACAAAGCTCTTGTTCAAGCTTGTCTTATTTGAACCAACTCCTGTTGTTGAGTGAAAGATAATACTTAACCCACCTTGTCTCTCTAATACCCTGGGACTGATATGGCTACAACAAATGCTGAAATTCTGTTATTTTTCATCATGAATAATCACAAACAGTTCAGAAATTCATTCTAAGTTTCATGTCCAGAAATAAAGGGCTTATATCTATCCTAAGTTACCCCTCTTGGCATGGATTGGTTTGCAAGTCAAGGCAAAATTCTGTCCTTACATGTGACAGAGAAAAACAGTTCTCATTTTCTGGTTGGGTGCAGCAAAGTCAGATACTTTATTTCTAAAGCAATTGCATAGAGGGAGAGAGTGCACTAGGATACAGGGTTTCCCCCTCCTAGGCAGGTCTCTTTACAGGTAAACAATTACAGCAAGCATTTATACCTTTTGTTACATACAATAATAAGCAACATTTTTGTTTATTTTGTTTATACATAGGTCATCTTGATATCTTATTTTCCTCACTTATTTAGACTTTAGTCTACATTCCATATTTATCTACACAAAGGCACAACAACTTCTCAAACAGTTCTTTCTCACTCACCTCACACATTCCTTGCTTCTACAAATCTAGCGTTATTAGGGTTATAGTTAGCCTGACTCTTGCTCACAGAGGCTGTCATGTATTGAAATCCCCTTCAAACCCCTGTCAGTTCTTTCTCTACTTCCACATCTCCCCTCCCTGCTTATTACCTTGTAAAACCAGTTCTCTTGCTATGAAAGCAAAGAATAATTGCTTAACTGAAGTTCTACTGTCAGGGAGGTTCTCATGCATAAGATGTTTGGTGGATCTTTGCATGTGATCAGGGCAACACCACTCCTAATAAATTCTTCACGTAAACCTGTATTCCCACTCTGTGCATCTGGCTATGGGAGTGGTTTACACATCTCTTCTTTAGAAATACACAAGTCAGGGTTTAGCTGAGAGCTAGTCCTATGATATAGGTTACATTTAAGTGAATTTAACTCATTCAAACTTCCTTGCTTTCTTGATAACAAGTATAGGCCCTGATCCAGCAAAACATTTGAGCACATGCTCAACTTTAAGTATGTGAGTACTTCCATTGAATGTGGTAGGATTACACATGTGTTTAAAGTTAAGCACATGCGTAAGTGCTTTGCTGGATCAGGGCCAGAATTGGATTCCTTAGTGATTTTGTTACTGGAAATGATAATGCTGCACTTAAAGGAGGGAGATGTGGGGAAAGCAAATGTAGCTCCCAACCAGTAAGTCTGATTTTGGTTTCTAGAGAAAATAATGGAACAAATAATCTGTAAACAATTAAGACTTGCTCCAAAACCCATGAAAGTCAATGAAAGAGCTCCATTAAATTTCCAGTGGGCCCTGGATCATGCCTTTAGATGATAATTGAATCATGGTAAATACACACCCTAGATTTATAGCATAAAGAAAAGAATAAGCCAGACAAAAACAATCATCTTTTTTTCAAATCAAAGTACAAAATTAACAGAGAAAGTAACATCTGGAGTGCAGTCAGCATTAAACAGCACTTCACAAAATCTTACTTGGAAAAGTCATTCGAACAGACTCAGCTATGCACAATGTCAGCTGGACTGGAAAACGGAGGAAGAAATAAGAATAAGAGGTAACTGGGAATGTGCTGAAATGGGGAGGAAGGTGCTTTGTGGGTGCTGCAGACAATAGCATTAGACATGGGGCAACATTTTCAAAAGTGCCTATGATACTTAGGCACCTGAAGTCAGGGCTACCCTAGGAGAACTCCCAGTATAGTATACTATAGCATGATACTATATTAGTAAAGCACTCCCAGTGTTGGTGCAGCTTACATCAATAAAACCCTGCTTTTGCCAGTATAAATTGTTCTAGCCCTGACCCGAGCAAAATAAGGTTCTGTTGGCACAAGGAGCACTTTACCAACAGAGAAGGACTGGTGTACTAGAATGGCAAAGTGAACTCATCTATACTGGCAAAGATGTACTTGGTACCAGTATAGTATAATCACCCCTCATGAATGAAATAAGCTACACTGGTAACAGCACATTTGCTAGCATAACTGCGTCATATACAACAGCTATGTTAGCCGGGAACACAGCTCTTCACACCCCTGACAGCCCTGCTGGCAGAAGTAGACCTGACCAGAGTCCTATTTTCAAAAGTGAATTAAAAATCAATGAGACTTAGGCTAAGTGCCTAAGGGTTTCAGTAGGTGGGCTCAGAGCACACCTAACTTACACCTAAGACAGCGAAGGGGCAAAAACAATGAGGAGTCCTTGTGGCACCTTAGAGACTAACAAATTTATTTGGACATAAGCTTTCATGGGCTAGAACCCACTTCATCAGATGCATGGAGTGGAAAATACAGTAGGCAGGTATAAATATACAGCATATGAAAAGATAGGAGTTGTCTTGCTGAGTGGGGGGGTCAGTGCTAATGAAGCCAATTCTATTAGGGTGAATGTGGCCCATTCCCAGCCGTTGACAAGAAAGTGTGAGTATCAATAGAGGGAACATTATTTTCTGTAGTGACCCAGCCAGTCCCAGTCTTTACTCAGGCCTAATTTGATGGTGTTAAGTTTGCAAATTAATTCCAGTTCTGCAGTTTCATGTTGTGTATAGGAGGGGCCCTAAGAAAGGGTGATCTAAAGCAATCCCAGGATTCCTTAAGCCTGATTCCACAGCTATGGCAAATAGTCACTGCACAGAGTGCCTGTCTCTTTTTTGCCTGCAGCCAGTCCAGTGCACATGGGCTATGCTGACTTTTTTTCTTTTGGTTTTTGGGGAGGAAGGGCAGATGTGCCTCATACCCACAATACTTTACTCCTAATCTACCAGAGACCTGGCAGTTGTTGCTTCTGCCATTGGAGCTTAGCTACTGATTCCCACAAGCAGTAAAGCAGAGATTTTGTCTCTTATTTACATGGTATTTTGGGATCACCTATTGATATTGCATAGAGTTCTTCTCCCTACAGAATGAAGAATTCACAATAGAGGCCCCTTCCAAATATCATAAGCAAGATGCTGGGTACAAACACTTGCCCTGCCTTGTCTTACCCGGCCAATGTGCCAAATTCTAATGGCTTTGCACTTGTGATAGTAAAGAGTTTGTGCTATTTCCTGTTCTCATCCTCCTGTTTTCTTCTGCCAAATTTTTTACTTTAAATGCGACTTACTGTCATCTTACCTGTCAGGATGGATGAAATAGCCTTTATAATGGAGCCCAACCAGTGTTAGAAGACAGTTACAAGTGTTAGGCCTCTTCATTACACCCCCATGTTGATACACTATGATGTGATTATACCATTTTTATAACATTTTTTCTCCCTCACATTCCTATTTATTTTTCTGCTCCTCACACTCATGTGCATGTTGAGGTGCAAGGCAGGGGCCAGGACACAGTAAGGTATATGTGGTTACAACATAGATAAGCTTTATTAGTGTTAACCAGAAGAGACACAGAAGGCTCAATATTAATATGCTAACTTTAAGTGCCTTCTAGCACAGAAGCAAACTACCTCTGAAGCCATCAGAAGCTGCCTACTTCCCATAAGCAAACAACTTACGCTTAAACGGGAGCTATGTTCTTTTGGAAACCTGGCCAGAGATCACTACTACCCCATAGAAATGGGGGGGAGCGGGAGCGAGCCAATGCAAACGATAGAATTGTTACCTGTATGGCACTGATTGACAAGTATTGTTAATAGAAAGAAAAGAAAATGACAGAGAGAGAAACAATATTCCAAGTTCCCACTGAAGATACTTCTTTCAATTGTGCTCTGACTCTAAACCTCCACCAACAATTCCACCACTGGAATGAAACCTGAGCCTCCTGGAAGCAGACGGGTTTCATTATACCATTTCCAGGCTCTTCTAAAGGACATTTTCTGTATCTTTTTCATCTTTCACTTTACATAACAACAGAGTCCCATTTATTCAGTAGGTCACAAGGAAGACAATGCTGCAATATACTCTATCTTGTCTAGCAATGCCACTTATAACTTTGTCAGGACCATGAGCTGGGTCAAACATCACTCTGCTCACTTCACAATCCTTTATATAACTTTGGTCACAGAAAAAAAACAATGAGAACTGGGCAGTTTTTCATGACCCCTCCTCCTCTTTTTTTAAGTGAAGAATGCAGATTTGGGTCAATGGAAACAATTCCTTAATTTGATTCGATTTCATAAAATTTGTTTCATTGAGGGGAAAAAATCAGAAATGTTGAAACAGTTTGTTTCAACATTTCCAGAACCTTCCAACTTCTTGGTTTGGAATGACACTTCGTTTTGGAATTTCTCTCAATTTTGGTTAGAAAAAAAAATTCAAAAATGTTTTGAAAAAGCTCACAATCTAAACCAAACGTTTCATTTTGGGATGACCAAAATGTCTCAGGAAACACACAATGAATGTTTTGAGACATTTCAGTTCACCACTAATTTCAAAATATTTTTGTTGTGGGTTGGTCCAAATATAATTCGTCCCTCCCCAATTTTTCAGACCTTCCCCCTTCACTGAATATTCAGTTATTTGCAGAGCCCTAGTAACAACATCAGCAGACAAAAGACACTGTATTTATTACAATAGATTTGCAGTATTGCCAACGCCATACCTTCAAAAATCATGATTCAGACTCCCAAAATCATGAGATTAAAAGATAATAACAAATGTGGTGTTCTTTTTATTTCTCTTCTAATGTTGGAAAATGGTCACATTTTCAAGCATTCCTATGCAATCATGAGGGCTAGAAATTTACTCAAAAAAAAAAAAAAAAGAGCTGAGATTCTCATATAATAAGATAATTCCAACAGCCAGGGTTTTAAGAAAAGCCCCAAAGTTGCCAGACACACAATAAAATAATGAGTTATCAGTAACAAGCTTGCTTTGCTGCAATGTGGCCTAGTGAATAGAGCACTGGACTGGGACCCACTAGGTGACCTGGGCAAGTCACTTCACCACTCTGTGCTACACTGTCCCCATCTGTAAAATGGGGAAAATGATGCTAACTTCCTAGGCTTTATAGATTCTCCACATCTACTATTGTAGCTTTTGGACTGCAGCAGTCTCAGCAGCTGCTAGGCTCAACTTACCTAGGAAGGTTTGGCCACTGGATCTACATATACCCTACTTTGATGCATATACACTAGGGTAGAGGGAAGCACAATACCACAGTGATAAGGGTTGCAATGCTTTCTCTTTAGATTCCCCACATAGTGTCCCCATAACACTCAGCTCAGCAAAGTCTCACAGTTCTGCTATATTCAGGGCCTTCCATGGTCCCTATATGAGCTGGAGAGTTTGGCCTTACTATATTGTACCTAGAAATTCCAGTTAGGTCAAACAAAATAGTCAGGAGCAGTCAGGACAGAGCTAACACTCAGGCTGGACAGTCTCAGTGAAGAGGAGCTCCCAGTCATTTTCAGCAAAGCCATGTACAGGGAAAGCGAAGTTCACTGACCAGAAACTGGAAAAGGCAACATGGCAGGCAGGCAGACGGCGGGTGAAGGAAATGGCAGTCATGAGCAAAGAAGTCAAAAAGGGACCAGAGTGTGATTAATTCAGACCTTGGACTGGAAGCCATGGAGGGTGCTTCACTTTTCTCTCTCCCCTGGCAGAATCACACCTGCCTGTGAGTTCAGTGAGGCACTTTAAAAGAAAGATGATAAGCTGGCCACGACACAATCAACCATTTCTTGGCTGGGCAGCTGACTGGATAAGCTAGCAAGCAGATGGACCAACCTTAAGGAATAGTTGAGGCCAGCAAGCAGAGGGCCACACATGTAGATCAAATGGAGAAACTTTAATGGAAAAGAAATTTTCTACATTAAAAATATAATAACGCATTAACCCATAAGCCATAAACTAACAGCTGGAGAATGGGGCGGGGGAAGGGGGGTTGTCTCCCTCAGCTGTCAGTGAAAGGTGGCTGAATAGAAAGATACTGTCCGCTTTATCGAAAATCGGTTCCCACAGGCCATAAGCCAGGACACTTGCGAGGACCTGCTTTATGTGGAGAAAGTTAACCACATTCTACTGAGATGGTGAAACAACTCTACTCCATATACAAATGCAACAGCCTTCACAGAAAGATGAAATATTGCAGACATTTCAAAAGGATCTCCCAGTATATTGACCTTGATCCCATAACTCAAGCCAAACAGTAGGAACTCAGCACACTGAAACACACTTTGCTGGACCTGGAAGCAAAGACATCTCTTCTGTACCAGATGAAGCTTTGTATTGCCCATAAAGGCAAGATCTGAGACTCTGAGCCCATGAAAAAGCTTCCCACAACACTGATTGTGAAAGGCTGAAGAATCCAGGGAAGAGGAAGAAAGCAGCCTCAGTAATCAAGGCAGCTGGAGTTAAAGCAACAGACAACCCCTCCATTAAATTCTGCACCCATTGGCAACCACACAATGCAGCTACATCCAAGTTCTACCCTAAATTACATTCATGCAACTCCAGTCATTTGAACTGATGGAAGTGAAAGCAGAATTTGGCCCTACGGCTTATGATGACTGTGAACATAACGATCCACTCAATGCAGGGCCTGAGCACATGAAACATGCTGTGATTCACATAGATTATACAATACTTGTTCTGTATGTTCTTGGTTTGAAAGTGCACTTGAGGGCTTTTGTCTTATATACACAACTATACCTTGCCTCACAGAAAAAAAGTGTCCCAGTTTATCACACTTGCTATCTGGTGAGCCTAAGTGGGACTGCCATCTTGTAGAGCTTAGCAGTCACCAGATTCTCATTATAATACACTTACATTTAATTTATAAACTTTGGAATTTGTATGATGGAAATCAAGCTTTCAGTTTCAGTATTCTCTGCTTTTTTTGTTTTGTTCATTTATTTAAGATTTTACTTCTACTAACAAGCATCTGTTTATTGACATAATGGTACACTTTGGGACCCCACTCATTTGAGTGTATTTACATCCTGTTCTCCTCAACCCAGTTTAACAGATTTTAAGGCTAGCAGGAACCACTGTGATCATCTAGTCTGACCTCCTGCATGATATAGCCCATAGACCCTCACCCAGTAATTCCTGTATCAAGCCCATAACTTCAGTTTGAGCTGTAGCACATCTTTTAGAAAGACATCCCAATCTTTGATCACCTTCAGCTGTTACCACTGCTTTATTTAATCCAGGAATACTGTGAAACACTCACAAAGAGATTCAGTTTACTTATGTAAGGGACTTGTCTTCCACCTGTTTTAAGTATATATCAACAACAGAAATAAAGCACGGGGCTGTCTTCAGAAAGAGAAAACAAAAATACTGCAAGCTATTGTAGGAGTTGGAGGCCAAGGAAGATTTTTTAAGCAGTATGATTTAGCAAAGCGCTACAGACTGGAACAGACTCCACTTTTCATTACTGGCTAAAGAACAGAGACAATTTTGTAAGGTTATGGACATATTTTAATTCTAGGAAATGATATGTGATAGCATTTTTGCCCTGATCGGAGACAAAGGAAAAATCAGACTCTACTGTTGGATGAACTTTCCTAAGTGACATGTGTGAGAATCAGAAATAAGATAGGGAAAGCTGGGAAAACCAAAATAGATACTTACCTGTTGGAAGACAGAGAATGCAGCAAACAGTCACCAGTTGCAAAATGGCCTCTGTAGAACTGGAGCTCCTCGGCTCTGCCAAATTTAAAGGGCCAGCCTTACAAAGGCATGCTGGAAAAACAGTGTGTATAAGAGGGTAAATCCCCACAAGGATGATTTAGGCCCTGATCCTGCAAACATTGGTGCTTAACTTTAAGCGTGTAAATGGTCCCAACTATTCATGTGCATAAAATTAAGCATGAGCATAAGTTTCTGCAGGATTGGGGCCTTAGGACAGTCTTGGACGTGACCAAGGAAGATGATATTATGGCATCATTCTTAGTACTGCAATATCAAAATGTGAATCTGCAATGATCAGGGTAATTTCTCTTTATGCTGAGATGCTGGGGTCACTGTATACTACAAATACAATACAAATATTCAAAAACACACAAAAAAATCATAATTAAAACAGCCCACTTAAAACCTCAAACAGCTGTAATGAACATTTGTTAGAGCAATTTCCCATTTGTTAATATATTTGTAAATATTTAAAACTTCATTCTAATGTTGCAATTTCTTTAACAATGTGTGTCTCTTTGTGATTTGCTTCTGGTATTACCTATAGAGGACACTTAGTATAATCAAAGGAGTACAGGACTGATCAAAGTAAAGCCACTGCAATTGCTGTTTTACATCTAGCATCTACATTCCTGCATAAAATGGTCATAGAAACACACCTTATTATACTCTGTCAATTTCCATGCTGGGTGATCTGTATGTATCAATGGATAGGGGTAGGAATCAGGGGACCTCTGCTTTCTTCCTAATCCTGCCATTGACTTACTATGTGACCTTGAGTAAGACAGACACTCTCTGTGCCTCAGTTTCCCTATCTTTATGATGAAGACAATGATACTTATATCCTTTGTTAAGGGTGTTGAGTTCTGTGGATGAAAAGCAGGACCAGTGTTAAGTATTACTTTTATTATCAAAAGCACAAATGGCAGTGAGGTGCTTAACTCCCACTGACATTCAGTGAGAGTTAGGCACCTAACTGACATTTTTCTTTTGAATATGCTCAGCTAGGTTCTGCTCTTGAAGTGGCAATTCTGCAGAAAGCCAAATAGACAATAGCCCTCAGTGCTGCCAGCACTAAACACATATATAGTTCTTTTCATGTAAGTAGTAATCCATTGACTTCAGCTGGACTATTCCCCTATAGATTCATAGACTCTAGGATTGGAAGGACCCTCGAGAGGTCATCGAGTCCAGTCCCCTGCCCTCATGGCACGACCAAATATTGTCTAGACCATCCCTGATAGACATTTATCTAATCTACTCTTAAATATCTCCAGAGATGGAGATTCCACAACCTCTCTAGGCAATTTATTCCAATGTTTAACCACTCAGACAGTTAGGAACTTTTTCCTAATGTCCAACCTAAACCTCCCTTGCTGCAGTTTAAGCCCATTGCTTCTTGTTCTATCCTTAGAGGCTAAGGTGAACAAGTTTTCTCCCTCTTCCTTATGACACCCTTTTAGATACCTGAAAACTGCTATCATGTCCCCTCTCAGTCTTCTCTTTTCCAGACTAAACAAATCCAATTCTTTCAGCCTTCCTTCAAAGGTCATGTTCTCAAGACCTTTAATCAATCTATGTAAAATTATGTGTGTATCTAAATGTTTACAGGATCAGGGCCTTAGTTTTTTATAGATTTTTCTTTTGTGATTAAAAGACAAAGGTGTTGATGAGAGCTTTGTTCCTTCCTTAATACCACTGTTTTCTCTCTACCCAATCAGTTTATTCTGTACTCTTAGCCTTCTACTAGCCCACTGGGAATAATCCCCTTCTTTTTTCAAGCCAGCAAAGTTGGGTATTATGGAAGCATGTTGTCTGCTGAAGATATTTCACGTGTGAAAAATTCATTCAAATCGTCCCCCAAAATAAAACACTATACAGTCAATAACCTGGAATGAGAGAAAACACATAAACCGCTGATTACATCCGGGCAAAAGAGTCTGTGTCTTTCTTTTCAGATTCTTAGCACCAGAGCGATTGCTCTGCAAGGTTCATTTGCTACAATATCTTTCAGGAAACAAGGCGATCCTTCACCATTATTTGAAATGTCTAAAAGTAGCAAGGGACAGGTTCTAATCTTAGTTACACCAGTACGATCCAGAGTAACTCTATTGATTTTAAAGGAATTATTTCACGTTTATGGCAGTGCAAGTGTGCTCAGACTCTGATCACTCTGTGCTCAGTACTCCCCATGTCATAACATTTTTTCCCAGATCTGGACCTTAGCGTCCAAAATACGAGTGTTAGCATGAAAACCTCCAAGCTTAGTTACCAGCTTGGACCTGGTAAAGCTGCCACCAGCCAGGAATTATACAGTGCCTAGCTCACTGTGGTCTCCCCAAAACCTTCCCTGGGAGACCCCCAGACTCAGATGTAGATTCCCTACAACAAAGGGAAATAACTCCCTCCCCTTGGTTCCTGGTTACTTCCTCCCAGGTTCCCCTCCCTGGACGACCCTAGGAGATTCCCTGCTTCCAGTCCCGGAAACACAAGTACCGAGAGAGCTAATCTCTCTCCCCCCTGCCACCCAGAGGGTATGCAAAGTCAGGTTTAGTAAATCTAACACAAAGAGATTTTCCCCCTGACTTCTTCCTCCCACCAATTCCCTGGTGAGCTGCAGACTCAATTCCCTGGAGTCCCCACTAAAGAAAAACTCCAGCAGGTCTTAAAAAGAAAGCTTTATATAAAAAAGAATGAAAAAAAGGACATAAAATGGTCTCTGTAATAAGATGGCAATATACAGGGTCAATTGCTTAAAGGGAAAAAATGAATAAACAGCCTTATCCAAAAAGAATACAATTCAAAACATTCCAGCAACTACACACATGTAAATACAAAAAAAAAAAAAATAAACCTATAGTCTTACTGTCCTTGTACTTACAACTTGGAAACAGAAGATTAGAAAACCTGGAGGTAGAAAAATCACTCTCAGAGCCGAGAGGGCACAGACACAAGACAAAGAACAAAGAATTCACAAGCAAAACTTCCCTCCACCCAGATTTGAAAAAGTCTTGTTTCCTGATTGGTCCTCTGGTCAGGTGTTTCAGGTTCCTTGTGTTAACTCTTTACAGGTAAAAGACATTAAAGCTTAGCTACCTGTTTATGACACCCCAGGCGTTTCCACTTTGCACTTTGTGTCGCAGCTTGGGTCTTTGCATTTTTGCAATATGCCATTACTATGATTGATGACATGTTATTAACATGGCATGAAATGTTGCCAGATGTAACCTAAAATTGAAATTTGTTATGACTATTGTGAGCCTGATTCCGCTATCATTTGCAGCAGTGTCAGTCTGGAGTAGCAACAATGTGGTCCGTGGAGTCACACTGATGCAAAATCAGAATGCTCCAGTGGGCTAAATTCTGCTTTCAGTTACAGCCACAAAATGCCATCCGTTTAAATGGGGTTGTTCATGTGGTAATGGAGTGCTGAATTTTGCCCATAATGACGCACTCTTAACAATACGCCATACAAATAATACAAATGCGATAAGACAAAGTAGTCTGGATTCAATTAATGGGGTCAGGTTTATCATTCCAAGACTTTTTAATAATAGGAATTTGAGGGCAATTGGCATCAGGGACTTCTTTATGCCCTGACAGCACAAAATAGCCTTCTGAGGCATTAATATGGGGTGAGAAATTTCACCGTCCAGAGATGGAAAATTAGCTGTACTTATTTTTAATGTCTGTGGGTGAGATTGCAGATAAATAGGACTAAGGAACTTTGGAAAATGTTATAAAGACATAAAGACGAAAATTGGATCACTAAAGAATTATTAGCTAGGGGAAGTTTTAAAATGTTTGTCCTCATCACCTTCACAAAAAAATGTAACTGTGGCTGTGTATTCCTAGTTGAGAAGATAGAGTAAGATTCTTGCATGGCTCCGATAGGCCCCGATACAGCAAAACAATTTAATCCATACTTTCCTGTGAAGGGATGGATTCAACTGCTTAAAAGCTAAGTAAGTGCTTTGCTGAATGCAGCTGGACTCAGGAATGTGGTGGAAGTTAAGAATGTGCTTAAGTAGTTTGTTGAACCAGTGCCTTAACTACCTCTGTGGACTGTGCCAGGGTTCTGGGGAAGAGTTTGAGGACCTCTATTCCCCTGCTGCAGCTCTCAAATCCAATATAAAATATGCCATATGCATATATCAGTCTCTGGCCTGTAATTTTCTGTCATCGCTATGGTCAGTGACAAGTCAAGCAGTGTTCCATATTAAATCAGAAGGTTTATTAACTGCATCATTGTCTGATTTTTTTTTTTTATTATTATTCTAACTTTGTTTCCACAGGTAAACATGATGCCACAAAGACCTACTGGTCAAACGTGACACACAATGTGGTAGCAGCAGCAAACTGCTGTATTTACAATACAAGTAAAAGTGAGGGGGCTTTCACAAAGTGATTTCTTATCTAGCAAAAACAATAGGTACCTGCTCCAGAGAGTAGAGCATGCAGCAGCAGCAGCAGGAGAAATGTTGCCAGTGGTTCTCACAGAACTGGAACACATTGTTTTCTTTGGCAAATAAATTAGCTGCAAGAGCCAAAAGTCTACAGAAACAGCTTATCCTCTGGTAGTTAGCTGTCTTTTGCTTAAATTTTCTAAAAAGCATCTATAAAGCACTGTGAAGCATGAAGCCATTCCGAATGCAATCAGTTAGATAAGCAATGTCTACTCCGACTTAGACACTTGTTCTAACAAACCTAATAAGTGAAAGCTCTGTGGAAACAAAACTGCAGGCTGCCTGCTGCATGGCAGAAGGTCATGGATTAAGCTCCCATAGTGGCCATGGGCAAAATCCTGCTCTTAGATTTATATGGCAGACCTTAAATCCCTGCATATGTGGCCTCAGAGTCTAGGTCTGCTATGCAGAATTTTTCCATTGATTGCATCTCAGGGAAGGTTTATTGGGAGGAGAGCTGGCGACTTCTTCACAGGGCATTATCTCAAATCCTCCCCATAGCTTGTGCCTAATGGGAGGAGGAAGGAAGGAAAGGGGTAAGAAATAACGTAATCTCCTACATTCCAAAGGAAATAAGCTCTCTTCAAGGGCAAAAATTAGAGTTCCCAGATATTCACATTTTAAATCCATGCCTTACAGGGCAAGGGCTTGGTAGAAAATAGAGGTCCCAAGGGACGCACTGGCTTATGAGAGCAAATACAGACTGGCATCCAGTTTCCTGTTTCATTCCAGGTTTGCCAAGTAGCAGTGGCAGGAGTAATTATGTCAAATCCAAATCCAGTTTGTGCCTGGATTTCCTTTGGCAGCTTAGTGCTAGAGTTTTTAAAGCTGGTCAGGAATTTTTAATTGGAAAAGGCCGTTTCATTGAAATATGGGAAATGTTTCAGTTTCCACATGACTTTTGTCAGGAAGGTTTCTCCCATCATGCATGGAGTGTGTGATTAGAGAGACACCTCACACTTGTGCAGTGGTTAGTCCATTTAGTGTGAGGGAAAACCCAGGTTCAAGGCCTTGGTCTACCTGATTTGGAGCAGAGACTTGACTCTGGGTTTCCTACATCCCAGGCAAGTGTGTTAATCAGCAGGCTCCCTCCTGCTTTGTATAAATAATTAAATATTTATTGGCCCACCGAGAGATTGACTGTGATTCAAAGCAGGGACCTGAACCTGGATCTCCTACTTCTCAGCCCAGCCGCCTAACCACCAGCATGGATTTCACTCATACATTTTTTTTCTATAAATCTTCATTTTTGTTCTGACGCAGAACATCCTTTCCTCCCTCCCCCATATGGAATTCTTGTTTTTCAACCAGCCCATCTCACCTGTCTGTTGCCAACTTTCAGAGCCTTTTTCTGGCTGCCAAAAAGTCCTGCTTTTAAAATTATCCAAGGCCCTTATTTTTGGCATGTTCATATCTTCCAGAATCAAGGGCACCTTAACACCGAAAGGATTGTTAGAAAGAACTAAGGGCATGAGCCAAAGCTCATTGAAGTCAGTGAGACTCCTACAGCCTCAGTCTAGCCAAGTACTTAAGCATGTGCTTAACTTTACCTTATATAAAAAAATGGAATAGATCCATCTCAGCCAAAGAACTTATGCATGTACTTAACACTACATGATGCAAGTAAGTCAATGGGGCTAGTCACAGTATTAAAAGATAAGTATACGCATAAGTCAAGGCCCTAGTTCTTTGGTTGCAATGGATCTATTCTATTTTTTAAAAAAAGGTGTTTGTACGTGTCAATGGAGAGGAACTTCCTGAGTTCATTTTAAAAAAATAAATGTTTTTCAAAAACTAGGAGGCATCCTCTAGTTACATAAAGAACAGAACAACTGACTTCACAATAAACAACAAATATAATTTTCCTTACTGTCAAGTATATCACAGCCTTCATGAAATAGTCCAATCAAGTGCTTATCCTGAAGCAAAGGCTATAGAATTCATTCTCATTCTTTTCAGATGTTATTGTATGTTGATTTTATTGTTATTATTTTATCCATTTGATAAGTATTAAATGTGAAAGCAATTTTTAAAAAAGAAAAACCTGTTCTTGGTCTGTTCATGCATAGGGGGTGAAATCCTGATCTCACTGAAGTCAGTAGGTATTTTATTATATTATTAAAAATTACTTGTATAATCATAAGATCTAGGAGCCCCAGTCATTGGTATTAACTTCACTGGAGCCTGGATTTGAACCTAGGATTTTTGTTTTCTACTTCCTAAAACCAGAGTTCAGTGGTCTGTATTGTTGCAGCAAGGGATAACGTTGTCTCAATCATCTCAAATAGAACAGGGTGCTGGCACAAACACTCAGGACCCCCCTGAAGGAAGCTACACGTTCACTGTCTTCTCTTGGCACATACATGCTTATCAGAACAGCAGATTTGTTCTCACTTTGCACGTCCCTATTACCATCACTTCGGGTTGATTCCCTTTCACCCACTGTGGATCCGTACAGCAATCACGATGTAAAAAAAGCGTACAGATTGTATTTTGAATGCCTTCATTTCTAAGCCATAATACTGCTTTAGTATATGTTACAGTTTAATGGAAATGACTCCCCTGTAACATCATTGTGGTCAGATTTATTTATTCAGCATTAAGAAATGTTTTTCAGCTATTTCTTAGTGTGCACCGTACTGCCAAGCCATTCCAAAAATAACAGAGGTCGTAAGTATCTCTATGCACTGTACTTTCAAGGAAAAAGTGTTCTGTCAAAGCTTTCAGTGGACATCTACTTATCATCCTGTACACCATTTGTTAGAGGTCATTACAAGGACCTAAAGGAAGTGACACGATATACACATCTTGCATCTTTGGGCCTGATCCAAAGCCCACTGAAGTCAATGTAAAGACTTCAGTAAGGTTTGGATCAAACCTCAAGTAAAGAAAGCTGAACATAATTGAATAAGACTTCTTCTTGTGTAGTTGCTGAAGTTCAGACATGATAGGGGAACCTCTGCAGGGCCTTTGATAAACAATCCATATTTGGAAATGGAGAGTAGCCCTATTTAGATTATTTAGTAAACGGCATTAGTTACAGATTATGCTTTTTTCCACTGCCTGCATAACGTTACTTGAAATATCGTAGTGTTCATTTTGAGAGGCAAGAAGTTATTTAATCTCCCAAAAGGTTTGGGACCAGATTCTGCCACCCTTAGAGTGATGAGCCTTACTGCATTCACTGGCACTACTTGCTAAGTAAGGATCATTTTATGTGAGGAAGGCTGGCAGAATTTTAGTTTTAATGTCAAATGCAAATAGGCTTCCAAGCCTGAGCTCCAGCCTGAGCTGCAAGTTTGACATGCTGTCTACACCACTATTTTGAAAGCGCTAGCACAAGACCCACTAGCTCAAGTCTGTGTGGATATATCCTTGTAAGGCTAACAAAGAATTCTCTAACCCATTCTGATTTTCTTTTAATGCGTTCCTTATCTGTAACTATTTGGTGAATTTGGATTAATAATTATCACCCTGTTCTTCCTGAACTGTTCATTTGTGCTATTTACTGTTCAGTGTGTCTGATTGGTCAGCAAAGTCATATGGCATTGTTCCTGTTTTCTGACTGGATGATTTGAAAATACAAAGCAACGAATAGTGAATGAATAATACACATCTTGGTACAAATGCTCAGAATTGTTTGAACTAAAATTACTTAAATGTTCTTAATTCGCTAACATTTTCAAGAGCACCTGGCAGTTGTCCAAGATTACTGAATAATAGCACTCCACAAAGCATAGCAAACCAGACTTTGGCACTGTTCTTGTTATTGGCTAAAATATTAATCAATGTTTATTTTTATGTGTAGTACAATAACACCTGGAGTCCCCAGCTAAGATCTAGTCCCAGTATACTGGGCACTGTACAGACATGTAGTAGGAGCCACAACCTATACAACCAAAGCAGCAAAGAATCCTGTGGCACCTTATAGACTAACAGACGTTTTGGAGCATGAGGAAGTGGGTATTCACCCACGAAAGCTCATGCTCCAAAACGTCTGTTAGTCTATAAGGTGCCACAGGATTCTTTGCTGCTTTTACAGATCCAGACTAACACGGCTACCCTCTGATACTATACAACCAAGAAAAGCTAAGGGTGTAGGGAGGAAAAATGTCACAGAGAAGTGCAGTGACTTATTCACAAATATATAGCAGGTCAGAGCCAGGCATAGAGCCCAGGTTTCTTGACTCCGAGTCTAACTGGCCTCATCGTGTTTTTAGTGAGTTGACATGATAACGTACGATTAAGATAATAATGGAGTTTATTTAAGGTTAACCTCTCTCCTGCCCCCTCTCCCCTGCTGAACTTGTATGTGAAATATTAGCTCCCACTCTGAAGGACTACGACTCTCAGATTCAATCCTCTTGCACAGATGCCAGAGCCCAGCTGTGGTAACCCCCTTAAGGGCAAAGCTTAATATGTTTTTGTTTCCTTTCTGATCTGTGTGTGTGTGTGTGTGTGTGTGTGTGTGTGTGTGTGTGTGTGTGTGTGTGTGTGTGTGTGTGTGTTGTCCACCATTGTGTGTGGGGGAGAGATGTTGGGATTTGCAGGGTTTCATCTTTTGCTCAGCTACGTGCTGGTTTTAGGGTTTATTTGAGGACATGCTGCCCAGTCTGAAAAGATTGTTCAAGTTATTTTTTGTCAAGGTGCCCAGAGTCTTTTAGAGGATTGGGTGCCAGAAAACAAGTTTGCTGTTATTTACATTTATTCTTTCTGCAGTTCACTTCTGTGGGATAGTCTGCAGACCTCCTCTGTGAGCGGAAAGGGTCACCCTCTTACTCCCCGTGGGACTGGCAGTGAACTGTACTCCCCTTATGTTGGAACAATGAGCCCACCCTCTTGCTTCTCTGTACATAGTTAAACTCTCTAGGCACTGGGACTAATCCTATGTGTTGTTTTTTGTTTTGGGAACAGTGATGTTTACCTCCATCTGCCTTGCATGAGCAGATTTATCTCACAACTAGCAGCTCCCCTGTTAGGGCCCTGAATCAGAAAAGCACTGCAACACAAGCTTGACTCAATCAATATTCGTGAAAGCTCTTAAGTGCCCATTTCAGTGGGACACAACTTGCATGGGTTTAACTTTAAGCACATGCTTACATGTTTTCCTGAACAGTGATGCTTTCTGGAGTCAAGGCTTAGGAGAGTTTTTTCAGTTGTTTCAATTGTTGCTTAAAGGAGTTCATTAACTACACAAAATTAGGGACATAATATCAACATGTCAAATGGTGCAAACTGGGGAACACTCTGCTTTAGGGCCAGATCCTGCTTATTCACAGAAGTATCTTCACTCCTCATTGACGTTAGTGGGGTTTATAGCACTTATTCAACATTAAGGTGGCAGACTCTGGCCTGGTCCACACTACAGCGTTAAATCGATTTAAACAGCGTTAAATCGATTTAACGCTGTACCCGTCCACACTATAAGGCACTTAAAATCGATTTTAAGGGGTCTTAAAATCGATTTCTGTACTTCTGCTCAATGAGAGGAGTAACCCTAAAATCGATATTACTATATCGATTTAGGGTTAGTGTGGACGGAATTCGAAGTTATTGGTCCCATTCTTTTACTGAGCTACCCAGAGTGCACCGCTCTGGAAATCGATGGTAGCCTGGGACCATGGATGCACACCACCGAAGTAATGTGCCCTAGTGTGGACGCGTAAAATCAATTTTATAAAACCTGTTTTATAAAATCGATTTTATTAATTTCGATTTTACTCTGTAGTGTGGACGTGGCCTCTGGCACAAAGAAATTATTTACTTAGGGATTACTATTGGACCTGATTCTGCTACTGATGCTGAGGAATACCATCCATTGGTTTCTAATGAGGTCCCATGTGAATGAGGGTTTGCCAGGAAAGATCCTTCAACACATAACAGAATCTATTTAAAACACAACTGGGACGTCCTCTCTCACATAGAGAGGTACGTTAACTTCAGTAGGACTACTTCTGGAGTTAACAGGATTACTTGTGATGTGCAGTACTACTCCATACAAGAAAGAAAGTATCACAAAGTTGCCCTCAGTTTGCTATCAACGGGCCACATTCTGCCTCCTTTATTCACAGTGAGCAACACCTTACCGCACAAAAAGCCCCAGGGGAGCTATTTGAGAAGTAAGTTACTACTCACGGGGAGTAAGAGAGGAAGAACTGGACCCTTCAGGTATGTCTAAACCAGAATTTTAAAAAGCCACAGCAGTTAATCTCAGAGCCCAAGTCAACTGCCTCAGGCTTGCTCTACGTGGCTAAAAATAGTGGCATACACATTTGGGCTCAAACTGGAGCCCAGGGCCTAAGAGCCTCCCTCCTCACCAGGTCTCAGAGTGGCAGGCTGTAGCCTGAGCCCAAATGTCTACACTGCTATTTTTAGCCCCATGGCACTAGCACAGGTCAGCTGAGTGGGGCTCAGAGAATCACTACCACAGGTCATTTATTGCAGGGTAAACATGCCCTAAGAGTGTGCTAGATGGTGCCTCCACTCATAATTACATGGGACATCTCAAAGCAAGTATTTTTCTCTTTGTGCAGCTGCAGAGAGACCATTCAACATTAAGCATTGTGCACTTCTGCTAACTATTCTCTGGCTACAGAGTTGTTGATTCTGTTTGCCTCAGTTTCCAGTAGAAAAGTAGCTGAAGATCCTGAATGACTATGCAGCAGCTGTTAATATTGTTCAGCCAAATACAAACTGTAGCATTATTCTAGGCAGGCTGTAGTTGTGACAGAATAAGCACCCAAAAACAACCTATTCCCAGACTTCGTCCATTTCATGGTATCATGCTGGGATTTTATTGGTTTATCTCTCACCAATGCAAAAGACAACAAAATATTGCTCCTCAGTTTGGTCCAAACTTAGCCCTGATATAAACAGGTATAAATCCAGTGAAGTTAATGTGGTTTCATCCCGGTCTGAGTGTGGTCTGCTATCATTTATTTCCCTTTAAGAAATTCTGGTTAATCCTCTTTGGAAAAAAATAAAAATAAAATTCCAGCCAAATACCTGTTAGAGCTACATAGATCCTTTAGGCTCATCTGTAGGTGTGTGGCAGAGTAGAGTCATCAGAGGAGAACTGGGAAGGAATCATGCCTTGTAGATGCTCCTCAGAGGCAGAATTCCTCCTTAGCTCTCTCACTCTGGAGGAGGAGAGGAGGGCACACTGCATCAGCCCTATACAAAATGTAGTATACAGCTCTCTTTGCATCCAGCCAGCTCATGAGGGCCTCCCTTACTCTTACAAGAAGGGGGATTATTAGATACACAGGCCCCCACTCTTCCACTTGGGCCAATATCTGGGTAGGTCCTCTGCAGCCACACAGTAGACCTCCTTCTACCCATACTCCTCTGTCCAGACACACAGGACCAGGGCACAATATAGCCTTTAATAATCACTAGGGAAACAAGACAGATAAATAGCACAATTCTGCTCCCATTAAAGTCAGATGCAAAAACATTTCCCATAATGTCAGTGGCTGCAGGATTGAGTCATAAATAATTGCTGAAAACATTCCAGTTCACTATTTGTATGGCCTTCTTTGCACCTTAAAAAATAAAAGGCCATGTATCCTACTGTATAAAGCATTGCAGTGGGACTCAAGAAACCTGAGTTCCAGTCCTCTCTGTACTGCCACTCTGTTGGGTAACCCTGGGCAGGTCTTTGGCCTCAATTTCCCTATCTGTAAAATGGGGATAATGATACTGACCTCCTTTGTAAAGTGCTTTGAGATTCCCTCATGAAAGAGCTCTGTGTGAGCTGATTATTATTATGCAGCTATTGTGAATGGGGATTGAAATCAACTGACTCTCCTCCCACTTGTTTTCCTCTTTTTCAGAGAAATAACTTCACAAAAAACCTATATATTTCTGCTACTTTTCAGGTGACTTAGTTATGCTAAGAAATCGCCATTCACTGAAAGAGCCACAACATAGTAAAGGTTTTAAAAGGATACAAGCACAAACAGGTCCATGGACACACAAATGACATCCGTTCAGAATTAGCTCTCCCCCTTTTATCTTTCTAAGAAGTCAAGTTGAACTCCAACCTTAGGATTCCCATGAGGAGCTAGCTTTTCTTCATGAATGAATGACTGATCCCATTATGACAGACAAATGATCATCTGCGGGGGAGTTTACCAACATACCCTGCTCTCCCACAGTCATTGTAGGGGAAGCCTAATGAGCAAATAACCTGCTGCAACCTTCAACATACTTCCTGTAATTGAGAACTCTTGGGTACTTTGTCTGGAATGCAGATGCCTGTCAGTCATGGGGTCATAAATGGGATTAGAGGCTGTGTCTGGAAAGGCAGGCAACTAGTCTTAAATGACTGTTCTAAAAAATACAGATGTTTTCTGGCTGCTTTGCAGTTATTCATTGATACCTCCAAATCTTTTTTAAAAGCCAGATCCCCAAAGATATTTAAGCTTCTAACGTCCATTAATTTCAATGGCTGATAGGTGCCTAAATACATTTGGGGAATCTGGGCCCACGCTACTAGTGCCTCTCTAAGGACCCCAGTCTTGCAACTGATTTGATGTAGGTGTCCTCGTGCACAGTCTCATTGACTGCACTCATACAAAGTCAGTTGCAGGATCAGGGCCTTACACCCTCTATTTTGACATAGACATCACTCATCAGACCCTCCAGTGACACAGCTGTTATGGAAAAGTCCTACAACAGGGAATAGAAATCTAGCCTTTAACAGGTTTTTCTGGCCAATTTATAAAATGTAATTAAAAAATAATACTCCAGCGTTAGAATTCTGTTGGATGATTTTTAAAAAGCTTCTAAAATAATCTCATTCTAGAGGGTTAGAGTTATTTCAGTAGAGCCCCTATTAGAAAACTGTTGCAAGAGTTATACGCTCACAAATCCAGTAATTATTATTATGGTGTCAGAGCAATGTCCTGATTGACTAAAATTAAACCGATACCAGCTTGGAATGTTGTGACTGCAGCCAATGTACTTATTTCATCACTATAGCTGCAAAAACAAATACCATCTATAGAAATGTGGTTGACCAAAATAAAACAATTAAGGGAAATGGAACAACTTAACTGCCTGTCTTAGATTAACAACTGAACTGTTTGTGGAAAGATGGGATGGAATGGTATTTTGAAAGAGCCTTTGATACTGGCATAACTTTTACCAATCTAATTTGTATACCTGCTGCAACTTATAACCTACCCGTCTAAACTCTGCTCTCCCCTCTACTTTGTATTTGTCATCCTCTCCTTCATAGTTACATTAGAAATAAATTGTATTGTCAACAACTCTTATTTTTTAATTGCATTGCAGCAGTGTCCTGAGGTCCCAACCAAGATTAGGGCCCTACTGGGCTGGGTACTGTACAGACACATGGTAAGACAGTCCCTGCTTTAAAGAGCTTACAGTCAAGACAGACAAAGAGTGTGTGAGAGAGAGAAGTGAACTGCCCAAGGTCAGGCTGCAATAGCCCTGGCTGGAAAACGAATTCCAGTGCTGAGGTTTCAACATTTGTTTTTGTTCTGCATCAGAAATGGAAATGAAACATTAGCCCAGGGCTTGTGGCACTGAGCTGGGGGAACCTGGTTCAGGCCCCTTCTCCAAAGCACACAGAGCAGTAACTTGAACCTGAGCATCCTACAACCCCTGGGCTATAGGGGAGTGGGTGATGTAGGTGTCTGTCTGTCTGTCTGTCTCCTTGTTTTAACCAAAATCTCCATCCTGGATCTGAGAGCCCTTTCCAACAACATTTTTGTCAAAGATGATATGTTTCCACACCAAGACTTTGTTTGGATAAATCAGCATTTTCCAATTGTGACAGACCCAGACCAGTGGGGTACAGGAGTCTGGTCTTATTGGCATCCAGGAGGCTGGCAAGCAAAGCCCACCCACTTCTAAAGGACCTTCCCCCAGCCTAAGGGGAGGATCCACAGGTCTGCGACACCAAATGATTTTGTGCGACAACTAATGAAAAAACAGGATCGGGAGTGAGGTCATAGGGCTAAACGAAGGGAACCTAATGGGGACACTGAGCAGAGAACTCCGGACAACACCCACTGCTCCTCGAAGGCGTCAAGGAAGCCAGTGGACGCCGTGCAGAGGAACTCTGCCAGGATGCGTGAATGGACGGAGGAGCAAAAATAGGCCCCACAGCCGCAGGAGATCTCATTGGCCAACCTCCTCTCCCTGGTTTTATAGATGGCTAGTTTGGCCAGGGCCAAGAGGAGGTTGATAAGGAGATCCCGCGACTTTGTGGGGCCACGGATGGGGATTGCATAGATAAAAAGATGAGGGGAAAAGTGCAACCAAAAACGCAATAAGATATTCAAGAGGAGCCGGAAAAGGGGCTGCAATCTGGCGCACTTTAAATAAATGTGCGCCAGGGTCTCCGTCATGCCGCAAAAGGGGCAGGTGTTAGGGACAGGGGTGAACTGCGCCAAGTATACGCCCATGCTCACGGCCCCGTGAAGGAGCCACCAACTGACATCCCCGGCGGGCCTCGGGACCAGGGCAGAGTATAAGCTGGCCCACCAGGTCTTCTCACCCTCGAGAGGTGGCAGGAGGTCCCGCCATTTGGTATTGGGGCAGTACGCGAGGGTGAGATAGTGAAGAGTGTGGAGCACGAGCATATACAGATGTTTCCTTGGAGTGGTCTGGAAGAGAACCAGCTGCAGATCGTGCAGCCGGCTCACACTGAAAGGGCGGGGGGGGGCCGACTGGGTCCACGGGGTAGGGGCCTGATAAAAATGTCCATGGGCCAGGGGTGGAGGGTGGACGGGGTGTGCCCTCTCGCAGGACCCGGTCGAGGTAGGCCCGAGCAGTGGGCTGTAAAGCGGCCTTCACATCCTGAAGTACGCACCGGGGAGTATGAGAGCTGGAGAGACCCATGCGCTGAGCGAGCATCAGGGGATCCAGCCAGTCTCCCCAGTCGTAGTTCAGGAGGTCTCCGACCCTGGTGACTCCCGCTAAGACCAGCCTCTAGTACATCGCAGGGGACTCCGCCACCTGCACATGAAGCTGGAGGTTATGTAGCATGGGCACCGCGAGGAGATCACGCACCATGGATCTGGTAATTGAAAAGAGCTTCCAGGTCCAGAGGAGGTCTTGGTAGAAGACTACCTGCACCACACAGGAGCCTCCGCAGGGCCTGGAGGCGGAAAACATGGTCCTGAGTGCATAGGCACTTCAGGCCTTGCCCCCGCCCCCTCCTCCAGGGGCAGGTGGAGGACCCCTGCAGAGACCCAGTGCATTCCTGGCCAAAAGAACTCCAGAATTGCCATCCGGAGGTTGGCCGGGAAATCCGGGGCCGGGACTAGGGTGTTGAGCCGGTACCAGAGCATGGACAGGACCAGTTGATTAAGCACCAGTGCCCTCCCTCGAAGGGAGAGGCACCAGAGTAGTCCTGTCTATTTCCAGAGCCGCTCCGTCATCCTGCCCCCCAAACCGTGCCAGTTCTCTGGCAGAGACGGTTGCATGGCAGAAAGGTAAAAGCCGAGATAGAGCAGCAGACCCAAGCTCCACCAGATGGCCTGAAGTGTGGGTGGGAGGGAGCTCGTCTGCCACCTGTCCCCGACCACCAGGCCAGAGCTCGTGATCCAGTTGACCAGGCAGGAGGAGGCCGCAGAGTACACAGCCTGGCAAGCCTCTGCCTGCGCCAAGTCTCCCGGGTCCTGGACCACGAGGAGCACATCGTCGGCGTACGCCGACAGGACCAGCCACAGCTCCAGCTCCCGAAGCACCAACCCCATCAACCTCCTGCGGAGGAGAAAGAGGAAGGGCTCGATCGCCAGAGCGTACAGCTGGCCCGAGAGGGGGCACCCCTGCCGTACTCCCCGCCCGAAGCTGACCGGCTCGGTCAGGGTCCAGCTGAGCCTGACCAGACACTCCACAGAAGTGTACAGCACCTGGAGAAAACCCACAAACTGGGGTCCGAATCCGAATGCTGGCAGAGTGCTCAGGAGATATCCATGATCCACCCTGTCGAACACCTTCTCCTGATCCAGAGACAAGAGAGCGAACGACAGACCATACCTACACCCTAATTTCAGAAGGTCCCGGACCAGATACAAGTTATCAAAGATGGTGCGGCCCAGGACAGTGTAGGTCTGGTCTGGATGGACCACGTCCTCCAGCATGGACCCTATCCGCATCGAGATGGCCTTCGCAATGATTTTGTTGTCCGTGCTGAGGAGCGAGACGGGATGCCAATTCCGTAAGTCGCGGAGGTCCCCCCTCTTCGGCAATAAGGCCAGCATGACTCACCTGCATGAGAGAGGGAGGACCCTGCTCTGCAAAGACTTGGCCCAGACGGTGACCAGGTCTGGGCTGAGGATGTCCCAGAACACATGGTAGAGCTCCACGGTCAGCCCATCCGTGCCCGGAGATTTATTGGTGGGCATGCGACGGAGGGCTTTGAGAACTCGGCCAGAGTAAGAGGCAACTCTAGCCGGTCTCGGTCGTGCGTGCTAAACATTGGGAGTCTGTCCCATAGCACTCTGCAAGCGTTAGGATTGGTCGGATCCAGGGAGAAAAAAATCACGTAGAAGGCCCTGGCCCTCTCACACATCTCGGCCAGATCCATGAGGGGGGTGCTGTCCTCCGCCAGGAGGCAGGTGATGTGCTTCTTGGCCTCCCTCCTTTTCTCCAGGGTGTAGAAGAAGCGGGAGCTGTGATCCATCTCCCGAAAGAGGTGAATGTGGGATCGAACAAAAGCACCCCAGGCCCGATGGTCTTCAAGGGCACAGAGCTCCTCCCGCTTCTCCCGGCATGCTCGGGAGAGGGATGGCTCCTAGGGGCTGGCGTCCAGACGCCTCTCCAGCTCTAAGACCTCCCCTTCCAACTGCCCTATCGCCGCATCCCTCCGTCAGCTGGCACCCTGGGTGTAGTCACGGCAGAAGAGCCGGGCGCATACCTTCCTCACCGCCCACCGCCGCCGTGCCGAGGGAAAGGCATGCCTCTGTCCTCGCCAGGGCAGCCAGAACTCCCGGAAGGATGCCACATAGCCTGCATCCTCCAGCAAACTATTATTAAAGTGCCAATAGGCCGGCCCCGGCCTCTCCGCGCAGAAAGAGGCCATCATGGTGACAAAGTGGTGATCCGAAAAAGGGGCCGGCCGAACGCTGGAGGAGTGGGCCCGTGAAAGGTGGAAACAGGAAAGGTAAATATGGTCCAGCCGAAGTGGCGCGACCGATGGGCCTCCAGCCGGATGAAGGTGAACGTCGAGACGTTGTCCGGGTGGTGGTTGCGCCAGACGTCCACCAGGGAGTGGCGTTCGACGATCTCGCGGAGGACGTCCACGGCGGCCGGGCACTGTTCGGTCCCCGAGCAGTCCCGTTCCTCAAGGGTGGTGTTAAAGTCCCCTCCCAGGACCAGGCACTCATGAGGATCCAGGGAGCCGAGGAAGGCGGACGCCTGCTGAAAAAAATGCAGCCTCTCCAGGCCCGATGTCGGGGCGTAAACATTAACAAGATTAACCACAAGCCCCTCCATATGGACCCGGAGGTGCAGCAGGCGACCCGGCACAGCCTCGGCGACTCCCAGCACCTCGGGCCGTAGGTCGGGGGAGAACAGGGTCGCCACTCCAGCTGCGCAGACTGAGAAGTGGCTAAAGTAGGCCCCGTCCCCCCACTCCAGCCGCCAGTTAGCTTCAGCGGCTGGATCCGTATGGGTCTCCTGCAGGAAAACCACAGAGTACCCCCCCTCCCGGAGGAAGGAGATCTCCTGGTTCCTGCGGAGACTCATCCTACAGTCCCGGGTGTTTAAAGTGGCAAAGATGATCGGAGCCATGAGGAGGGCTGGGGGGGATCCTCACCGGCAGACATGCCCACGGCCTCCGGCAGGCCGCGCAGCAATCCGTGACCTACCCCGTAGGTGAGTAAAGAGTCATGGAAGAGGCGAACCCACCGGTAGGCAGCGGCGGCTTGCTTCCCAGTCCTCTTATCCTCCCCCATGAGGGTCATCACGGCCCTGAGGACCTGATGGAAATCCCCCCACCACCGGAGTGCAAACTGGACTTTGTTACGGGAGCCACGGACGTCCTCAAAGAACTCCCGCAGCTCCTCCCTCAGCGCATGGGGGGCGGGGTCACAGATCGATGACCGTCCCCCAGTGGGGCCCCTGTCACAGCCCTGTGGCCCACCGAGGCGGGCAGGCAGGGGGCAGATCCCCAACGTGGCAGCAGATGGGCCGACGCCACGTGACCCGCCCTGCTACCAGATTCAAGAAGGGGCGGTGGAAGGAGAACAGCAGTCCTTGTGGGGGTCAGGACAGGAAAAATCTAGTGAAGCCGCAACCTGGGGGGTAGTCCCAGGGGCGGCACTGGCATCACAGGAGATGGGGGGGACAAGGACAGGGCTAACGGGAGTAGGGTGGGGATCAGGAAGAGAAGTCGGGAAGGAGGTAGAGGCAGGATCCGGAGCCTCTATAGTTGAGACGCCGGATGGTGGCTCCTCCTGGCCAGGCTCAGGGATCTGGAAAGTGGGCAGGGGACCCCTAACGATGCCGGGCTCAGCCACTGTAGCACGTGCGGCAGCCTCGGCATCCAGAGAGAGATGGTGGTCAATGGGGTCCCCACTGAGGAAGGAGGGTGGGTCCTCCACACCCAAGAGGGACACCCCCTGGGAAGCGGATCTCGGCAGCGGGGCACTGGCCGTCGCCCCAATGGGCTCGGTGGCTGTCAACAGGGCACCACCCGCAGCCAGATCGATGGAAGATGCCAGGGGACCCTCAGAGGTGGGAGCAGAAGCAGTGGTTAGGGGAAGGGAACTCGGGGACAGGGAGGCCATGGTGAGGTCGCCCAGATCGTGGCCCGCCAGCAGAGGGTTGTCCTCCCCCTGCGTGACTGGGGTCAAACCCAGGGCCTCGATCTCCTCGTTGATGGGAGGGAGATCACGGTCCACCACCCCAGGGCCCTCCCTGCCAGCACCCGGGGCGATACCCACTGCGGCGCTCGCAGAGGCGTCGAGTGGGAAGGAGGTGAGAGAGGCTCCCTCGGGGGCTTCCACAGGAAGGGACCCCAGAGGAGGGGCGATGTCACCCTCCGGTGCTGCCACGGCATCCCCAGCCGGCATCACAAAATGGGAGTCATCAGGGGGCAAGGCAGAAGATTCGTCATCAGTGCCCCCCTTCCTGCTCTTCCGGGGGGGCCTCCGAATCCGAAGGCAGTAAGGAAACTCGAGCCTTCTGCTTGCCCCGCTTCCCCTGTGTCATAAACAGATAGCTAAGGGTGGTGGAAAGAAGTACCTGAAACACCTGACCAGAGGACCAATCAGGAAACCAGACTTTTTCAGATCTGGGTGGAGGGAAGTTAGTGTGTGAGTCTTTTGTTCTGGGGTCTTCTGTCTGTCTCTCTCTCGGCTATGAGAGGATTTCTGTTTCCTGCTTTCTAATCTTCTGTTTCCAAGTTGTAAGTACAAATATAGTAAGGCAGTAAGGTTTCTATTGTTTTCTTTTGTATTTACCTGGGTATAGTTGCTGGAATGTTTTGAATTGTATTCTTTTTGGATAAGGCTGTTTATTCATATTTCTTTTAAGCAAATGACCCTGTACTTGTCACGTTGATACAGAGAGACCATTTTTATGTATTTTTCTTTCTTTTTATATAAAGCTTTCTTTTTAAGACCTGTTGGAGTTTTTCTTTAGTGGGGAACTCCAGGGAATTGAGTCTGTGCTCACCAGGGAATTGGTGGGAGGAAGAAGTCAGGGGGAAATCTGTGTGTGTTAGATTTACTAGCCTGAATTGGCATTCCCTCTGGGTGAGGGGGAAAGAGAGATTAGCTCTTGGTACTTCTGTTTTCCAAGGCTGGAAACAGGGAGGGTGGAATCCCTCTGTTTAGATTCACGGGGCTTGCTTCTGTGTGTCTCTCCAGGAACACCTGGAGGGGAGAAGGGAAAAGGTTTATTTCCCTTTGTTGTGAGACTCAAGGGATTTGGGTCTTGGAGTCCCCAGGGAAGGTTTGGGGGGACCAGAGTGCCCCAAAACACTCTAATTTTTTGGGTGGTGGCAGCTTTACCAGGTCCAAGCTGGTAACTAAGCTTGGAGGTTTTCATGCTAACCCCCATATTTTGGACGCTAAGGTCCAAACTGGGACTAGGTTATGATACTCTGCACTAGGGACCAGCCCTCCCTGGCATCATCCTGGGGCTGGCTAACAGGGGTCAGGTCGGAGGCAAGGGCAATGGCTCAGGAACTCGGGGAGGCAGTGGTCGAACAGCAGAAACCGGGGAGGATTCCCCGTGGGATGAGCCCTCTCCCACGTCCAGCGGTATCTCCGCCACAGCCTCCTCCACAGACAGGGACCGAGAAGGAGCAGGAGGGGCAGCTTCGGGTTCCGGGCAGCCAGGGGGACCGGCGATGACAGGGCTGGCGCCTTGCTGGGGCTCGGGGGTCCCGGACACTCCTCCCTGCTGGGCCAAGGGGCAGTCCCTCCGGACGTGCCCCATCGCCCGGCTGAGGTAGCACCGGGCCTCCCCCGTTGAGTAATGCACCCGGTAGTGGGCTCCCTGGTAGGTGACCAGAAAGGACCCCTCGAGCACCTCTCCGCCACGCACCACCAGCGGCAGTTGAAGCTGCACTTGCCGGCGTAACGAGAGAACATGACGGAGGGCCCTTGCAGCCCAAGGGGAGAGGGCTGATGACGGAGATGGGGCGTCCCAGGGCAGAAAGGGCGGGCAGCAGGGCAGCATTGGGCAGGAAGGGAGGGACGGAGGTCAAGATTATGAGAACCCCCAGGTCTTCCAACGGCTCCAGGGGGACGAACATGCCCCCCACAGCCAGGCCTGTCTCTACTGCCTCCTGGGTGGCAGCCTCAGATGCCAGGAAGAAAACATCCTTCCCGTATATTTTGGACTCTGCCATGATGGCCGTGGGCCCCACCACGGCCGTGGGCCCCACCACCCTTGCCAAAGCCCGCACGTAAGTCTCCACATGGGGTGAGGCAGGCACCAGGAGGCAACGGACGCCGTGCTTCCTAGTCAAAGTGGGAAAGGGGCCCCGGCCGCTGTAGATGTTGGCGAAAGAGGCGGTCGGAGGAGCAGTGGCAGGCGGGGGGACCCCTGCCACCTGGGCATATGCCCTGGGGGCCAGGGGAGGGACACCTGCAGAGCTGGTGGAGGGAATAGCGGGGAGGGGTGCCACAGCCAGTAGTGGGGCCACGACAGCGGGGGCAGTCTCCGCCATGGAGGGCCTGGGCTTTCTAGCGGGGCCCTTACCCTTCTTCCCATCCCGACCCTTTCCACCGGCTGGGGGGCTCCCCCCAAATCAGAAGGGGTGAGAGACGTGGCAGCAGTGGAGGTCTCCCCGGTACTCGCCTCCGCCGGTGCCCCAGCAGGGGTGGTGGTAGGTGGATTGGCAATGGCGGCCGAGGTAGAGGCTTGCGCAGGGGACACGGGGTGAAGGAGGGGCGGTGGGAGCATCGCAAGGGGTCTCTCCCGCCGCGTCCCCCGCCATAATGAGAGCGGGGAGGGGGACAAACAGCAAGGGGAGGGGAAGGAGAGGAGGTGGCCACCCCTCCCCGCTAGGCTGCAGGCAGGGGAGGAGGGCGCCAGAACGGGAAGGCTAAAAGGGCGTGGGGAGCGACCAAGGACCTAAAGGTGGGAGGGTTCCAGGGCACCAGCGCAGAGGGGAGTTCCGGCTCCTCCAGTTGCACTAGGGGGGCGGGGGGACTACGGCAGAGGGGGAGTGCAGTGAACAAGGGGAAACCAAAGGGGGAGGGCACAAGCACCTTGGAAGGGGTGTGGGTGCACGAGGGGGGGCACCAATCAGGGCTGGGGGAGCATAGGGTGGGGGGGGGAAGGGCGAGCTGGGAATGCGGTAGAGGGACCACGGGGCTAGCTGCAGGGCTGAGGCAGGACTATCAGGGATGCAGAGGGAAATGGGTGGGGCAGACAAATGTGGCAAAGGAGTGGGGGTCAGCCCAGGGGGCGGTGGGGTGCGCTCACAGGCACTTGTGCCAAAAAGTCAATGGTTGGCTGCTGCTGCTGCAGGCGCAAATGATGGAAGTGGGCATGGTGAGCCAGGCGAGCAGCTCAGTCCCAAAGGCAGGAGGTCGAAGCAGAAGGAAAACAGCCAGCGGAGGTGGCGGAGGGGGCAACAATGATGTTGGGGGTGAAAGGGGACACGGATGGACCGGGGACAGGCTCCATGCCACACCTCCGGTGCCCCAGCAAACACAGTCCAAACCCCCACCACAAGAGCACAGTTTGAAAAAGACTCAGTCCAGAAAAGCCCCCTCCACAGTGGTCTTCACGTGGTCTCCCAGCAGCAGGCAGTCCTCTTCTTCTCCTCCTTCACCTCGGGGCACCAACAGCTCCCCAGCAACAGCAACAGTAGCCCCAGCAGCTCCAGGTGGTGGTAGTCTGGTGTCCAGGCAGGAGGGACCCCGCTCAGAGGATGGTGTCCTCAGCAACAAGAGCTGGGGTCCCTCACTCCCCTCCTCTCTGGGAAGCAGGCCAGCAGGCCCCCCCCAAGGGGCTGTAGGTGGAGTAACAGCAGTAACTGAGGTGAGGGGGAACCACCAGCCAGCCAGCAAACAGACAGCAAAGAGAGGGGTGGGTGGTGGTGTCTAGCCCAGCCAGGGGAGCAGCAGCAGCAGCGACGGCCCAGTGCCCAGCAGGAATAGCAACAGCAGCCCTCTCCCTCCTTCCTCTACAGCAGAGCGGTCCTATTGGCATCCAGCGGGGGTGGGCAGGCGAAGCCCGCCCACTTCTAAAGGGCCTCCCCCCAGCCTAAGGGGAGGACCCACAGGTCTGGGACACCAAGTAATTACGGGGGACAACTAATGAAAAAACAGGATAGGGAGTGAGGTCATAGGGCTAAACGAAGGGAACCTGATGGGGACACCGAGCAGAGAACCCCGGACAATGCCCACAGCTCCTCGAAGGCGTCAAGGGAGCCAGTGGACACCGCCCAGAGGAACTCTGCCCAGATGCGTGAACAGACAGGGGAACGGAAATAGGCCCTACAGTCGCAGGAAATCCCGTCAGCCAACCTCCTCTCCCTGGTGTTGTAGATGGCCAGTTTGGCCAGGGCCAAGAGGAGGTTGAGAAGGAGATCCCGCGACTTCATGGGGCCACGGATGGGGAGCGTGTAGATAAAAAGGTGAGGGGAAAAGTGCAACCAAAAATGCAAGAAAATATTCAGGAGGAGCCGGAACAGGGGCTGCAACCTGGCGCACTCCAAATAAACGTGTGCCAAGGTCTCCTTCTCACCACAGAAAGGGCAGGTGCTGGGGACAGACGTGAACCGCGCTAAGTACACGCCCGTGCTCACGGCTCTGTGAAGGAGCCGCCAACTGATATCCCCGGCGGGCCTCGGGACCAGGGCAGAGTACAAGCTGGCCCACCGGGGATCCTCACTCTCGAGAGGTGGCAGGAGGTCCCGCCATATGGTATTGGGGCGGGACGCGAGGGTGAGGTAGTGAAGGGTATGGAGCACGAGCGAGTACAGATGTTCCCGTGGCGCGGTCTGGAACAGAACCGGCTGCAGATCATGCAGCCGGCTGGCAGTGAAAGGGTGAGGGGGCCGATTGGGTCCATGGGGCAGGGGCCCGATAAAAATGTCCACGAGGCCTGGGGTGAGGGTGGGCGGGGCGTGCCCTCTCTCAGGACCCGGTCGAGGTAAGCCCGAGCAGCAGACAGTAAAGCGGCCTTCACCTCCTGAAGTACGCGCTGGGGAGTACGAGGTCTGAAGAGCCCCATGCGCTGAGCGAGTGTCAGGGGATCCAGCCAGTCTCCCCGGTCGTAGTCCAGGAGGTCTCCGACCCTGGTGACTCCTGCCGAGACCAGCCTCTGGCACACCGTGGGGGACTCTGCCACCTGCACACGAAGCTGGGGATTGTGTAGCAGGAGCTCCGCGAGGAGGTCAATCCCCACGGTGGCCGCCACGGACCTGGTCGTTGAAAAGAGCTTCCAGGTCCGGAGGAGGTCTTGGTAGAAGACCGGCAGCCCAGAGAGGTCTCGCGGAAGACCTCTCGGATGGAGGTAAAAGAGCTGTCGGTCGTATCAGAGCCCTCGGAAGCGGCGGAGGAAGGCGTGCGCCAATACGCTCCACGCCGGACTACCCGCACCAAACAGGAGCCTCTGCAGGGCCTGGAGGCGGAAGACATGGACCTGAGCGCGTAAGCACTTCAGGCCCTGTCCCCCCTCCTCCAGGGGCAGGTGGAGGACCCCTGCAGAGACCCAGTGCGTCCCTGGCCAAAAGAACTCCAGTATCGCCGTCCAGAGGTTGGCCAGGAAAAACGGGGCTGGGACCAGGGTGTTGAGCCGGTACCAGAGCATGGACAGGACCAGTTGATTGAGCACCAGTGCCCTCCCCCAAAGGGAGAGGCACCGGAGTAGTCCTGTCCATTTCCGGAGCCGCTCCGTCACGCTGCCCTGCAAATCCTGCCAGTTCTCCGGCGGAGACGGATGCGTGGCAGAAAGGTAAACGCCAAGATAGAGCAGCGGACCCGCGCTCCACTGGATGGCCTGAAGCTCAGGTGGGAGGGAACTCGCCTGCCACCCGTCCCCGACCACCAGGCCAGAGCTCTTGACCCAGTTGACCCGGGCGGAGGAGGCCGCCGAGTACACAGCCTGGCAAGCCTCCACCCGCGCCAAGTCGCCCGGGTCCTGGACCACGAGGAGCACATCGTCGGCGTACGCCGACAGGACCAGCCGTAGCCCCAGCTCCCGAAGCACCAACCCCGTCAACCTCTTGCGGAGGAGACAGAGGAAGGGCTCGATCGCCAGAGTGTACAGCTGGCCCGAGAGGGGCACCCCTGCCGCACTCCCCGCCCGAAGCTGACCGGCTCGGTCAGGGTCCAGTTGAGCCTGACCAGACACTCCGCAGAGGCGTACAGCACCTGGAGAAAACCCACAAACAGAGGTCCGAAGCCGAACGCTCGCAGAGTGCCCAGGAGATACCCGTGATCCATCCGGTCGAACGCCTTCTCTTGATCCAGGGACAAGAGGGCGAACGACAGACCATCCCTACACCCCAATTCCAGAAAGTCCCGGACCAGATACAAGTTATCAAAGATGGTGCGTCCCGGGACGGTGTAGGTCTGGTCTGGATGGACCATGTCCACCAGCACGGACCCTAGCCGCATCGAGATGGCCTTCGCAACAATTTTGTAGTCCGTGCTGAGGAGCGAGACGGGACGCCAATTCCGTAAGTCGCGGAGGTCCCCCCTCTTCGGCAATAAGGCCAGCACAGCTCACCTGCACGAGAGAGGGAGGACCCCGCTCTGCAAAGCCTCGGCCCAGACGGTGACCAGGTCTGGGCCGAGGACGTCCCAGAACACGCGGTAGAACTCCACGGTCAGCCCGTCCAAGCCCGGAGAGTTATTGGTGGGCATGCGACGGAGGGCTTCCGAGAACTCGGCCAGAGTGAGAGGCAGCTCTAGCCGGTCCCAGTCACCCGTGCTGACCGTCGGGAGCCCGTCCCAGAGCACTCTGCAAGCGTTAGGATCGGTCGGATCCGGGGAGAAAAGAGTGGCGTAGAAGGCCCTGGCCCTCTGGCACATCTCCACCGGATCCGTGAGGGGGGTGCCGTCCTCCGCCAGGAGGCAGGTGACGTGCTTCTTGGCCCCCCTCCTTTTCTCCAGGGCATAGAAGAAGCGGGAGCCGCGATCCATCTCCCGAAGGAGGTGGATGCGGGATCGAACAAAAGCACCCCGGGCCCGATGGTCTTCGAGGGCCCGGAGCTCCTCCCGCTTCTCCCAGCACGCTCCGCAGAGGGATGGATCCTCGGGGCTGGCGGCCAGACGCCTCTCCAGCTCCAAGACCTCCCACTCCAACTGCCCTAGCGCCGCATCCCTCCATCGGCTGGCACCCCGAGTGTAGTCACGGCAGAAGAGCTGGGCACGCACCTTCCCCAGATCCCACCACCGCCGCGCCGAGGAAAAGGCGCGCCTCTGCCCTCACCAGGCCAGCCAGAACTCCCAGAAGGATGCCACGAAGCCCGGATCCTCCAGCAAACTATTATTAAAGTGCCAATAGGCCGGCCCCGGCCTCTCCACGCAGAGAGAGGCCATCATGGTGGCAAGGTGGTGATCCGAAAAGGGGGTCGGCCGAACGCTGGAGGAGTGGGCCTGTGAAAGGTGGAAACGGGACAGGTAAATACGGTCCAGCCGGGAGTGGCACGACCGATGGGCCTCCACCCGGACGAAGGTGAACGTCAAGACGTCGTCCGGGTGGTGGTCGCGCGAGACGTCCACTAGGGAGTGGCGGTCAACGATCTCCCGGAGGACATCCGTGGCAGCCGGGCACTGCTCGGTCCCCAAGCGGTCCCGTTCCTTGAGGGTAGTGTTAAAATCCCCTCCCAGGACCAGGCACTCACGAGGATCCAGGGAGCCGAGGAAGGCGGACGCCTGCTGATAAAAACAGCCTCTCCGGGCCCGATGTCGGGGCGTAAACGTTGACGAGATTAAATACAAGCCCCTCCATGCGGACCCGGAAGTGCAGCAGGCGACCTGACACAGCCTTGGCAACCCCCAGCACCTCGGGCCGTAGGTCGGGGGAGAACAGGGTCGCCACTCCAGCCGAGCAGACCGAGAAGTGGCTAAAGTAGGCCCCGTCCCCCCACTCCAGCCGCCAGCTAGCTTCAGCGGCTGGATCCGTATGGGTCTCCTGCAGGAAAACCACAGAGTACCGCCCCTCCCGGAGGAAGGAGAGCATCTGGCTCCTTCAGAGACCCATCCTACAGCCCCGGGTGTTTAAGGTGGCAAGGACGATCGGAGCCATGAGGAGGGCTGGGGGGGATCCTCGCCGGCAGACACGCCCACGGCCTCCGGCAGGCCGCGCAGCAATCCGTGACCAACCCCGAAGGTGAGTAAAGAGTCACGGAAGACATGGACCCGCCGGTAGGCCGCAGCGGCCTGCTTCCCGGTCCTCTTATCTTCCCCCATGAGGGCCCTCGCGGCCCGGAGGACCTGATGGAAATCCCCCCACCGCTGGAGCGCAAGATGGACTTTGTTCCGGGAGCCACGGACGTCCTCGAGGAACTCCCGCAGCTCCTCCCTCAGCGCATGGGGGGGTGGGGTCACTGATCGATGACTGGCCCCCAGTGGGGCCCCCGTCACGGCCCCCGTCACGGCACCGTGGCCCACCGAGGCGGGTAGGCAGGGGGCAGATCCCCAACGTGGCAGCAGATGGGCCGACGCCACACGACCCGCCCCGCTCCCAGATTCTAGAAGGGGCGGTGGAAGGAGAACAGCAGCCCCTGGGGGGTCAGGACAGGAAGAAACTAATGAAGCCACTCCCTGGGAGGTAGTCCCAGGGGCGGCACTGGCATCACAGGAGGTGGGGGGGACAAGGACAGGCTAACGGGAGTAGGGTGGGGATCAGGGAGAGAATCCGGGAAGGACATAGAGGCAGGATCCGGAGCCTCCATAGTTGAGACGCCGGACAGTGGCTCCTCCTGGCCAGGCTCAAGGATCTGGGAAGTGGGCAGGGGACCCCTAACGATGCCGGGCTCAGCCACTGTGGCACGTGCGGCAGCCTTGGCATCCAGAGAGATGGTGGTCAATGGGGTCCCCGCTGAGGAAGGAGGGCGGGTCCTCCACACCCAAGAGGGACACCCCCTGGGAAGCGGGTCTCGGTAGCAGTGCACTGGCTGTCGCCTCAAGGGGCTCGGCGGCCGTCAGAGTGCCACCCGCAGCCAGGTCAATAGAAGATTCCAGGGGACCCTCAGAGGTGGGAGCAGAAGCAGTGGTTAGGGGAAGGGAACCCGGGGACAGGGGGGCCGTGGGGAGGTCGCCCAGATCGAGGCCCGCCGGCAGAGGGTCGTCCTCCCCCTGCGTGACTGGGGTCAAACCCAGGGCCTCGATCTCCGCGTAGATGGGAGGGAGATCACCGTCCACCACCCCAGGGCCCTCCCCGCCAGCACCCGAGGTGATACCCACCGCGGCGCTCGCAGAGGCATCGAGTGGGAAGGGGACGAGAGAGGCTCCCTCGGGGGCTTCCATGGGAAGGGACCCTGGAGGAGGGGCAGTGTCACCTTCCGGTGCTGCCACGGCATCCCCAGCCAGCACCACAAAACGGGAGTCATCAGGGGACAAGGCAGAAGACTCGACATCGGCGCCCCCCTTCCTGCTCTTCCGGGGGGCCTCCGAATCCGAGGGATGTAAGGAAACTCGAGCCTTCCGCTTGCCCCGCTTCCCCTGCACTAAGGACCAGCCCTCCATGGCATCATCCGGGGGCTGGCTAACAGGGGTCAGCTTGGGGGGCAAGGGCAATGGCTCAGGGACTCGGGGAGGCAGTGGTGGGACAACAGAAACCGGGGAGGATTCCCCCTGGGACGAGCCCTCTCCCACGTCTGGCGGTAGCCCCGCCACACCCTCCTCCACAGAAGTGGACCGAGAAGGAGGAGGAGAGGCA
Organism: Gopherus evgoodei; assembly: GCF_007399415.2. Lineage (NCBI taxonomy): Eukaryota > Metazoa > Chordata > Testudines > Testudinidae > Gopherus > Gopherus evgoodei. Next base: position 229,376,564 of record NC_044322.1, read on the forward strand.
GCTTCGGGTGCCGGGCAGCCAGGGGGACCGGCGATGACAGGGTCGGCACCTTGCCGGGGCTCGGGGGTCCCGGACGCTCCTCCGTGCTGGGCCAAGGGACTGTCCCTCTGGACGTGCCCCATCGCCCGGCAGAGGTAGCACCGAGCCTCCCCCGTTGAGAAATGCACCCGGTAGTGGGCTCCCTGGTAAGGAACCAGAAAGGACCCCTCGAGCGCCTCTCCGCCACGCGCCGCCGGCGGCAGTTGAAGCTGCACTTGCCGGCGGAATGAGAGAACATGACGGAGGGCGGGGTCCTTGCAGCCCAAGGGGAGAGGGCTGATGATGGAGATGGGACATCCCAGGACAGAAAGGGTGGGCAGCAGGGTGGCATTGGGCAGGAAGGGAGGGATGGAGGTCAAGATTAAGCGGACCCCCAGGTCTTCCAACGGCTCCAGGGGGACGAACACGCCCCCCACCGCCAGGCCCGTCTCTACTGCCTCCTGGGCGGCGGCCTCCGATGCCAGGAAGAAGACCACCTTCCCGTACATTTTGGAGGCCACCACGATGGCCGTGGGCCCCACCACCCTCGCCAACGCCCGCACATAGGTCTCCACGTGGGGCGAGGCGGGCACCAGGAGGCAACGGACGCCGTGCTTCCTGGTCAAAGTGGGAAAGGGGCCCCGGCTGCTGTAGATGTTGGCGGAAGCGGCGGTCGGAGGAGCAGCAGCAGGCGGGGGGGCTGCTGCCATCTGGGCGTACGCCCTGGGGGCCAGGGGAGGGACACCTGCAGAGCTAGTGGAGGGAACAGCAGGGAGGGATGCCGCAGCCGGTAGCGGGGCAGCAGCAGCGGGGGCAGTCTCCGCCATGGAGGGCCTGGTCTTTTTAGCGGGGCCCTTACCCTTCTTCCCACCCTGACCCTTCCCACCGGCTGGGGGAGCTCCCCCCGAATCAGAAGGGGCAAGAGACGTGGCAGCAACGGAGATCTCCCCAGTACTCACTGCCACCGGTGCCCTAGCAGGGGCGGTGGTAGGTGGATCGGCAGCAGCGGACGAGGTAGCGGCTTGGGCAGTGGACATGGGGGCAGGAGGAGGAGGGGCGGTGGGAGCATCGCGAGGGGTCTCCCCCGCCACGTCCCCCGCCATAATGAGAGCGGGGAGGGGGTCAAACAGCGAGGGGAGGGGAAGGAGAGGAGGCGGCCACTCCTCCTCGCTAGGCTGCAGGCAGGGGAGGAGGGCGCCAGAAGGGGAAGGCTAAAGGGCTGTGGGGAGCAACCAAGGACCTATGGGTGGGAGGGTTTCAGGGCACCAACGCAGAGGGGGGTTCCAGCTCCTCCAGTTGCACTAGGGGAGCGGGGGGGCAACGGCAGAGGGGGGAGTGCAGTGAACAAGGGGAAACCAAATGGGGAAGGGCACAAGCGCCTGGGAGGGGGCGTGGGCGCATGGGGGGGGACCGATCAGGGCTGGGGGAGCACAGGGTGGGGAGAAACGGCGAGCTGAGATCAGGGTAGAGGGACCACGGGGACAGCTGCAGGGCTGGGGCAGAACTATCAGGCGGCAGAGCGAAATAGGTGGGGTGGACAAATGTGGCAAAGGGCAGGGGATCAGTCCAGGAGGAGGGGGGAGGTGGTGCACCCACAGGCACTTGTGCCAAAAAGTCAATGGGTGGCTGCTGCTGCTGCAGGCCCAAATGGTGGAAGTGGGCGTGGTGAGGCAGGCGAGCAACTCAGACCCAGAAGCAGGAGTCCAAAGCAGAAGGAAAAAGGCCAGCGGGGGTGGTGGAGGGGGTAACGATGGTGGTCGGGGCGAAGAGGGACACGGATGGACCGGGGGCAGGCTCCACGCCACACTCCCGGTGCCCCAGCAGACACAGTCTAAACCCCCACCACAAGAGCATAGTTCAAAAAAGACTCAGTCCAGAAAAGCCCCCTTCACAGTGGTCTTCACACAGTCTCCAGCAGCAGGTGGTCCTCTTCTCCTTCCTCTCCTCCTCCGGGCACCAACAGCTCCCCAGCAACAGCCACAGCAGCCCCAGCAGCTCCAGGTGGTGGTGGTCTGGTGTCCAGGCAGGAGGGACTCCGCTCAGAGGGTGGTGTCCTCAGCAACAAGAGCTGGGGTCCCTCATTCCCCTCCTCTCTGGGAAGCAGGCCAGCAGCCCCCCCCAAGGGGCTGTAGGTGGAATAACAGCAGTAACTGAGGTGGGGGGGGGAACCACCAGCCAGCCAGCAAACAGACAGCAAAGAGAGGGGTAGGTGGTGGTGTCTAGCCCAGCCAGGGAAGCAGCAGGAGCAGGAACAGCAGCAGCAGCAGCCCTCTCCCTCCTTCCTCTACAGCAGAGCGGTAGAGGGAAGAGCCAGTACTGGCCCCAGGAGAAGCAGGCTTCTGTACCCTGAGGGACCAGAGCAGGGGCTGCACTAGAGTAATCTGGAACCTGCTAGAACCAATTAAGGCAGACAGGCTGATTAGATCACCTGCAGCCAATCAAGGCAGGCTAATCAAGGCACCTGGGTTTATAAAGGAGCTCACTCCGGTCAGGGTGTGGGGAGGCAGAGGAGAGGAAGTGCATGTGAGGAGCTGGGAGCAAGAGGCACAAGGAGGTGAGAGTGAGAGTGAGAGTGAGAGTGAGAGTGAGAGTGAGAGTGAGAGGGTGTGGGTGTGGGTGTGGGTGTGGGTGTGGGTGTGCTGCTGGAGGACTACAGAGTACAAGCATTATCAGACACCAGGAGGAAGTTCCTGTGGTGAGGATAAAGAAGGTGTTTGGAAGAGGCCATGGGGAAGTAGCCCAGGGAGTTGTAGCTGTCATGCAGCTGTTACAAGAGGCACTATAGACAGCTGCAATCCACAGGGCCCTGGGTTGGAACCCGGAGTAGAGGGCAGGCCTGGGTTCCCCCTAAATCTCCCAACTCCTGATCAGACACAGGAGGAGTTGATCTAGACTGTGGGGAAGGTCACTGAGGTGAGCAAATCTGCCAATAAGTGCAGGACCCACCAAGGCAGAGGAAGAACTTTGTCACACAATTTAAAATATTTCATTGAAAATTCACAGCTGGCTCTTTGTAATAGGTCAATGACTAAACCAGGAATAAATCCCAGGTTTCCTCACTTATCCACCAAACCCTATTGCCTCTCTGCCAAATTCTGTTTTTCTTTAATAAAAAGTTACAAATGTGGTTACTAAGGAATCTTTGTGGTTTCATCCCCGTCAAATTCCGTATGATCTCTCCATAATGGAGGCCAGGAGGGGGTTTTGCACCCACTTCAATCACTCTACAACAGCTTGTGAGACCCCTGCATGGAATGCAACTGAGTATAAAAAACTTCCACTCCAGTTCATTCAGGATATAGAATACCATCTGGTTTGTATCTATTACCTGATTAAATGCACTCCAGCTCAGAAAGTAGCAATCACAGAAATCATCAAGAGTGATGACATGAGGGAGGGCATTGTCCTTCATCTGACTATTATTACTGGAACAGCACCCAGTAGCGTGCCAGGCGCCACATGTTACAGAGAAGATGACATGGTCCCAGTCCTGAATGGATTATAGACTAATTACAAACAGATCAAAATGATGGGGAGGAGGGACAACATGATGGGGAAAGGAAGGACAGGGCAGGGTAACAGCAATATGACCACATGGTTATTCCACAAAGACACGTGTTGCCTGGTCAAGCAGGGTTTGTTTGTCGGTATATCAGCTGATCTGGGGACTGCTCCAAAGCAGTGGGACTCTGGCTCCTTGTGGATGGCATCGTAGAAGCAGATCCATACCCAAATGTCCCAATCCTGATCATTTTATCATGACTTGACATATCAGTGGAGAAAGAAGGTCCATAAAATGCAATCGTCTCCTCTGAAACATGTCTCCAAGATAATGGCATCATGGGATTACGTGTTTATGGCCTGTCACTGATCTCTAGATCACATGTGCACAGCTTACACTACAGAGATGTGCATCCTAACTGCCAGCCCTGGGAACTGAAAGTGAAGCTGTTTCCTTTCTGGCTTGTCTCTCACTATCAGCAGTAATGAAGATTTCACAGGTAAATGTAGTTAACAAGAGAGTTGGCTGAAAAGCAAAGGGAAGAAGGAATGTGGAATTCACTATAAGAAATAAAACCCTGGTTTTGTTCCACAGACTAAGCTTTGAAAAGTGAAATTATTTCCATTTTAGAATTTGAAATGTTTTGAGACACTCGAGTTGATCAAAAATAGAGATTAATTTAGCTGAATTTCCCTGCACTGTTTTAAATATTGACATTTCAAATGCTATCAGAATTCGAAATATTTTCACCAGCTCTAGTTAATATGGTATTAAGGAGACACAAACCAGAATCTGTCGGGATCAATACTTCTCTGGCAGCTGTCATTATGGTGTCGATAAACTCTTTGGGGCAGGGATCATCTTTTTCTTCTCTTTGTACAGCACCTAGCCCAGTGGGGTCCTGGTCCAGGACTGGGGCTCTTGGTATGGTGGTACAATAACAATCAGATCCTCACATTTAGTGAATTATCCTTGCAATATCCCTACGAGGTAGCCAAGTATTATTCTCAGTTTACAGGTGGCAATTTGACACACTGTGATTCTGTGACTTGCCCAAAGTCAGACACCAAAGTCATATTTCCTGGCTCTCAGCTCTGTCCCTTAATCTCAAGGCCTTCTTCCTGTCCCACAGCTGCCTCCCATTGTTGTGCTGACATTGCAGATCTAATGGGGATTGTACAATCACATTAAAAGTCTAGTTTTGCCCGTAATGTACAGTAATCAGGTGCCATTTTTCTGACCAACTGCATTGGGTAAGAGGTAGATTTTTTAAAGTATTGGGACAGCTAAAGATTGCAAATCCCACTAGGCATCTAAGTGCCTAAATCTGTGGAATCAATTGGATGTAGGCATTTAGGCACTGCTGAAGATCCCACTAGGCACCCATCTGCAACTTTAGGTGCCTAAATACCTTGGATGTGATTGTTGCACTCATCCAGCTGCCAAGGGAGGAAAAAAAGTTTGAGAAAATGTAGGCAAACCCATACCTCGGCCAGGCCCTGCCAGCCTCTTACAACAGAGTAATTTTCAGTTCCCTTGTTGCTTTTTATGTGAGGCAGGGGTGCTTCTTCCAAGCAAAATTCACACTTGAAAATCTTTAACCTGACAATTTTTCCTGAACATGCAGTATGCTCCCTTTGGCTTTTGTTCCCACCCCCTATATATTCATTCAGATACCTGCACAAGATTACCTGCTTCTCCGCACTAACATTAAATGCAGTGGTAAGCTTCCAGGGTAGTTCAATGGCGCCATGGATTGGCGTACTAAATGCAGTCAATGGTGTCAGGAATGTGAACCCTGTTAGGCATGTATTAGATATATATTTAGTCTATCCAGGCCAGAGGTCTCCTCTTCACCTGTGTTTGTGCTGGACCTAGTCCCATGGAGCCCTGTTCCCGGTTGTTAAGATACTACTGAAACTTCAAGTGCAGACATACCCCAAGACTGCTTAAAATAATTTGTTCGAGCTCCAATATCTGTCCCAGAGGCAATGCACTCCAGTGGACATTTCAATCCCTACTGCAGCTGCAAATGCGGAGAAGCAACACATTCAAACAGCTTTAATATTACTTTGCACTTTTTATTGAACCTTCTATCCAAGATTCACAAAGCATTTTATAAATATTGTTGTCCTATTTTGATCCGTGTGGCTAGGCAAGCTTTGGGGCCCTGAGAATTTTCCGGTTGGAAGTAGAAATTGATATGCAATCTTGCTTATGTACAAAAGTCCTTTTCTGAACGCAGGATGAACCAAGACTGAAAGGAGATGTTTTTCACAGCCTCAAGCTTCTTAAGTCAACATACCTAAAATCTCTGTCTGACGTTTTCCAGGATCACACTGTCTCATAGGACACTGATTGGCTTTCTTGTTGTTCCATGTCTGCCTTCTCTGTTTATGTATTTAAGTCTTTGATCTCATCTGCCTTCACACACAGCACACTAGTCAGCCAAAAGCTCCTGGGTGGGTTAACACATTCCTTTTGTCTTATATAGAGACAGGCTTTTACAGTTATATTAATTGAAGGGCAAATTCATACCTACCAACCTCAATGGGTTTTTAACTCAACTGATAAGGTTTCACAAAGCTCATAACAATATTAATTTTTTTGGCATCTCCTTATACATGTGAGGTAGGGAAGTATTATTATTCCCATTTTAGAGGTGGGGAAACTGAGGCACTAATATTCATTGACTTGGCCAAGGTCACCAACTAGATCCAGTGACAGAACCAGGAATAGAACCCAGAATTCCTAACTCCTATGCTGATGCCTTGCCCACAGGGGCTTCCTTCATCACAACTAATCAAGAACACCAACAAAAGCAGTCCTTGATGAGATTTGTTTTTAATTTGCAGTGTACCAATGGAATACAAACAACACAACCATCACAAACAATGGATTGGGGCATAACATGCTTATGACAGCAGTCACAGTCACATGAAATCATTGTGAAAGGGCATAAAGATAACAAAGGGATATGAAGTGAGAAAAGACAAAGAAAATACATAATTTATACATGTGATGGGAACAGCACCAGGGGCAATACAGCATTTTTAGCAGCCATGTGTGAGAAAAATGAAAGGAAGGCAAATAGTAAACACACTAAATCCCTAAAGAACTAAAGACGTCCTAGAGCTTGCTGTGTTCCTTGGCCTCCGGGCATGCTCAGCTAGCTGAAGACTACACTTGCCCAATCAAGAGCATCACCTGATGCTAGACCTACCCCATTGCGGGGCTCGATCCGAAGACCATTGAGCCTCTTCACATGACTTCAGTGAGAGTGGAGCTCTTCTCTTTCCTGGCCTGATCCAAGAGGTGTACATAGAGCTCCCCTGTCTGTGAACACCAGTCATGTCTTAGTGCTTTTGAGGAGACTGGAATATAAAGCTGTAGAACATTGTCACTAAAGAGCAGCATTTGTGGTTCTTGAGGACATAAGAGCTTTTGAGAGGGAATAATTTGAGATGTTCTATCTGGTGCTTCATACCTAAAGAACTGAACACCAATTAAAATTTGCAAGTTGGAAGAAGAATAACCAAATTTAGGGTTGTACAAATAGCATGGACTGAAATAGAGCTACTTTAGGAGTTCAGGGCCTGATTTTTGTCCCCTAACCCAGCAGCGTATGGGGACAGTACAATACCCACAAGGGGCTAGAGGAGAATTCTCACAGATCAGGAGAAAGAGGTCTGGCAATAGTGGTCCAATGCTACTCCCACCCCACTCCACCCCCACTCCCTGGTAACCACCATCAACATTATACTGCAGTATAAAACTAACCATGTTCAAGAACGAAATATCAAATATTGGTATAGCCAGCTATGTTATGTCAACATTTCTTTCTCATCTGTGTGGACAGGGAAAACATGTTCTTTACCATGTTAAGGAACTACACAATTCATCTTGGTAGCCACCTGCACTAAAATATGGTTACAACTAGAGCTTATAGCTCAGTTATAACTAGAGCTGGGGATGTACTCCAAACAAAGTTTAGCAAATATTCACACACATTTTCCTTTGGCTGCCTGTGTGTTCTCCTGCCGAATACATTTGTGCAATCGAGTTTTACAAATGCAAGTGCGAGCAGAAATTAGTTTAAGCTTGAATGCTCAAAAATTATGCTTTCCATGCCCCTCAACCAAATCAACAGTTTTCCCTCTAACAATGTCGTGTTATGTATGATTCTCTTGTAATGACCCAACTGATAGGTTGGAAAATTTGGAGACAGCATAAGAAAATATCTTAACAGCAAAAACAGTAATTAGCCTAAATTTATTTTGACTTAATTTCATCCCATTCCTTATTATTATGAGTGCCTAGAGACCTAATTGTGCTATTCACCACACATGCACATGCACAGTAAGACTGTCCCTGCCTCAAAGAGCTTACAGTCTAAATAGATATGGGTGCAAGGGAAAATACAGCTGTAGTGAAGTCAGGCGACTTGCCCAAGACACCCAGTGACTCAGTGAACAAGCCAGAAATAGAACCCACATCTCTTGATTACGAGTATAGTGCCCTCCACACTAGGATCATTCTGCCTCTCTGGTGCAATGCTGCTATGACTGCAGGCTTATGAAAAACAAATCATGCCTGCAGTGACAAATTAATACAAGATTCTTGGAGAAACAACATCTAAGTCCTGAATTTGAAAAGGGAGTCCAAGGATTTGTCACTTGCAGCATGGAAATTGCAACTCACATTGCAAGGGACATGATGGAAAGCCTTCAGACAGGACTGAGCACGTACTCTCTGGAGTGAACGGTTTGGAGTACCCTATGCCTCTGCCTCCCTGAGATAACATCTCACCTTCCAGAAATCAGAACATTGCAAATCCAGGCAAATGACAACTGGGACAGTCCTGTGTTTTCTGGCACCTTAGGGACATAATTTTCCTGGCTCACTGCTTTGATTTCATCCCCCAACCCCACATCTTTGCATCATCCCACTGTTTCCCTTTCTCTACTGCATCAAATACAAACTTTTGAGTTTAAACCCCTTTACAGTCTATTCCCCACCCTCTCTATCATCTCTCATCTGTTATTAAGATGTCAACCCCATTTGCCTCCATCACCCATCTCTTACATTTTCTAACAAGTACCTTTACATTTTCTCCCAAGCTACCTTTCAAGCATGGAAGGAGCTGCCCAGAAACATCTGCAGAGCCAATCATTGTTCTCCTTCAATGCTTCCTTAAAACTTTCCTTTGCGGTGATGCCTACAAAGCACTACAATGGTTAGGCTGCTGTGTTCTGTTACCACTGTTTTCATGCTGACTTGTTTGCTCTCACTGTTTCTCTCGGCTCCCCTGGTCTGTTGTATCCATCTGTTATTTCTTGGCGGATACTTAAAGTTGTAAGTTCCTCTGGACAGGGACTATCTTTTGATTATGTGTTTGTACAGTGCCTACCATGAGGGGCCCTACTCTAATATTGGGACTGCCGTGATAGAAATAATAATGGATACAAGAGCAATGTTGCCTTACAGTGGGAAGAGACCCCCTCGCAGGCACCAGGAGGTGTGATTGCAGCATGGGAGTCATCCCAAGCTAGCTTTCATCGAGCTATCTCAAGTAACAATAGCAGTGAAGCTGCAGCAGCATGGGGGGCAGCACAGGCTAGCAGCCCAAGGGTGTACTCAGGATCCCACAGGGGGGTTGTACTCTGGTGACCAGCACATGCCACCACCTACGCTAGTGTAGCTTCATTACTGGTAGTACCAAAGCAGTATGTACACCTCTGTCTGCAGTGCAGCTGTACCTAGGAAGGCAAGTGATGAGGACTTGAGGAATAAATAGTTTTGAAAGGTAGGAACAGAGGGGGCTAAGGCCATCAGAGATAAAAAGAGCTGGTAGGCAGGGTGGAGCAGGGAAGAGTTAAAAATATTGGAGGATCCAAGACCAATTTAGTTTTAATGAACCCCCTGCATGCTAGACAAATCTGACCATTCTTTTCAATAAAATTCATTGACAAAGGGAGACGCCTTGGGTGGGATGGGTCCAGTATTTAGTAAGGCATTTGGTGAATGTGACAGGGTAGCTCCTCTCGCCGCTAGTCTGATGCCTCCTTCCAGCAACTCTGGGCATGAGCTCCACAAGGTGGATGCCCCTTTCTACAGTTGCCACTTGTCTCTCTTTCTGGTCTGCAGCCCCTTTCACTCCAGGAACCACAGCATCTTCTGCATGACTCAGCCCTCAGCCCAGGGCCAGTTTAATTCTCCTGTGAGCCTGGGGCTATTAGATTTTCTGGGGCCCTTGTATACAAGACTTTTTCCCAATTTAAAACAAAATGATCACAATTATGACATCGAGGCTATTAACGCTATATTAAACTTGCCTTTTGATTAACATAAAGCCATTCTGTGGTTACATTTCAGTCTTAAAACACGAAGAATATAGTTAAGTTAATTCAAAATAGCCTGCTTCTTACTTTAGAACAGCTGTTATATGAGTTTCTTTCTGGGAGGGAGTTTGGGTGCAGGAAGGGGCTCCAGGCTGGGGCAATGTTGGGGTGCAGGAGAGGGTGAGGGGTGCAGACTCTGGGAGGGAGTGTGGTGCAGGAGGGGATTCTGATCTGAGGCAGGGGGTTGGGATGCAGGAAGAGGTATGAGGTGCAGGCTCCATCAGGGAGACGCTTACCGCAGGCTGCTCCTGGCTGGTGGCCCAGCAGGGCTCAGGCAGGCTGCCTGCCTTCCTGCCACAGCCCCACACCACTTCTGGAAGCCACTGGTTGCTGTCATGTCTCTGAACACCTCTGAGGGAAGGAGGACAGCGTGTCTCTGTGCACTGCTCTCGCCCACAACCATCACCCCCGCAGCTCCCACTGGCTGGGAACCAGCCAGTGGGAGCTCCGAAGACAGTGCTGAGGACTGGGACAGCACATGGAGCACCTCCTCCCCCCAAGGGCCACAGAGACGTGCCAGCAGCTGGGCACTTCCATGCACGCAGCCTGCCTGAGCCCTGCTGTGCTGGGCCCCCCCTTAGCTCAAGGCCCTGGGCTACAGCTCCAAAAACTCCTGAGTTAATTCAACCCTGCCTCTGCCCAGGTCACTCAGCACTCCCCCTCTTCCAGGGTACAGATCTTCAAATGCAGGGTGACCAAGGCAGTCTCCCAGTTCACTGCCCTACCAGTGGCAATTCCCCTTTTGGCAGGTAGGGGAACTCAGGCTTGCTCTCTACTCCCGGCTCCAGCCCTGGGACCCTACAACACACAGTCACCATCTGCTCAGTCTCCCAACCTTGCTGCTACCCCAGCACTCCCCCACTCTCTGGGGTTTCCCAGCCTCTCTCCTCCTCCAAGGTAACAACCGTGAGCTACTTCTCTTGAAAGCCCCCAAGTAGCTACCTTCTCCCATGCATCTGAGGAAGTGGGTATTCACCCACGAAAGCTCATGCTCCAAAACGTCTGTTAGTCTATAAGGTGCCACAGGATTCTTTGCTGCTTTTACAGATCCAGACTAACACGGCTACCCCTCTGATACCTACCTTCTCCCAGAGAGTGAATGCAGACTACCTCCCTATAGCCCCTTTCCTACTATCAGTTCCCTGGTGTTATAGAAGTCCTGCTTGTTCCTGCAAGGGTGAGCTTCTTCTAATTAAGCCTTCTTTCTCAGGCTTAATTCCAAATAGGAAAATTGGCCCATCTGGCCTCCATTAACCCCTTCAGGACAAGTGTGGGGTGGACCCCTATCCCAATACAGCACTCATAAAATCTCATTTATAAAACTAATTCAAAGTTGGATGTACAGTAAGCATTCCGAAAAGTGGATGCAATACTGCAAATGATGGGCAATGGATGTAACTGGCAATGAATCAAGCTGAGGAGAGGTGTCTACAGAGCAAATTTAATTAATAGCCATATTGGGATCCCATATACACTAGTCTAAGTCTGGAGCAGCTCTAATGACTTCAGTAGAATTATTCAGGATTTGCCTTACTGAATGAGATCAGAATCTGGCTTTAAATTGAGCAAATAGATACTGATATTCAAAAGTTATTTATTTGTATTACAGAAGCAGCTAGAGTGCCCATTGTGGCACATGTTGTACATACATGTCGTAAAGGACAATCTTTTCTCCAAAGAACTTAAAATCTAAATAGACAAAACAGTCTAAGGGCTTGAGGGGAAACACAGAGGAAGACAACTTGCCCAAAGTCAGTGGTAAAGCCTGGAACAGAACCAAGGCCTTCCAAGTCCTAGGTCAGTACTGTAGCCACTAGATAATGCAATTTTTCACTATTTAATCACCCACTGTCTGTCACAATTCAAGGCAACTGCATTTGCACTTCCCCCTCATGGTCCACTCTAAGCTCTCAGCTCCTCAAACATCACCTCTCATGGGTGGAGACCCAAGGCTGGCTCCCTCGTGGCCAGAGTTTTTCCAGGTTGCACAGATCCCTGCCTACACTGTGATATTCCCAGTAAGCCAGACTGCCAAGATAGGCCTGCATCTGCACTTTGCTTTTTCTTTGAAGGCTATGAACAATGTAATTGCCAGCAATTATACCTTACCACACAGCTCTTATAAGCAAGCATATTTATTCTTAACTCAAAAGCATTACAGAGAAAACAGATTAAAGCTAGAGAAGTTCATATACACATGCTAAAAGCTCACCAGAGGTCACCATTCAGTTTTATGGACCTCTATAGGTCAAAGTCTTTTCAAACCTTCCCAGGAAGGATTAGAACCCCTATTGGTCCTGTCCCTTTGCTGGATCAGAAAGAAGATCCCAAGTTAGTTTAAACTGAGTCTATTTATCTGAAAGTCCTTTTCTTGTCCGTCGATCTCTGAAGAATCCAGTTTGAACCAAGATATGCAGCCTTTCCAGATGCTGCTGCCTCTCTGGAGATGTTACAACCTGAGTGAATTTGCCTAATCACCCCACAACTGTTCTTAGCTCCCAGAGGAGCTGTGATCACCTTCCCCTTGGAATTACATACAACTCCTGAACCACAATGATTCATAAACCTAATGCAGTAAGATCTCCCAAAGATATTGAAAGAAATTGTTATATCTGTCACAGCGTTCACTAGAGTTACAATGACAATGCAGCCCATGCTATACTGCTCCATGTGGAGCCTTTATAATATTCTCCCTTCAGTTTTCTACATAGGTGCCTGAGTCTGAGAGACTCATAGATTCCAAGGCCAGAAGGGACCACAATGATCAAGCAGACTCCGTTCCCATTGGCCTGAAGCATTTTGCAGGACTGGAATCCATAGGCCTTTCCATCTTTTATGAGTAGAAGCCTAGACATAGAATTTAACTGGGTGTTTTGCTTGAGGCTTCAAGCATTGATTCTTCATTTTTCTGTTCTTTACCACTGCAGGTCAATGGTGAGCAGTATATCCACCTTGCATCTGTTTTTCTCCTTGCTTCCCTCTTGAATCTCTGTAGATAACCTGGGTTTATTCAGGAGAGGTTGGCACTTAAAAGGAGAGAGAGGCTGCAAAATTATAATCAGAGTGGGGAAAAATCCCGGTAGGTTTGAGTAATAGTTTGGTGGGTGGATGCGCCCATATGCATACTTCCCTAAAGAAGACAGAGTCAAAGAAAAGTTATGTATAACTGAGGGACATCGCAGATCGCTCATTTTCAGGGATGTCGCTCAAAGTTACCTCCATTCCACACAAGTTTGGTGTCCCTTCATTTGTAACTTTAAAAAATATTTACATCAGAAATAAAGATTAAGGAAACGGAGCCATTTACAATAAAGGAATTAATCCCACTGTCTTTTAATACTTTCATGTGAGTAATTTTTTTGTCCCTCTCATTTTGGGTCTCTGTTATACATTGTGTCCCTCATTTGGGCCTCTGCAGGTAAAGAGATATGAAATGTTCATAATTTTATTACATTGACAAATTAATGAAAAGATAACATTCTTCCTTGAGGATTTTGTCCATGCCAAGTGGGAACATCTAAAACCAAGAGTGTTTGGAGTTATGCATGCACAGAAAAGAAATGTTAAAAAACAGATGACGTGGTTTATTTCATACTCACACAACCCAAAAACAGCAGATTGAATTTTATACAAACTTTCCCTCAAAAGTGACTTTGAGCTTGAGACCAGACTGAAGAAATTTCATTCCCAAATGAACAATTCTAAGAAATGGGTTGGCTAGAGGGGTTTCCAATGGAATGATTATATCAATATTACCTACTGCACTGCTAGTACCAATGAAATCTATATATCAATAGCTGCATTTGAATGTTAAAACATATGTACATTATTACAAAATTGGCCAGCTTTTATGATAGCAGAGCCATATAGTATGACCACATGGTCAAAACTTTGAAAATATAGTTTGTGATACATTATCATCCTCATCATAAACATACAGGAGTAAGTGTTGCCTATTTTTTTCTCTTCACTGTGGTATATTTTAAGAAAATGTGATGATAATTGAAAATGGATTTTTTTTCCATATGGGCTGGCACAAAGTTTTGCACAAATAGAAGCCTGAACTGTTTGAAGACAACAGATGGCAGTATTTTAAAGATGAAGAGATGAAAGTTAGGATAACCACTGCTGAATGTCAGTAGTAACACATGATGGAGCTGATTCTATTCTCATCTAGGGACTTAGCTCTCTCAGAATAGGAGACCTGGCCAAAATAAAGAGCTCTTGCAAAGCAGAGAAGAACTTTTCAAAGTGAAATATCCACCACTTTACCAGCAAAAACTAAAATCTTCTTGGATACAACCTCAATTATGTAACATGCTATGTAAATAATGCTTGCAAAGTGTTTTGCAGACACAGAAAAGACTTGATAGTAAGAGTACAACAGCTTAAAATAGTACCATTATCAATGAACATTCAGAAGAGGGTAGAAATAGTGAACTTAGAGGAGTATGAAAAGCTCAAAAGTACCAAAATATGGAATAATTATGGTATGTGATTTAAACCCCCCCTCCAAAAAAAACCCCATAACCATCAAACAAGACAGATTCTGAGCTGGTTTATACCAGTGTGACACCAGTGAAATCAGTGGAGCAATGCTGACTTATGCCAATTGAAGATCTGGTCCAATATCTGTAAGATGTTATGTCAGCATGTGAGTAAGACTCCAAGCAACCAAGCTAGAGGAAAGAAGGTTAAGCTCTATCAGTCTATCCATAAATGACTCATCTGTGCCTAAGAGTTACAACACATGACATATGTAACATCACATGTTAAGAGACCCTTCCACATGAGGCAAGAAACAAATGACCGTTCACAATTCTCACCAGGATTGTTTTTGGGGGAGGTGAGGTGGAGATGGGAAAAAGGTGGGGAGGTTAAATCTAACCCGAGGATCTGTGATGGAGAGCCAGAGCCCCAGTTGGTGTAAATCCATTGAAGCGTAGCTCCATTTAAGTCACTAGAAGTATGTCGATTTACATCAGGGTACAGATCTGACCTATACTGTGAGCAGTTAAAAGCTATTAACTGTGTTAGCAATGGAACTTCAGCACAATAGCTACAATGTGTATGTGTGTGCTTGAGAGAGTAGAGAGAAACCGCATCACATACAGTTCCAAAAGGTTTCTACTTGTTGAGGCATAAAGCAGGCACATGGGTTCCAAGACTACTGGGGTGAGCAGCCTGAAGAGCACCTCCTGCACCTCCTTCATGAAAGCGTAGCTTGTGCTTCCCCCAGAACCAGTTGGAGTCTGTTGGTGATGCTGTCCTGATGGTGCTACAGCCCCTGCCATCTCTGTGGTGTGTCTATCTCTGCTGGTGGTGCTAACACTCTCCCATGCTTTTGCTCAGGGTGTGGCACCACCAGGCTGCCCTCTGTGGAGATGCGCAAAGGGGATATGAAAGACATCCTACTGTAGAGTCTTCCCCCTACTTGCAATGTACATCTGAAAGGAGGGGTAGCCAGTATCTGTCCCTATAGATTATTTAGAATGGATTTATTTTGGTCTTGTTTAGTTACTTTTCCCAGCTAGAAAAAGAAAATTTCCCTTTCATAAGCAATGAACTCATGCTTTCTTCATGTTAGTATTATATAATGAGGACCATTTTCTTCTATATTATTATTTATGTATTACCATTGGTGTGGCTGTTGCATGATGTGGTCCCTGCCTCTGTCTGTATATCAGGATTCTTGAGCAGTCCCCATCAGTGTGGTATCTGAACTCCTGGAGGAAATTACAAGCTAATGGACTGTTCTAGCACTGACTCTGAGGACAGAATGAATGTCAGAGAATTTATCAGTATATGCATTGATTAATTAGTCTGTGTAATAACTGTGTGATTAAGGAATTTTAATGTTTAGATTACAATAAATTGCTTTTTAAAGGTCTATTAGGTTTGTAGGGCAGTCATGGCTGTCCCTCCATCCATCTGGGACAGCTGGCCACACCCCCTCGCTATGATACTTCTGGAGGGGAACAGTTCAGAGGGAATTTGTACTGGGGTCTCCACCACTCGGTGGGATAGAGCAGTGAGTAACCTTGGAGCCCTGACCCTCAGGCAGGGCAGGGACACAAACAGTTAGGTGGCTCTGGCTTCTGGTCTGGCCAGGACAGAGCAGCAAAGTCTATAAGCCCAGGCCCTCAGGCAAGGCAGGGCAGCAAACAGTTGGTGCTCCTGGCTATGGTAGACAGCTGACAAACGCAGGCTTCTTGGCCTATAGTGGCAAGACTTCAACCCCCGGGTGGGATGACAGGTGGTAGAGGGACTCAGGCCCACCCGACTCCACTGGGTCCTAGCCCAGGGCCCTAACAGTAGCGGAATAGTTTGCCACAGGGTCAGCAGAGAATCCAACCGCAACACACTGGCCACCTGTCAGTCAGCAATGCAGCCAAACTATATTTGGCTTCCTGAGACACTTTCTACACTCCCATTCAGGGGGATACCTGGGTTCCAGGGATCGTTGTTTGTCTCATCTGGGTAAACAGCTAATGGCCTCCCCAACAGTTCCTCAGCATCTCCAGCAACCAGCAGCTCCAGCAGTCTTTCGTAGTCTCTGGCACTGCGTTGGCCGCCATCAGGTCTGAGCTCCAGCAGTGGGTGGGAGACAGCCTTCTCCTTTGGCGGCTCTTCTCCAACTGAGCTGGAGGTTCTCCTTTTATATTTCTGGTTCTGTCCTGCCCCTCTGCTTCTGGTGAGGTAGGCATGGGTGTCTTGGCTCTGCCTACCAGGGATTGGTCACAACTACTTCTCTATCCATCTGGGAGGGAGGCCATGCCCCCTTGCTACAGGTTTTTCATAATTTTCCCCCCTTTACGGCATTTGTGATGCTGGCAGACTAAGTGCCAACTCATACCAAAACCCCGGGTCAATTCATTGATGCATTCGTGTAGATCAAAGTAATTGTTAAATGTATAAAAGTGTATTTGGTGTTTAAACTTCATGAAAACTAGTGGGATGTTACATAGACTCATATACTTTAAGGTCAGAAGGGACCACTATGATCATCTAGTCTGATGCATTGTTTTCACTGATTTATAGCCTGTTATAATGTAATAGCAAACATTTACATGTGTATAACCCTGTAACAAACTAACCCATCAAAGGGGAAAGAAGTCTTGTAGAATCCAAATGAAAAACTTTAACAGAAAAGTGTTAATTTCAAAGCAAGTGATCATTATGTGTGATGATTGGAGGTCAACTACTCTACATGCATTCCTCACTTTCTGTCATCAGAGGAAGAGCTCACATGTGTAGTGACCCTGGCAGTTTGTTTTCTGTTAGAAGAAGCTATAAGAATGGATTAATGGAAAAATCCTTCCTCTCTGGACTATTTGGATTCTAACAGGACACAGTAACTGAGCAAGAAGATGGAGACTCTCAGAGACTTTGGGGAAAACGGCAGATTACTACATCTCTGCTATCATTTGGAATTATAGACTATGACTCATCTGTACATATATTTACCTGTTTTAATCTCTTAATAACTCTCACTTCCTTTGCTTAGCTAATAAACCTTTAGTTAGTTTAGAATTAGAATTGGCTATCAGCATTGTCTTTGAGATAAAATTTAGAATACCAATTAATCTGTGGTAAGTGACTGGTCTCTTGGGATGGGGAGAAATCTGCTGTGGTATGATTTTTGATTTACGTGACCTTTTATTACAAAGTACAGTTTGTCTGAGTGGTAGGACAGACTAAAGAGTCTGAGGGGACTGTATGTGACTCCCTAGTAAGACTACTATAGTGAGCCAGTAGTTCACATTTGTCACTGCCTTGGTGAAATCTAACTATAGAACACAACCCTGGTTTGGAGTGTCTGCCCTGTTTTCTGATAGTCTGCCCTGAGGCAGGCACTCACGGTTGTAAACCATTCAGCGTGACAACATCACTAACATTCTGTGGGTTTTTTAACAGTGGATTTTCATTGCATATTTGGATTTCTTTAACATTAATCTTAACAGAATTTCCTGAGTTTGTTATGTTTGATTTTGGGATAATTACCACATTTCTGTGATGCTTATTATGTTACTGATACATACGCTCAACATTCACTCTAGCATAGCATAACTTGGTGGATTTTCCAAAGCACAACATTGGAATATGGTCTAGTCTGCTTTTGACATATTTCATTATTTGATATGCAGAGATTTTGCTCACTGAGATCTTTTATTTCATATAGAGGCCTGATTCTGACTCACTTCTGTGCAAATCTGGAGTAACTCCTGATTTCATTCAAATTATCCTGGATGTACACTGGTGAAACCAAGAGCAGGATCAGGAATATTGTTTGAATCAGTTGTGGTACAAACAGCAGAACATGAATTTTCCTAACAGACTTATTGAGCCAGATTCTCCTCTCACCTGGACTGTTTTTATACCAATGATGTACTCTTGATTTTCACTATTGTAAAGGAGAGGAGACTTGAGCCCAAAGGACACCAGGTGTTAATCAAAAAGGGGTTTCTGGTATTTTAATCCACTATAATATGATGCAAAAACAAGAGTTGCCTTCAGCATATACATGTTTTAAGCCACTTACTAGCTGCTGGAATGAACCCCATTAGGTTTTAGGCAAACCTTGTTAGCAGCATAATAAGGACGTAGAATCTGCTAGGCTGCTTAGATGGCATGGAGAGCAAGAGTATAACTAATATGTTTCCTCAGGATCAGTTTAGAAGGGATAATTACATCGCTATTTAGAATGCAGGAAAGAATCCCTTGGTGAATACAGTCTTGTCAGAAAAGCTGAAGTGGCTAAACTTCCTGTTTGGAACCAAAGAGGCCTGATTCCTCTCTGAAACCAGTGCAAATCAAGAGTAACTCTCTTGGAATCAATGAAGTTATGCCAGAACAAAACGGGTATAACCAACAGGTGTCAGGCCCCCAACGTTTAGAATTTCATAGGTATTGCTGCTCACATGAATTCAAATACTGTTAACATCAGCTATGCTCCCCTTCATTGACTAATCATATAACTCATTCAAAAGACCAAGCATATTGCTTTCATCTGCTGAATAATAAATCCATGGGCCAAACTCTGGGAAAATATTTTTCCTGGCTCACCCCAGGAAAAGTATTGGCCCATACTATTTATTTAGGACTTGATTTTTCTCAAATATAGTTTTTGTCTTCTTGTGTTTCACTTTAGAGTCTCTTTTCTGCTTCACTGTCCCTAAGGTATCTCTTAAATTAGACCTGGATGAGTAATTCATAATGAATAAATTTATTCAACAAGTTACACCCCTTTCCCTGATCACAAGTTGTCTGAGAGGCATCACAGTTTTCTCATATTCACGTTTCATTGAAATTCTTTGCAGATTATTTCAGTGTAAAATTCTTGGTCTGTAGATGACTTGCAGACAAGTTCTTTGTCAATATTCTGAATTCACAAGTGGTATGTTGGTTAGATTCGTATAAGCCACATGGCATTGTTTCTGTTTCCTGACTGGATGACTTTATCTCATATTCTTTGCTTGCAAGGCAGGCGGAATGAGCTGTCTTCCTTCTTTCCCAAATAGCCTCTGACATAACTTAGAACAGGCCAAGGGCTGCTTTCTGTTACTTTGGCTGCAGCGAGCAACTCTGCCAGCTGAGAATCTGGCACTATGTGCATTGCCCAGTACCCTGGCACATCCCCTTTACTGGGGGAAGGATAGTGTATTGCCGACTATGCTGACGTGTGTCAGTCGAGTATTCTCTTGTATTAGTGGGAATCCATGGCTGTCTTAGCTTCCTAACTTCTCCCATCTTCCCTCTCTGCTCTCCTGGAGGGGAGAGGGAACCAGCAAGGGGACAGATTTTCCTGTGGAAGAAAGAAAGTGGCTAGGAGACCCCCCCCCCACACACACACACCTGGGGGATTTTTCTTCTCCCATTAGGTGCTAGTGCTGCTCCACCTGTTGGGATGAAGGCTTAGATTATCATACATTGACCAATTATCCAGCAGTGTAACTTGCTGCTCCCACTTCAGATCCTTGTGCAATTGTTCATCAAAAATGTTTTCAATGAAGAATGGCTTTGTGAAGGAAATAAGCACTTCTCTGAGAAAAAAGGTTTATTTAAAGCTAAAATTGTTTGATGAAATGAATCAAGTCAAAGTTTTTCTTTTTGTTTCAAAGATCTTTTTTTTTCCTTTTGGGTTTTCACAAACCTCCCTGCCTCCCCCTTTTCTAGTGTGTGTGTGGGGAGGGAGATGGAGAAAGAGGGTTGGGGAAGGATGACAGAAAATTCAAACCAAAATGAAATGCAAATTTTCAATTTGAATTTAAACAAACATTTTCATTTTGAGTTGTTGTGTGAAAAATCAAAATATTGCTCAAAATATTTATGGGAAAGCTTTACCATTTTTTGACCAACCCTATCAATGAGTCCTTATTGTGGGAGATAGTGATTGAGTCAGAAGGACGGAGACCTCAAATCCTCCAAGCCCAGGAGAAGAAGAGGAAGAGATGCCCCATATACTTTAACAGAGATGGGAAGCTGTACTTCCATATGCTCTCTATTAATTTAACCTCATCTCAGAATCACTAGTTTCCTGGCCAGATGACAAAACACAGGATTCAGTGAAGTTGCTGGCTGTGTACCTGAGCCTTGCTGTACTAATAAGGCTGTTTGAAAATTTTTTACCCAAACCACTTTTTGATGGACAATTGGGTTTTCCTCATTTTAAGTATATGAACATTTTAATATTTCATAAAAAGCAAAATGAAAACCAAAATATTTCCATTCACAATGGTGCTGCATTGCCTCATGGGAGTTTTAGTTTGGTTGCCTTATGCTACCATTCTGCTCTGTGGGACAAGCTCTCAGGTTGGATTCCATGTCCCAGGATGCACCTCTCCTCTCACCTAGAAGGCCAAAGTAGTGCATCACAGAAGTAATAGAAGGCCTAGAGGAAGGAAGGATTGTTGTCCTTAGTGTGACATCTCTCCTGTAGTGCTGGCATTGTTAGCTTTGTGAATAAGATAATTAGGTTCCTAATCAACAAAGAAGAAAAGAAGAAAAAGGCAATAAAAAAATCAAAGAGGCTACAGCTCATGTGGAATATGTACAGCTTGTCTCATTTAATACTTCTGCACAGCATTAGTTTCTTTTAAAGAATAAAGCTATCCTAAACCCCACTAAAGCTAAAATAATAATAAGCCAGTTATAATTAGTCTATTCTCTTTGAGAAACTCCTGTTTAGTTTTCTTCATCTTCTGAGCCGGTTTCTTGGAAAAACTCCTGTCTAGATCAGTTATGTGAAAAGTATTTCTGGTTGAACCAGAGTCACATTTTTGGAGCACTTTCTCTTCTGGCAGTTTGGGAGTATTGTGCTGGACATTGTGTGTTTGTTGTCTTGTCCCACAATGTATGGGCCTCATTTCAAAACACTTGGCAATATGGAATTTTTGCTCCACTTGCTCTCAAACTCCACCTACTGGAACCTGGAGAAGTGCTCTGCGGTGCTCAAAACTTGCCTCTTTCACCAACAGCAGCAGGTCCAGTGAAAGATATTACCTCCTCCACTTTGGGTATGTCTACACTATGGGATTATTCCAATTTTACATAAACCGGTTTTGTAAAACAGATTGTATAAAGTTGAGTTCATGTGGCCACACTAAGCACATTAATTCGGTGGTGTGCATCCATGTACCGAGGCTAGCGTCAATTTCCGGAGCGTTGCACTGTGGGTAGCTATTCTGCAGCTATCCCATAGTTCCCGCAGTCTCCTCCGCCCCTTGGAATTCTGGGTTGAGATCCCAGTGCCTGATGGGGCAAAAAACATTGTCGAGGGTGGTTCTGGGTACAGCCTCACTCCTCCCTCTGGGAAAGCAGCAGACAACCGTTTTGGGCCTTTTTTCCTGGGTGAGCTGTGCAAACGCCATAGCACAGCAAGCATGGACCCTACTCAGATTAAGACCACAATCGTGGACGTTGTAAACACCTCGCACATTCTCGTGCAGTCTATGCTGAACCAGGACCTGCAAAGCCAGGCGAGGAGGAGGCGGCTACAGCAGAGCGGCGACGAGAGTGATGAGGACATGAACACAGAATTCTCTCAAACCGCGGGCCCCTGTGCTTTGGAGATCCTGCTGGTAATGGGGCAGGTTCTAGCCATTGAACACCGATTTTGGGCCCGAAAACAAGCACATACTGGTGGGACTGCATAGTTTTGCAGGTTTGGGATGATTCGCAGTGGCTGCGAAACTTTCGCATGCGTAAGGGCACTTTCATGGAACTTTGTGACTTGCCTTCCCCTGCCCTGAAACGCCACAATACCAAGATGAGAGCAGCCCTCACAGTTGAGAAGCAAATGACGATAACCCTCTGGAAGTTTGCAACACCAGACAGCTATCGGTCAGTCGGGAATCAATTTGGAGAGGCGAAATCTACTGTGGGGGCTATTGTGATGCAAGTAGCCAAAGCAATCATTAAGCTGCTGCTACGAAAGATTGTGACTCTGGGAAACGTGCAGGTGATAGTGGATGGCTTTGCTGCAATGGGATTCCCTAACTGTGGGGGGGCGATAGATGGAACCCATATCCCTATCTTGACACCGGAGCACCAAGGCACCCAGTACGTAAACCGCAAGGGGTACTTTTCAATGTTGCTGCAAGCACTGATGGATCACAAGGGACATTTCACCAACATCCACGTGGAATGGCCAGGAAGGGTTCATGACGCTCACGTCTTCAGGAACACTACTCTGTTTAAATGGCTGCAGCAAGGGAATTACTTCCCAGACCAGAAAATAACAGTTGGGGATGCTGAAATGCCTGTAGGTATCCTGGGTGACCCAGCCTACCCCTTGATGCCATGGCTCATGAAGCCATACAAAGGCAGCCTGGACAGTAGTCAGGAGCTGTTCAGCTACAGGCTGAGCAAGTGCAGAATGGTGGTAGAATGTGCATTTGGCCATTTAAAGGCACACTGGCGTACATTACTGACTCGCTCAGACCTCAGCCAAACCAATGTCCCCATTGTTATTGCTGCTTGCTGTGTGCTCCACAATCTCTGTGAGAGTAAGGGGGAGACCTTTATGGTGGGGTGGGAGGCTAAGGCAAATCACCTGGCCGCTGATTATGTGCAGCCAGACACCAGGGCGATTAGAAGAGCACACCACGAACTGGTGCGCATCAGAGAAGCTTTGAAAACGAGTTTCATCACGGGCCAGGGTACGGTGTGACTGTTGTGTTTGTTTCCCCTTGATAAACCCCCCACCTTGAATGACTCATTCCCGTTAAGCAACCCATCTTCCTCCTTCTATTACAGCTTGCTTAAGGAAATAAAGTCATTATCATTTAAAAATCATATATTCTTTATTAAAAAGTCATTATAAATAGAGGGAGAGAACTGACAAGGTATCTCGGGTGTGGTTTGGGAGGAGGATAGGAGAGAAGGAAAAGGCCACTAAAAATATTTCAAAGTAATGACAGCCTTTTGGTTGGGCTGTCCACGGGGGTGGAGTGGGCAGGTGCACGAAGCTTTCACCCACGCGTTCTTACATGTCTGGGTGAGGAAGATATGGAACATGGTGAGTGGTGAGGGTGGTTACACAGGGGCTGCAGCGGCACTCTGTGACCCTGCTGCCGTTCCTGAAGCTCCACCAGACGTCGGAAGATGTCAGTTTGATCACGCAGCAGCCCCAGCGTTGCATCCCGCCACCACTGATCTTCCTGCCTACACCTCTGATCTTCCTGCCGCCACCTTTCATCTCAAACGTCTCTCCTCTCCTCACGTTTGTCCCTCCTATCCTCATGTTCATCCCTTCTATCCTCACGTTCACTGGCATCTTTCCTGTAATTTGATACCACATCCTTCCACTCATTCATATGAACTCTTTCATTGCGGGTTACTTCCATGATTTCCGAGAACATTTCATCTCGCGTCTTTTTTTTCCTCTGCCTTATCTGAGATAGCCTTCGGGATGGAGTAGGGAGGCTTGAAAAATTTGCAGCTGCATGAGGGAGGTAAAAAAGGGAGAGAAGTATTAAAAAAGATACATTTTACAGAACAATGGTTATACTCTTTCACAGTGAACAACACTATTCACCTTACATAGCACATGTGATTTCACTACAAGGTCACATTTTGCATCTTAATATTGAGTGCCTGCAGCTCTGGTGTTAGAGATCTCACAGACGCAGGTCCGGGCATCAGAATTCAGCTTTCATGCGGCCATGGTAAGCCACTGTCTTTCGGCTTCTGCAACCTTCATATATACAGTGCCCTCCTTTCCCAAATACCAAGCAAATCCCGTTCAGGCTTACTTCTTTCCTGTTAACATGCAGCAGCAGAAACCACGCCCCCCATCCAATTCTCTGGGATGATCGCTTTACCCCTCCCCCCACCACGTGGCTGGTATCATGGAAGATCACTGCTAATCACCCCCCCCCCTTCCCTCCCTACTGCGTGGCTGGTAGCAGGGAAGATCCCTGCTAGCCAAACGAGAAAAAGCTCAGCACCATTCCCCCCCCACTTCCCCCCGCTTGGTTACCTGCAAGGAAGGATTTCTTTTAAGCAACAGGCAAACAGCCCAGTAGGAATGGCCATCTCTGTCCCCTTAATTAAATTCCTGAATTTCAACCAGGTTACCATGAACGATATCACTTTCCTGAGGATAACACAGCGAGATAAAGAACGGATGTTGCTTGAATGCCAGCAATCACAGGGACCATACGCAGCTAGGCTTTGTCATGCAATGATACCAGATTACTTGCTACGTGCATGGAGTGGTCAAGTGTCCTACCATGGTGGATGGAATAAGGCTGCCTTGCCCAGAAACCTTCTGCAAAGACTTTTAGAGTACCTCCAGGAGAGCTTCATGGAGATGTCCCTGGAGGATTTCTGCTCCATCCCCAGACATGTTAACAAACTTTTCCAATAACTGTACTGGCCGCGAATGCATCCCAAGTCCTCAGGGCAAATCAATCATTAAAAAACGCTTGCTTTTAAACCATATTTTATATTTACAAAAGTACACTCACCAGAGGTCGCTTCCATGGCTTCTTTGTCTGGGCTACTGGTTTGGGAGGGCTGGGAGGGTAATTCCATCTGGGTGAGAAAAAGCTCCTGGCTATTGGGGAGAACGGAGTGCTGTGTGCTCTCTGCAAGCTCGTCCTCCTCTTCCTCCTCCTCATCTTCCCCGTCCACAGAATCCTCAGCCATGACTGAGATTACCACCCCCACCTCGGAATCCACGGACCGGGGTGGGGTAGTGGTGGCGGACCCCCCTAGAATTGCATGTAGCTCAGGGTAGAAGCAGCATGTTTTTGGCCCTGCCCCGGACCTTCCGTTTGCTTCTTTGGTTTTCTGGTAGGCTTGTCTGAGCTCCTTAACGTTCACTCTGCACTGCACTGAGTCCCTGGTGTGGCCTTTCTCCATCATGGCCTTGGAAATTTTTTCAAATATTTTTTCATTTTGTCTTTTGGAATGGAGTTCTGTTAGCACAGAATCCTCTCCCCATATAGCGATCAGATCCAGTACCTCCGTGCGGTCCATGCTGGAGCTCTTTTTCGATTCTCAGGAGACTGCATTGTTATCGTGCTGATGAGCTCTGCGTGGTCACCTGTGCTGGTGAACTCTCCATGCTGGCCAAACAGGAAATGAAATTCAAAAGTTCGTGGGGCTTTTCCTGTCTACCTGGCCAGTGCATCCAAGTTCAGACTGCTTTCCAGAGCGGTCACAGTGGTGCACTGTGGGATACCGCCCGGAGGCCAATACCGTCGATTTGCGGCCACACTAACCCTAATCTGATATGATAATACCGATTTCAGCGCTACTCCTCTCGTCGGGGAGGAGTACAGAATCTGGTTTAAAGAGCCCTTTATATCGATATAAAGGGCCTTGTTGTGCGGACGGGTGCAGTGTTAAATTGGTTTAACTCTGCTAAAATCGGTATAAATGCGTAGTGTAGACCAGACCTTTGTCTCTCGAGGTCTAAAAAAAAATTCTAATAAATGCAAAATGGTCAATTTTATTTTATTTATTTATTGATGAAAGAAACCTCTTCATCTGGTCTTGAGAATTAATTTTATTTTAGTTTTATATGAAACATGTACGAGGTAAACTAAAACTCCCTTTTGGATCTTAACCAAGGCATATGACAATAAGAACTCATTTCTGGATCTAAACTTATTTCTAGATTAAAATTATAACTGACTTGCCAAGTTTCTGAATCGTTCCTAGGGTACCCTGTTATTTCTGTAAAGAGTAGAATACTAGAATAAAATTACTCATTTACTCTCCTGGCATTAGCAGAAGGCTGTTATAAGGGTTAATTAGTAGATGTTTGTACAGCACTTTGAGATAGTAAATTGCTAGAAATGCTAAGAGTTATAATTAATATGAATTGTTATGGTCTCGAACACAGATGGAGAATTTGCCTATAGGCCCCAGATTCAGATTCTAATCAGGCACATGTACCATCTCTGGAACAGAAAAACACATGTGAAGAACTAAAAATGCTTACCAGGTGTAACGGAGGAAAGTATAACTTACAGCAATCAGAGGCAAGATGGTTACTTTACAGCAGCAGTTGCTTGTCTCTTCCTGATTTAGAGGACCAGCTACCAGAAGTGCATGCTGGGAAAGGCTCTTATAGGAGGGATAACTCACACGAGGGAATTAGTTCATCACAGAGAAAATAACTCATAGGGTAGAGTTTCTTGCTTTTTAGGTGCTGGGGATCTAGGTGGAAACTATTTGGAGGTTTTTAAAGTTTGAATCTGAAGTATTTGCAGTAGTTATGTGGGTTAGTTTCACTTTGATATTATGTTTCTATAGTAAGTATCTAGATGCTTTTTGGACATCAGCTGTGCTCTATGCTTAAAGTTTATCAGCACTGTATCTAGCTAGTCAAGAGGTCTTGGAGGGCCTGGCCTTGCAGTGTGTGTCATATCCAGATAAGGCTGTGACTTTTTCCTGTGGCTCCTCTTGGGCACAAACTAAGTTATTAGCTTTGCTACATTTGAAGTCCCAAAGCAACTTTGTGCAATACAGATACCCCATCCTAGGCCAAGCTAACATTAAATTAGCACCTGATGGCTCCTGGGCCATTGGAGTAAACGGAGCTATACCAATTTACATAGCTGAGAATCTGGTCCAAGATACATTATATAGTAAAAATTAGAAATGATTTCTTAAGCTAGCAAAACTTTCGTATTACCAGTGCTTAGACACTACAGTGATTGAGCTCCATAAAAATAGGGATTGTAGATTGTGACATGGCAGGAGTTAGAAATCACAGAAAGTATCTTTCTACTAACACTAAGGAAGGAGATTTCCTAGAATAAATACATTATCCCTAAAATGTCATGTTCCTGCTCTCATTGCTTCACTCAAGAATTTCTGCTGAGAAACTTCCCCAGTCCCTTTCCTGGTGTGGCTTCCTGCTACAGTTTTAAAGGAACATTACACAAAACCTCATACTTGGACTGCTGTCTTTCCTGACAGCAGTTACTTCTTGTGGTTCAGACATGGGGTTGGTCTAGTTCTTCTGAACTGATGGCTGACAAAAGCAAATCTCTCCCAGCCTCAGTCTGAAATTGAGGGGGGGAAGGATTGGTGAATACGACAATGTAAAAGAGCTGCTTATTAAAATAGTAAGAAAAAAAGTGACTTCTAATTCCATAAAGAAATTTACTTCAGTGGCCAAGATTTTTAGATTTTGTGTGCCCCAATCAAGCCACCTTATAGGGGCCTGATTTTCAGAAAGTGGTGAGCATGAAATGTCTCAAGCTGAGTACTTAAAAAATGAAGCTACCAATATCATTAATCACTTTTAAAAATCTTGCCTAACCTGAATGCATGGAGGCACCCAGAGGGTCAAATCCAACCATGGTGTCACTCCACATTTGTCAACAGACTTGCAGCAGTAGAGTTGAATAGAGAACATGGTTATGAGTCAGTTTACTTCAAATGGACTTAAAAAATGTCAGTCACATTTCTGTAGACGTGTTTGGTCCTTTTGTTCTCCTTATTTATCTGTTACTCTGTGATCTGTGGAGATAACCTCTCAGCATAGTTAAGAACACTAAATCAATATTGCCAACCTGCTTGAATTCACTTGCATATCAATGGATTTTTTTAGGAGTCTGTACTTATAGAAATTCAGCATGGACTTTTCATCCTGGTTGTTTATTTGAATGTTTACTCATTATTGCTACATTAAACTCGTTGTTTATTCTGTCTCTCTGAGGTGGCAATGTTTGTCACTCTGTGATATTTTGTTGCTGTATGTTACTTAAAAAAAATCAGTGTAAAAAATATAATAACATTTCAAAGAACAAAGAGAAGAATCCCAGACAAGATTTCTTTAAATGACTCATGACCTGAACTTCAACACTATTCACACCACCATCTTGCAATTTCTTACGTAACAGAAAATCTGTGGCCTCCACAACTTAATAGGTCATCACCTGTCAACTGATAGAATACAAGGAGTCATAATTTTAGATTGTAAACGTGTTTAACATCAGGAAGTATGAAACACCTTTAGACACAGTAGTGACCTGAATGGAATTTGGAAGAAGGAACACATGTTGCCAGAGGGAAAAGTCTGGAGGAAGCACCAGGAGTAAGTCTGTGTGCATATGGCTTGGATGCTGGCTGCAGGTGCAACATCTCTGTAAATAATTCTCTTAAAAAATAACTAGTTTAGTTTTACAGGCCTGGTTCTTATGTTATTACCTAGCTTCACTACATGAAACAGCCACTACTGGAATCTGTATTTAAGTTTATTTGGAAGTAGTGCTGAGGATTTTGCACTCTAAGGGTGCAATTCAGAACCCACTGAAATCAATGGAAAAATGCCTGTTGACTTCAATGAGCTCTGGAACAGGCCCTTAGTGAGTTGGCGGGGGTGGGAGAAGGAGTGTCTTATTCCATGTGGCCATATTACCACTAGGCCTATTGTGGCCCTGTCATAAACAGATAGTTAAGGGTTAATGTCTCTTTTACCTGTAAAGAGTTAAGAAGCTCAGTGAATCTGGCTGACACCTGACCAGAGGATCAATAGAGGGACAAGATACTTTCAAATCTTGGTGGAGGGAAGTCTTTGTTTGTGTTTTTTGTTTGGTTTGTTGTTCGCTCTCGGGATTGAGAGGAACGGGACATCATTCCAGGTTCTCCAATATTTCTGAATCAGTCTTTCATGTTTCAAAATAGTAAGTAATAGCCAGGCAAGGCGGATTAGTCTTATGTTTGTTTTTCTCAACTGGTAAATGTGTATTTTTGCTGGAAGGATTTTTACCTCTGTTTGCTGTAACTTTGAATCTCAGGCTAGGGGCGGGGGATGGAGGGTCCCTCTAGTCTATATGAATCTGAGTACCCTGTAAAGCATTTTCCATCCTGATTTTACAGAGATAATTTTTACCTTTTCTTTCTTTAATTAAAAGCTTTCTTTTTAAGAACCTGATAGATTTTTCCTTGTTTTAGAATCCAAGGGATTGAGTCTAAACTCACCAGGGATTGGTGGGGGGAAAAGGAGGGAGGATGATTAATTCCTCTTTGTTTTATGATCCAAGGAGTTTGGATCTGTGTAAGCCTCTCAAGGCAACCCAGGGAGGGGAAAGTCTGGGGGGAAAAGGTGGGGGATGGTTAATTTCTCCTTGTTTTAAGACCCAATGGGTTTGGGTCTTGGGTTCCCCAGGGAAGGTTTTGGGGGAACAGAAGTGTGCCAGACACAGACTTCGGGCTGGTGGCAGCATACCAGATTTAAGCTAGTAATTAAGATTAAAAGTGTTCAAGCAGGTCCCCACATTTTGTACCCTAAAGTTCAAAGTGGGGGAAGAAACCTTGACAGACCCTATGGTAGTAAGCACTATACTGATGAAGACTACATTTGTAGGACTGGGCCCTCAATGGCTGAAGGTAATGCAATAGATGCAATATATCTGGGAAAAAAAATAAAAGCATTGGATACAGTGTTTCATACACTCTTGAAAAAGTGATCTTGGATAGCAGCACAGCTAAGTGGACTGAAAACAAATCAAAGGATCATAAATAAAGGGTAATTATTAATAGAATCATAGAATAATAGGATTGGAGAGGATTTTAAGAGGCCATCTAGCCCAGTCCCTTGCACTCATGGCAGAATTAAGTGTTATCTAGACCACCTCCGACATGTGTTTGTCTAACTCGCTCTTAAAAATCTTCAGGGATGGAGATTCCACAACCTTTCTCAGAAATTTATTCTAGTGCTTAACCACCCTGACAGTTAGCAAGTTTTTCCTAATGTCCAACCTAAACTGCCCTTGCTGCAATTTAAGCCCATTGCTTCTTGTCCTATCCTCAGAGATTAAGAACAATTTTTCATCCTCCTCCTTGTAACAACTTTTATGTACTTGAAAACTGTGATCATGTCCCCTCTCAAACTTCTTGTCTCCAGACTAAACAAATTCAATTAAATCTTCTCTTATAGGTAACATTTTTCTAGACTTTTAATCATTTTTGTTGCTCTTCTCTGGGCCTTCTCCAATTTGTTCACATCTTTCCTGAAATGTGGCACCCATAACTGGACTCAGTACTCCAGCTGAGGCCTTATTAGAGCACAGTAGAGTGGAAGAATTACTTCTCGTGTTTTGCTTACAATACCCCTGTTAACACAACCCAGAATGATGTTTGCTTTTTTTGCAACAGTGTTACACTGTTGACTCATATTTAGCTTGTGGTCCACTATGACCCCCCAGATCCCTTTCCGCAATACTCCTTCCTAGGCGGTCATTTCCCATTTTGTATGTGTGCAACTGATTGTTCCTTCCTAAGTGGGGTAATTTTCATTTGTCTGCATGAATTTCATCCTGTTTACTTCAGACCATTTCTCCAATTTGTCCAGATCATTTTGAATTTTAATCCTGTCCTCAAAAGCACTTGTAACCCCTCCCAGCTTGACATCATCTGCAAGCTTCATAAGGGTACTCTCTATACCATTATATCTAAATCATTGATGAAGATATTGAACAGAAGTGGACCCAGAACTGATCCCTGCAGGACCCCACTCGACATACCCTTCCAGTTTGACTGTGAATCACTGATAAATTCTCTCTGGAAATAGTTTTCCAACTAGTTATGCGCCCACCTTATAGTAGCTCCATCTAGGTTATATTTCTCTAGTTTGTTTATGAGACGGTCATGCAAAATAGTATCAAAAAGACTTGCTAAAGGCAAGATATGCCACATCTACCACTTCCCCCTATGTAGAAGTCTTGTTAACCTGTCAAAGAAAGCTATTAGATTGGTTTGACATGATTTGTTCACAAATCTCATGCTGACTGTTACTAATCACAGTGTACCGATTTGTTGTATGCAGTGTAGTTGTAGCTGGATCAGTTTCAGGACATGAGCAAGACAAGGTGGGTGAGGTAATATCTTTTACTGGACCAACTTCTGTTGGTGAGGGACACAAGCTTTCAAGCCACACAGAGAGCTCATCTTCAGATCTGGAAAAGGAACTTCCAGCATCATAGCAACATGCAAATTGGGACAGATTGTTTAGCATAAGTAGTTAGGACATGTTGTAAGGGACCATTCAAGGTAAAGTGGTTGTTATTTCCCCTGCAGTCCAAGGACACTGGAATCAGGGCTGGCTTTAGGCACCGCGGGGCCTGATTTGAAAGAGCTGCCACTGAAGACAGCGGTGAGACTTTGGCGGCAGCTCAATTAGCTACCGGTGCCTTCGGCGGCATGTCGGACAAGGGCCTTTGGGGCGCAGGGCCCGAATCAGGGGAATTGGGTGAATCACCCTAAAACTGGCCCTGACTGGAATAATCAAACAGCTACAACTCATAGTTAATGGGGACTCTATCCTGAAATAAATTTTTTGTGAACTCCCACTTCTGGCCTTCAAATAAGCCCCAACCTCTCTCCAAGCATCATTATCAGAAGCAAGCTCTCCACAGGACACACCAACTCAAAGCAACACCAGACTCTGCCAGAACAACAGATGCAAAACCTGCAGACATATCTCCACTGTTACAATGATCAGCAACCCCCACGACACTTTTCAAGATCCCTGGGTCCTCCATATGCCTATTACAACACATGGTGTACCTCATTCAGTGCACTAAGTGCCCCAATAACAGCTATGGGGGTGAAACCAGACAATCACTAGGCTCTTGAATGAACTCACAGAGGAAAATGGTAAAAGACAAAAAGGCCCAATCACCTATGGGTGAACACTTTTCACAAAGTGATCACTGTATGTATGACCTATCAGTCCTCATCCGCAAAGGAAACCTGCAAAACACTTTTGAAAGCTGAGCTTGGGAGCTTAAATTCATTACTCTGCTAGACATTGAAAATTATGGATAGATCAGAGACTCTAGATTTATGGTTTATCACAACAATCTGTAACCCACTAATTCCCTCTTTTTGTCCTTTGGTTGTAGAGGGGTTGACAGGCTGCTCTACCTTGAACGGTCCCTTACAATATATGCTAATTACTTATGCTAAACAATCTGTCCAACCTTGCATTTTGCTGTGATGCTGGGTGTTCCTTTTCCAGACCTGAAGAAGAGCACTGTGTGACTTGAAAGCTTCTCTCTCTCACCAAACAAAAGTTGGTCCAATAAAAGCAATTACCTCACCCACCTTTTCTGTCCAATATACTGAATGACATTGTTTAATGGGTCTGCCACTGGGACTGGCATTGGGTCTGATTGTATTTAACATCTCCATTGATGATATGGAAGAGGGCATAAAACAGCCTGTTAATTAAATATACAGTTGATACTAAATTGGGAGAAGCTGATAAGACAGAGAAATATAGTAATGCAGAAGGCTAGAGATAGCTTAGAAATATGGTCAGCAAATATCTAAAGAAGGGTCTTTCTCCAAAAATGCTAGATATCAGAGTGTGGAGAAAAAGAATCTAAAGCACAAAGATGTGGTTGGGAGCAGATAATCTCTGAGCAACCCTGAAGGCGAAGCCAATGAGGGATAGTTTAACTGACGCACCTACCAGGACCCATTAGCAAGCATGAATTCCACAGATATATGCACCCCAATGCAACTGACTGAACTTCACGCTAGAGATGTGGCAGTCGTATCAGCTTTTGCAGTCTCACCTGCCTCGATACTTTATCCTCTGCAGGCTTCCCACAATGTTGTGGCAACAGATAAATGGAAGGATTAAGCATTGTATAGTTTAGTAAATCTACCTACAGAGACAGAGCACAAACAAAACTGGTTTGTATTTTACACACAAGAAAAAGGGGAGGACCACTCTGGGAATACAGAGACCATCTGTGCCTAATGAAAGGGTGAGACTACATAACAGTGACAGATGTTACATTATTGTACTCAGAGGAGTTTATTGCTAATGGTGGGCATGTTGACTTGGACTTTTCCAAGCAATAATTTAACAAACATACTTCTACGCAGTTTTCTTATATTCTTTGACTATATTTCACTGACTTTAGGTGTCATGCAAGGTCAGAGTGCACAAGGATATATCTAGACAGCAACATATTCCACTTACTGGAAACACTGGACGGGCTAAAGACACTACCCCAAATTGTCACCTGCATCTCTGGTGGCGGACAGGCTGAAAGTCTGATGGAAGTTTACCTAGGAGGTGTGGCAGAGATAAGTGCTATTTCTGCAGCATCATTTCCCTCTTGGTAGCCCTTATGCAGGGTTGGGGACCAGCACTGTGGGTGGTGGTAGGGAATCTACCCACTCAGATCCTGATGATTCTGCAACTAAGTTACTGAGGAGTTCACAACACAACTCAGGAGCAGGGTGCAAAGGCAGAGGCAGCTTCTCCTCCAGTCCTGGACTGGTTTAGTTTCCTGGTTAATTCCTGATGGCGGTTCCAAATTACACTGCTGTCAATGGCCCCAAAGAGAAATCATAGTAACTTGGGATGCCAGACAGCAAGGAAGCCCTGGACATGTCCCCCTTCACCTGGCTATATGCTTTCATGGACCACAGAGAGAATCAGTGACAAGGGAACTGCTATGCTACTTGAGGCTTCTCCCATACAGGAGGATATCCTCTGTGGCCAGCTATGTCTGTTTTAGGGCCAAATAGAGGACACAACATACCCCTGTGTGTGTCCTCCTTTTTGTTCTTGCTTTTTGGTTAAAGGTGTAGATTCACATATTACTATACTCATAGCTAAATTTATAGCATAAAATATACAGGCTGTGAAACCCAACCAAGGTATTGCTGCTGATGGAAAGTTTATTTCTGCATTTGTGGCCCTCAACTGTGTGATATTAACAGTGTGTTAACAAAGGGTTTGTCACATTTAATTTAGATTTGCATTGACCAGCTGGATCTATGCAGAATCCTATGAATATCGCCCTGCACGGACACTTAACTATTTGTTCCCATTGTTTGAAGTTTTAATTTTTTTGAAAAACATTAAGCTTTCTTCAGAAGTCTCTGCTTGATTTATTTTATTTTTTATTTTTTTTTGCACAGAGATTTGGATCATTTTCATTGCAATAGGAGGAAGTGACAATAGTATACAGGTTTTATTACCTCTTTCTGGTTCTACTTGCATTCCTGTCTTTTCTTCCCCAGAGGCAGCTTTCCATGTGCACTCTTGAAACAGTCATTCTGTACTTCAGAGACATGAGTTATGGTAAGGAGGCACTTTACGGGTAGACTTACACGTATCATGCTGATAAAAAGGAATTAGATAAAGTCTTTCTTTGTGGGAAAGAGATAAGTTAGAAACTGGGAATAAATAAAGAACAAACCAGTGATCTACAATTACAGGAGTGGATGGGAAACTTTCCTAGGCAGTCTCAGGAAAAGCCAGAGGTTACCATGGCAATGCAATTATGTGTCTAATCCTTAGGGACTGCACCAAAGTTAAGTACCAAACCTGCAGGATTCCTGATGAATGAAACTTTCAGGTTCAAGATACAATAGAAACTATATCACAGATAAAGACAGATGAGCTGTCATCCCTGGTTGCAATATCATGATAGCTCCAAACAGAATGTTTACCTTATAGCTGCGATTGCTACCTTAATTCTTTCCCCGCCTTGTCTGGGTGAGGTATATAAGCCTCAGGAGAACTTTGAGAGGGTCAGTGTATGTCTGTGTGCATATATAGCTCTTTTTATAGGAAAGGTTGAAATGCATTCTCTCTTTTAACTCAGACCACCTCTTTCAGTTGCTCAAGTCTTTTTCAAATTCTACGTAACAACCATGGCTAAATATTTGTAGCATCGTGAAGGAATTGCTTCATCAATTTTTGAGTGGCCAAAAAGGGCATGCCTTGGTCATCACTTTGAAAAACGACTAGTAATTAACCCAACTTCAGCCACCTTAAGGAGGCCTAATTTCAGAAAGCACACCCCAACTATGAACACTAGATTCCAATAAAGTGTTAACCACTTTGAGCACCTAAAAATGGAGACATCCAAAATCATTAGTCACTTTTAGAAAATCTTGGCCTGTGTTCTCACACTCCAGTAGTTCAAGAATAGATGATGAGATTTTGCTCAAACTTTTAGTTAAAAAAAAAATTACTTCATCACTGAGAACAAGCATGGAACAGTCTAGCCCTCAAAGATTTCCCCTCCCCCTTCTCCTCCCATAAATTATAAGCATTTGAAATGAGGGACTGTACTTAAAGTCATTACCTAACCTTAACTGTTCAACTTTAATTACTGCAAAACTGTAACAGTGTCCTTTTAAGGGGAGATTTTGAATTTATGGTATATTCTGGAGAGCAGGTTTATTTACTGTAAAAAAGTGAGATTCCCTTCTTTATAGTTTCTTCAGGCAGCATGGAGCACAGTCTGGCAGCTTAAGCCTCTGATGAATATTTATAAAATAATAGAGATATTGGTCAGATGAATGGGTTTAATCCAGCTATTGATTGGCAGCACTGGTGTCACATGACCTATAAATCCCCTTCTAAACCCATTTCTGCATACACACTACCAAATATCTAAATGAGCAACGTTAGGCCCAACATATTCAACTGGCCTGTATTCACACTGTATGGCAAATCCAGTTTCTTCCTAATGTAGGCCTAACAATGTGATAAAAATTAATTGTGTTTCAGTCAGTCACAGATGTAAATCCCAGGTGTAATACTCCAAACCCACAAAGCTACTATCAAAACACCACACAGTACAAATACCGTAAACAGAGGACATTTATATTGTTGTCAAATGTGAAGCCTTGGTAGGCCTTCTTGGAATCCTAGATTTTTGGAAAGTGAAATAATGCAATATTAATTCATGAAGAAGGATGGTCTAGCAGTTTTGCTGATAGCTTAAGAGTGAGGAGACCAAGCTTCAGGTCCCAACTGTTACAGATTTCCTGTATGACACTGGGCAAGTCTCTTTGTGCCTCAGTGCCCACCTGTAAAATCAAGATAACAGCACTTCCCTCAAAGGGAAGTTATGACAATAAATGTGTTAAAGATTGTAAGGGGCTCAGACACTATGTTAATGGGGGTAGATTATTTTAAATCAAAATGATCTGTTCCTGTAGGTTGCCCACTTATCTCAGTAAACTGGAAACATCAGATAAACATAGCCAGTAGTTTATATTCATGACATTGTGTGAAGAGATTTTAAGTATCATTTTTGTAGTTATCTCACAAACATCAAGGATGAGGTCAGATGCTATAATATTGCACATTCCTGCAACCTTAAATTGCATACCTGTCGGGTTGAGTGAATGTCACTGTGTTGCAGTGAGTCATTTTTTAAAAAGCAATTTTTCCTTCCTGATGGACAGGTGAAATTCAAAGGCTCCACGACTATATATTAAATTATCTTGGAGATTTAAACAAAAAATCCAGTCAGATTTCTAAGTTGTCCCATCTGAAAGAACATCATCTTTCTTTGTTTCCAAAGCATTTTGTGCATCAGTATATTTTAGGAGAGATTCCTCTACATGTGCTTTGAGTTGAGATGGATTCAGAGGGTCTATTAAAAGCAATATATTTTTTAAGAAAATTTTATTTTTAATCCATAACAGAATAAAATTATTCATTAGGTGCATTTAGATAAAAACCTAATTGGTGAATTTGTTTTTCCTCTCTCAGTAGAATACAGTTATGCATAACAATATCTTGATTTATAGTAAATACACAACAGCAACTTTTTGTTATTTCCGGAGCAACGTACATGAAGATATTGTCACAAGTTACAAGGCTTCACGCTACTTTCACTTATACCAGTTTTATTCCAGTGTTGATATCAGCAGAGTTACTTCCGATTGACACCAGTTGGAGTTGAAGTCCCAGTTTAAGTGAGAGGTGAATTAGGCCCAGAGTATTTTGCTCAGAACAACAAACAGTGATGTGCTTAGCTAGTTCTATCATCTTTACATCTTTCAGATGCTTATGTTGTGATCTGTCTCTGCTTATTATTCAGGGTCCTGCTAAGCCAACAACTGTAGGCCAAAGTGCTCAGTAATCTTAATTTTTTTTCTCTTCCTGCTATTTTGTGCCTTTAACCATAGCTCTGCATCAGGAGTGCTGTGGCGAGCCCCACTGCAGTAAGAACACCAAGAGGCATTGTGCATCACGAAGGCACAATGATTCCTAGAGCCTAGGTGTGCAGAGGGAATGTGTTTATTTTTACATCCTTTGAGAGGGTTCAAAGTTCAGCCCCCTCTGTGGCTGGCCAGTTCTGCTGAAACATGTGTGGTAGGGTCTATTGCCCACGATTCTTTGGAGTACATATTGCCCTAGGGGCACGTTAGCAGGTAGCAATCCTTGCACTCAGGAGAGTGCAGGGATTGGGATTGTGGCTGGTCTTGGCACAGAGAATGCAAGAGTGGGGAGGGCTCCTTATTACTGATATTATAGTAGCCTGAGGAGATCTTGCCATGGACCAGAGCTCTACTGTGCTAGGCGCTGTACTCTGCCCTCCCCATTTCCCATGCTTCTGTGCAAGGGCCAGCCGCAGCCATAACCCGGCTCTTTAATTTGCACTGAATAACTCTGAAAGTGCTGCAGCCCGGATAGTGTATAAAATGTTATAGAGAAACTTACACCTGAAGTTTCTTGAGAAGTGACAGACTCCCTCCTCCACTCTCCCTGCCTATCGGTCCCTCCCTCCCTCCAGTTTCAGGATCACATCACACAGTAAGTATACAGGTATCGCACATGTTCCATGGTACATTTCCTCCCCCTAAGGAGTCATACTTCTGTGTGCTGTGAGCTAAAGGATGTAAAGCTGCCTCGCTGACTCCGGCTAAACTGGCAGAAGCTTGCCGCTCGGTTCCTTCGGCCCTTTGTCTCGCCTTTGTTTCTGTGCTTGTCACGCATGATAAAACTTTCGATCAGTTTCAGCTTCTCATGCTCTTCCTTCAGGAAGAAATCAACAAGCATACTCTTCTCCTTTTTGATTTGTTCGCTGATGTCCTTGGGAATGTCAGGAATCATCCAGTCAACCAGCGCGCTGAGGAACATGACCAGGTTCTGCAAAATAAAGAGCAATAGAGCATACAGTGCTAGCTAAGCTGGAAGGATCTGTAATACTCAAACAGGCTGTAACAGAATCAAACCTCAGCTACGGAATAGTTAGAAATGCCCTATCAACCCAGTGGCATATTACCATTCAAACATGTCATGTTTAAGCTCTGTCTGAAATTAGGCACCTAAATAAGGCTCTGATTCAGGGAAATGTCCCAGTTCAAGAAATCACTTATGCATGTGCTTAACTCCCACTGAACATAATGGATAAGCTAAATGCATATTTAAGTGTTGTCCTAAATATAAGGATAGACTCAAGCACATGCCGAAGTGTTTTGCTGAACTGGGGCTCAAGTGGCCCTGCGGGCTTATTTCAGGCACATGTTCAAAGGTACTGAGCACCCAACAGCTTAGCTGGTAGAAACCAAAGCTCTCTATCCCAAGAGCAAGTATTGCATGGGCAGTAGCAATATAAGCATCCACTACACATTGTCCCTCCATTGTGCTTCATTCGTGATCTGAAAAGACCACCTCTAGGTCCAACAAATCTCCATGCTCATTCCACCCTCAGGTTTCAGAGTAGCAGCCGTGTTAGTCTGTATCCATAAATAGAACAGGAGTACTTGTGACACCTTAGAGACTAACACATTTATTTATTTATGCTCAAATAAATGTGTTAGTCTCTAAGGTGCCACAAGTACTCCTGTTCTCATTCTACCCTCAGTTTCTCTGCTAAGAAGGAGGTTTTTGTGAGGTGGACACTAGTGCTGTGCATAGATTAGAATCCTGAATCTCAAATGTTATGGATGCGCATGTGTAGCGGTACTGGCGGTGCCAGTGCCTGTAGTGTACAGGCAAAATGAACTGCATGCACCATACACATACATTAGCTTATCACAGGTGCTTCTGTGAGTGAAATTGTAATATGGTAAACTCAAAAGACTTACCTGAAATAGAATAACAAAAGCCAAACGAGCAGATAAAACTGACCAGTACTGCTTAGAAAATTCATACTGATTTGGGGACCAAGGTGGTTCTCTGTAATCCTTGTACCTGCCAGTGAAGATAGCTTGGTTAGCACACACTTTCCAGCAATTGCCATCTACAGATTACACTAATTGCTTTGATAAAACAACTTTGCAGCAGCTAACTCTAGAGAATTGAATCCCCTGAGCATTATGTACTTCATTCCTCACTATTAGTTACAATGCCAGGATCCGATTTCAGTCAGCATTGTAGTTCTGGAACACCTCTATCGA
Organism: Gopherus evgoodei; assembly: GCF_007399415.2. Classification (NCBI taxonomy): domain Eukaryota; kingdom Metazoa; phylum Chordata; order Testudines; family Testudinidae; genus Gopherus; species Gopherus evgoodei. The sequence goes on from NC_044322.1 coordinate 229,416,131, forward strand.
ATCCAGCAGAGTTACTCTGGTTTTACACAGTTGTAACCAAGATTGGAATGTGGCCCTAATGGTGAAAATCTTCTAGTGTGATTGGATTTCCTTTTGGAAAATAAAATATAGACCTCTTCTAGTCTTAAACTCACCTCAGTGCAGAGGGTCTGACATGCTGCAAATATATAATGTATAAAGATCTACTGCAGTGTATTGAGATCAAAGAAGGCAATTAGTGGCTTGTGCAAAGATTGGTGTTCGAACCTGTTTTATTTACCACTATCATTAATATTTTGGAAGAGGAAGTAAACAAGATGTTAATAAAACCTGCAGATGCTACTAAAATGGAATGTTTTGCAAACATAAAAAAAGGACAGATATCAGACAAAGAGTGGTAAGATATTAAGGCAGGAAATAAAAATAATTTTGGAAAAATTCAAAGTAGCATAAATAAAACAAAATAGTTAAAGAGAAGATGAGATACAGATCTTGAAGGGACACCCGTTGAAAGCAGATACAGTGGGAAGAGCCTAAGGCTGACAGAGAACAGCAAGTTAGCACACATTTGCAACGTGACATGGCAGCAGAAAAGGACAGTGTGATTTGCAGCTGCATAAGCAAGGGCATGATGGAGCTGAGAGGTAATAGTTCTTCTGTAAACAGCTCAGATTAAAACCTGCACCTGGAATACTGCACTGGGGACCTCAGGATGAAAAAAGACTATTGACAAATTGAATGCAATTTAGAGAAAAGCAAAAATGATCAGGGGCCTGAAGAGACTAACTTACTAGAAAATATTAAAGCACTGAGTATATATTGTTCAGTTATGGGATGTAACAACCAAGGTTGGACATTATAACTATCCACAAACTGCTGAAGGATATAAACACCTGAGGCCTGGCCTACACTGGAGGTGTGGGGAGGGAATCGACCTAAGATATGCAACTTCAGCTATGAGAATAGCATGGCTGAAGTCAACGTATCTTAGGTTGACTCACCTCATGTCCTCATGGCGTGAGGTCGACTGCCACCATTCGCCCCTCAACTCCACTTCCGCCTCTCGCTTCAGTGGAGTACAGGAGTCAACAGCAGAATGATCGGGGATCAATTTATTGCGCCTACACTAGACACAATAAATCGATCCCCAATAGATCCATCATTACCCACTGATCCGGCGGGTAGTGTAGATGTACCCTAAGACTGAAGTCTATCATGTAGATGCGATAAATCGATCCCCGATCACTCTGCTGTTGATTCCTGTACTCCACCGTGGCGAGAGGCAGAAGCAGAGTCAATGCGGGAGTAGTGGCAGTCGACCCCACGCTCTGACAACACGAGGTAAGTCAACCTGAGATACATCGACTTCAGCCACACTATTCTCGTAGCTGAAGTTGCGTATTTTAGGTCAATCTCTGGCCTTGTCATTCTGCAGAGCATTCCTAAGAGTGTCTCTCTCAGGGACTCATCTCAACACATTAACTATCCCTCCACTTTATTCTCAAAATATTTAATTCTACAGATGATCAGGATGGGCACTGCAGACCTCTGGTGGTTCAAGGACCCCAGTTTGGCAATGACAAGACAGTCCAAGGCAAAAGTAAAATAAAGGAACAAGAAGTGGCCAATGTGGCTTTACAACAGACTGCTTCAAAGATCCAAAGGCAAAAAGGAATGTGTACTGGAAACAGGGAAGCCTGGAGGAAAGTAAACACAGATAGAAAGGGTCAGTTAAGGCTGGAAGAGAATGATGTTAGAGTAAAAAAGGAAGCTGAATCAATGTTAGACAAAGCAGTTAAGGGAAATAAAAGGCCTTGTACAAATATATCAGTGGGCTAAAATATAGTGGGCTTAAATGTAATCATAGAGTCATAGGATAGGAATGGCCCTCAACAGGTCCACCTGCTAGACCACCCCGACAGGTATTTGCTCTTAAAAATCTCCAATGATAGAGATTCCACAACCTCCCTAGACATTTATTCCAGTGCTTAATTACTTTGACAGTTAGGAAGCTTTTCCTAATGTCCAACCTAAACTGTCATTGCTGCAATTTCAGCCCCCTGCTTCTTGTCTTATCCTCAGAGGTTAACAGCAACAATTTACTTCCCTCCTCCTTGTAACAACCTTTTATGTACTTGAAAACTGTTATTGTGTCCCTTCTTGGACTTCTCTTTTCCAGACGAAACAAACTCAATTTTTTCAATCTTGCCTCAGAGGTCATGTTTTCTAGCCCTTTCATTAGTTTTGTTGTTCTTCTCTGGACTTTCTCCAGTTTGTCCACATCTAGGTGCCTGAAATGTGGCACTCAGAACTGGACACAATACTCCAGTTGAGACCTAATTAACGCAGAATAGAGTGGAAGAATTACTTCTTGTGTTTTGCTTACAACACTCCTGCTAACACATCCCAGTATGATGTTTGCTTTTTTTCCAATAGTTTTATACTGTTGACTCATATTTAGCTTGTGATCCACTATGACCCCAGATTCCTTTCCTTAGTACTCCTTCCTAGGCAGTCATTTCAAAACTGGATGTGCTATTCTATTTTTATTTTAAATGGGTCTTCGATAAGAAAAAATAAGGAAGAAATGAGTGAACAGTTGTGAGATAGAGATGGCTCTCATCGGTGTTTTGAAGCTGTGGATCATAAAGCAGGTGCATATGGGAATAATTGGAAAAAATGGAAATCATACAGATCTGTGAGTCCAGATGGACACCAGGTCACTAGGGAAACAGCTCATTCCAAAAAAAAAAAAAAAAAGCACTTCACAGATCCAGTGCAAAAGGAAGCAGGTTTATGCTAAGGGAAACTCTCTTTAAAGATTTGTATCTGCCTTCTTTCTCTTCTGAATGTGCGTATGTGACCAGCATGTTTCATGTATTCCATTATTGCATGAGATTATAAAGGTTAAAAGGACTAGGGCAATAAAAATGGCATATAATTTAACACAGTTTGCTTTTAATTTGACTTTTGCAATAGCTACACAAATGTCCTTTTGCTCTAAAAAATCATTACAGCTAATGATATGCAACAGATTAGCGTCACAGCAATGTTTATTTGGAAGTCATGCCAAAGAGTTCACAGCATTGCATAAAATGCTGCTCAAAATATTCAGAGAATCTATACTGGATGTTCAGTGGGAGAATTTTCTAACTTGTTATGGTTATTTTTAAGATACCTTAATCTCTGGTAATGCCCGTAAGGAACAAAATTCAATCTTATTGTAACTACATTTATCTCCAGAGGTCACAGATATCTAAGAATAAGAGAGGTCAGCTTGTTCCCAACGTATTTGCCAGAAAAAGAAACACAGATTTTTTTTTTAATAAAAGGGACACTGTTTGTAGCATGTCTCCTGGGTTTGGAGTTATATATCTTATGTTTTATCACAGTTAGTGTTCTAGCCAAAGCTGTGACTTTGATAAAATTTCACTAAGGCGGGTGATATTCAGAACTGGCCAGCAAACATGCCAATATCTTCCCATAGTATTTTCCTGATAATTAAAGGTAGAAAAATGTTCTCATTTGTTTCTCACTGAACCAGCATCAGATTAGTCTGGTACAGAGTCGGACTTTTAACTTAGGTTTCTTGTTTTCAGTACAGGAGACACTTTCTGCTCAGAGGGAAGAATTGGAATGTACCTGACATACAGCTTCAGACAATGAACCAGAATTACATATACGATGGTTTTGCTTTGCTCCTTGTTTTGCAGCCCTATCAAGGCCATGTAAACTCAGGCAGTGCATTTCGTCATTGCTGCCAGTGCACAATCTTCCAGGAAAATTAACAATCATATACCAGACAATGAAGCTGTGAGCAAGTCCAAGTAACTGGAACCAACGCCAGGACACCAGAAACAAAACTGAAGTAAGATGGGCTTGTCATAAGAATGACTGATGAGAGACTACCTAAAATAATAACATATAGCCACCTTGGACAAGGAAAATCAGAGGGATGGAGGAGGGGAGCAGGAATGCCTCACAGACACTTTGGAGGACAATCTAAAATCATGTAATAGCTCTGTATTGTGCTAGAGAACTAATTGCTAGCAACATACAGAAATGGAGGAGAGCAGGGCACAAAGAGAAGAGCAATTTGGCAAAAGGAGGCCCAGAGCATAGCTTTAAGATAATTATATCTTGCCTGCCACAGAGGAATAGGTGAGTAGAAGATAACACTGAGCAGAGTCCCCATCACCAGCAGTGCTTATTGGATGTGCCACACGAGTGCTTCCAACAATATCCCTGCTAGCCACCAGAGAGTTTTTGCTCTTTCTACTGTCTCACAGACTTCAAGGCCAGAAGGTACCATCATGGTCATCTAGTCTGACCTCCTGCACATTGCAGGCCACAGAACCTCACCCACTCATTCTTGCAATAGACCCCTAACCTCTGAGTGAGTTACTGACGTCCTCAAATCAGGGGTTCAAAGACTCCAAGATACAGAGAATCCACCACTTTAGTTTAAACCTGCAAGTGACCTGTGCCCCATGTCCTTCCTCTGGGTTTCAGCAGCCTGCTTGTTACAAGTGCTGTTCACTCTCACAATGACTCAGTGCTCTCTCTCAGTCTGCTAGTTGGGTGTTGCAGCCCTCATTGCAGGACATTTGTTCTGGCTTACCTGCCCACCCTACCTACCGCTCATATCTTGGAGCCTGACTGTGTGGCCCTTACTCACTTGAGTAATCCTTACTCCATGAAATCAATGGGATCACTTGCACGAGTAAAGATTATTCATATAGATCAGGATGGCAACATTGGATAACTGTACACATTCCACACCAAACAATGACAACTGGGATTTCTCTTCTTGAAAACAACTACTTTACCCATGTGGGACATTCCCCATTGACTCTACAGCTAGCTAGTTATTAGCCTTTTCTGTCATAACAAGAGACACTTTTATAGTTTATATAAAAGACACGAATACTTATATAGTTTGGTGGCCACCCTACAAAATGTCCAGTTGCTTTAGATAACTATAATAATAGGTGTATTTACTATCAGAGGGGTAGCCGTGTTAGTCTGGATCTGTAAAAGCAGCAAAGAATCCTGTGGCACCTTATAGACTAACAGACGTTTTGGAGCATGAGCTTTCGTGGGTGAATACCCACTTCCTCATCCTATGCATGTCATCTGAGGAAGTGGGTATTCACCCACGAAAGCTCATGCTCCAAAACGTCTGTTAGTCTATAAGGTGCCACAGGATTCTTTGCTGCTTTTACAGGTGTATTTACAATATTGTAAGAAACTGCCTATAGTATGTATAGGGAAATATAGGAATCACTGCAGCTAATAATGAGATATTTATCTAAGATAAAATGTTAACCAGTTTTGGGAATGGGAGGGTTTCTACCCAGGAAATACAGCATGATTTCTATGCTGACTCACAGTATTACATGCCAGCATCTCCGTATTCAAGGTAATCTAGGGATTTATGAATATAAAACGATTAAAGTACAATGCTGACAAAGTTCATTGACATAGACTAGCTCAGCAGCACCATAGTGGAGACCTGGGGGTAGATTCAGATCTTCCTTAATGGCAATGTTCATCAGAAGTAACTTCACTGAAATCTATGGAGATATTGTGTTATAAAACTGGTCCAAAGGAGAACAGAATCAGCCCTCTGGATCTGATATCTAGTTTTGGTATCTAAGTCCCCATTTCAGCTATGGTTGGAAATAATAAACAGGCAACACCTTCAGCCATAATGACTTAGGGGCTGTGGCAAATGTGGAGGGCCCTGTAATAATTTTTTAGTATTGCAGACTGGTCTGATTACTGGGGTGCTGTTTTCAGTGTGAATGGTTTGCTTTAAGTGCTTCTCACTAGGGGCGTGTCTGGGATGAGTCAGGCAGAGGGGTCTCAAGGGTGGTCCCTTATTGGCTTCTATTAAAGAGAATGCTAAAGGACATTGCCAGAACTACTAGCTCTGCTGACTCTGGCTCAGTTCCCCTCTGAGCCTATGGAACTGGTTTGACCAGGAGTGGACAAATCCCTCCAGCAGTGAAGAAGTCTGGGGTGTGAGGAGGAGCTAAGAACTCTCATGGGATATAAAAGGACATTCTCTTAGGGATGCAAGGGGGAACCAGATTGAAAAGACACTCAAGCAGCAACCCATTGACATGTCTGGAGAAGCTAGGCCTGTCTAATTCCCACCTAAGATGGTGGGACTTGAGGTAAAATAGACCTGAGTGTAAGCTGTTTGTGTTTTTACATCCCTTTTTCTGTAATGCTTTGTTCCAGCTCCCAAATAAAAGTACTTTGTTCTAACAAGGCTGCTGGTCCTCATCACCAGTCACAGGTTCCTGAAGGGAGGAAATAGGGTTCCCTAAATCATGTCAGACTTGCAGGGCAATACCAATTGGTACTGAAGTAAGATCCTGGTTCAAGAGTGGAAGAACTGAGTAATTCCCTTTTACACAAGTAAGGGCAAGAGGCCCAAGACCTAAACTGGGTGCTCTTGGACAGACCATAAAGGAGACAGAAATGTAGCTAGCCCCATAACTGGGGCTGATGTTAATGACAGCCACCAGGAGTGTTCTTCCAAAGACAACTACATACTTCAGTAAAGCCAACGGGTGTGCTAAAGCATTCTTTGTGTGCAACAGAAGGAGCAATTACGCACCTGTGTGTAGTAAAAAACAACTGCAGACAAAGGGTGGAGCCAACATCCAGCGTCCCCTGAAAAGGCAAGCCAGGTGGTGGGCTCAGGGGATTCCTAAGAGACTCCACATGCAGATGCCAGGTATTGGTTCTGGGCTGTGTGAACTGCATTAAATAAGCCAGGGCAAGAAGTTGTGTGTGCCCCCAGAGCAGAAGCGCAGAGGCAGCCTCTCCTCAGGCACAGTGATGGCTGGAGAGGCTCACTTGGGAACTGCTGAGCAAGAAAACTGCCTGTGGGCTTCATGTTCCTATCGCTGCTCAGGGAAACAGGCTTTTGCATTCATTTCTGTGAATAAACAAGATTACATCCCTGCCTCCCAAGCCTCCAAACTTTGACTTTCTGTTCGGCTTAAGGGGCAACAGACTAAATACTGTTGATAGGTTCTGAAGGGAATTCCCCCTAGTGTTTCTTGTCAGAAAACATGGTATTAAAGCATGTGACTATGGAGAAGGCGTGGGTTTTCAAGCACGGGGAAAATGAGTCCCTGTAAGGGAGGAAATATTGTTCTAATTTGAGGGAGTGTGTTTTTAAGGTGTGATCCTGCTTCCATTCTTATCGATGAGAGTTTTGTCCTTGATGTCAGTAGGAAAAGAAATGAGCTCTAGGTTTTTATATTCAGCAGAAGTCTTAGATGAAGCTGTTCATTCTATGCATGGAGGCACCATTGGATTTTGCATCTATATAGTCTAAATATCATATCTGCATTAACTAAAAAGATGATAGTTTAAAAGAACAGAAAAGCTTCTCAGGTCTAAGTCAGAGAGGAAACACTTTTATCTAACGTGTGACCGAAACAACTGACTTCACCTCCACAAAGTGTCGTTAGAGCTACTTTACCTGCAGAATATAACTTCATGTTCGAACTGTGAGTTGTCTGGCTGTGTTCCAGATTTGAGATGACTAACATTGAAGTATGAGAGGGTGTGATTGATGAATCCATGCATAGTTCCATTTTGACTGTATGCATATTGATACACAAGGCGTGGAATGAAATCAGATGTGACAGAGATTACAAAAGCCTGGGAGACAAAAAATAACCCAGTGAATCTACAGATGATGTGTTTTGGATTAATCGAATTCAGGTTATAGTTTTCATGTTCAAATAAATATAGAATAATGATGGTCAGTTTTGCAACCTCACAAGTGAGAGAGGACTTGCCAGACACAGCAAAGAATAAGTGTTTTTAAACTACACTAGCCTGCTCTCTCTCTCTCCAGGCAGAGGAAACTCATGGCATTGTGGGGGGCACATGGGTTTATGTGCCCTGCCAGATTTCTGCCAAGGTTTATATTTTTATTTTTTTTTGGCAGGCAGTAGATTCAAAATTGTACCCTCCTCCCTTCCACCACTGCCCCCCCCCGCCCCAAACTATCAACAGTTACTTGTCACCTGTGTCTCCAGGGAAAGTATATAGCTAGGCAGGTGGGACATTTTTAAGAGCAAAGAGTAATTACAACAATTGCCTCATATATAATGGTCTTAATCCTGCCCCCATTGATATCAATGGGAGTTTACCACTGACTACAAAGAGTGCAGGAGCAGGACCACAGCATGTATAACAACCAGATCCTCCGCTGGTATAAATTGGTGTAGCTCCGCTGATTTCATTGGTGCTATGCCAACTTATACCAGCTGAGGTGTGGCCCATAAAGGACTAATTCTCGGTTCCCTTGCTTCATTCTAAATCTGGAGTAGCTTCACAAAGTCAGTGGAGTTTACTGTGGTGTCTAACATATGTGAGATCAGAATTTGCCCCAGAAGCATCTAGAATATCCAAATAATAGTTAACTGAGTGCCATATTCTGCCACCCTACTCTGTGAGTAGTCCCACTGAAAAAAATGATACTTGAGTAAAGATGATAGAATCTGGACCTAAGTGTTTTTTAAAACTCAAGTATACACATTTTCACTTTCCAGCTGTTGACAACAGAGGGGCAGCATAGCTAATGTTTTCATAGATAGAATCATAGGTTACTAGGGTTGGAAGGGACCTCAGGAGACCAATCCCCAAATGGTCCTGCTCAAGGACTGAACTCACAACCTCAGGTTTAACAAGCCAATGCTCAAACCACTGAGCTATCCCTTTAATTAAAGCACTTGGAGAATAGAAGCAACTAGAGTATGTCTGAAAATGTAAATAACTATAGGACCTGATCCTGCAATGTGCACTCAAGTAAAACTGAGGGAGGCAGCGTGGTTCTGTTGATATGGCTTAACACCAGGAGTGAGAGATCTGCAGTCTATTCCTGCCTCTGCCACTTGGGCAAATCACATCATTTCTTTGCACATCAGTTTCCTCATCTGTGATGATATTCATTTTCCTTTCTAACATAGTTTGAAATCTATGGGAAAAAAGTACTGGGTATTATTATGATTAAACCCCAGGGGCCTGATTCTCATGTATACTAAAACCTTGTCTGCATGGGAAAGGCTTACAGTAGAACTTAAGATGTGAATTAAACCAATATAGTTATAATCAGCATAACACCTTGGACCCCAAGCAGACACTCTTTTTCTGGTATAGGTGACCTTTTTCAGTCTGACATATGTTTCTTGAGAAGGGGTTTAAGGTATACCAAAAAATGCCACTCTTATATTGGAATAATAGTGTCTACATAAGAGGTCATACTGGTGTAACTATACATGTATAACAATAGCTGCATAACTGGCAAAACTTTTTCTTTGAGATAAGGCCCTGGGCTCCTTTACACTGCTCAGGTAAATTACATTAACACTGACTTAATCCAAACCTATATTCACACTGCCAGAGAATGACGTAAATGTGTCTAAGCATTATAATACCTAGTTCTCATACAGCATTTTTCATAAATGAGACTTTGTCCTCTACTGGTGTGCTTGGAATTTTGCCTGACTAATAATTGCAGGATCCGGCCTATTAATGTATGATTCTTATATAAATTAATCTTCATGTCCCGCAAAACAAAATAATTCAGAAACAGAGATGAGTAAATGCACGCCTCGTGTAATTCCGATTCTATGTAACATTATGTGATGTTTAAAACCCAAGGAGGGTAACTTTGTTTTTCATTGTATTTTATGGCAATTGAAGAAAGTAGGTATTGCTCAAAATTTAAATTAAACTTAAGGGAAAAAATAAGCTCATAAAGTCATAATCAAATACTTACATTAATGATAACTGAAAACTTTCCAATACCACTCAGAATGTTATACCAAATTCCTATAAGAGAGTTAATAACAAAGCTTTGTTACAGGATTAATCTTAATTTCCTCTTTTGAGGTGAATTCCAGGTGTTACCATCATCGCAATGATTCTTCATTACGTACCGATATCTTTTTCTCTCACTGTATCTGGCCTCCTTAACTCAGAAACAAACTTTTTTGCATCCAGCCGAACTTCTATGACATTGTTGAGAAGGGCAAACACCGGAGCCAAAGGGAAGGAGGCAACGAAGAGCGTGACAAAGCCAAACTGGATAACTAGAAGAGAGAGACATATTTTCTGAGAGAAGCTTTGTACTGGCATATTAAATATATGTCTGCAGGAAATCAGCTGCTGAGGTTTGTGTGTTACAGGAAATATAAAATTCCATTTCAAACATTTCTGTCCTGTTGTTAAACAGTACAACAGACAAGCTGAGGCTATGAAAGAAAGAAGGGCTTGTCACTGTGTTTTTATAATGGTTCTAATATTGCTCCTGGTCTCCAATTTGCATACGTGGGCCAGAGTAAATATTAGTTTAATAAAGGAAAAGTAGCATGTATGCTATTTTCCTTTTAAATACAATTATCTTGAATGAAGCCATGTTATGCCTCCTACTGTTTGTTTGTAGACGAGAAGTAATGCATATAAATAGGGAGGGGAAATCCATGAGGCAACATCCCCTATTCCCAAGACCCTTTGGAAGACTGTCTGGGCAAACTACCTGCTATAGGTGTTTGAGCTCCAGAGCGAAACTATGGTATGGCCACTCTCTGTGGCATCATCCCCCTCCATACCTTGGGGCATTCTGGTGCAATTCCCAATAGAAGCCAATGCTGTTCATTGCATTATAACATTTTGCATTCCTGCTTCGGGAAGTAACAGCAGCCTAACATGGAGGGACTGACCCTGCCCTAAGGGAACATAACATGGATGGCCTGACCCTGCCCTAAGCACAGAAGACCTAAGATTTCTACAGATCCAAGAATATCTGTGGCATCGAAGGGCCACAATCCTGATTTCTTCCAGGAATACTTTTACCTGGAGGGGATGTTGCCTCATGTACAGTACCTAGAACAGTGAGAGCATGGTCTATGATTGGAGCCCTGGGCACAGGACAATCCCTAGGGAGGTGCGGGGCCCCAGGTGGATGATGGATTCATCTCTTCCAGGACTGACCGCACAGGCCAACCGCACCAGCACACGGGGTGCCCCAAAGAGCGGGGCCTGGAGCGGTCGCTCTGATTCGCCCTACCCAAGGGACAGCTCTGCCTAGGCACTACCACAATACAAGCAAACAATACCTCAAGAGTTTAAACTCTTGGCATTTCCTGAATTGTTTATGCCCTTCCCATGGGAGCAGGGATGATCTGGACGTAAGTAAGAAGCTTTATTCTGCAGATAACTTAGACACCAATTTTCACATCCTCTCCCTGCAAAGTGGAATTTATAGGAATGAATGTATTTTTCCAAAGTCCCCCAATGTTTCAAAGAAATTTAAGACCATGAACAGTGCACGTTGGGCCCAATGTTGCAAGGTGCTGAGTGTCCTTAATTGCCATTGCCTTCAAAAGCAGCAGAGGACAGTCAGCTTGCAGGATCAGGCCCATTTTGGGCCTATCTTGAGAGGAGCTGAGCCAGCACCTGAGGAATGATGACCTCCTTATGCTGTAGGTGCTGACCAGCTGCCAAGAAGCCTTAAGCACCACTGTCTCCCAATGAAGACGTCAGGACTGGATAGTGCTGTCACCATGCAAGACTGGGCCTCTCTTTGTAAAATGTAATACCAAACATTATTTTAATATAAAGTTGAGCTCTTATTTCCCAAAGAAGGTAGCACAGGGTGGCATAAGGAAAGACTGGGAAAGGCATATTGCACAGCTGCAATGGAGATAGCCACAACAAAATTAAACTAGTGAATTGTTATATAAATAGTGCTACAAATAGGATCTGAGTGGATAGCAGTGATATGCATTGTGGCTTCTTTGTAAGCAGAATAGGAAGGTCCTTGTACAAGCTCTCAGTCCATTACAGCAGATATCCTTTGCACTTTTGGAGGACAGAAAAAAAATGGAAAAGAAAAATTATCTTAGCATAGCATAATTTCCTTTGGCACTGCTGTCACAGCCCACAGCCAACTGATAAAACAGCTTTCCTCAGGATCTCTTTTGTACCCAGCTTATTTTTTGTGTACCTATTTCAAGCCTTATTATGGTCCCCCCATGTCCTCCTCCCATTGACAATATATTTGCACAACAAAGCATTATCTCTGTGATAATTGTGGCCTTGGTTTGCCATTGTCAATGGTTTGCTTTAGGGATAAAGGTTATATCATCCTCACATAGCATGATGGGAGCTATTTCAACATACAAGAATATCTTACCCTCTAAATTATAGTTTCCTGAATATTTTATGTTCGAATCAGGAAAAGGAAGTAAGGAAATAAAAACAGATGTTAGAGAAGTATCTCAAAAACCTTTGAAATGCTTAGAAAAATATATAGCACCAAAATGTGCCTTATGTGTTCTGAAGTGAAATTAGCACAGCTAGAGCTGGGTGGAATCAGTAAAAAAGTATGTGCAGTGATTTCTCTGAGTATAAACCACAAATACGTGCTGTGATATTTATTTGCAACCATTTTAATTCATTCCCTAGGAACATCTGCATGAATGATGTTTTAGTTCATAAAGGAACATTCAAGGTACACAAACATCTTCTGGATGATTATGTAAACATGCCTTCATATAAAGATACATGCCAGAAATGTTTGTGTGGTCATGTTGAAATCTCTGTATTTCCTTCCTTTTATTTTTAAATTAAAATTTCAATGATCCAAACAAGTAGCAGAAACACTGCCATGTGACTTAGGTTTTGTCTACACTGCCCTGCAGGTACATCTACGGGGGAGTGAATAGCAGCGCGCAGCAAAGTGCTGTGCTGTAACTCCCCCCTGCACACTGTTATTCATACCCTCCCCTCCTGTAATCCGAACTCTGGGGTGGTGTAGACATGGCCTTAGATGATCAGTCACTTGTCACGAAAAGCAAAACATTCCATGATACAGTCAAAACAAATAGTTTGTGCATGATCCAGACACTGAAATGTGTTTGTTTAAACTATCGGGGGAGTACTGATGAATAACAAGTAGATTACTAAAGCTTGAAGTCTATGCGCTTTTATTTGGGGACGTAAAAAGAGACTAAATTACTGAGAGTTGAGTTCTGCTTCCTTAGGCATGTTTAGTAGCACAAACACAACTAGCCCCATCCAATTCAATGTGAGTAAATGCATGAGTACTAGCTACTCCACCTACGTCAGGGACATAGAATCAGGCCCAAAATAAAATCATTCACTGTAACTAGATCCGTCACACACACACACACGCACTTTGAGTAGACCTCATTTATTTCAGTGGCATAATCAGACTCAAAGGAAGCTAACTGTTCATGATTCTGCCACTCTTATTTACAACCCTCAGGTAATCCACTGGATTTTAGAGGGATTTCTCAGGAAGTGTTACTAAAAGTGAACAAGGGTGGCCAAATCAGTCCCATTCTAGGTGACATTCCAAGTACTCTTAGAGAAACGGTAGCCTTGAAATATACAACCACAAACTTGGCAGGGAAATCTAAGGGGAATGTACAGTTCACTTCTCTGTGTCAATAATGTATACAGCATGCCTACACATAACATGCCAGGATGACACTTTAAAATCCAGCCTCAATATAGAGATTATAGAAAAATGTGGACCTCTCTTTAGTGATGTGTCTTTTGTTGGTGCCTCAGACATATTCTTTTTGATGGATCTTCCTGCTTGAGGGGAAATTCTTCCAAACCTCCAGAATGCATGGCCCCCATCGCCCTTCCCATTCCACACCCTTTCCTGTTCACAGATCCCTGGAGGTGTATACAGCCCTCTGCATGATTACAAAGGATACAGCTAACTTTGCCTCTCTCTACAGGTGGGGAAAGATTTGTGCACTGAAGGTTCCCTGCATACACACATCTTTAGGACAAGCTCTGGCCCTGAAGATGGAATTTAAAATGTAGGTGGCAGTGAAATAGGCAACTGGGATGGAGGTGGGAAACCTGAGATAATGTCATCACTGATTTTCATCTACAAGATCTTTTGTTGTGGTTTCTGAACAGAAGTTTTATTGAGAAATAATCTGGTGATCACTTTGCACTGGACTGACTTGAGGGCCACCACTTGCCATACAGGATGAAGACGTTGAGCCAAATTCTGGGGCAGCCAGTAGCAGGAACACTGATCTCCTGGATTCCACCTCTTGACAAAGTTAGGGTATGTCTACACTGCAGTCATAGACCAGGATTACAGGTGGACTAGATATGCCTGAGCTATCTTTACTGTAGCTAGCACAGGTTCTGGTAACGGTGAAGCTGTGATGGCATGGGCTTCAGAGCAGGTGGTAAAAGTCCTCCCAGAAGCTTGGGTAATTACAGTACTTGCAGGGCTAGCTTAGCCCATGCTGAAGCTTTTGCTGCCATGGCTTCATTGCTCCAGTACCCAAGCTATCTAGATGACTAGATTAAAGCTAACTTGAGTAACAGTAGCAGTAAAGCTGCACCTGCCCAGGCTTTATATATGAATGTCTACATATTCTCCAGCCATACCTCCCAACTGCAGTATAGAATACCCTTAGAGCGGAAGTGGGCAAACTGAGGCCCACGGGACACATCCAACCTGCAGGACCCTCCTGCCCGGCCCTTGAGCTCCTGGCCAGGGAGGCTAGCTCCCAGCTCCTCCCTCCCGCAGCCTTAGCTCGTCATGCTGCCAGCACTCTGGGGGGGGGTGCTGCGAGTTCCTGCTGGGCAGCATGGCTATGAGAGCCACCTGCCTGCCCTGCTGCTCTAGACTGCGCGGCGCCATGGCTAAGGGGCAGGGAGTCCTGGGGGACAGGGAGCTGGGGGTGGTTGGATGGGGCAGAGGTTCTGGGGGTGGTGGTCAGGGGATGGGGAACGGGAGGGTTGGATAGGCATTGAAGTCGCAGGGGGGCCTGTCAGGGTGCAGGGGTATGGATAGGGGTTGGGGCAATCAGGGGACAGGGAGCAAGGGGCTGGTGGATAAGGGGTGGGATCCCGGGGGGGATGGTCAGGGGACAAGGAGCGGGGTGGGGTTGGATGGGTTGCCAGTTCTGAGGGGGGCGGTCAGGGGGCAGGAAGTGGGAGGGTGTGGATAAGGGGCGGGTGCCAGGCAGTTTGAGAAGGCATAGCCTTCCCTACGCTGCCCTCCATGCAGTTTCAGAACCCTGATGTGGCCCTCAGGCCAAAAAGTTTGCCCATCCCTGCTTTGGAGTCAAGGATTTATGTAGCAGTTAATGGAAAGCTTTTCTAAAGTCTAGATGAAGGGTTCACTCCTGCTTCTATTAAAATCAGTGGCAAGACTCCCTTTTGATTTTCAGGGGAAGGCGATAAGGTGCAATGTCTGTCACCCTTCCCTGACATCCAGTACAAATTGATGAGGAAAGTGCCTACAGTCAAAGGTTATATTAGTGCTAGAGAACACCCTAACAAGTATTTCAGGGCAGAAGTAGGTACTGAGTGGGGAATCCATGGAAATGGGGCCAAGGGAACTATGTTGTTACGTTGTGAAGTACTGGAACAGCCTTCCAAGGGAAGTGTGGGGGTAAGAGACATATCTGGCTTCAAGACTAAGCTTGATAAGTTTATGGAGGGATTGGTGTAATGGGATAGCCTAATTCTGGCAATTAATTCATCTTTGATTATTAGCAGGTAAATATGGTCTGTGATGGGATGGTAGATGGGATGGAATCTGAGTTACTACAGAGAATTCTTTCCTGGGTGCTGGCTGTTGATTCTTGCTCAGGGTTTAGCTGATCGCCATATTTGGGGTTGGGAAGGAATTTTCCTCCAGGATAGATTGGCAGAGGCCCTGGAGGTTTTTCACCTTCCTCTGCAGTGTCTCGCATGGATCACTTGCTGGAGGATTCTCTGCACCTTGAGGTCTTTAAACCACAATTTGAGGACTTTAGTAATTCAGACATAGGTTAGGGGTTTGTTACAGGAGTGGGTGGGTGAGATTCTGTGGCCTGCATTGTGCAGGAGGTCAGACTAGATGATCATAATGGTCCCTTCTGACCTTAAATCTATGAGTCTATGACTCAATCTTGAATGGTGCTAAATAACACTGTAGCCCAGCTGAGCCCAACACTTAAGCATGTGAATAGTCCCACTGATTTCAGTGGCACTATTCACAGACTTCAGAGCTTGCTGGATTAAGACAGAGTCCAAGGAGCCAGGGCAAAGCTGCAGGGGACCTAGACATTGTGAAGATGCATACTGCTGCCATACTTTATTTATTAGTTTATTTAGATTTAAACAACAAAGGAGACAGCTAGCCAAGCCTCTAGGCACCATAACACATAATTAGTAATGCAATAAAATCCTAGCACCATTTCAAACTAGAATTCAGCCAGCCATGTTAAAAAATCCAAAAACCTCCTGCCCACCGCTTCATCATTCTGAAAAGGACACCTTCAGCCCTCTGTAACCCCCATGTCAGAGATTATGTCTCTGAGGGTTTGTGCTGGGCATACAGGAGAGGTACAGGATCTGTGAATGGGGGCAGCAGGCAGGCAGACTGCCCAGCTCGCTTTCATCCCCTCCTGATGGCAGTCTGCAAAGGAAACACTAAAGGGCACAAAAGGGCGGGAGGGTCCCATGGCTAGGGTCCTAGCCTAGACTTTGGGAGACCTGGGTTCAAATCTCTGCTCTGTCACCGACTTCCTGTGTGACTTTGGGTAAATCACTTGTTTTTCTTGTTCCTCCACTCTCCATCAGTTAAACTGTGAATAAACAGCATTTCCCTATCTCACAGCTGTAGACACTCTGATAATAGGGATATAAGTACCTAAAATATTTCCACACATTTGGCCCTCAGTCCTTTTTTGAGGACTGTTCCCCAATATTTGAATGAGTTCTGAGTACCAGCCATACCCACAGAGCCAAAACTGGAGAGCTTTATTCAGCTTTTATTTATGCCTCATTCAAGCAAACAGCAATTGACTCCAATAGTAGTTTACCTGAGTAAGGACAGAATGAACACTGGGGAAGGACTTAAGGATCTGGCTCTGTAATAAGAATCAGGAATCCCCTTTGTTTTCCCAGATACCCCATCTCATTTTATAGCCCAAGTACACTGTCATTTTAAACAATTAAAGAGGATAACCCCACCCCCTCAACCTTGGATTTCCACACCCTCTCCCTCCTGAAGCCATGTTCTCGAGTCCAATTTAGAAAAAATGTAAATATGCTACATTTAGTTGCTCCTGGCCTCTCCATTGCTGCTTGATGCCCTTCAGAACAATCTCAACTGACAGGTTCAGTGCTGAGCTGCTCAAAGTGCTTCCTGTCCATGTGGGTGGTCTGAGTCACTCAGCAATGAATCTGACAGCTGAATTTAGTGATATGGACTCAGAGCAACAGGCAGGCCAGGGGAGGAGCAGCTTAGGTTTCATTTGTTTCACATTTGTCTTGAATCCCACAGGCAGGGCATAGCTTGCTGTGGAACTGGCATAATAACAGAGACAATGAGCCATTCTCCTCACCATATAATCCAGTTCTCTTGCTGGAAACAAATATTTGGAATAGTACTTCATCCACCTGGGATATAGATTATTGTCTCTTGAAACATGGTATCCATCCAATTATCCGTGAATGATTGCACAATGAGGCATTCTACATTATTATTTAAACAGAAGCTACCCATTTTAAGTGCATGCTGAAAGCCTGATGACGACTCTGTTTATGAATTGATAACTTTGATCCTAAGCCTGCAAGTTTTTCCATGCAGGCAGACCCTTCCACCCACACGGAATCCCAATAAAAAAAAATGATGCTCCAGTGGTCCATCTCCACCTGGGGTATGCATGACCAGGGCAAAAGAGCCACAGTTGGCCCTGTGTGGATCAGCAACAGGGAGAAGAGGGTGCAATGAGCCTTCTTCACCAACTCCTAGCTCTGTTCTAGGGCCAGACTGACTACAATTGGGGTGGGGAGTGCAGGCACTGCATTAGCATAAGGAAGGAGAAAGGTTCACAGGTGACGGCAGAATCATGACCTCATCCCAGCTCTAACAGTGAGCTTTGCTGAATGACATGATGGAACATGTGCTGCACCCTGCAGTAGAGTGGTGGAGCTCCCACACCAGGGTGCACTCCCACAAAATCCTGACAGGAAGTCTGGTTTCTTCTCAGAGGCTTAAAGCTGCAACTTGACATTTAGTGCTACAACTGACAATGCATTGTAGCTCCCAACATGAGCAATATCTACTACCACAGATGTGCAAGAACAAATATTTAAAGTGTTTTTTTGTATTCTATTTGTTGATGATGAATAAAAACAAAGGGCCTGGGAGTGGATTAACTAAACATCCAACATTTCTTAGTTAAATGCAGACATCTTTGAGTTATGCCTGAGCATAAAAGCATCTGAAAATATTTACAAGGGGAAAAGTCTATATTTTTTCACTCTTGTATAAGTCAAATATTGCTGACAGGAGTTTGCTCAAACTTTCAAAACAAAATTCACCTCTGAGCTGAAGCAAAGCATGGAACATTTCAGTCCCACATGTGAAAACGGTGACGGTGGGGTTAAAATAATGAAGACTGCAACATACAGCTAGATCCCCAGGTGAGCAAGAACAGTTCTTGAAACAGCTGGCAAAGGGGAGGATAGTTGGGGAAGGAACCTTTAAGGCCATTTTGCACCCCTGAAGGATCAAAGGATCTGGCCACAACTTAGCTATAGAGCAGGGGCGGGCAAACTTTTTGGCCTGAGGGCTGCCTCGGGTTTTGTAAATTGTATGGAAGGCTGGTTAGGAGAGAGGGTCATGGCCTGGCTCCCACCTCCTATCTGCCCCCCTGGGACTCCTGCCCCATCCAACCCCCCCGTTCCCTGATGGCCCCTCTGGGACCCCTGCCCCATCCATACCCCCCCACTCCCTGTCCTCTGACTGCCCCCAGACCCCTACTGCCCCATCCAACCCCCCTCTCATTCCTGATGGCCCCCCGGGGACACCTGCGCCACCCAACAACCCTTTCTCCCTGTCCCCTGACTGACCCCGGAACCCCTGCCCGACTGGCTCTGTTGCCCCATCCAACTCCCTGACCTCCATGACTTCCTCCCCAGGATCCTTGCCCCCATTCAACCCTCTGTTTCCCCCTCAACTGCCCTGACTCGTATCCACATCCACACCTCCTGACCACCAACCCAAACTCCCCTGTCCTCTATCCAACCTCCCTGCTCTCAGCCCCCTTACTGCGCTGCCTGGAGCACCTGTGGCTGCTGCTGCCACCATGCAGCTCAGAGCACCATCCAACAGGCCGGGCTCTGCAGCTGTGCTTCCCCAGGAGCTCACAGCACCGCCACCCAGAGCATTGCGCCAGCAGCGGAGCAAGCAAACTGAGGCTGCCAGGGGAGGGAGGACAGCAAAGGAGGGGTCGGGGCTAGTCTCCCAGGCCAGGAGCTCGGGGGCCGGGCAGGATGGTCCTGCAGGCTGGATGTGGCCAGCGGGCCTAGTTTGCCCATCCCTGCTATAGAGAATGATACAATGCACTTGCCATTATAAACATCAATTAAAATATTTACATAAAATATGTCTGCCTTGTCTGACACACGTTGTATCATAAAATGCATATATTCAGGTGGTTCTGTTACAGTGGATTGTCTGTAGTTTAAGACAGAGGTGTGACATACAATATTTAACAGATGTCTGATTTCAGATAATTTGCCATATGTGTGATGAGCTGTGGTTCTTTTCTGAATGATTTCCTACCCTGAAGGTTGTGCTGTGCTTGGTCCCTCTGGGATTCTCTTTTGATGCTGCAGTAGTGCTTTGAGGTAGGCAGCAATTTTGTTTTGTATCTAGTGTGAACACTCTGGCCTCTAACTTATTCCCTGGAATCCCCGCATACTGCTTCTTTTTAGTCTCATGTCCCTGCATCAATGCAGTTGGATTGTATCCCAGAACTGCATCATTGAGTCATTTGGTGATTATTTGCACCTCTGCCCTCTTGAATTCTGCTGACTCATATTGATGCTCCTCAGAGCTTATTCTACATGCACACTTAGAATGGGAAAGGAGCCCTTTATAAGCTGTCCTTTGGAATTCCATATCAGATACTAATGTGCATCCTGGGCCAAATTCATGCCTGGTATCACTATCCTCTCTTGGTAGTAGAAATGATGCTACTCTCTTTGCTGATGGGAAGTGGGGGTGAATAGAGTCCAAAGGAGGATAACTAAGAGCTAGGTAGGTACAGGCTGGTAAGCCTGACTTCAGTACCAGGCAAACTGGTTGAACCTATAGTAAAGAACAAAATTGTCAGACACATAGATGGACATAATTTGTTGGGAACAGTCAACATGGTTTTTGTAAAAGGAAATCGTGCTTTACTAATCTACTAGAATTCTTTGAGGGGGTCAACAAGAATGTGGACAAGGGGGATCTGGTGAATATAGTGTGCTTAGATTTTCAGAAAGCTTTTGACAAGGTCCCTCACCAAAGGCTCTTAAGCAAAGTAAACTGTCATAGGATAAGAGGGAAGGCACTCTCATGTATTGGTAACTGGTTAAAAGATAGGAACAAAGGATAGAAATAAATGGTCAGTTTTCAGAATGGAGAGATGTAAATAGTAGGGTCCCTTAGGGGACTGTACTGGGATCAGTCCTATTCAACATATTCATACATGATCTGAAAAAAGGGGTAAACAATGAGGTGACAAAATTTGCAGATGATACAAAACTACTCAAGCTAGTTAAGTCCCAGGCAGACTGCGAAGAGCTACAAAAGGATCTCTCAAAACTAGGTAACTGGGCAACAAAATGGCAGATGTAATTCAATGTTGATAAATGCAAAATAATGCACATTGGCAAACATAATCCCAACTATACATATACAATGATGAGGTCTAAATTAGCTGTTACCACTCAAGAAAGAGAGCTTGGAGTCATTGTGGATAGTTCTCTGAAAACATCCATTCAATGTGCAGTGACAATCAAAAAAGCTAACAGAATGTTGGGAATTATTAAGAAAGGGAAGATAATAAGATAGAAAATATTATATTGCCTCTATATAAATTAATGGTATGCCTACATCTGGACTGCTGCATGCAGATGTGGTTACCCCATCTCAAAAAAGATATACTGGAATTGGAAAAGGTTCAGAAAAGGGCAACAAAAAATATTAGGGGTATGGAACGGCTGCCGTATGAGGAGAGATTAGTAAAATTGGGACTTTTCAGCTTGGAAAAGAGATGACTAAATGGGAATATGTTTAGGATCTATAAAATCATGACTGGTCTGGAGAAAGTAAATAAGGAAGTATTATTTACTCCTCATAACATAAGAACTAGGGGTCATCAAATGAAATTAATACACAGCAAGTTTAAAACAAACAAAAGGAAATATTTCTTCACATAATGCACTGTCAACCTGTGGAACTCTTTGTCAGAGAATGTTGTGAAGGCTAAGACTATAACAGGGTTAAAAAAGAACTAGATAAATTCATGGAGGATAGGTCCATCAATGGTTATTAGCCAGGATGGGCAGAGATGGTGTCCCTAGCCTCTGTTTGCCAGAAGCTGGGAATGAGCAACAGGGCATGGATCACTTGATAATTACCTGTTCTGTTCATTCCCTCTGGGGTACCTGGCATTGGCCATGGTCAGAAGACAGGATACTGGGCTAGATGGACCTTTGGTCTGCCCCTATATGTTCTTATATTCTTATGACATAAGTTCCTGATGGTGGAGCATTTCCTGTAAAACTCTGGCAGACAGAATACTCCTGGGTTGCTGGTATTACTCCAGCACCAATTTGCACAAAGCCGACATCCAGATCTGCAAACACCAGTTCATGACTGGCATAGCACATCTTTTGACAACAGAACCATTTGTAAGCACAAGCAATGGCACCAGTCTCTCCAGTGTGTGTGTGTGTGTGTGTGTGTGTGTGTGTGTGTGTGTGTGTGTGTGTGTGTGTGTACATGGCCATCTCTTCTGCACTGTGGCTGGCAGAGGAGAACACCATTTGTTCTGTTGTGCAAACTGAACTGTAGATCTGCCACATGGACCAGATTCTGTTCTATATTATGGCTGTGTAACTTGACTGAAAACAATGGAACAGCACAAAACTTTGTTTAAAACCTTTTACCAAACCATGAATTCTGTTTCCATAGAAGTTGCTCAATGCTTCTAAGTATTTATTATTTCCATACTTCTGTTCTGTTGTGCGGCGGAGGCTGTTATGGGCTTGCTTCTTGACCTTCAAATGTATGAAGACCAGTGGTATTAGTGGAATAACTGCAGCTGAAGTCACAGTAGTAGTATTGTCCTGACTGAACTAACACTCTAGATCACAGAGTTGTTTAGCCATATGGAAACATTAACTCAGCAGTCAATGGAAATTAGAGTGTGCCCATATTTATGGATTGTATAAAAATGTTAGGCATATAGGGTCTGATTCTCCTCTCGCAGCAGTGGATCTCCACTAACTTCAGTGAACTTACACCCACTTTACACTGGCTTGAGAGAAGAATCATAGTCAAATCCGTATCCCTGAGTGCAAGTACCATAGGAACATAAGCACAAGCAATGGCATCAGTCTCTCCAGTGTGTGTGTGTGTGTGTGTGTGTGTGTGTGTGTGTGTGTGTGTGTGTGTGTGTGTGTATACATGGCCATCTCTTCTGCACTGTGGCTGGCAGAGGAGAAAGGGCGCACACACTGCTTGACTGGCAGGATAATCTTCTTTAAAGCACTAGCCTGGAACCATGGCAACCTGGGAGCAATTCCAGGCTCTGCTGCAGATGTCCTACATGACCTTGTCTGCAAAATGGGGATAATAATTCTTCCTTCCTTCCACCCTTTGTTTGTCTTGTTTATGTATAAGATAAGCTCTTTTGGGCAGAGGTTCTCTCTTACTATGTATGTGTCCTGTGCAGAGTGCAATGGGACTCGAATCTCATTTGGGGTCTCCAGGAATGACTGTAATACAAATAATCATATTTTTGGAAGTCTAATAATTATTAACACTACACTGCCCTACTGTTATTCTGCTGTTGGTATGGTGCACCTCGGCACCCACTTCATTTGAAGATAACTTTCATGAAGCCAAGACAGCACTTAAAACATATATCTTTTCTCAGGCTAACATGTGTCAATGGTTGCTGTTAAAATCCACCGAAAAGAGAAGGGGGAAAACCAAGATTTTAAGATAACAGACCCTCATGAACTCAGAGATCTTACTCATTTCCATGTATTCTGGAGTCAGTCCAGTGAAAGGTTCCAACATGTAATCGAGATCCCATTGCTGAGGGTGCTTTGAGTGGTTGGAGTCACTTTCCTTTTTCTCAGTCCTTTCATCTTTCAGCTTCCTGAACAGCATTTTTAACTTCCTGGGAAATGAAAGGTCTAATTAAATCAACTCTTTCTTTTTTTCTACAGAAATTCAGCCAGACTCTGCTCTGTAACACCAATTTTATGTTAGACTATCCCATCAGGGGCGACTCTATGTTTTTTGCCGCCCCAAGCACAGCAGTCAGGCGGTGTTTCTGCGGGCGATCTGCCAGTCCCGTATTGGCTTACCGCCGAATTACCTTCCACAGGCATGCTGCCAAATGCTGCCTGACTGTTGCTCTCACGATGACCAGCATGTTGCCCACCGTGGCTAGCCGCCCTAGGCACGCGCTTGCTGTGCTGGTGCCTGGAGCCGACCCTGTATCCCATGTTAGTCTACTGCAGAGTTTCGTGCATCTCCCTCTGAAGCATCTGGTGGTGGCCAGTCAGAGACAGGGTACTAAACTAGACAGACCGTGGGACTGTCTGATTCAGTGTGCCAATGCCTATGCTTCTGTGTAACTGCATTGACACTACCCTAAAACCAATGGAACAGAGCAGAGTTAGGCCCGTTATTCTCTAATATTTATTTAGATTTAGACAGACAATAAGGTATCTATCCAAGGCTCCAGGCACATTTGCCAAACATTAAAATGCACAAATAAACATAGTGTCGACCATCTCACCCTGTGTTAAAAAAGAAAAAAGTAGCGCTCCAGTCACAAATCCTCCCCCTTTACAGCACTCATTCCAGAGTTGGCTCCTCCCCACCCATATTCGACAAGCCTGGGAACAGAGATGGGCTTTCTGACGTATCCTGAAAGTCAAAGGACTGGGGCTATTTTTGAGCAAAGAGGGGGCAGGAGTGAAGTAAATTCCAAAGCCTAGGGTCTCCCTTTTGCCAGACATTGCCTCTCTTTCAAGTCAAAGGAGCTTCAGTGAGAGCACCTCCGCTTACTACAACTGCAGTATGGGGAGGGAGACGGTGTCTCAGGCAGGTAGGTCCCAAGCTGCATGAGGCACCAAGGTCAATACTAACATAGTAAAGTCAGGCTGGTAACCAACAGCCAGCCAGTGAAGATCCCAGAGCACTGGTGTCATTTTCCCACAGTGAGATATTCCCTGTAACAAATAAACCAAGGGGGAAGGGATAGCTCGGTGGGGTTTGAGCATTAGCTTGCTAAACCCAGGGTTGTAAGTTCAGCCCTTGAGGGGGCCACTCAGGGATCTGGGGCAAAAATCAGTACTTGGTCCTGCTAGGGAAGACAGGGGGCTAGACTCAATGGCCTTTCAGGGCCCTTCCAACCCTATGACATAGGTATATCTCCATATATTATATGTCAAATGGCTTGAGCATTGCTTGTGGACAGCAAGCAGAAACTCCACATTCTACAGCTCAAACAATGCATTATAAATAATAAAAACAATGAGGAACATAGCAATTACAATGGTTGGGAATATAAATATGTAAATAAACATAATAATGTCTCCAATTTATAAAATGACTTCAATCTTGAAAGTTCTGGATGGCCGTGATTCCCCATTATATCTGAGCTGTGTTCAGAGGTCATGGAGAGAAGCTGAAGGGAGCCAGTTGCAGCACAGAGTATGACTAAGACAAACAGAATTTGGCCCTTGGCAGTGTATTATCCCCTTGATGCGTACACAAATCCTTTCTCAGGCATGCGTATGATGAAAGAGAGAGCACCAGCCAATAACAAGTTAAAAGCAGTAACAAGTGTTTTGAACACAAGTGAATGGATGAGAAGAGTGAAAGATATATCCTGGAACTGGATATAAAGATGATATTTATTTTTAAATTACTAGAATCTGTGGAATTATGCAGATTAATCTGGGAAAGGTTTATCATGTGTTTAAGAAAACCAGATTCATTTTTTTTTAAAGTTGCCTTTTTGTGGAGCGTTTCCTGGAATACACATGAGCCAATGAGATGGCCAAAGGATAGAGATTTACATAAACCCTGGAAGAAGTATGTCAAAGAGAACTCCGTGTGTGTGTTTGTACACACATACCCCTTGGGTACAACTGTGCACAGTTGTAATTTAAAGGTTCCTCCTAATAGTTTTAGATGCCCCAAATCTGCCCTCAGATGCATCTTTGCAGCTAGAAATGGTGGAAAAAATCAGGCTGGAATTGCTCTTGTGAGATTTCAGTGACGTAAAGCAGAATAGCTGATCTTGAAAGATCTTTGCTATCTCAGTGGTAGAAGTTTTGCAAGATCTACTATTCTTGTGAGATTCTGCCTGCTTCTCAACCAGAAATGGAAAATAAACTTTTCCAGTTCTTGATTAGCCCCAGAACTTTCTGACTCCCTGTGACTCAATACTGGGAATCAACAGCTGAGCCAGCACTCTGGCCACTTAAACATCAATTAATTCCCCCAGGGTGGACCTAACAGATTCTAATGGATTCAAATAGGCGGGGGGTGGGAGGACTAAAACAAATTGACACATTAACACAGGAGAGAAGGCAGCAGAGAAGGGAAGACAGGCAGGCTAGCAGAGCCAGAACCAGGAAGGATCTCTGGGTAGAGGGCAAAGTTGCTGGAACTAGCGCTGGGGGTGCTACTGCACCCACTGGCTTGAAGTAATTTCCATCATATACAGAGTTTACAGCTTGGTTCAATGGCTCTCAGCACCTGCACTATAAAAAATTGTTCCAGCACATCTGGTAGAGAGTTCTCTTCCCTCTTCTCGGCACCGAACTGAGAAGAAACTGAAACTGTAAATAATATAGTGTATAGATCAGTAAGGTTCTGCGAAGACAAATGTAAATAAACTGTTTGTGGGATGTTTAATAACTGAAGGTCTCTGAGTCTGTGTAGACAGAGCAGAAGACTGCTCCTGTCACAATCCTTCAAACCCCCCAAATTCAAAGGAATTTGAAACTGAGGTTCTGATTTTGACCTCTGTCTAATTATAACTATTGAAATAGGCAAGTTTGTTAAGAAATACATTTAGGAACATGAAGAAATGCATCACCTTTCATGAGAAAACTTGGAAATATGAAAGTTATCACTAAATAATAGTTTTTTGTAACACACTGCATATGGGTTTTTCTCTCAATAGAGTGCCACTACCTTTAGGCCAGATTGTGAATCCCTTTTTCACATTGGTGAGCAGTTCATACCCACAGGTTGTGCAATTACCTGTGCAAGAAATTGCTCATGGATGGCAATAGGAGTTTCAGAGCGTGGCCCCATCTGTACAACGTATAAGGGTTTAATATCTCACTGTAGCATGAATCTCCATCTGACAGATGAGTGAATATTTTATATCTCCATGGAATAGTAGGTAGCATTTCAATTTCAACTTCATTGACAGCTTTATATTGTTTTAAAGACTGGAAAATAACCATGGGAAAGTGTAAAAGACACATATTTTCTCCAAAACTAAGGACACTAAATACACCAGGGCTAGCATCAAATGTAAGATTTCTCACATTTTCTTAGTTTGTCTTTCCTGAATGTGTACATTACTTGATAACAGTTCACATATGTATAGCATGAGTAAAAAACCAGATTAATTCCAATGAAGTGTTGCCAATGGCATAACCAGGGGCCCTCACAGTCCCCCTCCTCCCCAGCCTGTGATAACCCCTTTGAGCCAGATGTGGGTGTTGCAGAGAGAATTGTGTGTGTGGGTGGAGTGGAACTATTTATTTGTTCTCCAGTTTTAAAAAACACTGTTGTCTCAAACCTCTATCCAAAGGAGGGGGCAATGCTACCTTGCAAACCGGTCTGTTCATTGTTCCTGAAAAACAGGTCAGGTTCTTGGCCCACACTCTGGCTGTTTTGTGCCACCATAGTGGCATGAAGCTGCAAGCAATGTGGGGATTACCCATGTGTAAGGGGAATTCCTGTGTGGTTTTGAGTCACTGTGGCCAGCTCTATAACAGCCCAGCGCAGGGCATGTTGGGGACATGGCTGGACTCCTAAGGCTGCTCTATGTTGTTTCAGGGACAGAACCAGCCCTTATCAGCCCCAGGATCAGAGACCTATAAAGATCTCATAAAAGCCACCTTGTGCCAGATGCAGCTGAGAATATGGCCCACTGGGTATAATGATAATAAAAAGCAGAGTATTCAGTTTATGCAATTTGAATGGGGTGTGATTTTTAAGACCTTATAAGAAGGAATTAGGGCAACCAGCCAAGGAACATTGCTTTCTAGTTGGTGCAAACTGGTCCATGCTAAAGGCACTACATTTGCTCTTCTGAAGTATTTTTATGACATTCAAGGGATGTCATCTACAGCAAGTGTGATTCAGCACTATGCACGGGTGGGGAAGGAGGAGCAGCAGAATGATCTGAACCTTCCCTTCAATTCAGTGGAGAAATTTAAACAAAGAACTCCCAGAAGGTCCTTCCAGCACATCGTTGTTAAATTTCCTTATGCTATAAAGGTTCTCATTAGACAGTGAACTGTAAAAAAAAAACAAAAAAAACAAAAAAAAAACCTACTACTATTCTGTAACTACTTTTGCTACAGTAAATGACGTGCTTTAAATGCCTGTCTTATTTCTGTATGCAGATAAGATTGAAGAGCACTTAATTACTGTGTGTGATTATGCTAATAGAAAAGGAAGTGATTGACCTAGTTCTGATATCATGCCACCTTAATACCTGTGGAACACCATCCACTTGAATAGAAATATTCCTAACTTACATAAGGACCAAGCCCAGGATCATGCCCATTGAATATACTGGGGGATAGGAGCATCTGTCTGTGCAAAGTCAAGAGGGGAGAGAGTAACCATAGGTTCCATGCACAGTATGTTATTGGAGATCATACAGTAGATTAGGATAAGAATGTAGGTGTGCTCCAATGAGAGGGATATGTGTATGGATCTGGAATATGTATGCTGACTAATGAGTGTTTAGCCCATGTATGCATAGGATTCAACTGCTGATAGACATAAACTGTGCTTGCCCCATGGTGCACATGATTTTGTGTTTTCATGTGAATATCACTGCTATGTGCCTCGATTTCCTCATCTGCAAAATGGGGATAATTACTCTGACCCCGCCTTTGTAAAATGCTTTGACATCTACAGATGAAAAGTTCTATATAAGGAGCAGCACTCTTATTGTTATTCCAATGGTGGTGTGAGGCTGTTGACATTAAGTTTGGATGTGTTTACATGTGGAGTCTATATATGTGTGATCTAATCCTCTAGCTGCAGCACTAGAGAGTTGTGCCTTGGAGTGTAATGCATTTCTGTAGCTCAACTGGGAACTCTGTAAGTAAAACAATAGTTGATTTTTTAAAATGTTTGCTGTGAATGCACTAAACCCAGTACTCAGTCACTGAGAATTATTTTAATTACCTTTCTTTCTTTCTTTCTTTTAATTTACCATGTGACTATTTCTCACTATGAACTATCCTCATGACAAGCATGAAGCTTGGAAGCTTGAACAATTTTTAACTTAAGCCTCAAAGAGTGTTTTTATTTATGATTTATTTTGAAATGATCAGCTGAAAAAAAGCCAAAAGGATTCTACTCCAGCTTTTCACAAAAATGCATTTTTGTGTCGTACCCAAACGTGAAATTTCAGACCAACCAGAAATGTGTCAGGAAATTAAAGGAACAAAAGACAGGGATTTGCACTGAATAGACACTGTCAGGGTTATTCTCCAGCTGCACCACAGCAGAGGAGTAAAAATGAGTTTTGCAGAACTCCATAGCTGCACAGATGATTGCACTGTTAAAACCGAATAAACTCTATTGGTATGCTTGTGAGAAACATTTTCTATAATGATCCAAAAGATCAATATTTTAAAATCAAGCTAAAAACAATGGAAAAGCAAGGAAAGTTCATCTGGTCTATTTTATCTTCTTGTGTACCGTGA
Source organism: Gopherus evgoodei (assembly GCF_007399415.2). Taxonomy (NCBI): domain Eukaryota; kingdom Metazoa; phylum Chordata; order Testudines; family Testudinidae; genus Gopherus; species Gopherus evgoodei. Next base: position 229,445,210 of record NC_044322.1, read on the forward strand.
GCCAGATTATGGACTGGCCAAGAAAGACTTTGAGATGCTTTGGGGCTAAGAGGCACAATGAGGGAAGCTCCAAGCTCCCATGAAAGGAGATGAGCAGGTGATCAGAGTCAGATCTGTTTAGGAGAAAGATGAGATTTAGAGGAAATAGAGGAGATTTAGAGGAGATGTCCAGTGCTGGTCAGGTCTGAACAGCTAGGGCAGAGCAGAACAGGAGAGAATGCACAGATCCTTTCCCACTAGGCTTGGTTCTAGCCAGTATTATCTGTTTCCTACTATCAGAAGTAAGAATGCAATTATTCGAGGAAACGAGCACCTTAAATGGAAGTTAAGGGCACTCAGGACAGTCCTGGCTGTAAAGAGCTCACAAGCTCTGAAGATAAAAGCAGGATAAAGAGATAACTGCATACAGTAAAGTGAAGAGGGTGGAAGCAGGCACACAGCATGTTTGTAGCAGGTCTCTTTTTTAAACATATGTGATTATATGGTTGTTTTATTTAGATAACAAAAATAGCTTTAGGGGTATTTTTATGGAGAGGACGCTCAGTGACTGTTAGAGTGGGGAAGAGAAAATAAATTTTGGATTAAGACAGGGAAGTGAGTAAAGAGAAGAGGAGAGAAACAATAGGCAGCTGAAAAGATGCAGAGTTAGGAGAGGGGCAGGATAAAGCCTTGCCTTCACTAGTCTTTGTCTTCAATTGCACAACCACCAGTACAGCTCCATCAGTGGGAGAGCTATTGCAGAACAGCTGCTGGTGTTTTCACTGCTGTGCCATTTTAGACATGGGCTCAGCAACATTAAAGTGGTAAAACACTAGTGCACTGTCTACCACTGCTACCACCAGTGGAGCTAGTAGTGAAGCATCTGCTGGCAAATTGTAGAAAAAGGTTAGTGGAGACCGCCAAAAATGGAGACCAAAAATTAACCGCAGCACAGGAAAGAAGAGGGTAAAAATCCAGAGTGGAAAAATCCAGAGTCCAAGTGTCAGAGACGAGGGATTACTGATGTCAGGAGGCTGTGAAGCCTTCTCCCAACTGCTGCTGCTGCTGTTCCTCATCTAGAGTGATGGACAGAGAGGCTACTGGATCAGGTATTTCAAGCACATTGTATCTGGTGGCAGAGTGTGGGGACTAAAAGTTTCTGTGCCCTTGTGTGTAACTGTGTTTGCTGCTTTGGGGAAGGAGGCTGAGGGTCCTGCATTTGCTACAGTCAGCTTCCTGTGATCTGTTCACTCCTTCAAATGGAGGCAATTTTGGGGGTGTGTGCGAAGGACTTTTAATCTCTGAGATTGTCACAAATTTACAGTCCAATCCAGCCCCCCGTTGTGCACTCAGAACTCCCACTGAAGTCAGTGGGACCAGGAATTCACCATAAGCATTTATCACAGGATCAGGGATAGAGAATAATAAAATAGCCACATGGAATTTTGCAGTGAGGGTGGAGAATATAAAATTGGTGAAAAGGAGTTTCAACTGAATTCGAGGTTCTCAAACCGTTCAGGAATTTCTGTGGCATGAGAAGAGAATTATGGGATGTGACACCTCTAAGTGAATTGTGACATATTTGTATCTGTTAAACTTGTGAATTCCAGCCACACGAAGCACTTTGCTGCAATTCAAGAATGCTGAGCATCCCATAATTCCAAAGCCATGACATAGCTCTAGCCGTTTTGATATTTTTGGATGCAGAAATGGAAAAACAAATCACAGGAAGGCAGAGAATACCAGAAAGTCACATCTACCATAGCCAAGGAGCAGTTTCTCCAGAGAAGCATTAGGAACAGCTTAGAATTTGTTCTAATGACTCTGCACAAAGCAGAGCTGACACATGAAACCTAACATCTGAATTCTGCAACTGGCACTAACTGTGGATAAGATGTCAATCAGGCATTTCTGACCATGGGAATGTTCATGTTGAAGGAGAAGGCTCTGGGTGTGTGTCATGTGTATCCAGCCCATAACCTGCTCAGCTGTACAGGCAGGGCCGGCGCTACCATTTAGGCGACCTAGGGCACCAGAATTTTTAGGGGGCGCTATTTTGCTGGGGGTGCGGCACGCAGGTCCAGTGGACCTGCCGCAGTCATGCCGGTGGACAGTCCACCTTTGGAAAGGCTCTGGTGGAGCTGCCGCAGTCATTTCGCTGGACAGTGCGCTGGTCTAAAGGCTCCGGCAGACCTACCACAGTCATGCCTGCGGCAGGTCCACTGGAGCCTTTAGACCAGCGGACCGCCCACCGGCATCACTGCGGCAGCTCCACCAGAGCCTTTCCAGTAGTGGACTGTCCGCCGGCATGACTGCGGTAGGTCCACTGGACCCGCGGGGGGCGGCGAAATGGCTGTCCGCCTAGGGCCTCAGAAACTCTGGCGCCGCTCCTGTGTACAGGCCCTTCAATTATTCCTGTTTCTTTGAATGAAAGAGGCAACAAATGAGACTGATGCTTCACAACCTTTTGCAAGGAAACAGAAGCCTACACTGCCCTTTTGGAAAACCTCTATGGGCTTTAATGGCAATGAAACCAATAGAGTTATAGAGAAATATCTCTGAGAACCTACATAATTCAATAGGGAATTAAACCCTTTCTATAGGTGTTATGAATCATTCCACAGAATTTAATAGATAATTATATTCCCATTATAGAAGTCTGGTTCATAATACCTATAGAAAAGTTATTTCTGCTACATTCAATACCAGGGTGACTCAGTGGCAGCACAATCACTAACCCTGAGTGGAGTGCTGAGAGCCGGTGAGAGAATTAGCACTGTTTTCTTGGGATCTCTTTCTCCTCAAGACAGGCACAGAGCAGAGGACAGAAGTCACTGGAGTGAGAGATGTCCATTTATTCCATCTCGCTGCCTCTGTAGGATTGGTCCTTACGGAACATTCCTAGTGCAGGAGGAGAAGAGAAATGAGGACACTGGACAGTACGGAGGGCAGAAGGAGTTAGGGGAAACAAAAGAAAGATCTTCTGGTGGAGAAGGGATGATCTAACAAGGAAGATGAGTGGGAGGTAAGAGAGCACCCATGAAGAGTGGAGAGGGTCTGAAAATATTCATCAAAACAGTCTTTGGTTGGAAAAAGCTGTTTCAACAAAACCAACATTTTTCACATTACATTGATTTTGAGGATTTAAAAAAAATAAAACACATTAGTTCCAATTTGAGACTAATTCGTTTTTTTTGAAATCTTGATATTTTTGCAGGACAGAAAATCCATTTCCCGCACAGTTCCAATGAAGAAATCCATGAGTGGAGAAGAGGTAATAGGGTACAAGGGAGCCAGCTGAGTTGGACTGGAAGGGCAGAGAGGTTCCTGTTAATCTGGGTGAGAATGGGACAGGGTGTGGCTTCATATAATTTATGAACAGATAGAAAAGGCTTGTCAGCATCAAAATAACAAGACAGCAGTGGCATTCCTCTGGGAAGAGGAGAAGTAAAGCAAGCTTGTTTTTATTTAATACATATTTCAGTTTTAAACTGAGGTCACTGCAGGTTGTTGGCGAGGGAAAAGAAACAAGTGGAATGAGGCTGTCACATTCTTGCATTGAGCAGTGCATTCAGCAGATTGAGAAATATTCTGACAGTAGCCCTATATTTTGACTGGATCAATCTCCACTTCCATGAATCAAAGATAATAAATGCAGTATTTATAACTTCATAACCGCCTGCTCTTAAACAACCCATAGCAGTAAGAATTGGAAGAGGGAGATCAAAAAATCAGATCAGATTCACACTGAGAAAGCTTTAGGCCACCAACGTGTAAGTCTTCTGGAGCAATTTAACCACCTTTTTCCTCAAGTTATGCTATAAACCCCAAGAGTCTTAGGCAGAAAACAGGCTTCCTCAATAAACCTTAACTTCAGAAGGATAAAGCCATGCATAATACATGTTCATATTTTTTTCTTCCACTTTAACAGTAAAAATTATTTCCAGGGAAAAGGGCCCAATTTTCAAATGTATTTCCATGACACCCCATTGTGCATCTCCCATCAAGATTCTAGTCCTCCTCTTCTTCAGAACCCTCAGTAAGGGTCTCATCCAGAACCCATCCACATCAACGGAAAAACTCACACTGAGTTCAGTGGAGCAGGATCAGACACTGTAGTAAGCCCTACAGTACCTACACATCAAGACAACCAACATCCCCACACACCTCAGAGAATGCTATCACCAACAGGGACAATGAAGTTGAGAGAAGTAAGGGTAAAATTCACAAGACTCAGCAGTAAGACATTCTCAGTGATGACTCTTGGCTGCAGACCCACCAAGATATACTAAGCCAGAGTTCTTGCCACATTCAAAACATGATGCAAAATTCGCCTCCATGTATAAGCTCACTATAGTAAGAGAGCCGCTAAATAGCCTGTCACCATCTTCTCCATAGTCTAGTTACAAAATCATACAGTGAAGGGCACATTAAAAACATGTAGGTTTCATGTATAAATCCACAAAATAGTATAGATCAAATAACCCATTTTAAGATCTTATATCAGCCATTGCTTCCCTCACCCCCATTTCATATCCATTTGTATTCAATGCGGCTACTCTGAAAGCTTCTTTAAAACTTCCCAAGAGATCAATCATATCTTTCCTACTTTCCTTAGGTTTCTAAAGTTAATTTATATCAATTCTTCAATATATTCAGACATTTTCTTTAATCCATTTACTGCAGATATAGCCAATTATTTAAGGTAAAATACAGCCAGATCATTTCACCACAACCAGAAGCGTGATTTATCATCATCTTAAGTATATTCAATTAGGGCTCATTAAAGTCAATGGCAAAACTCCCATTCAGTGGAAGAAGGATCAAGCCTTTAATTCACAATCTTGTAGGAACAAAGTGCATGGTAACGGAAAAGGTTGAAATACATACGGGATTCCAATTTCAAACAGATTATTCTGAATAAGTTGCTTTCCAAGCATAATGATGCTCAGCTGAATACAGAGTTCCATCAAACAGCCTCCTGGAGCACACTGTAATTTAAGGAAAAGCACAAACTGTTAGTGAATTATGACAAAGGCACGAGGAAGCAGTGATTGCTGCTTTACAACTAATGTTGAAATTAACTTTGCATTATGAGCCTGATATTCAATTCCCCCATGTAACTTTGCCAATTCCAAGGAAACCAATACTTCTTAAATTTCATGTCAGGTCTCATCCTGGGGTAGAATTTTACCAGGATTTTTTTCTGAGGGTGTGTGGCAGGGAACTAGAAAAGGACTTTTAAAGTTCTGAGCCAAAATTTTCAAAAAGTTTTTCAGTAAAGTTTAATTCAAATCCAAAAGATATAGTAAACAAAAATTATATACCTTTTAAAGATCCTAAACCAGTGGTTCCCAAACTTGGTTCGCAGCTTGTTCAGGGTAAGCCCCTGGTGGGCCATGAGGCATGTTGTTTACCTGAGCGTTCGCAGGTATGGCCGCTTGCAGCTCCCAGTGGCCGCAGTTCGCTGTTCCCGGCCAATGGGAGCTATGAGAAGCAGCGTGGGCTGGGCTACTGCTTCCTGCAGCTCTCATTGGCCGGAAACGGCAAACCGCAGCCACTGGGAGCTGCAAGCAGCCATACCTATGGACGCTCAGGTAAACAAAGTGTCTTGAGGCCCGCCAGGGGCTTACCCTGAACAAACCGCAAACCAAGTTTCGGAACCACTGTCCTAAACATTAAAAGACCTGGAAATTAACAGTTGAAGGAATCAACCTTAACTCCCCCCCCCAAAAAAACTTTCATAAATAAATGGAAAGATCAAAATATCGAATTATTAAGAAACTGTAAAATATTGTTTCCTATTCAAAGGATCCATTTCCAATAGACTGCTTCACGAATATATACTATAATGTTCCTCACTACAAAAGCACACGTGCTTTAATTGCTACACAATATTTATTATTATTATAATTTATTTGTATTACAGTAGCACCTAGGAGCCCCAGTTAGGGACCAGGACTAACTGTGGTAGGTGCTTTACAACCACAGGTGGGGGAAAAAGACAGACTACCAAAGAGCTTAGAATATTCTAAAAGTACAAGCTTGCAAAGACTACATATATTTATATGAACCCACACCAACATAGAATCAAAATATTTCAGAGCACCAAATCCATCAGTCATTCCACTTCTATTCATAACCATATATTTGTGCTTCACCAATGAAATCACTCTGAAAACATGTTTGGAACTCTGAAAAAGCATATTGAACTCTGGGACTACTGTATATTCCTTTAAAATATTTACTATACATTTAATTTAATAATCAACAGTATTCATTTGATTGCTTTTTTTCCCCGTATTGGAAAGATACCAACAAAGGCCCTGATCTTGCAAACTTGTATGTGTGCTTTACTTTAAGTACTGGATTAATTTGATTGACTTAAAGGGACTTCCAATACCTGCTTAAAGTGAAGCATAAAGTGTTTGCAGCGTTGATCAGGTCTAGAAGGGCAAAGTGGCAAGATCCTATAACTATTTTTTTCCAGATTTTTTGAGGGGAAGGATTGTCTAATGGTTAGGGCACAAATCTAGTCGTTGGGTTCAAGCCACTGCTCTGCCACAGATTTCATGTGTGACCATGGGCAAGTCACCCACCCATGGAAAAAAAAGTGGGTGCTCAGCACCCACCAGCCACAATGTTCAGTGGCACTGTCAATCAGTTCCTTAGGTGGCTGGGGGAATGCTTGGGGAAGGGCAAAGATCAGTGGATGGCAGGTGCGAGAGAGATTGGAGTGGGGGCAGGAAGAGGTGGAGTAAGGATATGTCCTCGGGGGAGCAGAGCAGGAGTGGGGCCTCAGGGCAGAGCGGAGGTGGAGCACCCCAAGGGAAAACTAGACCTGGTCTACACTTTGGGGAGGTGTCAATCTAAGATATGCAACTTCAGCTATGAGAATAGCTTAGCTGAAGTCGACGTATCTTAGATCACATTAAAACTACTTACTTCACGTCCTCGCGGCTCCCCCATCGACTTTGCTTCTGTCTCTCGCACTGCTGGAGTTCAGCAGTTGACGGGAGAGTGATCGGGGATGGACTTATTGTGTCTACACTACATGTGATAAATCAATCCCCGATAGATCGATCGCTACCTGCCGATCCAATGGGTAGTGTAGTCGTACCCTAAAAGTCAGCGCTTAGGACTTCATCTCTCTCTGCCTCGATTTCCCATGTGTAAAATGGAGATGATAGCGCTGTACTACCTTACAGAGTTGCTGTGAAAATAAATAGACCACAATAGTGTGAGGCACTCAGATACTATGATGATGGGGGCCATATAAGTATCTGAAACAGACAGATTATTGGGACTGAATTTTGTTTTGAGTTTTCTTTTCTTTTCTTGGAAGGCATAGAATGCTGGTAAATGTGGTAGGTTTTTTTCAGCTGTTAGCTGGACTCCTTAGAAAGGCACTGTCATCCATGTTTCTTTTTTATCTATGTTTTCTGTTTGAATTCCATCTGTACTTGCCTCTTCCATTCGGTAACCATCAAACACATATACATAACTACCAGGTCGGCCAACAAACCTGAAAGTAATAAAAATATATGAAATGATGAAAAAAATGCATTAAAATTATCCTCACAAAAATTACTGCATATACACAGTAGCCAATTTTAAAATACATTTCAAATTAACTATTTTAACATTTTATTTTTTTTAAAACATTGTCAATTTCAGATAAATTAACTAAACTGAGTTTCAAATATTGTGCCTGTCCCTGAGTCTCCCTGGCAATTTCTGCAGTTTTGAAATCACCTTTTCCTATTTATAAAAATGTTTTTTTTCCCCTCGCCTGGTTAAAACCCACACAAACATATGGGAAAATTGACTGAGGCTCTGATCCTGCAAACTGTTACACATGAATAACTTAATGTATTTGAGTAGACCTAATGAGCAAAGTAACTTACATGTGTAAGGGGTTTCAGTACCTGGGCTATTCTGAATATATACATTGAAAATGACTACTCACAAAGGTCTGTTAAATACAATGTTTAAAAAATATTTTTCTCCCATGCCTTTTAGAACTGCCTTAGATAATACTTCTCAAAACTGTAAGTAAAATATTTGCAGACAAAAGTGTGATTTTTTTTTAATTGATGGCATCCACAGGCATTAGTTCAGAATATATTATTATTTATTATATGTATTGCTATAGTGTCTAGAAGCCCTAGTCATGGACCAGAGCCCCACTGCGTGAGGTGAAGTATAAAACACAGAACAAAAAGATGGTCCCTGCCCCAAAGAGCTTAACGTATAGATGAACAGCTTCTAAAACATAAAAGGAGCACAACAATGACATGAATCTAACTAGGGCTACGTCTTTACTACCCGCTGTATCGGCGGGTAGCAATCGATTTCTCGGGGATCGATATATCACGTCTCATCTAGATACGATATATCGATACTCGAACGAGCTCCTATCGATCCCGGAACTCCACCAACCCGAATGGTGGTAGCGGAGTCGACACGGGGAGCCGCGGACATCGATCCCGTGCCTTGAGGACGGTAGGTAATTTGATCTAAGATACTTCAACTTCAGCTACGTTATTCATGTAGAATTCAGAAATACATACATACTTAAAACATTGTTTACAAACAGTCACTCTAAGATCTCCATCTGCTACATTATGGACCATCAGGTTCTGGTAGGCAATGGATCCTGCATGTATAGGAAACCACAACTATAGAGGAGCAAAACTGACCATGAGTCCATCTAAGGACTTCTCACCCCACAGCAATCTATCCAGACCAACCTGACCCACTCCCTCCTGGGCTAGTCTTCCATATTGGGTACTAAGATGGCCATTCCAGACCTTTTAATGGCCTTAGTAGCCATCAGTAGCCTGCAACATGGGGCCATTAATAATAAATCAACGATGTAAATTCATCCTACCTTCCTTTAAAAAAGGCAACATAAAAAATTGGTGCATAAGAGTTAACAAACTTCAATAGGAAAGCCTTCAAAATTAGCCTCTCTTCAAAGGTCTTCTCTGTTTTTGGTACCTCTGCAAAATAAATAAATAAATAAATAACCACAGTATAACATAAAACACCACAAAAGCAATAGATAAATATGTAACTGTCTTTCAGTAGTCTCAAGCAAAAGCAAAAACTGTATCATTAGGGTTAATGTGGTTTTATCATATCTTTTATTCTGCACTGAGTGACACTAGGAAAACATACAGCATACTTTTTTTCTTCTTACTTCTGCACATTTCTGGCTATTATTTCATTTAAAGTGTATTTGGCAGCGACACATATCGAGGCACCTACCTGCACTGTTAAATGAACCAGATGCTCAGGGGGTAACTCTGCTAGTTTACACAGTTGAGGATCTGCCCCAATCTCTCTCTACTCCTATGACCCCCATCACTATAACATGTAGCTCCCTTGTTAATAGTAATGATGTTGGAAGGATAAATTAATTGGGGCCTGATTCTCATTTACAGTAAGGCCCCTTATACACCTCCTGACCCTTGTCTAAATGTGAATCAGGTCTTAATGAATTTATTCTCACCACACCCTTTGAAATAGAGTACTGCTATTCCCATTTCATGGATGGAGAAACTGAGGCACAAACATTTAAGGGCCTCATTCAGCAAAGTATTTAAGCAACTGCTTAACTTTAAGTATGTGAGTAGTTCCACTGACTTAAATGGGACTGCTTAAATGTTTAAAGCACATGCTGAAGTAACTTCCTGAATCAGGTTCAAGATAGCTTGCCCAAGGTTATACATTTTTTTTTGTTGGGGGGCAGGGGGAGACAGGAAGTGAATTTAAATGTTCTAACCCCCATTCCCCACTCCAAAACTTTAACCACAAGGCCATCCTTTTCATAAGGTTCTTCCTCTCTCCATACACCCTCCCACCTTTAGATAGGTCTTCTGTAAAACTTCTGAAAATACATCACACAATTGTTTATACATTTCAGTTGACTTCAGCACCTTGCAGGATCAAGCCCTTCAAGTGTAAACTGCAGAGTATTACAATTAATCTACATTAACATAAAAACAAAGATTTTTTTTTTTGCAATATTCTCTCTGGGTTCTTTTATCAGCCATGCACAGGACTTCTGAGGATAGCCACCAGGCATGTTTAACCAGATACTGAACAGATTGTTGTTATTATTTCATGCTGGGTGTCACTGTAGTTGATTCAAAATGTGAAATAATAAGGGCGATTCAGTGCATCAGTTTCAAGAAGCCTCTGAAAGCATTACTGAAATCTTGCAGTGTACTGATTTGGGTCAGGTTTTTTTAAAAAGAGGTCAGCTCCCATTAAAATACCTAAATAAGAACCAGATTACTAAAATCGCCAAGCATTGTGACACTTGTGGCCAGATTTTTTTAAGAGCTTAGCACCCAGCAAGAGGAGCTCTTCACGTTCTGGCCCTTAGATTATTCAGTCACACAAACCAGTTGACTTTATGTAAATACTTCATTACAAATTATTCATTTGGGGCCAATCCAGCTAGCTCTGCACAGCCCAAATATGAGCCTATGTGCTGAGCAGATTTGCATGGGGATCTGTGGAAGGAATAACCCCATGGCAACAATTCAGCCCTTGGAGGAGATAGGAAGTTCCATGTAGGAGTAGAACCCCTGCCTCACAGAGGACTCCCACAGAGATGAGCTCTGTCCCAGGAAGGCAATGTGCACCCCCTGACACACATAAGAATGGCCATACTGGGTTAGACCAAAGGTCCATCTAGCCCAGTATCCTGTCTTCCTACAGTGGCCAGTGCCAGGTGCTTCTGAGGGAATGAACAGAACAGGTAATCATCAAGTGATCTGATCTATCCCCTGTCGCCCTTCCCTCTTTCTTTCAAGACAAGAATGCATACAGCCAGAACAGGAATTGAATGGATGAATGAATAAAAGAAAAAGAGGCATTTAAAAATATGATTTATACAACTTAAAATATCCAACTGTGTCCTCAATACATACCACCAAAACCCCAGAGCTGAATTATCTCCTTGCAGGTAGTGCTCCATGGAGGCTGGGCTGAGGAAGTACAGTGAGGGAGGGAATATGCCCCTGTAATGCATGACCAGGAGTGATTTTGCTCTCACTTTACCACTGTTTTACACTTCATTGTTTTCCCATGACTTGAGGGGAGATACACCAGTTTACACCAACACACATAAGATCTGAATTAGGCCCAATGCCACCTGGATGTTGGGGATAGGGTGACTTGCTCAGCATCAGGAAACATGACTCTTTGAAAGAGATGAAATCTGCACTCCTGCCGGTACTGCGGGGGAGTCAATGTCCTTCCTTTGCATTGCACAGATATTCCCCTGCTGAGGCCACAAGCACTGTATGTAGACCTAGTGATTCGCCTTCTAGCCCTTCACAGTACCTGTGGGCGATGTTATTGCTGCCTCCTGCCCTAAGCACTGATTCAGCCAGATATTTAAGCACATGTACAACTAAGCATGAAATTAATCTAATTGATTTCCATGGTACTACTCAGCTGCTCAAAGTTACTCATGTTTGTAAGTCCCTTGCTGAACTGCAGCCCAAATGAGCTTAGGAATGGAAGGATGTCCTTGCAATCTCCACTGCTTCTACACCAGGGCAGGCAAATTTGCCCCTTAATGTGGAAAAATGCAGCATGATGCCAGACACGTCTATGAATTGCAGTGTGAAAAGAAAATTGCATCCATTTTGCTCAGCTCAGCAATATGAAAGTTCACAAGGTAAGAAGCATTTATCAGCATGAATGAATTGTAATTTTTTTAAACATTTTTAATTACAGTTGGCATCTGAGCCTACTAGTGCAGACAGCCATCTGAATGAGCCATGATGTAATTTGTGGTGCTAGAAATTATTCAAAAAGGGCCAAAGTCTAGAGTCCATAAGTGGGTCCCCTCTCAGGCAAAACACTCAGTTACTTCAATAGGAGTGTTCTTGGAGTAAGGGCAGCAGGGCTGGCTCTAAAGGTGACTTGAAGGTTGGGGGGAATAACAGAGGGATATTTTATATGAAAGCTAAAAAACTGACTGTATTTTTCATCTTTGTTTCCCATACAGCTCTGAAAGCCAAATGCACAACTGGCATCAGTGGGTACATCTCCACTGAACTTAATGGACTTGTGCCCATGTGCACCGGGGCTACATTTTGCCATGAGACTCTCTGCAAAAAGGGAAAGAAAATATAATAGAGTGGCATTATATTAAATGTATTACTGGTCTCTTTTTATCTTAAATCTTCATTGGAGTCAAATTGAAACAATTGGGCTATCCCTAACAGTAGAAATCATTCTACTGTATCTCAACCATTTATGACTGGACCTCTGTTATGCTAGCATGCTATCAGAAGTGTAAATAATGATGCTATTTATAGTAGTACAGTACACGCTCTCTACAATGAACCCCTGGGGATACAAACCATTTATTTGTTATAGCCAGGGGTTCGTTATTGTTAAAGAGCCCTGCCACCGGGGTCGGCAGCTGACACCTCGAGCCCTGTGGTGGCGGCAGGATCATAGAGCTTCTCCGGCCCCAGGGGTGCAGTAGGGGCAGAGTTTCCCCTGAGATCCTTAACTTTAATGGGGCTAAATTGACATTCACCACTTGAGGATCTGACCCATTATTTAAATTTTATAAGTGAGGACACTGAGGCACAGAGTCATTTTGCCAGTATGGTTTATTTTGTTCGGGGAACTGGTATAAACTGTACCAGTAAAGGAACTCTCCACTAGGAGGGCTCACCAGTACAGCTCTACCAATGTTATTTCTAATGCAGACAAGGCCAAAATCCAACTGATTTTCAATGAGACGTAGGCTCCTCCGTGTCTAAGATCAGATTTTGAAAAGTATTTAGACACCTAAATATGCTTTAAAATCTGGCCCTAAGTCATTTTTGAAAATTGGAGTTGGGGTCCCTTAGTCACGTTTTTACCCTCTAGGCCTGAATGTTTCCTCTTGTATGGAACTGTTTTACGGGAAATCCTCCTTTTAGAACTTTCCTGCATACTCTGTTAGAAATACATACAAAGTTGTAATGAGGGCTAAGATAGCTTTACCCATTTCTGTAAGCCATTTGGCAACAGCTCCATAAATCTCATCTAATATAAGGATCACAACCAGGTTAATGATGACAGCGGTTGCAGTCACGGTCACACGGACGTTCGACCTGGTTGACTCATTTTTGCTGATGGACAATGCGGCTGCTGTAGTAATTCGGTACACGGTCACACCAAAAACTGCTGAAAATGTCAGTGTAATCTGCAAAGAAATGTATGGAGATATCAGTGTACATATCTGACTAGAGTTTAAAAAGAAACGTTTAATTATATCTCAAAATTGTTGCTCAAATTGGTGAGGATGTATAATGAAACTTAAGTGATGGGAAATTCAAATCCTATAAAAGGAAATACTTTTTCCACACTGCAGGTGATTAAACTCTGGAACGCACCGCTGTAAGAAGTCACTGAGGCCAGAGTCCTAACTAAGCATTTTAGCACCCAGGGTGAGCAAGGATATTTGCGCTCCCTGGAGGTGATGAGTGGGGTGGCATGCAGGGTCACAAGCCCCCCCTGATTCCTGCCTTCCATTTAACATAGAGGGTTTCAAACTGTGGGGCGCTAGGGGGACACATCCCCACAGTTAGAAAATCATCACCTCCTGGCAACAGCCGGAAGATCAGAAGCTGGCAGAAGCCACCTGGCCTGCTCGAGCCCCGGGCTCTTCATGCTGTGGGAGTGAGGGCACTGGCTGGCTATCGAGCAGCCCTCCCTGCCGTGCTCCCCAAGCCAGCTGCCTCTGCACAGCTGGACACTCCTCAGACAGGGTAGGAAGCACAGCTCTAAGCTGTGCTTCTGACATGCTCTTGCCTCTCTCTCAAAGGAGCCCAGCTCCAGCCAGTGGCACACCCAGGAGTTGGCCCTTGCGCGTGGAGCCTGGCTGCCATGAGATGCTCCACGAGGTGCTCCCTGCATTATTCATCTCCCCTCGGCACCTGTGTTTCAGCAGCTTGGTCATACCCCACTCATTGATGGGCACCTGTCATTGCAGCTGGGTCACACTCCCTGCATACAGAGCAGAACCTCTTGGTCCCTTAAGTTGCCCTGCCCCACCCCCGTGGCTGCTGGGTTTGTGGTTGCACTGCCTGAGCTCTGAGCTTGGCCACACAAGCCTGGTGCCCAGCCCAGGCCTTAGGGGTGGGCAGCTGCTGTTGGCAGGGCAGACTCAGTTCCGCCAGCTCCAGAAACTGACGGTGTGAGAATGGAGCGACTGCTAGGGTTACCATAATTCAAGTTCCCAAATAGAGGCCACTGCCATGGAGATGGGGAGCTGGAGGGGAGGTACAGTGGAGTGGGGAGACTAGAAGGGGTACCCGCTGCGGGGGGCACCCACTGGAGATGAGGGGCAGTGTCTTTCCTTGTCACAGTGGATGGGTGGCTGGCACAGGCCTGGGTCACAGCACCAGCCATAGGTCAGCACTTCTTTGTGGCCTTCTTCCCATCCCCAAAGCTGGGCACAGGCACTATTTCAGATTGGGGCAGGGACAACTTTAACTGTGATTCCAAGGACTACTAAGCACCTGAAAACTCTAGGTTTTTTTGCAGATAATAACTTAGAAATTAGCTGACAGGAGCACTGTGTCTAATTCCTATATAAAGAAAGAAAAATATATATAAACTCCAATTAAAGCCATATTTTACATTTATATGTAAATTTAGAACAATCAGGAGATATTATAGCAGAATATTCCCAATCCCAAATGGCTATGCACTGCCATTAAATCATTAAGATCCTCTTTCAGCTCAGTTGGTAGTGGTGAGGAGCCTATACTTTGGGAATAGGAGGAGTCCATTTCAATCCCCATGGCCAGGATAAATATGAAGTCCTCAGGTAGTGAGCAGGGTGTGACCTATATGAGGAGAGGGTGCTGCAGTCACTTGGGAACCTGTTGCTCTCAGTGGAGAATTCTGGATTTGGGAATGACTGGTCCCATGACTCCATCTCAGAAAAGCCTGAGCAAAGATGGTGGAAGGTACAGGGTAGAAGCGCTTGGAGATTTCTTACACTGATGTCAGATATAAGATCTGAACAGCTGATTCTGAGGCAACCTTTGTCTATCTAGGCAAGTGTGTTATGAACAGGCTGGTGTGTATGTGCACCATGTAACTCTTGTGGTTCCCCTGGCTGTCATGGGCCCCACACTGCTAACAGATAATAGAGACTCCTCATTAGCTCAGGCATCAGGGCCTTGTGCGACAGGGGTTCTGCCCCAGCCGGAGCTGTGAAGCTCTCTAAGGCTATTGTGTGAAGCACAGAGGCACTTGGCGGTTCCAACCGGCTGTGGAACTGTCACAACAGAGCAGTATCTCCCTGAATTACCCCTTCACCTGCCCATTGAGCTGTTCAATGCAGTGAAATGGTTGTTACAGAAGAGAGTCAAATAAAAGCTGGACACTGTAATTTGAAATCCATATGTGAGTGACAGGGGCCATTCTTGCAGTTATGAACATTTTTTGTCTCCAGGTGCCTCAGCTGGAATTCCAGCCTGGGACTCCCCAGTTCCATGGAGCTGAGTGCACGAGTGCCCGGGGGCACTTGCCTCCAAGGGGAGCTCTAGCAGGCCTTTCCTCCTTGCCATGCCATGCAGTTGCATCAGGGTCAAAGGTTTGTCAGCAGCTGAAGGACAGAGGTCAACCCTATGTGCAGCAAAAGCCCCAGGATGGCACCAACCCTGTGAGTGGCCTGAGCAGTGCCCTATGGGTGTATGTCAGTGCGATGTTCAGCCAGGCCTCCCAAGGGCCATGGCTGTGCAATTCAGCATGCTGGCTCATCAACAGAGAAACCCTGGCCAAGGATGAGTCTGTTTAAAGTCCAAGCACCCTCTAGTGCAGGGGTCTCAAACTCAAATGACCACGAGGGCCACATGAGGACTAGTACAGTGGCCCGAGGGCTGCATTACTGACACCTCCCCCCGGCCGCCCTCAGCCCCGCCCCAACTCCACACCTTCCATGAGGCCCCACCCCTATCCCACCTCTTCCTACTCCTTCCCTGCCCCCATTCCAACCCCTTCCCCGAACGGGGAACCACGGCCAATGGGAGCTGCTGATGGCGGTGTCTGAAGCAACATCAACACAACCCCCTGCGCCTCTCCTCCTGCAGGTTCAGTCCACTTCCCTGACGGTGCAGGAGCAGAGCAGGCAGGCAGGCAGGCAGGGAGCCTGCCCTGCCCTCAGGCATCGGGCTGGAGCCGCTCTAGGTAAACGCTGGGGAAGGGCAGGGGGGGCCACGAGGAGCTCACAGGCCGCAGAAAATAACCTCGTGGGCTGCATGTGGCCCACGGGCCACATGTTTGCAACACCTCTAGTGGGTACAACTGGTGATTAGCAACTTTAATGAGAGCTTTAGCTCCAGATGCCCTCTCTCCCCAGCCCCCAGGCTGGCGATATTGCTCTGCCAGGGCTCAACCCTGCACACAGTTTAGGAAGTATGAGCAGAGTCAGTAGCGCATGGCCAGACAGTGGGTCTGGGGAAGGCAACAGCTCCATCCTGAGCTAATTGCCCACATAGTTCCTTATGGCACAGATCCGTACAGCACCTAGCACAGTTTATGTATGCTCCATCATACGGCCCCACTTGTGTACTCCTTATCCTCTTAGTGCCCATGCTGATGATTGTGTACCCCTTCTCCTCAGCCTTGCACTCTCCTCTTGCACCCCCTTCTCCCTTTACCTTGTACTCTCCACCTGCATGCCCTTCTCCCTTCACCCCTACAGTCTCCTTCTGTGCCCCCTTCAGCCCTAACTCCTGCACTCCTTCATGGCCCTAGCCCTCTGCACCCCCACCCCATGCAGCACCCTCCAGGTTCTTAGTGCAGCTAGTCTCTTATCTCCAGTGGCTGGATGGAACCAGCCATTCAGCCCATCCTCCTTCTACCCTTCCTACCAGCTGGCACTCAGATCCCTGCCCACCTGCTGCTGCAGTCCTAGTGCCAGCGAAATCCTTCTCTAGCTGGGGTCGCTGGACCTATGATCCTGTGGAGTGGGAGGACACTGAGCACCCTGGGCTCCAGCTGACTCTTCTGGGCCCAATCCTACGGGGTGGGAGGGCACTGATGCTGCTGGGCCCAATGCTGTGCGTCCACTTTTGTGCCGCCCTGTTCTGCGCCCTGAGTGGCTGCCCCTTTCACACCACCCTAGTTACAGCCTTGACTGAGGCCAAGAACTTCACAACAGTGAAATTGAGATTGGACATTTCTATGGATATCAAGAATACCCAGAGTTATATTTAATGACAAGAAAAATTGGGAAGGGATATTCATCCTTGTATTTCAGGGCTTAAGCCAGTCTCTAACTAATAGAGAAAAGGATGACACTCATGTGGGGCAGATTTCCCCACATCTGCCTACTGCAGGGTTTGTAAGCATTCATCTAAAACATCTGCTACTGGCTATCGTCAGAGACAGGAAACCAGGGCTCTGATCATACAGTGTGTAATGTATGTTGGATTGCTGTGCCTACACAGAACTGCATCAATGTCAACAGGACTCTGCTTGCAGCAACAACCCACCCATGTGCTACCCAGAGGAGGATTGGAATCTAATGGTGTAAAACCTTTTGTGTTCTACAAACTTTTGCCATAGATGGAAACATTTTGCTTTATCTGAATATGCACAAATCTTTTGATACTGACTAAGGCAGAGTCAATCAGAGTTCATTGTAAATTTTTGTCCCAGAAGTCAAAGGGTGTTCTGTGGTCTCTGAGCAGTTGACCTTTGCCCATGAAATCAGACGAATCACCCATGCCACTTAAGGTCAACTTCCCAACAGAAGAATTTGTATTTCGCAGGGCTGTTACTGCAGTTTCAAATAGCAAAATGAAATAAATAATTTTTAAAGATAAAATTTCACACAGAAACACAATCTCTGGCTAAACAGGGAGTCACAGGAGGAAGTTAAGAGAGGGTGGGTGTTTCTATTTTGTTTTTGCCTTTAGCAAAAATTCCAAAGTAAATTCATTATTGTTGGTAAGGCCTCTTGAGATCTTCTGATGAAAGAGATTATATAAGTGCAAAGAATTAGATTGTTATAATTATAATTTGGCTGGCCTGGGGCCTAGATTCACAGTACAGGCCTAATGAAGTTTAGCACTTCAGTCTGCTGACTATTTTAAATCAAATCTTTTCATAATTAATAAAGGACAAAATTTTTTTTTAAAAGGGGTCAGGATCAGCAGGAAAAGAATGAATCCCACACATCACCCTCCTCCCCCCGTGCGCAGGAAGAACCACAATTTTCAAGGAACTACAGTTAAATTCATGGGTAGTGGTGCAGGAGCATGAATAGCAGAGCTTCTACCCAGGCCGCTGACGGGGTGGGGCATAGGGGGCAATTACCCAGGGGCCCAGACAGTTTAAAAGGGCCCAGGGGTCCCTGGCTGCTGCCAGTGCAGCACAGATAAGACAGGCTGCATGCCTGCCCTCATTCTATGCCACTCCTGGAAGCAGCAGGGATGGCCCTACGATCCCAGGGAGGGCAGAGGGCTTCAAGCACTGACTCTGCAGTTCCCATTGACCGGGAACTACAGCCAATGGGAGCTGCGGGGGCGGTGCCTGTGGGCAGCAGTGCACAGAGACCCCCTTGCCTTCCCCGCTAAGGAGCTGCTGCCAGAGGAGTGTGCCAGTTGCTTTCAGGAGCCGCCTGAGGTAAGTGCCTGACCCCAACCTTCACCCCAACACCATGCCCTAGCCTAGAGCCCACACCTAAACTGCCTCCCAGAGCCTGCACCCCGCATCCCCTCCCAGAGTCTGACTTCTCACCCCCTTCCACACCCTAACTCCCTCCCAGAGCTCACACCCTTCAGCTCCCTACACCAAAACTCCCTCCCAGAGCCTGCACCCCATACCCACTGCTGAAAGTGAGTGAGGATGGGGGAGAGTGAGAACAGAGGGAGGGGGGATGGAATGAGCAGGGGGCGGGGCCTTGGAGAAGGGGCAGGATAGGGATATGGCCTCAGGGAAGGGGCAGGGCGGGGCAAGGGTCTTTGGATTTGTGCAATTAGACAGTTGGCAGCCCTACCGGGGGGGGCATGTGAAAGCCCTGGCTGTGCTGGAAAAGCATGCCCAGCAGTGCAACTGGCAGCTCGCTGGGCACCAGCCACGTCCACGCGGCCATGGCTTGTGCATGCAGGGGGACCCACTGACTGTTCTGCCCTGGGGTCCAGAATTCCTATTGGTGGACCCGCTTCTACCTAACCTGTCCATGTAGGTGCCCATTTTGATACCAATCACTACAAATATGTGAGCACCTCCCATGTAATAAGAGCCAAAAATCATAATCACAGTTGGTCAGTGGTCTAATTTTTCTGTTTACTTTCTCCAGAGGCAGTTGGGGATTTTCTTTCTTTTTTACCTGTAGTAAATTATTTCCTTCTTCACTCCCTCTTCTCCTACTATTCCTTTACTCTCTCATTTTTCTCTCTATTTTCTCCTCCTCTTTTTTCCCCTCAATATTTTAGTGTATTGAAAGGAACACTAAGCCAATGAGTTTCCAGTTGCTGAGACATCCCTGTCTCCTGCTGTCACAAGCTTTCACCCCTAAGGATCACATAGCTTCATAGCACCCGCGGGACACAGTTGACAGAGAAGGTCTTATAGTGAAGAGAGAAGAGCTCTCTGAAGTAGCTACAGCCATTTCCATGGAATGGCTTTAAGATTAATCCAGACACCTTAAATCTGATCTACTGCTTTCTAGGGACCCTGTATAGTGTACAGTGGGTGCTGAAGGTGGGGTACTCTAGTGATTTTGGTATGATTTTATACCTTTCGCATGGAAACATGAGAGGTGCCAGCTCATGAATTTTCTCTTGTTTAAAATGGCTACCATCTCCCATTACTGCCAATGGGGCTGAAGCCAGCAAGATGGCTGCTCTTTCTCTATCTTCACGTGGAAATGAGGCTTCTCTGAAAAAAGTGGACTGTCACTTCTTTCTGTGACATTGAAGCCCTGTGCACTGGCAAGATGTCTGCCATTCTATGATTCAAGGGGCTGGATAGGGTACAGGGACTGTGGGGAGTAGCAGAGACACTGTGAAAGGAGGGTGGGGACGATGAGGAGAGCAGGAGGCAGATTTAGAGGGTGCAGGGAGATGTGGGGGGCGAAGAATGTGTGGGGAAGACAAGAGGGTGGCTGAAGGGGACACAGGACACTGATGGGATGGGAGATGGAGGGGCTTGAGTGGCAGTTATGGGCCAGATTCTGATACCTTTACTCAAGCTGATTAGCACTTTACTCCACAAATAGCTTCCCAGACTTCAATGGGACAATTCCCGGAGTAAGGGACTATTCAGTATGAGTAAGCGTATGAGGATCTGGCCTTAAAGGAAGAACAGGCTGAACCCCTGTGCTGTGACACTAGTTTATTTTCTTCTCCTGTATGTGTCAAATCTACGGTAGGAAAGTGGAGAGGGTAGCTGATGGTGAGAACAGCAGCAGAAATGAATCAGGGACTATAAAGAGGGTCATGGTGATGCTGATGTCCAGCCCCATCCTGCTCCCTTGAGGCAACTGCAAAGATTTTCATGGTTAATCCAGAAATCTTTGCTATGATGTGTACTCTGTAGAACACCACTTCAGAAGGAAATTTTCAATAGCTTAAACCTGGCTCATATCCTGTTCCCAGTAAGCATACAAACTGCCCTTTAACTGCAAAGCATGAGGTATTGTCTGGCCCACAGACTATCCAATAAGTTCCTGGACTGCATTGCAGACAACTTTTTATTTCAGAAAATTGATAAAGCTACTAGGGGGGAAGCTGTTCTAGACTTGATTTTAACCAACAGGGAGGAACTTGTTGAGAATTTGAAAGTAGAAGGAAGCTTGGGTGAAAGTGATCATGAAATCATAGAATTTGCAATTCTAAGGAAGGGTAGAAAGGAGTACAGCAGAATAGAGACAATGGATTTCAGGAAGGCGGATTTTGGTAAGCTCAGAGAGCTGATAGGCAAGGTCCCATGGGAATTAAAACTGAGGGGCAAAACAACTGAGGAAAGTTGGCAGTTTTTCAAAGGGACGCTATTAAGGGCCCAGAAGCAAGTTATTCCGATGGTTAGGAAAGATAGAAAATGTGGCAAGAGACCACCTTGGCTTACCCTTGAGATCTTGCGTGACCTACAAAATAAAAAGGTGGCATATAAAAAATGGAAACTAGGTCAGATCACGAAGGATGAATATAGGCAAATAACACAGGAATGCAGAGGCAAGATTAGAAAAGCAAAGGCACAAAATGAACTCAAACTAGCTATGGGAATAAAGGGAAACAAGAAGACTTTTTATCAATACATTAGAAGCAAGAGGAAGACTAAGGACAGGGTAGGCCCACTGCTCAATGAGGAGGGGGTAACAGTAACGGGAGACTCGGAAATGGCAGAGATGCTTAATGACTTCTTTGTTTCGGTCTTCACTGAGAAGTCTGAAGGAATGTCTAGTATAGTGAATGCTTACGGGAAGAGGGTAGGTTTAGAAGAGAAAATAAGGAAAGAGCAAGTAAAAAAGCACTTAGAAAAGTTAGATGCCTGCAAGTCACCAGGGCCTGATGAAATGCATCCTAGAATACTCAAGGAGTTAATAGAGGAGGTATCTGAGCCTCTAGCTATTATCTTTGGGAAATCATGGGAGACGGGGGAGATTCCAGAAGACTGGAAGGGGGCAAATATAGTGCCCATCTATAAAAAGGGAAATAAAAACAACCCAGGAAACTACAGACCAGTTAGTTTAACTTCTGTGCCAGGGAAGATAATGGAGCAGGTAATCAAAGAAATCATCTGCAAACACTTGGAAGGTGGTAAGGTGATAGGGAATAGCCAGCATGGATTTGTAAAGAACAAATCGTGTCAAACTAATCTGATAACGTTCTTTGATAGGATAACGAGCCTTGTGGATAAGGGAGAAGCGGTGGATGTGATATACCTAGACTTTAGTAAGGCATTTGATACAGTTTCGCATGATATTCTTATAGATAAGCTAGGAAAGTACAATTTAGATGGGGCTACTATAAGGTGGGTGCATAACTGGCTGGATAACCGTACTCAGAGAGTAGTTGTTAATGGCTCCCAATCCTGCTGGAAAGGTATAACAAGTGGGGTTCCGCAGGGGTCTGTTTTGGGACCGGTTCTGTTCAATATCTTCATCAACGATTTAGATGTTGGCATAGAAAGTACGCTTATTAAGTTTGCGGACGATACCAAACTGGGAGGGATTGCAACTGCTCTGGAGGACAGGGTCAAAATTCAAAATGATCTGGACAAATTGGAGAAATGGTCTGAGGTAAACAGGATGAAGTTCAATAAAGATAAATGCAAAGTGCTCCACCTAGGAAGGAACAATCAGTTTCACACATACAGAATGGGAAGAGACTGTCTAGGAAGGAGTATGGCAGAAAGAGATATAGGGGTCATAGTGGACCACAAGCTTAATATGAGTCAACAGTGTGATACTGTTGCAAAAAAAGCAAACGTGATTCTGGGATGCATTAACAGGTGTGTTGTAAACAAGACACGAGAAGTCATTCTTCCGCTTTACTCTGCGCTGGTTAGGCCTCAACTGGAGTATTGTGTCCAGTTCTGGGCACCGCATTTCAAGAAAGATGTGGAGAAATTGGAGAGGGTCCAGAGAAGAGCAACAAGAATGATTAAAGGTCTTGAGAACATGACCTATGAAGGAAGGCTGAAGGAATTGGGTTTATTTAGTTTGGAAAAGAGAAGACTGAGAGGGGACCTGATATCAGTTTTCAGGTATCTAAAAGGGTGTCATCAGGAGGAGGGAGAAAACTTGTTCACCTTAGCCTCCAATGATAGAACAAGAAGCAATGGGCTTAAACTGCAGCAAGGGAGATTTAGGTTGGACATTAGGAAAAAGTTCCTAACTGTCAGGGTAGTTAAACACTGGAATAGATTGCCTAGGGAAGTTGTGGAATCTCCATCGCTGGAGATATTTAAGAGTAGGTTAGATAAATGTCTATTAGGGATGGTTTAGACAGTATTTGGTCCTGCCATGAGGGCAGGGGACTGGACTCGATGACCTCTCGAGGTCCCTTCCAGTCCTAGAGTCTATGAGTCTATGAGTATTCATACAGAACAGTGGTTGTGTATACAGACTTTAAAGTACTTAGAAATGTATCTCATAATGATTATAATTATTACTGATGTAAAATAAGACTGGTGCAGAGTCTAATTGGGCATGAAAGTAAAAACTGATTTTGTAAAACCTACATTTAAAAAAGCCCCCATATAATATACCTGGATAAGTAAAGGAAGAGAGAGCAGGAGCTCGATAGAGAAAAAAGTGGTACAATGCTTCTGCTTGAAAGGGCTTTATATTTAAGAAGCACACAGAACAGAAAATAAAGAGCAAGGTTCTACCAAGAGGAAATTGTCAGCAGCCTCAAGAAATATCAGGGAAATATGAAATATGCAGTGTGAGGGTAAGTTGGGGGAGGTCAGGGAAAGCATCTGACATCATCATTCTACAACAATGTAGATATTTTTAGGAAAAATTCCTATGGGTGTGTGCCTGCCAGATAGGGTAGGCCTGGAAAAGGTGGTAGCAGAAATTCCACAATCACTTCTGCAGTACTGGAAAATGCGGCTTATGTGTATGCATGTTGCACTTGCATGCCTGAGACTCTAGCCCACTGTATCTAAATAGTGATCATACTTCTTAAAAACAAAAACAAAAAATAAACCTGTTTAGTTTTTGTGTGGGTAGTGATAAAGGAGGTAGACCAGCCAAAATTAGTTACATGAGTGCAATTTCATATCCACCAGAACAACTACAGAAACTGACTGCAGAATTCACCCCAGTGTCCCCAATCACTGTTTAACTAATCTAGTAGGAAAAGGATTGCTTTCAGTAAAGCCCAGATTGTAACCTGCACATGGCAGATGGGATCTGGCTCTCATACAGGATAATTCTTCTTCAACTAGCTTCCCTGTTATTCATTGCCTAATGATATTCACAATATTCTAGAAAAACTCTCTGGACCAGCATCACTGAAATCAGTGAAGCTTTGCTGGTTTGCAACAGCTTAGGATCTGGTGCTTTACATTTTGCATTTATAAATCTGTCTAGGATATTAAACGAAGTGTGGGAGACAACATTTAGGCCCCGATTCAAGAAAACAATCACAATCTTAACTTTAAGAACATGCTTAAATGGGATTGTAACACAGGGTTAAAATTAAATGAATGTTTAAGCACCCACCCTAAAGAGGATGCTCTGCTAAACCAGGGCCTTTTTCTGTAGCCAAACTCAGAAATATTACAGCATTGCTAGTAGTAATGTTGTAGTTACATTTGAGAAGATCAGACAGTTTTATTTTATTTTTTTTTAATTTTCTCTCCATTTTTATTCTCTTTGAGCTGAAATTTCTCTAGTTGGGTTGGTTAATTCCTGAATTAAAAACAGCATATGTTGACAATTACAATTACTCCCCACTTAACATCCTCTCGCTTAATGTTGTTTCGATCTTACATCCCTGCTCAATTACAGAATATGCTCCATTTAAAGTTATGCAATGCTTCACTATAACCTCATTTGGCTGCCTGCTTTGTCCACAGCTGGCAGCCCCCCTATCAGCTCCCCCAGTGCCTCCCACCCTCCGGCAGATCCCACGGATCAGCGCCTTCCCCCTGCTCCCTCCACCTCCTGCCCACGGCAAATCAGCTACGGCGTTCAAGAGGCAGTGGGGAGAAGTGAGGACTGGGCACGCAAGCTCCCTCTCCCTCCTGAACGCAGCAAACCAGCTGATTGCTGCGGGCAGGAGGCAGGGGAGGGAGAGGGGAGCCTGTGCTCCAAGTCCTCGCTCCTCTCCCCTCCCTCCTGAACTCTGCAAGCCAGCTGATTGCAGTGGGCAGGAGAGGGAGGGGGAGAAAAGGCAGATTAAGAGTGGGGGCTTAGGGGAAGGGATGGTGTGGGTGGGCTGAGGATTGAGCCCCCCGCCCCTGGTGCTTGCAGAGTAGGGTAAAGCTGCTGCTGCACAACGTGCTTCTCCTAGCCCACAGCACCTTCAGCCTCCTTGCCTGCCTCATTGTCTCCACTGCCAGTGGCTGTGCCTGTGTGGGGTAAGGCAGGAGCACCTCCCAATTATAGTATTGTACTGTATGGCAAAAAAATATATCCCTGGAACCTAACCCCACCCATTTACATTCATTCTTATGGGGAAATTAGATTTGCTTAACATCATTTCACTTAAAGTCTCATTTTTCAGGAACATAACTACAACGTCAAGTGAGGAGTTACTGTATATGATCCCACCTGGAATATAAAGTCAAGAGCTTGACAGGTTAAAACACAGATACTTTTTAGTTATTTGTGCAGAATGGAACATATTGTGTCAATTTTTAAGCAGAAGTCCCCACTGAAATCTGTCAGTTCTGTCTAAAAATGATGGCATGCTGTAGCCTAGGAAGCTCTTAGCCATTTAAAATATATGATATACATATACCCACAATGTGAAAGTGAACATAAAATTGTTGTGAATGTGGCAGAAGCATACCCAATTAAAATTCTGAATGAATAATTCTGGGAGAGTTTCTGTAATATTTGCACCATTCAAGTCAATTAAAATGTTATACCCGTATTAGTATTTTAAATTAATTTCCTTGAGTAAATTCTGTTGTCAGATGCACAGCTGGTGTAAACTGACATATTTCCATTCCTGATTTACACTAGCTGAGGGACAGGCTATGTGTTTTCATTGTTTATATGTAGTAAGAGAGATCATGCATGGTTTTCAACCTATGGTGTCATTGACTAAGTATTGGCAGGTCTATTGGCTACACTTTCCTAATTCTATTTTATCAAGCCACACAGATCAACACTAATATATTTTGTTGTCTGTAGGAATGTTCCTAAGGTATAAAATGGGAAAAGTCATTTCCATTTTTGAGAGCATTAATTCAGCTTTAAGGAGGATGTTGTTCACAGATCTTTACAGCCCAGAGGAATGTGAAAGAAAATACAAATAAAATTACCATAAATAAAATGGATGCAACGTTCACTAGATAGCCAGGCGTACGGTCTCTCCAGGTTAACTTCTCCTTTTCATCCTGTTGCAAAACACAAAGGTCAAGACAAGCATTAGAGAACTGATGAATTTTAGAACTGGGAAAAAAGAAAAGGAAACAGCTCAATTAAAAATATTGATTTCCCCTTCTCCCCATTTATATTTTTGAGTTTGAAAATTTCAATATAATTTTGAAATTCAAAAATTTTCAGCCATCTCTAAAATTGGTAGAAAAATGGGAGGAGGGGAAGGGAGGATTTATCTAAAATTTTGTTGCATATCCCACTTGAATTTCAAAATCTGATATGTGAAAAATTTCAACCAGCTTCTACTGAATTTCAAAGTCTTAACAGAAGCTTTAAAGTTAACCCTAAAGAATTTTAGAAGTAAGTACTTTCAATAAAAAAACAAAAACAAACCCCACAACCTTGTTTCTTGTAAGGGCGCAGAAGAGTGATGTTTTAGGTGAGAAACCATAATAAGAAAGTGTTTATCACCAGTTACTTCAGATGTCTCCTGTAAGGTTTCCTTCATCCAACGTGGCTGTTATACAACTGAACCTTCTCAGTGTTAAAATAACCATCTGACTATTCACAATCACACTGTAAAGTATTCAGAAGCATCTTCAACTTCTATTTCTGACACATTTGTTTACATCCTGTGTTGCTAGATGCTCTTCATATTGTTCCAGAACCTCAGCTGGGGTAAATCTCTTTGCTCAATTGACTTCAACTGAGCTTTGCTGATTTATACCAGCTGGGGATTTGGCCCATTATTCCCAGTTGGAAGATTAAACATTTTTAGGTGACATTCTGGCTCCATTGAAGTCAATGGGAATTCTGCCATGGACTTCATTGGGGTCAGAATTTCACCCCTTGCAGTATTCCAGACATCTCAGACTCTCTCATGACATCTGGTTCAAAGATCAGAGAAGTAATGAAGGCAAGCCCTATTTATAGTGGGCTCAGATGACTTTTTGACTGGGTGCAAAAGGTAGCTCCCTCCACCTGATACCTATCAGTGAAAAATAATGATGCATTATTGCCCTCAAATAAACCCAATTCCCTGCTCTTAAAATGAAAAATAAATTTTTTTCATATGAAAAGAATTTTTAAAATTGATTTACATGAAACGTAATTTCCACCCCTCAAAAAATGGTTATTAACAATGGTTAAGCCAAAGCAAAAATATGCAATTGAATTAACTGTGAATTCAAAATCAGCTGCTGTTCTCATTAGTCTTAACATCTGTGCTACACAATGGGGCCAGATTCAGTCCTTTTTTTATGCTGGTATAAATCAAGCATAACTCCAGCAAAGTCAAGAGTTTATGTGGAGATTTATATGAAGGTAAATGAGATCGGAATCTGATTCAAAGGACTCAAATAAGCTCTTTTTTTTTTTTAAGGCTCTATGATCCTGAGAAGAATACTGTCCTGACAAGAAATTACTTGGAGGTATTATGCCCTTCAAAGGCAAAAGTGCTTCCTCAGATAGTAAGGAAAGCGTGGAATTTGCTGTATTTCTACAACAGGTGTAAGCATCACTTTTCTGGTGGTGCTTGCTCGGGTGCAGGAATTGGAAGAGGCATCATCCTGTGCCCACTCTGGTTAGAAATGTCCCACCAGTGCTTTTGTGTAGACACACACCCCCCCTTTACTTCTGTACACACAAACACACACACACCCCTTCACTTCTCAAGCAGTCAAATTAAGGGTGTCTCCTGCAAGAGTGTGCTGAGAGGACAGGACCATAGTAAACCCAAGGAGAAGCAGGCCAAAGTATAGAGAACATAAATATCTGAGTCCACCTTTTAGCCAGAAGGCAACTTTAAAAAGTGTTTCTGGGAAAGCACAGATGCATTTCATTTTGTTTTGGCATTTACCCCTCAGCAGTTATACACGACATAAAAAGTTCTTCGCTACTACACTTTGAAAAGGCATGAAGGACATCACGTCAAACTACTTCACTAGGGGAAAAATACTACGGAAGCAAAACAGTAGAATGAGTTAATACTAGCCAAAACAGTTAAGGGAAATAAGGAAAGCTTTTATAATAATATCAAGAAAAAGAGAGAAAACTAACTCATAGGAGGCAGTGAATGAACATTCAAAAATGGCTGAGACACAACTTCTTTTTTAAATCTGTCAAACAAAAAGACTTTTGGACAATTAGAATGCAGTATAACCCAGCCCAAACATTAATAAATGGGGAGTAGTATTCCCCAACCCCCAAATCACAAGATTGGCTTAAAAATCATGAGATTTCAAAAATAAAATAAAGTTGGGGTTCTTTTTATTTGCTGTTTAGTTCACATTTTCAAGCTTTTTTGGCACAACCATGAGGTCAAGAGATTTTATTTTATTTTACAATGAAAGATGAGATTCTCACATAAATCACTTGAGTTCAGGAGTCAAGAAAAACAAGACAATAAAATCTCAAGAGATGGTGACACTGAGAAACTGAGGAAGCCCTTTAAAAATAGCTATTGATAAAGAGCAAGTAAGGGAATATATAGGAAAATTGAATATATCTAAAGCATCTGGTTTTCAAAAGTGGTTAGTGATTTTGGGTGATTCAATCTTTGGGTTCCTAACCTGACACCTTTTTAAGGGTCCCAATTATCAAAACATGCTGAGCACCATTAAAAATCAAGTGTGTCTCAAGGTGAGTATCCAAAAAGTGGAGGCACCCAAAGTCAACAGTCACATTGGAAATTTTGGACTTGTAAGCCCTTATTTTGACATTCATTTAAATGACCTCTTTACTAGCGCAATACATCCCAGCAGCTCACAGTGACTTCAATGAGCTGGGTGCTCAGTACTTTTCAAAATCCAGGCCACTTATTTAAGTGTTGAAATATGGATTTAGAAGTATAACCAATTCTAAAAACCTTGGCCAATTCTACAAATCTCAGCTGCACCCCAGAGATATCACCTCACTGAACAGGGAGAAAATAGTCCCTCTCTACATATCCCTCATCTGACTACACCTGGAACACTGTATTCAGTTCTGCACACCATGCTAGCAATAAGATATTGCCAAACTGGAAGGAGTTCAGAGAAATGCAAGAAATATGATTAGAGAGAGCCAGAGGGACTGATTTATGAGGAAAGATTAAAATAGTCAGATATGGATGCCTTGTCTAAATGATGAGGATATGATAAGCCCAATGAAATTTGAAGGGTGTAAACACCAATAAAAGAGAATCTATTTAAGATAGTACAAGGAAATAGGATTAATGGGATGAAATTAGAAAAAGGAAAACAAACTGAAAAATCAAGAAAAATGTCTTGACTGTGAGATCTTTTAGGCTGCAAAACAGACTTTCAAGGAAAGTGGTGAAAGTCCCATTGCTTAAACCATTCAAAGCTAATTTCAACTGACAGCAATCTTTCTCTAGATTCCAATATTCTAGGATTTCATCCCCTTCCTACACTAAAAAGAAATTGGTATTGTCTCTTACTCTTAAAATCCACTTCATGATCTTCTGTGTGAGTTGGGGCTCCTGGTTGCTGGACGCATGGCTTGTAGAGTGCAGAAAGGTCAAGAATCTGCAGGGTTAGCTAGTAATACCCAGAAATCTTGGCCATCTGAGTAATGGTACAGACTCTGTGCTTCCTTCAGCTCTCCAGCACCAACTCCATGACTTGCACAATTGCCATTATGCCACTGGATGCCTCTTCATGTGACCTCTGGCAATGGGTATCATTCAGCACCTGCAGAAGTTACTGCTTCTCTGGGCAGCAGCAGTTGATAAGCCTGTGGCCTGCATAACTGCCGTGGTCTATTCCCCAACACATCACAATCTTGTCTGCATTGCCCGAATTCCTAACATACAATATATTATGGGGTCAGGATGCCATCTAGTCATCTTTCTCCTCTGTGTGCCCCCTCCCCTCTACTTTGCATGGATTTACCATGTTTTTGCTCCTCTCTTCAGCATGCAATGAAGGGGAGCTTTGGGCTCATGTTTGCACCTATGAGAAGCAAGAATGTGTTTTGTAAAGATACTACTGAATTATTAGACAAATGAGTCAACTTACACAGCACATTCCATTAAAGAAAATCGGTACCACAAATTTTATCAATATATTGTGGTAGAATGTTAATACTTCTTATAGCACTTGTAAGTTATTATTATCTTCTTTGAGCAAAATGTGTGAATTCAGTTGCTGTTCTATAATAAACCTGGTTTTATTCTCTGGCAATAGTGCCATCTAGCCATTAAAAGACTGTACTGTACATGGCAATTTCCTCCAATATTTTTGAAATTTCTTACTGTATTAAGTGTATGTATCATTGTATTTAATTTCACGGAGGAGGGTGAACACAGCCCTTCAGAAACCAAGAACGAGTGGTGGAGGAGGTGATTAGGCAAATTCACTCAGGTTTGAGCCTGCAAAGGCTCACAAACACTGGTTTAAACTGGATTCTCCAGAGCCTAACAGACTAAAAAGGGGCTTTTGGATAAATAGCCTGAGGTTAATGTGACTCAGGGCCTTCTTTCTAATATAGCAAATGGACAGAGCCTTCTGTCCAAGGGGGTGAGGCAATCCTTCCTGGGAAGGGTTGGAAGGACTGACACTGACCAGAACTCCAAAAAAGGAGTTGGGGTGACCTCTGGTAAGCTTATTATCATGAGGGTAGGTTCTTTTATTGTTTTGAATATGTTTTCTCTGTAATGCTTTCACCTTAAGAATAAGTGTGCTTGCTTATAAAGAGCTGTGCAGTATGTTATAATTCCTTTAAAGTGTAAGCAAAGCACAGACGCTGGCCTGGTTAGGCAGCTGGCTTGGGGGGAATAACACAGTGTAGGCAGGGAACCGTGCTGCCTGGGAAAAAAATATGGTTAGGCGGGAGAAAGCCAAAAGAGGTGATGGCTGAGATGCTGGAAGACTAGAGTGAATGCCCTCAAGAGACAGAGGGGTAATACAGGTGAATTTGCCATGAAGTGTGACAACCGTAAGTACCTTTTCTATGATCAAAATGATATAGTAGCCTTCGATAGAAGATAAATGCATTTCACTCTAAAAGTATGGAATTTATGTTATGGCATGTACTGTACAGATGCCTGTACCCTCCTGTGATGGGGTGGACTAGGCCCAAAGGCTCCCTGCTGGAGACCTCAGGGTTCTTCCTTCCCATCATAGTAAAGGAGCAGTGGAGAGGACCTCCAAGCAGGCTAGAGTGCCTGCAGGGGAAGCAGCCAATCAGGGCCCAGGAAGGCCATATAAAAGGAGCTGCAGAGGAGAGTAGTAGTCAGTTGCTGCTTGAAGCAGGAGAAAAAAGGACTGCAGAACTGGCTGCCTGGAAGAGCAGCAAGGCCATGGATAGCTTGCTAGCAGGGATTGGGGAAGCACTGAGGGAGCTCCTGGCGGGTTACTAGGACTGAGTAGAGACTGACCCTGGGGAGGGCTTCAGGAAGATAGTGTCTCCAGGGAGGAAGCCCTGGGGATACAGCCCCATACCAGGGCTGGACTACTTAAAGACCACAGCCCAGGGAGGGCTAGAAAGAGACACCACCAGAGGGGTACTGAGATAGACCCCGGTGGACTGTATACCCTGGAAGGGTCTGTGCTCAGGTAGACAGTGTGACTCGTCAGGAGTGCTATGTCACTGATAAACCCACCTGAGAACCCCCAAATGGGTCACCAGAACTGAAGAACACACATATGCCCAACCAGAAGGGGACACTTTGTGAGGTGGGTGCCAACCTCATTACACCTCCATGACCAGTGATGCACTCTACGCTGCCTGTGTTTCCAACGTTGTTCAGCTCACAAATGTTTCATTATATTATTTCTATTTATCCACAAGAGAACATCTCTACAAAGCGCTAACTGCCAGCCAGGCCAGTTCAGCTTGCACATAGAGTAAAATGATACACTTTCTCTCTTGTGCATCTTCACTTATAACTAAGAACCCACAGTTCAGATTCTTCGTGCAGATGCACTTATGGAATCCAATCGACTTCAGTGGACTTTCACATTGATACTTGACCAAAATGTTTCATAGGGAAGAACAGAGTCCAGCTCCCTCTTCCTTGGCTCCCCTAGCTCCCGTCAACCTGACACAAGCAGAAAGCAACAAAATCGTACTTCTGTTGCCAAGTCAATGTTTTACTCTGAATGTATCCATGGGGCAGAGTTGTTGAGTATGAAAGTGCCATTTTTATATTATCACTTGCCAGAGTGGAAAGATAGCTTAAATTCTGCAGAAATTATGTTTGGTTTCAAAAGGAGCATCTGAAAATAAGAGTTCTGGTTACAAATTGTGTCCTCCTCCTGTGTCCAAAAGACACAAAGCATTATACTCCTTGTGTCCCCTGGGTGCCAGCTGATTGGAAAAAGGCATAACTCACTCCCCAGGAAATAGCTGGTGGTGGAGGTGGTGTGCTAGGAAAGGGACACAGTGGGAGCAGTTTGGAGGCAGCAGGAGGCATGGCCAAGGCAGACCTACATTCCAGCAGTTCTGGGACCCTGCAGTGGTCATTGCAGGAGGAGCACAATTTAGGGCCCCCCTGAGGACTGCTCTAACCCTCACTCCCTGAATAAGGGAGACAAACTGCTGCCGCGGTGACCCTGTGCTTGTGCCTGCGCCGGTATGAATTTGGCCCTAGGAGTTCAAATTTTGTCCTCCAACAAAACATGAGTTAGCTTTTCCACTAAGGCCATTTCCAAGAAAAAGCCACTCAACTGAGCAGGTGTAACAGGGCTTTGAGGGCAAAAGTATTACTTCTAGGCTGAACAGTACTTGGTTTCAGGTTTACACACAGAAACTAAACCAGCAAATTTGGATGGGGGCTGTGGAATTGCAAACCTTCTTATTAAAGTTTTTGTTCTCTCTAAACAGGCCCAAATGTAACTGCAGGAAGCCCTCCTAAGGTGGTTTGCAATGAGTTACAAACTTTTCTGTCAAAACCATTTTACTTAATGCTGAAATTTTGAAATGGTCTAAGTTGGAACTAACCCAATTCTCCCATACTCAAACTTCACTGTGAACCCATTGGTCACAGTAGTTAACCTCTACTTTGCCTATGGATAAGTCTCTCCAGTGCTCTCTGGTCTGTTGCCCACAACAGGGGTAAAGAAACTCTTGTTTTCAGAAACATCAGTTAAAAGCAGTTTTAAGGTGCTACTAGAATAGACACCTTACAAATTATATGCAATAGTCCTAAAACAATAAGCTATGAGAAGTGACTGTAGACATGGACCTCCTGTGATATAGCCCTCAGCACTAATATCACAGTAGATTTTTAAGGCCAGAAGGGAACATTGTGATCATCTTTCCAGGGGTCGGCAACCTTCAGCACGTGGCCCACCAGGGTAATCCGCTGGCAGGCTGCGAGACATTTTGTTTACATTGACTGTTCACAGGCACAGCCACCCCACAGTTCCCAGTGGTTGCAGTTCGCTGCTCCTGACCAATAGGAGCTGCAGGAAGTGGCAGCCAGCATGTCCCTGTGGCCCGCGTAACATCCCGCGGCTCCCATTGTCTGGAAATGGGAAACTGTGGTCATAGGGAGTGCAGGGGCCCATGCCTGCAGACGGTCAACATAAACAAGCTGTCTCAACGCCCACCAGCAGATTACCCTGATGGGCTGCGTGCTGAAGGTTGCTGAACCCTGAGCTAGTCTGATCTTCTGCATAATGCATGCCACAGGACTTCCCTGAATTAATTCCTGCTTCAAGTCTAATACTTCTGGTTGCACTAGAGAATATCTTTTAGAAAAAACACCAAATCTTGATTTTAAAATCTCCAATAGTGGAGAATCCACCACAGCCCTTGGTAAGATGTTCCAGTGGTAAATTACCATACTGTTAAAATGTCACACTTTATTTCTAGATTGAATTTTTCTAGCTTTAATTTCCAGCCACTTGCTCAGTCTACTAGATCAGCAGTTCTCAAACTTTAGCAAATCGAGGACCCCCATTTTGATTTAAATTTTTTTTACCGAAGCCAGCTTCTAATTTTCCCCAGGGGTGCTCAACCCCCACTCAGCCCCAGACCCCATCCCCACTCCACCCCTTCTCCCAAGGTCTCACCCCACCTCTTCCTGACCCTGCTCCACCTCTGCTCCTCGTCTTCCCTGCCTCTTTCTCTCCCCTCCCTCGAGGGCACCCCATCCCTGCTCCTCCCCCTCGCCCCAGTGCCTCCTGCATGCCACTGAACAGCTGTTCTATGGCATGAAGGAGGCACTGGGAGGGGGGAGGAGGAGTTCATCAGTGGGGATGACCACCCAGACATGACTTGTGGACTCCCTGGAGTCTGACATGACTCACAGACTGCCTGGAGTACCCTCACAGACCCCCAGGGGTCCGTGGATCCCAGGTGGAGAACTGCTGTGCTAGATTGAAGAGCCCTCTGTTATCAAATTTCTGTTCCCCATGGAGGTACTTATAGATTAATCAAATCACCTCTTAACCTTCTCTTTGATAAGCAAAATAGATTGAGCTGCTTGAGTCTATCAGTATAAGACAGGGGTTCGCAAACTGGGAGTCAGGACCCCTCGGGGGGGGTCATGAGATTATTACATGGGGTGAGGGTCATGAGCTGTTAGCCTCCACCCCAAACGCCACTTTGCCTCCAGTATTTATAATAGTGTTAAATATAAAAAATGTGTTTTTAATTTATAAGGTGTGGTTGCACTCAGAGGCTTGCTGTGTAAAAGGAGTCACTAGTACAAAAGTTTGAGCACCACTGCTTTAAGGCATGCTCTTCACTCTAACCATACTAGTGGCTCTTTGAATCCTCTCCTATTTTGTTAGGTGGATGATGCCCATCACATGCATGCAGAGTAGTATACCTTGATTAATACCAGTGCTGCTTACTAGTATTGCAGCAACAAAGGAAATGCATAGCACGCCTATGTGGAGCAAGCCCAGGTATGTCTATACTGCAATAAAAAAAAAACACACCCGTGGCACAGAGTGTCAGCACCCAGGTTAATTGACTTGGCTCAAGATGCTCAGACTATGGTGCTAAAAATTGCAGTGTAGACATTCAGGCTTGGGCCAGAGCCTGGGCTCTGAGACCCTGCCCCTTTATGGAATTTCAGAGCCCACGCTCCAGCCCAACCCTGAATGTCTCAACTGCAATTTTTAGCTCTGCAGCCCAAGCCTTATGAGTCCAAATCAGCTGAGCCAGGCCAGCCACAGTCATCCCATGCATCTTTTATTGCAGTGTAGACATACTCCCTGATATTCTATCCAGAGCACACTTCATGGGTTCCTCACTAAGCAACATAGTCACATCCACCCTATTTAATAAGGTGTTGAGCATTGCTACTTTCCACAGGTGCTTGAAACTGGAGTAAGCTGCACCATGGAAAACTGGCTATTGTTGGTTTTGCCTATACTCTAGGGGTTTTTTACCAGAGCAGTTATATTGGTGGCTGGCTACCAATCATGAAAATTCCCAGGATGCACAAGGCTACAGAATCTCATTATTACGCCCCACAGTCATTCAATCACTCTACATTGTCAGATACCCTTTGTTTTAAGAAGTTTTAGGCAAGTATTGCAAACAACTCTACTCTCAGTTTTAATATCAAAAGGTTTCACCACTCCTGTTCTTATACTTCACCTTTTAAAAAGAGAGATAATTCAACTCAATGTAATTGTTCTGGAAATTACATAGTTTCTTAATTCTGTCATATTTAACTCTTGCTTTAGCTTTGACTTATGTATGCACTTTTACCATCATGTGTGTGGGGCAATTAGCAAACATTATTGCATAAATAGCATAAGAGTAAAGTGTCTGGTCTTCAAAAGACGACATAAAATCAGCTTCTTGATATTTGCATATGGATTGGGTGCAAACTTGCAGCTTTGTTTTTACTGTGACAATAGTTTAATGTATGGCTTGTATGCATTATTTATATAGACCAGAAGCAGCTCAGAACATTACCAGAAACCCACTATTTAAGGAAACAATAGGGTTACATCTGCAGTCAGAAATATGTATTAGGTTTAATCGATGTCCTTTGGAGGTGATTAATAAATCATGAAGAGCCTGATCCTGAGATGGGCAAAGGGCCAGATTTGCAAAGGTATTTAGCCACCTAGTGGGATTTTCCAAGACATCTAAGCAGATAAGGGGCCTAACCCTCCTGGACATTGTGTTAAACTCACTAGACACCAATCTGCATCTTTAGGTTCCTGAATACCGCTGTCAATCTGGTGCTGAGAACCTCCCATTTAAGTCAATGCAAGTCAAGGTTGCTCAGCCTCTATTAACATCAGGTCCTTTAAGACATAACTGAATACATATTAAAAGCTTTTATATATGTTTTGTAAACACCACAGTGACAATTCATGCTGAACATATAGCACAGCATAAAAACAATCCATTCATGAACAGAAAAACACCTAAAATGGAGATAATGATACTTATCTCCTTTGTAAAGTGCTTTCAAATGAAAAGCTCTGCATAAGAGCGACACATTGTCATCACTATTATCTCAGTAGCATTCTAATATCTCAGAAAACTAGATGAAAATCCCACACACTAAACAATAAAGGAACTTTAAAGCTGTAAAAAGAGATAACCGTAAATCTGTTCTCTTTGTGTATGGATGGCCCCTTTCTACTGCTCTGGCAGTGTGAAGGTGATACAAAGAATCAGTTACACTTACACTTACTTTACCAAAAATTTGCACAGCCTGAATGATGTCAAAGATTGAGACTAGGCACCGCAACGGGGCACACCCCTTCGTGGCCCTATAAGTACATTGCCCACTCAGGATCTTTCGGTCAAATACTCAGACCAGATTATTTCAGACAAATGCCCCTTCATGGAATTTAGCTTATTATATCTTTTACAGAGTGAAAACAACTTTTTTCATCTCCGATTTCATGCCCACTTTGGGTCTATATAGATGTCTTTTTTCCACATTCAGGAGGCCCTAGCTTTCCTTCTGAAACTGGGCTGTACTTCCTGGTGCAAGTGCTCGAGGAACCAAATAGGGGCAGAGCTCTTCTTAATCTGGTGCTCAAAAACAGGGAAGAATTAGTAGGGGAAGCAAAGGTGGATGGGAACCTGGGAGGCAGTGACCATGAAATGGTCGAGTTCAGGATCTTGACACAAGGAAGAAAGGAGAGCAGCAGAATACGGACCCTGGACTTCAGAAAAGCAGACTTTGACTGCCTCAGGGAACTGATGGGCAGGATCCCCTGGGAGAATAACATGAGGGGGAAAGGAGTCCAGGAGAGCTGGCTGTATTTTAAAGAATCTTTATTGAGGTTTCAGGAACAAACCATCCCAATGTGCAGAAAGAATAGTAAATATGGCAAGCGACCAGCTTGGCTTAACAGTGAAGTCCTTGCTGATCTTAAACACAAAAAAGAAGCTTACAAGAAGTGGAAGCTTGGACAAATGACCAGGGAGGAGTATAAAAATATTGCTCAAGCATGCAGGAGTGAAATCAGGAAGGCCAAATCACAATTGGAGTTGAAGCTAGCAAGAGATGTTAAGAGTAACAAGAAGGGATTCTACAGGTATGTTAGCAACAAGAAGGTGGTCAGGGAAAGTGTGGCCCTCTTACTGAATTGAGGAGGCAACCCAGTGACAGAGGATGTGGAAAAAGCTAATGTACTCAATGCATTTTTTGCCTCTGTCTTCACGAACAAGGTCAGCTCCCAGACTACTGCACTGGGCAGCACAGTATGGGGAGGAGGTGAACCAGCCCTCTGTGGAGAAAGAAGTGGTTCAGGACTATTTAGAAAAGCTGGATGAGCACAAGTCCATGGGCCGGATGCACTGCATCTGAGGGTGCTAAAGGAGTTGGCTGATGTGATTGCAGAGCCATTGGCCATTATCTTTAAAAACTCATGGTGGTTGAGGGAGGTCCCGGATGACTGGAAAAAGGCTAATGTAGTGTCCACCTTTGAAAAAGGGAAGGAGGAGGATCCATGGAACTGCAGGCCAGCCAGCGTCACCCCAGTCCCTGGGAAAATCATGGAGCAGGTCCTCAAGGAATCAATTCTGAAGCACTTAGAGAAGATGAAAGTGATCAGGAATAGTCAGCATGGATTCACCAAGGGCAAGTCATGCCTGACTAACCTAATTGCCTTCTGTGATGAGATAACTGGCTCTGTAGATGAGGGGAAAGCAATGTAGATGAGGGGAAAGCAAAGCTTTTGATACAGTCACCCACAGTATTCTTGCTGACAAGTTAAAGAAGTATGGGCTGGATGAGTGGACTATAAAGTGGATAGCAAGCTGGCTAGATCATCAGGCTCAATGGGTAGTGATCAGTTGTGCTATGTCTAGTTAGCAGTCAAGCGGAGTGCCCCAAGGGTTGTTCCTGGGGCCAGTTTTGTTCAATATCTTCATTAATGTTTTCAGATTACACTTAACTGGGAGATACGCTGGAGGGTAGGCATAGGATACAGAGGGACCTAGACAAATTAGAGGATTGGGCCAAAAGAAATCTGATGCAGTTCAAGAAGAACAAGTGTAGAGTCCTGCACTTAGGACGGACGAATCCCATGCACCGCTACGGTCTAAGGACCAAGTGGCTAGGTATCAGTTCTTCAGAAAAGGACCTAGGGATTACACTGGACGAGAAGCTGGATATGAGTCAACACTGTGCCCTTGTTGCCAAGAAGGCTAACAGCATTTTGGGCTGTAAAAGTAGGAGCATTGCCAGCAGATCGAGGGATGTGATCATTCCCCTCTCTTTGGCACTGGTGAGGCCTCATCTGGAGTAGTGTGTCCAGTTTTGAGCCCCACACTACAAGAAGGATGTGGAAAAATTGGAAAGAGTCCAGCAGAGGGCAACAAAAATGATTAGGGGGGTGGAGCACATGACTTATGAGGAGAGGCTCAGAGAACTGGGAGTATGAGGGCGGATTTAATGAAAGGGGGTTCCACAGAGGATGGATCTAGGCTGTTCTCAGTGGTATGAGATGACTGAACAAATGGTCTCAAGTTGCAGTGGGGGAGGTTTAGATTCGATATTAGGAAAAACTATTTCACTAGGGGGATGGTGAAGCAGTGGAATGGGTTACCTAGGGAGGTGGTAGAATCTCCATCCTTGAAGGTTTTAAAAGCCTGGATTGACAAAGCCCTGGCTGGGATGATTTAGTTGGGGTTGGTCCTGCTTTGAGCAGGAGGTTGGACTAGATGACCTCCTGAGATCCCTTCCAACCCTGACATTCTATGATTCAGACAGTCACTTTCTCTCTCCTTAAGAGAAGAAACCCCCCATTCCCCATCTCTCCTGGAGTTGGGTAATTCAGACTATTAACAACTTTCTCCTTAAATCAAGAGTCCCCAGCTCTCCTTCTGAGAGTTGGTTTTAATTCAGGTCAGTTGTAGGGTCTCAGTCAGCTTCTCCTCCAATTGGCCCTTCCCCTGAATTAGTTACTTCACCCACAGGCTAAGTGGGTTCAGCAGGCATGTCTTCCCCAAGTGGCATCTCTCCTGCTTGAGGGAAGAGGCAGCATATATACTGGTCTCTTTCCCAGAGCTCATCTCAATTGGCTGGGAGAGAGGGGAGCCTTGTCCCACCTGATCTCCCAGGCTTTTAGTTCCAAGCCCTGGAAGAATCAGTAACAGGTTTTGCCCTAAACACTAGTAATTACCGGAACCAATTCCTCTCTCCCAATCTCTTATTTCCTAGGTCCTTGTGTTCCTAAAATCTCTCAAAATCTTAAAGGGCCACACCGCATGATTAGATGGGCTAACCCCTAAGTCCCACTACTCTTAAGGAGACAGACTACCCTCTCACGAGGACCTTAATGTAACTGAGAATCTGACCCTTAATATTGTATTACATGGTCAATTCTCTTCAATTTGACACATGGTCATTATCAAATAATACAATGAAATAACATACAAAGATCTTTAATCTGCCTAATATAAATAAATGGAGAATCTTGTAGTAATGGATACTACCATGCACATGGGAGTCAGTCCCATTTACAATACATTTACATTAACAGGACTACTCATGTGCTTAAAGTTAGGCATGTGCTTAAGTACCTGCTCAATCACACCTTATATGGTGCATGATGTAGGCAGAGAACAGATTGATTTTCAGATTCCAGGTTGAGTTTGTAAGGTTTGGCATTGGCAGGCAGAAAAAAAAAGCATGTGCCAGATAATGCTTTGTCTGCTTTGTACTGTTCTGGCAACACAAGGCAACTATAAATTTGGCACAATGGGGCTGACAACTGCTTTGAATCCCTGGGGCAGCACAAAGCAACTGGAGCATACTAGTGAATTTGGTCCCATACTATCACTTATAAACCGAGAACATCTGATGGGAAAATTATTGAGACAATAAATCTAAAGCCATTTAGAGAGTAACTTTTCAGAGCAAAACTGTGCTTTAATTAATGTGGATCATTATCACTATCCTAATACTGACAGTGTGTTTTGAAACAGTTTGTCTATGAAATTACTTTATGCATAGGGTTATTTTTCCTACCTGTGCCCTTCAGTAAGTTGTCAGATACACATCCAGATGCCCAGCTACCTTCAGAGCTTCTCTCAAGGATCTCAACCCTAGCTACATTAACTGTCAAATCCTTTAATTGTCTTCATCCCAGACATATAATAGTTTACTCAAAAATCTCTCTGTAAAATCAGCCGTTCAGCCACTATTATACACTTTAATATAAGCAACTTTGGCCCAATGGAACTAAGCCAGTTAGCAAATTTACATTTCAATTTGTAATGTTCAAATTACAGTCCCTATGCTGAAGTCTCTTAGCAACATCTAATAGCCTGTTACCTGTCTAAATTGCATGCATTATTCTCAGATAGGATCTCAATGTGGAGGGAATACAGATTTAAAGATTTTATACCAAGCAGAGTAGAGTGGGTCAGGTTCCCTGCTCTGGTCAAGTTACGTTCAGTCCTCGGCTGTGGTTAAGGGGTGGGGCAAAAGGTGCACTGAACTTTGGCTGGCCCACTGCTAGGCTATTATCTTGAGATATATTAGAACAGGCTGAAGGATCTAGGATAAATCTTGGCCCCATTGAAGTCCACGGCAAAACTCCATTTTGGACTGCAATTGAACCAGAATTCCATCTTTAGCTTTTAGAGGTTTACATTTAGGAACAGATTTAGGAAATACCATTCTGATCTGCTACTGTTCTATATTTAGTTTATACAAGCATCAATAACCACACAAAGGTGCAAGTGAAGAATCGGGCAAAAAGGCTCATTTTAAAATGCATGGATTTTTTGCTCACAATTCTTCCATATGTTCTTGTTGTATTGTGCCATTCAATTTGTTTGTTCTTCAGCAATAGAAAGTGGAATTTACTAGCATCCTACTTGAGCATGACCTACTTGTTTGATAGTAATATATACCACCTTACTGCTAGCACATTAAATGAAACAGAGAGGGGCAGTGGGGAACAAAAGCAGAGGAGCAAGAAAGACAAGAAACAAAGCACAAAACTGGGGTGGGTGAGAGGGAGAAACTACATCAAAATGGGAGAACACAGAATAGGATGGAAGAGTCAATGCAGGGCAGATTACAGTGCCATTCAAGCTGTTTGTAGCCCTGAGAACTCTGTGGCTGGTGTCTGCCTCTGATTTAAGGACTTAGAAATGTCAGAGCTAATATAAACTTTATATTTCTAAAAAGTAAATTTCTAGCCTTTTTCCTTGCACAGTTAACCTTGAAAAACTAGTTTCTGGTGCTGGAAAGTTGTCAATGATTTATTCTAAAGCTTATTGGTTAATCAGGGCAGTCAAATTGTCCAGGGCTGTAGTTTGAGATCCATGAAACTATGGTGAATGGTCACTTGATTTTGGGGGGAGAATCCCAGATCAATTCATGGCAATGGAGGGTGGTGGGAGAAAATGGAGGGGAAAAGGTAGTCCCAACTATGTTACATTAGAGAACCATAAGCTTGCTCCCAGACAGCTGTTTGCAGCTAAGCTAGCATGGCTTCTGCTCATGAGGTACATCTCAATTGTCTGAGAGGCTGTCTAGTCTACTGGACTAAACCTTGGCCTGGAAGTAGGGTTGTCAACTTTCTAAATCGCACAAAACTGAACACCCTTGCCCTGCCCCTTTCCCAAGGTCCGGCTCCTGCCCTTTCCCCTGAGGCCCTGCCCCCACTCACTCCATCCCCCTTCTCTCGGTCACTGGCTCTCTCCTACCCTCACTCACTTTCACTGGGCTGGAGCAGGAGGTTGGGGTGCGGGAGAGGGTGAGGACTCTGGCTGGGAGTGCAGGCTCTGCAGTGGGGCTGGGAATGAGGGGTTTGGGGTGCAGGAGGGGGCACTGGGCTGGGGCAGGAGGTTGAGGTGTGGGAGGAGGTGTGGAGTGCGGGCTCCAGGAGGGAGTTTGGGTGTGGGGGGGAGTGCAGGGCTGGGGTAGGGATGTGGGAGGGGGTGCAGGCTCTGGGAGGGAGTTTGGGTGTGGGAGGGGGCTCAGGGCTGGGGCAGAGGCTGGCATGTGGGAGAAGGTGTGGGGTGTAGGCTCTGGTGGGGAGCTCTTGGCTGAGGCAGCGGGTATGGGCTCTGGGAGGGAGTTAGCGTGTGGGAAGGGGTTCTGTCCTAGGGCAGAGGTTTGAGGTGCAGGAGAAGGTTCAGGGTGTGGGCTCCAGCTGGGTGGTTCTTGCCTTGAGCGGCTTCCTGGCAGCAGCACAGCGGGGCTAAGGCAGACTAGCTGCCTGCCCTAGCTCCACGTGGCTCCTGGAAGTGGCTCGGCATGTCTGACTCCTACGCAGAGGGTTCTGGGGACTCTGCGCATTGCCCACACCTATGGGCACCACCCTGCAGCCCCCATTGGCTGCGGTTCCAGGCCATGGGGGCTGAAGGAGCAGCACTAGGTGGTGGGTGCAGTGCACGAAGCTTCTTTTATCACCCGTGTGCCTAGGGGCCACAGGGACATGCCAGCCAATTCCAGGAGCTGCATGGAGCTAGGGCAGGCAGGGAGCCTGCCTTAGCCCTGCTGCATCGCCGACTGGACTTTTAATGGCCTGGTCAGCAGTGCTGACTGGAACCACCAGGGTCCCTTTTTGACTGGGCGTTCCAGTTAAAAACCGGACACCTGGCAACAGGGCTGCCCGGGGGAGGGGGGGAAGTGCGGCAATTTGCCCCAGGCCCCGGGCTCTGTAGGGGTCCCCATTAGAATGGCTGAAGCTCCCTCCCCGGTCCGACCCTGCATCCACCTCTGCCCCTCTTCCGGAGCCCCAGCACATCCAGCAGCGTCCCTGGACAGCGGTGCAACGTGGCTCCAGCAGGGCCCCTGAGCTCACTCTGCTCAGAGCCATGTGGTAAGGGGGCAGGGTTGCGAGCTCCAGGCTGAGCTCAGCTCCATCCGTTGGGCCTGAAGCTCGCAGCCCCGCCCCCTTACCATGCGGCTCTGAGCAGAGGGAGCTCAGGGGCCCGGCTGGAGCCATGCTGCAGAGACACTCCTGGATGCACTGAGGCTCCGGGTGAGGTGGGAGCTGGGAGAGTTGGCTAAGGGGCAGGAAGTCCCAGGGACAGTCAGGGGACAGGGAGGGGGCAGAGGTTGGGGGAGGGGGCGGTCAAAGACAGGGAATGGGGTGGTTGTATTGTGAGCGTTCCAGGGGGTCTCTCAGGACTCAGCAGGGGGATGGATAGGGTTTGGGGCAGTCAGGGGACAGGGGTGGGG
The DNA here is from genome assembly GCF_007399415.2 of Gopherus evgoodei. NCBI lineage: Eukaryota > Metazoa > Chordata > Testudines > Testudinidae > Gopherus > Gopherus evgoodei. The sequence goes on from NC_044322.1 coordinate 229,488,832, forward strand.
TCCCAAGGTGGTGGTTGGGAGGAGGGTCTCTGGAGGACGGTTAGGGGACAAGGAGCAGGATGGGCTGGGGATTCTGGGGGGGGGGCGGGCAGTCAGGGAGCAGGAAGTGAGTGGGGGTCAGATAGGGGCAGGGCCAGGCTGTTTGTGGGGGACAGCCTTCCCTACTCTAAAGCTCATTCGGCAGTTTGAGGCTTGCAGAAGAGCCAAGCTGTTAGCTTTTCCATTAGGGCTACCATCCCTTTCACTTCTCAAATGCCATATTATAGTCTATATTTAATTTCAGTGCCATAGGGAGATTCATGTCAGGGGAGAGTAGCTTCATTTAAAATTAGCCACTGGGGGAGGGATCACATGAGAAGAGCAATATCCTTCCCAACCCTACCAAAGGAGACCCCCACCCCACCCCTGCATTCCCTGAGGCTTCAGAGGGGTTTATTCAGTGGTTCTCAAGTGTTTGTACCGGTGACCCCTTTCACATAGCAAACCTCTGAGTGTGACCCCCCCCCTTATAAATTAAAAACACTTTTTTATATATTTAACACTATTATAAATGCTGGAGGCAAAGTGGGGTTTGAGGTGGAGGCTGACAGCTTGTGACCCCCTAGTAATAACCTCATGACCCCCTGAGGGGTCCCGATCCCCAGTTTGAGAACCCCTGGGTTAATTTAATTTTAGCACCCTGTGTCCATTCACATGCATATGCTATTTTGAGCATTTCAGTTTTCACAACATAGGCTCATCTCAGATTCTGGAACAAGCTCAAATGCTCACTTCGTGGAGAATGTGCACAAGGTATATTAAAGACAAAACCACAGTAACCGTCTCCAGTTTGTGAGGGACCCCATGGAGCCAATCTCTAGGAAATAGATTAATGCATGGAGGTTAAGTCCATTAATGGCTATTAGCCAGGATGGGTACGGAATGGTGTCTCTAGCCTCTGTTTGTCAGAGGGTGGAGATGGATAGCAGGAGAGACATCACTTGATCATTACCTGTTAGGTTTACTCCCTCTCGGGCACTTGGCATTGGCCATTGTCAGTAGACAGGATACTGGCCTGGATGGACCTTTGGTTTGACCCAGTATGGCTGTTCTTATGGTCTAACCTAAATGAACCCAAAGTTATGGGGACAGATATGAGTCAAGGAAGCCAGCAGAGTATCAGAAACCTGAAAAATCTTTGACTGGATGGGCTCAGGCGTTTGGTCATAAGCTGAGGTGGTTCAAAAGTTTTGGATTTTTTTTAAGCAGAATTTTTTTTTACTGTTTGTTTAAACAATCAAAACTCCACCAGAGAGGTCCTTTGGGGCCATCTGCCTGTCCCAAGTCAGGATAAAGGAGGAGGGTTGGGTGTGGGGCTAGCAACTCCACCCCGTAAAAAATCAACCTGCTACAGAAACACCAAAAATAGAGACAACAGAGACTTTTTCCCTGGAAAAAGAAGGGTCTTCAATTCGAAGATGCATCACGCTGGGTGGTAAAAGCCGTGAGGAAGCCACTAAGCCGATTACTCTTCTTGCAACCAGGAGGATTACCATAGGCACATGGAATGTGAGGACCATGTACGAGTCAGGAAAGATGGCGCAGGTTGCAGCAGAGATGAGGAGCAACAACCTGACCCTATTAGGCATTAGCAAGACAAGATGGACGCAAGCAGGGCAGAGACGACTGTTGACAGGAGAGTTGTTGCTGTATTCAGGACATGAAGAGAATGACGCACTCCACACACAGGGAGTAGGCTTCATGTTGTCCAAGCAGGCACAGAGAGCACTGATTGGTTGGGAGGCACATGGTCCCAGGATCATCATAGCATCCTTCAGAACTAAAATGAAGAGAATTAAGATGAATGTTGTTCAGTGCTATGCTCCAATTAATGACAGCGAAGCGGAGGACAAAGATTATTTTTACAACAGACTGCAGAAAATATTAGAGATTCTCCCAGACAAAGACATCATCATGCTTATGGGAGACTTTAATGCCAAAATTGGACCTGACAACACAGGATACGAACAAGTCATGGGGACCCACGCTCTGGAAGAGATGAGTGAGAATGGTGAGAGATTTGTGGATTTGTGTGCACTTAACAACCTGGTCATAGGAGGTAGCATCTTTCCTCACAAGCGGATCCACAAGAGTACCTGGGTATCACCAGCAGCATGACAGAAAATCAGATCGATCATGTCTGCATTAGCAAGAAGTTTAGAAGATCCTTGCAGGACGTTAGAGTTAGAAGAGGAGCAGCCGCGGCGTCCGACCATCCCTTAGTGGTGGTCAGATTGAAGCTGAAGCTGAAAAAGAACAGGATAGACACGTCAGACAGAAGAGTGAAGTATAATGTCAGCCTTCTGAAGGACCATAAGATCAAGGAAGATTTTGGACTGAGGCTCAAGAATAAATTTTCAGTATTACAAGATTGATCTGAGGAAGAGGAAGACAGTGTACTAAACAGATGGCAGAAAGTGAGAGAGACACTTAGGTCAATGTGCCAGGAAGTGCTTGGAATTAAGAAACACCAGCAGAAAGAGTGGATCACAGCAGAGACCTTGATCAAGATAGAAGACAGAAAGAAGAAAGCGGCAGCAGTCAACCACAGGAGGACTAGAGCAGCAAAGGTCAAAGCTCAAAAAGAGTATGCTGAAGCCCACAGAGTAGTGAAGAGGAATATCAGGAAGGACAAGAGAGAGTATGTGGATGAACTGGCAGCAGAAGCGGAGCAGGCAGCATACAGTGGTAATATGAAACAGCTGTTTGATACTACCAAGTGACTGTCTGGAAAGTTCAGCAAGCCAGAACGTCCCGTTAAAGACAAGCAGGGAAAGTCTAACCCAGGAATAGAATGACAGATGAACAGATGGGCGGAGCACTTTGAGGAACTCCTGAACAGACAAGCACCACTAAATCCACCAGATATCAACTCAGTTAATGAGAACCTCCCAATTAATTGCGATAAACCAACCAGAGACGAGATCAGAAAAGCCATCACGATGATGAAGAACAGGAAGGCGGGTGGACCTGATGACATCCCAGCAGAGGCCTTGAAAGCAGACCTGGATGCTTCAGTGGAAATGCTGTATCCCCTCTTTGAGAAGATATGGGAAGAAGTAGTGATTCCGGTAGACTGGAAAGAGGGATATCTCATCAAAATCTCCAAGAAAGGAGACCTTAACAGCTGTGCCAGTTATAGAGGAATCACACTCCTGTCGGTGCCAGAGAAGGTCTTCAATCGAGTCCTCTTAGAGAGAATGAAGGATGCCATCGATCCACAGCTACGAGATGAACAGGCAGGTTTCCGGCAGAACAGATCATGCACAGACCAGATAGCAACGCTTCGCATCATAGTTGAGCAGTCTATAGAGTGGAACTCCTTGTTGTACATCAATTTTGTTGACTATGAGAAAGCGTTCGATAGCGTGGATCGAGAGACCCTTTGGAAGCTCCTTCGGCACTACAGCATCCCAGCAAAGGTGGTCAACCTGATCAAGAACTCATATGACGGTATACACTGTAGAGTGATCCATGGAGGGCAGCTTCCAGGTACTAACAGCTTCCAGGTGCAAACTGGAGTCAGGCAAGCATGCTTGTTGTCACCACTTCTCTTTCTTCTTGTCATCGATTGGATTATGAAGACATCCACCTACGAGTGTAGGAACGGAATCCAGTGGACATTGTGGACCCAGCTTGATGACCTGGACTTTGCTGATGACCTTACACTCCTCTCGCACAGTAAACAGCAGATGCAAGAGAAGATCAATGTAGTGGCAGCCACGTCATCACAGGTTGGCCTCAACATTAAGAAGGACAAGACCAGGATCCTTAGGATTAATTCCACTAGCAATGGCCCAGTCACACTGAATGGAAGCCCCCTGGAAGAAGTGCAGTCCTTCACCTATATAGATAGTATCATCCACCAGCAGGGTGGCACAGACGCAGACATCAAAATAAGGATTGGTAAGGCAAGAGCAGCCTTCTTACAGTTCAAGAACATCTGGAACTCTAGAGAGCTGTCTTTGGCAATAAAAATTCGACTGTTCAACTCCAATGTGAAATCAGTCCTACTGTATGGAGCTGAAACCTGGAGGACAACCAAAACAACCATCAGGAAGATCCAGACCTTCACAAATAGCTGCCTCAGAAGGATTCTCCAGATCTGCTGGCCAGACACATCAGTAACATCCACCTCTTGGAGAGGACCTATCAACTCCCAGCAGAGGAAGAAATCAGAAGGAGAAGGTGGGGTTGGATAGGACATACACTACGCAAGCAGCCAATTAACATCACCAGACAGGCACTGCGGTGGAACCCCCAAGGCAAGCGGAAAAGAGGCCGTCCAAGAAACACCTGGTGACGTGACCTTCAGGCTGATAGCAAAAAAATGGGCTATACCTGGAACCAGTTAGAACGAATGGCCCAGGATAGAGGACTCTGGAGATCTGTTGTTGGCGGCCCATACCCCGATTGGGGAGACGGGCACGAGTGAGTGAGAGTTAAACAATCAAACACTGCAAGCAGCAAATATTTGGCCACATACTTCTGAAACTCCAAACCATATTCAGGTTTTGGCAGACTAATTTCAGCTTTTCAATAAAAAAAAACACAACAAATTTTGAAGGAAAGCAGACATTGTCTGTGATTTTTTTCTGCTTTTTAAACCCCCCTAGTTTTCGATCCAGAAAAAAAATTGACGGAAAATATTAGTCCAACCCTTTTAATGAGCTTTAGTGCCTTTTAGCACTAGCTGACGCTGAGAACCAGTGACACTTGTAAAGAAGTTTTCTCAAAACTGAGTTTGTGACGAGATGCAGAAGGTTTATTTTTCCCAGGGCTGCCTGTGGGGCGGGAGCAAGTGGGGCAATTAGCCCCAGGCCCCGCAGGGGCCACCACAGGAATATAGTATTGTATAGTATTGCAATTTTTTTTTATGGAAGGGGCCCCTAAAATTGCTTTGCCCCAGGCCCCCTGAATCCTCTGGGCGGCCCTGCCTGGCAACCCTTCCTGGGAGCAAGGCATGCCTGGATTCTAATCCCAACTGCCTTCTAATTTCCAAACAGGGAAAACAACACCTATCCTTGAGGGGTCTTATATGGATTAGTTAATATTTGTAAAGGGCTACATATATGCTACAATTATACAGAATGCACACAAAACCCTCTAGGGAACTAGTTGTCAACAGACATCCCAGCTTATTTGGAGAATTTACTTTTGAAAACATTTTTTTTCAATGCTGTCGATTGTGCATGGACCCCAGCACAACTGAGCTGCACTGGAGAACATTGATGGCGACCTGAACTTAAGACCCCATCCCTCCCATATAGTATAAAGTGAGACAGTCTGGTGGAGTTGCAACAAAATATACCATTTGACTCTCCCCAAAATCTGAAGGCAAGCCCTAGGCAGAGTTATGTGAACAGAGCAGACAGAAGTCTGTTACACTGGTGAAGGGATAAATGTTTGTATCACCCCGTGTTGTGATAGCAATCAAGGGATCAAGTTGTAAAATGATGGTATCTAGTAGTGTACAGCAAGGATCAGTGTTAGGTATGGCCTGTATTTAACATTTTCATTAATGATCTGAATGTGGGGGAAGGAAAAAGCATGTCAATTGAATTTGCAGATGATACTGAATTAAGAGATGATGTAAAACTTGGGAGTGCACAGAATCAAACACAGAGGGTATGTCTACACTTACGGTTTTGCAGCGCTGGTAGTTACAGCTGTGTTAGTACAGCTGTATAGGGCCAGCGCTGCAGAGTGGCCACACTTACAGCAACCAGCGCTGCAGTGTGGCCACATTTAACAGCACTTGCAGCGCTGTTGGGAGTGGTGCATTGTGGGCAGCTATCCCACAGAGCACCTCATCCCATTTTGGCGCTGTGGCTTGTGGGAAGGGGAAGGAAGTGTGATTGTCTTTCCGCTTCCTGTTCCAACGCCCCGTGGTGCTTTGCTACACATTCCGAGCAGTTTGGCGGCATTGTGATTGTACAGCGCTTTTTCTGCGACTTTTTGTTATAAATGGATCCTGAGCAGCTGACAACCGTATTGATGAATGTTGCCAGCACATCGCGCTTGGCAGTGGAGCTATTCCTTCAGCTGCAAAATGAGAGTGAGAGTGAGAGTGACAGTGAGAGTGCCAGTGACAGTGAGGAGTCAGACGATGATATTGAATCGCCTCACTGTGAAGACAGTAAATTGCTTGTAGCAGTAACAGACGTGCTCAGCTCCGTGGACCGGCGCGTTTGGGCTCGGGAAACCAGCACTCAGTGGTGGAATCAAATCGTCCTGCAATCCTGGGATGACGAGCAGTGGCTGCAGAACTTTCGGATGAGAAAAGCCACTTTCATGGCACTGTGTGCTGAGCTCACCCCTGCCCTGCGGCACAGGGACACGAGATTGAGAGCTGCCCTGCCAGTGGAGAAGCGGGTGGCTATTGCAATCTGGAAGCTGGCAACTCCAGACTGCTTCAGATAGGTGGCAAACCAGTTTGGAGTGGGAAAGTCTACCGTTGGAATGGTGCTGATGCAAGTTTGCACAGCCATTAATCGCACCCTGCTAAGAAGAACCATGACTCTTGGGAACATGCAGGACATTGTAGATGGCTTTGCAGAAATGGGGTTCCCTAACTGTGGAGGTGCAATAGATGGGACGCATATTCCTATTCTGTCACCACCCCACCTGGCATCAGAGTATGTTAATCGCAAGGGGTATTTCTCCGTGGCTCTGCAAGCGCTTGTGGATCACTGTGGGCGTTTCACTGACATTTACTCAGGATGGCCTGGAGAGGTGCACGATGCATGCATCTTTAGGAACAGTTCCCTGTTCAGGAGGCTGAGGGCTGGGACTTTTTTCCCAGACCGCAAGATAACAGTAGGGGACGTCGAAATGCCCACTCTGATCCTTGGAGACCCCGCTTACCCCTTAATGCCCTGGCTCATGAAACCATATACAGGGAAGCTTGACAGGAGCAAGGACCGGTTCAACTACAGGCTGAGCCGGTGCAGAATGACTGTGGAGTGTGCCTTTGGCCGTTTGAAAGCACGCTGGCGCTGTCTTTATAGGAAGCTAGATTTGGTGGAAAGCAGCATCACCGCTGTTACATCCGCGTGCTGTACCCTCCATAATATTTGTGAACGGAAGGGTGAAAGATTCAGTGAGGAATGGACCTCCGAGGTTCGACGCCTAGAGAATGAGTTTGCTCAGCCAGAGAGCAGGGCTAATAGGGAGGCCCAGGAAAGGGCTTCCAGGATTAGGGATGCTTTAAGGGAGCAATTTGATGCTGAGAGCCAACAGTAATGTTTGATGCATTTGATGTGCTTTGCTTTACCTTGCTGTATAATATTTACCACTTCCAGCAACAATATAACGTAGTGAAATAGAAAAAAAGAACTTTATTCAACATACAGTACATAACAGGCAAGGGGGTTGGGGTGGTGGACTGTAGATTCTCAGGTTTTAATATGTCCTATTTTGATCACTATTCAATGTCTGCTGCAATTCAGGATTACTATGCTGCAGAATAATGGGGGTGGAGTGAACAGGGTAAGAATTATAGTTCTCAGGGCTGGTAGGTGATCTTACAGGTGTTGGGGGCAGCTGGGGATAATAAGGAACTGGCTGCTGGAGAAAGTTGTTTTGTGGAAATACTGGGGAACAAGGAAGAGGGCTTTGGGAGGGCTGTGGGTTACCACGATACATAGTTGTCTGCATGGCTACAATAGACTCGAAAGACTCAGTTTGGCGAGCCAGGAGGCTTATCATCTGCTTTGTGGTTTTTTTGGAAGACAATTCCTTTCTCCTGCTTTCTGTTTGCCTCCATTCATGTACACTGCTTCTCCATTCACAGGTCTTCTCTCTCCATTCCTCTGTCTTCCTACTTTCTCTGTTGTAGTGGATCATAACAGATTTCATCAATTCCTCTTTTGATTTTCTAGGATTCCGTCTCAAGTTCTGCAACCTACGTGAGGCCGGTGATCCGGCTGCAGTAGTCAAGGTCACTAGACAAAAGGGAGATAGAAACATGTAATACACAGAGTCTACATTGTTTATTATCACTTGGTGAAGGACTTTTTAGACTTTTGGTAGCATCCTTCTCACATACCTCACATAACACAGAGAGGGCTGGCAAGCTAAGTCATGGCGAGCAATAGGGTGAGTGGTTTTGCCCCAATTTCCCCTTGGGAGTGGGAATTGACCAGTGGGTCACTGGGGTTTATCAGCAATGGGTACAGGAGGTAGCTGGTGTCCTGAAGAGGGGACAGTAGTGAACAGGAAGGTGGAGAGCTAGCTGCTTGGGTGGGGGGTGGTCTATGGTCCGCATTCACGCTGTCCTGCTGGTGGGGGGGGGAAAGCAACGCGGTGCTGGATGCCTGCTTGGGGCGGGGGGGGAACACCAGAGCACACCGCGGTGCTGGATGCCTGCTTGGAGGGGGCTGTGGGGAACACCGGAGCACATCGCGGTGCTGGATGCCTGCTTGGGGGGGGGAACACCGGAGCACACCGCAGTGCTGGATGCCTGCTTGGAGGGGGGGGGTGGGGAACACCGGAGCACACCGCGGTGCTGGATGCCCTGCTTGGAGAGGGGAGTGGGGAACACCGGAGCACACCGCGGTGCTGGATGCCTGCTTGGAGAGGGGGGTGGGGAACACCGGAGCACACCGCGGTGCTGGATGCCTGCTTGGAGGGGGGCGTGGGGAACACAGGAGCGCACCACGTGGCTGCCTATGTGCGGGGGGGGGTTAAAAACAGAGCGCCATGGGCTGGGGAAACGCGAACCTGGCGCCCTGCACTCAATTATCCCTAAACTCTCAACAGGGTTTCCTACTGCCAGACATATCACTGCTGCGTGTTACCTGGGAAGAGAGGGAGGGTCTTCTACAGGAATGTGGATACCGCCCTGGCCCCTATGCGGCTTGCCTGTGTGCAGCCATGGTCCCCCCACCCCTCGCTGCACAGTGGATCGGACGAGTTAGCCTGACTGGGACAGGGACCACGGTGGCTCTCCTAATCAATTTGAGAAAGCAAATTGCAAACGCTCTTGCAGCAACATTTCAAGAGATTACCGAGGCAGATTACAGAGACGTGATAGAGCAAATCAATGGACTATTCCACGTTTAGGCATGCATGCAGGCAGCCATAACCAAAATCCTCCTCTCCCAAAACATAAACATCTACTTACCCCGAGCACGATCCTCAGCTTCTTCCTCAACATCAACTTCCAGCTGCTGCGACTGGCTAGCCTCCTCCGGGCTTGAGAAGAGCTCCTGGCTGCATGTGTACTGGGACTCCGGGGTGTCTCCCTCCATGCCAGTAGCCTCACTGTCGCCGTCCTCTACACCCTCCCCCACTTCTCCCTGCTCTGAACTCTCCATCATGCTCCTAGGATTGGCAGTGGGGTCACACCCAAGTATGGCATCCAGCTCCTTGTAAAAACGGCAGGTTGTGGGGGCAGCTCCTGAGCAGCGATTTCCCTCATGGGCTTTGCAGTAAGCACTCCTCAGCTCTTTAATTTTTACCCTGCACTGCAACGCGTCCCGTTCATGGCCCCTTCTCATCAAGGACTGCGATATCTGCCCATAGGTATCATAATTTCTCCTTCTGGAGCGCAGCTGTGCCTGCACAGCCTCCTCTCCCCAAACACTAATGAGGTCCTGCAGCTCTGCATTGGTCCATGCTGGGGCTCGTTTGGTGCGTGGAGGCATGGTCGCTGAGTGATTGATTGATTGATTGATTGCACTCCACGCCTGGCTGAGCAAACAGGAAGGGGATTTTTAAAATTCCCGGGGCATTTAAAGGAGGGGTCAGGTGAGCCCAGGGCAGTGGAGTTTGCATGATTACCAGAGAGGCTTCTCAGGTATGCTGGGATACCTGCTTATGCCACGGAGGTCAGTAAAAACGCTGGTGAGTGTCTACACTTGATGACCAGCGCTGGTGATCCAGCGCTGGATCCTCTACACCCGAGGCTCGACTGGGTGTACGGCCAGCGCTGCAACCAGGGAGTTGCAGCGCTGGCCGTGCTGTGCAAGTGTGTACACCACCTAGGTTGCAGCGCTGTAACCCCCTCACCAGCGCTGCAACTCTGTAGTGTAGACAAGGCCAGAGATACAGAGAGATTGAAAATATGAGCATGAAATAAAACGAGATTCAAATAGGACAAATTCAGGCTACTACAACTGGGGGAAACAATTAGGCCTTGGCTACACTGGAGAGTTGCAGCGCTGGTAGTGGCTTTACAGCGCTGCAACTTACTCCCCGTCCACACTGGCAACGCACATACAGCACTGTATCTCCCTGGCTACAGTGCTGGTTGTACTCCACATGGACAACAGGAATAAAGAGAACAGCGCTGGAGTGCCAGTGTAAACAGTGATTAATCTTACTATGCTGTAACTGACCTCCGGAATTTTCCCATAATGCTTTTAACTAAAGAACTATCTTTGTTTTGTTGTGAACTTGGGGCTCCCAGAGCTGATTATCTAAAAAATAAACACAGCAACTGTTTGCTCAAGCAGAGGCAGGCAGGGAATGTCCACAGCAAGTGTTTGCTTGAGGAGAGAAACAGCACGGCGGGGGGTGGGGGCGAAGGGAGTCCGTCGGAGCAGCTGCTTATCTGGTCTAAAGGCTATTTGCATTTAAGAGTGAATGAGAGAGGGGTGGGGGAAGTGGTCGAAATTTGCAAGGCAGGGAGCTGACACAGTGTCGGCTCCAAAAATCCACTCACTCTCTCTCCCCAAGGTTCCCTGTCACACTCCACCCCACACCCTTCTTTTGAAAAGCACATTGCAGCCACTTGATCACTGGGATAGCTGCCCATAATGCACCACTCCCAACACCGCTGCAAATGTGGCCACACTGCAGCGCTGGTAGCTGTCAGTGTGGCCACACTGCAGCGCTTTCCCTACACAGCTGTATGAAGACAGCTTTAACTCCCAGCACTGTACAGCTGCAAGTGTAGCCAAACCCTTAGAATCAGATATTGAATAGGAGGCAGAAAGCATCAATAATGAAAAAGCTCTAGGGAAACTTAGCTATCTATGAACTGAAGATGAGCTTTGAGTGCTACAAGGCGACAAAAGGGAAGATGGTTCATATTTGTAGGATCCTCACCAAGTAGTAGGGAGGATGACTGGGTTCAAGGGGGAAGCACAAACCCTGCATATGGGAGTAGGTTCAACATACTGGCATTCCACACCTGAGGAGGGAGTTGGGTTCAGAAGGCTGGCAGCCTCAACAGGGTGGTGAGGCATCAGCTTCAGAGCTCTGTGCATTTGGGGGTTGGGTTCAGAGAACAGGCATCCACCTCTGCAGTGGATGGGTTGGTTCCAGAGCAATGTTTCTTCTTCAATGGGAGAAGCATTCAGAAGAGATACTCACTTCACCAAGCTTGGGATTTTTTAAACCCCCTGACATTGGCAAAGAAAATGGCTGAGAACAACTTTTGGTGGAAATTTGCAGAATAATGTCCAAGTAATTAAGGTTTGTGAGGATGAAGTGCGGAGAAGGGGGTGGCTGGAAAGGGGAAATTTACACCTACCAACTAGAGGTCAGGCTGCTGGCTCTAGCACCGCCCCTTGGACAGTTGCACAGTTTGTTGGAGCCATGGGCTCTATATACATTCAGATCCCTTTGCCCCCTTGCCTGACACCCATGGCCATCACCACCCCCTGCTTGTGCCTCATGGCCTATTCAAGATGGACTCAGAGCCTCTTCCATAGTGTGTAGGGGAGCAGAGATCCTCTGCACAGCCACTCCATGTCTGGTCCCTTTATGGTGCCCTAGCTATTTATAGTGGTCAGTGGCTTAGGGCAGTATGGAATGACTTATGCTAGGTCTCCATGCCATAGGTGTATTTTGCCCAAAAGGAAAGTTAGAGGGATCTCTGGAAAAGATTTCCCTGTGAAGAGTTAACCACACAGCATCTCCACACTTCTTCCTGAAATATTTGGGTCAGATCCTCTGGTATGGTGCAGCCACTTTGCACTGCACTGCTGTCAAATTCTCACTATAAACCGTCTTTGCCGATATATCGGAGGATCACTCCAGTACAGGGGGATCATCCAGTGGCACAGACCTGGCATAAAAGCTCCTACCACACACCCCTTTGCTCTGGTAGAGTAGGGGTGTGGTTGGTGTCAAGGGAATGGATGCAGCTACGCTCCCCTACACTGCACCAATCCTTGGGTGGAGTTTTAGCCTCTTGGGCCTCTTAGCCTTCTGTGTACATTGACACAGGGAACTGGCCCTCAGCAAAGCAGCCACAACATTGAGAGCATTCAGTGGAACTTTATGCTACCTTTGCGCACACACCTACCTTCTCCCCATGACTTGTTATGTAAGTAGTTCATCCAGAGTGTGGAAGTAGAAAGAACTGACAGGGAATATTAATGCATGACAGTCTGTTAGCAAAAGTCAGACTAGCTGTTAGCCAGAGTTAGGCTAGCTGTAACCCTAATAACACGAGATTTGTAGAAGCGAGAATTGTGTGAGGCGAGTGGAAAAGAACTGTGTGAGAAGTTGTTTTTCGACCTTGTGTAGATAATATGAAATGTAGACTGGAGTCTCTTAAGTGAGAAAAACAAGATATCAGGATGACCTATGTATAATGCAGCTGTTGCTTATTATTGTCTGTAACAAAAGTATAAATGCTTGCTGGAATTGTTTACCTGTTGAGAGACCTGTCTAGGAAGGGGAGACCCTACGTCCTAGTACACTATTCCATTTAGCAGCTACAGCAGGGAGAGATAGTGTCTGACTTTGCTGCACCCAAACAAAAAGCGAGAACTGAGTTTTCTCCGACAAGAGCATTGTCGTCAAAGATTGCCTTTCAGCAGTCCTAGGTGTGGATATGTGGCTAGGAGGACTATTGCCAAATATGCATGATCATTTCAACATCAATAATCCTCCTGCTCACAGAAAACTTACTTTCTGATTGATAAACCACATTCTAATGGTCTGACTGCCGCACTACAAACACCTTATTGAAAATAATGATCTATCAGCAATTACTTTTGCATCAGAAAAACAGATAGCATGAAAAAAATACATCAATAGGGGTGGATCGTTTGGTTGACTGAGTCTTTCTTTCTGCTATTTAGCATTTAAAGTGTGTTCAATAATAACTATCACAAAAGTGGGCTTTTCTAATGAGTGTTTCACAATGACACACTTGTAAGAAAGCCTAACCCAAAGATAACCTGTCTTCCTTATACCCCACTTAAGCATATATAAATTTTACATGAAACAATATGCCTTTTGTATCCTCTTTCACTACATAAATGCTGCACAAATGACCTGTAGTGAATAAACTTATCTTTTCTCACAGAGGCCAACATATTTTACTACTAACTAACAAGCACTAGTTGTTCCAAACACCAGCTGTGCAGCTAAATCTGTGAGTTACTGAGATCCATATAGAAACATTACACTGGGAGGAAATGTCTAGCCTTTTCAAGTAACCTGAAAATATATCTTGTGGATAGTAAGATAGCAGCAGAGCGTTGAAACAGAACTGAAACGAGGTAGGGAGTTCAGGTTTTTTTAAAAGTTATTTTAAGGGCTTACCTTAGCAGAGTGTACTGATTTCAATTGCCAGGTTATTGTCCTCTAAGGCCTATCCCTTTCAAAGCTCATCTACGTTTGGATAGTCTAAGTTTTCTTTCTTGCAAGCCATAATTCTCATTGTATTTCCAAAAACAAGTGAAATTTACAAGACAAAAAAAAATCACATTTTTCAGCAGTTAAAGCTACTTGCAAGTAGAGCTGGTCATGAAAATGGGAAGTATTTTCTGTGAACATTTTTAAACTAAATGAATTCCTAAAATTTTACAGGGAGGTATTTTGTTTTCTTGAAATGAAAAATACATATTTTTTAAATGTGGGGGTTTTTACCCTTTTTCTTTTTTGTTGTTGGAGGAAACCTGGAAAATTTCAACAGAAACATTTTTTCAGAAAAAAATCATTTTTAAAACAAAGGTTTTTTTGTTATTCCAAAAAAGTTAAATTAAGAATTTTGACCAGCTCTTAATGTCGGATCATTCTAGCATTCAAGTGATGATATACAGCTCAAAAGTAGAAAGTTAGGAGGCATTAGACTACTGTACTTTATTCTCCTACAGTGCACATTAAAACTGCCCCAGAGCTTCAATTACTACTTGGTCTCCCCTCAGCCTGGGTACAATGAAATTCACCATTTGTAGTGTGGATGGGACCTTAATTATGCTCTTGAACCAAGCTAAAACCTTGGACAGTCCAATATTTCTGCACTGTTCAAGCATATGGTTAAGGTCTTATCTGAAGTACAAAATAGACTTATGCCACAGGTTCTAAATTACAAACTGGAACCATATTGCAAAGGTATCCCAGCAAATTTGTAACTTTAGTGTAGACAAATGATTCCACTTGAAAGCTCTGTGTTACAATACTGGTATTTTGGAAGCTTCTTTCTGTCAGCCTCTCAGTTATGAAAGTCAGAGGTTCCCAACCTGGGAGCTATGCCTCCTTATAGATGTAGAGAGGTCACTATCACTATGCCCTTTCCATATGCTAAATTGGCAGGGAGGGCATCCTGGCTAGAAGGAATGGGGATCCCAATGTGGAAGAAGTTGAGAACCAATGATTACAGCCAAACTGCTGATGTAAGTGAGCTTCACTTCACTTTAAATTAAAGCTGTATTATAACCATGTTGGGAGGTAATCATGTTGTAACAGAGTCCACTAATATGGTTTGTTTATAGTGTAGACAGGCCCTAAAAGGGTATGAACAGTAGGGTATGAACAGTAGTCTAAATTCCATTTAGAAGTCAACGTTGCACCCATTCATATCAGCAGCAAATCTAGCTTTTAGAGTTAAATTCCCTCAGTTACATCCATGCAACCCTCCAGAGCTCAGAATTTGGTATACATTTTTTTTGATGAAATTAAGATTCTGCATTTTCACTGCTATGTAGTGGGTTGTTTTGCAGGTGAGAAAAGAACATTTGGTCTTGAAAAACCTCTGATCCAATGAAAACTTGCCATGGAGAGACAGAGAGAAAGAGAGAGAGCATTTGTAGAAACCTCATACTGTAAAACTCTATTCCATTAATGTAAGCCTTTGCTGACAGGCTACTGGTCCATTTGCCTTTTGCCCTTTGCAAAAGGTACAGTGCTTACTGGAACAGCTGAACAGACTAGTGAAGACTCAGAGGGAGGGAAAAAGGACCAGTTTGCTAAATGACCGATGGAACAACTTAACTAGAAATATGGGGAATTTTCCACCACTTGCAGTCTTTAAATCAAGACTAGGTGTCTTTCTAAAAGATATGCTCTAGCTCAACCAGATGCTATGGGCTTGATGCAGGAATCACTTGGTGAAATTCTATGGACTGTTATATAAGTGCTCAGACTGGATCATAAATGTCCATTCTGACTTTAAAAATCTATGAATCTAACTAGGTCTTTTTTCTAATTTAAATTAATTTTAAAGGGTTTCATTATTATTAGGTCTTGATAAAAATCCAAACTACTGCATTCTGGTAAATTTCCCTCATTCTCTTCAAAGAATGGAGACTGACATCTGTTCAAAATTGTAAATGGTACCTGCTCAGAAATCAGTTGCCATATTATGGCTTGCCAAACAGTGTCATTTATTTCCTGTATCTTGTTTAGTCAAATCTTGACTAAGAGGCACAGATCATATTACAACCCATACCCAACACCCCCAGGACCAGTTCGAAGAAACACTGGTCTTAGCAGACCTACTATTTTCAGCATAAAAGAGAACAAAAACAGCTGTCTCAATTTAGATGCAAACTCAGTTACCAACACATTTGTGTGTGATCAAACATTTTTTCTTGCTGGCTTGGAAATTTTGAACTGATCGGAAGACGGAGGCAAACCCTTGGGCTGAGAAGTATTAAGCCATACCAATCAGAGGAAGAAGAGAAGGAACTAGTTCCAGGATTAAAATGTTTACTATATTTGCCACTTCTGCTCCCAGTGTGCAGCACCCAGGAAATCATTTAATATGGGAATTTGGCAGTAGGAAATAATCATTCTAGCCTATTTTCTATGCTGTATATCCCAATGACTTACAAACTTCAAAAGCTTGAAATTCAATTGAATTAATTAAATAAAAAATAAAGGTTTTCTTCCCCCAATTGTTGAGCATTCCTCTTAATTGAACCACGATTCAGGGGAGTACATAAGGAAAAAGTCAAAGGTACAATAACCTCAAAGGCCTGTGCATTGGCATCAGACCCCAAGCTAGAGATGTAGAGCCAGTGAATTCAGAGTGCCGTTCCCTTCAACAGAAGCCCAAGAAACTAGCGATACTAGTCCAGTAACCTTGCAAAGACTGTGCTTTCACATCACCCCAGCAAGTACATTTGCTAATGTTACCCAAACCCTCTCAGAGTGGCACTCTGTGCCTTCTAGTAGTGGCTGAGACACATATAGAGGTTGATAGGTATCTGCTACAGCTTCAGCTAATGGAGCTGGATCTTTAAGCTCAGGCAATAGAGGCTCATGTGCTCAAATCCTGAGGTCTCAGGTTCAGTCCCGCTGCTGATAGCCCACCTTGGGGCATAGTGTTACACTATGTTCACAGAAACCAGTGTCAAACAAACAAACAAAACTCTGAAGAAAGGACTGAATGACCCATCCAAGCTGTGAATGTGTTCCAGAGGGATTTCAAGCCAGCAAACTCACCAATAGTGCCAAGAATCTGATACAAGGACTTTGAATCTTCGTACGTATGTAACTGCTTTACCATTTAACAACTCTCTTCTTGTCCTTTCTTTTTTCTTTATAATAAACCTTTCGTTTTAGATGCTAAAGGATTGGCTGGCAGGGTGGTATTTTGGGTAAGATCCAAATCTATACTGACCTGGTAATGTGGTTGACCTTTTGGGGTCAGAAGAAATTCGGATATGTGAGCACAGTTTTAAAATAACTTCTCACTGTACTGGACCTAGATGCTGATTGGGAGCCAGAGAACTGAAATACAATAAACGGGGTGATTTCCTTTTTGCTTCTTGATAACCAGCGTGGGGATCAGAAGCACAGTTTGTGACTGCCTGGGGAGTTTAACATCAGTGTTACACATCAGTCTTGGGAGTATCTGCTCTCCCTTTTGCAGCCTGCCCTGATCTTGGCATTTCCAGTGAGGGCTGCCCTAGGCACACCGGGCCACAACAGCCACCAGAATTGGTGAGTTTCCCCCTTCTATTTAAAGCCATTTGTGGTTCTGAGGAGATATGGGCTATGGAGCTGCCTCTCTCACTGACTCTGTGCAGCCAAGTTGCTGAGTTACTTGCCCTCTCACTTTCCTTATCTATAAAATGGAAATACTATTACTTTACCTACCTCGCAACGGAGTTGGTAGGTAAAATTCATCAGCAATTGCAAAGTGCTTTGAGATACTTGGATGAAGGTGCTGTATAAGGGCAAAGTATTTTTACTGTATTCTCTATCGCTTAAATAACCTCAGCACCATTTGGCTGATATGATTTGGCATAGAGATCCTGACCTTAGACCTTACTTCCTCCATTGATTATGGTTGCCAGTGCTAGGTTTACAATTGTGCCAGAATCTCCATGGAGCCGGGCCCATGCTCAGTAGGGGCCCCGGCCTGCTCTGCTGGCACTGCACCCTGAGACCCCGCTCCTCCCCCTGCCCACCACTTGTTCCTCTTGGCATGCCTGCTAGCTGGCTAAGGGCTCCTCGATGCCCCCTGCCCCTCTGTGCCCCCTGGCAGAACCCCAGTGAACCTCTGGCTCCAGGCCTGTGAGGCCCTGACTGTCTCCCTGGACCTGAGCCACTTGGGACTGGTGCAGAAGTCTGGCCAGCCTCAGGCTAGGGGGGAGGGACAGCGTGGGAGGCTTGGCTGGGTCCTTTCAGGCACGTGTGTTTTGAGGGAGCCTGGTGAGGGCAGGCCTTGGCCTGGCTGATTGCACCACTCCTGAAGGGACAGAGCAATTCCCAGCTCCGGGACTAGCCCTGGCTGCACTGCCGGCTAGGTCCAGCAGACACAGTCACCTCCCAGCAGGGCCAGTGAGTGTGGCCAGGAGGCATGACACGGGGGAGTGGGTCTCTCGGGAGTCTGGGGGAGGAGAAGATGTGTGTGTTGGGGCAATAGGGAGTGGGGGGTCTGTGAGGGGTGCTGGAAAGTTGTGGTGGGGCTGCAGGCAGAGGAGTGCTGGGCAGGGGTGGTGTTGTGCAGGCCGCTGTGACTTTCTGGGGAAGGTCTGGGGGGGCACTGGGCATAGTGGGTCCGAGAGGTGTTGGGCCTGCTCCCCGAGGGGAAGGGAAATGCTGGCATCATAGGGCCACTGTGCGTCTGGCAACTGCCAGTTTGTAAATAGTGCCCTCACACTGGGCTGGGCGGAGCGGGGCCACCGCTGCCATGCCCCTGGCTGGCTCCTCGGTCTGGGGACTGACCTCTCTGTGCCATGTTCCATTGCCTCCATGGAGGCCCACAAATATGTTTGGTGCCAGGATCACAAAAGGTTATCCGGCTGGGTTGCTCGCTAGTTGTGGTACTTCTTCCCAGGTGATGCCCAGCACATTTAATATCATCTGGCACTATTGTCTGCCAGTTCTTCCTTGGCCTCCCTCACTTCCTCTTTCCTCCTTTGGGTGCCCAATTCAATACTTGCTTAGCATGTCTCCCATCTGCCATGCGGTGTACATATCCCAACCACATGAGACTTCTTTTTTATATATTTTCTAACATGTCCCACTCTGTCAGCTTCCTTACTCTCACATTTGTTATTTTGTTTTCCATGAAATGTCTATTATCTTCCTCATTCATCTGTGATGGGCAGCCTCTCATCTCTTTTTGTTAACCACTCTCATCGGCCAACTCTCTGCTCCATATAGTAGAATGTTCAATACAATTACATGGTATCATCTGACCTGTAGTTTGGCGTGGAGATCTCTGCTTGACTAGATGTCCAAAAGTGGTCTTTACTTTTCCTAATCTCATATGAATATCTGTGTGGCAGCCACCTTCAAATATTATCAGACTCCCCAAAGAGCAGAATTCCATTTCATTTCCATCGCTGTAAACTTTGCAGCTGTTGTCCAGTTTCTTACCTTAATAATCTTGGTTTTCTCTGCATTTAGACTATCAGTCCAATTTTTGATGCTTCCTGTTCTACTTCTGATATATGGGCAATCATTCCATTCCACTTCATCCTTAGTAAAACAACGTTGTCGGCAAAGTCAAGGTTGTGTAAGTCATCTCTGCGACCCATTTTACAGTGTCCATGGTGCCTGCTGTTGCTCGCCTCATCACCAATCCTATTGCTAATGCAAAGATGATTGGTGATAACACACTCACTTATCTAACTTCAGTCACAAAAGTGAACCACTCACCTAGGTCTGTATCTGATCTTACTATGCATCTACTTCCATCATATCAAATACTTAATATGTTCATCAGCTTGTGTAGTATCCCATAGCTTCTAGCAACATTCCACAGGTCTCCCTGTGAACACTACTCAAAACCAATAAAGTTACTTAAGATGCAGGTTTGCCAAGCAGTAGCTTTTTCAGTGATCTGTCAAAGAGGGAATATCTGTTCATAATATGATCTGTCTGTAAAAATTCTTGATGAGCATTAGCTGTGATGGTCTGGATCTTCCTGAGGTCTTTCCCTATTCTATAGAGCTGTCTGAAGCCTCCCTCCTGTGCTGATTCTTTTGCGACTACAGCCTTCTCCTGAATCCAGACATTTTTATTTTGCCTGCATCTCTTTTTTATTTCTTTATCTTTTTCTCTGTATCTTGAATCTGCCTCTAATAGTTCTGCTGTGTCTTACACTGTTCCATTTTTTCCCTTCAGAGCTTTCTGCTTATCAATTGCTGCCCATTTTCCAGATGTAATCCATGCATCTTTCTTCTTCCTTCTGCAGTGGCCTACTACCATCTTCTTCCAGACTTTCATCAACTTGGTCCTGTAAAACACTGGAATGGTTGCTGAGTATAATCTGATCTGTGTGTCTTTGTCCTTGAACTTTACTTTTGCTATAACACTCTTTTTGTCCATCTTCATGAACTTTCTGAGTTTAAGATGTAATGTGGCCACTGAGCCAACATCTGCTTCTATGACATCCCTCAACAAAGATGCCCATCTTTTAGATACAGACAGATGAACTGTTTGGTTGATGGTCACATTGTCTAGTGATCTCCATGTGAGCATGTGAATCCTCTTGCACTGGAAGAGACTGCCTCCTGTCTTCAGGGTGTTTGTGCCACAGACACACAAGAGTTTGGAAGCCTTCTGCTGCTGTGCCCATGACTCTTTACCAGCCAATAGAACTGTTGCTAATTTGTGCACTGAAGTCACCTGTCATCAGCTTGATGTCATGGTTAGGCGCATCATCCAATACTTCCTGCACCTACCTGTAGAATGTATCCTTTTCACTGGGACCACTCTGACACTATTAGCAACTGTGCAAGCCCAAAACCCAGATAAAAGAGGGAGGATTCTGCAGCTGGGTTTGTGACTCATTCAAGTAAAATCTTACTGCAACAGAAAGTTCAGTTAAACCAAAACTTGAGGATGGTAGGTGTCAGGAGTTAGGCCTGCAGCAGAGCCAGTCCCCAGGGCAACCTGATGAGTGCAGCTGGCCTGTTATAGGCTGCCTAATTGGCTACACTGTCTGATTGGTTGAAAGAATCAGCAGACCGTCTCTTAAGCCCAGCAGTAGCAGTTTAATGGTTGCTTAAATCATTTGCCAATGGCTGCAATAGGTCCTGTGCCTGCTTGTTGGACCCAGCCCTGCCCTTGCCTCGCCTCACACCCGGTAACCCTGTTCTGACCCTCAGCTCCAGTTCCTGGCATCAGCTCTGACCTTTTGCCTCTGACTCTTGTTCTGACAGAGGGCTCTGACTCCTGGCTCTAGACTCACAGTAATCATTGGTTCAGACATCTGGCCTCTGACTCCAGCTCTGACCCTGGACTCCGATTCTTGTCTACTGACCCCTGCTCTACTCACTAGGAAAGATTGCTCACGTCCTAGTCATTGACCATAAGTGTAGATTCAGCTCGAAACACAGGTATTACAGATCTCAGTGAACACTGAAAGGAACCTGAGATGTGAAGATATCAAATTCTAAAGACCAAATCTGTAACAAAATCAGGCACATGGAATGTACGTACTTTGTATCATATGGGATAGCTGACAAGAGAAATGGAAAAAAAAATAATCTGAACCAATTTGGTGTCAGTGAGATGAGATGGGCAGGGAGTGGCAAGATGTTGTCTGATGGTGTTACAATGCCAGCATATATTCAGTATACAATACATACTTGGGAGGAGGAACGATCAAAAGAGATGCAGGAATTATGCCAGATAACATCACAGTGAAGATCCTGCAGTCTTGGAAGCCAGCGCACAACAGAATAATAAGAGACAGTCTGCAAACAAGACATGCCATGCATATAATAATTCAAGTATATGCCCCAACAAATGCAGCAGTAAGGTTTGAGCCACCTAAAATTTCAATTATGTTATTATCAGATCTATTCAGTTAAAAAATAACGGCTTGCAAATCTTTAATTGGTATCTTCTGAAACCATGCTACATTTTATTAAAACAAATCTCAACAAATGAGTATTTATGTGAATGCAAACATGGAGTCATTCCTTTAGTACCAATAAAATTTCATTTGCATCCAACTAAGGATGAACAAATTAGCAACAGATTAGGCATCTGGAACCTTTTAAGGAATTTAACTAAATGTGCAGAGCTATTAAGAAAAGATGTCTTTTCTTATGTTGTGATTTATTTCTAATATTTCACTCACCGCAGATGATCTTCATCAAACAGTGGGAGAAACAGCCAAAGAGAAATAGTTTGCTTGTTTGCTCAAGAAAATGAACTATTCGTTCTGTATTTTAAAGTAGGTGAAAACTAGAACTGTGCTAACCCTGCAGGGCATGGCTTGTGTGTGGCTGACCAGCTAAACCCTGAGATCTGGCTTGGGAAAGGCTGGAAGGGATCCAACCCCTGCAGGTTCATATGGAGGATAGAGTTCAGAAAACTTACTTCCCTCCTCCATAGACCCTCTCACAAAAATGTTTCAGGTTTCATCTTCTTGCGATCCCCTCAAAACGTGGGACTTAAAATACTTAATTTAGATACTCTTCAGAGGAATTCGATGACCATTTCCCACTCCTGTTCTTTTCTCTTTTGATGAATGGCCCCATCCTCAGGTCCTCCAGGGATACCATCTGGCTGCTTTTTACTCCAAACAAGCCATTCAGGGTTGCTGACCCCTGAATATATGATGACTGTTGGGGGTTGAGTGGGTAGGTTGTTCCCTAGCAACTACAGAAGGAAACTCTGCTATACTCCTGCACCCCGTTGTTTCTATTACTTTAGGGACTATGAGGTACCTGTCTCTGAACTACCAGAGGGAGCACTTCTCCATTCCCACTGCTCTCATTGGAGAAGGGTAGAGGTGGCAGGCATATCCGCCACACTGCTCCTAACTGAAGATTTTTGTGAATTGCGGGCAGCCATCCCCATAGGAAAGGCCTTTAAGATAGCCAACTGGTGGTCTGATGACCTTACTCTTTTCTTGGGATCCCTCCCCTGCTTTCTATTCTTCATTATATCACATACAAGCTTCTTGTCCTCTGCTGCATAACTTCTCTCTCCTGATCAAATCTAACTTCTCATTTTCATGTAACCTCTGCCTTCCCTTTGCCTATGATGCTGCCCTTGATTGCCTGTTTGCCCACTTTTCCTACAAACACTTCCATATTTTCTCCCATGCTGCTCCATTACACTTGGGAACAAGTCCCCATCAAAGCTTGCAATCCCTCCTTAAAACCTAACTTTGCCATTACTGCCATTGGTTGGGCTGATGACCACTGGAGACTACTGAGACCACTGTTACAACTATTTAAGCAAATGCTTGTCTTTACTATCAGCTTGTTCTCGAAGTCAAAACCTCAAAAATGCTCATGAACCAATAATCCAATTTATTGTGTCAATTTAAATGTTTGTTCTGATCATTTCATTTCAATTTCAATCTTTTATTTTATTATTTTTACTTTTTTTATTTTAAATTAACAAAAACATTCAAAATGAAAAGTTATTTCAAACTGGAAAGCGAAATGACAGTAGGTCATTTCAACATTTACACAAAAATGTGAATTGAGAGATTTGTCAAAAAAGTGACCCTTTCCTACTAAGGGTTTCAGTTTGGATGAATCCTCATTTTCTCACAAAAATACATTTAGCTGGAAAATTCCCAGGCAGCTGGGAGCAGGATATCTGAGTGAGATTTGTTCAGTTTCTTGTTTACACCCTAATAACAACACTACACTCTTATACAGTCCTTTACATTTTCAGATTACTATGCAAGTGTGAAAGGCCAGATTCTGCCTGGCCAATGAGCAGGTGCTTGTTGGGGTAGAAGGACCCCACCTGCCGCCGAAGACCCGGAGTAGAAGAAGCTCTTGGGGCCCGGGCCCTGCGAGAGTTTTCCGGGGCCTCCAGAGCGAGTGAAGAAAACTGCTCCAGGGGCCCCAAAAAACTCTAGTGGGGGCCCCTGTGGGGCCCAGGGCAAATTGCTCCACTTGCTCCCCTCCCCTACCCTGGGAGACCTTGACTGTGTGGCCTGTGGTATACAAGAAGTCAGACTACATGATCTTCTGTCCTCAAACTCTATGACTCTAATTTGCAGCTGGATTTCTGGGCAGAAATGTGACAGGACAACAGAGGACTGTGACAGGAAATGTGTCTGATTCCTGGATTCTCCCTGCCCTGCATATAAGCTAGACAGACAAGACAAAGGGTGAGAGGAAAGAAGGATTAGAGCTGTCCAAGAACTTGCCACAAAAATGGCAGATGTATTTGATGGTAAATATAGCTTTCACAAAAATCCAGCAGGAAAGAAGTCTAGGACAAATTCAGCTTCCTACATTATTAAGGGAAGAACAATACAGAAAAAAAAGTTCTATTTCTACTGTATTAAATTATTTTTAAATACATATTTTCCAAAGGTGCATAATTGCAGAGTAAAAGAGTGTATCACAATAGTAGCAATCCTTAACTTGGAGTTTCATGATTTTTGTGCAGTTAAAATTCCAGGCCTCATTCAAGGGCTATGCTAAAGAATCTATTACCGCTGCATTTCTTCCTCATGCTCGGGAATACAGAGTCAATTAATCATTATAACTGTGTGCCAATTCATGACCTGGTTTTGAGGAAATTGGGAAATCTGTGGCTTCAACTGTTTAGACAGGGTGCTTGTTTTTTATATCACGTTAGTTAAAAATTCAGCTTTTTTTTGTAAGTTTTAATTTGACCCAGATAATCGTGAACATTCAATAGCCTGCCTGGATAACATTAGATACCATGGCAATGAGCAGTCCACAGATAACTGAGAGTTGTATTGTGAGATGTTGGCACAGCCCTGAAGGAGAGATCTGAGGGGGGAACGTTTTACTTTCAGGGGCATAGTATGTTACTTCATGATGCCCAGCTCCGGCTCCAAAAAGAGATGGGGTCATGATGCTAGAGTGGCTGATACATGACTTAATAAAGAATTAAAAGAGGGTAATAAGCAACATGAGTTTATGGAAAACTGATCCTGTCAAACTAACTTGATATCTTTTTTTATGTGATTACAAATTTGGTTGATAAAGGTAATAGTGTTGATGTAATATATTAGACTTCTGTAAGGCTTTTGACTTGGTACCACACAATATTTTGATTAAAAAACTAGAAAGATATAAAATTAACATGACACACATTAAATGGATTAAAAGCTGGTTAACTGTTAGATCTCAAAATGTAACTAGAAACAGGGAATCATCATCATATAATAGGAGTGTTTCTAGTGGGATCCCACAGGGATCAGTTCTTGGCCTTATGCTACTTAAACATTTTTATTAATGACCTGGAAGAAAATATAAAATCATCACTGATAAAGTTTGCAGAGGACATACAAAAGGGATGTAGATGCCTTGGTAAACTGATGCAAGCAAACAATGTGTGTTTTAATATGGCTAAATGTAAAGGTGTATATCTAGGAACAAAGGGGGACTCTATCCTGGGAAGAAGAGACTCTGAAAAAGATTTAGGGGTCATGGAGGATAATCATGAGATCCCAATGCGACACTGTGGAAAAAAGGGCTAATGTAATCCTTGGATGCATAAACAGGGAGATATTAAGTAGGAGCAAATACATTATTTTACTTCTGTATTTGGCATTGGTGAGAGTGCTGGTGGAATACTGTGTCTAGTCTGGTGTCCACAATTCAAGAAGAATGTTGATAAATTGGAGAGGATTCAGAGAAAAGCCAAGAGAATGATTAAAGAATTAGAAAATATGTCTTCTAGTGATTAAACTCATTGAGTCTATTTATTTAGCTTAACGAAGAGAAGCTTAAGGGATGACCTGAGTAGGGTCTTTGAGTACCTATGTGGGGAACGAAATTTAATAATGGTTCTCCAATCTAGCAGAGAATGGTATAACACAAGGGTATGAAGTTGAGACTGAGAATAAGATGTACAACTTATGTAGGGTCATGGTGAACTCTCAATCACTGACAATCTTTAAATCAAGTTTAGATGCTTTTATAGAAGATATAATCTAGGAATTATTTTGAGGAAGTTCTATGGCCTGTGTTATACAGAAGGTCAGACTAGATGATCACAAAGATCCCTGCTGACCCCAGAATCTATGAATCTCCTTTGGAATGTCTTGCATTCCAGCAGGAGATGCCCCTGCATTCAAAGGACAGCAATTTTCCCAGTTGCTACTTTCACTCTCTTGCACACCTTGAGCCTGATCCAGCACTATTAAAGTGAATGGTAGTTTGCCAATGACTTAAATTAGTGGTGTGGCATCCAACCCTGGAAGAACAACTATGCACAATCTGGCTTTTATATAGATAGCCATAGTCTAATACTATTCATTTGAAAGCTTCTATTTAATTTTTCTACATTTTTATAGTTAGCATAATACATAGACTAAAGTAACAATTAACCCACCGAAGAACCTCTGTTGAAGATCACATGCACCTTACTATAATTAATACATTTTTTGGCCTTCTTGAAAAAGCACTGTGAACTATGATATCACACCCTGTCTGGGGCAAAAATTTTAGTCTGTGCTTTATAGTTTGATAACTCTTGCATTAATAAAGAAATGTACCCTCTAGTTAATGCTTGACACAGGAAAAAGTATGAAGTCAGCAAAATATTAATAGAGAAGAGGGAATAGTTCTTATTTTCCTCTCTCAATAACTAGACAGTTGGCCATCGATCTACCTAATTGTTACACTTTTATCCATTGCATCAAGTTCCTGCAGGCTGCTGAGTGCTGCAGCAGGAAGCGTGGAGAGCTAAAGTACAAGAGTGATCCTTCAGCTTTGTCTCAGCACTTGTGTAGAGAGAGATCTGCAACAGGCAAAGAAATGTGCAAAGAGCTCAGCAACATGAACAGTGGGGAAGTGGGCATGATGAGTTAAAGGCAGGCCTTACATGAGGTGGGCCCAGGGTATAAGTGCTTAAGTGAAATCCAGTGAATGCAGTGATATTACGGGTGGCTATGCTTTTGGAGTTCCAGTTACTCCTCTGCCAGCTGGGGTACATGCTACTCAAGTGGGCTTAAGGCTGGGTTTGGAAGATACTGTGAGCAAGAGCAGCCAGGAGGACCAGCAATTAACAAAGACATGAAATATTGCCAACCTCAGATGTCCAAAAGTCATGATACCAATCATCATGAGATTTTAAATAAAACCATAGGAGTTGGCAACACTGACGTATCTGAAGACTCTAGGGATGAAGTATCCCTCACAGCTATCAATGGAATGCCTCAGGACATGCATTCAGCACACTGTTATTGCTGGCTCACCAGCTATAACAGCTTTGCCCTCAGCTCACTTCACATTATAAGATGTTAACAATGCACCATTTGTATCAGATCTAGTGGTGGCTCAGCACTGGGATGTCCCACCACCCTGCTCTGAAGGTTCAAGACAAGGTAGATGTCCACTCTGAATTCAATATTGAAGTCATGGGAACAGAGCAGATATCTTTGTACATTATCAGAGAAGCTCCTGCAATTTATATACTGTGACCTGTCCTTTTTGTGTTTCAGGTGCACCTATGGGAGGAGGGCTTCTTACTTTCTACATTTTTTGAGCCTGATATATTCAGTCAGTCCCTACTGGAGATGAGCCTAAACTAAAGATGTGGATCTAAACACTCTCTAATTTTAAGGAAGTTCAGATTGAGATACCCTGTATTCCAGGAATGCAGACAGCAATATTATGTCTGCCTTATGCACCAGAGCCTTGGGAGCTACACAAGACTCTCCCTCCAATCTCTTTCCTCCAGCCAGCATACCTAAGTTAGAGCAGTAGAAGTTAGCCTGCAGTTCGTAGGACCGCAGATTCCTCTCATATTCAGTTAAGTACACTGACCAATATGGGCATATGATGGGGAAAGGATTATGCCTCTTTTCAGTGGACCTGAGGGCAACACTGTGCCCCTAAATATAGAACAATTCGTTCTGAGCATGTTCACTCTGGCTATTTTAATCATTGTCAAAAGCACACCAGAAACTCAAATTATTCTTTAAAGTTCTCTTCCTGAAGGGGAATATCTGGGCCATGCAGTGTTTTGTCTTCTTTGTTTTCATTCCATTTTGCCATAGGGTGCCGTCAAAACCTCATCATCATTGTTACTGGAAGTGTCTATTATTTTAAGTCTAACTTTTTAAAATTGTTTTACATTTTCTCTTTAAAATGTTAACACAAAAAGGAGAAAAGAAAGTCTTTGGGCATTTTGTGATACATTTGCATGCCAAAGAGGACAGTTTAATAACATTCATTTAGTTTTTATACATATCCAGACTTGGAGCAGATTGCAATCATTTCAACTTATCAAAAGCAATAACTTGCTTCAGCTAAGTGCTTTCACTAGCAGTGACATATAAGCAAGCACATGGTGGAAAAGTTTGTCTGTGACCTTGCTTAAATATTTTAAAACAACAATGACATTGCAAACATTATGACTAAAACTAGAACACAATTTGTCATTTTGCTATTTCTAAAAGCCACCTTATTCTGTGTGTTGGGGGAAATAGACTCTTTGTTGCTCTTTTGGGCTTATGTACATGTATAGATTTTCACATATGGCATTTGATACAGGCAAAACTTGTTGCTCATAGACTCAGACTCTAGGACTGGAAGGGACCTCGAGAGGTCATCGAGTCCAGTCCCCTGCCCTCCTGGCAGGACCAAATACTGTCTAGACCATCCCTAATAGACATTTATCTAACCTACTCTTAAATATCTCCAGAGATGGAGATTCCACAACCTCCCTAGGCAATCTATTCCAGTGTTTAACTACCCTGACAGTTAGGAACTTTTTCCTAATGTCCAACCTAAATCTCCCTTGCTGCAGTTTAAGCCCATTGCTTCTTGTTCTACCATTGGAGGCTAAGGTGAACAAGTTCTCTCCCTCCTCCTGATGACACCCTTTTAGATACCTGAAAACTGCTATCATGTCCCCTTTCAGTCTTCTCTTTTCCAAACTAAACAAACCCAATTCCTTCAGCCTTTCTTCATAGGTCATGTTCTCAAGACCTTTAATCATTCTCGATGCTCTTCTCTGGACCCTCTCCAATTTCTCCACATCTTTCTTGAAATGCGGTGCCCAGAACTGGACACAATACTCCAGTTGAGGCCTAACCAGCGCAAAGTAAAGCGGAAGAATGACTTCTCGTGTCTTGTTTACAACACACCTGTTAATGCATCCCAGAATCACGTTTGCTTTTTTTGCAACAGTATCACACTGTTGACTCATATTAAGCTTGTGGTCTACTATAACCCCTAGATCTCTTTCTGCCATACTCCTTCCTAGACAGTCTCTTCCCATTCTGTATGTGTGAAACTGATAGTTCCTTCCTAAGTGGAGCACTTTGCATTTATCTTTATTGAACTTCATCCTGTTTACCTCAGACCATTTCTCCAATTTGTCCAGATCATTTTGAATTTTGACCCTGTCCTCCAAAGCAGTTGCAATCCCTCCCAGTTTGGTATCGTCCGCAAACTTAATAAGCGTACTTTCTATGCCAACATCTAAATCGTTGATGAAGATATTGAACAGAGCCGGTCCCAAAACAGATCCCTGCGGAACCCCACTTTTTATGCCTTTCCAGCAGGATTGGGAGCCATTAATAACTACTCTCTGAGTACGGTTATCCAGCCAGTTATGCACCCATCTTATAGTAGCCCCATCTAAATTGTACTTTCCTAGTTTATCTATAAGAATATCATGCGAGACCATATCAAATGCCTTACTAAAGTCTAGGTATATCACATCCACCGCTTCTCCCTTATCCACAAGGCTCGTTATCCTATCAAAGAATGCTATCAGATTAGTTTGACACGATTTGTTCTTTACAAATCCATGCTGGTTATTCCCTATCACCTTACCACCTTCCAAGTGTTTGCAGATGATTTCTTTAATTACCTGCTCCATTATCTTCCCTGGCACAGAAGTTAAACTAACTGGTCTGTAGTTTCCTGGGTTGTTTTTATTTCCCTTTTTATAGATGGGCACTATATTTGCCCTTTTCCAGTCTTCTGGAATCTCTCCCATCTCCCATGATTTCCCAAAGATAATAGCTAGAGGCTCAGATACCTCCTCTATTAACTCCTTGAGTATTCTAGGATGCATTTCATCAGGCCCTGGTGACTTGCAGGCATCTAACTTTTCTAAGTGATTTTTTACTTGCTCTTTTTTTATTTTATCTTCTAAACCTACCCTCTTCCCATAAGCATTCACTATATTAGACATTCCTTCAGACTTCTCAGTGAAGACCGAAACAAAGAAGTCATTAAGCATCTCTGCCATTTCCAAGTCTCCTGTTACTGTTTCCCCCTCCTCACTGAGCAGTGGGCGTACCCTGTCCTTGGTCTTCCTCTTGCTTCTAATGTATTGATAAAAAATCTTCTTGTTTCCCTTTATTCCCATAACTAGTTTGAGCTCATTTTGTGCCTTTGCCTTTCTAATCTTGCCTCTGCATTCCTGTGTTATTTGCCTATATTCATCCTTTGTAATCTGACCTAGTTTCCATTTTTTATATGACGCCTTTTTATTTTGTAGGTAACGCAAGATCTCGTGGTTAAGCCAAGGTGGTCTTTTGCCACATTTTCTATCTTTCCTAACCATCGGAATAGCTTGCTTTTGGGCCCTTAATAGCGTCCCTTTGAAAAACTGCCAACTCTCCTCAGTTGTTTTTCCCCTCTGTCTTGATTCCCATGGGACCTTACCTATCAGCTCTCTGAGCTTACCAAAATCCGCCTTCCTGAAATCCATTGTCTCTGTTTTGCTGTACTCCCTTCTACCCTTCCTTAGAATTGCAAACTCTATGATTTCATGATCACTTTCACCCAAGCTTCCTTCTACTTTCAAATTCTCAACAAGTTCCTCCCTCTTTGTTAAAATCAAATCTAGAACAGCTTCCCCCCAGTAGCTTTTTCAACTTTCTGAAATAAAAAAAGTTGTCTGCAATGAAATCCAGGAACTTATTGGATAGTCTGTGCCCCGCGGTGTTATTTTCCCAACATATATCTGGATAGTTGAAGTCCCCCATCACCACCAAATCTTGGGCTTTGGATGATTTTGTTAGTTGTCTGTTAGTTGTCTGATTAGGTGGCCTGTAGTAGACTCCCAGCACGACATCACCTGTGTTTTTTACCCCTTTTAGCCTAACCCAGAGACTCTCAACACTTCCATCTCCTATGTCCATCTCTACCTCAGTCCAAGTGTGTACATTTTTAATATATAAGGCAACACCTCCCCCCTTTTTCCCCTGTCTATCCTTCCTGAGCAAACTATACCCATCCACACCAACATTCCAGTCGTGGGTATTATCCCACCAAGTTTCAGTAATGCCAACGTCATAGTTGTATTTATTTATTAGCACTTCCAGTTCTGCCTGCTTATTACCCATACTTCTTGCATTTGTATATAGGCATCTAAGATACTGGTTTGATCTTGTCTCCCAGCTTTGCCCTGACCCTCCTTTCTCTCTGCCATTATAGCCCGTGCTCCCTCCTGTTTCCAACTCATCTCCCAGGTCTTGTTCCCCACTTACATGTGGGGTTTGCTCATCTGTCCCCGTCGAACCTAGCACATGGTTGTACATGAAGAGGAAAAAAGACTGACCCCCACCTTCAAAACAATGGTAGGGGAAGAGGGGGGCAATGCAAGAGTCCCTATGATGATGGGGCAGAGCTGCATAATAATGACAGATTTGGGAAGCCTATAACACAACGATGAGTGGAAGGGACAGCATGCTGGTGATGAGGAGCTAGCATTTTCCTCCTCTACCTTCAATAATCCTGAATGTGCAGTTCTTAGAGGGGTGGTAGAATCAGTGCCTAATTTACTAATATACAATACACTCCAGAATCTCAGATGTGCTTAATCAGGAAATCCACTTAGTCAGGACAACCCTCTGGGGACAGATATAATTATTGTTATTACACACATTAAAGCATTCGCCACTATAGTATCAGAGCAATCTTTAGGTCTGTGGTTCCCAAGCTGTGTTTTGTAGGCCATTTGTGGTCTACAGAGAGTCAAATGGTCACATAGTTCTGACTCTCATCCTTGATTCCAGCTGCCAAGTTGTATTAACATAAACTTAAAATATATTAAATACTTTCCTAATCTTATTGTTCCATGTAAATAATTGCAGTAGTTGCCACGGGAATGTTATACCCATGGGCGGGGAGGGCATCAGTTGCAAATGGGAGAAGAGATGGACCCATGAGACAATCACACTTTTAAGAAGTATCCCACACTGTGAAATGATTGAGATCCCACTACTTTATATAATTTAGATCAAATAATGATAATATTTCCTCCAAAATAGGGGACATATACCCTTTCTTAAGATCAGTCTTGAAAACACCAGTGCCATGTTGGAGGGTAGCCTAAATCACTCAGGTGGGAGATCCATGGTGCTGGGGGTGGCCCATATACCTACTTTTCATCCTACTTTTGTGGTGACACCACAAAAATCCCTGTGCAGTATTAAGGAGTCAAAAATATGAACCCTTTACATACACCAGACCTACAACAATATGGTTCCATACAGTATTTCTTTACTGAAGGCCATGTTTTAAAAGACAGAATATCTTCAGTTAAAAATAAAAGGCCATCATGGTTAATGGCTTCATTTTTATTATATTGTGTGTGATGTGATAACCCAAACTTAATCATTAAATGTATGATTAACTATACTTTAACCCATCACTGTGGCATCTAAACACAGTGACATGACAGGACAGTTATTTATCATTGGGTCACAGTTCTTTGTTGTCATGGCAATGGGCTGAGCCATAGTTAGACCAGACAGACAGATAGATGACTACAGTCCTATGAGCAGATCGAGTACAAATGCTCAGATATATTTACTTACTACACTGCACATACAATGCACATAATTAAATACCTTATTTAACTGGAAAATATACTTTAATAACAAATAAGAGTTTACATGCAATCTTCTGCCCGCAGAATTGCATATACGGAGTGATCTATGCATGTGAGGGACAAGCAAAGTTTCCTTACAAAAGAGTTACTCCACTGGGATACTGTCACTCTCAGAAAGCTGTTGTAAGGCAGATACAACTATTTAGCACATCTGTTCCTTAAAAAATACCAAACTGGACACAAGCTGATTGACAGTATGGCAAGGCACCTCCTCCATCTTGCTGGTCTTAGCACTTCCCCCCTCTGCCAATGGCGGGGCCTGGACAATCATTGTCTTCCCCCTCTGTGTTTGTCAGTATTTTCAAGGTAGGCCTTGGGGCAGGTCTAAGGAGTGCAACTCCACCAAACAAGAAGAAATTTACAAACAAACAAAACCAAAAAGGGTATACCTTTCTCTGTTCTCTCATTGGGAGGATATTGTCCTGTTGGCCTGGGGTGTCAGTCCTTCCCCTAAACAGGCACTCAGTTTTGATTGTTTCCCCTCTTGGGAGGAGAGTAGCCTCTTAACCCTGGAGAAGTCTAACTCCCTGCTGCCACTAGCCTTGAAGCAGATTGTCTCTCCCCCACACCCCTCACCAGGGGAGGGGTTTTTAAAGGTCTCAGGCATCCCTTAATTGACTCAGGTAACCCTTCTCAGCTTGTAGGGAAAAGGACTCATATTATTCTAGGGCTAACATACCTGCCTTCTACCACCTTCCTGCATCCTAGCACATGCCTACCTTGAGTGAGTCAGATTGCAGCCCTTTTTCCGGCTCCTCCTGGACTTACTTTTACAGTTCTGGCTGCACTTCTCCCCTCACCTTCTAATTTATGCACACACCATCCATGGCCCCAAGAAGTCCCAAGAATATGAAAACATTCCAACAATGGATCTGCAGAATGTTTTTCCACTCAGTTTTTCCAATTATGGATGTTATACCTAAGTATACTAAGTAAGTCTGATTGCATCTTTTCTTGGTAGAAAACAAGGCAGTGAACCTAGTAGGTAGTTCTGTTCCATTACTCATCTGGTACATATTTCCATATGAACAAGGAAATCTGGTTATTACAGACTAGCAGACCAATAGAAGCACTGCAAAAAAAAAGAACATTTTGGTCTCTCTATTTGCAGAAGGTACTGCAAATAAACAAAGAGCACTACCCCCACAAGCCTTATGTAAGGAGGTTGTACAGATCACTGACCTTTCTATCTCCCATTCAATTATTCACAAAAAATACATGTCTGTTCAATTAATGGCAGCCATTTCTCTGGTAAAACATACATTGTGTGTGAGGGAGACTCGTGTGACTATGTGACCTGATGCAAGTTAGTATTTGGCACAAGGAAATTTTTCTTTCATGTGTCTCTTTGCAACAGAGAGATTTTGCTTCTGCCTCCCTTATTCATAATGAGTTGTACCTTAATTTGAAATCAACAGGTTTAGTTATAATGTAAGGGATGACTCAATTTAAGGGTGGCAGAACTAGATCCTTAGTTTCCAACTCAGTGCTCACACTGAAGTCAATCATAAAACACCCATGGATTTCAGTGCAGACAGGAGCAGCCCTATAGTTTACCACTTAGGCAAAACTTCACTTTAGTATAGAAAGTAGCTGGAAAATTAGCCCCAAAATAAGATTACACCCATTTTGTTCTTTATTTCTCTGGCTATTGAGCCATTTATACTCACCATAGTGTAATGACATTAATATTGCATGAGAGAAATAAAGATTTCCGTCCTTAGAATCAACTTATAAGTCACACTTGAGTGGATTTGAGTTCAGGAGCCTGACACAAGGAAGAAAGGAGAGCAGCAGAATACGGACCCAGGACTTCAGAAAAGCAGACTTTGACTCCCTCAGGGAACTGATGAGTAGGATCCCCTGGAAAAATAACTTGAGGGGGAAAGGAGTCTAGGACAGCTGGCTGTATTTTAAAGAATTTAAAGGTTTCAGGAACAAAACATCCCGATGTGTAGAACGAATAGTAAATATGGCAGGCGACCAGCTTGGCTTAACAGTGAAATCCTTGCTGATCTTAAACACAAAAAAGAAGCTTAAAAGAAGTGGAAGCTTGGACAAATGACCAGGGAGGAGTATAAAAATATTGCTCAGGCATGCAGAAGTCAAATCATAGAATCATAGACTTTAAGGTCAGAAGAGACCATTATGATCATCTAGTCTGACCTCCTGCACAATGCAGGCCACAGAATCTCATCCACCCACTCCTGTATTAAACTTGTGTCTGAGCCATTGAAGTCCTCAAATCATGGGTTAAAAGTAGGGGTAGGCTACCTATGGCAAACGTGCCGAAGGCAGCATGTGAGCTGATTTTCAGTGGCACTCACATTGCCCTGGTCCTGGTGACCAGTCCAGGAGGCTCTGCATTTTAATTTAATTTTAAATGAATCTTCTAAAATATTTTAAAAACCTTATTTACTTTTGTCATAAACAGATAGTTAAGGGTTAATGTCTCTTTTACCTGTAAAGGGTTAACAAACAGGAAACCAAACACCTGACCAGAGGACCAATCAGGAGACAAGATACTTTCAAATCTCAGTGGAGGGAAGCCTTTATTTGTGTTTTTTGGGTTTGGCTTTGTTCTCTCTGGGTTCTGAGAGTGACCACACGTACCTACAGGCTCTCTAATCTTCTGTTCAAATTTAGTAAGTACAAAAGGTAGAAAGGCGGTTTAGTCTTTTTAATTGGTTTTCTTTTATTTGCAAATGTGTATCTGGCTGATAGAGGTCTAATGTGTATTTGGCTGGAAGTATTTTAAATTGTATTTCTGCTGGAGGAGGCTTTTTCTCCAGTTTCTAGAAGCTGACAGATCCTGTAATATTCCATCTTGAATTTACAGTGATTTTCTTTATTCTTTTTTCTTTTATTAAAAGTTTTGCTTTTAAGACCTGTTTGATTT
This sequence comes from Gopherus evgoodei, assembly GCF_007399415.2. NCBI lineage: Eukaryota > Metazoa > Chordata > Testudines > Testudinidae > Gopherus > Gopherus evgoodei. The sequence continues at coordinate 229,524,242 of NC_044322.1, forward strand.
TTCCCCTTGTTGAGGCTAAAGGGAATTGAGTCTGTACTTAACAGGGAAGGAGAAGGGAGGGGGAGAGAAAGGGGAGGGGAACCCACCTGATTTCTCTGTGTTGTGATTCAAGGAGTTTGAATCACGGTGATCTCCTAGTGTACCCAGGGCGGGAAAGATCTGGGAGGAAGAAAGGAGAAGGGGGAATCCCTTTGTTTAGATTCACGGAGCTTGAATCTATATATCTCTCCAGGAGCCCAGGGAGGTAACACCTGGAGGGGAGGAGAAATGGTTTATTCCCCTGTGTTGTAAGACTCAAGGAATTTGGGTCTTGGGGTCCCCAGGGAAGGTTTTGGGGGGACCAGAATGTATCAGGCACTGGAATTCCTGATTGGTGGCAGCTTATCAGATCTAAGCAAGTAATTAAGCTTAGAGGAATTGATGCTAGTATCCCAACTTTTGGACTCTAAGGTTCAGATTGGGGAAAGATGCTATGACAACTTTACACATAACAATAGTTTAGTTATATATTATAGACATAGAAAGAGACCTTCTAAAACCATTAAAATGTATTACTGGCACGCAAAACCTTAAATTAGAGTGAATAAATAAAGCATTGGCACACCACTTCTGAATGGTTGCTGACCCTGGTTTAAAGACTTCAAGATGCATAGAATCTTCCTGCAAGTGACCCATGCCCCACATTGCAGACGGAGGCAAAAACCTCTCAGGGCCTCTGCCAATCTGCCCTGGAGGAAACTTCCTTCCCAACCCCAGATATGGCAATCAGCTAAACCCTGAGCATGTGGGGTAACACTCACCAGCCAGACACCCAGGAAAGAATTCTCTGTAATAACTCAGATCCCACCCCATCTAACATCCCATCACAGGCCATTGGGCATATTTACCGCTAATAGTCAAAGATCAATTAATTGCCAAAATTAGGCTATCCCATTATACCATCCCCTCTGTAAACTTATCAAGCTTAGTCTTGAAGCCAGATATGTCTTTTGCCCCCACTACTCCCCTTGGAAGGCTGTTCCAGAACTTCACTACTCCGATGGTTAGAAACTTTCCTCTAATTTCAAGTCTAAACTTCCCGATGGTCTGTTTATATCCATTTGTTCTTGTGTCTACATTGGTACTGAGCTTAAATAATTTCTCTCCCTCTCTGGTATTTATTCCTCTGATATATTTATAGACAGCAATCATATTTCCTCTCAGCCTTCTTTTGGTTAGGCTAAACAAGCCAAGCTCTTTGAGTCTCCTTTCATAAGATAGGTGTTCCATTCCTTGGATCATCCTAGTAGCCCTTCTTTGTACCTGTTCCAGTTTGAATTCATCCTTTTTAAACATGGGAGACCAGAACTGCACATAGTATTGCAGATGAGGTCTCACTAGTGCCTTGTATAATGGTACTAATACCTCCTCATCTCTACTGGAAATACCTTGCCTGTTGCATCCCAAGACAGCATTAGTTTTTTTCATGGCCATATCACATTGATGGCTCATAGTCATCCTGTGATCAACCAATACTCCGAGGTCCTTCTCTTCCTCTCTTACTTCCAACTGATGTGTCCCCAGTTTATAACAATTCCTAAATGCATGACCTTGCACTTTTCACTATTCAGTTTCATCCTATTACTATTACTCCAGTTTACAACGTCATCCAGATCTTCCTGTATGATATCCCGGTCCTTCTCTGTGTTGGCAATACCTCCCAGCTTTGTGTCATCCATAAACTTTATTAGCACATTCCCATTTTTTGTGCCAAAGTCAGTAATAAAAAGATTAAACATATTTCTTTTTGCCAGTCAGTACTGGTTACTAGGCACCCCAGCACTAACAGCTCTGTCTGTCTGTTTACCTGACTGACGATGGAGGGTGCAGTCGCAGCAACAGCACCCTTGGAAGCACAGCAGAAGGTGCAATTGCATAATGAGTGATTCAGAGCCCCACTAGAAGACATGCTCACCAAGAATGAGTCAAGCCCAGCACAGCCTGGGCTACCAAGTCCCACTGAGGATAAGCCTGGCTCAGTGGAGTCTCAGGGGAGAATTTGTTTCTATCCTTTTGGTTTCTGTCTCAAATGAGTGGTGCTTGGGAGAACACCACTACTTCCTCTCCCCCCGCACTCCTGACAGAGACTTGGTTAAAAGGAACTTTAATTGCACCTCAAACAAATTAGAAGTCAATGCAGCCAATGAAAAAGAGATGAGATACATTTCCAGGGGCATGGTCCCTCTTGAAGCCCCCTTGGAGCACTGCAGATTCACAGCTGACCCCATGATATCAGATCCTCACTGCCCTCTCTGCAGGACCTGGCAAAATTTGGATGATCTCATAGTGACACCATGTAATGGTGTAAATGAGGTGCATTTCTTCCTGCCCCCAACTGAGCAGAGAGGGAATGATAAGTCTTAGTTTGCATAAGACTCAACCAAGAAACCCTCCCTCCTCAAGCTGAGGGTTGGGGAGAACTGCCACTCAAGTTACACACTCATGCATCTCTGTGCATTTCCTCCACAGATCTTGCATAGTGTCTCCAGCAAAGAGAGGGAAATAAGAACCTGATATTTCTAATGTGAAAAATAAGAAGAAAAAATGTAGTTGCTGTTACTTTTTAAAAGTTTGATGCCATCTTTTATATACCCTTTCAAAGGGGAAAAAGCATTAAATTTATATATAAAACATGTCCCATAACACACATAAGTGGTCTTAAGTGATCTATTCCACCTATGATTCAAGTTTCTCATGTTTAGAAAAAACAATGTGTTTAACCCTTTACTTTTCTTTCCAGTAGCACTAGAGAAGCAGCTAGGTTTCTTTCCAATGAATGATCAGTTATAAAAATGTAATTAGGAGCTAATTTAGCCTCTGATCCTGCAAACACAAAAATATTTAACTTTATTCTTGTTGAATCAACGGGACTCTTCCCATGGACAATGTTGGGCATATGTGTTAGTGTATGCAAGACTGGGGCTTTAAGATCTAATTTCTCAGGTAATAGAAACAATTGAAAGTGGGGAGAGGGAAGAGATAGAGCAAATAGGGAAATGACAGAGGAAGAGGCATAGGAGGAAGTAAAGTGTCAAAGAGCATTACTGAGAAAGGAGAAAACAAATGAGGGATGAGGAAGGAGAGGGAGAGAGACTGGCCCACAGTTAAAGATAATGGATCGCATGGCTTTGCTATGTGGCGTTTCCCAGATCACGGTTGCCAACACAGATGCTTCACACACACTGCATGGCACATATGACAGCCCCATAGGAGTTTCTTGAGCTGCAGTATGGAAGGAAGGCTTGGGAGGTGGGGCTGGCCCACTGAAGCACAGGAGTGTGGTTGGCTAACAGACTTTTTTACCCCATACTTTGAACAGAAAACAAATGTGGTATCTCAGATTGAGCCGCGTAGTAAATATGAGCAAGTGGTGTCTTTTCAACAATAACCACGTTATTGTGGTCTAAACATTGTCAACAGCTTTACAACCATTTAGGTTTTCCTAATCATTTCCAAGCCACAAAGAAAATTATCATTTCCAGATAAGCTTTTCTGGTCTACAAATCATCCAGCTTGAAAAAAATATTCTATGAGCCACCCCCAAAGCCATGTTCACACCAATCCTGCAGTTGGAGCGACACAGGCTTCCCCTGAATTCAAAGAAGCTCTGCAAGTGTGCAAGGAGCTTCATGTGTGGATTGTTTGTTGTAGTTTTTTCATTTATGTGATTATATTTATTAGATAGCAAGACAAATTCTGGAGCCCTGACTTAGCCCTACTAGTCTGCAGTCCTGTAGACTTCAATGGGAGTTTTGTCTGAGTAAAGACTAAAACATTTAGCCCAATATTTGCAAATATTGCAGACAAGATACTGGGTTGCTGACACTTGCAGACAACGTAGTGGGTTGCTGCAGCATAAAAATGTATGGAGCTGGTTTATTGGCAGATCATCGAGAAATGGCTCTCTTTTGTACTCAGATCAAAAGGAAGATGCATTAGGCAATTGTCCAAGATCTAGAAATCCACAAAAGAGCACATGTGCGTTAATAAGAATTTCAGATATTCTAAGGCCTCAATCCTGTACATATTTACGGACATAAGTAACTTTTACTTATGTATGCAGCCCCACAGGTTTCTATGGGACCATCTCATCTGTGTAAGTATTTGCAAGGTTAGGTCCACAGTTTACTTTTTCATTGCTCATTTTTGGCACTTTGTTTTTGGTGCTCTTTTCATACCTACTGTTGGTGAAATTATTAAAATGAAGATGTTTATTATTCAATTTGAGAATACAGTGAAAGCCTAGACTGTTTTAAGGTTCTGGCTCCTCATTCAGTTTGTGCATGAATTAAGTGGCCATTTAGGCTATGTCTACACTATGGAGCTTTCAGTGACACAGCCGTGCAGCTAAAAGGTGCACAGTGTAGCCTCTGTTTGTCGGCAGAAGAGAGCTCTCCTGCCAACAAAAGCTTCCAGCCTCAGCGAGCGGCATTAGCATTGTCACCAGGAGAGTGCTCCTGCCAACAAAGTGCTTTTCACACCAGTGCTTGTCCTCGACAAAATTTGGGGAGGTAGCGGGGTTTTTTTTTTTTGGTTTTTTTTTAATACCTCTGAACTACAAAAGTTTTGTCTTTCACTTGCCAGTGTAGACAAAGCCTCAGTGACAGCATGTCAACACTACACACATTGAACCAACCTAACCTTTCTAGTTGTGGAATCATTCAAAGGAACTTTCAGAATACATATGGCAAACAAGCCTCATTCTGACAGTAGGTATTACCTGGCTTTTTTAGTAGAGATCACAACACATACTGTCTACACTGAATATAGCACTGTACTGAGCTGTTCAGCAGACCACCATCCCTGAGATAATAAATAATGAGATAGCGCTTACGTAGCGCTTTTCTTTCATCGCTCTCAAAGTGCTTTCCCCATTTTACAGCTGTGCAAACTGAGGCGCAAAGCAGTGAATGACTTGCCCAAGGTCATGCAGCAGACCAGGAACAGAACCTAGCTCACCTGAGTGCTGGTCCACTGATTTATCCCCCTCCTCCCACCCCATAATAAAGCAATTATTCTCTCCAATTCCTGGGAGCTTCATTACCAATTCCCCTTTTCTCATAAATTTTAGAAGTCAGAGATATAATAGACCTGTTAGATGTGCTATTTCTTTCCCTGCTATAAACACCCCACTACTACACAAAAATCCTTACCTTCAAGAAGAGCACTACACAGAAAGCGCATCAGGAACAAAGCATAATTCATTTTTTAAAAGAAAATCTGAAATCAATAAATTCCAAACCATATGCCTATTGATTTTGCTGGCTTTACGCTTGAAAACTAAATTGGCTTTATCAGGTATGTTTAGGCTCTCTCAGTTCTTGATCTAACTCAGAGCAATCTTTGGCCCTGATCTTGCAAATGCTTACACACATGCTTAATTTTACTGTTGTGAGTAGTCCCATTGAAATCAGTGGGGCTACTCATTGTAGAAAAAATTCAGCAAGTCCATAGGCATTTTCAGTATCAGGACCCAACTGTGCAACTGTTTATGTTTATTATGTATCTATATCTATCTATCTATTTATAAGCTGTTTTTACTGCAGCTGCTGTATGCTCAGGACGAAAATCAATTTTACAGTCAGTATCACCAACTCTAAATCACGGCCTGATCCAAAGCCCATTGGAATGTATAGAAACCATTGACTTCAGTGGGCTTTGACTCAGGCCCTATGTGCAGAAGTGAGTCATACTGAATGAGCAGCACACTAAGCAATGTTGTTGGTAGTCTGCAGGTATTTATTAATATACATCAGTGGTAATGCCACATAAACACTTTATAAACGTGTGAATAATCAGATAATACATAACAGCAGAAGCAGCTTTTGTGTGCCCATTTGCTAAGATTATATTCAACCTTGGAAATTAATAAAGATGGAGATTTTTTAAAATATGTGATTACATCACCCAACAAAATTCAATTACAGTGAGGTATTCCAGTGTAAGAATAACAGGTCCCCCTATATCTTCCTAAATGAATCTAAAATTTTTACAGCCATTTACCTATGAGTTCCATTAAAAAACAAATGTCACCTACCTCTATATTTTAGTCAGAAACTTTATAAGATCCTGCGAAAACCTTCAATTGTGGAGCTCCCGTTCTATTTGTGGAGCTCCCATTGACTTCAGTGGGAGTTCTGGATGCAGAGGCATGGCAGAATTGGGCCCTTTAACTAATTTAGTAAAATCTTGATGATATACAACCCATTTAAGGGATCTCTTTCCATTCCATAAGAGCTTTTTACTTTCACTATAAAACATTTGCTTCCTCACCCCATAAAACTTACTGGATGTCTCACTGCCTGTCAGTATGAAGTGGTGACATAAGAAATGAAAATGGTGCAATTAAATCAAGAGACTATTGCCGTTTAAATAATGAAAAGATAATACTAATTGGTCTTCAGAACTTTCTCTCAATTTGCAACAGTGCAATTAACCACAGTGTGGTAATGGTGGCAATTTTGTGATGTTTCAGTCCCCAAGAGCAGGCCTAAGTTCATTTCCAATAGCATTTGCTGGAACAGTACTTCCCTCAAGTGGTAAATGGGATATTTCTGCCTGACATCAACTTTCCCATATGAAAATAATAGTTTTCTAGTTTTCATAGATTCATAGAACTGTAGGGTTGGAAAAGACATTGAGAAGTCATGAAGTCCAGCCCTCTGAGAGGTAGAAAAATACACATAGTATTTCATAACTGTTCCGCACTCGATATTATGGTTGTTTGAAGCTTTCATCTACTCTCCTGAAACAGGTTTGAGCAGAATCTGAACACTGTTTCAGATTCAAGACTCTCTCATTGTTTCGGCCATACAGCATCATGTTGTAAATATTATTGACATATCACACTTTCAAACTCTTTATATAAAACTATGTTCTCTCCACATAAAAGTCCCAAAGTGCACCCTCCCTGATTCCTCTGAGCCCATCCCTTACAAGAAGAGACTCCTTAATCCTGTCATGATCCCTCTGCTAACGCACTGAACCCATCCCTCACCCTAAGCAGGGCTGGCTCTAGCCATTTCGCCGCCCCAAGCACGGTGGCACGCCACGGGGGCGCTCTGCCGCTCGCCAGTTCCGCAGCTCCGGTGGATCTCCCACAGACATGGCTGCGAAGGGTCTGCTGGTCCCACGGCTCTGGTGGACCTCCCGCAGGCATCCCTGTGGAGGGTCCACTGGTCCCACGGCTCCGGTGGACCTCCTGCAGGCGTGCCTGCGGATGCTCCACCAGAGCCGCGGGACCAGCGGACCCTCCACAGGCATGCCTGTGGGAAGTCCACCGGAGCCATCTGCCGCCCTCCCAGCAACCAGCAGAGCGCCCCCTGCGACATGCCGCCCCAAGCACGCGCTTGGCATGCAGGGGCCTGGAGCCAGCCCTGACCCTAAGGGCCTGGTTGGAATACATTTTGAAAGCATGTCAAATGACTCAGTTTCTGAGAAACCAATCTAGTTGAGGTGACCGTAACAGGGCTCAGCACGTCAGCACAGGAACAATATTTCCTGACAAAACCTTATTTGTATGGCCACACTAAACACTCTTCGTAACATTGTACTTCGGTATCCAGAAAAATCTGAGACTGTTTGTATGTAATCCCTTCCTACTGAACGTTGCTCCTTACCTAATATTCCTCATTCCTCCCCACTTCCAGTGAAGACAACTTTCCCTTGAGTCTCTCTCTGATATTTCTCCAGAAGTACTTACGCGCAATTAGATTATCCTGTCCTAAGCCACACTCTAATGTCTCCATAATCCCTTCAACATCCTGGTAAGTTGTTTCTCTTCTTACAGTACCTGATTTTCCACTGCTTTACACCTGTGTAAAATGAGTGCAAAGTAAGCATAACAACACTATCAAATCAGAATGGTAGCAGCGTGCACCCTCTTAGCACAGATGTAAATGAAAACACAAGGTACAACACAATGGAAGATCAGTCCCTAGATTCCAATCACTTCCCCTCTGCTCACTGTAGGAATCTCCTCAATACTTCCAAAATAGCTCCCTTGTAAGACTGTCTGATACTTCTTCATTCCTTCCTGTTGTTACTGAACCTATCCCTATCTACTGACGGCATCGCTGATCTTCAGAGTCCTTTCCAGGACACCTACCAAAAAAAAAAAAAAAAATCAGCCAAGTAAGTAGCTGAAAGGGCAGTTTGGGAAAGTTAATATTTATTGTTGTAATTCAAATACACACAGAGACATATACAGCCAGCTAATCAGGGAGGGGTATCCCATTACTACACATGAAGTATTTTATTTATTCATCCTTTAATATTTTATTACATCTCTCTAACAGCCAGTCACACAAATCCAACATTTTGAGTGAAAAAATGGTGAATGGTAGAATATTCTTGCTTTAAAGGATTTGCTGCAAGCCTTAGCGCCACAAACTGTAAGTCCTAGACATGCACTTATAGTTGAAGATGTGGTGGTTTTAAAACAATATTTTACAAAAACACAGGTGTTGGCTGTGCCCAGCAGCTTCTCGAGTCACCAAGAATGCCAGCAGTCAGAGAGGCAGCAAAAGTAAGGAAAAGAAACATTTCTTTGCTGACAATTTGAATATTCTTGGATGCTTATTAATGTGGTTGACTAGCTGCTCTATATTAGTGGCTAAATAATTGGAGTTGCTATTTACTTCCTCACCTCTAGTTTTGACTCTCCCCAAACCACATCAGGTAATTCTGTTGTGTCTCTGGAGTAAGCCATTGGGTGATGGTTGCCGGGAGTGGCATCATTACTTTTATCCTGAATTAAACATCTGTTCTCTTCCTCTGAATGTAACTTGGTAGTCTGCAAACTTTGGGTGGCATATATCTCTGTTCAAAGGCCAGTGCCTGTGAGAGGCTGATGCACTAACCGAAGCCCATGTAAGCACCATTACGACTTAAGTGGTGCTTGAGCTGTGGGATGGTCTTCTGCATGTGGGTGAATTTCACCCTTTGCTGCGGCCTGGCCTCATCCTAAGGATCACACAAATTCCGGGGGCAAACAGCTCCTTCCTGAGAAAATCTCTCACTCTGCTACACTATCAAAATTTACAGCTTATTTATTTATTTATTTATAAATATATAAATAAATATATATTTATTTAGAACCAAATGTAAAGAATTCCACCAAATACAGAATGGCAAAGCTCCCAAAAACTAAGATAGGACTAAAATTTGGGCCTTTCTGATTTTCGTTTGGTTCTTGGTGCAGCCTTCTGTCCATATCCAACTGAGCAGAAATCAGAAGAAGATTGTTCCGAAACCAAAAGCAGGAGATGTAGAATGGAAAGATTGGACATGTCATTTTGTAAGAAAGGGATCCCCCTAATGGAGCCACCAAGTATCCCAACTTCCTGTTCTTCCCACTGCTTGGGTCTCGAAATACTTCTGAAGAACACCAGGAAGGGTGGGAATGCATGGACTATTTTGCATGTAATTCTAAAATACTGTACCTCACGTTTATTTTATCTGTACAGCTGACAGTCCAAGGGAAGGAGGACACAGGAGGTGGTAGGAAGATGTCTGGCCAAGCCATTGTGAAGAATCAGGTTGCTGGGTGGCCCCTCAAACTATTTTCTCTGCAAAACACCCTTGCTAAAAGAAATGCCACTTTTTTTCTTGCTGTTCTTTCCTAGAACTTTTGATGGGTCTCATTTGTCTCTTCTTACTCATTCACTGAAAAGCCAAAATGTTCCTAGCAGCAGGAAACCTCTGCAAAAGGCCAGAACATCCCATTTCAATGCGGAGCGCCTCTGTAACTCAGCCATCTAGGAACAGGGCGAGCTAGGTTCCTTCTAACAAACCCTTCGGTTTTATATTTAGAGGCAAACAAATTATAAAATGTAAAACTTTTCTGGCTTTGCTTTCCTTGGGGCACTTTCTCTTTGTAGTTATTGTGGTGATGCATAACTTCAAATGGCTCCTTGAGACACTACTCATTAATAGTGATTCATTAGAAGGCATTTTAGTACTTGGCTCTGAGCACAAACAGAGCAAAGGCGATGTAAAGTACTGTACCTGGAAAGGATGATAAGACATCTAGAGGTAACTTAAGCTACCCACTTAAAAAGAAACACTGAAACAGAAACAACATAAATTTTGTTTTCAAGAGCAATCAGACAAAGCAGCACAAATAACTATGCTTTACATTTAATCATTTATGTCAAAGGAGCCTGTGTCTGAATGCAGCTCAGCTGAGTTACCCAGTCTTGTAGTACTCACTTTGTTGTGATTTTTAAATTGAGAGGCACAGCCCAGGGAGGAGTAGACCGCAACGATGGCTTTAAGCCCACCTTTTTCACAGCCCAGATTCTGTGCTGCAACAGGGGCCCAAAATGGCCCCAACTCTGACTGCTCTAATTTATGGCAGCCTTCCATCAGCTGCACTGCTGAATGCTATGCCTGGAACTAGCCAAAAATTTTATGATGGAAGAGTTTCCCTCTAATTTTTCAACTAAATGGAAACATTTAATAAGAAAAATGTATTTAATTGAAATGTTCACAATGTTTTATTACAATCTAATTGAAACAAACAGTTTTGATAAGGTCAAAATGATACGTTTTTGGCATATTTCATTTCATGAAAAATTCAAAGATTGACCTTTTTGTCCCAATTCAATATGAAATCGAATTTCAAAATCTTGGAATTTCCCATGGGATGGAAATTATAAAATTTAGCCAGCATTGGCTATGTCTGCACCCTGACAACCCTGCAGCCCTGCCTCTGGCACACTCCTCACTCCACAGCCTACAAGAGGGAGTAGCATAGGGCCATTTATACCAGCCACTCTGGAAGAATTCTCTCCTAGCCCTTTGCTATTCTTTCATACCTCTCTGTGCCATCGGGGTGGTGTATAGAAGCCAGAATGGACTTTGTAGTTAATTGACTTTTTATTTTCTTGTATAATTCCATACTTAGCAGCAGCAACAGCTGAGAGCTGCACTCATTCTGCAGCTAGGTGAACAAACATCATAGGCCAAATTCTAAAAAATGGTTGCTAATTTTGGCTGCGCCAAATTATACATGATATGTTGGACACCCAAAAATGGAGGTGTCCCAAAGTACAACTTACTTTTTTTTTTAAAAAATGTGATCCAGAGAGTCTTGAAATCTCAGGGGAAGATGTGAACATGCAGTGCTTGCTGTTTCCTTCCTTTGCAGCCCAATGAATAAGAATCCCCACAGAGTTCCCTAATATGAGTATGTTTCAGGAAAATATTTTCTCTTCTCTCTCATGAGTGCACAAGGCAGAGAGCCCTCCCCCATACTTATACTTCTACACAGGGAGCAGTCAGAATCCCAGACCTTGTGCTTCCTGATTGGTTTTGGTGTCACCAGCACAACAAAACCCTAAACAGAGCATTGACGGACACAGTGCGTTTGCCTTCATGGCGGCTATACATTGCACTCCCATTGCAGGGTGGAAGAGTTGCCACCCCTACATGCAGTTCCCTACCATCCTCAGAATCATTCTGTCCATCTCCATCCAGTGCCTCTGGGAACTGTCAATGATGGGGTACACATCCACATCTCATAATATGCAGTAATGGCTGGTAGAGACATGGTAGAGGCCAAAAGTATGTTAAACAATGAGACTACTCCAAATACTAACAGTCAAGAACTGATCCTCAAGGATGCAAATTTACTGCTTCAGTTCTTCTCTCTGAAAGCTTTAAAGACGCTTTGTATGAAAGATGCTATTTTTAAAAGAGCTCAGCTCCCAGCAGCTCAAGTTTTCTTAGCGGGAGCTGTTGGCTGTTAAGCCTTTTGGCAAATCTAACCATAGATCAAATTAAAATGAGCTGAATTCAATTTATCCTCTATTTTCCTGACAGTTACCAGTACGTGGTGTTACTCCTCAGACTTGCAGAGTGGAAGGCAGGAGCCTTCTCTGATAGTAACTCAGAGTCTGACTAATTGTAAGTGGTAAATAGAAAGCAAGTTTTATCCTCCCTAATGTCCCATACCACTCGCTTCCACAGCATGATTGAAATCCACCAATACTGGGAAGAAATCTGTGTGTGCTGGTGAACCCAGGTTTCTCCTCAGTGCAGTGCTGTGGCCAAGACACTTGGCCGGGTCTTTCGTGACATGCTTTGGCATCCTCTGTGGATTACAATTATTTTTCAGTCTGAATAGTGCATAATAGTCAGTGAATTTGGATACATACTGTTAAATGATTGTGCTGGGCCATTTTTAAGGGCTGTTTTAAATATAATCTGAATGAATACTATGCAGCAGACATGTGACTCTTTCTCTGCAAAGCTTGAGGAACAAAACTTGAAACCAGAAGAAACTTGCCTGGTACAAACGTGGAACTCCCTATGTTTTATGCAAAGAATTGCCAGGGTTCTTTGTTTAAGATTGACCTGCATGGGTGTTATTTCCCCTGTCTGAAATTCCCTCTCCCGCACCTACAGCCATATTCCTGGGGAAAGTACAGTAACCTGTCAGTATCATTCCCAAAGTCTCCAATTTATCCTCTCTCTTCAGGGAGAGACTGGCTGACCCACACACATCCCATTCCATTACTTCAGGGAAGCAACTGGGTAGTTCTCTTCTGTTGCGATAACTTGGCCTACAAATATACCTTAATTGTGAGCTCAACTGTAAAAGTACATGAAAGTTCTTAAGACGTCGCAATAACCGATAACAACAAATGTTGATGGTGACAGATATGAAAGGGAGACAGAAAGGCTGAATTAGTCCAAACAAAAAGGCCTTCTGATATAACTCAGGGACTGTGTTAAGGTCATGCCTGGTAAACAAGAAATGTCTGGAACCAGAAAACAATGAATCAACATTGAGGTCTAGGAAAGTAGGCCTGAGGGGATGGGCTCTTCTTCCCATATTCCCTTTTTGGGTCCTTAAATAGACTTTGGGAGAAAAATAGCTACTGGATCAAGCTTCTCTACCATGGCTGCCACCCCCACCATCTTCTAGAACCCCAGGCCTTCATCCGGTTTCTGAGGAATGCCCTGACCAGACCAGGCCAGAGAGAGGGATGAAGATGACATCACCACCTCTACCAGCTCTAGCTGAATCCCAAACACCACTTAGGGTGAAACAGGAACAGGCTTTGGCAACAGCAGCAGCTCCAGCCCATCTGAACTAACTTCTCTTTTTCTCAGAAAGGACAGTATTACATCTTTGTTACTATCTATGAGACTGTCAAACCAGGAGTTTTTCCTTCTAAAAACTCTCCTCAGCTAAAGGGAAAGGGAACAAGGCGTGTTATTAAAATGAAAGCCTTACTTAATACCCTGCATTTCAAATGCTTTAACTGTGTTTCCTTCTTTTCTGGATCTTAAATAAAAAGGTTGAAATGATGTTTAATGGCGTTTTTGCCATGATACAAAGCAGGCTGAGGTCTCTATATACCAACCCCCAGACCTTGTTTAACATTGTGACTGTGTTTTGTTAATACCTTTAGCCCATACATTCCATCTAAATTTATACAACATCTCCTTCTCAAATACTCTTGCCATGAAGTAGCTTTTGGGAGATTGTGGCTTGTCTTGCCAATATTCTGATAGGTACTTAAAATTGCACATGGTTGCTCACAGCCCCAAGAACCACTCCTAACAGCTGGGAATAGTTGAGGTGTTGAAATATGGCAATATTTTCTTAGGGCCCACTGTATACTGGGTGACAAGACCCAACAGCTTTGTGCCACCAGGAGTTCTACTTCTCTGAGACATAATTCCCTTCCAGTTCTTCTATGATGGCACAACTGGGCATAACTCCTTACACAAAGGAGACTGTAATTACACAATTTATCCCTAAATTAATAGAAAACACCACTATTCCGCTGAATTTGTTACTTCAAATTTCCAAAGATAAACGCAAGTTTGAAAACATAAGGCGATATTGCTTCGACTATTTCATCCTACCTGTGCACTGCAGCTTATCAAAAAGAGGTGGAGATGAGCACTAAATGTTTGCTCTGATGATAAAAAAATGTTCAAATATTAAAGATTATATTAAACTGTGCTAGGGTGAGTCTAAAATTCAGCTCTCACCATTTCAAATCAGACAGCAAAGGTTTTGATGTCCTGCAAACTTGCATTGAAATGTCGCCTAGTGGACAATGATTCGTCCTAGCAGTGTGGGAGTCAAGGAAGTAATTTGTCACTTAATTTTTGGCAGCATATTACTAACAGAACATTTTGGTCAAACATTAACAATGTAATGAAAATAGTTGGAACCATAGGCTGCCTGCTGTGTTAGAGCTGTATCTGTTGCTTTATTTCTCACTGCTTCATGAATAGGGCGACCAGATAGCAAGTGTGAAAAATCAGGACGGGGGTGGGAGGTAATAGGAGCCTATATAAGAAGATGACCCAAAAATCAGGACTGTTCCAATAAAATCAGGACATCTGGTCACCCTATTCATGAGACTAGAATGCATTTTAAAATAGATTGTTTTTGCTATTTGCTGGGTGAAAAGCATGATCCTTTGAAGGTGAAAATTATTTGCTGTGTCAATTCAGACACTGCACAGAAGGAACAGCTCAGGAAGAGATGTGGCCATTGGCCCCCAGCATAATGTAGACCTACCCTAACAGCCTACCCACAACTGCCATAAGAAGGCACACTACAAATACATCCTCACTCAGCCTTACCTCCGGCATATGCCCTTCATCAGGGAGTATAAGGATAGGAAGCATAGGGCTGCTTGTGTTAGCTCTATGCTGCTCCCGTGGCAGAGGAATTCTCTCTTGGTCTATTGCAGCACCTTTATGCTGCTAGAGCGGCATATAAGCATTGTGGCGGGAACTAGAATCTGGGCTTGGATGTTACCATTGCAAATATTGTTTCATATAAGCATCTTCTTTAGAGTATTAGATCCATTAAACATTAACAGAATGTCAAAGCAGCAAAGTCAAGCACTAAAATGTTAGGAAATGCCAGAATTAAAGCAGACACCCAGCATGGAAAATTTCAGACCTAGCAGTTAAAGTCTGGAAGTTATGAGCAACTGCAAACAGGATCTTATATTAGAAAGTATTGGGAAACCTGAACTATAGCCAGCAATACCAGCTCTTCCTATAATTAATGACCAAAAATCAAGAATTTCATGTGATATCAGAAGAATCAATCTTTTATCTAAAGAAAATGATAGATGTGCAAATGGAAGGTACATGAGTTTGCTAGGGTGGAGGTGCAGAACTTCCTTATTGTTTTTCTTTGTTTGTTGCCCATTTATAATTTACGTTATTTATATGTATAATTTTGTACCATTTCTTTAAAATCAATAAGGTTTCTCATTTTAAAAATAAAAATCCATGCAGACATCATAAACTTTGCAGGAGTTCTTGCCATGGAGTTTATGAAAATGGTCCACTAACTACTGTGGAGTTTATAAGATCTGCATGTTAGTCACAGACCAAATGGCTACTTAACCTTAACTCCAAAAGGACATGTAGATGCATTCAGAAGTATGTTCATGAAGAAAGATACCCGAACAACCTACACAGACAAGGACATATTTCTTATTCAGTAAGTACACAAAAACTAGATGTTCTAAAAAAACTGGACAAACTTGTACCCTTTAAAATATCAAAGTAATAGAACATAAAACAAATCTTGGAGTAGACTAGACCAGGGGTAGGCAATCTATGGCACGTGAGCTGATTTTCAGTGGCATTCACACTGCCTGGGTCCTGGCCACCAGTCCAGGGGACTCTGCATTTTAATTTAATTTTAAATTAATCTTCTTAAACATTTTAAAAACCTTATTTACTTTACATACAACAATAGTTTAGTTGTATATTATAGACATAGAAAGAGACCTTCTAAAAACGTTAAAATGTATTACGGGCACACAAAACCTTAAATTAGAGTGAATAAATGAAGACACGGCACATCACTTCTGAAAGGTTGCCAACACCTGGACAAGACCTTGGCACCATTAGTTAGGACAATAAATACCTGGTTCTGCGGCTATAACAAAGCTTAATGGCATTGTAGAAAAACCTGTCAATGATGCATTGTTCCTGGTGTAAAAATCAAACTTGCCAACATTTTGCTGTTCTTCCTTGTGAGACGCTGGCTGATGACCACAGATGGGGTGGGGGAATGCAACAGTGCTCTCTAGAGGCGCAAAAATATGTACAGTTTACAGCTGTTTTATTCATTCTTAATACTATTTATACAACTGCGACTTTTCACAATTCTAGCTATATTGTTGCTAGCCTTCAGTTGGCTTCCTAAATTGATACTAATGGAGTTCTTTAAATGTTCTGTGACTATTAGTTTTTCCTCCCAAGGATCTGATTATTTTAATTCTCCCCTCAGACCCTCTACTTTTCTGCCTTTAATTGCTTCAGTTCAGTGTCTTCATTGCCCACTTTGGTAACATTCCGTCTCCCTGCTTTAAGCCCACTCAGAGTATTTGGGTCCACTTAATACAATTGTTATTTTTAAAAATCCAAATGCATTTTTTTTAAATGCAGCTCACATGTCCATTAGATCAACATTTCAATCCTAGTCATGCTGGAATTTAGCCAAAAATAGCCATTAGAATGCAAACATGCCACCTGTTTGCAAAAAGACATTCAGTTTTGCTCCTGAGACAGTTTTGGTAACTCCGGACTCTCTCTCTAATTTTCCTCTGGATTTTCTATTTGATACAGAGAAATAGCATGGCAGTAGTGGCCACTTTGGCAGTTTACATGACATTCCCATGGATGGAACCATAGTGCTTTTTGAAAAAATAGGTTTTATTTCCATTAAGAGGAAACCCACCAGGCAATTACAGTTGTGAAAATAGCAAAGCAGCTCCACCCTGAGCAACACAACATATCTCAGAAAATAAAATGGCCAGATCATTGCCCCCAATCCCCGATGTAAAAAGCCATGAGCAATCACAATTAAGAGGAAAACTCTAAAGTCTTGAAACAGCAGGGTTCTTGCTCCATCATTTCCACCAATGAGAGCAGTTTGGCAGCCAAAGGACAGGGCATGGATGTGGCTTTCCAATCCTACACACATTTCAAGACCCTTAGCTTGCAAAGCACTTGAACAGATACCCAGGCCTTATATGAGATTTCCTGGCTCTCTCTGCTTCCATGGCAGCACATAATCTTTAACAGGCAGACTCCCAATCCCTCCTTACTACAAAGGTACAGTATTTAAAAGGTACTGAGGGAAGGGACTCCTCCAGGAATTAATGCGGATAGGGCAAATATGTCACATTTTTCACTGCTTCAGAAGTGTGATATGTAAACTGGAGAGATTAATAAGGTAGATGTGTGTTGGGAGGACTGGGAAAATAAGTGATTTTGTATTGATGTACACAAGGAGGAATAAGACATGCACATTGAGCAGACATAGCTGAACTTTTATGAGGCAAAAGTGCCTGGAAAAACAGCTCATATTGAAATAATGCAATATTAATATTTATATATCAACCTCACCATAGTGGGAAAGGGCAGAAATGATGGATTAATGCGAGGAAGTGGGGAGAGCACACAGACCTCCCTCCTCTTTAATGGCAGAGGGCAGCTCCTCCCCTTCCCTGATTTGAGGAAGCAGCTGTCTATCACAGCTACCCACAACCTGGCTGGAATACATCTCCCTTGATGCACTGTGGTAGCTCCACAACATGATAGAGCCAGCCTTGGTGCATCATGGGAGATGTAGTCCAATCTGAGAGGTCAGCTCATGAAGGAGAATACGGGCATGAAACACACGAACTACAACTCCCAATGGCATCATGTGATAGTTCCAAATCAACGTTTCATTTTGGAGCCAAAAATGTTATTTTTTTCTGAAAAGTCTACGTTTTCCACAGGAAAAAAATAAACTATTTTCAAACAGTTCTAATATTAGGTATAAATCCTGCTAGATATCCTGATATGCCATATTTTTCACTGGCTGCCTCTACCTTTGAAAGGGCAGCAGGATTGGACCCCCGTCCACTAAAAGTCTGAAATTAAAAGGAGAGTTGGTTTTGGGCTATACAGCCCATGCAGGCTCCCCAAACCTCAACCAGCTGAAGAAGATCCCCCAGTCTCACCCTGTGTGCAATCGGTAAGCCCTGCATGCTATAAGGTCATTCCTCAATTCCCTAAATATATAGCTCAGTATTGCCAAATGGAAACATTCAAAATTAATGAGCCAGGCCTCGAAACATCATGAGTTTGGCTTAAAAATCATGAGGTGGTTTATTATTTTTTTTTAATGAGTTCATTTTATTGGCCTTTAGGGTATCCTAAGTTCATTTTTTCAAACTTTTCTCTGCTACCATGAGGGCTACAATCTAGGCTTGCTCTTAGCAAAAAGGCTAAGAAGCCATGAGGCCTAGAAACATATATATATATATATTTTAAAAGTCCTGATATTCTCACATAATCACGTCTTCAAGAATTAGGGCTTTCAGACCATCACAAAATATTATGAGACTCAATAAATTTGTGACAGTTCCGACACTGATAGTTGTCGAGGTGGCAAACAGCAAGTGGATAAAAAAGCCTCGCTTCCAATACTCAAAATCCACTTGAGTGTATACAACTGCAGCTTTGTCAATGTGGTGCAGATTGTGATGAGAATGGACCAGGATTTGGGCCGTTATAAATGTGTTATTTTATTCTGCATCACCCATACCTTCAGAATATCAAAGCATTTCAAATAGGGTGTATCTGGAAGATTTCACTGTTTTACAGTTTAGCTTATGTATGCCTGGGTATTTGACTCACCACCCTGTGAGGCTCCTCCCAAAGACACAACACAGTTTGCTATGTACATAACCATAAGATTACTATTGGATCCAGTGAACAGAAACTAAAATTAATCATTTGTCTATAGTCAAACATTCATACACTAGAGAAGGAGAATATCTTTTCATGTATCATAAGTAGCTGCAGTATCTGAAGATTAACACCTTTCCTTCCATATATCTGGCATTTAGACTACTTGCCCTTTAAATATTTTCAAATAATAATAAAGAAGATCACATACATTTTGATAGCCTTGCTGTTCAATATCAATTCTACAAGAAGGACAAAGTCTCTGCCTGATACCAGAAGTGAAGATTCATGAATTGTTCCACTGTTCTCATTCAGAAAAAGTATAACTATGTGTGACGTTGCACTCTATATAATTTTATGAAAGTATACTGATGAGTATGAATATAATATAACTGGAATATGCTCCATGCAAAAGGTCTCTTGTAAAATATCATTACAAAGCTTATAATCTACTGAGTGTGGTCATCCTATTTGTACAAATGTATCACTCTTGTATCTGAAACTAGAAATATAAAATATAACTCTGAGGGCCTATTGTAATTATGCAAAGTGTGAGCCATTAATGGTGGTTTGGAATCTTGATGGCTCCCATCAACCAGGACAATTGTCTGTAGATGGCTCTGTTTTACTTGTGAGTCTCTCTATATACATGTGTGCTGGCAAGTGGGTAATGAAGTCTTAAAGTGACATGTGATCATGTCACCTGAACTGGAAACCACCTTTAACCTGGTGCTGTTCCATTGAGAAGGGGGGGGGGAGGAGGACTCCAGGGAGACAAAGGATTCCTGTCTTATGCAAAAGATATATAAGTGGGTGGAACAGAGAAAAGGGAGGAGCCATCATGAGAAATTCCTTAGCTACCACCTGAGCTGGAACATGGGCTGTACCAGAGGAAACGATTGTGCCCAGACTAGGAAGGTGTCCAGTCTGTGAAAGAAACTTACTGAAACATCTCTGAGGGTGAGATTTTATCTGTATTCAGTTTTATTACTGTATTAAGCTTAGATTTGTGTGCTTTTTTATTTTACTTGGTAATTCACTTTGTTCTGTCTATTACTACTTGGAACCACTTAAATCCTACTTTCTGTATTTAATAAAATCACTTTTTACTTATTAATTAACTCAGTGTATGTATTAATACCTAGGGAGACAAACAGCTGTGCATATTTCTCTATCAGTGTTATAGGGGGTGAACAATTTATGGATTTATTTGGGGTTTAGACCCCACTGGGAGTTGGGCATCTAAGTGTTAAAGACAGGAATACTTCTGTAAGTTGCTTTCAGTTAAGTCTGCAGCTTTGGGGCACATGGTTCAGACCCTGGGTCTGTGTTGGAGCAGATGGAAGTGTCTGGCTCAACAAGACAGGGTGCTGGATTCCCAGGCTGGCAAGGAAAGCAGAGGTAGAAGTAGTCTTGGCACATCAGTTGGCAGTTCCCAAGGGTGTTTCTGTGATCCAACCCTTCACACTATGCTCAGTAATTATTATGTAGAATCTTTTTCCATATGAATAATTGTGTGAGAAGATTTATATGATGCAACAAATCCATTTCCCCCAAAGGCCTGCTAAAATCTCCTTGGTGACCAACCAGCTATCAGACACATGAACCAAGATAAACAATAAACAACAACACATCTTTGCGCTGCAATACGTTAATATAGAAAATGTGTTTGGCAACCATTGAAGCCTGAAATTTATACACCATATCATGCTGGAACTTAAAGAGAATGTACCCTGAAGTGGTATAAGATCGTTGACTTCAATGGAGTTGTCCCAGGGATGAATTTGGACCACCACCAACAATTATTAATTAATACATATATAAGCTTAGATCCTCAGCTGTTCTGCGCTCATAATCAGCACAGCTGAGGGTGGAATGACTCTAAGCTATCTTTTCATCTTCCACGATCCTGGGAGTGATCAGGGTTCAAATCACCTCTAAAATAAATTATACACACCAGCTGCAGTGCTCCCCTAGGAACTCTTCCCTAAGACAAATAGAGATCAGCATGCTCTGATTCTGCTTTCTCTGTTATCTGACATATCTTCACCTGGAATATCCACTATACAGCGGATGAGAAATGGGTTATATGCAAAACCAGTTATATGCCACCCAGAGCTTCCCCTGCTCTGGGCGCATTCACAGCTACCTGCTGAAAGCAGCTTTAACTCTCCTTTGTGATTGATGCAGACCCGATCCATATATTTTAACGAAGAGTTGTAAACTTTTCTTGGAGCTGATCATAGATAACAAGTGTTCACCCACACCATAGCCGAGGAGGAAGCAATGGTGCCTCTATGCTACCTTTTCACCATTCTGAACAGACCAGCAGAGATGGAGCTTCAGGAGAGGCTTGAATGCTAAGAGGTATGGACCTTTTGTATGAGCTCAGGGAGAACAGCCAATAAACAGGGAAGAAGGCCTAGGGACATTTGTGTAAGAAGCCAACTGCCAAGTAAATTAGGCTGATATAATTGGTTCAGAGTAGCAGGTGGGTGGGTGGGGGTGGAGGAATGGGATGAGACCAGATAAGTAGGGTGAGGCAGAATTATGCAGGGATTTGAAGACAGTAACACAAAGCTTGAATGTGATGCAGTGAAAGAGACATGCATGGCAGGCATGAAGATGATCCTGGTAGCAGCAGGGTTTTATGACTGAAATAGGACACTGGATGTTAGGGGGACAAAAGTTTATAGCAATCAAGAAAGGAGAAAATGTCCAGATGAGAGAAACAGAGAAAAAGCAGATCTTAGAGACGTTGTGGGGGAAGAAATGACAGAACATGTGTAGGGCACATAAAAGGAGTCAAAGATGACTCCCAGGCTACGGTGGTGATGTTGACTGTGACAGAAAGGAAGTTGTGGAGAGGACAATTCTGTACTCCACAACAGACATCTTTGTGTGGCTGTGGGCATGTCACTTAGTCTCTCCGTTCCCCATCAGTAAAATGAAAATATTACTCTCCTAGCACATATTAAAGATTGTGAGGCACTAAGATGTATGTACTTAAGTACATATATGAACTTAAGATATGTAGCTTCCTGAAAGCTCCTATGCTCTGCTACACTTAGCATAAATTGGAAACAGCAAAGAATCTAGCCTGATAGGTTGCATAGCAACTTGTACAGTCCATCCAATTCGACTGTAGAAACAAAAAGGAGGATGTCCAATGACTAGAGTTCTTCTAGATTTTTATTAGCTGGAAATGATCACGCTTGGATGCTAAAAGTTATATTCCTAATTAAATCAATGGGATTTGTGTGTGCTCAGCATTTCTGATAAACCAGGTCAATTTTATTTAAATACCTAAATATAGATCTCAATTCCCAAATTTGAAAATGTTGGGCTTGATATACTGTGAAACTAAAAGTGTGACCCAAACAGTATAAAACAGTTGGTCAGCTTCTGATATGTTACAATGTAAAATCCAGAGTGACTTCATTATAGATGATGCAGTTAACAAAGCACATAGTTCAGGTTGCCCAACACTTTCCATTATGAGATCCTGTTTTCAGTTACTAATTTCTTTCCCAAACAAACTGTTCAGGCTGAAATTTTCCATGCCTCAGGCTGATTTCTTTCTTTTTTTTTTTTTTTGGAAGTCGGGGGTGGGGGCAGAGGGGAGAGGAAGTACCAGCTAACATGTTTCAGCCATTTGAGGGAAGGAGATTAAAGAAATATACATCTTTTGTGCATGTTAAAAAAAAATTGTTCCAACTGTTCTGAACATCTCTAGTACTTTTAGGCTTTGGAAAAAGGACTTGAAGTTTGGGAGAGGGTGTCCTCAGTGTCAGGGATTTGTGTTTTGCTTTCTCTGTGAAAATCTGTGCAAATCTGGCCGAGTTATAATCCTCTGAAATATCTCCATTGCATATGCTCTGTAGAAATATGTTGAAGCTTGTAATCTCTCTGACGTGCCTTCATGCATTCAGTATGCTCCATTCCATCACAGCTCCTACATGCCAACCAGACTGTACATGTGCTAGAGTAACTAAGCATGCTCCATCCCAGGGCAACAAAGGCTGAATAAAACTAAGCAAATGCTCCTCTCAGCTGCCAGGGCCCACTGTGGCATCAGACATCAACGGAGCACGGAGACTCTCTCCTCAGCTCTCAATGATTCTTCTGATGGTTCCCAGGCAATGCAGAGGTGAAGAAGGAAACTACCTGACTCAAATGACACGGGATGAGGAATAGATGGGGTGACAAGGGCAGGAACTCAGGACTGATGGGAGAATAGGAGACTAGGAGAGGGAAATAATAACAGGATCAGGAGAAAGGGTGGAGGGAGACGGGCAGTGGCAGGAACTGGGGATTGAGGAGGGCAGGAGTCGAGTAGAGGGAGAAATATAGGAGCAAGGGGTTGACCGGGGCAGGGATCAGGTCAAGTGCGACATAAGCCACAAAGGGGTTGCGGGAGAAATACCAGCTGGGAAAGTGATACAGGGAGGGGTGGGAAGGTGGGGATAGGGACAGAAGGATCTATCACCACTAGAGAACACTCTCCAGCCTATTGGACTATGGCACAGATCACAATGTAGGTTTTTATGCTCATACACCTTCCAGCAGGTGTACTGAAATACTTTTATCTATATTGAGACATTCTGCAAGTTAGGTACTGTCCAATCTAAAAATATGTTTTTTAGCTTCATTAAGTCGATGACCCTGTCGCCATGTCCCAAATAAGATGGGATAAGTTGCCAATGCTTATTATGAACTCCTGCTTGATCTCTTTGTCTCAGCTAGTTCTTATGATTTAAGGGCAACAGCAATACTACCAAGCATTTCCCAGTCAGGAATTATACAAAAATGAAAAAAAAATTCCCTTTCATTGCCTCTGTAATTGTATGAAGTTTACCTCCCTGATGCAAACTACATATTTCTGAAATAAAGGAAAAATAGGAAGGCAGGGGCTTTATATGTTGTCAATATTATAATAGATGCATCTCTAAAAAGCTAATTTAAAGAGAGGTGACAAGTACCAACTGTTTCAAGATTGTCTTTAATTCAAGTCTGATATAATCCCATGCAATTAACTCCTGTAAGTGAAGAGTGCACAGGTCAGGAAAATCTGGCCTAAAGTGTGTTGAATCAGGAGGAATACTTACCCCACTATATTGTAACCACTTTCCCTAATCTGATGAAAGTCCCTGTGCAGGTACAACATGACAATTGGGCTCTATAGGTTGGGAGAGAGGATGGCTACTGTCCATAGCATCATGCCATTTTCAACTCAATCAGACTACCCCAATAAAAATATATCTCACATTGATTCCATTGCCAATGAGTGAAACCTCTTCTGGGTGGGAATTTTAGACAGCAGCTATGAAGAACACATTCATCCCTGAAAAGAAGATCATCTCTTTTTGGCTAGGTTGCCCATATGTCGGGTTGAGTTTATAGATCTGTGTCCATGATCTATAAATTCAAAACAGCTAACTCCGATACTCAGGAAATTGAGATGTCTCAAATTCTGTCTTTATATATAGTATGGTCCCTGCACGTGTGGTTGCTATTGGAATTGTAGGTGAGAAATGGTGGTTTGTTAATATGATAGCTGGAAAGGGTGAAAGTAATCATTGGCTGGGGAACTGTAACTATGAATTTCCTGACTTTTAAACTATTATTTTATAACTATAACATTGTAATAGCCTTCTATTAATTTGATTGATAACTAGTGACATGTGTAACTGTATCAAAGTTTTTTGTTTGGGAATTTCCTTGGTTTTTAGTTGCAAGACTAGAGAACGAGATGGGAGAAGGTGAGGTTAAACATTAGGCTGCTCTCACTTACCCTGGCTTCCTGTTAAAATAGCCAAGAATCAGGTGGACATAGCAGCTCCCTGGCCTTTTTTCTCAATAGTTGTGTCTATGCTCTCTACACAACATTAATATTAGAAAACTACATGGACACACTTGGTTTTCAAATAACCATATTGCTCAACTATGTACAAACATACAAGACCTACCTCCATATATACCCTGCTATTCTGTTAAGTTCTGGTGGCTTCTGCAAAAGAAGACAGAGAGGCCCACCAGACAGCACCCAAATTATTTAAAGGGATCCTGTCCAATTCCTATACCTAAAACCAGCCATGCTTCCTAGAATGGGGCCCTGGAAGCAGAGGTGAAAGTAAGCCAGTTTGCTCCGGCGTACCGGCAAGAGCCAGTATGCTGTGCCGGACTGGACCGGCTTCCACGGCAGTGATTTAAAGGGCCCAGGGCTCCAGTCACTGTGGGGAGCCCCAGGCCCTTTAAAGTGCTGCCAGAGCTCAAGCAGCTGGGCTCAGGCAGGGATTTAAACAGCCCAATGCTCCTGCCACTGCGGGGAGCCATGGGCCCTTTAAATCACTGCTGGAGCTCTGGCAGCTGGGCTTGGGCAGGGATTTGAAAGGCCTGGTGCTCTGGTCGCTTCGGGGATCCCCGGGCCCTTTAAAGCGCCACCAGAGCTCCGGCAGCCAGGCTCCTGTGGTGATTTAAAGGGCCCAGAGATCCACCGTGGCTTGAGCCCCACAGCTGTAGCCTCAGGGCCTTTAAATTTTGAAAGGTCCCGCCTCTTCGGGTTGAAATCATGCCCCCATTCAGGACTCTGGCGTATCGGTAAGTCCTTTAAGTTACTTTCACCCCTGCCTGGAAGGGATGTGACATAAGAGCTTTCAAGGCAGTCATATGCAACTCAAGAATTCCCCCACTCCAGGAGAATCCTCATACAGCCAGAAAAGCCAGCTTTAAGTTTGCAGTATTTTAAAAATACATGTTAATGAACCAGTGAATCTGATCTTTCATGTTGATAACTAGATGTCTGATTCTGTGCCCATTAAAATCAATGACAAAGTTCCCATTGAACTCAACAATGCAGAATTAGGCCCTTCTTGAATAACCAGTTGACAGTATAGGTTTCTCTGATGCGTGAAGTACCATGATAGCCTTGGAGTTAAGGAGGTATGTTGTGATAACTGGGCCTGCACATTTACTCTAATTATGCATTCAACTGTAAAAAGTGAGGGTAAACTTGTAAGATGTCACATAAGATGTAACCTATAACAACAAATGGTGAGGGGAAAAGGTACAAAAAAGACACAGAAAGGCTGAATTATTCCAACCCAAAAGGCCTACTTATATAACTCAAGGACTGTGTTACGCTCATGCTTAGGAATTAAGAAAAGCATGGAAACAGAAATCAGTGAAACAAAATTGGTGTGTTGGCAAGTAGGCCTAATTGGTGGACAAAATAATGAGAGAATGAGCTGGTCTGTCTACCACATCCTTTTGGAGTCCTTAAAGAAAGAGTTTGGGAGAAAAAATGCCTACTGGAGCAAGTTTTACTATCATGGCTGCCACTCCCACCATCTCATAGGACCCCATGCCTTTGTCAAGCTTATCCTGATCTGATCAGGCCAGAGAGAGGCCCCAGAACAACATCACCTCTGCTGGCTCTGGCTGAATCCCAACCACCACCTGGGATGAAATGGGATCAGACTTTAACAATAGCAACCACCACAGCTCCAGCCCATCTCAACTACCTCTTTTCTTTTTTCCTCAAAAAGGACAGTTATTCCGGTACTGAATACCATTGAAGAGACTTTCAGACAAGGGGGTTTTCCTTCTAAAAACTCTAGCTAAAGGGAACAGGAACAAAGGATTTTGATAAAATGAAAGCCTTACGAAATACCCTGTATTTCAAATTTTAATTGTTTTTCCTTCTTTATTGGATTTTTAATGAAAGGTTAAAAAGATGTTGATCGTATGTTTGTCGTGGTCCTAGGCAGACTGAGATCTCTGTACACCAAACCCTGAACCTTGTGTTTAATATTGGACAGTGACTCGGTTATGTTAACATCTCTGGCACATATAGTCCATCCAAATTAATATAACAGGTCTCAAACAGCATGACCTCCATCCCCCTCTACAACTGGCTAGAAGTATTGTGGACCAATTAGCAAGTACTTTCAATAAGCAAGCATGGTACAATGAAAGTCGAGGTGCTCAAAATCACTATTCTAGATCTTTAAATTTAGTATGTGTGGAATTTCAATCTAGGGGGATTAAATGCCCAAAGTATTTTAACATAAATGCAGTTTATTTCTTTAAAAATGCAGGCAGGATTGTAATATGTATCAGTTAAAAAAACCTTGACAAACAGTTTAACTGAATGCAGGTTCTACAGCAATTTAGGTAAATTTTATCCCAAATCTGGGCTTCTGTTTTGATCTTGGAGATTAATAGTATGAAATTTACCCTATAAATATGGCCAATAGAAGGTGGA
This sequence comes from Gopherus evgoodei, assembly GCF_007399415.2. NCBI lineage: Eukaryota > Metazoa > Chordata > Testudines > Testudinidae > Gopherus > Gopherus evgoodei. The sequence goes on from NC_044322.1 coordinate 229,551,291, forward strand.
ATATACACTCCAAGATACAAGCATTTGCCACCTGCATAATGCAAAAGGAAAATACTATTTAGCTTATCTTATATGTGAGTCTCTCTATTAAACTGGAAGCTCCACAGATTTCTGGAGATTTATTTTCTAGTTTATGACTTCACTATAATTCTCTAATCTGTTATTATAGTCTCTGGCTTGTGTACAATAATAAGTCAGCTGCATAAACTGCAGACATAGGCTTAATATTTTATTACATACTGGCAAAACTTCCACTGACTTTCAAGAGTGAAGAATAAAACCTGTATGAGTGGATCTTTCCATTCAGTTAAATACCGAAGATATATGCACTTGTCTTCCTGTTGTCAGTATGATGCTTAGGCCTCAATTCAGGAAAATATTTAAGAAGAAAATACAAATACATTAGAAGCAAGAGGAAGACCAAGGACAGGGTAGGCCCATTACTAATGAGAGAAGAAAACAATAACGGAAAATGTGGAAATGGCAGAAGTGCTGAATATCTTTTTCGTTTCAGTTTTCACCAAATAGTTTAGTAGCAACTGGACATCTAACAATAAATGCCAGTGAAAATGACATAGGATCAGAGGCTAAAATAAGGAAAGAACAAGTTAAGAATTACTTAAACAAGTTAGATGTCTTCAAGTCATCAGGAGCTGATTAAATACATCCTAGAATATTCAAGTTGCTGACTGAGCCATTAGCGACTATCTTTGAAAAGTCATGGAAGACAGGAGAGATTCCAGTCTGGAAAAGGACAAACACAGTGCCAAGTTATAAAAAGCAGAATAAGGAGAACCTTGTCAGCTTAACTTCAGTACCTGGAAAGATAATGGAGTATGGCTTTTATAAGGGTTTTGAGTGTCTGGCATGACCTTCTCATAAACAAAACTAGGGAAATACAATCTATATGGAGCTACTATACGATGGGTGCATAACTGGTTGGAAAGTTGTTCCCATGGAGTAGTTATCACTACTTCACAGTCAAGCTGGAAGGACATAAGTGAGGGGCCTCAGGGATCCATTCTGGGTCCAGTTCTGTTCAATATCTTCATGGTGATTAGAGGATTTCGATAATGGCAATGATTTAGAAAATGGCATAGAAAGTACACTTATACAGTTTGCAGACCAAGCTCGGAGGGGTTGCAAGTGCTTTGGAGGATAAGATTAAAATTTAAAATGATCTGGACACACTGCAGAAATGGTCTGAAGTAAATAGGATGAAATTCAATAAAGCAAATGCAAAGTACTCCACTTGGATATGAAAAATGAGTTGCATACATACAAAATGGGAAATGACTGCCTAGGAAGGAGTACTGCGGAAAGGGATCTGAGGATCATAATGGATCACAAGCTAAATATGAGTCAACAGCTAAGTTCCTTCTGAACTTGGTGGCCACACAGCAGGCTATAAAGGGGCACAGCAGGGGTCTGGAGAGGAGAGAGGAGGTGGGCGGGAACAAGGGAGGGGAGCAAGTTGAGGTGTGCAGCAAGCGGGGAGAGAAGTGCTCCTACCCCAGAGTTTGCTGCTGCCAGCAGGGAGAGGGCTGGGGGGAGTCCTCTCGCCCCAGCCCCGGGTCAACCTGCCTGCACCCCAAACTCCATCCATGAGCCTGCACCCCCAGCCCTTCACGACCCCTCCCCGCACCTCAACCCTCTGCCCCATCCCTGAGCCCCCTCTGGCACCCTGATCCCCTCAGCCCCAGCCCCACCCTGAAGCCCTCACTCACACCCCAACTCTCTGCCTCAGCCCTGAGCCCCCTCCCACACCCCAAGCCCCTCATCCCCAGAGCCCTCACTCCCAGCCAGAGCCCATATCCTCCCACACCCTAGCCCTCTGCCCTACCCTGAGCCCCACTCCATTAATTTTGTTATGTGCACCAATATGGAGGCAATTTGTCTGATGGTGATGGGGGAAAATTAGAAGGAACACTAGTCAACAGTGTAACACTGCTACAAAAAACAGCAAATATCATTCTGGGATGTATTAGCAGGATTGTTGTAAACAAGACACATGAAGTAATTATTCTATTCTACTCCACGCTGATTAGGCCTCAGCTGGGCGCCACATTTCAGGAAAGATGTGGATAAATTGGAGAACAGTGTCCCCTCTAATTTTTACCACTCATGTGTGGAATTAATTTTGTTATGTGCACCCCTGTGGAGGTGATGTGTGGGAGGTCATTTGGCGGGGATGGGGCTGAGAGGTTCAAAGTGTGGGAGGAGGCTCAGGGCTGGGGCAGAGGATTGAGGTGTGGGGGGTGAGAGCTCTGACTCGGGGTGCAGGCTCAGGGCTAGGGCAGCAGATTGGGCTTGGGGTGCAGGGGGGTGAGGACTCTGGCTGGGGGCACAGGCTCTGGGAAGGGGTTGGAGATGAGGGGCTCAGGGCTGAGGCAGAGGGTTGGGGTGAGGGGATGTTGGCTCTAGGGTAGAGCCAGGGAATGGGGGTTTTGGGGTGAAAAACTGGGGCTGACTCTCCTCTCTCCCTGCCTCCTCAGCACAGCTGGGGCTGTGGAGAAGCAGCAACTGGGGCTGGGAGAGGGTTGCATCTCTCCCTGGCTGCCACACGCAGACCAGCTAGGGCTGGGAAGGATGCCCCAAACTTAATCCCCACCTATACCTGATCCCACCAACCTCCACTATCCCCTATTTCCCCCACCACCTCACCTTCCACATCCTTTCTAGGGTCCAGGAGGCACCTATTTAGTGGAGCCAAACCTGCGCAGCTCCACTGATTAGGTGCACGACCCTATGTTCCTTCCTATGCAGCTGCCCAGGCACGCATCTTGGAGGGAATGTAGTTGGAGAGTCCAGGGAAGAACAACAAAAATGATTAAAGGTCTAGAAAACATGACCTATGAGGGAAGATTGAAAAAAATGGGTTTGTTTAGTCTGGAGAAGAGAAGACTGAGGGGGGACATGATAAAATTTTTCAAGTACATAAAAGGTTGTGGAGGAGGGAGAAAAATTGTTCTCTTTAACCTCTGAGGATAGGACAAGCAATGGGCTTAAATTGCAGCAAGGGCGGCTTAGGTTGGACATTAGGAAAAACTTCCTAACTGTCAGGGTAGTTAAGCACTGGGACCAATTGCATAAGGAGGTCATGGAATCTGTCACTGAAGGTTTTTAAGAGCAGGTTAGACAAACACCTGTCATGAGTGGTCTAGATACTACTTAGTCCTGCCTTTAACACAATGCACTGGAGTAGAAGATTTCTTGAGGTCCTTTCCAGTCCTATAATTCTATGTGCTTAAGTTCATTCCTATTCAGGACAGCAATTAAGCATGTCTAACTTTAATCTTGTGCCTAAATCTCAGTTATGAGATTAAAGTTGAGCACATGTTTAAGTGTTATCCTGAAAAGGAATTCTTTCCTGAACTGGCATCCTAATGACTAGCACAAATAATAAGAACAAACAATAATCCTGTCTATTCCCTTAAGTTTGAAGCTGTCTCTGAGAGAAACAGTCATTTTTATTTTGGCAGAAGGATGTTCATAAAAATTAGGAAGCTCTCCTAATTTCCTAAACCTTGGCCCAAATCCAGATTTTCCAGCCTCCAGAGGTAGAGTAATCCACTCAACCAAGTCAAATGCCTTTTTGATATCTGTAATAATATTTTATTACGCTGAGCTGACTAGAGGGCTGTGACTGAATGGTACAACTTTCCTGAACCTCAAAAGGTCCTTTACGGTCATGATATATATAATTCATTCCGCTTTCCTTAGTAAAGAGAAGCTGCAGTATCTTGAACAGTGGAACACAAGGGTTCGAGCAGAAGCTAAGGAACAGAAGAGTTACTCTCTTAAATTAATGGAATTGAGAAAGGACAAAAAGGATCATTCTAATGCCTCTGATTTCAGTGGAGCTATATTAGCATAACACTGGCATAAAGCAGTGGTGAATCAGGTCAGCGAAATGTAAAATAAGTTTATTTATTCAGTGAATATTGTTGCTAAGATTTTTCAGACAAGAAGGGCCAAAATATGTATTTTTCACATCTACACTGTCTTATGCTATTAGATAGTTACTTTGTGATATAGTCAAAGTTCTTAAAAGTAATACGAGAGGATTTTGACTATATATTATACCCAAGCAGGAAAACTCGCTATACATTTGAAAGAGAAAATGTTGAAAGTGTTCAAGGTCTTTTGGATAATCAAGATCTGATTCTGTTTACTCTGGTGTAAAATTGATGCAAGAACAAACAGAATCATGACTGTTCTTTATAGGTGTTTTGATCCAATTAATGAATCAATTAACAACTGCAGCAATGGGAATGAGGAGGAAGGGTTCCTAAAGGTTAAGCACGGTCATCAGCATATACATTCTCATATTTTCATTCATGTTTAATCCTTCAATATTTGTTGTTTTAAAACTGTGCTTTGCTAATGGTGCAGGGGACTAGCAGAAAAGAGGAGAGAAAGGACAGATTCAACATAAGACTAACTCAAATGCTGGTAAAAGGAAGTTAACAATGATGAGATGACAGAAAAAAGACTTAGACCTTAGCTAATTAAAGAAATATTGGGATAATACTGAATTTTCTAAGCAAGGTCACTAGTTAGGGCCACTCAACCACAGCAAATTATTTTCCTACAATTAATGGCAAAGCAACTATGGGTGTATCTGAGAAATCTTTTTCAGCACCAATTATCCAAACAAATATTTATAACCAATTATTCCAGTTGTAGCTAGGTAGTAAGAGGATTTAAAGTCATTCTTTTATTTAATTATTCTTAATGAGAACTTCCTAATAATATATAATGGAGCCAAGCCTGCAGGCTCAGTTTTTCCGCATTGCTGACACAAGCTTTGATGGTTGTTTTCCTTATGTCAGGGCTGAAGTAAAACAGGTGAAGGCCTTTTATGCTGCCCCTTTTATAATGCCTGAAAGGCACTGATGACATACTATTTTCCATGACATTCTAACATATGCTATATTGTGACTATACATGTTAAACCTTTATATACAATATCACTTCCTTTAAATTAACAGTGGAATTAACAATTTTATTTATTTCAGTAATTCATCATGCCACTTTCATATTTGACATGGTGAGTTAAAAACAAGAGGGAATGCCAAATTATTATTATACCCAGGCCTTTCTCTAAGTACACAAACCAAAAGACAAGACCTCTTTTGCTATAAAGAAAGTTTTCCTTGAAACATATGTGGGATCAGCTATTTGGTTTCCTGCCAAATAGGCAAGATATGATGCCCAATCATATATTTTCTTATTTGCCAGATCAGCTGAACACTTATTGAAAAGAATGTGAAAACGAGTCAGGAGCTAATCCTTCTTCCCCTGAAATAAATGGGACGCTTTTTACTGACTTCAATGAGAGTTGGAGTTAGTCACTGTGTGTTTACAGAACAGAGCCTAATTTTTTCATTTCCTGACTTTTGTGCATTTAAATTAATAATTTTAGCACTGCATGAATACAGATGCAAGCTTATCATTGATCCATGGGAAGCATCTTTCAACAATCTCTAATGTTCCACAGAGATGATAATCTGAGAATGTTCTATTGCTTAAAAACTTCTAACCACAACCAATGATGCTAAAAGTTCCTAAACAAGAACTTCAAAAGGGCTATCTGGAGAATTAGCAAAGAAATGATCAATTGTTTTGCTGTACCGATTACAGCTGCTCTCCCCACATTACTATATTAGCAGACACTTATGCAGGCATGGACACACACTTATACACTTCATCTGTTTTCTCAATCTAACCAAAAGGAACCCTTTTTGGTTGCCTAACTTAGAACTACATTGGGATTGACACTGTAAACCTTTACTTACATAACAAGTCCTTACCGACACAAATATTTCCATTGACTACAATGGGACTGCTCACAAAGTTTCCAAAATCAGTCCCTTAAAACTTATCATTATCTTTCTAAGTGCATGTAATTATTTCTAATGACTGTTTGTTTGCTGCTTAACCTGAGGCATTTAGTGTAAATGTTTTAACTTCTTTAACTTTAAATGAGTTTTCTTTGGAAACAATAAGACCTTAGGGTATTATTGTAATAGTAAATTTCACACCAATCTTTTATAAAGGGCTACCTACGCTCGCAATTTCTTCCCCAGTTTCAATACACCTGATAAAATATTTATTACATATAATAAATCAGCTTGAACCATGCAGTATATTGTAGACTTAAATGTTATTCTTTGTTCATCACAGTAGATTAAATACTGTAACAAGTGTTTGCATGAAAGCCATTTTCTGTAATATAATCCCCATTGGGCAAGTAATACATTACATCTGCAATACCTTACATTTACATCACTCACTTTAATAAGGCTGATTTAGAATTTGGTGTTAGGGTATAGTGACTCAGATGTTTACTAATTAAAGTTCTGATCCTAACAATGTTGAGTAACTCCAACTCCCATTAGAGTTAATGACTTCAACATCAGACTGCTTCAAGAAGTATGTTCAAACCTGGTTTACGCAGATGGAATCCTATTGAAATCAGTGGAGTCACTCCTATTTATGCAGAGACTCAATTTGGTCCACAGTGTCTAATCTTAGTTCAGGATCCAACAGCACCTGTCTACTCCTGTCCGCACAGAATTTACACTCATGAATTTATTGCTCCCCTTCCCAGCTAACATATAGCAAAAAACTTAGAAAATGTACCTTTATTCACCCAAGTTATATAGGACTGACTCACAACTTGTGATATTCAGAGAAATCACTGAAAGCTCTATACTGGAAAGATGCTCTGTTACCAGGCTTTTCCAAGCTATCCTTCAAGAGGCTGGTAACCTGTGTTGATTTTCTTCTGCAATACAATGCAATCTTATGACTAAATCTTGCTCACATTAATTAAACAAGTAGCCCCAGGAATGTTGGTGGGCCTACTTGTGGGAGTAAAGCAAGCAGGAATTGCATCACATATAGAAATTTTCATGTAAAAACTCAGGACTTTACAATAAACATCACCAGAATAGGGGAATTATCATACTGGAAATAAGCCACTACCTTACAGATACATTCTAAACCAGTGGAGTAAATAAACTCTATCCCAGTAAGTCACAGATTCTGAGCCAAAGTCTTCAGAGAGACCTGCAGCTTCACATCAGATAAACAAGCTAGAGATGCTGAACTCTGATGCCAGAGATCTGTCACTTAATGTAAGAACAGCAATCTAGAGTTGCCGGCCCGTGATATCACAGAGATATGTCTTGACATCAGACCAGCCCACTAACAATGGTGAGCTAATGACTTCACAGAGACCTGGGCCTTGACATTTGATTATCATTCTAGATGTGCTGAGACAGAGACCTCACAGAATCCTGGATATTCATACAAATCCAGAAAGCTACAGATGCTGATCCAATAATCTCATAAAGGCCTCTACCTTGACACGAGTCCAGAAAACTAGAAGGGCTGCACTAGCAATCTTACAACGTCCTGTGCCCTGGCTTCTTGCCCATCAAGCTAGAGGTACTGAGTTAGAGACTTCTAGGAGGCCTGTACCTTGGCATCAACCATCATGCTAAAGTCGTTGAGCTAGTGACTTCACAATGAGTACCATGTTACAGGCACCTGAGGGAGAGAGAATATGCATTTAAAAAACATCAAGAATGTGTAAAATAGCTATTCTGTATTTAAAAATTCATCATTTTAAAGTCCAATTTCTCAGGACTTTCCATAGCTAAATGCACCCACTGAATGTCCCATTAAAGAACTGGGGATTTCCTCTTTCCATTGGTCTATAGTGATTTTTTCCAGCTCTGAAATGTACAATCTGCACCACAAACTACAGTAGCCTGGTGGGCAGGGAGGAGGAAGCCATTTTTGAGGGAAAGAGGAAATAATCATTGTGGCAAGGAATTAAATAAAATTTTGGCATTCTGAAAACGGCTCAGAGGTTTGGAACTTTCAGAGTAGTCCACGGGGAGATGGATTTGCAGGTAGATGGTAGGTAAGGTGGTTAAAGCTGCAGGATGAGTGCATTTATTAAAGAGCCCTGCAAACAAACACAAGTGAAAGGTCCTGCCCTTTCAATAACTGTCTAGGAGCCTCTGTCCTATTTTCAAAAGAGATTTAGACATTTAGGAACTTAAGTCTTGATGGAAGACAATGTGGTTTAAACTCCTTAGTGCTGCAGTCATTTTTAAGAATGGGACATAGGCATTTTTTAACATTTTACCCCCTAAGATCATAATTTTAGTAATGATTCTGATCTGTTTTTATTGGATTCTGGAAATAAAAGCACTGTTAGGGGACTGCAGAGCCCCCATACAGACTGCACCCTTAAACATTCCTGTGCCCCTGGGCTGAGGCCCCTTTGCCCTTCTTGTTATTAACGTTTATTTCATCACTGCTTTAGCATGCGTTTTGTTTAATGTTGTAATGCATGTTTGGGCTCAGCAGCAGGAAAAGCTACGGTGGGGCATTTCTGGACATGCTATGTATGTGACAGGTGACCATCAAAAGGTGCATGCATAGCTATATAAGAGTGTGTTAAAAGCTTCTCTGTGTGGTGGAGAGGTTACAGACTCTGAACAGAGAGGAAGGTTCATCTGGCCACAACCAGTATGCCTCGCTGGACCACCCAGCAGGAAGTGAGATTGTTAACTTTACTTGCTGTACTGTAACCTAGGATCACATATTTGTATTCTATTGTAGTTTTCAGTAAATGGTTAAAATTCACCTGGTCTCGCTCAAACTGAAATGAATTGCTCTAGGGGGAAGGACAGTTCATAACACCCATCGGGGAGGCAGAATTCTTGTGAATATTTGCTAAGCAATGGCAACAAGGCATAAACTGAAAGGGTGACTGTCTGTGCAAACCAGTATCATATCTGTCTGAGCGGCAAACTCTATTACATTGTGACAGACTGTACTCCTGAATTCACCCCATTGTACACTATTATAAGAATCTTTGTACAAAATATGTCTTGTGAGGTATCATTTGAAAACTAATAATTCGTTGGTCATTAGTGTCCTGGTAACGTGTGTGGCAACGCTGTACCAACAGTTATAAGCTACCATTGTATGGAGTTACTAACACATGTTCCCAGTCTGAGGAGTGGCCAACACAGATCCTCAGAAACAACCTGATGCCTTACCCAGCTGTAAACAAGGCTAATGGGTCATTACCTGCTAAATGGACATTCTTTGGCAGGAAAGGGAGTGTGGGCAAAAAATATACATCGTAGCAAAGAAACAGCATGAGGTTCCCCTCCATACAGACTGCCTGTCACCCTACTCCCAGCTGGAAATCCTTCTCAGAATGGAGAGAGGACTATGAAAAGGATGAGGAGACACCTCAAAAGCACCTTTCTCTTTCTCTCTGCCTACCACATCCACAGCACCTGAAAGACAGAGGAAGCAGCGTTGTAATAGGAGAGGGGTCCTGACCTAAAGATTTGGTCAGTAATGTACTAAAGCATGTGGTGAGAAAACCTTGCTTTGAATTTAACATAGTTTGTTAAGTTAGGCACTAGTTGTGTTTTATCTTTTTTGTACTTGTAATCATTTCTGACTTTTATGCCTCGTTACTTATACTCACTTAAAATCTCTCTCTCTGTAGTTAATAAACTTGTTTTATAGTTTTATCTAATCCAGTGTGTTTGAACTGAAGTGCCTGGAAAACTCCATTTCAGGTTACAGGACATGTGCATGTTATTTCTGTCAATTAAATGGTGGAGTTAATATAAGCTTGTACTGTCCTGGAGAGGTCTGAGCAGTACAGTGCATACATTTCTGGAGGACAATCTAAGGTTTGGAGTGTGTTGGGGTTATCCTGCAGTATAAACAAGGCTGATAAAAGGAAATGTGTGGCTGGCTGCAGCACAAACACAGGACATAGCTAGGAATGACATGCTGAAGGCTATTTCTGAGCAGTCTAGGACTGAAGGCCGTAGCAGCAAAGCAGTGTAAAGGGCACTGTGTGTTAGAAGGCAGGGAGACACTGATAGTCATTAGTCTGGATTGTACCCTAGGTATGTCACAGCCATAACAAAGGAAACAGAAAATACTAAAGAGACACCCATGCATACCTGATCTGGTGCAGGAACTATTCTCTTAATGTATGAAGAAGAAAATCCATGATCATACATCAGTTTGCAGCTGGTCTTCCATGTTATCACTTTATGAAACCTAGAAAATTACTAGGATTTGCTTTGGCTGGATTCTGTAAACGTCTGCACTCAGCAAGTGTAAACAGATGCCATGCACTGACAGGAGGGGAGACAGGACATCTACCTATGTCTGGACATGTGGAGGTTTACACATTTAGGGGCTGATCACTCAAGGTGGCTCTGATGCTGGCAGACCAGGTGCCAGCATATGCCAAGGCCCCAGCCTCACTAAACATTTACAAATGCTTACCTAGCATTATCAAAACAGATGATAGATGTTAAGCGGATAAGAACGTGTTCAGCGTTCAGACTTTATAAAATGCTTGTAGGATGCTGCTGTATTGATCACACTTTTAACCTCTATAGCTCATGGTATAAAGTTACAGTGAGCGTCAGCAGTGCAAACCTCTGTAATTGTGTAACTCACCAAATGGGAAAAGCAGCATTAATTAAGGTAATTGTAGTGGGGCGGACTGCCCACTCCCTGGGAGGATGGGCTGTGGCAGGCCAGGGAGCCTGCACAGCCTGGGAGCCAATCAGAAAAGGGCTTATGGGGAGCCAATCAGGGCCCAGATTGGAGGGAACCAATCAGGGCCAGGCTCACCCATATATAAAAGCTGCCCAGACCAGGAGCAGTCAGTCTGTCCAAGGCCTTTGACAGGGGAAGGTCAGTCTCCAAGGGGGAGACTAGCACCGCGGACAGCGCAGTGCTGGGCAGGCTCAGGGAGGCTAGAAGGTTCTAGCTCATAGCTGCCAGGCTGCAGGTCCTGAAGGGAAAGGCCTAGCGGGTGCAAGGGGCCGTAGGGGAAGTAGCCCAGGGGAACAGACAGAGGAGGGGAAAGAAAGAGGACAGCGAGGCTGATGCCAGAGGGTCCCTGGGTCGGGACCCAGAGTAGAGGGCGGGCCTGAGTCCCCCCCCCCCCTTTCCTCCTTGCAGTACACCCAGCCATTAGCTGTAGGGAGCTGCCATTATAGACTACGCCCGATCCCTGACAAGAGGGATTAGACTTTGGGGTGTGTGGTTGCATATGGTGGCTGGAATGTTGGACTGCTGATCATCGATCCCCGGAAGCGGGTCCAGATGGACTAAGGGACACTGCCGGAGGGCAGTGGCCTCGAAGAGGACGCCGCCAAGCAGGCAGCAACGTGGGTCCAGCAACAGCAGAACAATGGATGGGACACCACCCGGAGGGGGTGCTCCACTGGAATCTAGCTAATTCCTGAAATCACCAGCAGGAGGCGCTGTGGGTGTGAGTCCCAACCCGTTTACAGTAATGTACTCAGTATGGCTCATTGAAGGCAAATAAGGTATTGTGCAGCATCAGAGAAGAGAGATCCTATTAATTAATCCTAACTCCTTTCAGGAATGGGAGGCTTATAGATGAACTCATCCCATCAATTTTGGTATCTGGAGTGGAGGTGATAAATATCCCTGACAAGGGGAAACTGAAGCTCTTCCTTGCTATCTGGACTCTGAGGGGCAAAGATTGCTAAATATAAGCAAAAAGATTCCCATGCTGCTTGGTATGGATTAGCCTTGAAAGACACTTTGAATTGATCAATTGCTACAACTCTGTCACCTTTTGAATCACAGACTGAAACTCATTTGTGTATACATGCTTGTTAACTTTAACCTGAAAATAAACTCTCATTTCTTTTTCCTAGTGAATAAATCTTTAGTTAGTTTCTTACAGCATTGGCTACTAGCATTGTCTTTGGTGTGAGATACAAGGTACAAATTGATCTGGGGTAAGTGACTGGTCTCTTGTGACTGGAAGCAACCTGAATATGTTCTGATTTTTGGTGTAAGTGACCATTTATCACATAGTCCAGCTTGCCTGGGTGGCAAGATAGCTTGGAGCATCCAAAGAGACTGTCTGTGACTTCATTATAAGACTATTGTAGTACTTTGAGAGTTCACACTTGTTACCAGGTTGGTGACATCTAATTATAGTACACACACCCAGTTTGGGGTGTCTGCCCTGCTTTTTGAGAGTCTGCCCTTAGGCTGGCACTCAGTCATGAGCCACTCCAGACAGTGTGATAGTGGCACAAACGGTCTCACAGTCCATGGGAAATGAAGGAGCTCAGCACCTTTCTGGAGGCAATTAGCACCTTGCAGGGTGGAATCCCTACTGAATGGGCAAAGCACCAAGCTAAAGAGACACATGTCCCCAGCAGAATGTGACTGTCACTAAAGAAAAGGGCACATTTGGCTTTGTTTGTCCAAATGAAACCATGGCCAAGCAACAAGTTGACTTGATTGGGCTCAGGAGGTAAAGGCACCCAGATGGATGATGAAAACCAGTATCATCTCTCCTCTCTGAGAAGTGGGAGCAAAAATGTAATTTGTGCAGTATCACTCACTCTTATTCCCAATTTTCACTTACTTTAAACAAGAGGTGTACATCAGTTTCTTTATTCACCTGTTATAGTGTTTAATCCCTCACTAGGGATGCCCAGAAAACTGCTCAGTGCCTAATGGAAAAGCTCCCCATATGCTGTGTCTGAGCTCCTGTCTGGCAAAACACCCTGTTCACGTTGGCCCAGATCCAACACACATTAAAGTCATTGGGAATATTTCCACTGACTTCAATGGTTGTTGGATCAAGCCAACCAGGTGGCAGTTAATTTTATGTGACTGGATGGATTGCTCATTGGCTACACTACACAAACTCAGTGATGATCTACAGGAGAAAGGGGATAGTTAAGTTCCTTCATGTGCTGTATCATCAAACTGATTTGGCCAGGCCTGAATTCTGGAGTTCTCCAGTACACGAACTGTTTCTTTTCAACATATAAACAGGGTAAAGAGGCTCCTTCAATCTCAAGATTGGACATGTTTCCGAATACCTTGACTTAGTTGTAACATGTGGCCAAGTGCAATGCAGGGAGTCTTCAGGGACTATAAATGCCTAGGAAACAGACCTCAGACCTTTACAAGAGAGGAATGGTAATGAGCATGTGCTTTCAAGTCTGAAACAGCTAGAGAAAATGAACCACACCTCAACGGTAAAGGTTACACATTTATTTATTTTTTCCATGTATAGGATGCAGTAAGACAGTATGTAAACCAGCCAATGTTACCAAACACAAATGGAACAGCTACTGTGACAGACCCAGACCAGTGGGGTACAGGAGTCTGGTAGAAGGCAAATACACTGGCCACTGGATGCACAGTTTTCTGTTCCCTAAGTGACCAGAGCAGAGGCTGCCCTAGAGCAATCAGGAACATGCTAGAACCAATTAAGACAGGCAAGCTAATCAAGACACCTGGAGCCAATTATGAACTTTCTAGAATCAATTATAGCAGGCAGGCTAATCAGGACACCTGGTTTAAAAAGGACCTCACATCAGTTAGTAGAGGTGTGTGCAAGGAGCAGGGAGTGAGAAGGTGCTGCTGGAGGAGTGAAGAGTTCAAGCATGATCAGGCTTCAGAAGAAAGATCCTGCGGTGAGGATTGTCCTACAGGGAACATTGTAGACAGCTGCTATCCACAGGGCCCTGGGTTGGAACCCGGTGTAGAGGGTGGACCTGGGTTCTCCCCAACTCCTGATCAGACACAGGAGGAGTTGACCTGGTCTGTGAGAAACACCAGAAGGGAAGGTCTAAATTGGAAAGGGGTCTGGCCTGTCCCCAACCCACTAGGTGGAACACAGACTGTGGGGATTGTTCTCTGTTTCCTCCATGCTGGCCAGATAGCTGAGTGGACAGCAGGTTTGAGCAACTAGCAAAAGTAGCCAAACTGATGGCTGCCGTGAATCTCTGAGGCAAGCAAATCCGCCTATAAGTGCAGGACCCACCAAGGCAGAGGAAGAACTTTGTCACACTACCCAGGCAAACCAAAATTTCCCAAACTACCACCTCAAAAAAACCAGCCAACCAACCAAAAACAACCTGGGTAAACAGCTGAGTGTTTGAGCATTTCCTCCAGGTCAACAAACTCTGGCTGTGTCAGATCAATGGGTTAGCAGATTCCATAGTCAAAGCCCTCCACTGAGAATTCCTTATCCCCTGCCCCAGACATACAAGTGACAGTTTTGTCAGTTTGAGAGTCCAAACTGATCTCAATTGACTAGGTAATATATGGGAAAAGCAGCAGTCATTAAGGGTACATGTACACTGCTGTTGGGAGCATGCTTTCTAGAGCAGATAGGCAGGCAGGTGCTAGCTCTGCTTGAGGTAGCACATTAAAAGTAGCTATGTAGCTGGGGGTAGTGGCTCAGGCTGACTGCCCGAGTACATACCCAGGAGTCCGTGCTGGAGGACGTGATCCACCCAGACCAGACCTACACCGTCCCGGGCCGTAGCATCTTCGATAACCTCTATCTGGTCCGGGATCTCTTGGAGCTTGGGTGCAGGGATGGTCTGTTGTTCGCCCTCCTGTCCCTGGATCAGGAGAAGGCGTTCGACAGGGTGGACCACAGGTATCTCCTGGGCACTCTGCGAGCGTTGGGCTTCGGGTCCCAGTTTGTGGGTTTTCTCCAGGTGCTGTACGCTTCCGCAGAGTGTCTGGTCAGGCTCAACTGGACCCTGACCGAGCCGGTCGGCTTCGAGCGGGGAGTGCAGCAGGGGTGCCCCCTCTCGGGCCAGCTGTACGCTCTAGCCATCGAGCCCTTCCTCTGTCTCCTCTGAAGGAGGCTGACAGGGTTGGTGCTTTGGGAGCTGGAGCTGCGGCTGGTCCTGTCGGCGTACGCCGACAATGTGCTCCTCGTGGTCCAGGACCCGGGCAACTTGGCGCAGGTGGAGGCTTGCCAGGCGGTGTACTCGGCGGCCTCCTCCGCCCGGGTCAACTGGGTTAAGAGCTCTGGCCTGGTGGTCGGGGACAGGTGGCAGGCAGGCTCCCTCCCACCCGCGCTTCAGGCCATCCCGTGGAGCGCGGGTCCGCTGCTCTATCTCGGCGTTTACCTTTCCGCCACGCATCCGTCTCCGTCAGATAACTGGCAAGGTTTGCAGGACAGGGTGGTGGAGCAGCTCCGGAAATGGACAGGACTCCTCCAGTGCCTTTCCCTTCGAGGGAGGGCACTGGTGCTCAACCAACTGGTCCTGTCCATGCTCTGGTACCGGCTCAACACCCCGGTCCCGGCCCCGGGTTTCCTGGTCGACCTCCGGAAGGTGGTTCTGGAGTTCTTTTGGCCAGGACTGCACTGGGTCCCTGCAGGGGTACTCCACCTGCCCCTGGAGGAGGAAGGGCAGGGCCTGAAGTGCCTGCGCACTCAGGTCCACATCTTCCGCCTCCAGGCACTGCAGAGGCTCCTTTATGGTGTGGGTAGTCCGGCGTGGAGAGCCCTGGCGCACGCCTTCCTGCGCCACTTCCGAGGGCTCCGATACGACCGGCAGCTCCTTTATCTCGAACTGAGGGGTCTTCCGCGAGACCTCTCCGGGCTGCCGGTCTTCTACCAGGACCTCCTCCGGACCTGGAAGCTGTTCTCTGCGACCAGGTCCGTGGCGGCCACCGAGGGGGCCGACCTCCTCGCGGAGCCCCTGCTACACAATCCCCAGCTTCGTGTGCAGGTGGCGGAGTCCCCCGCGGTGCGCCAGAGGCTGGTCCTGGCGGGAGCCACCAGGGTCGGAGACCTCCTGGACTACGACCGGGGAGGCTGGCTGGATCCCCTGACGCTCACTCACCGCATGGGGCTCTCCAGACCTTGCACTCCCCGGCGCGTACTCCAGGAGATGGAGGCCGCTTTGCCGCCCGCTGCTTGGGCCTATCTCGACCGGGTCCTGCGGGAGGGCACGCCCCGCCCACCCCCCACCCCAAGCCCTCCGGACCTTTTCATCGGGCCCCTGCCCCGTAGGCCCGACCGGCCCCCCCCGTCCCTTCTCCGCAAGCCGGCTGCACGACCTGCAGCCGGTCCGTTTCCAAACCGCGCCGAGGAAACAGCTCTACACGCTCGTGCTCCACACCTTTCACTTCCTCACCCTCGTGTCCCGCCCTGATACGAAGTGGCGGGACCTCCTGCCACCTCTGGAGGGTGAGGAGCCCCGGTGGGCCAGCCTCTACTCCACCCTGGTCCCAAGGCCCACTGGGGATATCAGTTGGCGGCTCCTCCATGGGGCCGTGAGCACGGGCGTGTACTTGGCGCGGTTTACCCCTATCCCGGACACCTGCCCCTACTGCGGCGTGAGGGAGACCCTGGCGCACGTGTACTTAGAGTGCGTCAGGTTGCAGCCCCTACACCGGCTCCTCACAGCCATCCTCTTACGTTTTTGGTTACACTTTTCCCCTCACCTCCTTTTGTATGCACTCCCTATCCGTGGCCCCACGAAGTCCCGGGACCTCCTGGTCAACCTCCTCCTCGCCCTGGCGAAAAAGGCCATCCACGCGACCAGGGAGGGGAGGTTGGCCGACGGAGACTCCGGTGACTGTGGGGCTTGCTTCCGCTCCATGGTCCGATCACGCATCCGGGCGGAGTTCCTCTGGGCGGCGTCCACTGGCTCCCTTGACGCCTTCGAGGAGCAGTGGGCGCTGTCCGGGGTTCTCTGCTCGGTGTCCCCGTCGGGTTCCCTCCTTCCGACCCTTTGACCTCACTCCTGTCCCTGTTCTTTTATTAGTTGTCCCCCGCACTCAGTGGGTTCTGTGGCCCTGTGGTTCCTCCCCTTAGGCTGGGGGAGGATCCTTTAGCAGTGGCCGGGCTTCGCCCGCCCACTTCCCAGACACCCAATAGGTACATACCCAGGAGGACTGGGAGGGTTTGTACTCAGGTGGTTGGCCTGAGCTGCTGCCCATTCTATCCCAGCTACACTGCTACTTTTAGCACACTATCGTGAGCAGAGCTAATGTATGTCTGTCTACCCATGCTGGGAAACACACTCCCAACTGCAGAGTAGACATACCCTCAGGGTGTCTTCACAGCCTAGTTAGCTCCCATTACAATTTGAGTGTTACCCCTAATTTGAATCCCATCCACACACAAAAATTAACTGGTTCTTTAAACTCAAGGTAGCTAGGATATCAGGGGACTGGGCTGAAACTCAAGTGATGCTGAAACTACAGCTAGTCATGCGGTGGGAATGCAACAACTCCAGTTACAACAACTCATCCACAGCTAATCCAATCACTCTGTACTGCTAATCAAATCAATCTGTGTAACTCAGTGGTGTTTTGAAGTATGGCTGCTCTCACTTATGCCAGGCTAGCTCAAGTGCAGTAACTCAAGTGTACTAACTCGAGCTAACAGTTGCAGCGAAGAGGACACACAAGATTTTGTAGATCACAGGCAATATCTTGGATTGTACCTGGAAACAAGTGGGAACCCAGTTTGGGTGTGTAATATGCTCCAAGTCAGATGGCTAAAGAAATGGGCCTCTAAATACTGCCCTAGACGCCTGAACCGGCACCACTGTAATTTAACGGGTGTTTTGCAGGATTGAGCCTTATCGGAAGTTTCTGAGTGATATTCAAGTATTGCCAAAAATGAGTTCTCCAGAATAATCCAGTCTGGAATATGCAGAAAATAGAGCTGGTTGGTTTTTTTTTTATTTTATTTTTAAAAATAGGGAAAATGATTTTTTGGGGGGGTGAAATTTCTGATTTTTGTTTTAAATTTTCAAAAAAGAGAAAAAATGAAAATACTGCCCTCCCTTCTCCCCCCTTGTTTTACACTAGCTGTAATACAAAGTATCAAAGTAAGCCTTCCTTGTAAGGTGAGGAATGGGCTCAGCAGACAAACGCTGAAAGGGCAGAGTGCCCCACTGCACGACACTTCACCTTCAAGAACAGTTTCAAACTCCAGATCGTTGATTCTATCACTGATTATGATCAGTAACCACCCTCCTCTGTAGACCCTGCACTACACATTCTCCACCCTCCTAGGCAGGATGCCTTACAAAGGGTAGCACAACGATGGCCCTAAAAACATTCAGTAGTGCTGCAGCAATGCACAGAACTAAATCATCAGAGAGGTACCATCTGAGACTGTATCAGAGGCAAACAGCACAGAAGAGATCATTCTGCAAACTGATAAGCAGAGCCAAACCGAGACTGATACAAAAATGTTCACAAAATACAATCCAAATGCAAATAAAAGTGGAAGTAAATCCATGTGTCTTACCTCATCTATATTATCCTTTTTATTAGTTTCATTTTTGAGTTTTTTCTGTCGCACTTTGGTTTCATATTCTGGTCTGGGATGTTCCTGAAATAAGTCAAAACAAAATCATGACTGTGGGAAAAGGTTTTAAAAGCTGATTATTTGCAGAATATAAAAGCACCACAAATACATTGAGACATAGTTCCTCATCAGTTGTTCAACCATGAAACATGATTAGTACACAGCCACAATGAACTGAGATCAAACACTCACATGTTTATCTAGATGGAAAAGTTAGTCAAACCTTTACATGTTCCTTGGTGCATTTTTGATGGTGAAAAGGAAGAAAGAACATATTAAAAAATATTCTCCATAAAGCTGTGTACTGTAAAAGAAACAACATTTTGTATATGTTGAGTAATTCACACTATAGTATATAAGCAAACTTTGAAAAGAGCATAACCTAGACCAGTAACACTCAATCATATTTGGCTCCTGACCCACAAAATCACCTCAAAATCATTCTATGATTTTTTGTGGCTGGCAAGGGATTGTGGATTTGATTCATAGGAAAAAAATGTCAACTATTTTGTGAGGTGCAGATCAAAGACGTTTAGAGCTGGTTGGATTCTTTAGACACTTTTTTAATATACTAGCTTATACTTTAGAGCTAAGTACTGGCTTTTTCCACCAGCAACACAGTGCAGTGGATGCAGAAGTGTAGGGTCTGAGTGGTGGGTGCTAGAGGCATTACTCTTGCATAGGGCACCATCAGGCTAAACACCTTCCTCAGTGCTAAAGGGAAGGTGTGTGGCACTTTAAAAAAAAAATACCAATACTTACTGCTAAAAAGTGCAGTGTCCATTCTCCACAACAGCATCCCCTGACCATTTGCATGTTCTATCCAGTTATGCCCATTTTAGAGGGTACAGTGCCCCCAGCAATGCCATTAAGCCTTGTAAAATTGTTACAAAAAGTTACCAGCCTCCTCACAAAATCCTGCTTGCCCATGGTAACAGTCAGGGTTCAGACACCTCAAAGGGAGAACAGGTTTTGAACTCCAAAGAATAAGCAGCTGTATTAACGGATTGTATACAATGTTACTGTGCTATAAAAGTATATTGAGTAAGGTCTTCTATGAAAGTGTGTAACGTTCTTAATTATTATAGGAGATGTATACAAGCTGTGGTTATGAATTAATGCATTTGTGCATATAGAGAACTGTGCTTAAAAATCTCAGCTCCACCTCACAACAGGACAGTGAGTGATCAGACAGGGAGAAGTACCTCCCAAGCCAGGTGTTTACACAAAACTGGACTCAAGTAACAATCCACAACACAACCTAGGAAAAGTCAATGATGGGCCATTTAAGTTAATGGAAAGACACCGAGACAACTGGAGATTTCTACACTTTGAATATCAATAGTGACTGAAGAAAAGAACCTGCAAACCCTTTTTAAATAGAAGGGGTTTGAAGTGAAAGGCATCCAGAAAATGAGGGAAAGTCTCTAGGCAGTAAATTATCCATGAAATGCTGGATCCCCACGCATCACCATCAGAGTTAGGTGTATACTGGTAAACTGTTCAAAGGTGATAGGTAACTTGTATTAGGAAAGTGATTTTATCTAATACAGAACTGTAAAGGCTAAGGTTGCATTGTAGAATTGATAAATGAAATTGTTTTTAATTGTTCACTTTATTAATGTAACTTCTGTTCACCATTCACTACACTTGCCTACACTGTAACTTCTGTTCCATATTGTAATTCAAACCCCATTTTAAAATACTCACTCCATTTTGTAAAAGCTTCCTCCAACTTTCATTTTTGCAAACCCTGCTGTAATCTTATTAGTTTAGTTTAGATGTGTGAATGAGGTATGTATGAATGATGGAATCAACCTCCAGTCCCAGCCTGTCCTGATGAGATAAAGTTCAAATACCAACGGCTGAAGACCTAGACAACAGCCCTAAACAAAGTAAGCAGCATCCACCCTAAAAAGAAAAGGACAACAGAACAACAGAAGGAAGATCAAAGCCAGGTCCAAGGCTGAAAGTCACACCTGCAATAAAAAAGAAGGGTGAAATGAGAGA
The DNA here is from genome assembly GCF_007399415.2 of Gopherus evgoodei. Lineage (NCBI taxonomy): Eukaryota > Metazoa > Chordata > Testudines > Testudinidae > Gopherus > Gopherus evgoodei. The sequence continues at coordinate 229,571,518 of NC_044322.1, forward strand.
CTCTGGGTAACATTCTGCTGCCAACATGGAAGAACATAGGTGCCTGCCCAACAGAGATCCAGCTCAGTCTTGTGCCCAGCTTTCCTGGCCAGTTAGCTGCCACAAGCTACGAACCCAAGCTGCAAAATCAAGCCATGAACTTAAGCTATCTTCAGGACTGGTAACTATGCAGCAGCTGCAGAACACCTGATGAATGTGTGTGTGTGTGTGTGTAAAGGTATTAGGTATAATGTGTGTGTATAAGAATTAAGACATTAGTTATTAGTCATAAATTGTTATAATAAATGTGGCATCTTTGTCTTGTCCCCTTTAATAAGATCCTGCTGCTTTTTACTAGTCTAATACAATTGGTACAACATTTTGGTGGAGAATAGCGAAAGGGGGATTATTGGTATTTTTGCCTCACTTATTGTAAACCAATCTGTGTGCACACAACCGGCTCTACAGAGTACAGTTCTATTCTTGGTTAACCAAAACCTGCTGACCCCCATGTGGGTAGCAGGAAAATAAAGAGCTCTTACAATTGTTAACAAAACCTGCTGGCCTCCGCGTAGGTAGCAGAAAACATAAAATTGTTAACAAAATCTGCTGGCCTCCAAAGAGGTAGCAGAAAGAAAGAAAAAAAATCAAATCAGGGGCAACAAGAGGGTCTCAGGGACCAGACATTGCTTTTTGCTGAACAAAATTAAAAATGTTTAAGAAAAGGCAAGGGAAAACAATCCTAGAGGAAGAAATGAAGTCAAAAATAGCTTCTACCTCACCTTTTATAAAAGAGATAACGCCTTTTCAACAAATCCTTCAAAGATATGGGCACAGTCCTTGGACTGAACAAGCCCTGGCAGATACCTGCACCATTTGGGACGTAGAGGATAGATTGGCCCAATATATCCTTATATGCAAACCCCTAACTGCAGCAAAAAGAGACGCCGCAGGAATCTGGCTGCTATGGGAGGCTTGTAATAACAGCTACCTCCACCTAACAGCCTGTAAAAAGAAAAAAAAATCTCTCTAAAAGAGAAACTATTCCAACTAAAAGAAGAAAGAAAAAAAAGGAACATTTGAGACCCCAGAAGGGGCAGACTTTTGGGACCCCTCTGGAGAGTGGGAAGGGGGATATTTGGGTAGATTCCTCCTGCCATTGCAACAGTAACAACAGTGCCTGCTTCTGCCACAAACCTCCAGGCCATGGCAAAGTGGCTGGGGATTTTAAAAAAAAAAATCTAAAGTCACAAAGAAATGAACCACCTAATTAGCATTTGTGCAGCCCCAAGTACCAAACACACTGCGGCAAAGACTGAGCAGGGTCTGCCATGTGGGAGCACTGTGCTAATTTGTTTCTAAGCTTCTATTTTCCAGGCTCTGAACCAGAACATCAGGAGAGCTGGTACCAGTTGAAGAGTTATAAAATACCATGGTTATAGTGTCATGACAAAGTCTGTGTTCAGTGTTCTGTGTTGCAAGTTCTGTGTCTGTCTCTAGTGGTGTCCTGTGCTAGCATTGGGTCCAGAAAAAAAAAAAAAAAAGAAAGAAATACTACACTAGACAGGACAAGTGTCTTTTATCTAACAGTCATTTTGTTGTTAATTTTTGTTATTGATACATTTGTATTGTTAGTTACATTTGCTTATATTGTTAATTCCACACTTTCCTCTATGCACTCTGGTTCTACTCCCCCAAACCCTAAAGGGTAGTTCTTGGGCCCTCATAACTTGTAAAACCTTGGCCCATAATTGTAGGGCCCCACTGTAACTTCTGTTCCATATTGTAATTCAAACCCCATTTTAAAACACTCACTCCATTTTGTAAAAGCTTCCTCCAACTTTCATTTTTGCAAACCCTGCTGTAATCTTATTGGTTTAGTTTAGATGTGTGAATGAGGTATGTATGAATGATGGAATCAACCTCCAGTCCCAGCCTGTCCTGATGAGATAAAGTTCAAATACCAACGGCTGAAGACCTAGACAATAGCCCTAAACAAAGTAAGCAGCATCCACCCTAAAAAGAAAAGGACAACAGAACAACAGAAGGAAGATCAAAGCCAAGTCGAAGGCTGAAAGTCACGCCTGCATTGATGGGTGATCAGTCTAAACCCAGAGGCAGTGTGACACAGCAAGACCTATAGACTTTGAATCCAAACTAAAAGCCTATCAAAAAGAAGGGTGAGATGAGAGACTCTGGGTAACATTCTGCTGCCAACATGGAAGAACATCGGTGCCTGCCCAACAGAGATCCAGCTCAGTCTTGTGCCCAGCTTTCCTGGCCAGTTAGCTACCACAAGCTATGAACCCAAGCTGCAAAATCAAGCCATGAACTTAAGCTATCTTCAGGACTGGTAACTATGCAGCAGCTGCAGAACACCTGATGAATGTGTGTGTGTGTGTGTGTGTGTGTGTGTAGGTATTAGGTATAATGTGTGTGTATAAGAATTAAGATATTAATTATTAGTCATAAATTGTTATCATAATAAATGTGGCATCTTTGTCTTGTCCCCTTTAATAAGATCCTGCTGGTTTTTACTGGTCTAATATAATTGGTATAACAGCATCTATATGGTTTATTTACTGTTAACTTGTATATTTTTGCTTTCCCCTACAATTTCATCTTTGAATCTGTGGTTTTTCTATTAAATAAACCTTTTGTCTATTTTTACCCCAAGCAGGTCTCTGTTGTGCAAACTGTGAGGTGTGCGTGTGCCAAAGTGAACTGGTATTTAGGGGCAGACAAACCAGAAGGGAAAAGTCTGAGTGTCTGGTAGTTAAGAACTTGGGAAGGATGGATTTGGGGAGACTCAGGACTGGAAGGGCTGTTAGAGCCACCCTGCAATTGCAAGGAGTAACAAGGCTGGTGGAAGCCAGGGTGAGACTTCGTGCTTGTGGGCAGACTATGGGTGTCAGGGATCTGAGCAATAGCAGCATAGCATTATGGCACCCCAAGGTTACAAGGCAGGCAATGACATGGCCCCTTACTGGTCTGGATGATCCCCAGAAAATAAGCCACCCTTCATCCTAATGACTGATGATATTGAGCATGAGCATATATGTGTGTGTGTGTGTGTGTGTGTACACACATGCGCATGCTATACACACACACACACACACACACATATATTATATGCTAAAGTTAAGACTGGTTTGAACCCCAACAATAATTTTTCTTTTGTACAGTATTTTGTTAATAAATGTTATATCTATTTTTGCTATTAAACCATTTGTGGTTCAAGTTAAACTTTTCAGTGTCTCTGCATCTGCATTCCATGCATCCACACCTGGACTGGAAATCTAATATTTCTTTATACAGTCTTTCAAAGCTGCCTTATCCTTGGACCTTAAGACCTTCTGGAATAAATATGTAAATATGCCCTTTACATTGAATAATGCATACCATGCATTTAGAAATTTGACCCTGATTCTGATCACATTTACACTGGTGTAAAGCAGGACTAACTCCAGTGAAGTCAGCGGAGTTACACCATTGTAAAACTAGTGTGATTCAGAATCGAGTTCTTTGTCTGAAAGTGGGAAGACTTTTAGAGGTAGGACAATAAGCTAGAAATAGTTCTGATGACTTGAGGAAGGCCAAATGTCCATGTAGGGATAAATATGAATCCCATGATACTGGAGGTGGGCCAATACAGCTGCCAGACACTTATTGAAAACTATGTGAGCCAAGGTACTGTAAGGCCAAATGAATGCTCAGAGTGGAAAATGAGAATTCCCATCCTGAAAACGAAGAGCCAAATCCTGCGGTCCTTACTTGGGCGAAACTCTCATTGACGTCAGTGGGAGTTTTCCCTGAGAAAGGGCTCCAAGGTTTGCCCCAAATATACAATAAAAAGCTATTCACTATATGCTACAGATGAGAATTAGAAATAACCTTTATACATATCAAAGGCACACATATAATTGCCCTGTTAGAGAGAAGGAAGTATAGAGGGAACAGAACTCTTCTTTAAATTTCTCCTTTCTTTGGAATGAGATTTATTTTAAAAAGTATATAAAGCACCAATTATAAACACATCTGGGATACTGAACAGAAATAAATAAATTAAAACAGAACAGACCAGTGACACCATCAACTAAAAATGAGAAAGACAAACATATAATTCCATAAAAAGAGGCAATAAGGAGGGAAAGTTAAAATGGTCAACAAAATGCTGGGCATGAACTGAAAGGCCTTACACCAAAGGCTTGAATACAAGCAGACAGAGTGTGACAGATGCCTGTAGGGATGGAGTTCCACAAATGGGAACTCTGAAGACCCAGCTGCCGCCCAAAAGAAGATGGAATCTTGGAACAACAGGAAGAAAAAGCCAGCTGTTTGCACTGTGAGAAATTTCATTATTGCAAATGAAGGATGAGCCTCGAACACCTATATATCTTGGAATGCTGATATGGAAATAAAAGTTTGGGGCAAGATTCTCATTTTTGCTAGGTCTTATTTGTCAGTGGAATTCCAGTCACCTTTTAGGGCCTTTTACTTTGCCAGGATCATATAAAGGGACCATGAGAATAAGGGCTATAGTCTTTCTAGTCGAGTCCTACTGCAATTATATTTGATTTGCAGAAGAAACAAAAAACCAACTTGAATAACAACCTCATGTTACAAATCACTGACAGCATAAATGGAAGATTAGAAAATAGAAGCCACTGTGGGAACAGGAAGGAACTACCCTACCAAACTCATTCCAAAGCAAATACTACTCTAAAGTGAAAGTCAAAACAAATTAAAGGGCTCATCTACACAGTATAGGACATTTTTTAAAGGGCTCTCAACGAGGCAGCCCCTTTTGTACCCATATATATTTCCAGCTTCAATTTATTACATTTTTACTTCTAGTTTACCATTCAAGCAATTGGATGCCTACATGCCATTGTCTGCTCCCACAACACTGCACCCATAGTTTTTTAGGAGTGCAAGTTGAGAGGCTGTTTTTTAAAAACTTGGCCTTAAATTAGAACTGGGGTTCTCAACCTCTTTCTTTCTGAGATCTCCTCAACATTCTATAAAAACTCCATGGCTCACCCGTACCACAACAATTATTTTTCTCCATATAAAAGATAAGGCTGGTATTAAGGAGTAGGAAGCAGGGCAATTGCCTGCAGGCCCACGCACAAGGGGCACTATGAAACTAAGTTGCAAAGGCATCAGCTTCAGCCCCAGGTGCTGGAACTCAGGGCCCCAGGCTGCAGTCTTGCATGATGGGGCTTCAGCTTTCTGCCCTGAGTCCTAGCGAGTCTAATATCAGCCATGCTAGGCACCCCCTCCTCTGAAACCAGCTCATGGCTCCCCAGGGGCCCTGGATCCCTGGTTGAGAACCACGGAATTAGAAGATTTTGATGAGGGCATCTCATGAGGTAAATATGAAACATGCTGTTCAGAAGTACTATCACTGCAGTGGACTGAACTACTTGGGCAATTGGTAATTGGCTATAAAGCCTTTTACTTCTTGGTCATTAATTCAAATCCAGCACATGTTGAGAGTCACAGGTTAGTAGCTGGAATCTTAGGTTTTGAAATGAACCATCTATAGGAGTCCTGAGAACTATGCTATGGAATATTTTGTTTCAAATTATTTTTACTATACTTAGAGTTACCACTGATACAGACAGGCTGAAGTATTCAACAGCCACTCTCTCATCCCTGCAGTAATTCCCCCAACGAGTAGGGCAATCTTAGTGAATGATATTTTAAATAGTCTATTGCAGATATTGTAGCACCTATCTTGTTAGCCATAGGATGTGAAAAGGAGGCTTTGTACCTCTGGGGAGCTAGGAATCCCTATTCCCATTGTGATAAGGCATTTGTTTCTAGTCCTGTCAGATCAGAAAACATTGCACTTTTGACATGACATCATATGGAAAAAGAAACTTCTAAAAAATTCATAATTAGCCTAACATTCATTACATTATATTTTTCTCTTCTTCCAAGGTCTGTGCAGTTGGAATGCATGATCTTAAAGTACTCTGGCTTATCAGCTGAATGCATATAGAAAGCAGTAGTAGTAAGCCGAAAGAGAGTAGGTAGGAAGTGACTAGGGAAGCAGACTTGGATCCTCTGTGTGGCAGACTCAGCTGATGTTGCTTCTCACAGGGCCCTGGGCTAGGGACCAGTGGAGAGGGTGGGCTAGGTCCCCCTACTACACCTCACTTGAGAGTTAGACCCCAAGGCGGGCTGAGACAATGACACTTCCTGCCTAGAGGCAGAGGTAATCATCTGTACATCCCCCTTTCTGAGGAAGGAGACTGGAAATGAGGCACTTTAAAGACTAGGACACAGGCTACACCCACCCCTGCAAACACCTTATTACAATGACTTATTAATGGACAATTCACAAAAAGCAAAAGTAGTGAAATTTGTCAAATGTACTGCTACAAATTATTCATCTAGCTTGAAGATAAATACAGAATACACACTCTCTCTCACACACACGGTTACCTGTGAATAAGGTGAAGTCATCCCAAACTCAAATGAATAAAACCTTATCCTACACCACATCATCACATTCTACTGAGGTGTGGTGTGGAATAAAGTTTTTATTGGCATGAATTTATGGTGATCTTACTTTACTCATGTAATGCCATGTGCCCATGAGAGAGTCATGTATATATCACTGCATTGTTGTTGTACAAAAAGAAGAAAAGCACCATGTGAACCTGCATGAACAAAGTGGTCCACCCCCACCCAGAACCAACATTAAAGAGTACATAAAGGTCTGTTTCATTTTATATGCAAAACTAGTGCAGTAAACATTGGCTGCCATTGATAGGGTGACTATATGTCCTGTTTTGGCTGGGACAGTCTATTTTTTAACCGTTAAAGTGGCCACCCTGACTTTTTTTTGGCAAAAACAGGCATTTTGTCCTGTTTGCTCTTGACAACTTGATCAGTTTTTCCCACTTTTGTTATATTATATATATATATATATTAAAAAAAAAAAAGGTGTGTGTGGAGGAATGGGGGGGGGCAAGTGGCAATGCCAGCCCTGCGCACGGGGGAGACAGAGCTTGGGTGAGCAGTGATGCCAGTCTCAATGCTGTGTGGAGAGGGGAGCTCAGGCTGGCTCCCTGGGGCCGGGAGTCTTGGAGGGCTCGGACTGGGGCAGGCTTGGGTTAGCCGCACTCAGTGACCAGTTTTCCCTTTGGGAAGTATGGTCACCCTAGCCATTGACTTAAATAACATCACTAACTATGATTTGCAGAGCACCAGAACCAGTATCCTTACTCTTGTTGAGAAGTATGTTACATTCAGGAATACTCCTATGTGTCTTAATGGGAGAAATCGTAGAGAAATATACACCACTCTGGCAGCATAAAGGGGTCTTAAAGTGGGTATAAATGCAAATTAGGCCAACTTTAAGACCCTTCTGTGTCTGACTATAAAGGACAATCTGTCCCATTAGGAAAACACATCCTTCCCCATATGCACTGGCCAATTTCAATGTGGCTGACTTTTGGAATGTGGCCCAAAGGAAGATCTGGGTGGGGCTTAAAGGGTGGTCCTTCCACTTACCGCACAACTTCGGTAATCATATATCACATTTTATATTTAAGAAGTTCTAGTCCCTCCAGTTGCAAAGAAAACTTTCCAAACATGAACAGAAATGCTGTGCTGAATTTATGTCAGACAGAGCCTGAAACAATAACTATGGGAGATGTGAACTCCTCTCATTCACCTCAAGGGGTGGCTTCTGTTGTCCAAATTTATTTATATGAGCAGTAGAAGTGAGGGGACATGAGCCTCTCTCTTCAAATCCCAGGAGATAAGAGAACAAAAACTCATGGAGCTTTTGGGGAGGCAGAGATTATTTAAGTGCCTCTGAAACAAATGTATGCATGGAGCCCGTTTGATCTTCACTTGCACTTAAATACTCATCTGGAGTAGCAGCACCTCAAAGAGTCAAGAATAACTAGAGGAGAACAAATCCATCTGAGGATTGTAGGTAAGTCACCACATGGACAAGCCAAGAGCTGCCCATGATGGAAAAGAAATAAGGAAAAGGAAAGGAGAGCAGGTTAGATGGTTGTAGCATTGAGACAGCTAGTGTGGAGTTAGGAATTACTGCTGCACCAGCCAAGAGCACTGGAACAATTTGCACAGTGCAAGCACTGATAGCCATTGAACCAAACTGTAAACCCTGTATTTGATGGAATCCACTTCAAGCCAGGGGGTGCAACAGCACCCTCAGCACCCCTCATTCTAGCACCTATGGCACAAGCAGTTTCTGACACTTCTGCAGGCCAGCAGCTTCAGAAACTAATTTGACATGGAAAAATGTTCAACCATATATCTTTCCTGACTAATAAATGAGATATCACATTACATGGTTTTTCTAGCCTACAAGTGAAAACGTGTTTAAAGTGTGCCTTTAAATTCAGTTTATAAAAACAAACAACAGCTAGTGTAAGATTGTTTTGCTTAAGGCCTGCATGAAAAAGTGTTTTTCAGATTTTCTTTCCCAACTGCCCTAATAAAATCACGACCTCCTTAATTTAAACATAACATGATTAAATGTAATGTTAAAGGGCAAAGTATCCCGTTGGAGCAACTTGTCTAGATGGTGTACAGCAGGAATCAAGGTTGGATTCAGATTCATTAAATAATTTTATTAATGAGCTGCAAGAAGGGATTAACAAAAAGATAATTACATGGGCAGATGTTTCACAGATGATAAATTGGGAGAAGTTGTGAGCACCAAGGAAGACAGAAAATAATAAAAGGGGACCTAGAAAAGTTAGAAACATAGGCAGAAAATAAAAGTGAAATTCAGCATGGGAAAAATGTAAGCTAATCCATTCGGGAAAAATAATTCAAAACACAGTCACTGGGAGAGAGAAACCTTAGCAGCAGTGATGCTGTAAGAGACAGATCGCAGCCAGTGTATGGAATTGTGGCCTCCTATCTCTCCTTAACGGCCACTGGTCCCCAGTGACACTGCAGAAGATGAGTGACTTTTACTTTGGTGCCCCTTGTGCACGGTTTTATGCCAAAAGAGGATAAGTTTGTTGTATACTTGCTCTTCTAGTAGCAAAATCTCAACACCTGAGCGAAAAAAAAATTCCATCTGTCACTACCTAAAATTTGCACAGTTGGGTGTTACCTGAAAACATCAAATGTAGCAAATTGTAAAAACCAGACCAGAAAAGACTGAGTTAAGCTTCCATGCAAAAACAAAAAGGAAAGGAAAAAGAAATCTGTGAGCAGATCACTTATTTACCAGGCATCAAGCACCCCTCAAGTCTGCTTGTTGTTCATCAAACAATTCTGACCTGTCCTAGGCATGGACTCTCTAACCACAGTCCATTCTGAGGGGAAAAGCTGAAGACTTCTCTGGAGGAAAATCAAACATCTTAAACTATTGAAGGGCAAGATGAGGAGAAACTCCTAGGTGGCGGGATAGAAAGTTCACAGAAGCAGTGCCAAGGAAAGGCAGGGAACTTTGACATAAAGGATAGGGTAGGATCTTAACTTTGAATTGTGACTAAAAGTTTTTTCAACAAAGATAGCCAAATGGTTCACTCTTTTGAGAAATCAGCCTGACTTAGACATGGCAAAGACATATCATTTGAACTAAAATCAGGGATCCATATTTAGGCAATTCAGTTACTGTGGCATTTGCTGTGAATTCACACAATTCTGCAGAATTCTGCTCCTGCTTCTAAGCTTCCATTGTTAAAAAAGGATGTTTCCAGCCCTCACGTAAAAAGTAACCTTAACTGGGACTGTTTGCATAGTAAGGTCTGTCTCATCCCCAAAACCACAAAAGGAAGCAGCAGATATTGTGTCTTGGACACTCATATCCATAGGTGGACATTTTCAAAGATTTGTGAAAGATTGTAGCCTTAATTCCCAATGTCTTTAAAAAGAGGTCTTCAGCTACCTCTCCACAAGTCACTTTGAAAATACAGGAGCTACTGACCAACATGTATTTGTTTTACTTCTTCTCCGGCATGGCGAAATCAACCTTCATTTGGGAAACAAGTATAGTTTTGTTGCATTAAAGACAGCCTCCATTAAATAGACAGTGACAAAGGTATGATGGAAGATGAAAAATAACTCACTGATTTGCTAAAGCATTCTTTGTTTTTCTTCCATGTTAAGTGAATTTCTATGGTACCAGATTGTGGGGTTTAAGAAAAATGTTTCTCTAGCTTTGGATTGTCCTGCTTTAGCACTGTCCTCTTACTTGCTTTATTATTACACAACAGAGTTGAAAACTGTTTGACAGGCATGTAGTAACTTGGATATTAAGGACACCTTTCAGAGTTACATACGAGTTTAGGGTCAGATTTTGAAAAGTATGTAAACACTTAAATTTCAGTGGGAGCTAGGCACTTAAATACCTTTAAAATATGACCTTTGCTGTATTTATTATTCTCAAGGTTTTTGCTTCCTTTCTCAAGGTTATATTTTTTCAAGCCAATCAATTTTCATCCAGTGCCCAATACTATCTATTATGTTTGTGGACTTCGGGTGTACAAACAGTATAAATCTTCTGTAAATTTGTACAGTTGCCAGCTGCAGCTCAACATCCAGGTTTTTCAGAGACTTCTCAGACTTTTATTGCCACGATATTTAAATGTAATCTTTTTTTTTTAATCTCTGATGTAACTCTAGTGAAGTCAGACACATTGCACCATAGATTAATCTGGCGCAGTGTGTCTAAAGAAACAATTTCACAGAAAATTAAAGGCCCAGTGAGGCAGAACAAAAATATACACTTCAGTGTAACCCTCATACTCTTATCTCTGAACTGTCAAGGCTTTGATGGTTGTTTTCCTGCCTGCCTCCAGTTTCATAACACATATCTTAGATCCCCTGTTTAGGCTTCTTTTCCCTGGCTCCTTCTTAAAACACCATGATCCCCAACCTTTCCATCTCAGTTTACTCCCTGCCCCTGCATCCTCCTCTGCTGCTATCTTTGACCTGATCTAAGCCTTGGTTTTTCTTAGTCCCTTATCCTCTATAATTCTTTGAGAGCATCATCTGCATAATTAAGAACCACATTTGTATAATACGTCATCAAGGTCTGTTTTAATGGGAGAGTCGACATGCAACAAGCTCCTTTATAAAACTGATGTCTAAAGGCTCACCAGAAAGGGTGCCATCTTCTGCATGTTCATGGAAAAATGCCAACAGCAGACAAGAGAGCTGTAAGAGATGTCTAACCTAGATTGAGACACATGTAGCATTTTGTCTTTATGACAAGTGAAAGGATTTGTTGCATTACAGATGGCGAAAGTTTTCCATTTACAGTTCTACATCACTCCTTCTACTTAGGAATTCCATAGTGCTTTTCAAGTAACAAGTTAAGCCTGTGAGGTTTATGACAGTGTCTCCACTTTACAGCAAAAGAAACTGAGATTCAGGGAAGTTAAGCGGCAGAGCCAGGAGAAGAGGTGTTCTGTTCTGGCTCTCAGTCTAACAATTAGAAAAGTAATCCTCTCCCAGACAGTTGTACATCTTTCTGGTAGATATCAGACATATAGCACAGGACAAGCAGGAAGGAGTCTAAGGTCTGTGGAGGTACAGCTGGCCCAATACACAAAGTTGTACTTTCTGTCTCCCTTTATCATACTGGCATTGTAGCCTGAAGAGCACATTGAGTGTTCCAGACAAAATAATTCCTTCTAGACTATCTGAGAGTCTAGTAGAAGTCAAATGATCTCCTCCCATCCTCCAGTGTATAGTTCTTTGATGAGCTGACACAATATCATCTGGTAATATAAAACGAGAGTATTGGGCTATCCACTAAACATCAGCCACCTCCCCACTAATTCAGGGCAGCTGAGCATAGTCTCTAGAACTATGCAAAAAAATTTGCTTCACTTTCAACATACTGAATATCAGCATTGTTTCAAGCTCAATGTGCATTTACTAATCAATTACTGTTCCTTCAAAACACTTTTGGTGACTTTTTTTAAATTTGTGCTCTTTCTGGATATCCATGAACGTGAAAAGGCTGCAATATATTATATATTTTGAGTTCAACTTGGGTTTGTTAGGACAGGCCTCATGAGCAAATCAAATTCATGTAAGTCCACAAGTCCCACAGGTTCTAGTTCTGGAGAAGCAATGAATCAGAGTGGATATTCAGAAACTCCCTGAATCCGAACCTTGAAAAATGAGGTGTTTTCAGCTGAATTCACAGCAACTGTAGGACAGACTCCACCTGAGAAAGCTTTGGAGTTCTCCATGGAATTGTCTGCCTTGAAACACAAGCCTTTGGTATCTAAAGTCACCACACTGTCTTCTGTAACTGTCCATCATTCTGGGTTCCCACAGAGGCAACAGACTCCTCAAGTATCCCCTAACCCTCTATCAGTGAGTTTAGTTGGCATCCATACGCTACATGGGGAAATGTAGGACATTTATTAGTGCAGGGTTGTTAAATCTACCTATACACTCAGAAGCTCTGGTTTCTACAATGTGTTTTACAGAATTATCAATTTGGCTGCCATTAGGCCAGAATACTTTTCTGCCTTGTTTGAATGCCAATATAAATTATACAGTCACTGATCAGTCCTGCAGGGTCTGGATGATTTCCTGTCCAGTCTGAATTCAACAATTCTGACGACAAAGTGGACAAGGATGATGTTTTAGCTGGTCACAAATATTAGCACAGTATAGTTCCAGTTCATGCGTTATCAGTCAGATATTGAGCCATGTGGACAGCACACTGAAGTTGAGATTACTGGGTGTGATACTTCTGAGACTGAGCCTGCCTAAAGCTGAGTTACCTCTAAACCTGAGCCTGCTTAAGCCTGATGAGTCATCCCTGAGCCAGGTGTGATGAGTCATAAGAGGCAATTACCTGCTGGTCTTGTGATAGGCACCACACCATTCAACCAGGGTGTAGCTAATTCACAGGGCATGACCCATTCAGATGACCCAAGTCACGCATATAGGCTCCTAAGGGAAGCAGCCCCTCCATTCAGTTCAACATCACTACCTAGATGGGAGCATTCCTGACAGCCTGCCCTTGCTCCTGCTCCAGTCTTCTCCTGCCTCAGATGGTGGCTCAGCAAATTTGATGCTTGACAGCTTAAACAACTTTCTCAAAAGACAAAAGCAAAGCCACCCAGGCCAGCTTGGTTAGGTTAATTGACATCAGAAAGTGTCCAGCAGTGAGCCATGGGGATTTTGCTGAGTAGGAAAAGTTTTGGACCAGAGTTGCTTACCCTTCCTCTGACTGCTTCATTACTTGCTGCATGAATTGTTGCAGAGTCCACCATAGTTGTGGCTTTATGACTCACTTTTGCATCTTTTCCACAGGGCCAGCTCCAGCCAACCAAGTACAAGCTTAGGGTGATACCTTTAAGGGGCTGCCAAACTTGGGGTGGCACTCAGGTTTTTTTGTTGTTGTTTCAGCCGGGCAGCACTCAGAGGAGGGGAGTTGTTTTTGTTTTGGCGGCATGGTGTGGTGCTGGGGTGTTTTGGTGGCCTGGCCCGGGCTTTGGGGTGGGGGTGTGTTCCACTGGCACAGGGTGTGCTTTGGTGGGGCGGGACATTTTTTTTTTTTTTTTTGCATGGGGGCTGCAAAAAAGTTAGAGCCAGCCCTCCTTTTCCATCACCATTTTTTCCTCTGAAAGGCTCCATCCCACAGGGTTTGGTATCCCACAATCTCAGGTATGATGTGCAACAAGTCAAGGTGGCAAGGCTTGGGACCAGCCGGGGTGGGGGGGAAAAACACATCAACAAATTTGGGGTTACAAAGGCTTGGAATTACAAACAGAGGCTTCTTGCTGGTTCTTCTTCCCCTCATCCTGAAGGAGTCTGGCTCCCAGAACCACCCAAATTCAGAAACAGAGAATAACCTTCAAAAAACAACCTCTTCATGGAAATTCTTTTAATGGAGCCCCTTGTTTCCACTGAACCCAGCCACAGGCCACAATTCATGGCTTAGTTCACTGACAATCCTTGCAGAGTGCAACTATCTCTTACATGATTTTTATTTTTGCTTTATCTGCAATTGTATTTTTAAATCCCAAAACAAGCAGCTCACATAGGTTGAATTTTAGTCAATGTCTTCCCTTAGCCTTTTATCTGAAAATACTTAGAACTTGCACAGCATCTTCAAAGTGCTTCACGCATATTAAAACTAATTAATCGGAGTGGGTGAAGGCTGAATGACAAATGCCAGGGAACTACATGTGTTTGATTGCTCTGTAATTTTGATCAGCGTGGTCTCCACTTCTGACACTGCGTTCCATCTTTTCTGTCTGCCATTCAGCAGGTCCTTAAGCTTAGGAGGAACCTCATGCCCAAGTCTAGCAGTTGACAGCCGTGTGTGCCTGTGAGTGTTTAAACATAAAGTAGTTGCTCTTGCTGCTACATGCTAGTACACTTTAATCTCCACAATCCTAACAGAAGTAAGTAAACTAAATATTTCATTTATGAGGAAGAGAATCAGCTACCTTGCAGTCATTCTTTGAAATTTTCTTCCTTGTAGGATGTGTCATTCTTACTGTGGCTGAGTAGCACTAAAGACTGTTAAACCTTCTAACCAGTTGGATCTCATGTTTTAGAGCCACAGGGTTAAATTCCCCTCTGGAGTAATTGCATTGATTTCAATCAAATTACACAAAGACTCAATCTGGTCCACAGTAATCAAACAGTAAAGTGTGAGGTTTTTAAAGTTTTGGAATTAGAAATAGATTAGAGATTGAACCTGCTAACAGGAGGATGAAAGAAAGCTCCCGTTGTGTCTTTTAATGTGAGATATTTGTGCTCTGCCATTTTAGAGGCAGCTGAAATAGAACAAAGGTGTGACACCTCTCTCACCCACTGAGCTAGAATCATGTGGATGGGTAACGGTAGCAGATTTGTAAGAGCAGCTGTAAAGAAGTTGGCCCTGGTATTCTTGGCAAGGTGTGAAAGGATGGTCTGAACATTCTTCTCACCAAGAAGTGGAAAATGAGATCCTCTGGAGAAGAGCAGTAGTTCCGTAATCTTCAGTCTGGGAAAGATCCAGGAAACATGCAAGAGACCTTAAGGAACTCCTCAAATTATGATCCTTTCTTATTAACATTCAAGAAAAAAGGCAGGAGATTTACCTGACATTCTGGTTTGGGTTGTGAATCCATCTGGAGAATTAAAGACCCAGAAGTGCCTCCTTCAAGGATCAAAGCACCAATAATGCTGAATATCTCAATGCAACTAGCAGTGACAAGTATGACAACAATGCTAATGGCTGGAGCCAGAGTTCCTACACATCAATTCTCATATTGCTGGGACCTCCCATCAGACTTGGGATTGAGAAGCTTCCTTAACTAGTCAAAGCGTGTAGTCCATGAAAAATCCATGTGGTGAAAGGCATTCACTAGACTATACAGATGATCATACTGTGCCTATGTCCTGGGCTTTGACTCAGTGCTTAATTTGTAATGAAAGAGGTGCTAGAGTTCAAGCAATTAGGTGCCAGGGCTCAAAGGAATTTTTTTACATTAATAACTGATGCAGCAAGCACAGAGGTGCTGGAGCTATGAACTGCCAAGCCCAGAGGTACTGGGGCTCAGGCCTGGCAAGCCCTTGCACAAATTAAGCACTGCTTTGACCTAAGAAGAATGGAAACAGGAGAATTGAGTGAGTGGAAGCCTCAGGAAGGTGCAACAGGTGTTAAGAACATTCTCAGGTATACACAGTAGTGAGATGGTTACACAATGGTGAGGTTTGCTCCTCTCCAAGTGCAGCTTTGACCTGTGCTTGTAGGAAAGTGTTTCACTTTGACCACCATGCTGGAACTGAGAGCTGGAGGGAAATTTGTACCAGGATTCAGAGGATTTTGAAACTTCAAGGTGGCCCTTTGACTCTGGTGCATAGAGAGCTTGAAAAAGGCATTTTGATTGTGTTGGAACCAAGCCATGGGGCTTATTCAGTAAGGCCTGCACTGAAACAGAAAATTCCAGTGTACAGTGCTAAGTATTAGCAAGAAACTTCACTCAGTTCTGCCACTTTCCAGAACTTCATGCTCAAGGCCTACCAGGGTGAGTCAATCCAAATTACAGGCTGTTTTGAGAGATGCTAACTAAAGCATGAGGAGCTCTCCATAAGCCATGATGACTTGAGGCAACATCTGCAAGCAGAATTTGCATTCAGAAACAATGTGGTTCATCGCAAATAGTAATTGTGATTATCTGTGACTTTCTGGTCAACTCAGGGCACTGCTTGAAGCCTGATGGGTTGTATCTGAGACATTTTGGAAAAGGAATGCACACAAAGAGATAAACTAAAAAACTGCAAGGACAAAGGCTGATGTGGCACATTGAAGTCTCAACATACTTTGTTATGGAGACTAATATATGAATAGTAACAAAGGCAGACTCCACCGCTTTTTCCCTCCAGTAGAGATATTGTACTGCAGCTAGGGACAATTTGTTTCTATGGGAAAGTAGCCAGAAGGCCCCACCCCTCAGCAACTGCAGAGCATGCTCCAAAATGGAGGGCCTGCTTAAAAGGAGGCTCTGCCAATCAAGCAGGGGGCAAATGAAGAAGTTGTCTGCAGGAAGGAAGCTAGTTAGTAGCTTTTGAGACAAAGGAATCTGCAGGGTAGGGGGCCTGACCTCTTTTTCTTTCCCTTTCTCCCCGACAAGCAGGACCGGTGCAACCATTTAGGCAAACTAGGCAGTTGCCTAGGGCGCCAAGATTTGAGGGCGCCAAAAAGCGGCGCCCTCAAAAATTTTTTTAAATGGTTGCAGCAGCCGCTGCTGCTGGAGAGGCAGTCTGAGCTGCCCGCGGCAGCAGCTGCCTGCCACCGGCAGCCCAGGGCGCCCCTGGGGTCAGTGCGCCGCCGCGGCAGCCCAGCAGCCCGGTGCGCCCCCATCAGGGAGCCACCGCGGCAGCCCAGGGCACCCCCGTCAGCGTGCAGCTGGCAGCCCAGGGCACCCCCAGGATCAGTGCGCCGCCACGGCAGCCCGGCAGCCCCTGGGGTCAGGGTGGCAGCCCGGCAGCCCAGGGTGCCCCCAGGGTCAGGGAGCCGCTGCGGCAGCCCAGGGCGCCCCCCCGGGGTCAGCGTGCCGCCGCAGCAGCACAGAGGTTTGAGCTGACAACGGCTGCGCTGACCCAGGGGAATCCCTGAGCTACAGGCAGAGGCTCAGAATCCCTCTCCCTCCCAGAGCAGGGGCTCCAGCCTATGCAATTTTTCTCGTTGCCCGGCGGGGGCACCGGCGGATGGGCAAAGCTGCAGCAGCTCTGCTTAGGGCACGTGGCAGGGGCCCTGCGACAGCGGCGCAACACCAGGGCTTCGCTTCTGGAGGAAAGCCGCAGCTACCCCCTGGCTCAGCCTCCATGTCAGCCCCAGCGAGGGGCACGGAGAAGAAAAGAGCCTCAGCAGTGGTCTGGTGGAGCGGAGGAAGAAAGAGGACCCTAGCGCTCATGCATTGGGCAAGGTAAGCAAGTGCCTCCCCATGGGTCAGCCTCAGGTGCCTGTGCTCCTGTCCCCTTGGTCCTTAGCTGGTCCCTGCTCCTGCTCCCCTTGTGCCTGGACAGCTGGAGAGAACAGCAGCCTGCAGAGCTGAGCTGTCCCAGTGCCCCCAGGCACCTCCCTGACCCCGTCCCCCCAACATCCCTGACCCCCAGCTCTGAGCCCAGCCCCTCTGAGCTGGACACTCCCCTGACCGTATCTCCCCACATCCCTGAGCCCAGCCACTGTGGGCTAGGCACCTCTGAACCCAGAGCCCAGCTCCCCACCCAGCCGTGGGCAACAACAGCACCACCCCCAGGCAACGACAGGCCATTGGTACCAACTATCACAATCATCCAGCAACTGCCCATTATGTAATTGCAGATGTATACATACCATTACAGCTTTTAATGTTTTTAAATAATGTATTTAGTTTATTTTCAAATTACTACAAATTAATTTTTGAATGTATTTCACTAGTTATTTTTTACATTTCCTAATGCATGTTACTATAGTATTGCAAATGTTTTATGGAAGGGGCCCCCGATTTTGCTTTGCCCAAGGCCCCCTGAGTCCTCTGGGCGGCTCTGTCTGAGTTTTAAGCCCTGCTGCTGTGTTTTGCCTGCAACAGGCAGGCCTAAGCCTGTGAGTGACCCCCATAGCAGCTGCCTGAAGAAGTGCTTGGGGGAATCATGCAGAAGGAGCGTGATATTTGTTTGAGTTCTCTCCTCATGGAGGCTGTGCTCCACTTGGTGCAGGACAGCAGTCTCAGCAGGACTCTAGGCCCAGCACCTTGCCTCAGTTTGTAGATTTGTAGTGCACCCATCACCGGGCTCAGTCTGGCACCTCTACCCCTCACCAGTGCCCAAGAAGCAGTCAAAAAAGTTGGATGGACTGGTTAGGTTAGTTGTCATGCTGTTGCTTGGCCAGTGTAGAGACCACTGAATGCATAGTATTCCTCTATGATATTCTGTCCTGAGCAAAATTGGCATGTTATGAAGTAGTTGCCTGTGAGGGACAGGTGTCTGTTTATGTATCCAGCCATCATGTCTTAGGTCTTCTGCGGGGGGAGCTTCTCCATCCTGCTTTCATTGGTGACATCTGTGATGCTCTGGTAGACATCTATGAAGACAATACTCTGACAGGATCATCTGGCAATACATCACGAGTTGATGCAAAGGCTCTTACAAAAGCCATTTCTAGTTTCAAGTTTCTTGTTTCTCTTGTTTTGTGGTATGACATATTGTTTGAGATCAACATAACTAGCAAACAACCTCAGGCAAAATAATTTGATATATGTGATGCCATTAATCAACTTGGAGAAACCAAGAAGTTTCTTGTGGGCCGCAGAAGTGACGCAGCCTTTGAGAAAACATTGGTAGATGCAGGTGAACTTGCGGAGGAGTTGGATGTACGGCACTTTTTGAACCAGATCCAATCCGTATTAGAAAGAAGAGGAAGCAGTTCACATACGAAGCAGATGACGAACCTATTTATGATCCAAAAGAAAAATTCAAAGTGAACTTTTACTTTGCAGTCATTGACACAGCAATACATTCGGTTGAAGAAAGATTCACATTGATGCAGCAAATTAGTTCAGTATTTGGCTTCATATATGATGTTTAGAGTTTGCAAAATAAAACACCAAAGCAAATTATGGAACATTGCTTGAATCTGGAGAAAGCTTTGCAACATGGTGAATCCAAGGATATTGATGCCTTTGACTTGTGCAGTGAATTGCAAGCTATTGCAAGATGAGTCCAAAGGAGTTCATCACCCCAAAATGTATTGAACTTCATATGGGAAAATAAGCTGACAGATAGTGTCCTTAACACAGTTATTGCTCTTCGCATCCTCTTGACTCTCCCAGTTTCTGTGGCCAGTGGTGAGCAAAGCTTCTCGAAGCTCAAGTTGATAAAAACATATATGCGAACATCAATGTTTCAACAAAGAATTGTTGGGCTATCTACCTTGTCAATAGAACATGACATTGCTCATAACACTGACTTGGAGGAACTTGTTTCTAAATTTGCTAAACGTAAAGCGCGGAAACAAATTCTAAATTATAACATGTTACTCTGTGACCGTGTATTGTGTATAATGTATGTGATTTTGAGGGGAGGACCAAGATGGAATTTTCGCCTAGGGCGCAAAATATCCTTGCACCGGCCCTGCCGACAAGGGGGAATAAATGGACACTGAGAAGGAAAGTGGGAAGGCTCTCATGATTATTTGAATCATTGAGACTGTTTGAGCAGCTCTCTGTGCTGGGAGGGAAGCAGAGTTCCATGATCATCCCCCAAAGGGAGAGACAACAGGAGTGGTAGGAAGTGGCCCAGGGGAGGTTGGTCTGGGGAATCAGCTACAGGTGACTGACACACTCTTCACTTCTTCCCCCTTGGACACTGGTTTGTGACCTGGTGAAGAGAGGGCCTGGGTCCCCCTACCCTTTACTTTGTCTGCCCACGAGAACCCAGGGATTGCTGAGGAGTGACAGACTAACTCAGCAGCCAGGCCCTCAGATTATCTGGCAAGGCCATCCCAAGACTTTCAGGAGTGTTGAGTTGTGGCTGCCTACTAGGCCTACTAAACCCTAAGTGAAGCCCACAGCATACCCCAACAAAAAGGAAGCAGGGATTGCCAAAAAGATTCTTTAAACCAAGGAAAGAATCAAAGAACATTTCATCAGAACGAGCACTGCAGCTACAGAAGACAATGTTACATTAGAGCTGGTCAAAAAATGAGTGTCAAAATTGGCTTTGTGACCAAACATACATTTTTGTGAACAGGATCTACGGTCTTTGAAGAATTTCATTTTTTCATCAGAAAACTAAAACCCAAAAATGTCTGTTCAACATTATTCTGTGCCCCCTACATCTGCTACAGTGCCTCATGGGAGTTGTAGTTTGGATACCACCTGCCCCCATTTTCCTTTATGGGCTGGGCTCTGCAGTTGGACCACATTCCCTATCAGGTACAATTATCATATCATGCACCATGCCAGTTCAACCAGAGGAGAGACTGCAATGCATTATGGAAGATACTGTCCAGTCAGGTAGTTTGGACAGTTTTTTTTTTTTTTTGGGGGGGGGGGGGCATCAGTTTTCACCTCCAGTGTATAAAAACTGAAAGTCAAAATAGTTCATTCAAAATTGACAAAAAAATGAATATTTCTTTTCATTTGCATAAACATTTTCTAAAGGTGGGACAGATTTCCAACCAGCTCTATTCTTCACATACAGTATTTGTAGTAGAAAACAAAATCAGGGCTGTGGATACATGCCCTATTGCCTCAGCAGCAAGTGTCATCAGTCCAAAAGCTCAGCACTTTCAGCTCAGGATTTTCCATTGCTGGTTTCAATCAGGCAGTCCAGACCAAGATGCAGAGATTAGGTATGCTACTCTGATATGTTACAGTCCTCTACACTCAGCATGTGTGTTAGCCACAATAAAGCAGCAACTGAATGAAATATACTAAAAGGAGGGATCTGTAATTCTACCATTAGACACTGTATAATGGAATATGGAAATTTTAAATTAAGAATAAACTACTGTTAATCTTACCATATAATCTTCTTCTGCCTTAATTAAAAATGAACCTGAACACAGAGCACAGTAATTAACATGCAGTGATTTCTTTAAAGATGTCTTGATACTCAAAATAAGATTTTTTTTCCAGGGAGGAGAACTTGAATGTGCCTGCATGCATTATGTACATATTAAGAAACCACCTAATTGCTACTGTACATTTTCAGGATTACAATAGTAAATATGTAGAAAGGAAACTTACTTCCTCCTCCTCCAAGCCAGTGAGATCCCAGAAGTAACCTAGTCTCATCTGTAAACGCTTCCATTGTTCAAGAAACATGGCAGCTTCAACAACAAAAGCAATAACAAAACAGTTAGATTTTAAACTATAAACTCAATGTATTATTATTATGTACTCTTTACATTTCAGTGTTATCTACAGGCCCAACTTCTGTGAGGGACCCAATGTGCTAGGTGCAAATACAGAGCAAGAGATAGCTCTTTTGTGTAGGAACTTAGAATTTCATAGAGTTTGAGGTAAGAAAGGCTCACCAGATCATCTAGTCTGACCTCCTGTATATCACAGGCCACCAATACCACCCAGCACCCAAAGCCCAACAACTTGAAATTAGCCTAATCTAAACAGTGATGACAGACTACAGGTGGGAGAAAAAGTATTAGCCCAATTTTACTGGTTGGGAACAGAGTTTAAGGAGCTTGCACAAAGGCATTAAGGAATTTTATGTCAGAACCAGAAACTGAATCCAGATCTGCTTTTCCTACAAGACCATCTCTCTCAATGTACCTTGTGCTATTCCACAGTTTATGGACTCAAAATATAGGGAGACAAAAGCCAAATCTGAATACTCAACCACAATTTCATCCATATGCCAGATAAAAGATTTGTAACTATTCCCAATCAATCAGAAATAGAGGACAAAGTTAGAAATAGGCTACTACCAAACAAAACTTTAAGTACCTATAGGTAAACTGAAAACTTCAGCAGTCATGGAACATACCATACAGATAGCGTGACAAAGTTCCTCCTCTACCTTGGTGGGTGTTGTACTTATTGGCAGATTTGCTCAGTGATCTTCCCCTCTGGTGGAACCTACAGTCTGGGTCAACTCCTCCTGTGTCAAATCAGGAGGTTGCAAGGGGTGGAGGGGACCCAGGCCCACCTTCTACTCTGGGTTCCAACCCAGGGCCCTGTGGATTGCAGCTGTCTATAGTGCTTCCTATAACAGCTATAACTCCCTGGGCTACTTCCCAATGGCCTCCTTCAAACACCTCCTTTATCCTCACCACAGGACCTTCCTCCTGGTGTCTGATAATGCTTGTACACCTCAGTCCTCCAGTAGCACACCCTCTCAGCTCCTTACACTTCTTGCTCCCAGGAGGGCTTTTAACTAGTTCCAGCCAGACCTTGATTGGTTTCAGGTGTCCCAAACAATGTAGCTCTCTCTACTGCCTTCTAGAAGGATCTTAATTGGCCCCAGGTGTCTTGATTAACCTGGAGCAACTGCCATTTTGTTACCATGGTACCAGGGAATTGTTTAGCCTGGGGCTAACATTTCTGTTCCTCACTACTTTACTGTAGCCATCTGGCCTTGCCTCATCACAATAGCGAGGATGCCTTTTATTCTGGCATGCCTAACAGTGGTATAGTTGAGCATTTCTGATCCATTTAACCCAGCCATGTGAAGTGTTAGACTCAGAGGGTATGTCTACACTGCAATGAAACACCCATGTCTGGCCCATGGCAGCTGACTTGGACTCATGGGGCTTGGGCTGTGGCGCTGTTTAACTGCAGTATAATCATTCAGGCTCAGGCTCGAGCTCAGACTCTAGGTCCCTTCCTCTTTGTGAGCTCCCAGAGCTCAAGCTCCAGCCCAAGCCTAAACATCTCCACCACAATTTTACAGCTCCACAGCCCAAGCCCAGCAAGCCCAAGTCAGTTGGCACAGGCCAGTCGCAGGTGTATCATTGCAGTGTTGCCATACCCAGAGTGAATTTCCCAAAAGCGGTAGAACACAAATTCCAGCACCTGCCTTTCTTTCCCTTTTCCTTGACACTAGGTGGTATATGCTCTGTTGCTTCCCTTCTTCTCACATTTAGACTCTTCTGCCTTCTTCCCATAATTGTTGCTTCCTCCTGACATCCTGGTTTCTTGTTGCTTTTGACCTACTTACATCTAAGTTCAGAAGTAGTAGGTACCTCAATCCAAAAACTGAGGGCCTCATTCTCTACTGGACTGTGTATTGTGTAGTCATGTCCATCTGTGCAAAGTGCAAAAATTATTAAATCAGAGTAGTACTTTACCCCCACTCTGCAGAGGCAATGTGTGGGGGGTGTCATGTACGGTCAGGTGCCCCCCCCGATTTCTTGGGCCACCTATCACTAGGATGTCCATCAGAGAGGAGGCAGTGGCCCTGCCCGGCAGCGGCTCTCACTGTGTGGCTGTGCAACGTGGGAAGGCAGGAAGCAGCAGGGCAGCTGGCTGCAGGCTGAGTTCCCACCCCCGCTACATGGGGCTGCTTCCCCTTCCCTGCAGCTGGAGTGCCAGTGCTTCTTGCTGCCTGCTTTGCAGAGCTCCCAGAGGTGAGCCAGTGGGGCATTGTTGAGATCAGGAAAAGGAACTGTGACATGGTGTTCAGCACCAGGCAGCTCAAGTGGAGCCCTATCCAGCCCAGGAGCACCAGAATTTGAGTGCGGGGAACAGGTTGGGGGACGGGGAGAGTAGGAAATGAGGTGTGGATCCTGCTGTGGCCTCCAGTGTGCCTATCAAGGAGATGATTTGGGGGTGTCATATTCCCCCATCCAAGAAAAAGTGACTGATGATTCTCCAACTTCTTGTTATCTGAAACAATCCAGCCCAAACAGTATCTCGCCCTGATGGCACATGGGGGACTGTGCATCTCAGCTGTGTTGGGCATTTTGTAGGTTTTGTTTTGAACACTTGCTAAACTGATTGTGGATAGTTCAGGCAGGGAGGGATGCCTGAAAGTTCTGAGGGGCTTGGCAGCCACAGGGCTGAGAGCAGGAAGAAGAGGAGGTAGTTGATAGTGTATGTTGTTTACTGTGATAGATTCATGCCAGTTGTGAACAGCAGAATAGTAGAAGGGAGACATACTGGCCACTGGATAATGATGGGTGATTTCAGTGTCTATGTAGACAATAGAACTTCAGAGATGGCTCAAGATCTCATTGCTACCAAGCCAAACATGGGAGTTTCTAACTCAAAATGTTCTCTCTGACATATCCTGTGAAATATGGAGAGGAAGGAAGAAATCTTTTCTTCACAGCTGTTTCCCTTCAATGAACTCCACTGCTGAAGAGAGAATTCAGCCTGATGCCAGAATTATTCTGTCTATTAACAAATTCTGATATAGGGAGTTGCATTCTAGTCAAACAAATATAAAAAGTACATATCTGACAGATGAAACGGTCATAAAACCAGAATAAAAAGCTTGCTCTGGAGCCAATTTTTCAAAAACTCACAAAGCAAACTTTTCAAATGTGCAATAGCCACAGTTAAGGCCAGATTTTTCAAAATATCTCAGCTCCCATTTAGGCACTGAAATGAGTGGCCAGATTTTCAAAAGAATCTAGTATCCAAAGTACTGAGCTGTTTTGAAAATCTGGCCCTGATTGTGGGTGTTCCGTTTATTTGAAAAATCTGACCTGTAGGGGACAGTGCATTTCATATTCTCTGCAAAAGTTCTCTGACATTATGGGAATCTAAAAGTCACTGCGGGCTGCTCTGGAAGAACTGGCAGACAGAGAACATTTTAAAGATGTGACTGACCGTACACATAAGTTAAGCCCAGACATTCAAATAATTGTTAGTTTTACTCATCCCTTATAGATAACACAGTGCAAATAAAAAACACATTGAACATGTTCTGGGGATTTAAAGGAGTTTCTGGAATAACTTTTAAAAAAAACAATGATTTTGTGCCTTCGTTCCCCGTTTTGCTCAAGGGGATGAAAATGGTAGCATTTACCTACTTTAATTGGTTGGGCTAGATATACTAATGGTATAAATTAGCATAATGTAAATTGCTGAAGCCACATTATTTTAAACCAGCTGAAAACTTGTTCAATTATGTTCAACTCTCCGTCTTCCTCTGAAATTCTTTAATTGCAAGAGGAAGCTTGACATCTCAGAACATCAACAGCTATAAGCACAATTAGCCAGGCATGATTCTCTCTTTTGGTGCAAATTCTCAATGAATGGGGGAAATGGTAAATGGAGTCATTGAATTCATGAAGATATTTAATGAGGTATCCCTTAAATAACAGGAGCATATTTTCTTTCATGATATTAACTGTAACAAATCTCTCCACCTTTCCCAAGAAGGGAGAAGGCTGAAAGGATAAAAGGAGGATTCTTCTGCATAGCCCTCACCATGAAATGAAGCCAACTCAGCAGAGCATAAATACCATATTGTTCCCTTTTTAAGCATATTAGTAGTGAGTAATAATGCATGACAGTTTCCCCATCACTACATCTTACAAAAAGTGATTCAAACAATGTTTATTCAAGACACCATAAAAGAAGCTGGTTTCAGGTATACAAACAACAGTAGAGCTGTCAGTCAGCAAATTGAATGCTAGATAGAAGGAATGTGCTTTGCTACTGACAGGGCAGCAACAACACGGTGTAATGTAATGCTCAATATGCAAGCAGGGCAGGGTTAACATAGGGTACTTGGTTTTGCTTGCAGATGCTGATACATGATGAGAGTATTTTCTTGCACTGACTAGCTCAGTTATCATAGTCCCAGCACAAAGAATTTTTCAGTCTGTGGGAAACGTTTTTTTAACGACAGGATATGGCTTAGAAAATATTTTAGTATCCTTAAGTGTCTTTTAAAACCAGTACATAAAGAACTGTTTGTTCTTTTCTATTTCACTACGAACTTCAGTCATTTCATCTCATTTCTGAAAATGCAGACACAGCATATGTCAACAGTATACTTCACAAACCATCTTGTTGATGCTGAGGGAAAATTGCTGTGAAAACAACTGCACTAGAAATGATCATTTGCATAGATGTAAGAACTTCGTTTTTCAAGCAAGATTCTCTTAGGAACACACTTAGAATTATAGAATCATAGAGTTGGAAGAGACCACAGGACGTCATCTAGTCCAACCCCCTGCTCAAAGAAGGACCGACCCCAACTAAATCATCCCAGCCAGGGCTTTGTCAAGTCGGGCCTTAAAAACCTCTAAGGAAGGAGATTCCACCACCTCCCTAGGTAACCAATTCCAGTGCTTCATCACCCTCCTAGTGAAATAGTTTTTCCCAATATCCAACATAAGCCTCCCCCCTGCAACTTGAGACCATTACTACTACTTCTGTCATCTGCCACCACTGAGAACAGCCTAGCTCCATCCTCTCTGGAACCCCCCTTCAGGTAGTTGAAGACTGCTATCAAATCCTCCTGACTTTTCTCTTCTGCAGACTAAATAAGACCAGTTCCCTGAGCCTCTCTTAAGTCATATGCCCCAGCCCCCTAATCATTTTTGTTGCCCTCCACTGGACTCTCTCCAATTTGTCCACATCCTTTCTGTAGTGGGGGGCCCAAAACTTGATGCAATACTCCAGATGTGGCCTCACCAGTGCCAAATAAAGAGGAATAATCAGTTCCTCAATCTGCTGGTAACATTCCTAATAATGCAGTACAATATGCCATTAGCCTTCTTGGCAACAAGGGCACAATGTTGACTCATATCCAGTTTCTCATCCACTGTAATCTCCAGATCCTTTTCTGCAGAACTGCCGCTTAGCCAGTCAGTCTCCAGCCTGTAGCAGTGCATGGGATTCTTCTGGTCCTAAGTATAGGACTCTGCACTTGTCTTTGTTCAACCTGATCAGATTTCTTTTGGCCCAATCCTCCAATTTGTCTAGGTCACTCTGGACACTATCCCTACCCTCCAGCGTATTTACCTCTGCTCCCCCGAGCTTAGTGTCATCTGCAAACTTGCTAAAGGTGAAATCCATCTAGATCATTAATGAAGATGTTGAACAAAACAGGCCCTAGGACTAACCCCCAGGGACACTCCACTTGATACCAGCTGCCAACTAGATATTGAACCATTCATCACTACCCATTGAGCCCAATGATATAGCCAGTTTTCTATCCACTTTATAGTCCACTCTCCAATCCATACTTCTTTAACTTGCTGGCAAGAATAATGTGGGTGACAGTATCAAAAGCTTTGCTAAAGTCAAAATATATCATAACCACCACTTTTCCCATATCCACAGAGCCAGTTATTTCATCATAGAAGGCAATCAGGTTGGTCGGGTATGACTTGCTTTTGGTGAATCCATATTGACTGTTCCTGATTACCTTCCCCTCCTCTAAATGCTTCAAAATGGATTCCTTGAGGACCTGCTCCATGATTATTCTACCTTGTATCTATCTGAGACAGTACATCATTCATACATTATCATTACACAAGATGGCCAGCATTAAAAGCCAACAATTACCACACAATGGAATTTTAATGATACATTTGGAGGTTGTGACAGAATAGACCCCTGTATTCACACTCTACGTACTATTGTAATAACCTTTATACAAAGGTATTATTTAGAAACTGATAATTTGCTAGTCAGTATTGTCCTGGTAAAATGTGTGTGGCATATAATGTGAAGTTATAAGGTTCCTATGTAAGGTGTTATTAACGCATGTTCCAAACCTCACAGCCATGACCAAACAGAAGTTGGGAAACTGGTTTATCTTAAACAAAGGAACCTGTGCTCTGCTTAATTTGCATTTAAGCAGCAAACAGAGTCATCAAACAGGAAAAGAAGACAAAGGAAGTTCAAACAGGTGAAAAAACCAGCTGGGAACAACCTTCCACATAGACTCTTTGTCTCCTGTTTCTCAGCTGGAAATGTTTTTCAAAAGGGGATCTAAGCCTATATAAGGAACAAAGACCCCAAAGCACCCTTCTCTCTCCCCCTGCCCATCACATTCATTGCACCTGAAGGGACAAAGGAAGCAGCCACTGGACTTTAGGGGGAGGGTTCTCACCTGAGAGAGTTTAGTCAGTAATCTGCTGGAGCATATAGTGAAAAGTTTGCTTTGCAACGAAGGTAGCTTTTAAAGTGGATACCAGTAAACAGTATCTTTATTTTTCTTGTAGCCATTTCTGACTTTTATGCCTCATTATTTATATTCACTCAAAATCTTTCTGTAGTAAGTAAACTTGGTTTATTGTATTATCTTATCCAGTGTGTTCAAGCTGAAATGTCTGCGTAACTCCGTTTAGGAAAACAAGTTGTCTGTGTATTAATCCCTTAAAGGAATAATGGACTCAATATATCTGCACTGTCCAGAAGAGGGCTGGGCAGTACAGGACATACATAGGGTCCTAGCAAATTCACGGTCCATTTTGGTGAATTTCCCAGCCATAGCATTTTAAAAAAATCTTAAATTTCATGATTTCAGCTATGTACATCTGAAATTTCACAGTATTGTAATTGTAGGAGTCCTGACCCAAAAATAAGCTGTGTCGGGGGGGGGGAGGTCCACAAGTTTATTGTTGGGGGGGGTTGCGGTTCTGCTACCCTTACTTCTGCATTGCTGCTGGCAACGGAACTGCCTTCAGAGCTGGGCAGCTGGAGAGTGGCAGCTGCTGGCCGAGAGCCCAGCAGCAGTGCAGAGTAAGGATGGCATGGTATGGTATTGCCACCCTTTCTTCTGCACTGCTGCCCGCAGAGCTGGGCCCTCAGTCAGCAGTCACCACATTCCAGCCTCCAAGCTCTGAAGGCAGCACAGAAGTAAAGGTTGCAATACCGCAACCCCTCTAAAGTAAACTTATGACCCCTATGCAACTCCCCTTTCTGTCAGGACCCTCAATTTGAGAAACACTGGTCTCCTCCATGAAATCTGCATAGTACAGAGTAAAAGTACAAAAAAGACCAAATTTCAGGGGGGGAGACCAGATTTCATGGTTCATGATGAGTTTTATATGGCCGTGAATTTGGTAGGTCTCTAGACATTTCTGGGGGAAAATCTAGAACTGGGGGTGTACTGGGGTCACACAGCAGCATAACTAAGGCTGGTAAGAGCCAAGGTGTAGCTGGCTGGCTGCAGCACAAACAGAAGCACAGCTGGGATTGATTTACGTGCTGGAAGCTATTTGGGAGCAGTCAAAACTACAGGCTATAGCAACAAGGCATTGTAAAGGACGTTCCAGGCTACAAGGTAGGGTTGACATAGCTACTCATTAGTCTGGATTAGGGTGACCAGACAGCAAATGTAAAAAATCGAGACAGGAGTGGAAGGTACCTATATAAGAGAGCCCTCAAAATCAGGACTGTCCCTCTAAAATCGGGACATCTGGTCACCCTAGTCTGGATTGTATTCTGGCATGTCAGAGAGGGTGGTCCTTATGTTCATATCCATACAAAGTGTCACTTTTTGGAACCATGCAGGAGTTCTTGATGTAACTGATGAAAGTGCAGTGGAATGGGCATACAACCCCAGAGTGCTGAGTTTATTTTACTTCATTTTTCTAATTTAACTCTTCCACCCAACCCATTGGCATCATCTGCCATATTCAGGCACTGATTGTGCATATCTATTCTGTCAGGTTGCCAGTGTTGAGAGCATTCATTCCTTTGTGGTTTGGTCACATTGCAACCTAGATATTCATGGTGAAACTCTGATAGATACATATAGCAAATTTACAAGCCTGTGCATTATATAGTCTGTAACAGCAGATAAACCATGACACCTCAGTTTTCAAAACACTCAACACAGTGTAATTTATAGAGCTATTATTGAGCCACAAACTGGACCAGGTTAATAATGTTATCAACTTTCACAATTTTACTGTGAGCCTTGTGCTACTTGGTGTGTTTTTCAAAGCCCGAACTCAAGTCATGTGTTCACATGAGTCTCATTTTATTAAGTAAGCTTCTAGCTGAGTGAAGCTTGAAAATGCTCCGTCAAGGCTCAATTTTTTTTAATTTAATCATTTTAAAGCCAATCTCATAATGTATGGGGCCTGACTCATGATCTTTGATCACTTGGAGTTGGCAATATCAGGTTAATATGGCTGCTTGGCCAAAGTTCTACACTCAGTCTGAGGTTTTCCTGATGCATTTCACAGTTCAGTTTACAGCAGTGCCCTCCAGACACTGTTTTAAAAGACCACCACATTTGTAGCTTTCACAATAAATAAGATCAGTAGTGAGTGACTTTGCAGCAAGGTAAGCAAAATACAATGTATGCAGTTGCCAGGACCTGGGAGAGGCCAACAGCAACACAAGTAAAGAAGAAGTGTAAAATATTCATTAGTGTTTATGATGGACTTTGAGATCCTTGGATAGGCAGAGAATTTTTGTTGTTATGGACAAATCTAGGGTATGCACTGTGATTGTTACATGATATTTGGGGCGGAAATCATAGATGAGTCCCATAAAGTTTTGACAGAGTCATGGAGAAGACTGTCTCACATGGAATGCGCTCTGTGCTTAAAGGAATCCCATTCCATGTGGAAGGAGACACTTGACAGCCTGCCTAGTACTGTTTCCCAAGTCTTGTGTAACCTGCAGAAGGCGCTCTCCATGCGGTCCCCACATAGGAAAGATGTGAAGACAGAGCAGACTTGGAGCAGTATTAAGCAGGCTGAGGGCATGGGCAGAGGGACTCCTGGGCTGTATGTATTTATGTACATATATTATATACAAAAACATACACAGCCCATGGCTCTCTCTACCCATTTTAATATACTCCCAGCCCCTACCAGGTGATCACAGAGGCTGCCACAGTCAGAGGGAATCCCTGGTAACACAGCTAGCTCCAGTCCTTGGTCAGTGTGATGAAATGGGGGTTCTGTCTCTACCACTTCTGAATTTTAGATACTTTTATGAAACTGTATCATGCATACTGTCGTGGAAAGCCTATAGAGATGTGGATCTGACCTGAATTAGCAGGGTTGTGTTAGGTCTCTGCCAGGACTGACACCAGTAAATGAGCAGCACTCAATGATCATCTTTTCAAAGTAAGACACCTTAGGACATTAGGTTTGTCCTGTCTTGGAGAAGACACTTCCTCCCCTTGTCTAAAGGGAAAGGGGGTTGAGAGTAATGGAAAATTACCAAAAGGCAGAACAAAAGAAGCAGGTGGCCTCAGCAGGAGTCTATAAAGGGACTCACAGGTGGTGGCGGGGGGAGAACTGGAGGAAAGAGCCATTTTGCACCAGACTAAGATGAGGGAGGCTGCTGCAGGGGCAGGAAGGCAAGGAGCGAAGGACCCCTGAGAGAGTTAAACTGTAAACCAGAAGCTTCATATCTTTGGGGTGGAATTCTATGAGAGGGGCGTGTTTAAATGCCGGGGAGTCTGAAGGGTCAGCACTGTATCCAGAGGGGTTAGGTTGCTGGACAGCAAGTTCCGACATTCAGAAAAGGTTGCCAGACAGGACATCTGCATGCTGAGAGTATGCCTAGGGCCTCCAAGATTGGGGTAGTGACTGGACTCTGTTCAGGCTCCTAGAGCTTAAAACATCACTGGGAATTCAGAGCACAGAAGCTTGGATTCCTCTCACCGCAATCCTAGTGGGTGGCCAGGAAGAGGAGGGAATCCAGTCCTCAGCAAAAGCCAGCACATACTAGCCTTTGGGGGCTTGCTAGCTCCAGAAGGCATATGCAGTACATTTAATCCCTTAATGCCCTACACATAATAAAATATTAGTGCTTGACTATTATACCATCACAGCTTTCCTTTCCGTTATGAGTCCAAAAATCTAATAACATTGCTAACATTCAAAACCATACTCACCCCAGAGAGCCATGAAAATGGAGAAGAAGACTGTTGCAGGGTTGTCAAACAAGTGGCTAGCACGTGCCGTGGCACATGCAGTGCTGAGGTTCCAGTAGTCACAAGACTTGTCACAAAGAGGGCACATGGTGAACGCTTTCTCTTGGTCACACATCTCTTTACTATAAATAACAAATGCAAAGATGTCACAATGTATTTCTAAGGAAAAGAAGGTGCATCTGTGTTTTGTACTCTACTGCATTCAGCCATTCGCAGTGACTGCATGCTGTTACACAGTGCATGTGCTTAGAGGCTTAAGCACATGCAGGTACTGTGCTGAAGGAAAATCAATGCAAAATAATAAACCAATCTAATCGCTAGATTTTATTGGAGAAGAATGACTCACTAAAAATGTATATTAGATATAATTAAAAGAAATCAAAGCGAACACTGACATCCTGACTCTGATGATCCAATTTGAGACACAGGAAATACATATCAGCTTTTGAATGCATGAGAAAAAAAGGATTAAATCTGCAGTAAGGTAAATTCCATGGGCCAAATTCTGTCTTCCTCTTGATAAAACACACATCTCTAACATGTATTAACATCTCAAACAAGAACATGTGCTAAATGCCACGTTAATCTGTGCATGAATCCTGGCCAGAATTATGCGGAATATTTGGCTATGTGCAGATAAGAGGAAGCGTGGCTCCACAAATCTGCATAACACCCTATAAAGCTGTTAAATGTACCCATGCATGTTAGTTAATCCATTTCACAGAGGGAACCGATCAACTGGCTGCTGTGTGCAAAATGTTTTGCAGGATATGTTGGAGCAGATTCTCTGCCGATGTAAATTAGCATACCTCCGTTGAAGTCAAGAGATTTACACCAGCTGAGGACCTGGCCAAGGAATAAACACTCCCTCACTTCTGGACGAAACATCCTGTTTTCTCCTGTGCTGCACTTTCACTTGTGGAACACTTCGATAAACACTGGATATTTTCCCAAGGTAAGCTTTTAATGTTTCTCTGTAGCATTTTCTGCTACAACATTTTGGCCAAGATTTTCTAAAGTTACTAGTTAATTTGGGTACCTCTAGAAGATGGGTGCTCAGCAGTTGTAAAAAATCAGGCCCCTTAAAGGTTTTTCAAATTGGGTATCCAAAAATTACAGCACCCAAACACACTAGTTAGTCAGTTCTGAAAATGTTGACCGATTCGTCTCATCTCTCCTGTCATATGTGATGCTCTTCTGTCACAATTTGACTCAATTGTTTATTTTTTCAGAAAGAATGCTAATCTAAATTTACAAAATATAATGAAATGTACTTCACGACAATTATAAAGCTCTCCCTCCTAGCTCAGGCATTTAAATGCTAAACTTTATGTCCTGTACCTCAGAATACATCATCTGATGTAGTACAAGCAAACGTCCATTCTCATCAAGAGACACCAGAACCGGAGTTACAGAAAGTACTGTAACACTGATTGGCATTTTTACAAACTAATGTGAACATTTTCTCAAGTTTTTAAAATTTCTATTTAAAAAGGTTGTTTTTTTTTAATGTTTTGTTATATACTATATATTTATTCAATTATCTAAAGTCTTTACTAACCGCCACTGTTTTCCTTTAGGTTAAGCCAAAACCTACTGATTTTTTTTTTTGAATAAGCACCCAGATCTGTACACAAGATTTTGATGCTCACATGGAGTTTCCCATTCAGGTCAGTGGTCACATGCTCTGCAGTATTCCTTACTTCCCGGTTCCCCAAACTATTTGTTTGTTTGTTTCTGTTGATGTGGCTACGAATAAAGAAAGGTTTTAGTCAATACTAATGCAAATGCTCACATAGTGGAAAAAAAATGTAAAAATAGGAATCTTTTGGCATTTGCTATTTATCAGTTGCTAATAAATAAAGAAGTTTCAAAATGACACTTTCTAAGAAATTGACACTTTCTAAGCATGATCATTGTAAGTCACAATGCCGGAGTCTAATATTACCTCTGTGTCTGCAGAATTCTCGAGGTATTCCCTACATATACTAAGTTAACCTTATCCTTGGTTTCTACACATAAAATGAAAACAAAACTCTTCATGTTTCAGGACATGAGGCATAGAGCTTGCATGAATCAAATTTCAGGATCATGGCCTAACAGAAGAACTTACAAGACTGCTTCACAGATATTAGGTATATGATAACTTTACATTATTCTGGTTTCTGATTATTTGCCTTTTGACAAACATCTAGTATAATTTTCTATCATTACAGAAGTTAGTGATGGAAAATTATTTATTCCTTTAACAGTCAAGACCATCCCTCTGGAGATTAATTCATTTTAATTATTTACAGCTATTTCCAGCCATGACATAGTTAAAATAACACTCTCTTGTTTTGTATTTGAAAAGGCAGCAGAGTGGGGCAGATCTATCTTTGCCTTAATCTCTCTGCAGTTTTAATGTTAGCGTAAGATTTGCTTGAGACGAGCACAGCTGATCTCAATTAAAAGTTCATTCAAATCAGGTTAAAAAATCTAAATCAGAAATGTTATCAATCATCTGTTTTTTTCTGCACAGTAATCAAGTTTTAAAACTTGCCAATTTACCTTAGCTAATATAGAAATTACCATACTGAGATCTGACCCAAGGTCCATCAAATCCAGTATCCTGTCTCTGATAGTAGCCACTTAATGGTTCCAAGAAAGCTGCAAAAACCCAGCAGTAGTAGTTATGCAACAACCTGCCTGTAGAGAAAGTTTCATCTTAATGCTCATTATTTAGAGGCTGCCTTATGCCCTGAAGCATGAAGATTTTTGTTCCTTCCAAAAAATGTAGTTTTCATTTTATGTGTAGAAACCAAGGATAAAGTTAACTCAGTATATGTAGGGAATACCTTGAGAAATCTGCAGACACAGAAGTGGTAATAGAATCCAGCACTGTGACTTACAATGGTCATGCATAAAAAGTGTCAATTTCTTTAGCTAACTAACTATCTAACCATTTCGAAGCTTCTTTATTTATTAGCAACTGATAAATAGCAAATTACCAAAAGATTCCTATTTTTACATTTTTTTCACTGAGAAGTGAGCATTTGCATCAGTATTGACTAAAACCTTTCTTTATTCATAGCCACATCAACAGAAAAAACAAACAAACAATAGTTTGGGAAACCAAGAATTAGGGAATACTGCAGACTCCAAATATAGAAAAGGCACCAGGCTAAATTTTGATCAAACTACCCATGCAAATAACTTGACTTACAGAGGATTAAGAAAGTGAAAGGAAGACCTTTGAAGACAATGGAAATGCTTCTCTTCCATTCACTTCAATGAGCTTTGCACTACAACCTAATCTTGGAAATAAGGGAAGCAGGATTCTGCTTATGTTTATAAACACATGCAATCTGATCAAACTGTCATTATATTAATTTTTATATTTACCAACTGTTCTATATGTTTAAATAAGGTTAGGCAAAAAATGAAAAACTAGCTTTATGAAACGTTTTTTCTAATTAAGAAGTTGGGGTTTTTTGCTTCAGAAAGTTTGAAATGGATCCATTTTTATTTGAAATTTCCCAGTTTTTTCCACTATTCTTTTTCTTATTGGAAATGTTATTTTTTCCACTTATTTAAAACCTTCAGTATATGAAAAAAATAAGGTTTTTGAGAATGTCTTCATTTTTTTTAATATCTGCAAAAAAACCCACTATTTAATGGAAAACTGATTTTTTTTGACGATCTCAAAACATTTTTGCAATTTTTTTGTGGGGGTTAAATACATTTTTAATAGAAAAACTTTGTTTTAAACATTTTGACCAGCTCTACTTTTAAATTTTCAAACCATTTATGTAAACAGATTTTACACTGTATTTGAACAGCACCACTTATTCCAAAGACATCATTGCTTGCAATACACCAAGTTGAGAACTCTAGATATATACTTGTTATATCTGGAAATCTAAATAACACAGCTGCAGTTATTTCATTGTGATCCTACATACAAGAAAGAACAATGAAATAACCTTTCGTTCAGATCAATAAATTTACTCACGTTTTAGGAAAAATAAGGAGTGTTCTTATTTCAATGACTGAACCTTTGAAGATCCAGATAAACACATTCTATTGCATTGCATTCAAATATTACACCTATGCAAATGCACATATTAGAATGAATTAGAGTGGAATATGACTATGTGGTGAAGCTATTGAAATAAATATGCTCAGTAACTTTATTGCATTCTTGTAAACACAAAGGAATTTATTTGGTTTGAATAAGATTATTTCATATGTGTAGAATTCTAATGAAATAAATGCAGCTGTATTATACAGATTTGTTTGTTAATACTATACAAATGTTCCTCAAACATATTAAAAGTAATTGCAGTTACTGAGGATTAAGCCAATAACTTAATGTTATAAGTATTGAGTAACAAAATACTGTTCACAAACAAGCTTACCTAGGAATGTCACTTTCCATGGTTATACATCCATAAAGAAACACTATAATCCCAACTACTGAAGATGGAATAAGAAATTCTGTATATAAACCCAACCATGCAAAATACAGTCCTATTTTTTCTCCAAAATACTTCCTGAAAAAGAAGAGAGAGAAATATATTTTAAGGGTGTCATCTTCAGTATCATTTATGGATGTGTTTCAAAAATCCCTGCAACTGATATTCAGAAATTATAAGAGATGTGTGATGAAATTCTGGCCCTATTAAAGTCAATGGGAATTTTTACAGGCCAGGATTTCATTCATGGTCCTAGCATCAGGTGTGAATAAGTGCCCACTTCTGCAATGCTTACCCACACTAATAGTCTTTACTTACCTCAGCAGTCCCAGTATCTTGAATGAGTAAGGGTCATAGGATTAGTCCCTATGTGAATAGGCTGACATCAAAGAGTGTCTTTTCAGACTAACAATTTTTAACATGAAAGCAGAACTTTGGAGCACACCCATCATTGGCCTTCAGGTGGAATAAATATCTCTGACACACTAACCTGCCTTTACAGTGAGTATGCAAAAGTATACAGTATGGTAGGGAACAGTTAATTGTAGGTAGTGATAAATATTTATTAGTATTCAGCCCAATTTCCTCATGAATCAAAGACAACAGGATGTATACCCAGCTCTGATAAAATTTACTGATCATTCCAAAGCACTGTTAGAAGTGATTATAAATATAGTAGAATACCAAGAGTTTCAAAAACTCCAGGGAATTCTGAGAAATCGGGGGAAGAGTAGGGAGAGACACAATATGATAAGATTTAATTAAGATTTTAAAAAACAGTATGCTGAGAAATATCTCACAAGCAGAAAAAACAAAATAAGAGACTGTTGGATAGAAAAAAGTAGGGCAAAGGAGAGTTCTGGGAAAGATATTGCACATTACATTAATTAAATGCAAGTTCTAAGGGTAGTGGTACAAAAAAGCAAATATAACATTAAGAGGTAGCATAAGGATAACACATCTAAACAAAAGAGAGGCAACAAATGCTCTTTATAAAGCCTTAGCACAGGCATGCTTTCGGCTTGATTCTGATCTCATTTACATTAGATGAGTTTTGCCCTGATGTAATTCCACTGATTTTGTTTAAATTGTTCCTGATTTATAGTGCTCTAAACAATATCAAATGCAGGGCCTTGGACTTCTCAGCACTCTGAGCGTGATAATTTAGCTGCTTATTCTGCTCCCATTGACGTTAATGACAAAACTCCACTTGAGTTTAATGACAGTAGGATTGAGCCTTTAGGAAGGGTCGCTGCAATCATAAAAGGGTTGTAGAATACGAGCAATAAAGACACATTAAGGTAAAACATATATAACATCAATAGCCTAGAAAAAATACATCAGAAGGGAATATGATAACTGAAAATATGCTTGAGTGATAATGACATCAAAGCACGAGGAAATACTTAAGGAAATAAGGAATAGAAAACAAAAACTAATTACCTGAAATGAAAGAAAAGTACACTTACGTGAAATATAGAATCAGTTAAAACAAATATCCATGTGAGTTAATTTAAGGGAGAGTGGGATGATTTTACATAAGAATGGCCATGCCAGGTCAGACCAAAGGTCCATCTAGCCCAGTATCCTGTCTACTGACAGTGGCCAATGATAGGTGCCCCAGAGGGAGTGAACCTAACAGACAATGATCTAGTGATCACTTTCCCGCTATCCATCTCCATCCTCTGACAAACAGAGGCTAGGGACACCATTCCTTACCCATCCTGGCTAATAGCCATTTATGGACTTAACCTCCATGAATTTATCCAGTTCTCTTTTAAACACTGTTATAGTCCTAGCCTTCACAACCTCCTCAGTCAAGGAGTTCCACAAGTTGACTGTGCGCTGTGTGAAGAAGAAGAACTTCCTTGTATTTATTTTAAACCTGCTGCCTATTAATTTCATTTAGTGACCCCTAGTTCTTGTATTATGGGAATAACTAAATAACTTTTCCTTATCCACTTTCTCTACATCACTCATGACTTTATATACCTCTCTCATATCCCCCCTTAGTCTCCTCTTTTCCAAGCTGAAGATTTCTAGCCTCTTTAATC
Source organism: Gopherus evgoodei (assembly GCF_007399415.2). Classification (NCBI taxonomy): domain Eukaryota; kingdom Metazoa; phylum Chordata; order Testudines; family Testudinidae; genus Gopherus; species Gopherus evgoodei. The sequence goes on from NC_044322.1 coordinate 229,609,802, forward strand.
TCTCCTCATATGGGACCCATTCCAAACCCCTAATCATTTTAGTTGTCCTTTTCTGAATCTTTTCTAGTGCCAGTATATCTTCTTTGAGATGAGAAGACCACATCTGCACACAGTATTCAAGATGTGGGCATACCATCGATTTATATAAAGGCAATAATATATTCTCAGTCTTATTCTCTATCCCCTTTTTAATGATTTTTAACATCCTGTTTGCTTTTTTGACCGCCTCTGCACATTGCGTGGACATCTTCAGACAATTATCCACGATGACACCAAGATCTTTTTCCTGACTCGCTGTAGCTAAACTAGCCCCCATCATATTGTATGTATAGTTGGGGTTATTTTTTCCAATGTGCATTACTTTACATTTATCCACATTAAATTTCATTTGCCATTTTTTTGGTAGTAGTGTTCATGATTGGACCAAATATCTAAATATTAGGGCAAATTATTAATAGATAGGAAAAGCATTTTGATGCTATTGATCCAAAACAGAAAGTGTATGACTACGGTGCTATATGAAGTACCACAACTAGTTACTGTTCTCAGTATTGGTAGATACTATAACAACAGCTGAGATGAGAGAGAGCAGATAATTTATAAATTGTGTTTTGGAATATTTAATTTAAAAAAAACAAAAAAACTCTTTTTTTTACTCTTACAGATTCCAAATACTGTATCTCCCTACAGCTCATCATTTGTGATTTTCAATATCATCCTGCACACCCTTTGTCAAAAACATGGGAGGTATCTGAATTGATTTTATGAATGATACCTGTATTTCTGTGGGTTTGGTAGTCTTTTGGCTGCTTCCTAAAGGAAAACTAAGGGTTAAGTCAGTTGCAGGAACCAAAGTCAGTGGCTGTAGATGGACCCAATCACTGATACTTAAATGACAATATGGGTGTCAACTCCCATTGGGAATTAGGCATTTAAATGCCTTTTGAGGCTATGGACCTTGGAAACTGTTCAAAGAGCAGTGCTGATGCACAGAGAGGGAGAAGGGGAGGGAGAGTCTGTAGAGAACCTATAACCCAGTCCCCAGAAGTGGGAAGGTTCCAGGGGTAAGTCAAGCCTATCTAAGGTTATGTCTACACTGGATACCTTACAGCAGCACAGTTGTACCACTGCAGCTGCGCCACTGTAAGGTTTCCTGTGTAGCCACTCTATGACAATAGGAGAGAATTCTCTCTTCGGCATAATTAAATTACCCCCAATGAGCAGCGGTAGCTGTCCACACCAGCGCTTCTCAGGGTGAAATTTGTTGGTTGGGGGCATGTGGTTTTTTCACGCCCCTGACCAACAAAAGTGCTAGTGTAGACATAGCCTAAGTCTTGAGAGAAATGCTAAGATTTAGGTAAGAATACTGTGCATGAAGATCTGTTATTTTAATCCTTTCCTCTCTGTCATGTTCCTATGAATGAATAAACAATATTTTGTTTTGAAGAAACAGTATTTTCATATTGATCAGAACTCCAGAAGGGAAGGCAATAGCAGTGAGCAAACGCAGTTGAAGGAACTGTTGAGGAAACATGTAAATAGAGGTAAGTTAACCTGGAGACCAAGTCTAGGAATGAGGAGAACTGCAGGATTCCACTCTGAGAAAAGAGCAGCACAGGGCTAGTCACTTGACAGGGACCCATGGAGAGACTGAGTGAAAGCTCAAAGGTACAACTCACCCTGAACCATTACAAACATACTCAAATGAAACGAATTTAATTATGCTAGTTAATCCCTTTCACTTCAGTAGGACAAGCTGCATAAATAAGGATTTATTATATGCATGATTATTTGTAGGATCCAGCCTCTAAACAGCATAGATGAGTTTACTGATTAGCATATTATATTTATCCCCCTGTAAAATCTACAAACATTCACACTGCAACTTAGATTGTAGGCTCTTTGGGCCAAGGCCATCTTTTTATTCTGTGTTTGTACAGCTCCTAGCACAATGACAGTCACTGGAACACAAATAAATACATAATAAGCTATTTAAGTGAGAAATATTACTGTAATTGATAGGGCTATTCATTTGCAGTAGACTTTGTACATGAATCATGCATTTGACAAGGATTTTGTTTTGGAGTGTATTGAGTATACCTGCTGTTATTTCTGTATAGTTTTATTAAAATTCTGACTACGAAAAGTATTTTGTATAAAGAGAAAAAATGACTAATGGGTCCAGTCATGGATTTGCCACAAACCTCATATGGTCAATACGTAGCTGCACTGCCCTGGGGGCAGATCAGGAAGCAAGGAATCACTATAAGACTTCTGGTTTCCCTCTGCTCTCAGAGGGAATGTATCCTGTGTTGGCTATATACCTGGTGCAGCATACTTCCCCCAAGGCACCTGTGCAGATGCTCTCACAAGCATGATGGGATAGGGAGTAGACTCTGTGCTCCATGTACTCCTTGCCCCTTCCTCCTCTACATGCCTGGGTGATATGGGCAGCTGGCACAGAATTCTAAGGGGGCACCTTCCGGACCATTCTGCCTTGTGCAGACATGCAGGATGGGCCACAATCTGACCTTTAAAAGAGCAGAGCGGGCAGCCTTCTATGCTATGGCTGCTGGCTTGAACACGGCACATAAAGTGGCAAAGAAGGTATCTGAGCCCAGGCAGAGTCACAGGAGAGATCATTTAACCAAACACACCAAGTTCATCAGAGACAAGATTTGCAAAGTCAGTGGGTTCAGGGCTTGTGAGGCTTTCTTTCTATGGGGTTATTAAAACTTTCCAATGATAAACAAAATCTGAAATTCATAAAGAAAAGGGTGGCTACTCACATCTGTGCCAAGAGAAAGTGAAAAGAGCTCAACAATGTTCTGGCAGCTGGAAGGAAGGCAGCTTCCAAGAAGCAGGTAGCCGCACAATGCCCTGTGACTTAAAATGTTTTCAAAAAGAAAAACAAACAAAAAATGAAAACAGCTATGCCCTATATGAGTACTTGTCCTGTGCTAGTCACCATGATCTAAGCTCATCAGAGCAGAGGTTGAAATAATCCAAGGTAGACCAATGATTGTGCTTTGCAGTGTGATCATCTTATAGCAAGATGAGAGATTATTTAGTCAATGTAAGAAATACTGGAGATACATTCATTCCTTTTATTACAGACTGAGTGCCTCGAACCCCCACTGAAAATAAAAGAAGCTGATCCAACACCCATTGCAGTCAAGCTTGACTCTTGTTGCCTTCAGTGAGTATCAGTCAGATCACACCCCAAGATCCTCACAGGACTGGGCCCTAATAGAGGACATAACAGAGGCCTCTCAGAGCTCACTGGCACACTCCCATCGGCAGCCAACCAGCTCTCCCTGACAGGTTTGAGGAAGATAGGGTTGTGATCCTGCCTCCTACCCAGGCCCATTGAGATGGCTACTGACACTAGCACCATACAATCCCTGGCCTCAGGTGAGCACAAGGACTGCTACTGTAACCACCACAGGGGGGAAGAAGGTACAAATAGGAGAAGAATACTTTCATGTCCTCAAAACTCGGAGTCACAATCTGGATTTTAATCATAATATAGTCAAATTGAGCAACTCACATATTCCCAGGACCATCCAGTCAAGCAGTGTTATCACACTTCATGGTTCAGGGTATAAAAGAGAATGAGAAAAAAAAACAAAACCTACCCCCACCTCTGAACCATTTAGGACCCAGTCAGTCCTTGAGGAGAGATATTTAACTGGGTGGACCTCTGGTCTAATCGTGTCTCTGATTGGGCCATGATACCAGTCTCCATCGCGTACTTGATACATTTGCAAACAAGCACCTTTGTGCTTCCTCCCATGTTGATCCTCATGCTTGTGAGGAACTCTCCATAAACATCCACAGAGCTATCTCCTCCTTCACCAAGATGCCTATAATAAAACCTGACAACGTTTAGGCTGGTACTATGCTGAGATGACTGCCTGTCATGCTGACCAATATTATCTCATTGTTTCCTTGTGCTCCCACCTGTATCAATCTGTTGTCTCTTGTCTTATGCTTACATTGTACCTTTTTTGGAGCAGTGACTATTTTGCTCTGTGTTTGTACAACACCTAGCACAATGGGGTCATGGTTTATGACAAGGATTCCCAGGCACTACCACTACCACACACTAACACAAGGCATTGATGATACTTGTAAATATCTGACTTCATACAAAAATACATCAAGGCTTTTTTTTTTAAAAATAACTTAGTATACTAAGTTCTTTCTAAAGCTAAGCATTTGTAACTATACTTACTAAACTAACAATGCAGATTATAAAGAAAACAACAGTACCTGATTTTAAGAATAAGTACTGGCTAGAAATGTGTGTGCTGGATGGTGGTGGTAAGATGTGTGTGTTGAGGGATGTTTACAGGAGACCTCATGTAAATACCAACGGCCTGGACTCTTCTGTCATTTACACTGGTGTAAAAACAGTGTTACACCACTGACTGTAATGGGACTGCTCTTGATTTACTCTGTTGTAGAGCAAGAGAAGAAACAGACTGAGTTTTGTTATATCACATCTCTATCTTGGCATAATTTACACTTGGTTCACATATATCCAGAAACAGCTAAGGGCCAAATCCCCCCACTTGCCATACACGGGCATTGGTTGCTTGGGGGTGCAGGGAGAGGTTGAAAGAAGCAGATAATGATTCATGTGTAACATATAAAAGGATACCAAGAGGTAAGCCCACCTTCTGCAGTGGGGTGTTCTTATAACCATCAAAGCTGTCGTCATTCAAAGAGTCGTGTCTCTCTCACATACATAAATGAGCTAGTACATCTGCTCCCATCGGCTGCCAGCAGTAGCTGACTTGGCTAAGGAACTCACACTGTTCTTGATGAAAGAAGCAGTTAACACATTCCATGCTGTGCTGGCTTGAGCTGAAACATTGTGCCTTGCACTTAGGAAGCTGTTTCAAATGCTTGTGGAATGACCACTGACCAACCACTGACCTCCTGTGCAAAGGTCATGACTTTAATGAAGAAGTGAGCCCTAAACACCTGGTCCTGAGAGGAACAAAGCATCAACAGTTCCCACAGAAGCTGAATAGAAGGTGCAGATTTGCAGCACCTCTGAGGACCAAGCCCTAAGTAAACAAAACAAGATTAGAAACTGCAGAAAGTGTATCGACTGTTATGGCAAATTTACAACAAAAAGTATTGTGAAGGCTGCATTCAAAATGTTTATTCAGCCTCCATATATTTGATCCAGACGTCTGTGATACACTTCTGTCTATTATGTTGGTTTGGCAACAAGACATAGAATAACTGGTAATTAAATACCAAAGATGCATGTTGGTCATAATGCTTTGTTGCCAAGTTATGCAACTTATAAATAGATCAGATTTGAAGAAGAAGAAGAAGAAGAAGAAGGAAAAAAAAATGCCTCATAACTGTGCACAACCAAGTGTGGGCTATGTGGAATGTGTGACAAGTTTGGAAAAGAATTTCCTAGTGTTTTAGAAGCAAAGTTAAAAAGACAAAGAAAAGACACTGTGGCCACTGAGTCACCTCGCTGGAAAGACAATTCAATTTTTTCATTGCTATGTCCCAATCTAGCCCATTTGTTGTTTCACATCTTCCTCTCTGTCTCTCTCACATATTCATATTTGCAATGTTAGCCCTCCCAGTCATACAACTGCCTACTGAATGAAAATCACCCTTGTGCAGATGCCTAGTGCAAGTCCCATGCCCCATGCAATCCCTTAAAATAAGTCTATTCTAATAGGGTATTGATAAAATTTTCACATATGTGCCCACTGGGAAAAGGATAAACAGTTCACCCAGAGAGAAATTCTGCCTGCGGTTATACCAACGAAAACTGAGAGTAATGGCATAGATTTCACTGGAGTTATTTCAGATTTACAGCAGTGTTAATGAGAGCAGAATTAAGCTTGTTGGACATGGAGGTTATTTTTCATGTTCTGCTGTTACAACATGTATGAGAGAGACTCCTTTTCATTACAGCATTGTTAAAATAACAGTATTTTCCCCTGTGATGAAATGTCAACTTCAAAGTGCTTGCGCCCAACATGAACGAACGATTCCTCAAAAAGCTCCTGTGTGAATTGCTACAGACTGCACAGCAAGTCAGCGTGGCAGTTTCAGGAACTGAACCCAGCTCTTTTGACTCCAGAAAGTACAGTAACAATCCATTCCAGTCAACTCACCCACCTACACATACTACCAAATGAAGCCATCTGGGAGCCTGCAAAAGGCTCCTGGCAAAGAGTAACCCCCTTCAGAACAATTAGTCAAGAGACTAGAAAGGAATTGCATGGAAGTGACAAGAGGAGGATGAAAGCAACCCTGGGATCTCAGCTAAATACAAACAAACTGCAGCGTGAGGCAGGAAAGGAGAAGCATATTAGAAGGGCAAGTTAGTGCTGTGAACAAAAAAGAGTTCCTCTGTCCATAGCAAAAGCACAAAAATGATTCCTAAGCAAGTGGACTCAGCAGCTCAGTACACAGGAGAGGCAGGGAGGCTGTGCAAATATTTTCTTCTTTAGTAGCTTGTTGTGTCCCTGGATTCAAATACCAAAGAGTGTGAACTGATTGAGTGCAGTGTAGTATGTAGCCAAAACAGGCCCTGACTCTCTCAAAACCCAGCCCAAGTTCACCAGCTTTGATGTACCTCTCCATTAATCTGGCACCCTAGCAGGTTTGTAACTACACCCAATCCCTGAAGGCTGTCTATAACTTGCATCTAGGTGCCCATGCCCATGCCCACAGGCTGCCACTTGCCCACTCTGAAACACGGTCTTTGCAGGGAAGAGGACACAGATCTAGCAGAGCCAGCTTTGTGCCTGATACAGGCCTCCTGCACCAGGTGTATTCCCAGGAGGGGCTGTTCAGGTGCTTTGCAGCCCTTTTGCACCAGAGAATTCACTACCTCTACCCAGAGGATAACCACCAATCTGGCCCCTTTTACTTGTAAGTAGAATTGATCAAAATGCAGAAAGAGAAGGGCATAGGTGCTGGACCTAGGAGTGCTGGGGGTGCTGCCACACCCCCTTGCTTGAAGTGGATTCCATCATATACAGGGTTACAGTTTGGTTCAATGGCTTTCAGCACCCCAACTATACAAAGTGTTTCAACACCCCTGGAGAACAGCCACTTAAGAGAGCTTCCTTAGTTAAGGATTTGTTTGAAACCTGTCATACTTGTTGTCTCTTCCTTTGAAATCAAATGCCTGTAGTTTAACTAGAGACATTCAAGGATCAGTCCAACCTGTGCTTAAATTGCTACCAGCGGTGGAATAAACTTCCTCAGAAGCTAAATCCTAAAAGGCATTTATGCTGCCTTATCTCCCCAGTCCCTTGATTGTGCTGCAAAAGTAACAAATATTTAAAACTTAATAATAAAGAAATATTGATGGGGAGAAAGTGTCCAGTTCACAGACCCTCACATGAATTAATGTATGAAACACAGGAAAAATTGCAATGGAGTAAAAAAAATACAGAGTTTCGGTGTTACAAAATAAACTAAGTATAAATGATCCATTGATGGAAAATAAAGAAATAGACTGATGGTAGAACGATGGCACCTTTTCATTTGTAAGGATAATAATCTTTCCCTACTTCATAGAAGCACTGTGAGTAAAAGTTAATTATTGTTTGTGAATTGAATAGTTTACAACAGTAAAAGATCATACAAATAGCTACTAGATACAACATGAATGTAGTGTACAATGACATAGAGATGATAAAGTGGCCACACAAAATAATAGTGATATTTACCCTTTAATATTTTTAAAGGAAATAAATCCCTGATCATGTTAGATTATCAATTTGCAGATTGGTCTATGAGGCTACTGGCCCACAGAAGCTCTGCACACCTCCCAGGCTATGCAGTCATGAAGGATCCATCCTTTATTTCTATCAAGATATTTTCCTATTAGTAGTAGCTATGCAATGTCAGAGCTGTCCGAAGCTGGTGATGGACACTCAGAATAGCACCTGACATCCTAACATCCAGAAATTTCTCTAGCTCCCCCTTTCCTATTTTTCCTCTGCTGGAGGTGGGACAGCTAAATCTTTGTTTGCAAACAAATCAGAAACCAACATCCACGCTGGGAAAGATTCTTATCTACTGAGCCCATGAAGGTTGCCTGGGAAGGGAGAAACTACTTCACCTTTCGGTTGCAGTAATTCTTATTTCTCCAGCAAAGGAAGCCCTGTATAAGGAGTATAAGAAGTTAATTTAGATCATGATGAGTTTCCTTCTCCTCCTACACTCAGCTGTACAGTCCCCTACAACAGAGCCTTATTTTCCCTTCTTTTTAGTATTTTATAGTGAATAAGCATTTCCTTTGGACTGGGGAACATGCCATGTACCTACTTGCTCTCACATGTCCTGTTGGTTGCTTTTCCTGGCACACTTTCCTTTCTGCCTCATTGGTGTGCAATGTACGTGCGCTTTGCACACTCACGGAGTGAGAGATCAGTGAAAGCTGTGCTACTTTGCCACTTACGCCTCTTTTCTGATGCCGCTTACACCCAGCCTTATACCATCATTTACATCGGCTGGACCCCCAGAGCCTCATATGAAACCCACGTGCTGATTTCTCTTTTCATAACACTAAAAAAATCTTCATTTTGTCCTGAATTTCAGGAGCCATTTCAAATTCAATATTTATCCTCTTCATATCGTAAACCTTGCTGTAAGTGCACAGTTCGCTCGATGTATCTGTTTCCTTCATAGGACACTGTAAGCAGCATTTGTTGCAAGAGGCATATATTGCCAAACAAGATACCATCTAGTGGCTAAAACAGAGATTTGTTGTTCCCCAGAAAAGCTTTAGAAACAGGATTAACATCTAGCATGACAGGGCTACTCAAAGTTTCATCCAAAGTTACCAAATGTCATAATTTATCAAGTCTCATAATATACGGTGTTTTTTTAAAGCCCCAGCTCCTAGAGTCCTGTGAGAACATGAGAATATCAGCTTTTATTATTATTTTTAAACTTAATGTTCTTGTCCTTGTAATTTCAGAGAAAAGCTCAAAATGTGACCTGAATGCACCACAATGGTGCAAAAACTAGAAGGTAAAGGACAAGAACCTAAAAGTAGCAGGGTTTTTTGTTTGGTTGGGTTTTTGTTGTTGTTGTTGTTGTTGGATTTTTTTTTAAATTTCATGGGTTTTAAGCAAATCTCATAACTTTTGAAAAGCTGGTAGTGGCTATACTGTTTACCGGAGCTGCTCCAATCCTAGCTGTTTCTTCAGTTGCCACAGTTCTGTGATGAAAGTATGACATGACAACAAAAATGTACTTACTCAGCAATGCAATACCAGTTTCCTATTAAAGATTCAAGGGCAATCTCTATGGGCCAAATCTAGACCCACTCTTCTAAGGGAGTCTGGGGCGTGTTACATGGGAGTATGTTGTGCATTAACATCTTAGTCTATGTATGCTGAACCCACACTGAACTGATCATATTCCAAAGGAGGGCAAGCCAGAGCAGAGGATGGCACATGTAGGCAACAGCCCTGCAATTGCAGTAACTTTCATGAAATTGCTATGGAGAAAGAGGAATCAGTATGGGTCCATGAGGTTTACCACAGAAATAATTCTTTTAACTTTCCAGTCAGGCGTGCCCAGGGGAATTGCTGGGAATCTGAAGGATCTTTCCCACATCGCACATCTCTTTCCAGCTGGAGAAAAATTCCCCTTGACATGTCTGTTGTTCTCCAGGATTGACAGTGTCATTTTGGAATGTGCTGAAAGGGTTGTTTGGTGTTGTTAAAGTTCTTCCAGAGCTGATAGGCACCTTTCAAATCTGCCTCCTTACTCCCTTGCACAGTTCCAGTGCCTCTTCAACATTATTCCCAAGGATTGCCTGGGGCACATAGTCATAGAGGCTAAGCATGGGATTTTCAAAAACAGCTAAGGGATTTGGGAACACAAGTCCCATTGACTTTCAATGGACTTGTGCTACTCAGTCACTTAGGCCCAGAGCCACAAGGCTATTTAGGGACCTAACTCCCACTTAAATCAATGGGAGTTAGGTGCTTACATCCTTCTGAGGATCTGAGCTTGGTTGCTTTTGAAAATCACACCCAAGAAGTATAAACTGTTGATGGTACTGAGGGCATCCTTCTGCATAGGAAAAATGCCCATCAGCAAGAAGAGGTCTGCTTTTATCTCACTATTGAAACATAGGCCAAGAGCTTTCAAATTCCATCTGGCCTGCAAGGTGAACCCCAATAAATAACACTGAGTTTCTGCAAAGAAAAACAGACAACCACTTCCTATAGGACAGGTGGAATTCTGGAAATAAATGATTGTATGTAAAAGTTTTCTGTTTTATCTCACTCTAGAGCCAAGTGCCTGTGCCTAGGTGAATACATGAGGCCAAATGCCACATGGATTTACACATCATGTGCAAATCCCTCTGAGTATCAAAGCAGTGCAAAATTTAGCCCTATGGCTAGAAGCTCCAAAGGAGGAGAGCTCTGCATTGGGGAAAAAAGTGGTGAAAGGGAGAAAGAAGAGAGTGTTGCCATAGAAAACTTCATTTGCATAGTCTACCTACCCACAATTCCTCAAGTGATACTTGGGAAGTTAGTATAACTAAACACTTGGGTTTTGGAGGGTAGCGATCTCTGAGAGAGGCTTGAGAGGGGAAAAAGCTCTTTGTGGCAAAGAGATAATTTCCAAGTAGCTATACTGCTCAAGAATCCTAAGTACAGCTGGGTGAATTTTTTCAGATGAATAGTTTATTTACCAAGAGATGCAATTTCGACAGTCCTGAAACTATTTGCAAATTTGGCCATTTTTGTTTTGAGTGGGAAAAACTTTTCCTAGGCCAGCAAAAATTCATTAAAAATATACTTTTTTTCTAAGTAGAGATATAGCCTAAAGTCCATGAACAGACTAGAATGGCTCTGAATAGCTGATTACTCCCAATTTCCCTCCTCAAAAATGCAAATTTTCCTTTTTGATTAAAAAAGATGACAACATATATGAAAGATAAAATATGAATTCTAGTGCCTACATTAAGCACCCAAGTCTGAACATTTTGCCCTAATACCTAAATAAGAAAGTGTAAAGTGCTTGTATCCTAGAGCTAGGGTTCAATTCAATTAAGATTTGTGTTTAGACTGTCTGTTATTTCTTATGTATACACGTACCCAGAGATTGGGTGTTGCTCATATTTTACAAATTCAGTTTCAGACCTATCTGTATTGTGCGTTCCCTTAAATCCCTTTCATGGAAACCAAGCTGTTACAGATTAGAAATGTGTAACATCTACCCTGTTCTCTTCCACTGAACCCCTCTGTCAATTGATTTACAATAAACTGCATTTTCACTGTTCCCCAAGGGTGTGCACAAGACCAGAGCAGAGTCCTTTCACTGACTGTAATATAGAAGTGAATAGACCTGTAAGTTAATGTTTCAGTGGTCCACTTTTTATTTCTTTTTCCTTTAAGAAAATGAAAACGTTCAACAGAAGCCAAGTTCAATGACTGGTTATGCAATTAGCTATCTCCCGGGACATTTGACCTCAAAAATGGACCTGGCCTGTGCCAAGAATGAGTGTAGCAAAAATGAAATCCCTAGCATTGGTTCCAGCTACAAGTATGCATCACTTGGAAACTGGGAGCATTCCAAGGGCTAAAAGTGAGTTAACTGGAGGATAGAGGTGTTTCATGTTCATCACATATGGCATTAATCCAGCAGTTGAAGAGTTAACTGTCTCCCAGCATAGGCATCTGGGATTTAGTGTGTTCCTATTACTTGGAACTGAAAGGAAATAGAGAAAAGAAAATACATAGTTTCAACTGGTGTTCTAGGCTACACTTGAATTTAATTAATGCAATTAACATTGTGTTTGTAGGGTTTTTTTTATCAATATGTTTCAGTACAGTTGTTAATATATATGCATTACAGGTTCAAATCAGTCAAAACAGGTTTTGCATACAAAGCAAAATTAATATAATTGCCACCATCAATCAAAGATTGGGATACAAACATGTTAAACTACATGGTATTAGCACAAACATAAAACAAGTTTGAACCTGGTAGTCCAATCAAGTTGAAGTAAAAAAGTCACAATGAATATAAATCAAACCTCCGTGAAACTACTCTATTTCTCTACCTGATGTGACAGAAACTAGGCATCTACAAAATTTATTAAGCCCACTCATGTATCATTTCTCCCCCCACTAACAATGGCTCCTTCTTCCACTGGGAATAAACATTCATGCCTGTAGCTTGAACTCAAATCCCTGCACAGTACGACTGTAGAAAAAATTATGTCTAGTAAAATAAAAAGACTGCAGAAAAAAAGGAGAAGTTGTCCTGTGTATACATGTTGTAACCTATACGTCATCTGGAACATAAAATCCACATTTATTTTAGTCACAGTGAACAGTGAAACACTCAAGAAAAGTATGGAAGATAAAAGTTAGGAATATCTTCTTCATGAGAACAAAGAACCAATTGCACATGCAATTAAGATGTAGTGTAAGCCGCAGAACTGCAAAGAATGTACATTAGCTCCAATTCTGGTATAGCTTTAAAATTCCCATGACCAGCAACCATTTATCTTTCTAAAGCCGAACAACCTTTATTCAGGTCATGCTGGCAGCTGTCGTCATGTTTTGTACTGTGAGAGCTTATCCATACAATAATGGAGCCCGGCTTGGTATTAAGCAGAATGTATACAAACCCCACACAAAGATTTGGCTAACAATGGCTGGAAAGGGAGATTTTTGAAGGCACAAATGGAAGTTGGATGCCTAACTACCATTGACTTTCAATAAGAACATGTAATTTGTACCTTCGAAATCTGTCTCTCATAACAAATAGTAATTCTGGTCATGTTATCAATTGTATGAGTAAACTTTTGAAAAGTGAGATAGAGTATTTTAACATTAGGGTAAAGTAATAAATGCATTTTACACAGTGGCAGGGATCATTAATATTAATAAAATTAATGACAGGGCTTTACTCACTCTATGCTCAGGTGAGCATGCCCACTGGCTTCAAAGGGACTACCTGAGTAAGTGCTTCCTCATATTGATAAGGGTGGAACAATCTAATCCACAGCTGGAGCTGAACTATGTTATTCATAGTGAAAAATTTACTTGGCAAATGACTAGCCAATTTTTTCTTTTCACACATTATCCACAAATAGACTGGTTTTAACTTATTTATGTTTTACTGGACAAACATTTTATGTGAACGTACTTCAAGCCTAGAGGTCATAGGTGAACCTTTCTCTTAGTTCGGCATTTGAGATGGTCTGACTGGTCCCTTAAATCATGAAAAGCTGGTCCAATAAAGAGAAACATTTGGCAATTTTTTAAAAGATTTTTTCCAAAACTTTTTAAAATTCAAAATTTCATTGAAACGTTAAGATTCAGAACATGTTGATCAGCTCAAATCACATGACATTATTTCTGCTCCCTGACTGGATGACTGAAACTTTACATAAAAACGAAGAGGGAAATTAAAGTAATTACATAGATTCTACTGTCAGAAGGGATCATGCTGATCATCTAGTCTGTGTTCCTTTCTAACACAAGGCACAGAACTTCCCTCAAATAATTCCTAGAGCAGATCTTTTAGAATAAGACAGCCAATCTTGAATTAAAAATGGTCAGTGATGGAGAATCCACTTCGGTAACTTGTTCGAATGTTAATGGTTAACTTCACAACTACCAGACAAATACTTCTGGGTTAAACTTCATGGAAACACATTCTCCTGATTATTCACCAAAATTTCACTTTAGTAAACATTCTTACAAAAAAAGTTCACTCATATGAATGTGCAAATACATTTCTTTTATTTGAATGAATTTGTGCAAATGCTTTTGTGAAGTATTGTGTTTGTCCAGGATTAGATATAATGCAAAATGAGAGATATAGTGATGGGTTGATGTATTCTACTTGTTATATGTTATTACTAGATCTAATAGAAAAGGATACTAAGAGATACTAAGAATAGCAGGCAAAGGACCAGAATCCTTAGCTGGTGTGAATCAATGGAACTACGCTGATTTATACCAGCTGAGAATCTGCCCACACATTATTTTAATCAAATCTATTACCTTATGAGGTCAATAGGCTGATACTTGTAAAACGCTCCATATCTTGCCCATTCTCGATACAGCAACTAAATTAAAAGAAACACAGAAAATTAACTTAAAACAACTAATTTGCAATTGAGTTACAATTTTTTTTTAGTGTGAACTTGGGACTATTGTACCTATCTGATCAGTTTTATGCTGCTACAATTCCTATGCTAAAAATTTTTGCATCAGGATTCCATTATCACTTGATATTCCTGGATCTCAGGCTGCAGAGAAGCATCACATGTGCTAGACAACGATCCTTTTATTCAGTGGTTCACACATCTGAGCAAAGTTCACATAAAATAACTAAGAGTATGGCTACACTTGAAATTTCAAAGCGCTGCTGCGGCAGCGCTTTGAAGTGTGAGTGTAGTCAGAGCGCCAGCGCTGGGAGAGAGCTCTCCCATGAAACCACATCCCTTACGGGTGTAGCTTGCAGCGCTGGGAGCCGCGCTCCCAGCACTGCAGCACTGATTACACTGAGGCTTTACAGCGCTGAATCTTGAAGCGCTCAGGGGGGTGTTTTTTCACACCCCTGAGCGCAAAAGTTGCAGCGCTGTAAAGTGCCAGTGTAGCCATGACCCAAAAGCAGGAGCAAAGAAATCAAAAGAAATTTTAAAATAGAGACTGACTCCAACTCCCATTAAAGTCAAATGAGTAGGACTGGGCCCTAATTATCATCAATTGGATTTTCAAAAGCAATCAGTATTTATTTAATTCTGCTCCCAGTGAAACCAATAGTATTACTCACCCTCTCACCTCCGCTTGACTTTACTATGAGAAAGGCCCACCTTGAGCACTATAGAAAATGCCATCCTACCTGTTTCTTGAAAACAAAACAAAACAAAACAAAAACTATATGGAGAATGTTATTCTAATGCTCACACTGCAGCATTTGATTTTTTTAAGTCCAAAGGAAAAAAAAGCAGTGGGGAGGAGACATGGATTTGAACTGAATCTTCTGCATGGCAGCCCAACTTAGAAGAGCACAGACGCATCTAGAACAGGGATGTGGTATTACTGGATATGCTCAGTAGCTGTCTCTGAAGCTGCACAGAAGGTTTCCAATGAGAGTAAGCAATTTTACAGGTTACAAACCCTCAGCATTTGAAAGCTGAGAGCTAATCAGAACTCAAAGAGTGAAAAGTTACAAATGAGGTAGCTGGAGAGAGCCCTCTGACCTCAGCAAGTGATTGATGCATGACCAAGAGGTAAGTGCTGTAAAGGATGTGTCCAAAAAACAGTACCAATCTGGATCTGGGGGGTGCGGATGCCTGCGCTTGCTGGAAATTGAGGAGACAGTCACCTATTGCCTTTGGCATTATAATTGCTGTTGTCTGAGAGAATCTCTCTCATTTTGCTGAGAAAATTTTGAACGGTTTGGAGGGAAACCAAGAGGTCACATTCTCCTCAGACCCTGGAGAATCCAGGGGACCCTTTTGAGGCCACACTAGAAACTGAGAAATTGTCTTCACAAGAAGATCAGAAAGGAATGTATCAGTATGTGTGTCTTGTTGAAATCATTCACTGCAATACCTGTAGGCTTAGCAGAGTTGACTTAGCAGAGTTTGATCGCTATATTTATTTTATAATTTCAACAGATAATATTGATGTCTAATTTTAAGCATTTTTTATTTTTATCTATTTAAATTTCTCACAGTTGGGATAAATTATGAGGGGTGTCAGGCTACAATAACAATAGACATTGAGATTCAAAAAGTTGAAGCTTTATAACTATTAAAACACAAACTGTCAATATCACAGGTTAAAATATACAAAGAAAAGATTCTTAAATCAAACTCCAGTAGGTTCTCAAGCAGCACTTTTCTTACTGTGCCTATCTGTCAATTTTGTTTATTGTCAAAGGAAATATTTTTTCCATTGGTTTACATGTGACTGGTGAAATTGACATTTACTGATATTTAGTTACAAAAATCTAATCTTTCCTTACCTAAATATATTAACCTATGTAATACATGTAACAGCAACAAAGTGGGGAAGTCTGGATGAGGAAGAACACCAATAGGCTTACTAGCTTTAGTTTAAACATTCATTCAGAAGCATTCTAAATACTATTTGTAATGTTTATGTGTATTAAATATTGTTTTATTAAGAAATTGCTTCACTTTTTGAAGCTGAGAACTCTTATTAACAGTTATATTCAGGATTCTTGCATATCATAGCTCTAAGATTTAAATCTGTTAACACCCTGCTGGCCTGTGCCGCAGAAGAGAGTTAAGCCGAAGTACAGGGAAGAGGGAGAGTAATAGTGATACATAATATTACCTCTCCCTCCCTACACACAGTTGCCCATTGCATTATGTCACACTGCATTTACTACACAAGTGGAGCTGGGCAAAATTTTTGGATGAATAGTTTATTTGCCAAAAAATGCAGCTTTGATCAACCCAAAACTATTTGCAAATTTGACCCACTTAGTTTCATCTGGGAAAAAACTTCTTCCAGGTCACCAAACTCTGTGTGTCTGTTCCTCCCTTTATAGCCTTTAGCCCAGTGATTAGGGTACTTGCCTGGGATATGAGAGATCCAGGTTTGAATCCAATCTCCCCTATCCCTGGTGAGCACCCTAATCACCAAGCTATAGGCTATGCTCTCCATCTGCCCCGTAGAACACTATTCCACTTTGTCTAAATTACTTAAACATTCAGGAGATCATAGACTTGAACTCAGATCTCATCCCTTACCAGGCACATACTCCTAATCACCAGGCCATGGACTGTTCTGTTCACTGTCTCTCCTGTTGACACTATTCTTCTTTGTATAAATACTTAAATATTCACTGAGCCAAAGAGAGAGTGAGAATGACTCTATAGCCTGCTTATCAAGGCACTACTAGGGAGATAGGAGATGCGGATTCAAATCCCTCTTTTGAAATACGCAGAGGGAAGATTACCAGAGCTTGCAACGCCCTGAATGGTATTTTAAAATGTCAAAATAAATACAGCATTTGGGACTATTCCTATAAAATATTGTTGTCACAGGAGGCATAAACATCAGTATTGTAGAGGCCCTCCTTGGAGGCATGTGTAATGTAATTAATCCCTGTATTCCCACCCTATACACCATTGTAATAATCTCTGTATAAAATATGCCAGGTATGGTATCATTTGAAAACCAATAACTTGCTGGTCAACAATATCATGGTGAAATATATGTATATGCATTTCCTAAAGCCAGCCCTGGACATAGGCTGAAAACATGACTGAAGTGTGTTTTCCAGACAAGTCTGGGAAGTGGGTAAACCTGTTTCTCCAAGACAAAGGACAATCTGATGTTTCTATACAGGTGTCATCGAAGCTGATGGGCCATTACCTATCAAGTGGCCATTCTTTGGCAAGGAATGGGGACAGGAACAAACAGATCTGCATCTTAGCAAACAAAAGCATAATACCTCTTCCCTATCAGACTCCATGTGTCCTGTTCTCAGCTAGAAAGAACTTTAAGTAGGTGTCATACTCAAGAAAATGCTTTTCTAAGGGTAACAACTACAAAAGTGAGGGGCAAAAACACACTAAGATCTCCCTCATCACCCATCTCTCTCTTTGTACCTAAGAAGACAAAAGAAACAGCCGTTAGATCTTGGGAGCAGATCCTGGCCCGAGAGCTTGGTCAGCAATATACTGAAAACCTGTGGTAAGAATTTCACCTTGAACCAAGTTAAGTATGTTAAATTTAGTACTAGGAAGTGTTTTATCTTTATTTCTCTTGTAACCATTTTTGACTTTAATGCTCCATTACTTGTACTAACTTAAACCCTCACTCTTTTTAGTGGAATAAACTTATTTTATTTTTTAATCAAAACTAAAACAGTGTTGTGGAAGGTGGAAAGCTGTTGTATCTTCATGCCCCTTTGAGAGGAAACAGACGTAATATATCTGGCCTGTTTAAGGGAGAGCTAGATGGTGCAGAACACCTTCCTCTGAGGAAAAATCCAGGACTGGGAATGTGTTGGGGTCACCTGGCATGTGTTAACCAAGGCTGCTGGAAGCCAAAATGTGGCTGGTGTTTGCTAACAGACTTCTGGGGTCCGAGTTGCTGGATATGGGCTGTGGATATGCACAGGCATACAGGGTGCGACCTGAATGCTGTCTGTGAGGAGCCCAGGTTGGTAGCCACAGCAGCAAAGCACTGTAAGGTACCCCAAGTTGCAGGGCAGGTGGTGGCACAGCTCCACAGTGGTCTGGAGTATCATAGTATGCAATGGATTCTAGACACCAAGTTGCTCTCATTGGCGCAAGAACAGCAGGTTAACAACTTCACCAGTCACAGGAGCCTATGGTTTACTGAAGTAGGAATAAGATGAAGTTATAAGAAGAGGCTTGGATTTTCAGACTTCCCTGGCCATGAGATTCAGTGTTTTCAGTAAAGCATATATTTAAGGAAACAAACATAAGCTGGATATTATGAAAAAAGATGGCCAGAAATTTCTTTTGCGGAGGATAGAACCATGAAGATGCAGCTGTGGATGATATATCTAACTGCACATTGTTATATTATTTCCACAAAAAGGAATTTAAAATATAGTTCCAGCTTTATGCTAAAAAGAGAGTATTCTCCATTCAAATTTCACTTGATGAGCATATTTGTAGGCCATTGGCGTTAGAGTTGAACCAGCTATGCAATGCCAGGCTATGGTGTGCACATCCACATCCACACCCACACAAAATGGATGTACTTAACAATAATGATAAATGAAAGAGTTTAGAAAACCATCTGAAATCCCGCTGATGCCTCATGGAAAGCCGTGAAAAAGAATCTAGAGGTAATGCTGCTTATGTATCATGAGGCAAATTCTTCCCTGATGTAATTCAACTGATGTTAGTGGGATAACACCAGAGGTACGTATGGCCCAACATTTCTAGATCAGAGGTGAAGTGATTGTCAAAGCAAATTCTAAATGTGTAAAGTGGAGTGAATTATGTGCTGATGGGTGGACTGGTAAGACAGAAAAAGGAGCTAGCAGGAAGGTGGACCATACAGCAGTGGGAGCAACTGCCTGCCCTTCTCCTCTACCTCTGAGGCTGCCACTCAAAAGATCAGATGTAGCAACTTCTCTCTCTGACAGAGCATTCAGGCTTCATCAGAGGCTACTAAGGGGTAAAAATCAGACCGTAAGGGAACAGAAAGTCAGGGAAAGAGATGTATATGCTTTGTGGATAATATCCAGATGACACAACTAATTTGGCCTTTCAAAATCCTTTGACAAAGTTCCTCACAAGAGGCTATTAAGAACACTAAGGCCTGGTCTTCACCTCAAACCGAGGCTGGCCCACCTACAATACTCAGGGCTGTGAAAAATTTTGAGCCCTAAGCACTGTAGTTAGGTCAACCTAAACCTGAGGCACATGTGGCAAGGTCAACAGAAGACTTCTTCCATCAACCTAGCTATCATGTCTCAGAGAAGTGGATTACTTACATCAACAGACAACCCCCCCCTCCAT
This sequence comes from Gopherus evgoodei, assembly GCF_007399415.2. Lineage (NCBI taxonomy): Eukaryota > Metazoa > Chordata > Testudines > Testudinidae > Gopherus > Gopherus evgoodei. Next base: position 229,629,339 of record NC_044322.1, read on the forward strand.
CAATGTAGAAAGTATCTATGCTATGAAAATGGAGTGGCACAGCACCATAGCTGTGCTGCTGTAGCAACCATAATGTAGACATACCCTAAGAAGTTATGGTGTGAAAGACAGAGTTCTGCCATAGACAAGAAACCAGCTATAGGGCAGAAGACATAGGATGAGACTAAATGGTCAATTATCAACTTAGTAAAAAGTTAACAGTCTTTCAGGTGATATATTGGTAGCATCATGTTTCCAGTATTATTTTTATCAAGTATATCACCTGAAAGACTGTTTAATTGTGGTCACTTTTTTTTTTTAATAGCAGAAATAGAAAAGGTCCAGAAATATATGGCAATATAGTTATGCAAAATAATGTATTTTACAGAGAATATAAATCCTGTTTATCCTCTCTTATAATACAGAAACAAGAGGACAGTCCAGGAAGCTTAAAAGCAACAATTTAACAACTAATAAGAAAAAATACATTTTTTACATACTGCATAAAAAGTGGAAGTCACTGCAGCAAGAGATCATTGAGGCTAAGACTTAAATAGGATTCAAAAAAGGGTTAGACAGTTATATGAGTAAAGGGAATATCCATGGTTACATTACAGAGGATTTCTTTTTAAAAATATTAGTGATATGAGCACAGGCCAAACACTCCCTGATGGATTAAGTAAGAAATATTCCCCAAAAGTATTGTTCCATAATTGTCCAGAAAAAGGGGTTCTTCCAACAGCATCTAAAATATCTGGTCCTGGACACTCTCTGGGAGCAGGATTATGGACTAGGTGGGCCATTAGTATGGTAATTCCTATGTTCCCTTGAAATTAGGCTGTGCTACACACATGTGAACGACCCAGCTAGTCATGTAGTGAAAAATGTAGTGAATTCCCTCAATGAATGAGGCAGGGCTCTATATCTAACAATACGCACAGCTCAGAATCTTTTGCCGGTATAACCCTAATTTTCCCAAAGCTCTCTAATACAGATCCTGGTCCTACAGCTGCTTTCACTTAGGATTTGTTGAAAGTTTTCCATCAAAACTGTGTGTTTCTTCACAGAAAATTAGATTTTCAACCAAAGGAAATATTTTGCAACATGTCTGCTTTCCATGAAAAATTTCTACCTTTTTAAAAAAAGTTTAGTTTTCAGCCAAAATCTGAAAAATTTTGATTTCTCAGGACTGCCGTGGTACCTTCTGAGAGGTGTAGTTCAGATGCCTCACATTCCCTTTCTCTTCTATAGGCTGGCCTATCCAACAAGATATTTCCCTGTATGTACTATGGCTACGGGATTTGCATGATGAACTGAAGTAGTTCACCAAAAAGAGAAGAGGGTGGTGCAGCACTGGAGATGCAGTCCGACCAGAGGACCTGGCCCACAGACGAAAATGGAGGCATAAGGCAATTGAACTATAACTCCCACGAAGTACCAGAGAGGCATTTCCACTTAACATTTTCCGTTTTTGCCTGGATAAGTTGGGGAGGGGAGTGGGTTTTTCATCGAAAAAGTCAAAATTCCACATGGGGACAAAACCTCATATTCTGACCAGCTCTACTTCTACTAGCTTGGAAGCCTGCACCTCTGCAGTGACTTCTGTGAGGCTTCTTATAGTTACAGGAATACACCTTTGATGCTCTAGTTCTAGGATGAGATTGTTAACTCCTTAGCACTGAAAAATGTTGGGCCTGTCTGTAAAGCAGCATGCATATCTATAGCAAGTGTATTAAGAATACATTTAATAATATAATGGTAAATTATTGAACAATGGAAATATGTCAATTTACAAGAACTGGTACTCTATCTAGCCCAATAACTTTAAACCTTTATAATTTTGTAATTACTTACCAATAGTTGGATCTGTCAACTAGTCTCTTTGAGGACTAGCAACATGCCAGATTTTAAGTTTGTAATTTATTTTATGCTGTTAGGAGCACAAAACAAGTACATTTTTTTAAAATAAACTGAAAGTATACAATTCTTTACACTTGCTGAATTAAAAGGGACAACATCAATTTGAAATCTGATCGGTTTAAAGAAATGAGTTAAAAGTAGGTTCAGATACTTTAACTGCCTGTTTTTTTCTAATCATCACATTTTCCAGTTACTTTATGAAAGACTCAAACAAATAATAAGAGAACTGATTAATTAAGACCCTGATCCTGAAAATACTTGCACAGATGAGTACAGTCCATCAGCACTTGTAATGGCATGCTCTTCTTGAAGTAAATGGAGTTACCCCAATGTACATCAGCTGATGATCTGGCTCAATATGTTTCTGTTCTCCGATTTGTAGGACTTTAGGAATGGATTTCAATGTGTGGGATCTGGCACAAAGTAACTATTACTCTTATAAAGCACAATCCTGCATAGTGCTTAGCACTTCCAAAGGGTGAGGGGTAATCTCAACGAGAGAGGGGTGACATTCTTCAACTAAAATTTTTATTTTGGCAAAAAAAAAATGCAGATTTGGTAACACCAAAACTTTTTGCAAATTTATGTCAGTTTTGCCAAATTGTTTGTACAGAAAAAACTCCAAAATAAATCAAAACATTTTGTTTCTCTGTTCAAAACAACTTTTTGGTATGAAATTCCATTTAATTTAAAAAGGATAAAAATATTTCAAAATGCTTAAAATGAAACCTAAACATTTTATTCAACGCAAAACATTTTTCACTTTCCAAATATTTCAAAAAAATTCTGGTTTTCCCTCCAACCCAAATCGATTTTTCCCACTTTTCAACATTGCCAAAGAATTGGATAAACCAGTTATTTTCCCAGCTCTGCTGTCAGCTCTCATTGGCTTCAGTGGGAGCTGAAAGTGATCAGCACCTTATACTACTGATCTCCTATTCATTTCTCAGTTGGAAGACTCGCATTACCAATTCAAGATCAATTCCTGGTGAACATTCCACAATATTCATTTAAAGTTTGTGGATTTTCTAAACTATCCTGCCTTTAAGCACATTCACTGAAATAGTCAGAAGAACCCTAAATCAAACCCAAAATGGTATTTAAACACTGCCACAGAGAATTGATTTTAAAATGTAAACAAATAATGGATGTCTTTCTAAAAAAAGCATGATCCAATTCAACCACAAATCATGCCAAGAACTCAGATTAGATTACCATAAAGGTCTTAAAAGCTATGACATTGCAGGACTTCGCCCACCAATGCAGGTAACATTGTTAAAATTGAAATGTCACAAAACTCAGTTTGATCTGAAATATTTGTGTGTGACAGTACAAAAATTACAGGAATTTCCATAGAGGTCTGTAACATCATGTTTTAACTGTATTTCCACAGTTCCATTTAACAGTGGTACTTTCCACAGGTAAATCATAATAGCTTTCAACCCATTTCTAATATCCTATGGATGTTATGTCGGATGAACTGCAGTTTAATTCCCAGATAGATTCCTTGTAAATGAGAGGTGACATTTCTCAGCATAAAACAGTGCTGGCAATGAAGAGGCTACTGGTAACAATGGATAGGAGCTTTAAAAAAGATCAGACCACTGATCCTTCTCCTTAAGGCAAGCTACTACAATGCTGCTTTGCAGTAGTTTCTTTACACATATTTCCCCTTTAGCAGGCACCTCACTGAAACAGGGAAATTCCTTTGCTCTTAGGAGTAGTCTTAGGCAGAGTGTCTGTTGCACCAAATGCACATTTCTGGTTCTCAACAGGCAGTCACAAAAGCATTTTTTCAAAGGGCCTTTTCCCCGTAGAGATCCCAAAGAGGGTTAATTAGGATTAACCTTTTACTTTAGAAGCTGCAATATAAATCTTAATTACTATGACTTGCCGTATAAGGAAAAATACCTCAGACAGACTCAGTTCACCATTATTTGGGATTATTCTACAGGCTGTCAAATGGAAGACACATATAACTTAAAGGGGACAAAATAAAAAGGGACAGAAAATAGCTCCAAAATGTCCCCCTTCCTTTTAAATCTGATCAGTGCTTTTCAGGAAATTAAACACTGAGACTATTAGATTCAGATAGAAAACAGATGATGTTGTACACAGAAATACTACAGCAGATTATATGGCTACACAGCAGAGACATATGTGAATAATCAATGCAGTATTTCTGGAAAGAACCTTTTATGTTTTTAATACTTAACACTTCATAACAGGGCCTAATAGGCAGGATAAAAAGAAAACTGTACAAAATGCAAGTTAAAGGATGACTATTTTTCCAGACGTTTATACTTTTAGACCCTCTTTTCCCCTTCGCCACATTATCCAATTTGTCCTCATAGCCTAACTGCTATTTTAGCATTCTTGTAGCTGGAAGCTTTGTCTAGTTCTTCAGTGGGTAAACTCTGCCACTGCCTTTAGAGCTGATAGCAATGATACTCCATTCTTTTAGCCAGAAAGGGCTACTGTAAGTGCAATGTAGACATTGTCATGATAGAGAGAATCACTGGTTCTTCAACAAGAAGTGGTTATAAAAGATAGCTGCAAATTATAGAGACAAACAAACAAGCTTCTACATTGGTTTGACTCCCAATTTTGGCCACGTCTGCATTACCCGACGGATCAGAGGGTAGTAATCGATCGGGGATCGATTTATCACATCTCGTCTAGATGCGATAAATCAATCCCTGAATCCATGTTCATACTCCACCTTGGCAGGAGGAGTAAGTGGAGTTGATGGGGGAGCCGCGGCAGTCAACTTGCTGCCGTGAGGAAGGCCAGACAAATCGAACTAATTCGACTTCAGCTACGCGAATAGCATAGCTGAAGTTGCGGATCTTAGATCGATCTCCCCTCCGCAGCGTAGACCAGCCCTTTGTCTCCTTTGTTTACCAAAGACAACTGTATACAGCACACAGAGACATCTAGTGGCTCACATTACACACAGCTGCTCAGGAAAATCAAGTTTTTCAACTCTTCAGTGCCGCAGACTTGACAGCCCAGGGATAACAGACTGAAAATTTGTATTCAAGCTTAGTTTCAAATGCATTCATAACCACAAGAAGTGGATTACTTGGTAAGTAAACTTCTGAAAATTATGGGAACATTGTTAAGGGCTTTGGAAAATGAATAGTATTTTTAATGCTTCCTACATGCAATAGAAGTCATATGGTAGTATGAAAAACCACAGGGTGAAAAATATTTATGAAATTATGTATTAGTTACCAAGAATATGCATTCAGTGTATTAGGAATGAAATCACATTTTAGACTTTCTAGTATTAAAGGTACCTTGTCTGTCTCTCCCTGCTCCTCTCCTCATTTCCTATTACTTTTTCTTATTAGCAAAGATGCTTCAATACAGGCATTCAAGAGGGGTGGGGGAAATGAGCACACACTAACTATAAAATGGAACTTAATTGATTCTAGTATTTAAATGTTTTAGCTCATTTCTAATAGCTAGCACCTACATTTAAAACAATAGCATGAGTAGGATCAGTTTCTTATAGTTATCAATTTATCATGTGTAGAGGGTAGACCTGGGTGAACTAATTGGAATAAGTAATTTGACAGATGAAGCCTTTTTTCTGTTCAAATTGTCTGCAAACCAATTTTTTTTTTTTTTATAAATGTACTTGTTATTCTAATTATAGAATATCAGGGTTGGAAGGGACCTCAGGAGGTCACCTAATCCAACCCCTTGCTCAAAGTAGGACTATTCCCTACAGGGGCGGCTTCAGGCACCAGCAAGCCAAGCGCGTGCCTGGGGCAGCAAGCCACTGGAGGCACTTTGCCGGTTGCCGCGAGGTCGGCAGGCAGGTTGCCTTCAGCGGCTTGCCTGAGGAGGGTCCACTGGTCCCGCAGCTTTGGCGGACCTCCCGCAGGCAAGCGATCAAAGGCAGTCTGCCTGCCGTGCTTGGGGCGGCAAAATGCCTAGAGCCGCCCCTGATTCTCTAGACCCCTAAATGGCCACATCAAGGGTTGAACTCACAACCCTGGATTTAGCAGGCCAATACAAAAGTTAAACACTATAGGTTCAATTATTCATCTAATCATTATCTGTTTATGGCGTGGCATTCATTATCTATGTCACATGGCAATGTGTTAGCTTCCTGATTGGCTGACTAGAACTTTTTTAAATGGGAAGAGGGAAATTTAAGGAATTTCAAGATGGCCGGATGAAATTAAATTCACCCAAATACTGCCAAACTTTGTGTGAATGTTCTTGCAAATAAACCATCAATCACATGAAAGAAAGTAGGGAAAATTAATTAAAAGGCTCACCAATACCAATGAAACTAATTTGTGGAAGTTTTTAGTCAAATGAACATTTGCAACTGCCTTTGGAGTATTCATCCAACTCTAGTTCAAAGTATGCAAATCCAGCACAAAAGAAAATGTATTTATGATGTAGAGTATTTTACCTCTCTTTCATTCATGTCATCATTTTGGCCTTCATATTCACCCTACAAAAACAAATCAAAATGGTAAGTGTAATAAAAGGAAAAGTATTTTAGTGTAATGCTATTGCTCAGCTGTTTTGCACTATGATTTTGTTTTTACTGTTCAATTACCACCTGAATATTTTTATATTAAGACTTTCTATTACTCTGAGGATACAACCAACATGCTCGTAGATATTTTGTATTCTCACAGACATAATTATTAGTGGCTGTGAAGCTTTTAACATTGATGCTAGAGAACTATGTTTTAAACTGTGTATACATACATCATGAAGAGGATATGCTGCATCATAGACATTGTTTGCTATTAACGTAGTAATACCTAAAGAGAAACAAACAAAAAATGTCAATAGCTATTTATAATGAACAGAGATAGGAATAGATTACTACAAAATATTCACTTTATTCAACTATGGCAGGGACTGAGATATATTAATGAAAATCATCAAATGAATAATCTAAAGCTGAATACAAGCCCAATTCAGAAATTAGACTGGTGCCCTAGATGTCAATCTTAAATGTAGCAGGGAAAATATTATCTTTCTGCTCAGCTGGGGGATAACTTTAAAATGGCCTCATCCCCATGCTATGCTTTTCCCCCAGTAAGCTGGTTTGTTATTATGTCCAAGGAGAGCTTTTTTCCCCTGGCTTGCTTGCTTGCTTCCTTGCCAGTTACCTCTGTCTCTTTTAAAATAAGGAAGTAGAGGTCGATGGCAGATACTAAACAGACCTATAGCTGAAAAAAAGAATGGTGCCATGAAAGGACCAAACATTCAGCTCCATCCCAAAAATCAATTTGGAGATCTCATTTCTCTGCAATGATCCAATAAACAAAGGAGAGTAGCCCCATTAAAACATAGAAGATTAACAAACTTCCTTCCATGGAATCCAGTGACGAAGGAAGCCAGTTAGGACACCTAGGCTTTGTCTACACTACAGAGTTTTGTCGACAAAAGTTATGTTGACACTCAAAAAGTGCTATAATAAAAATTGGTATTGCATGTTCACACTTGCGCCCTCTGTCAGAAGAGCATGTCCACACTTGGGGCACTAGCATCAATAGTCTGTGCAGTGCACTGTGGATACGTATCCCACAGTCCAGCTTGACACCCTCTGCCGCTAGTTGTGGTGGAGTGGATTGTGGCACATCTTGGGATCAGATTCAATGTCCCGTGATGCATTGCTTCTGTCACAAACAAACATTCTATGGGCTTCCGGTTTTCTTTTTCAATGGCCTTTGTTTGCTGTGCATCCCGGCATCTTTGTGAGAAGGGATGGATCCTGCTCTGCTCTCCTATGCTCTGGTAACTGTCATGAAGACTCCACGCATGGCAGTGCAGTTAATCACAAAGTTCCTAGCTGAAGAAGATTCTCAGTCGTCTGGCATGCTGTGTGATATGGATAGGATCAACTTTAGATTGCTTTTGGCATTCATGGAACAGCTGCAGATGGTGAACTATCGTCATGCAGGTGTGGGATGACGAGCAGTGGCTACAGAACTTTCGAATGGGGAAAACCACCTTCCTGGAATGGTGTGGGGAGCTCGCCCCAGCACTATGGCGTAATGACCTCAGAATGAGAGTTGCTTTATCAGTAGAGAAGTGTGTGGCAATTGCTGTGTGCAAGCCGGTGACTCCAGATGGCTACCAGTCGGTTGCAAATCAATTTGGAGTGAGGAAGTTGACCGCTAGGGCTGTGATAATGCAAGTGTGTATTAGAGGGAGAGTGTTTGTCAAGGCCACATCTGCCAAAGCACAAGGAACAACGTACAGGAGCATGATTCACACACAACACTGAAACATTTCAGTATAATACACCTCTGGTAACATAACAATCACTTTCTCACTGACTCTTGGCAAGCACACATCTTGACGAACACCTAAAGCATGGTGAGTGTTGGCTGGGGAAGGGAGGGGCACTACATGGGGAAAAGAGCACTCTGGAAGGGTTGCAGTGCAGCTGACTAGGGAAAAAGTTCTAAAACTCTCCCATACTTTTCTACAGGTGGGGATCATTCTAGGAGACATCTCACTTCTGAGGCTAAGCAAGGAAACAAGGGCACATCTACTACACATTTGTCGTTTCTGCCCTGCTCCCTATGCTGCTAGCCTGCATGCCACTTTGGTCCCTGCATTAGTGATTGCCGAATAGCGCAAGAAAGTTTCCTACAATGGGGGAAGGAACAAAGCAGATCTGCCAAGGAAAGTTTCCTAGAGATCTCTCTGGAGGATTCTCATGAGATCTCAGCATGCATCAACACCCTGTTCTGCCATATTGATTAGCTGCACAGGGAAATGTCCAGCATACAGAAACACAACCAGCCACCCACAGTTCTATACCCTGAACCCATCTCCACACAACACAAACCACAGCTTCTTATCAGGAGTCTCCTGTCCTGCTTCTTGCTTGCCGGAGAGCAACTGCTGAGACTGGCTAGTCACCTCCAGAGTGGAGAAGAGTTCCTGGCTGCCTGCCCCACAGGGCGACCCCGCTGGAGCTCCACATCGCCATCTAATTCAACCTCTTCATCAATGACTTCTTCCTCTGGGGGGTCCTCTTTCCACTGCCTCCAGGCCCTTCAAAGTATCCACGGGGCTCTGGGTGGTTTTAAGCTCATTATAGAACCTGCAGGTCTTATATGCAGCACCGGAGCGACAGTTTGCCTCCATTGCCTTATGGTATGTCTGTCTCAGCTCCTTTGTCTTTGCTCTCCTCTGCAGCATGTCCTGACAACAGTGCTTTTTGCACAAGCCGCGAGAAATCTGCTCATATCAAAATTCCTATGACTGCACAGCCACCTCTCCCCATATACTGAACAGATCCAGCAGCTCTACTGTGGTCCAAGCGGGAGAGCGTTTGCTGCAATAACCTGCCATGGTCATGTGGGAAGATGTAATGATACCCCTCCAGGCTAAGCAAACAGGAAATGGAATTTCAAAAATTCCCCAGGCTTCTAAGGGGGAGGGGCAGATGGTTGTTTACCTGGCTGCACGGCAGTGGAGTTCAAACTGCTGACCAGAGCGATCAGGACGGACATAGTGGGACACCTCTATGGAGACCAATTAAAGCGATAAAATCAGGCGTGGTGCCTACATTGGCACTTTGTCAACAAAAATTTTGCACACAATGCCTTATGTTTCTCATCGGGGTAGTTTTATTTTGTTGCCAAAATGGCATTTTTGGTGCCAAAAGTCACTTTGCAGTGTGTACACATCCACTGTTTTGTCGACAAAATTCTGTATTGTAGACAAGGCCCTAGTTTGTCTCTATGTTGTGGTAAATGTACACTAACCTTTGGTCAAATCTAGTTTTAAATGTACCAAATGCTGGAACTTTCACAACTTCCTTTTTTATAACAATGCAAAGTTATCTGTCTTCATTTAAAACTCTGCCCACAAGAGGAAATAGTTTGGTCTGTGTTCTCCAGATCCATGGCTGTCCACAAGAGCTGCACCAGGAGAGAATCTGTTTACTCCTACTGAGCACACAGATGTCAGGTGGGAAATTAGATGGAAAAAATGGCAAGAAGCTCTAAAGAGGCGCTTGAGAGCTCAACTGTAACCCATGTTAACATGGCTGTTTGCCTCATCTAGTGACTAGATCACACATAGAAGTATATGAGCCCACCACTGTCTTTGAGCTAATGGACCTCATCCTTTAATTTGTGCAAAGGTCCTGGTATACAGTTCCTGTGGACAATCCAACCAGAGACATTATATGATACAACAGTTAAGGTTAAGACTGCTAGTCTATTTCAGATCCTTATTTTTCCACTATACTGAAAAATTACCTACAAAAGTTATTCTTTGGTGCTGTCAGATCTCTCATGGCCAATTGAAAATTATTCTGGAAAGTTTCAGCAAAATCCATTTTTGGAATTAATCAAACATTACTAATACATTTTCCCCCTTGTACAAAGAAAACAAAATCTGATCATTATTTCAATTGATATTACTGGGAAATGGGATGATTTTTAAATCTCCAAACTTGGAATATACCAAATCCACCATGGGGAATAGCTGGTGCTGTCCATGGCTTACGGCAAATTTAAAATTAAGTTAGAAGAAAACATTTCCTTAAACTCTTTATTGCACAACAGCATGCACCAGCCTAAACAGCAGCAGACGTGATCTTGTACAACTGTAGAACTGAACAGTCAAACTGGGCCAGTTGTAAGTGTTCAGTGTGTTATTATGCTGTTGCTCAATATGCATAATACACATACAATTGTGGAAAACCACTGCAGCTATTAGGGTCCCTGTTTCTATTGCCATATCGGAGAGCCAGGGAAGTGACGGATTCATAAAAGATGAACAAAATTAGGCTGCTTAAGGAACTCAGTGAGCCACTAATCTATGGTGCACTTGAGACCATCATTAAATCCAAGATTCATTTAATTACTGTAGAAATGGTAACTACTGAATTTCCTAATTTCCATACAATAATTAGGGGAGATAGCCTCTTAGGAGGAGTTCATAGCTACAAGCAGTGTTCAAATGAGTGGAAGCTGAAGTCTAATAAACTAGTATTATCAGTAATCGTTGCTATGGAACACAAAAGCAAAGGTCAAAACTGTCCACGAGGACCACATACCATTCAAATACAACATGAAATAAGGAGCAGTGAATGAGCACTTCATGCAGTCTTCATCTGTCTTAAAGCACCACAAAAAGCCCATCTGACAGAATGTACCTGTGTCCACAACCTACATACTATTGTAATAATTTTTGTACAAAGAATGCCTCGTGAGGTATCATTTGAAAACTCATAATTTGCTGGTCAATACTGTCCTGATAAAATATATGTAGCAATCCTGTATGTGAAGTTATAAGGTTCTCCTCTATGGAGTTACTAATACATGTTTCAGACTGAGTTTGGCAAACAGGTCTGTCATTTCAACATTAAACGTCATCAAATGGAAAGGGGAGACAAAGGAAGTTCAAACAGGTTAAGGAACATCCTTCCCCGTAGACTTTTTTATCTCTTGTACCCAGCTGGAAATGTTTTTTCCAAAGGGGAACTGAAACTGTTAAAAAGAGGAGCAAACACTCTAAGACTCTCTCTCCCTGTCCATCACATTCACAACACCTGAAGTGACAAAAGAAGTCTTCACTGAATTTTGGGAGAAGGGCCCTGACATAGAGGTTTTGGTCCGTAAGACTGTTGAAAGCATATGGTGAGAAACTTTGCTTGAATCTGATATAGTTTGTTAAGTTAGGCACCAGTAGCAGTTTAACTTTAATTTCTTATAATCATTTCTGACTTTTATACCTCATTACTTGCACTCACTTAAAATCTCTCTCTTTGCAGTTAATAAACATGTTTAATTGTTTTGTCTAATTCAGTGTGTTTAAACTGAAGTGTCTGGGAAACTCCATTTTAGGTGGCAAGTTGTGTGTATATTATTTCTATTAAAGAAAAAGCAGACTTTATTAAACTTGAATTGTCTAGGAAAGCGATGGGCAGTACAGGACATACATTTCTGTGGTAAAATCTAAGAGTGTTTTGGGGGTCACCTTATAGTACGACCAAGGCTGGCAAGAGCCGAGGTGTGGCTGGCGGGTTGTAGCACACCCACAGACATACCTGGGAATGACTTGCATGCTGGAGACTGTCTGTGAGCAGTACTCTAGCAGCAAAGCATTGTAAAGTGCACCCTAGGTTAGAGGGCAAGGGTGACACAGCTACTTATTAGTTTTGGTTGTATGTAGGTATGTCACAGCCCTGAAAAAACTGGTTGCTAGTGGAGTTAGCTCTTCAACCAAAGGTTAAATAAAATTGTACTGGAAACGTAGGTTATCTTCCTAAGGATGTTCTTTAAGACAAAAATATACTTATTGGAGGTGCTCTTTGGGGCAAGTTGCAGTGATTCCAGTGTTCAATGGTTTGATGTATTCCTTACAATACATATGGAAGTGCTTCTTAGCTTTACAACTTCTTCAATGCATGCTGCTTATGAAACTATCACAAGGTTAACTACCTGCAATTACTGCCCAGTATCTCATCATCTTCCAGTCTTAGTTAAGATTATTGAAAAAGTCACGATGAAATTTTCACAATACGTAGTTGCTTCTTGACCCTTGTCAATCTGGGTACCAGCCTTTCTATAAAGCTAAGACTGTGTTGCCTGCACTGGTAGATGGTATCCTTCTAGTAATGGATAAGGATCAGATATGCATTATGATTTTCCTACATCTATCAGCTGCCTGACATACCATTGAGGGTGAGGTATTATTAAAGCTATATTAGAGCTACTCTTGTATGGCTTTGTTCCTTTCTTGCTGAGTGTTTTCAGACAGTGGTACTGGGCAACTGCTCCTCCTCACTGAGAGCACACTCATATTGCGTACTGCAACGTCCATCTTTCTCTCCTCTTGTTAAATATGAGCATGGCGTCCTTTAGGATATGTGGGCTGAAAGGTCCTCAGCATGCTGTTGACATCCAACTTTATGTCTTCATCTCATTCAACCCAGGCAAAGTGGTCAATTCCTAATTATTTGGTTGAGATTGAGGGTTTACTGGATGAGATTCAGTCTGGATAAAACTTTGATGGCAGGAAAAGAACCAGAATCCTCAATCCTAATTAGAGCTACGTGAACATTTTTGGACAAAATAGTTTACTAACTGAAAAATGCAGTTTTGTGTCAACCAAAGCTATTTGAAAATTCAGGTTGAATTTGGTGAACAGTTTCAGCTTGAAAAATAAAATTTCAATAAATTTTTAAAAAGTCAAAATATTTCATTGACATTTTCTAAATGAAATGTTTTTGAGTTTTAATTTCAAAGTTTTTTTTTAAATTTAGCTAATTTTTTTTTGAACTAAGAATACAAAACAGAAACCAAAATCAAACCACAGAAAAACATTTTTTATGATGGAACAAAATGTTTTGTTCAACTCAGAACAAACTGTTACATTTAACCCGAACTTTTCTGGGGGAAAGGAGGGTTCTTCATTTTGGCAAGAAAAAACAAACAAAAAAATCCATTTAGGGTCAACCCAATTTTTTTTTCATTCAGTACCCAATTTGAAAAATCAGTCATTCATTCAGCTCTAATCTCAACTGGCATCCCTTCTGCCACTGCAGTCTGTGATCTCTCTTGAGTATAGACTATTAATTCTGATGAACTGTGTAATGTATTTTGTGAGGTGGGCTAAATAAGCCAGCGTCATTATCACTTGTGACCCAAGGTAAAATTTGGACCTAGGACTCCAAAGAGAAATGACACTTTTTTAACCAAAACGTACTACCTGGTCCATAAAATAAATAGAAATTTCAGGGCTTGTCTCAGCTAGGGTGTGAATTCAAAGTTCAATAGCTATTCCATGCTAACTCTACATGTGGATACTCTCGTCCTGCACCAGTGCCTTTTGGTGGTTTAGATTAACCCACTTCCACAGTGGATTATATAAATAAGGAGCAAGTTCACTAAAGTTGGGGTAGCCATTAAAGTTAATAGAGTCACCCTGGTGTAAAAACAGTATAAGAGGAAAGTCAGACCCTATTATCTATATTGTATGAAATATTTCTTTTTGTAACTAACCTCAGCTTAAAGTAACCCACTCCATGGACAAAGTTTTGTGCTGCCCACACACCGTGCAACTCCATGGAGGTCAAAGAAGTTGCATGAGGTATAATGTGGCCACATTTATGATGCACTACACTCATTTCTCCTATAGACAGAAGTGACAATTCTGAGGGCACCCAGGACTGAGAGTCACATGCCTCCTTCAAGACTTGCTAGTGCTTAACTGAATGTCAGCTCCCTGACACCATGAGCCTGTGAGCCACCCAAACAAATTCCTCTGGGCTATGCCAGCCCTTACTTTGCCTTGGAGGTAAACAATAGGTGCATCCCTTTCCACTCTGAAGTATTCCCTGTAGTTCCAGCCTCTTATCTACAGAACACTCACAGAAATACCCGGTCTACTGTCCCCAAAGGAACAGTGTAAACCTGTATCAGAGGGGTAGCCGTGTTAGTCTGGATCTGTAAAAGCAGCAAAGAGTCCTGTGGCACCTTATAGACTAACAGACGTTTTGGATCATGAGCTTTCATGGGTGAATACCCACTTGATCGGATGCATGTAGCGGACGAAGTGGGTATTCACCCACGAAAGCTCATGCTCCAAAAAGTCTGTTAGTCTATAAGGTGTCACAGGACTCTTTGCTGCTTTTAGCGTAAACCTGCTGTCCATTTACTTCCTAAGTGCAGGATAAAGGGGTGTCTCCTTGCCTTCTGCTTATATCTCCCAAGTTTATTGTCTGTTCTCAGGGACAGTAACACTCACCTTCCCTCCCCATAACCCCACCCCCACCCTGCAATGCTTGTTTTTCCTAAATCCTGCTTCTTCCCTGTACGTTTTGAATCCTCCTTCGCAACTTCCTACATAAATGGGTTTCGACTGTGTTGGATTACAATGCTCGATTTACATGTGATAGCTGAATAACCATCTTTTATCTGGCAGAAAAGCTGTTTGTCAACTCTCCCTTGATACAGACTTTAGGAACATATTTTCAGCATACTCCTTACATAGTATCTATACATTAATTTCACAGTGCTAAAAAAGACAAAAATGAGCCTGGCTTTCATTTAGATTTATGTTCACAACACAAATGAACATAGTTGATTTAAAGGCTTGTCTCTTTCTAATCTGCTAGAGAGTCTTTAAAAGTAATTGTTCAAAAGATAACAATTTACTTTCTAACATTACGTGGTTCTTCAGAAAAAGGGACAGTACTATATCCCCAGGGCTGATTTTATTGTTAAGAATATGTATTTTGTTTCAATCTCTAGTTCATGTGAAAAATGCATTAGTACATTTTTACATACTGTTAGACAAATATTTTGATTATTTTAAATTGTATTAAAATAAAAGTACTGAAAACAATCACCTTCAAAACAACATAGATATAAGATTTTTAATTCTCTTACCCATACTGTTTTCAGCCTTTGTACAAGATGTACGCTTTAAAATTTCACGTACCTACAGAAAGAAAAAAAGTGATGCAACAAACATTTTATCTCTTAGGATTAAGTTAATTACAGTGCCAGCACAAGCCACAGAACTACACTTAAAAATAAGGTGTTCTTCTGCAGTTAATTTATAGCAATATTTAAATCAATCCTATGTTTGATTCATGTATAAGTATATTGTTTAGGACCATTGAATTTAAATTTTGAAATAAATAGAATGTTTTACTAAAGCGCTATAGAAAAACCTAAGAAAGTTACAGCTATGAATAATATTTGAATCCTCTCTTTTAGTAATATATTTACTAACAATAACCTCTCCAGAAGGTACAACTCATAGATTATATCTCTTCGCTTGAAGAAAAAGTTGAAAATATCTGTCCAAATTCTCACATGGTATAAAGTAGAGTAGCTCCATTGACTTCAACAGACCTGTGCTAATTTATATCAGTTAAGTCCCACTGCCTTCATTGAATCTGTGCCATTTACATCAGCTGAGAATCTGGCCTCCAGTCTTTCCTATGCTTTTAAATGTTGTCACAAGGATTCCTGAAAAAATAACTGATATTTGGCTAAATTCTACTTGCCTTTACTCACAAAGGCAGTCAGTCACATTACTTTCAGCAGGACACTCAAATAAATAATAAAATAAATATCTAGCTCTCATATAGCGCTTTTTATTAGTAGGTCTTAAAGTGCTATACAAAAGCAACTCAGTATCATTATCCTCATTTTTAGAGAGCATGAAACTGAATCACAGAGAGGGGAAGTGATTTGCCACAGGTCATCCACTAGGTGAGTGGCAGAACTGGGAACAGAAATAAGATAAGCAGGAGCTGTATCTATTTTTGTTCACTTTTACATTATTTTTATCTTGGTATAGAATATGATTGATTGGCTGTACATTGTAATAATTTTGTTTATGTTATGAATCTAGAGAGCCTAGAAATACTATAGATAGGTCAGATCCTCAGCTCCTGTAAATCAGTGTAATGCCACTGAAGTTAATGGCACTATGGTGATTTATACCTTCTTAGGCTCTGGCCCTAAAACCCATAGCCAAATCCTGCAAGGCATCAAGTGGAATTATTCCAGATTTACA
Organism: Gopherus evgoodei; assembly: GCF_007399415.2. Taxonomy (NCBI): domain Eukaryota; kingdom Metazoa; phylum Chordata; order Testudines; family Testudinidae; genus Gopherus; species Gopherus evgoodei. The sequence goes on from NC_044322.1 coordinate 229,645,785, forward strand.
TCAGTTTAAGTGAGAGCAGAATCTGGTTCTTCTTTTCAGTAATTGACATATTTACCAATATCTAAATAAGTACTTTAGGAAGCATGACAACATTAAAACATTATACATATGAAGACTGCACTCTTTTCCAAGCAATTATGAGACAGATGATTTGTTTACCAACTGTCTGGATCTGTTGCACCTGATTGCACTTTTCTGTTGCTATGAAACAATAAGCAAATACTCATGAAGTCAGCAAGGGGAACCAGGTGCATTCATTGTTGAAGCAGATACCATTGAGCACAGAAGATTCTATCAATACTGAGGCCACATGTGTTTACTTACTATTCGACTGCGAGTAGCGTTGTCGAAAAATGTGTCTCTGTCTTTAATGTTGTACCTTAAAATGTTGAGAGATAAGATTAGTTACGTTTTCGTGAATGCTACTAATGAATAGGATTATACAACAATTTGGTTAAGAATCCATCTGAAACAATTACAACAAAACCTGTATTAAGTGACCATTCAAGTAAAGGCTTGAGAAAAACCAGCTGCTTAAAGGAGAAAGAGGTGAAGCAGAACTGTATGTATTTCTGGATACTCTAAGGTGGTCTCTTAAGACAGAAGGTTTCTTGATCCTATTGAACTCTACAAAGTTTTCAGTGTATTAAGAAGACTGTGTGTTACATAGGTTGAAAAGAGGAGTAGGAGTTAATGCAGAAGCATTATCCAAACGTAAAATACCTTTTGGTAAGGAAAGTTTTCATTGTTTACATAGACTGACATTCTACGTTTTTTTCCTTATAAAATAACCAGTATTCTAACATTCCTTGACTCAATAAATGTTATCAGCTTTCAACTAGTCTTAATGCAGATGTTCATTACTCTTTTTCAGGATGACTAAGAAGTCAATACTACATTTGCTTCCATACAATCAATCCGTAACAGTTATGTAATAATTATATTATTACATAAATAACTGCTAAAAAAACCCAGTAATCCTCATCAATGAAATTAACTTTGCCAGTTCACTCCCTCTAGCTGACTTAACATGTATTCAGTTTTAATGAAAATTGTCAGAAAGGGCAACAAATGATGTGGTAGGTCATTATATTTAATGACTTTATTTGTCAGACATAAATGCAGGGAACCAGTTCTTAATAAGGTAATAAGAACAGTTAAACATCATATTAGGCCCAAACATATTATTGTGGGTGGAAGGGCAGGTGGCAAGAATTCCTTATTTGCATAGTATTGGCCAAATTTTAATTACTTTCATAAATCTAATCTAACCAGAAAGAAAAAAAAATGCTTCGTTTTAAGTTATATCTTTTTACAAGCTAGACTGCATGGTTACATTCCCTACTCATAATTTATTTGGTACTTTCAATTCAAGTTAAAAACACACCTATTTCACTGAATACAACCCCTTCTGTTACCCGCACAGTCATAAGTATCTTATCCAATGGAAGCAGTTACATCCAGTGAGTGAAATTCTGCATTGACTTATATCCTGTGTAAACTCACTAAAACCAACAAGCGGTACAAGTTAGATTCACATTCACTGAGACTCCCTTACACCTTACTAATGTGCATGTGTAACGTAGTCTACATTAGTGTAACTTACACACCAAAGAACTGAAAAAAGATTCCAGTTAAAGAGGGAGTTGGCCTATCTTGCATCCTCTTGTTAATTGCTTTTCTTGCTATGCCTCTCTTCTCTGGGCATGTAACTTACATCAACTCACCTTCCATTAAACTGACCCATAAGGCCAAATTCAGAGGTGATGTGACAAGGTGTGTAAGTTACACAATGATAAGTAAGAGTGAGTGAGAATTCCAGGGGCTCTGCTTCTCCATTCATTTACACCAGTGTAACTCCATTAACTTTACTGGATTTATTCCCGATTTGCATTAATTTAAGAGGAAAATCATGTATGTCAGTTGAAGGAAGTTGATAATGAGACTAAAGGTACTGTAAGGTGAGGGGAGGCAGATGGCATAGGTTACCAAACTTAGACTCCTACTAGACTTATTTGGACTCACTTTTGAGTTTTACCCAATGGGATAAATTCTGCTTAAAAGCAGTCAACTTTCACTTACCTCAATAGTAGCTGCACCTGCATATCTGAGAGCAGAGTTCAACTCAGATGTGGAGATGGACCTAAGCCACAAAGTTCATATCAAGAGCCAAAATACCTGATGTGTGAAGAGGTGCATGGATTTTGATTCAGATACTTACTTAAGTACTAAGTTTTACAATGGAAGAAGGATACCGACAGAATTTTACAGTCTGCTTAAGTGGCTTTTACATTTTAAAATACTCACAAATATATTTTTTCTCTGGAAAAGGGGTAAGACAAACTTTTCATCTTCGTGTTGTTTTGTTGTGGCACCGTGGGCTGCAGAGGCTTTGTAGCTTTGTGCCATATTTCAGAGAGCTTCTTGAGAATTCCTCCTTCTTCTTTTATTTCATACATCTAAAGGAGTAAAAACCATGTATGTTATTAAATGACTTTCAAAATGTACATCTAAAAAAAAATACGTAAGTGAGCTGGACTCTGGTCCCATTTAAAAATGGAATTAAAGTCTGTGGAGTCTCTGAAGATATATGCCTATGCAAGAGAGATCAGACGCTGTCCCTTGTGCTTTAGGTTACATCAGTCATAGTTCTGGTCCAGTTCCTAAGCTTCAAATGTCATTATGTGAAGTAGTTCTCAAGCACCTCAGGAGGTGACAGTGGTCAGACAGGTATCAGAGGGGTAGCCATGTTAGTTTGGATCTGTAAAAGCAGCAAAGAATCCTGTGGCACCTTATAGATTAACAGACATTTTGGAGCATGAGCTTTCGTGGGTGAATACCCACTTCATCAGATGCATCTGACGAAGTGGGTATTCACCCACAAAAGCTCATGCTCCAAAACGTCTGTTAGTCTATAAGGTGCCACAGGATTCTTTGCTGCTTTTAGTGGTCAGACAATAACTTCCTATTCAGCCTTTCACCGGAAGAATAGCATAAATATACAAGGACATATTCAACAATGACAGTCAGTGGAATACATTATACAACAATAGAGCCCTAAACGGACACAAATTTATAGTGCGGATGCAGATATCCGTGGACATAAATCTGTATACGCGGAACCACAGGGCTCTTCTAGGAACCGCAGTGGTGAAAGAAGCAGAATGTGGGGCCACCGCTCCCAGGAATCCAGCACCTCGTTCCTCCAGCATGGCTGTACCGCCCCCAGCCCCGCTCAGGCGAGCACCAGGCTCACCAGCAGCTGTCCCTGGTCGTGCTAGTGTGTGCAAGAAGCACACCTGCTCCCAGACAGGAGACGCAGGCAGCTGCATGGAGGGGATGGGGGCAGGGATGGGGGCCACGCCGGAGAATCTGCCAGCACAGGGTGCTGGCTCTGGGAGCAGCGGCCCCGCATTCTGCTCCTTTCACCACTGTGGTTCCTGGGACATCCCTGTGGTTCTGCAGATACCGATTTAGATCTGTGGATACCTACATACATGAATATAAATTTGTACCCATGCAGGGCTCTACACATCAAGTGTAAACCAGTCAGAAAGGGGGCTAAATGAGTGTAACCATAGAAAAAACATGCAACTTGCATCAATTTAGCATTAACATGTGTGCAAAATAAGTCCAATTTATATGACTAATGAACAGAAAGATAAAATGGGTAGCAGGAAAAGCAACTAACAGGAAAATGTAAGGCCATGTCTACACTGCCAAATTAAGTTGACCAAACATATGTTGGCAAATGGCCGCTGCAGCAATTGCATTGCTTGTGCATGTCTATATTTTCCTCTTTGTGTCAGTGGGGCACGTCCTCACCAGGAGCGCTTGCATCCATTGTACTGTCAGCGTTGTGGGATGGCTCCTAAAAGCCACTAACCGTCAGTGTAAGCAATGTAGTGTCTACACTGAGACTGTGTCGGCCTAACTACATCGATCTTGACTCTGTGCTGCTCACAGTAGTGGAGTTATTCAGTTGGCATAGCAGAGCAGTTAATTAGGTTGATGTAAGCTATCTCGCGTCGTCGACCTAACTCCCTAGTGTAGACCAGATCTACAATAAAGCAGGCAGTGTAAGTTATGCTACTTTACCATTTACACTCACATAGACCTCTTTTCTGACCAATTTACCCATCATTCACATAACTACTAGACATGTTCCAGATTCTTCCAATGGTACACCTTTCACTTCAAGCTAAATACAGCTGTTCATTATCTCTATCTTACAGATTCCATTTCATTCAGCTAGTGACTGTGATTGATTAAGTGCCTGATTCACTCCCCACACATCGCTGTAGTAATCTTTGTGCAAAACACGCCTTGGGAGGTATCATTTGAAAACTAACAACTCGCTGGTCAGTAATATCATTGTGAAATGTATGTCGCAACATTATATATAAAAGTATGAGCATAAGTTGAAATCATGAATGAGGTGTGTTTACCAGGCAAGTCTGGTGAGTGGGTAAACCTGTTTCTCAAAGACAAAGGACAAGCTGATGCCTCTAATCAGGTGTCATCAAAGTTGATGGGCAATCACCTAGCAAGTGGCCATTCTTTGGCAAGGAAGCAGAGCAGGAACAAACAACATTTTAGCAAACAACAGCATGGAACCAATTTCACCACCAGACTTCTTGTCTCCCTCCACACAGTCGGAGTGAACTTTAGGTAGGGGTAACCCTCAGGAAAATGCATTTCAGAAGATCACTGTGCTGTGAAAGGGAAGAACAAAATCATCCCAAGGTACCGCTGTATAGCCACCTCTTTGGGTACAGCTACACTATAGAGCAGGGGTGGCCAGCCTGAGCCTGCTCTATAGGAGGAGGAGGAGCCAGAATTTACCAATGTACATTGCAAAAGAGCCACAGTAATACGTCAGCAGCTCCCAGTGCCTCCCACACACCAGCAGCCCCACCAATCAGTACCTCCCCTCCTTCCCAGCACCTCCCAATCACCTATTTCCTGACATCCAGGAGGCTCTGAAGGAGGGGATAGGAGCGAGGGCACGGCAAGCTCAGGGGAGGAGGTGGGAAGGGGTGGAGCAGGGGCAGGGCCTATGGCAGAGCCAGGGGTTGATCAGTGAGCACCCCCTGGCACACTGGAAAGTTGGCACCTGTAACTCCAGCCCCAGAGTCAGTGCCTATACTAGGAGCCACATATTAACTTCTGAGGAGCCTCATGTGGCTCCAGAGGTACAGGTTGGCCACCCCTGCTATAGAGTTTACAGCAGTGCAGCTGTGCCACTGAAAGCTCCCTAATGTAGTCACTCTAAGCCAACAGGAGAGAGAGAGAGCTCTCCCTTTGGCTTAATTACTCCAGTCCCTGTGAGCAAGAGGCAGTAGCTATGAAAGGAGAACTTCCCCCACCAACAACATAGCACTGTCTGCACTGGTGCTTATGTCAGTGTAACTTATGTTGCTCAGAGTGGTGGTTTATTCATACCCCTGAGCAACAGAAGTTATGCCAACATAAACTGTAGAGTAGACATAGCCTCTGTCTTTCACCCAAGAAGACAAAAGAAACAGCCTTTGGATTTTGGGAGCCGATCCTGGCCTGAATTTGGTGAGGAATAATACTGGAAACATACGGTAAGGTTTCCAACTTGAACCAAGTCTACTTGGTTAAATTTTAGTACTAGGAAGCATATAATCTGCATTGCTCTTGTAATCATTTCTGACTTTAATGCCTTATACTTCTGCTCATTTAAAATGTCTCTCTTTGTAAGTAACTAAACTTGTTTGATTCTTTAAGTAAAACTAATCCAATGATGTGAATTGTTTGGGTAACTCCATTTAATGTAGCACACTGTCTAGGAGAGGGCTGGACAGTGCAGAACATACATTTTGGGGGGGAAATCTGGGACTGGGAGTGTGTTGGGCTCCCCTGCAAGCGGTAACCAAAGTTGGTGGAAGCCAGAGTGTCATTGATGTGTGTGTCATGGTATAAATCCCCACTCTGAACCTTAACATCCAAAAGATGGGGTACCAGCATGAATTCCTCTAAGCTCAATTACCAGATTAGTACTTGTAGCGCTGCCACCAACCAGGAATTCCAGTGCCTGGTACACTCTGGTCCCCCCAAAACCTTGCCTGGGAAACCCCAAGACCCAGACCCTCTGGATCTTAACACAAGGAAAGTAAACCCTTTCCCTCAGCATTGCCTCTCCCAGGCTTCCCCTCCCTGGGTTACCCTGGAAGATCACTGTGATTCAAACTCCTTGAATCTTAAAACAGAGAGGAAAATTCATCTCCCACCCTCCTTCTCTCTCCCCCTCCCAGACTCTCCCTGAGACAGAAAGTAATCCTAACACAGAGAGAAAATTAACCTCTCTCTCCCCCTTCCCTCCTTTCTCTCCACCAATTCCCTGGTGGATCCAGACCCAGTCCCCTGGGGTCTCACACCAGAATAAAAAAACAATCAGGTTCTTAAACAAGAAAAAGATTTTAATAAAAGAAAGAAAAAACAGTAAAAATTATCTGTGTAAATTTAAAATGGAATTGGTACAGGGTCTTTCAGCTATAGACACTGGGAATACCCTCCCAGCCTAAGTATACAAGTACAAATTAAAATCCTTTCAGCAAAATACAAATTTGAACTCCTCGCAGCCAAATATATATTTGCAAATAAAGAAAACAAACATAAGCCTAACTCGCTTAATCTACCTAGTTGTCATAAACAGATAGCTAAGGGTTAATGTCTCTTACACCTGGAAAGAGGTAACCTGAAGCACCTGACCAGAGGACCAATCAGGAAACCAGATTTTTTCAGGTCTGGGTGGAGGGAAGTTTGTGTCTGAGTTCTTTGTCTTGTGCCTGTGTCTCTCTCAGCTATGGGAGGATTTCTGTCTCTTGCTTTCTAATCTTCTGTTTCCCAGTTGTAAGTACAAAAGATCAGATAGTGATTTATATGTTTTTTTTTGTATTTTACATGTATGTAGTTGCTGGAGTGCTTTGAATTGTGTTCTTTTTGAATAAGGCTGTTTATTCATATTTCTTTTAAGCAATTGACCCTGTATTTGTCACCTTAATACAGAGAGACCATTTTTACATATTTTTCTTTCTTTTTACATAAAGCTTTCTTTTTAAGACCTGTTGGAGTTTCCTTTAGTGGGGAACTCCAGGGAATTGAGTCTGTGCTCACCAGGGAATTGGTGGGAGGAAGAAGTCGGGGGAAATCTGTGTGTGTTAGATTTACTAGCCTGACTTTGCATTCCCTCTGGGTGAGGGGGGAAGAGAGATTAGCTCTCGGTACTTCTGTTTTCCAAGGCTGGAAACGGGGAGGGTGGAATCCCTCTGTTTAGATTCACGGAACTTGCTTCTGTGCATCTCTCCAGGAACACCTGGAGGGGGGAAGGGAAAAGGTTTATTTCCCTTTGTTGTGAGACTCAAAGGATTTGGGTCTTGGGGTCCCCAGGGAAGGTTTGGGGGGACCAGAGTGCCCCAAAACACTTAATTTTTTGGGTGGTGGCAGCTTTACCAGGTCCAAGCAGGTAACTAAGCTTGGAGGTTTTCATGCTAACCCCCATATTTTGGACGCTAAGGTCTAAATCTGGAACTAGGTTATGACATGGTGTGCAGTGGTGAGATAGATAGAATCCAGAAGCCAGTAGGAATATTATATTTTTCTTTTCTCTGCTAGGGGCTTTTAAGCAGAGAGAAACAGTTTGGTTTTAAAAGGAACCAGAGAGAATTTTTTTTTCTCTGCTCTCTCTTTCAGTTTCTGGCTTGCATATTAAGCAAGGAACCATTAAGCTGTGACAAAAGGGTCTTTTGTGACACAATAGCACTCCCATTAGGAGTCAAATACCAGCACTATACACGTGCAAATAAAGTGGTTTTTCTGGTTTCCTTTACATTGAAAAGATTAGCTAGAGGAAGAAAGGGAAAAAGGCACTGTTGCTAGGCAGACCCCAGGAGGCAACAGAGCCTGCAGTTCAGACAATAAACACCAGAGGGCACCCCAACACAAGAAAACAAGAACCATGACTTCCAAGGAAAAAAGGGAGGCAGAAGAACAAATCAAAGAAGCTGAACACAGGCGAAAACTGGAGCTAAAAGAAAAGGAAGAAAGCATCAAACTGGCAGCCTACAAAAGAGAACAAGCAGCCAAAGAGGCAGCCCACAAAAGAAAACTAGAAGAAGAGGTGGCCCACAGAAGGAAACAAGAAGAAGAAGACATGGCCCACCGCCGAGAAATGGAAAAACAACAAAAAGAAAGTGAAGAGAAGGAAAAACAGAGAAAACATGAACTAGACTTAGCGCAAGCTGGGCTGCATGCGCCATCCAATCCTAACAACCCTTCAGCAATTATGGTTCCACATCACAGGAAATTTCCCACCTACAGGGCAGGTGATGACACCGAGGCCTTCTTGGAAAATTTTGAAAGAGCCTGTCTTGGGTACCACATCTCTGAAGACCAGTACATGGTAGAATTGAGGCCACACCTCAGTGGACCTTTAGCAGAGGTGGCAGCTGAAATGCCTAAGGAGAACATGAACTACTATAAACTTTTTCAAACCAAGGCCAGATACAGAATGGGGATAACCCCGGATCATGCCCGTCGGCGTTTCAGAACCCAAAAGTGGAAACCAGACGTGTCATTTCCCAAACACGCCTACTACGTTGGGAAAAATTATGAGGCCTGGAAATCAGGACACAATGTTAAATCCTTGGAAGAACTGCACCTCCTCATACAAATGGAGCAGTTCTTGGATGGTGTTCCTGAGGACATAACACGGTACATACAAGATGGAAAACCCAAAAATCTCACCGAGGCGGGGGAGATTGGAGCCAGATGGATGGAAGTGGCAGAAAGCAAGAAAGCTACTGTCAAGGGGAACGAATACCCCAGAGGGCACACCGACCATAAACCCTACAACCGAGGGCAGCCAAAAACCCCACCTACAACCCAAGTAAAGCCACAGACACACTATTCTTCCACCTCACCAGTCTCCAGTAACTCACCTCGACCCAGTGACCCATCAGATGGAAGATGCTTTAAGTGTAATGAACTGGGACATATCAAGGCCAACTGTCCAAAGAACGCCATCCGAGTGCAGTTCATTACACCACCATCACCCAAAAGATCCCCAGGCCCGGATGCCTCTCAAATACCCTTGGAGCGAAGGGAAAATTGGAGAGTGGGCGGAAAGAAGGTTACTGCGTGGAGAGACACGGGGGCACAACTGTTAGCTATCCACCAATCCTTCGTAGACCCCAAATTCATCAACCCAAACGCCCAAGTGACAATTTACCCCTTCATGTCACAAGCTGTAGACTTGCCTACAGCTGAACTGCCTGTCCAGTACAAAGGTTGGTCAGGGATGTGGACTTTTGCAGTCTATGACAATTATCCTATCCCAATGCTACTGGGGGAAGACTTGGCCAACTAGGTGAAGCGGGCCAAGAGAGTGGGAATGGTTACACGTAGCCAAACCAGGCAAGCTTCCAGACCCATTCCTGTTCCTGAGCCGTCCATAGACGCCCCGTCTGTGTTACCAGAGACCCAGACAGAGGTAGTGGACCTGGATTTCATGCCAACCACTGAAACAGCCACAGCACCTCCAGTCCCAGGCCCGGAACTGGAACAGCAACCAGCACCAGCAAGTGCAACCACATCTTCAAACTCAACGCCAGAGGGCACCAGCAAGCCAAAACTGGCAGAAGCAACAGACAGCCATACCCAAAAGGCTCAGCCAGAGCCTGAAATACCCTCAGGTGCACCAGCGGAGAGCGGTTCACCAGCAACGGAAACAACCCCATCACCTACATCGCTTCCAGAGGGACCAAGCCCAAGTCCACAGTCTGAGGAAGAACTGGTGACCCCAGCCTCAAGGGAACAGTTCCAGACTGAGCAGGAAGCAGATGACAGCCTTCAGAAAGCTTGGGCGGTGGCACGGAGCACCCCACCACCTCTCAGCTCTTCTAATCGATCCCGGTTTGTTATAGACCAAGGACTTTTATACAAGGAAATTCTTTCTGGTGGACACCGGGAAGAATGGCAGCCGCAAAAACAGTTGGTGGTTCCAACTAAGTACCGGGGGAAGCTCTTAAGCTTAGCCCATGATCATCCCAGTGGCCATGCTGGAGTGAACAGAACCAAGGACCGGTTGGGGAAGTCCTTCCACTCGGAGGGGATGGGCAAGGACGTTGCCAAGTATGTCCGGTCTTGTGAGGTATGCCAAAGAGTGGGAAAACCCCAAGACCAGGTCAAGGACCCTCTCCAGCCACTCCCCATAATTGAGGTCCCATTTCAGCAAGTAACTGTGGATATTCTGGGTCCTTTCCCAAAAAAGACTCCCAGAGGAAAGCAATACGTACTGACTTTCGTGGACTTTGCTACCCGATGGCCGGAAGCAGTAGCTCTAGGCAACACCAGGGCTAACACTGTGTGCCTGGCCCTAACAGACATTTTTGCCAGGGTATGTTGGCCCTGCGACATCCTTACTGATTCAGGATCTAATTTCCTGGCAGGGACCATGCAAAAACTGTGGGAAACTCATGGGGTGAACCACTTGGTTGCCACCCCGTATCACCATCAAACCAATGGCCTGGTGGAAAGGTTTAATGGAACTTTGGGGGCCATGATACCTAAATTCATCAACGAATACTCCAATAATTGGGACCTAGTGTTGCAGCAGTTGCTGTTTGCCTACAGGGCTGTACCACATCCCAGTTTAGGGTTTTCACCATTTGAACTTGTGTATGGTCACGAGGTTAAGGGGCCATTACAGCAGCAGTGGTGAAGCAGCAATGGGAGGGGTTTACGCCTTCTCCAGGAACTAACATTCTGGACTTTGTAAGCAACCTACAAAGCACTCTCCGATACTCCTTAGCTCTTGCTAAAGAGAACCTAAAGGATGCTCAGGAAGAGCAAAAGGCCTGGTATGACAGACATGCCAGAGAACGTTCCTTCAAGGTAGGAGACCAGGTTATGGTCTTGATGGCGCAACAGGCCCATAAGATGGAAGCATCATGGGAAGGGCCATTCACGGTCCAAGAGCACCTGGGAACTGTGAACTACCTCATAGCATTTCCCAATTCCTCACTAAAGCCCAGAGTGTACCATGTTAATTCTCTCAAGCCTTTCTATTCCAGAGACTTACAGGTTTGTCAGTTTACAGTCCAGGGAGATGATCCTGAGTGGCCTGACGGTGTCTACTATGAAGGGAAAAAAGACGGTGGCGTGGAAGAGGTGAACCTCTCAACCACTCTGGAATGTCTGCAGCAGCGACAAATCAAGGAGCTGTGCACTAGCTTCGCCCCATTGTTCTCAGTCACCCCAGGACGGACTGAACGGGCATACCACTCCATTGACACAGGTAATGCTCACCCCATTAGAAACCCACCCTACCGGGTGTCTCCTCATGCCCAAGCTGCTATAGAACAGGAGATTCAGAACATGCTACAGATGGGTAAAATCCGCTCATCTACCAGTGCATGGGCATCTCCAGTGGTTCTGGTACCCAAACCAGATGGGGAAATACGCTTTTGTGTGGACTATCGTAAGCTAAATGCGGTAACTCGTCCGGACAGCTATCCAGTGCCACGCACCGATGAGCTATTGGAGAAGTTGGGACGTGCCCAGTTCATCTCTACAATAGACTTAACCAAGGGGTACTGGCAAGTACCGCTAGATGAACCTGCTAAGGAGAGGTCAGCATTTGTCACCCATGCGGGGGTGTATGAATTTAATGTCCTTCCTTTCGGCCTTCGAAATGCACCCGCCACCTTCCAGAGGCTGGTAGATGGTCTACTAGCAGGACTGGGAGAATATGCAGTTGCCTACCTCGATGAAGTGGCCATTTTTTCAGACTCCTGGCCCGAACACCTACTACACCTGGAAAAGGTCTTTGAGTGCATCAGGCAGGCCGGACTAACTGTTAAGGCCAAAAAGTGTCAAATAGGCCGAAACAGAGTGACTTACCTGGGGCACCAGGTGGGTCGAGGAACCATAAACCCCCTACAGGCCAAGGTGGATGCTATCCAAAAGTGGCCTGTCCCAAGGTCCAAGAAGCAGGTCCAATCCTTCTTAGGCTTGGCCGGATACTACAGGCGATTTGTACCACACTACAGCCAAATTGCTGCTCCACTGACCGACCTGACCAAAAAGACCCAGCCAAATGCAGTTAACTGGACTAATGAGTGTCAGAAGGCCTTTACTCAACTTAAGGAAACGCTCATGTCTGACCCTGTGCTCAGGGCCCCGGACTTTGACAAGCCATTCCTAGTAACCACGGATGCATCTGAGCGTGGTATAGGAGCAGTTCTCATGCAGGAAGCAACGGATCACAACTTCCATCCTGTCGTGTTTCTCAGCAAGAAACTGTCTGAAAGGGAAAGTCACTGGTCAGTCAGTGAAAAGGAATGCTACGCCATTGTGTACGCTCTGGAAAAGCTACGCCCATATGTTTGGGGACGGCGGTTCCAGCTACAAACTGACCATGCTGCACTAAAGTGGCTTCATACTGCCAAGGGGAACAACAAGAAACTTCTTCGTTGGAGTTTAGCTCTCCAAGATTTTGATTTTGAAATTCAGCACATCTCAGGAGCTTCTAACAAAGTAGCTGATGCACTCTCCCGTGAGAGTTTCCCAGAATCCAGTAGTTGAAAAGTGTTCTTAAAATGTAGAAGTCTGTTAGTTATATACTTAGTGGTATATGTAAAGGTGCATGTGTTGTATTAATCTGGTTATTTTAAAGTTCTAGGAGGAAATCGCCGCCAGTGAGCTTCCCCACTCTCTGCAATTTGGGGGGCGTGTCATAAACAGATAGCTAAGGGTTAATTTCTCTTACACCTGGAAAGAGGTAACCTGAAGCACCTGACCAGAGGACCAATCAGGAAACCAGATTTTTTCAGGTCTGGGTGGAGGGAAGTTTGTGTCTGAGTTCTTTGTCCTGTGCCTTGTGCCTGTGTGGGAGGATTTCTGTCTCTTGCTTTCTAATCTTCTGTTTCCCAGTTCTAAGTACAAAAGATCAGATAGTGATTTATATTTTTTTTTTGTATTTTACGTGTGTGTAGTTGCTGGAGTGCTTTGAATTGTATTCTTTTTGAATAAGACTGTTTATTCATATTTCTTTTAAGCAATTGACCCTGTATTTGTCACCTTAATACAGAGAGACCATTTTTATGTATTTTTCTTTCTTTTTACATAAAGCTTTCTTTTTAAGACCTGTTGGAGTTTCCTTTAGTGGGGAACTCCAGGGAATTGAGTCTGTGCTCACCAGGGAATTGGTGGGAGGAAGAAGTCAGGGGGAAATCTGTGTGTGTTAGATTTACTAGCCTGACTTTGCATTCCCTCTGGGTGAGGGGGGAAGAGAGATTAGCTCTCGGTACTCCTGTTTTCCAAGGCTGGAAACGGGGAGGGTGGAATCCCTCTGTTTAGATTCACGGAACTTGCTTCTGTGCATCTCTCCAGGAACACCTGGAGGGGGGAAGGGAAAAGGTTTATTTCCCTTTGTTGTGAGACTCAAGGGATTTGGGTCTTGGGGTCCCCAGGGAAGGTTTGGGGGGACCAGAGTGCCCCAAAACACTTAATTTTTTGGGTGGTGGCAGCTTTACCAGGTCCAAGCTGGTAACTAAGCTTGGAGGTTTTCATGCTAACACCATATTTTGGACGCTAAGGTCCAAATCTGGGACTAGGTTATGATACTAGTACTCACTATTCTGGACATATAAGAAACTGTATCAGAGAGATTGGAGAGAAATCTGGTTGCACATCTGGTCCCTCTGAGCCCCCAGAGTGAACAACCACCAAACACTAACAACACACACAAAAACTTTCCTCCCTCAAGATTTGAAAGTATCCTGTCCCCTGATTGGTCCTCTGGTCAGGTGACAGCCTGGCTTACTGATCTTGTTAACCCTTTACAGGCAAGAGAGACATGAAGTACTTCTGTTCTATTAACTCTTAACTATCCGTTATGACAGTGTGGCTGGCAGGCTGCAGCTACACACAGACACTCAGGGTGTGACCTGCACGCTGTTTGTGAGCGGCCCCGATGGGAGCTACAGCAGCAAAGCATTGTGACGCTGACGGAGACCCTCACTGGTCTCCTTTGCATCCCTGAATGTCATACTAACTGCATATTTGTTTCCTCTACTTTTAAGCATCCATCTTCATTGTCCCCTTTCACAACCAAGCCACTGATGTTTGTGACTGCATTATATAAAGAATGGGCATATTTAGATAAGGAGTGACTGTGATATATGTGTATTCATGGATGGGGAAACTGCTTGTGTGTATCTGTAACAGAGAGGAGGGCAATAACTTTGCATCGTGTGTGCATGTAGGCATGGGCCACAGGAGGGTAGTTTATAGTGCTTAGTCTTCAAAGACTGATACTTGAACATGATATTGACAGTTTTTGGCTTGGCAAGCCTGTCAATTCACCAGTCTAATAATGATGATTTACTTTTCAATTGACCACCTATTGGAGCACAGTAAAATCCTGTCAAATATTCCAGCAAAAATGCCCTGGGGGAGATGGCAGCCTACCTTCTAGACTGCATCATGATACTATTTTGGGGGGGGGGGGAGGGCGCTGAATTTCATTTCATTGTGTTGCACACTTTTCTGAGTTAAAGTAACTCCGTTAAGTAACTTACTTTTTGTAATTAAGCATAAGGATCTATCCAAGCCTAAGCCTACTGGAGATCATAAGGTCTTGCTTTTTTGTTTTGTTTTCACTGTTCCAATGAATTAGTACTTTAAAATATTTATCTGTTTTTGACATTGTTTGATCAATAGTTGACTGATCAATTGACCAATTATTTTTGGACCAGTTAAATGCCCAAGCCTAGCCTGCCTCCCTGCAGAAAGGCAGATAGTAGACAATTAATTACTGGAGCTAGGTGAAATTTTTCAAATAATTTATTTGTTAAAAAATGCGGTTTTGTTTAATTGGAAGCTATTCATGGACTTGACACAAATTCACCAAATATTTTTTTTTTTTGCAAAAAACGTGTTTTAGGACTTAGGCACCATTCAAAAAATGGGCAGAGAAGGAGGTGGTACCTGCCTTATATCATTTAGCCCAGGCTTGGTCTACACTTTACAGTTAGGTTGACATACAGCCACTTACATCAATCTAATTATGTTAATGTATATACTACAGCCTTGCTCCTGCCCATGTAATTGCATTAATCCATTGACATTATAACTCCACCTCCATGAGAGGTGCAGGGCTTATGTCAGTGTAGTTAAGGTGACGCACTGTCTTACATTGTCTGTTGGCTGTCATTCTTGTCTTGCTGTCACTGGGGTGGGTGGGGGACTCCAACTAGAGCCCGGTTGCCCCCTCGGATTCTTTGCTCCCAGCCAAGCTATGCCTACCCCATTCCCTGCTCGGAGCCCAGGTGCCCCTCGGGTCTCCACTCCCAGCTCCCAGCCCAGCTGCTGTCCAGGCTCCCCAATCCAATCTGGGCTGTGCCTGCCCAGCTTGCTGCTCTCCACTAGGCTGCTCACCACAAGTTCCTGGCTCACCACTCCCCATGGGGAGCCCTGCAACTGCCTGGAGGCTCCCAACTTCTCAGTCCCCACCGCCTTCAATCTGGCTGCCCCCCTGGATCTCAGGTCCCTGCTCCCCTCAGCCAAGAGCCTGGGTGCACCCACATCTCACAGTCCCCCTGCGGCTCCCCACCACCAGCTCCCCACTCCCTACCGCAGCTAGGCTACCGGTGGAAAGCTGCATGTGGAACTGAGAGCCCAGGCTCTCAGCGCCCCTACCACTGCTCCTCTTAAAATCAGTGGAAGTGCTCCTGGTGAGGATGCACACCACCGCCAGAAGGAGGGTAGTGTGGATATGAACTACCGCAGTAACTACTGCAGTGGTTGTAAGTTGACCTTACATAGGGCAACTTATGTTTCTAGTGTAGACATGCCTCAAGTGGTTAGGGCACTCACCTGGGATATGCGAGACAGGTTCAATTTCCCATTCTGCCCAGTGTGGAGAAGGGATTTGAATAGATGTTCCCTTCATACCCCAGAAGCAGGGATGGATTAATGCATAAACTAAGATACAGCTTAGGACCTCACAATATGAGGGGTCTCTAAAAAAGAAAACACTGACTCCATTTCAAATTTTATCAAAATCAGTTGATAAATAAAAGAGATATGGGAAAAAGAAGATTCTCTCCAAATACAGTCATTTTTGTTCAAATATGACAAAAATATACACAGCTACACAAATACCCTTACCTTACCCTTATCCTTCACTAATTGTTCATAATTGACAGGTGGGAGGCCAGGGCTGAGAAAAAATGATAATTTCACTTGTAAAATTAGTAATTCTACAAGTAAGTCTGCTATCAATCTCCTAAAGCAGCCTTTTGGTGGCCAGCTACTACTGGTGAAATTCCGACCGTGACTTCATAACTTAAATAAATAAATAATCTCATTGCCGATAAATTTGGGAAAAATGTGAGGTCAGAGACAGCAGTGTCGTGAAGCAATCCTACTTGTATTGGACTTCTCCTAGGAGTGACATTATGTATAGCATTCCCCCTTGGCTAGTAATAGCCAATCTTTTGTTTACAATCTAGCACGCTGAGTCGTATAGTGCCTTCGCTCCTGTTTGTCATTTTCTTAACTGTTAGTGAGTTCTTTCTTCTTTTGATCTGTACATACATACAATTGTGTATGTTATGGATTTATGGACTTGGGTTGAATGGATCTTGAAGAGGATAAATTTGTGTTGGCTGCCCTCCATCAATTTTGAGAACCTTCACAGTAAATATCAGAGAGTGCTGATGAAAGGATAAATACAGGGTTCTGAGAGAAGTGAAGGAAGATATATATATATTTTTTTTTCTGAGTACTGGGTGAGTAAGTTATTTCAAACTATGTGCATATATGATTTATAGGCTATTAAATATTCATTATAACTTGCTTGAATATAGGCTAGTTTTTCCCCACTTTCTCAATGCCTGTCTAAAGATGACCAGTCTTTTTTCTGGTAAATTCTTCTTCTCTTTCGCATGTATAGCTTGTTGTCACTCTGTGTGTCCGAGATGTTTACTCGAGATTAATTAGTGGTCCTGGGGGAGACAGAGGGTAGAGAAGTGAATGCGAAGAGAGATGTCTGCCTAGAAAAAAAGACTGGGATTTTCTGCTCAGCAAGTTTGCAGCACGGAAGATAATATTTTATTATAAGTAGTATGTTATGTAAAAATTCTTATATAGACTTATAAATCATGTATCATATCCATAATAAATTTTATTTTTATAGTATGGCAAAAGAAAAATCCCAACAATTCATTGTTTTGTAGCAAAAATTAAATTGGAATAAACATTTGTAAATATATATTTATACATAGTCTGGATAAACTTTGTATTTCCCTTACAAAATTAATCAAATGATTTTTCATTCATTCATATGAAAAGAAGGATAATTTTCCTTATTCATGGTGTGAAAAAAAATTATATATCCTCTCTTGTTTTCCTGTGAGAACATAGACAGACTAGCACTAACTTTCTCACAATATCCTGGTAAAATAATACAGGTTTTCGGCATAGAT
Source organism: Gopherus evgoodei (assembly GCF_007399415.2). Lineage (NCBI taxonomy): Eukaryota > Metazoa > Chordata > Testudines > Testudinidae > Gopherus > Gopherus evgoodei. The sequence continues at coordinate 229,663,304 of NC_044322.1, forward strand.
AGATAGATATATAAAAATATTACTGTTTGTTGTATAGATATCTAAATTTTAGTATTTATAATATAAAACTATTTTTTTTTCCATTTTGGGGGGCAGGGTTTTTTTTGTTTTTTGTTTTTGTTTTTTTTAAGTCTAATGGCAACAAACTGCTCAGGAGAAAGGTCATTTTCTCAACTGAAATGTATCAAGAATGAACTGCGGGCAACAATGCTGCAAGAAAAGCCATCTGCCCTAAGCATTCCATAGCTTATAATTTGAGGACATCATCAATGACTTTGCTCTCCAAAAATTTTGAAAGAAAATGTTTTACATTTCAGTGTAAAAATTAAAGTAATGTGCAAACAGACATACTGCAGGCAGTACTGATTCCATTAAGTAAGCTGGCCTGTGTAACTGTAACTGCTTTTGTGTTGCTGTAGATAAAAGTTTTCATATCTACTAGTTAAGAAATCAGACGAAAATATGTTAATTTGAAACTATTTTATAATGCAAACAAGCATATTGCAAGATGTGTTTTAGTTAGATTATTCTATTTTTACAACTTCTCCTTTGTATATATGCAAACAAAAAGCTTTCATGTTTATATATTCAACGTCCTTTCTGCAAAAATAATAAATTCATTTTTTGATGCTTTGGGGCCTCTTACACTGTAGATAGTTTAGGCCACAGAATGTCACAATCCGGCTCTGCCCAGAAGAGTACATCAATCCCAGAGCTCTGGGACATTCTGGGTTGAGTCTCTCTCAGTTTCTCTAGCTGAAGTTGTTCCACTTTGTATAAATAATTAAATAGTCACTGGAGCAGGTACTTGGGCTTGGACCTCCTGCATCCTAAATGAGTGACTCTGGAGCCTGGTGGTCCGGGCATTCTCACACTCATGCTTTCTGGCCCACTGACTATGAATAATCATGCATAGTGGCACTTTACAGTCACACATAAGAAGACAGCAGTGATATTACAATCAGTCATTTAATTAATATAGCCCTTAAAAAAATGCCTGAAAACAAACAAACTATTTTGTATCAAACAACATGTTTTGTTTGAACCAAAACAGACTTATTTGATTCTTAAGTGTTACAATTTTCCAATTCAGTTTGACCTGAACCCCCATTTATTTATTTTCAGAACTGCCAGTTAACCAAAAAAAAACCAACCAAACAAAAACATTTATTTGCCCAGATCTGCTGATTGTTATTATTTATTCATATTGTGGTAGCACCTACAGACGCCAATTATAGGCCAGAATGTCACTGTATTTCCAACAATCCACACAACAAAAAAGGAGTCCCCGTCACGAGCTTATAATTTTGACATGATTTTCTTTACCTATTGAGTCATAGAGTTTAAGGCCTGAATGGACTACCAAATCATCTAGTCCGACCTCCTGTATCTCACAGGCCATCAGCACTACCCATCATCTGCACGGTACATGCAACAACCGACACTAGCCCAAAGGAGACTGGACTGCTGAGTGACACAGAGAGTGGGAAGAACCTAGTACACCAGCGCCTGAGGCTTTGCAATGGAAAATGATTGAGAAATATCCAGACAATCCTGGCAAGTGACCTGCACCCACACACTACAGAGCAAGGGGGAAAAACAAAACAAAACAAAACCCTAAGGTCACTGCCAATCTAACCTGGTGAGAAATTCATTCTCAGCTTCACAATAGTGATCAGTTAGAGCCTGAGTTTGTGAGCAAGACCCAGCCAGCCCAGCATCTGAGAGAGAGAATGCTTGGTGACACCTCAGAGCCCTTGCCCACTCCATTCAATGTCTCATCTCCAGCGATGGCCATACCTGACGCTTCAGAAAAAGGAGATTTAAAGAATAAATTGATGGGAAGTGGGACTCCCTTTCTGACCCCTGCAAGTAGCTGGGGGAAGAGAATTAAGGCCCAAAGCTGCTAAGCTTGCCCTCTACCATCATAAGCAATCCCGTCATACTATTGTAAAACTGACGAACTCCGGTCATCAGCAGGTGGGTTCAAACCTAAAACCTCTGAAGCTTAGTGGATGATCTTCTACTGCATGAGGTAAAAGCCACCTCGCTCTTAACCAAGGCTTCAGCAGACTTATTAATCTCTAGTTGAGCTGGGTGCTACTAGAGGGAGACAGAACGTCACATCAAGCAGGCATGGGTTACACATTCACACTCATACATTTGTCCAGCTCTGTCCTAACACTAAGTGTGTTGTTTGCCTCCACAACTCCTATCTGGAGCCTGTTCCAGAGCCTCATCCTTCTCATGGTTAGAAACCTTCTAATTTCTGGCCTGAATTTGTTAAATGATCAGTTTATACCCATTCTTGTACACTCTCTGGTATTTACACTCCTTATAAATTTATTAGGGTGACCAGTAATCCCGATTTTATAGGGACAGTCCATATATTTGGGGCTTTTTCTTATATAGGCTCCTATTACCCTTCCACACCCATCCCGATTTCTCACACTTGCTATCTGGTTACCCTAGTATTTATAGACAGCAATCATATCCCCTCTCAGACTTCACTTTGCTTGACTAAACAAGCCAAGTTCTTCCAGTCTCCTCTCATAAAATGTACCCTCCATTCTCTTGATCATCCTAATAGTTCTTCTCTGCACCTGTTCCAGTTTGAATTCCTCTTTTTTGAATATGGGTGATCAGAACTGTACACTGTACTCCAAATGACTGTGGTTTTATCAGTGCCTGGTACAATGGTATTAATACTTCTCTAGCTCTACTGGAAATGCCTCACCTGATACATCCTAGATCGCATGTGCCTTTTTCACAGCCACATCATATTGGTGGTTTATAGTCAAGCAGTGATCAACCCACACACCAAGGTCTCTCTCTTCTGTCACTTCCAACTGATGTGCTACCAGATTACAGAAGAAATTCTTATTATTAGACCCTAAGTACATGATCTTTGTGATCTAATTGTGCAGGACCATTCTTCCTGCACAAAAAGAGTAAACTACCTACCAGGTATCAATTTAGTGCAAGAAGAACGACACACATATTCTCCTTTAGAGCTGAGGCTGCCATGTCTGCAACTGGGTGTCAAGTGCTAGGACCCTTCCTAAGAATGTATAGTTGCTTTTGCTGACTCACTCTGATGTCAGGTGCTAGGAACATGGTGTTATTTCTGCTGACTCACCAGACCAGGTCCAGTTAATGCCACCTCAGGCTTATAAAAAGGATTTGAGTATTTCTTTGAAATAGAGGAAAATAGGGGTAGGAACAGAAAGACTGCACTGGGAGAAAACCTAGGGAAAAAAGCCAAGCTCAGGAGGAAGCTTAGGCTGTGGGGAAGGAGGGTGAGGCTATGTTCTGTTGTTGTTAAAGTTTACATTCAAGTTAAGTCCCAGGTGGAAGTTGAGCTTTGGACACTATTCAGTGACTGTGTCTGTGTTGTGGCAGGAAAAGATTCTGATCATTCACGGGCCTCCAGCGGGCAAGTAAAGATCTAACTGGGTCTGTCATGATATAATTCCCCACTCCGAACCTTAGCGTCCAAAAGATGGGGTACCAGCATGAATTCCTCTAAGCTCAATTACCAGATTAGTACTTGTAGCGCTGCCACCAACCAGGAATTCCAGTGCCTGGTACACTCTGGTCCCCCCAAAATCTTGCCCGGGGAACCCCAAGACCCAGACTCTCTGGATCTTAACACAAGGAAAGTAAACCCTTTCCCTCAGCATTGCCTCTCCCAGGCTTCCCCTCCCTGGGTTACCCTGGAAGATCACTGCAATTCAAACTCCTTGAATCTTAAAACAGAGAGGAAAATTCACCTTCCCCCCTCCTTCTCTTTCCCCCTCCCAGACTCTCCCTGAGACAGAAAATAATCCTAACACAGAGAGAAAATTAACCTCTCTCTCCCCCCTTCCCTCCTTTCTCCCCACCAATTCCCTGGTGGATCTAGACACCGTCCCCTGGGTCTCACACCAGAATAAAAAAACAATCAGGTTCCTAACAAGAAAAGCTTTTAATTAAAGAAAGAAAAAACAGTAAAAATTATCTTTGTAAATTTAAGATGGAATATATTACAGGGTCTTTCAGCTATAGACATTGGGAATACCCTCCCAGCCTAAGTATACAAGTACAAATTAAAATCCTTTGAGCAAAATGCAAATTTGAACTCCTCCCAGCCAAATACATATTTGCAAATAAAGAAAACAAACATAAGCCTAACTTGCCTTATCTACTTATTACTTAATATTCTGGACATATAAGATACTGTATCAGAGAGATTGGAGAGAAACCTGGTTGCACATCTGGTCACTCTCAGAACCCAGAGAGAACAACCACCAAACACTAACAGCACACACAAAAACTTCCCTTTCTCAAGATTTGAAAGTATCCTGTCCCCTGATTGGTCCTCTGGTCAGGTGACAGCCAGGCTCACTGAACTTGTTAACCCTTTACAGGCAAAAAAGAGACATGAAGTACTCCTGTTCTATTAACCCTTAACTATCTGTTTATGACAGGGTCAAACATATAACTGGATGAATTGTGAACAGTAATTTCATTATCAGCAAGAAATTTGGGGCAGGGCCTGTTGATTTCACATTGTTGTCCTTATTTGCAGCTTGGCATGCTTCTGGTACTTTTGCAAGTGCATGTATCTGCAGTTCCATATTGAGCATGCAGACACACCATGAGAAGTAAGGTTTACAGCTGGGTTTTGCGGCTGCCTTGTTTTGCTTGAGCTGGCATGGCATGCTGTGAACGCTGTGGAACGCTCTGCCAACCAGGCTGTCCCTAGACAGGTGCAGGGCCCGGGACAAATCAGCCCCTGCTGGCTTTGGGGCCCTGCTCTTTCTACAAGTCTATAATATATAACCAAATGTTGTATATAAAGTAAATGAGGTTTTAAAAAATGTTTAATAAGCTTCCTTTAAAATTAAATTAAAATGCAGAGTCCCCCCCGGACTGCTGGCCAGGACCCGGGCAGTGTGAGTACCACTGAAAATCAGCTCGCGTGCCGCCTCCGGCACATGTGCCATAGGTTGCCTACCCCTGCATTAGGTATTATTGACGTGTCTCTGGTCTCTAGCAGGAATAGAAGGTCCATTCTTTTGTCCCTTTCAGCAGAACAGCAGGATGCTGAAAAGAGGACAGGGCTGGTGATTCTGTACCAACCTACTGGCTGGTGCTAAATCCACACTCCCATGTAAAGCAAGCAGAACTGGGGATATTGTGCTTGTCTGTTTGAAGCACAATTTCCCCCTATTTCTCTCCTGGGGAAGTGCAGCCCTGTAGTGCCCCCTACTTAAGGCTTGGGGTTAAATGCCAACATCAAGTTCATTCTGAGCACATAACTTCTACTAACATCCATGGGAGATCTGGGTATGCCCAGCCAGTGAAAATGGCAACATGATCATGAATTCAGGGAATTGTTCCTCAGGGTCAACACCCTGCTGATCAACAGGAGCAACTGACACAAAATATCACACAAAGTTTCTATTGGCGTGAAGATAAAAATCCATGGTGCTGAATATGAAGTAAGTGTGCACACATGCATACACACAACAGCAAACTACATATTATTACAAAGATAGTCACTTTAACTTTCGTGTCGTTGTCTGAACATCCCTGAACTCAAACTTTACTGAATTTCTATCCTTCACAATCTTTTATTATTTTAAAGAGATTTTACCCATAGAATTGAAGCCAACCTTAATTTTTGCCAAATAGTATCAGATAGTTTAATTTACTGTCATTGTGTCACTTGTCCAAAGATGCTTATGCAATTTGAGTGACCTCTGAGTGAGACTGAACGTACACCAAAAATAAAAGAGCAGGTAAGAAGAAAACTATCATAATTCCCAGTTCCTTTTATCCTCTGACCAAGCTTAACAACTCCCTAACTGAATAACAGACCGTACACTAATTCTGATCCTATAGATGGCAACAGTTACTGAGAAAGAAGAAATATTCTGGGATTTGAAGACCAGATAAACCAATACTGGCTAAAACAAATAAACTGAAAAATTACCAATTATGACAACTGCTCCCGCTTCTGTGATTCAGCTAACATCAGAGGAAAACAAAAGTTGCCGAGTAGAATCACACAGACTACGTCCAGACTACCCGCCGTATCGGCGGGTTAAAATCGATTGCTCGGGGATCGATATATCGCGTCTCATCTAGACGTGATATATCGATCCCCGAGCGCGCTTATATCGATTCCGGAACTCCATCAACCCCAACGGAGTTGCGGAAATCGACAGGGAGAACCGTGAACATCGATCCCGCGCAGTGAGGACGGGTGAGTAATCCGATCTTAGATATTCGACTTCAGCTACATTATTCACGTAGCTGAAGTTGCGTATCTAAGATCGATTTCCCCCCGTAGTGTGGACCAGCCCTAACTTAAATCAGGAGCAGCTCCACTGATTACAGGAGAGTTACACTATATTTAAATGACAGCAGGATCACAAGTTCAGAGGTTTGGTCTCCAAAGTCAATATCCTGCAGTTCAACACCTGCAGTGAAAGCTCTGAATCTTCTCTGTAAATGCCAGGACAGGAAAGAACAAAAAACATGCCGTTGTTTTCATTATACCAGGGCAAAATCTGGAGTCACTGGTGTCAACAGCAGCAAAATCTTTGCCAGCATTCCCAGCACTTAACACCTACCAGCCAGCTTCTGCCTTAACACTGCCGTGCTTTCTTCCACACTGGACCTTATGCATGGGGAAAATTCCCAATAAAATCCCAACAGCTACCACCTTATCCTCCTTCAAATGTCTCCTTAAAACTCATCTCTTCCATGATGTCTAAAAATCCCAGCCTGCTGATAATGGCTAGACAGGTGATAAGCTCTTTCCCTTCTTTTCTTTTTTTTCTACTCCCTACCTCTATCCCCTCTTAAAAAAAAAAAACCAAAAAAACCCAATACTATAGTTATCAAAACTTTGCCAATTCTTCTCCAGACTCATTTTTGCTTGTGTGTTAGTCTCCATCCCCTATCCTTCCTTTGTTTGGCCTTGTCTAGACTGGTGGGGGGGAAGGTGCTTTTCTCACATGAGTTATCTCAATCTAGCTAGTTTAACTCAATTGAAAACTCTACTCACTACCAGTGTAGACACAGTTAACACTGTTAGCTCAATCTTAGCAAGTTGAGCCATAGTCTAGCCTCATTGCTAGGCTTCAATGCAATTAGTTTAGGATGTGCTGAAGTACAATTACTTTGTCTCAGCTAAAGTTTAGAAAGTCTAAACTGAGCTAAGTATCTTCATCTAACAAGATACTTTTAAATCCTTCTCTAGACTAGGCCTTTTGGACAGATTTTCAAAGATCTTTAGACACAAAATGCCTTTTAAAATCTGAGAGACGAGATGAGTGAGGTAATATCTTTTACTGAACCAACTTCTGTTGATGAAAGAGCTAATCAATCTGTTCCACCTGGTATTTAGCTGTGACACTCAGATTACTTTTCCCAGACCTGAAGAAGAGCTCTGTGTAAGCTTGAAAGCTTGTCTCTCTCAGAAACAGAAGTTGGTCCAATAAAAGATATTATCTCACCCACCTTGTCTCTCTAGTAGTCTAAAACCAATGTGGCTGCAACACAAGTTTGAAAATCTGATCATTTTTGTCTTTGACTGACAACACTCCAATGCAGAGATTTTCTCTTTTCTGTATTTGCACAGAACCCAGCACAGTGAGGTCCTACTGAGACCTTTTAGAACAAACACAATGTAAATAATTCCTAGTAATAATTATAATAATTAATAAACAAACTGCATGATAGTAGTTCCGGGGCCTGACAAAGCCTCTTGAATAAACAGCTTGACCAGAGATAAAAGCATTTACCACAAATGAAAGAAGACTGTTCCTGCTTAATATAGCCTTTAATACTTACGTATGCGATTTTTCAAAGACGCTTCAGAGAATTTGGTACCCCCTTCCCATCAAAATTCAAGGAAAATCCCCCTTTAAGTCTAATAGTGAATATTAAATGGTATTAAAATAATTAATAGAATGAACTAAAAAAAACAGATCTCCTACTTACACTGGTTTGACACTTTTGTAACTCCACTGGCCTCAGTGAAGTTACTCCTGATTTATATTGGTGTAAGAGGAGAATCAGGCCCATAATGTTTTTCTCTGCATAATACAGCTAGTTCCTAGAAGTGGGACAGTTCTTACCTTTTTAGTGGGCATTTTTATTTTAAGAAATTCTGCTTCTCGACTAAGCACATTCCAAGGTGCGTGTATCCGCACAAAGCTCAGTCCATGGCTTTTATTCTGAAACAGAAAAAAAAGCAAAAATTATATCTTTCAGTAAGGAAAGTACAGCTGCAAGATTTCAAAGTGTCAAAAACCTCTTGTACATCACACAAAGCAGAAGCAGCTGACTACAATATGAAATACTATTACTGTACAGCTGCTATCACATTACTGGAGGAGTATAAATGACAGCATAACACATTGTCTCACCAGAAGTACCTTTTATTTTCTTTACACAACAGCAGTGCACCATTTCCTAACTTATGGTATTACTAATCATACAAGTGGTGTATTTACAGTAAGTGTCAACTAACATTTATGACTGTAGGACAGCTCTGTAGTCATGAAGCTATAGTGAAAGTTAGGAAGAACCCTAAGAAAGAGTCATAACTTTTAGAAATAGTACCAGAACACAACTCCTGGCTTAACTCTTCTCCCACTGAAGTCAGTGATAAAACTCCCTCCAATGGGAGCAGAGATCAGCAAGTGCTGAACTATTTTGAAAATCCTACCCTTAGCGTTTGATAAGCACTCAAGCGGCAGGTAGCTGGTTGCAACCTTTCTCCACTTCCTCTTCCTTCCTACAGATGATGTAGTTGCAAGAGGAAATAGGTGTAAACTCTTACCCATTAGACATCACCTATTGGATAAACTGTAATCAGAATCATTTCTACTCATAAACTACATCTTATAACAATGAAGGTTCAATATAAATACGAGAGCTGGTCAGAAAATAAGTTTTTCTTCCCTGTGAGACTAGGTGGATGAGGTAATATCTTTTATGGGATCAACATCTGTTGTAAGAAACCAGCTTTCGAGCAACAGAGAGTTCTTTTTCAGTTCTGGGAAAGATACTCAGAGTGTCACAGTTAAATACAAGGTGGAACAGATTGTTTGTCTAGCATAAGTAGTTGAGATATATTCTAAGTGACTATTTAAGGTGAAATGTTCCTTTAATACCTCTGCAGTTATAGGACAAAATTGGGGCAGAAAAGGGGTTAGTGGGTTACAAATTGTTGTAATAAGCCATAAATCCAGTGTCTTTACTAAGACCATGATATTTAATGTTTAGCAAAGTTACAGATTTAAGCTCCCAGGTTTGTCTTTTGAATGTGTTGTGCAGGTTTACTTTGAGGACAGGGACTGAGAGGTCAGATATGGAGTGATTGCCTTGTGAAAAGTTTTCGCCCATGGCTGATATGGAGTTCTTATCTTTCATTATTTTTCTGTAAGAGTTCATTTGAGAGTGTAGTGATTGTTTGGTTTTACCCACTTAATTGTTATTAGGCATTTAGTGCACTGGATGAGTTACACCACATGTTGTGATAGGCGTGTGTAGGACACCTAGATCTTGAAAGTGTGTGGTTGATATGTTTTGTGTGGAAATTTTGACTTTTTGTTGAAAAACCAAAGGTTTTCAGTCAAAAAACAAATCCTTTTTAGTTTTTGTTTTTGTTTTTTTGGCGTCAAAAACGTCTGTGAAAAGCAGAGAGTTTTCACAAAAAAGTTCACTGGGTCAAAAACTCAATTTTCCCTTGAAAAACAATTTCAACAGAAATGTTTTGGCTAGCTTTATTAAATATTTCTTCATAGAATCATTGAGTCATAGAATATCAGGGTTGGAAGGGACTGAAGGAGGTCATCTAGTCCAGCCCCCTGCTCAAAGCAGGACCAATCCTCAATCATGCCAGGCAGGGCTTCGTCAAGCCTGACCTTAAAAACCTCTAAGGAAGGAGATTCCACCACCTCCCTAGATAACCCATTCCAGTGCTTCACCACACTCCTAGTGAAAATGTTTTTCCTAATATCCAACCTAAACCTCCCCCAGTGCAACTTGAGTCCATTACTCCTTGTTCTGTCATCTGGTACCACTGAGAACAGTCTAGATCAGAGGTGGGCAAACTACAGCCTGCGGGACTGTCCTGCCTGGCCCCCGAGCTCGTGGCCCAAGAGGCTTGCCCTTGGCCCCTCCCCTGCTGTCCCCCCTCCCCCGCTTTCCTCCCTCCCCCGCCACCTCAGCTTACCCCACCGCCGGCACAATGCTTTGGGCAGTGGGGCTGTGAGCTCCTGGGGCAACACAGCTGCAGAGCCGGGGCCTGACCCAGTGCTCTTTGCTGCATTGGGGTGGCAACGGCATGGCCTGGATCCAGCGGGGTGGCGCGGCTGTAGTGCGCCAGCCACCGGTGCGCCAGGCAGCATGGTAAGGGAGGCGGGGGGGTTGGATAGAGGGCAGGGGAGTTTGGGGTGGTGGTCAGGGGGCAGGGGTTTGGATAGGGGTTGAAGTGGATGGGAGAGGAACAGGGGGTTGAATGGGGGCAGCAGTCCTGGGGGGGCAGTCAGGAAGGAGAGGGGGTTGGATGGGCAGCAGGGGGAAGTCAGGGCTAAGAGTTCCGGGGGCAGTCAAGGGACAGGGAGAAGAGGTGGTTGGATGGGGCAGAGGTCACGGGGGGGCTGTCAGGAATGAGAGAAGGGGCTGGATAGAGCAGTCAGGAGACAGGGAGCGGGGGGTGGTGGATGGGGCAGGGGTCCCAGAGGGGCCATCAGAGAACAAAGAGGGTTGGATGGGGCAGTAGTCACGAGCTGGGGGCAGATAGGAGGTGAGGGCTGGGCCACAAACCCCTCCCCTAACCAGCCCGCCATACAATTTATGAAACCCAATTCAGCGCTCAGGCCAAAAAGTTTGCCCACCCTAGTCTAGATCCATCCTCTTTGGAACCCCCTTTCAGGTAGCTGAAAGCAGCTATCAAATCTCTCCTCATCCTTCTCTTCTGCAGACTAAACAATCCCAGTTTCCTCAGCCTCTCCTCATAAGTCATGTGCTCCCTAATAATTTCTGTTGCCCTCTGCTGGACTCTTTCCAATTTTTCCACATCCTTCTTGTAGTGTGGGGCCCAAAACTGGACACAATACTCCAGATTAGGCCTCACCAATGTCAAATAGAGGGGAATGATCAAGTCCCTCAATCTGCTGGCAATGCCCCTACCGATACAGCCCAAAATGCCATTAGCCTTCTTGGCAACCAGGGCACACTGTTGACTCATATCTAGCTTCTTGTTCAGTGTAACCACTAGATCCTTTTCTGCAGAACTGCTGCCTAGCCATTCGGTCCCTAGTCTGTAGCAATGCATGGGATTGGATTCCTTCATCCTAAATGCAGGACTCTGCACTTGTCTTTGTTGAACCTCATCAGACTTCTTTTGCCCCAATCCTCTAATTTGTCTAGGTCCCTCTGTATGCTATCCCTACCCTCCAGCATATCCACCACTCCTCCCAGTTTAGTGTCATCTGCAAACTTGCTGAGTGTGCAGTCCATGCCATCCTCCTGATCATTAATGAAGATATTGAACAAAACTGGCCCGAGGACTGATCCTCGGTGCACTCTGCTTGATATTGGCTGTCAACTAGACATGGAGTCATTGATCACTACCTGGTGAGCCCAATGATCTAGCCAGCTTTCTATCCACCTTATAGTCCATTCATCCAGCCCATACTTCTTTAACTTGCCAGCAAGAATACTATGGGTGACTGTATCAAAAAATTGTGAAAGTCAAGGAATAACATGTTCACTGCTTTCCCCTCATTCACAGAGCCAGTTATCTCATCATAAAAGGCAATTAGGTTAGTCAGGTATGACTTGCCCTTGGTGAGTCCATGCTAACTGTTCCTGATCACTTTCCTCCCCTCTAAGTGCTTCAGATTTGATTCCTTGAGGACTTGCTCCATGATTTTTCCAGGGACTGAGGTGAGGCTGACTGGCCTGTAGTTCTCCAGATCCTCCTTCCCTTTTTCAAAGATGGGCACTACATTAGCCTTTTTCCAGTCATCCGGGACCTCCCCTGATTGCTATGAGTTTTTAAAGATAATAGCCAGTGGCTCTGCAATCATATCAGCCAACTCCTTTAGCACCCTCGGATGCAGTGCATCCGGCCCATGGACTTGTGCTCATCTAGCTTTTCTAAACAGTCCTGAATCACTTCTTTCTCCACAGAGAGCTGATCACCTCCTCTCCTTATTGTGCTGCCCAGTGCAGTAGTCTGGGAGCTGACCTTGTTCGTGAAGACAGAGGCAAAAAAAGCATTGAGTACATTAGCTTTTTCCACATCCTCTGTCACGAGGTTGCCTCCCTGATTTTGTAAGAGGCCCACACTTTCCCTGACCTTCTTGTTGCTAACATACCTGAAGAAACTCTTCTTGTTACCCTTCACATCCTTTGCTAGCTGCAACTCCAAGGGTGATTTGGCCTTACTGATTTCACTCCTGTATGCCTGAGCAATATTTTTATACTCCTTCCTGGTCATTTGTCCAAGCTTCCACTTCTTGTAAGCTTTTTTTTGTGCGTTTAAGATCAGCAAGGATTTCACCGTTAAGCCAAGCTGGTCACCTGCCATATTTACTATTCTTTCGACACATCAGGATGGTTTGTTCCTGCAACCTCAATAAGAATTCTTTAAAATATGGCCAGCTCTCCTGGACTCCTTTCCCCTCATGTTATTCTCCTAGGGAATCCTGCCCATCAGTTCCCTGAGGAAGTTGAAGTCTGCTTTTCTGAAGTCCAGGGTCCATATTCTGCTGCTCTCCTTTCTTCATTTTGTCAGGATCCTGAACTCGACCATCTCATGGTCACTGCCTCCCAGGTTCTCATCCACTTTTGTTTCCCATACTAATTCTTCCCTGTTTGTGAGCAGCAGGTCAAGAAGAGCTCTGCCCCTAGTTGGTTCCTCCAGTACTTGTACCAGGAAATTGTCCCCTACACTTTCCAAAAACTTCCTGGTTTGTCTGTGCACCACTGTATTGCTCTCTCAGCAGATATCAGGGTGATTAAAGTCTCTGATGATAACCAGGGCCCATGATCTAGTAACTTCTCAGTCTGAAAGTCTTTTAGAGCACATTTACACTTGCTTTTAATTCAAAATTATTCTCCCCCTTTGGTCAGGATGCATTCACTTATTTTAACTTGGTAATTGTATTGTTTAGTATTCCATTGTTTAATATCCTAGTCAATTTAAGATACTCTAATTTGTATCAATTGTATCTAAAATAAATTCAAATCCCATCCTATTGGTTTCAGAAGTTTGAAGAGCAACTATATTACCATCTTTTGTATAGTGTATGAATGTTAAGGCGCTCTTGTAGACCACATCAAATGTCTGTTGAACATTAGACAATATTTCCAAATAAACACAAAGGGAAGCCCCAAAGGCTTTCCATTCTTTATGCCACTATTTTGCTCTCAGGGCCCTCAGCTGTGAGGCAAACCATGAAGATCCAAACACTGGTTTCAGTTTACATTTCTGCAATGGAACAACATTATCCAAAACACTAGAGTGAATTGTAGAATGCCTGGTTTTAGTAACATTTCTCACCAGTCCACAGGGGAATTCAGCTTTAAGAGTAGGAAGCAAAATTTTGCTGGGCATGAGCAGATGTTCTGGATAATAATTTGCTGAAAAATTAACAACAGATGAGAGTTTAAATGTCAATCAGTAACGATCGAGAGGCCTTCTCTTAGCCTCTTGGCTAAAACAAAGCAAGGCATCAGTTTAATATCTCCTATGTCCTCTATCTGGGGGACTATATCCTGCATTGGCAAGAAGGAGAACTGTATGATCTAATAGGTCTTTTCCAACTCAGGCTCCTATGACTGCATAGATTGGAGAGAAAACCAGTCACAGATAGACCGAGAGGAAAGACCAGATGAAGGATATAACCTTTTTGTATTAGAGCAAAAATATGTTGGAAAGTCGTACACTGCATGAAGTGATATCAGATGCTGAGGAATCACAGCTAACATATAGAAAATGTCCCACAATAGGAAACTGAGATCATTTTAATAAAGACTTAATACAAATTCAATAAAGAGGAGAAAACAGCAACAGGTGATTCTTGTTGGATGGTAAACAAAACTTACAGCATAAAAGAGTGCTGCATATTTGGTCTGGGATTATAAGAATCATGTTTCCCACATCTTCCTACATTTCCCCAACCCAAGAAGAGTCGTCCCAAGGAATTTACAATTAGTACATTCTCACCAGTACTCTTGTACAATAGGAAGAGGAATGTATCAGACCATGAAATTGATCTCTCATGAGCACTCTCTCAGTGGACAAATCACCTAGCCTTCCAGTGAACTGCTAAAACAAAATGCTATCCTAGCTAAGCTTCTTTCAATGAGGCTTACATCTGCACTATTTTTCAAGCCTTTCCATTTAGTCATTCTTCCCTCCTCCCTTTTGCTGCTATTATTATTTTTGAGTTAGATAGACACTGGAGAAGTTCAGTTTAACTGAATCATTCCTGAGCAGGTTCTTCTGCTGCAGACATTATCACAAATTAGAATGTGCTTTCCTAATTTCCAGTGTGGGTTTAGAACTGACTATTAGAACCCTTAATTCCACTGTACTGTAGAGTATGATGTGATTAATCTTCTAAGATGTTTATGGTACATTTGTTTCTGAGTACAAGTTTATATTTGCTACTACGAGGTACTCTGTTTTCTGCTTTTAATACTCTCAATTACCATTGTTTATTGAAAATACTTGACTCTCATCTGGATCTTACCACTTCTGCTCTGTGCTGGCGAGGATTATTTTTGTCCAACAATTCATACACTAACAGAGAAGCTCTTAGGAAAGTCCTTTTTGCTTACAGCTGATGTCCCACGGGATTTGAGTTCTTGGCACTGCATTCTTCTCTGTCTATATCTTTGCACTGTCTGATTTTATTACTCCAATGACTTTAAATATTGTTGTGCAGATGACAAACAGATTTGTTGCTTCGCTGATCTTTTTTTGTCAAATGTATATTCCATACCACAAAATTCTTTGATTAGGTTTCAAGAATGGACATTTTTCAATAGATGAGTTCTGAATTATTCAAAACTAATCTATTGAAAAACGTTCACTTTTGAAACTCTATCAAAGAATTTTGTGGTATGGAATATACATTTGACAAAAAATGATCAGCAAAGCAACAAATCTGTGTTAGTTGACTCAAATTATTTTTATTGTCAACTACATTTCAGTGACGGTGTCTGCTTCTCTTACTGAGTTAGGAAGGCACTTTGAGGTGCCAAAGTATTTTGCAAACTGGCATTGTATCTTTCCACTTCATTAAGAGAAGTCACCATTAAAATCAAGTGGAACAAAATCCGGAGGCTCTGTTTTACTTTTCAATCCACACATTAAGAAAAAAACTTCTCAGATGTTTCTTTCAATTTATTGACTTTTCCTGATGATTTGAAGCAGGACTCTGCAGCCTCTTTGATGGATTGCAATGAATACTGTAATTTTCTTTGGTTGTAATTTATGCAATGGTATTTCATAGATTTCATACAAAGCTATTATTAAGGCTGGTTTTAAAAGTTCCATTTTTTAAAATTTTAACTACAGTTCATTGAAGGTGTCTGTTTTCCTTGAAAATGTGTTCATTTAACTGAAAATTGAAAGATTTTTGAGTTTTGATTTTTTATTTTTGACAAAATGCTGAAATTTTCCACAGAAACATTTTCATTTTTCGTGGGGTGGGAGGGGGGAACCATTTTCCAATCACCTTTAGCTATTACATTTGTCCAGCCACAAACCAGCACATATTTGTGAGCTTACAGGACAGTATTACATAAATATAGTACTTCATTATAGTTTGTCTAGCTCATGGGCTTTCAACTCTGACCTTCAGGGAGATGGCTAATATGTCAACAAGGAATTGCAATCATGCTTTCTCTCTTTATGTCTAAATGGGAAGAAGCTCCTGAAGCATCTCTGTTATTCTACAGGGTCATGGTATGGAAAGGGTTAAGAATCACACTAGCTCAATGATTTGCCTGTTGTCCACCATTTTGTTAGGTCATTGTTGACTTATCTATTTTGCTTCACTAAGTGAACCAACTGCTTCCATTCTCTAGTCAGTATGAACTGCATAAGATGCTTCTTTCTCAACCACTTACTTATACAACTCCCCTTTGAATTATATCATTATGCTATCCTATCCATTTGAGGACTTTACGTCCGTTAGTCACAATTTAGGGAGCAGTGTCAAGTAATTAATTTACCAATGTTAGTAAATTCTCCAGCACATTTGTGGAAGTGTTAACCTGTTGCTGTTGGCAATTCTGCACCCACAGAATTCATGTCTGGCTGGAGAATTTGAGTAACTGTTGCTTCACATAATTTCATCAACATGGAATCACTCGTCCACTTTTAATGGAACTGAACTCTTTAGATATACTAGTATTTTAACATACTCGTTCAAAGAAACAGATCTGCACTGTGTATGCCATCATAAGCAAAATAACCATGATGGGGTGGGGGGAGGAAGCTGAATAGGAACTACTTAAATACTATCTATCTTCCATATTATCCATCAGCTTTAGGGCAATGCCAGTCTTGCTTGTGCTCATTGGAATAACTCTACTCTGTTGCATCAAAATGCATTACATAGAATAAGGCCTGACACATGTACATTTCCTCCTTACATAACCCAGCTATATAATTTTCAAATTTAGAACCAGAATCTCACAACTTTAGGCTATGTCTACAATTAGAGCTGAGGGTGTGATTCCCAGATCACATAGATATCCTGGCACTAGCACTCATCAAGCTGGCATCCTAAAAACAGTAGCGTAGCCACAGCAGCACGGTAGGCAGCAGTGGTGGCACCACCCCAAGTACATACCCATGGAGTTTGTGATCATGGTGCAGACCCATTCTGCCACCACTTCAATGCATGTCACTGCAGCTACACTACTATTTTTAGCATAGCATGCTAGCTTGATGAGTGCTTGCATGAGCGGGTCTACATAAGCTAGGAAATCACACCTCTAGCCCATAGTGTAAACGTAGCCAAAGTTACAGCAAGTAGCCCATTATATTGCATATATGAACTAAGGTGCTACTTTGAGTTATTAAGCGTGTAACAACCGAGTCCTTACACATTTTATCTTCCTGTGAAAACAATATTAAATATCAATAAATAGCAGACACACATAGTAAGTGGTAGATCAAAGTTTGCAATGGCTTCACACAATATGATTGGCCAGTCTTAGCTGATATATGTGATAGTAGCTACTTCAGAAAAGCAACAGCTAAAGGGTCCAGTGTACAAGTTTCCATGGTTCAGCAAAAACAATCATCTTGCCGTCCACAATGATTCACCCAGACACCAAGTATATCAGTCATGTTTGCAAATGTAGTTGCTCAAGTTAAATTCTATATACTTGAATCCAACACTGGAAAACTGAAACTGAAGTGAGGATGAGTGTGCTGCGATACTGCTAATAAATTAATATAAATTTCTCACTACTGCTGAAGTAACTAACCACATATGGCATTTAATTATTGAACTAAAAACACTGAGGGCTTGGATACAATCATCACCACTGCATTTTAGCAGGGCATTGCATTGCCAGATTCAGACAGGGATTAGAAGTGATAAAATACCATGCCAAATGTATTGTGAGAACCTATATCTGTACCAGTATCAGCATTTTAACAATCCTTCTATTTATAAAAAAATACAAAAACAATTTACCACAAATATTGGATACCAACAGTGATGATATGATAGGGATGAAGGATGTCCAAGTGGATAGGGTGCTAACCCGGGACTCAAGACACCCAGAATTAATTCTCTGCTCTGCCACAGACTTCCCGTGTGACTTTGGGCAAGCTACTTTGTCTCAGTTCCCATTTATACTATGGGGATAATAGCACTGCCCTACCTCACAGAGGAGTTGTAGTTCTCTTCTGCTCATCAGGCTCTCTTCTGTTTTCCCTCCATAGTGCCAGCACAACCCTTCTCCCGTTGCACAAGAAGTTTCACAGAATCATAAAACCAGAGGGTTAGAAGAGACTGCAAAGGTCATCTAGTCTAATCCCCTACTAAGATGCAGGATTTTTGTATCTAAGCCATTCAAGAGAAATGGATGGCTCCTTTTGAAAACCTCCAGTGAAAGAGCTTCCACTTCTTGTCATTCCTTTTCATAGTATTAGTAATAGGTGGATTCATATCCAAAATCCATACGCTGCTGAGATTATTTAGACCTCTTTGGGAACTCCCTCTGTTCTGTGTTTGTATAGTGCCTATCATAATGGCCCCAACACTAGCTGATACCATAATGCAAATAATATTTGCTACTCATCAACTTCTTAAAAATAATCCCAATCCTAATCAACTACAATCAATCTTGTCCTCCAGTAAGGCATCTTATACAGTACTAATGTATAGTTGTTGAGTACAAATCCATTCAATTAAGGTAGAGCTAGGCTTCCTCCATTTTAGATAGCTATTATGTTTTGTTTTAATTGCTCAACATTATGTCACAAGACGTGAGGTTTGCATCTCAGATCTTGACTTCAATAGAGCGACAATTTACACAAGCTGATGTTTCTCACTCCCCAATGTTCTGCCCACTGCGACAGTCTTGATGCCCTATTTATTTTATTCTCCCATTCCCATTATCACCAGTTAAAAAATGGAATATGTAAACAAGGAACAGAAAAGCCTGGAATGAAAGTTTCAGCCAAGAGTCATGTAACTATTGAATGAAACAGCTAACTCTACACATCCCTTTCAAGTACTCCTCCATGGCATAGCTACCATGCCTGCGGAATTCATCCAATACACCTACAAAGTAAATGTTGGAGAAGAGGTTGCACTGAGAATGCAGCGTTGAACACAAAGTGACTGTCAAAGGAAGATGATACAGGAAATCTAAACAGCTGGTATCCTTCACCAAACAAGAGGATAAAATATAATAGTGCACTTCAGAATGAAAATGAGCTGCAGCAAACCCAAGTACAAATGCTGAAAACTGGACTACTGAGTCTACCATCCTTAGAGAAGGGATGGGTCTTAGTATTTCTATGATATTTATTGAAGTACCTATGCAGAGGTGAATTAGATTAGACCTGACTGATTTTCTGAGGAAATAGATTCCTGATTCTTTCACAGAAGACCACCTGATGAGAACTGAATGTTTATTCTGGATTTATACCCTAAATCCCCCACAAAAAAGATACAGCAATGACAATTTAGCAAAACAACAATCTTGCAAGACAAAGGTTTGCAGCTAATGCAAATCAGCATAGTTCCACTGAAGTCAAGGGAGTTGCGGCAATTTACCCCAGCTGATGATCCTACTTTAGTGAAAGCATGAGATGGAAAAGGTGTTGTATATAATGAGTATAATCTTATACTACTAAAGTACTGATGTGAGCTATTTACTTCCATTATTTCAGTTGAATCTTCCTTCCAACTTGTAGTCTACTGTTGTCCAGAAATTAAATATTGAGCCAAAATAATATTTTTTCTTGCTTTTTTGTGGGTGCTTATCTATGGCTATTAATCACTGCAATTTCAAAATGCAGCTTATTTAACAAAGCAGGGCCAAGAACATACATTTTCAAAAATGTGTGTCTAAATATAGGCACCTAAATTCTCATTTATAATCAATTGCTCAGACGTAGCCTTTGCCTGTGCCACACCAAGATTAAAATCTCTCACAACCAACACATGTTCAGAAACACAGACATAAGAAGATGATCAATAATAAAAAGCCTCGTAAGAACTGAAAATAAGAAAAGAACCCACCCAAATCAGACTTCCCAGCAAAGGAAGGGAGGAGTAAATGTGTCTACCCTGCCACCTCTTGTATTTTGGCAGGGTCGATGGAAAAACACGTAATCAGCTGGCCTGGCTGCACTTAGTGCCAAATTAGCTAGCAGTGCAAGCCAAGTTTCTGTAAAACACATCATATCAGACTTGATTAGCAGTAATAAAATCAACAAAATTCTTGGGGCCAAACAGTTGACATTAAAAAGGGCAAAATGTAATTTCTCTTGAGGGAATGAGGCACGCTAATTTTCAGAGAGATTTACTACCCAAAACAATTTTCCAGATGAAGCAGCAATAGGACGGAAGTCAATCTTTAGACCAGATAACAGGCATGTTACCAGGAGGTGGATTAATGAAATAATGACTGAACCAACATCCCAGTGGACTCACCATACAGGAGTAGAAGATGGAAAATTTAAAAAAAATAATGAAAACAGTGGTTAACAAATCAAACTGTAAAACAGTGAAATGGCCCATTTAAAATAGCATACTTTTATCATTCAAAATTGTGTCTGGGAAATTAACAACAAAATAATATAATTCAATTTCATGATGAAATAATTATTTTAACTATAATTAATGCATTCTCAGGTCAAAAACATGAATGACAATCATTGTACATAGGTATTTTGGTAAGATCCAAGGTTTCCCATCTTGTCAGATACTACACGTTGTTAAACTAAAGATTGGGTGATGCTTTAGTGGAACCCTCATTCCACAGATCAGCAGTAGTGCTGGGAAGGCTGGATTTGTATCAGGGGCCGGGCCAGCTGCTGGCCTGCTCCCTGACTAGCTTTGCTGCTAGGCAACCAATGAGCCCAGCTATACTGCCCTGAAACAGATGGAGAAACCACAGTCCCTGACTCACTGCTGGTTTAGCAACCTTGCATATAAGTCTGGCTCCCACAGCTGATCAATATCTGCTCAATTTGTACCATGCCTGCAGCTGTGCTTGCCCTAGTTCCCGTCTCCTGTCCCTGCTCCAGCCTATGGTTGCCAGCTTTCTAGTGGCTGGTAACCGGACACCTGAAGTCCTTGCCCCAGCCTTGCTTCTTTCTCCAAGACCCTGCCCCTGCCCCACCTCTTCCCTTGAGGCCCTGCCCCCTCCTCTGCCTCTTCCTCCAAGGCCCCACCACCATCGCTTGCAGGGTCTTCACAAGCACAGCCCAGGCCTTCTTGCCCACCACTTCTGGGCTGTGCAGGGCCATGCGCCGCTACAAGCAGTGCGAGTAGCCTGGTCCTGGAGGCAGAGGCAGCTATTGCTGCTGTGCTGCCTCCTTCCTTCCACTTAGAGTTGCTTCCTTTTCCACAGATCAAAAAACTGAACATTAGAGCTTGTTAAATGGCACTCAGACACACAAGCCGAAACCTGGACTGTCTGGGGGCAAACTGGACGGGTGGCAACCCTACGCCAGCCCTTGCTCCCCAGCTCCACCTGTGGCTTACAACTCTAGTTGACCCTCCAGCTCTGGCATTTGGCTTCTGTCCCTGTGGTACTGACTCTAGATTTGGCCCTAGACTCGTCCAACCATGGACTCAACTCTCATTTTAACTACTAGGCCTGACTGTCCACAGCCTGGTTGGCTACAACTTACCCCTAGAGCACAGCACACTAAGAATCTGAGCTGAGGGACAGGCCCAGGGAGCCACCTGTCTGTGTGGCCATTGTGAGCCTGGACCACACACAACTGAGCCAGAGCCCAAAGAGAAGGAGGCCCCTGATTGGTCCCTGAGGGGCTAAAGCTGAGAGAGGCAGGGGTGCACTTGGACTATTTATTTGCTGATTGATTGTTTGCTGATTGATTGGCGTTGGAGTGAATTCCTGATTCCCCAGAGGAAGTCGGTAGGATCTCCATCTCGAGGCAAGGGGTGGGAGTTAGGAACTATGCACCATCACAGGGAGTCCCAACACACTTTGACAATGGCATTTTATAAAACTGTACCCAAAGCAGTAAAGCCTACTCAGACCTTGGACTCCAAACTGGACATCGGTTGCAGTCTTATATGATGGCAGTTCAAATAGTCTGGGACCATCTTTAGAGACATATCAGGGAGCAGTGAAATTAATGTCCTGTATACATGGTTCTGGAGAGACTACGGACCAAATTCTCTGCTGCTATAAATCAGACACCTAGACTACTGAGTTCAGTTCTATGTATGATGATCCCAGCAGGAGCACTGGCAAGAGAAGGACAACACAATTAACTAAGAATCTACAGGGAATGATTTACAAAGAAAGACTATGACTTAAGCTGAACATCAAGAAAAGTCTTCTATGTTTGAGGTTTAATAACTGGTGAAATAGTTTGGACTTGACCAAACACTTAACAACAAAAGTAAACCTTAAGATGTTGTTCTTGACCGATGCCTAAATATTTTCTATCCTGGTTCCACAAGAAATCACTTCTCCCCCTGTGTGGTACCATAAAAGTTACTCTCTCCGGAACTGCTCTACCGGACAGTTAATGGGAGTAGAAAAGGTGGAGCTAATGATCGACACTAGGAGTTGGAGGGGAGCTAATGATGTTGTGAAGGAATTTTCCCTCAGGTCAGACTGACAGAGATCCTGTGGGTTTTCCGCTTTCCTCTGCAGCATGGGGCATGGGCCACCTGCAGGTTTAAACTAAACTACTGTAAATGATGGATTCTCTGTACCTTGAAGTCTTTAAAATATGAGCTGAGGTCGTCAGTAATCCAGCCAGAGGTTAGGGGGCTAGTACAGAAGTGGGTGGGTGAGGTTCTGTGGCCAGCAATGTGCAGATCAGACTAACTGATCAAGAAAGCGCCTTCTGACCTTAGAGTCTATGAGCTGGGTGCGAAACTGTTTTCCCGTCCTGCAAATGTTTTCAAGAGTTCCACATTTCCCCCCCCCCCCATCTCCAAATGAGACAAAAAGTCAAAACCTCAAAAATATTCACAAACACCAAAAATCTATTTTTTTGTTCATTTTAAGTCACTCAGAATACTTAGTTTTAAGCATTTCAGAATGTTTAATTTTGATTGACCTTTTTTCCCTTTACTTAACTTTTGTTTTCAGTCATTTAGCCCAGTTTTGAAGCAGGCAACTATATTGAGGAAAATGCATCTTGTTCCTGTCCTGAATCTTCATATATGTATTTTGGATTGAGAAACTAAATGCATAGGACCGGACTGCACTATAAAAGTAGTGCCATGAGTTGGGGTGAAGGGGAGCAGAACCACACTATCCTAGGGGCAGTTCGAGTCATAATGTTTCCTAGAGCTCCCCATTGCATACAGGGAATGCACCTGCTGCATCATTTTTTAGTCCGTGACACTGGTATTCTCCCTATTCCTTTTGGTCCAGCTTGGTCCCCAAGGGAGACCTGTTGAAAGCAATCCCTGCCCCCAGGAAAGCATAAAGATTGCTATTGCAACCAGTCAATGCATGGGGAGAGCACTCATTTTTAGGTGCTTGCCAGACTTCCAAACGTGCTGAGATCCCAGTGTCCTCAGTAAAACCTGCTGGGAAATTAACACTTTTGAAACTCAGGCTACCTTTCCAAGCCAACACGTTTGTTGTTTTCTACTTCGCTTTGTCTTTTAGACTGCAAGCTTAATGGGGCAGGGGCTGCCATTTATTATATGTCTGTACAGCACCTAGCACAACGGGCCACAATGGAAATGTTACATGATAATGTATGCACTTACCAAACTAGCAACATTTACTTCACACATTCTTTAATCACCAGGGCCCAGATTCTGATCTCAGTTCCACTGATGTAAAGTTGGAGTAATTCCATTAATTCCAGCCACTTTGGCTCTATAACAGCCACTAATTTGCTTTATAACAATTACAGAAGCTCAGAAAGGATTATTGATCAGCATGCATGTTGCTGGTTTTGCCCCAAAGTTAGCAATCTGTGAGATAAAGAATAAATCAGATGCTAATCAACTGTAACTCAAATGATGCAATATAGTGAGTTTCAGTTTCTATAACTGTGTTATCAAAAGAAATTGTCAGCAAATATTATTACTAAAATAATTCATTGGTAGAGCTTGACACATTGGAAAGTTTTAGATTTTTCCCAATAAATATCACAATAGCATTCAACAAAATCATATTTTAATAAAGTCTTTCTTTTGGGCTGCCATTGAACCATGAAGATTTATATGAAAAGATGAATTAATTGTTTCTATACAGAACGTGATCAGGTGGACCAGTCAGTCATTGAGCGACTTTCACCTCTCCAAAAAGATTTTTAGAGCATGCTATGTAGAATATGAATAGAAATCTGATACGACACAGTATTCTATGCCTTAAGGGAAATGAAATAACAAAGCAAAAATGCAAGACTTTTCTTTCCAATCCTGGTGTTATCACACAATTTGAAATTTACAGGAAATAAGAACCAGATTTTAAAATAAATATGGCACTCTGCATTGATAGTACACAGTAAGTTTGTTCATATCTTAAAATCCATTTAATGGCTCATTAGAAACACTACTAATTTTGTTATTTTCATAAATTTCATGCTTGATTTCATTAGTGCACTCAACAAAAACATCAGTTTGATAACTCGCTCTAGACAGCCTTTGAATCTGTTAATATTTTTGAACAATTACATAACATTCAATGTTCTTTTTGGTCTTCTTCCTCCCATATTTCTGTCACACATGAGCAGGGGGGAAATACTGTGCATTACTTACAAAATATCTCACTGAATAATTCAGTTTTATTTTCTGGTGCACTTTAAAAGTTCAGGGAAGGGACTTTTTTGCCCAGAACTGTATAAGCCACATCACAAAGCACATAGCAGCTCAGTAGCAGATCAGGCCTCTGTAGCAAAAAAAATTAGCAGAAGAAAGTTTTGCTACAGCTGGCTCCTGCTCAGAGGTGGTGAACTGTTGACTCAAATCCTGAAATCCCTCCTTATTCAGGGTCAAATTCTGTAACCCTTAGTCAAGTTGCCTAGCACTCACTCACAGATGTATTCCCACTAAAGTCAATGAGACTACCCGTTAGGACCTGATCCAAAGCTCATTAAAGTAAACGAGGCTTTACTAATGACAGGTTTCAGAGTAGCAGCCCTGTTAGTCTGTATCCGCAAAAAGAACAGAAGTACTTGTGACCTCAGCATAAGCTTTCGTGGGCTACAGCTCACTTCTTCGGATGCTTATGCTGAAATAAACGTGTTAGTCTCTAAGGTGCCACAAGTACTCCTGTTCTTTCTGAGGCATTACTAAGTCCTTCCTCAGGCAAACTTCTCTTGTGCTGAAACTTGATTTCGTTACTCTGGCAGGCTCCCACTGACTGTAACAGGAGTTTGCCTGAGAAATAACTGAATAATCTCAAAAAAAACCACACAAAAAACAAGGAGTACTTGTGGCACCTTAAATAAGGTGCCACAAGTACTCCTCGTTGTTTTTGCTGATACAGACTAACACAGCTACCACTCTGAAACCTGAATAATCTCAAGATCTGGTCTCCTAAGCAAGGGGAAATTGTTGCAGTCTCTCAGCTATCACTGTATGGTTGGAGTTGACAAATGCTGACATTCTAATAGTGACCACCACGTATTCTGTATAGAAACGTACAGTATATATATAAATCTAAGCTTATAAAACAGTGTGTCTCTACTCTGAAAAATGTCTATATAAGAGTGGTTATTTCTTATTATGACTTTTTATTCCTCGTAGTACTGTACAGCCAATAAAACTTTGGATAAGGAAGCTGGATTCCACTCTAGTTCAAGCAGCTTCAACTAAGTTGTTAACGAACTCTAGAAAGTAAGATTTTTATTGTTGAGGCATGAACTGGAATAAAACCCAGCTTAACTCTCACATCTCAGGGTAAATCTGCAGATCCATCAGTTTAAAAAGATCATCTTTTTGTATCTTTGTTTAGAGATTTGACAAGGAAGTCATTGGCAGATGATACAACATGGATTCCGCAACTCTATTTTTACACAATCACATTTCAGAGTACAGCCATACTTTAAACATATAGAATACATTAGTCAGCATATTTAGTTTTACTACAGGAACAATACCAAAAACACACCTTTCCTTTACATAATTATATATAAATTGTCAATCAGTATGTCCTATAACCTAGATTGTTATGGTCATATAATTACAACCAAATTTGTCATGCAAAGGTCAGTTAAATTTACTGTCACAGCTTCAGCTATGAAATTCTTTGGCCAGATTATGATCTCATTCACACCACTGTAAAAAACTACAGGATCTCCATTGACTTCAGTGGGATTACTACAGCTTTACATATGTGAAACGGAGACCCAAATCTGGCCATGTAATTTCTGTGCATTTAAAAGTTTAAGAAACAAAAGGTTATTTTAAAAAGTTAAATATTAAAAATGATATATGATTTATAAGTAAATATTTTTGGCAAAAATTCTTACTGAAGTATATATATTAATATTTAATATATATATTTATAAAATACTTATTAATATTTAACTTTTTATATATATTGCAATAAGATTTTTTGCCAAAAAATATTTACTTATAAATCTAATCCTATAATAAAAGATTGAAGACCAAATGTTCCTTAAATTTTCTGAAACACACACATACAAACATAATCACCTCTGAGATAAAACTACTAAAACTGGTTAAAATGGTCTGAAATTGGATTTTAGAACCAAAAAAAAAAAAAAAGTTGTATTTCAGCCAAAACAGTTTTTTACTATATTTTTGCAAAGTGTATTTTCCAACCAATTATATAATTGGTCAATTTTTTAAAAAAATTTCACCATCACCACCACTCCCCCAAAAAATCACTGAAATGTAAATCTTTGACAAAAGAAAACCCAAAAAATGTTTGAGAAATTCTTTCACATTTTTCAACCAACTGTGAAAACTAATCATGAGAAATTTCTGCCTCAATTAAATGCTTTTAAGAAACCCATGCATAAACGACAATAGCTGATTATAATAGGACTATAAATATCATTACTAGCACTGGTTTCAGAGTGGTAGCCCTGTTAGTCTATATTTGCAAAAAGAACAGGAGTACTTGTGGCACCTTAGAGACTAAAAAATTTATTTCACCATAAGCTTTCATGGGCTAAAGCTCACAGACACCATTACCAGCACAGACACCATTCCACGTGGGCTGGACTTCACTTCAGGAAGAATGGTGTTGATCTAGCGAGCCTAGTGAAGACCCACTAAATCGATGGCAGAAGGCTCTCCGGCCTCTCCGAGAAAAGTAAGGGAACTCAACTGAAGAGCATTTCCCTTTGATGCAGCGCAGCAAAGACATCAGGGTAAGTTGACCTAAGCTACATTGACTCTAGTTATGTTAGTCATGTAGCTGGAGTAGCATAATTTAGATTGACTTAGCCCAACAGTGAAGCCAAGCCCATGTGTTGTACAAGAGCTCAATTTAAAAGAGAAAGAAAAACACTTTTGATTAGTAGTCCACTAATAAGAGGTAACCTTTCCTTTTTGATTCAAATAGATATATGCAAACATTGGACCAAAGATGAACAGGTTAATCATGACAACAGAACATTACTTCAGGCCATAAAAAGGTGAGGGAAAGGCAAGGTGCTTGCACAGAGACCACAGCTGGAGTAGACCTATAATACATTATGATTCCACATAGACCTGTAAATGATTATTAGAGGATGAAGCAGTGATCTCACAGAGACCAATGACATGAATAATTCTACAGGATACAGACAAGGGTGAGGTTGAAACACTGATCTATCAGGGGCCTCTGACACATCGAGAATCTTAGTAGACATAGGATATCAGCGTAGAGCTGGGCTGGAAATGGTTTTCCTATCCCTCAAATATTTACAATTATTCGAAATGTTTTCCCATCTTGAACTGGTACAAAAATTGAAATCTTAAAGTCATAAAAAAATAAATATATATTGGTTCAGGGCAATCAAAACAATTCAATTTTGACCTTTTACTCCTTTTTTTAGTCTAATTAGCTTAAATTTCTAAACAAAAAGGGTTTTTTTAAATCAGAAAATTAACTTTTTTTTCCATTTAAAAATGCCAAAACAAATGTTTAAACAATTTCAGATATATTTTCTCTGAATTTTTTCAAGTTGAGTCAGTCATCAGTTTCATAAACAGTATCGGTTTTTTATGTTAATTGGCATTTTTCTAGGAAAAAATATTGTCCAAAAAATCTCAACTAGTTCTATGTGAGGATGAACAGGGACTTCACTGGGACCTATGAAAGGTGACCAGTAAGGATTTAGGGGGAGAAAATGCCTCACATAGGCCCATGGCAGTTAAGTAGTCCTACAGGAGATACGCATGAAGGTAAAGCACTGACTTCTCAAGTGGCCGATGGCAAGGAACTAGTTCTGCAGTACAAAAATGGTGAAGAGGAAACAGTGATCTCACAGAGGTCCTGACCTGACTTGTAAGGAGTTGAGGCTTAAGATGTTACAGATGGGCAAAGCTACTGGATTTAGAGTGAGCGGGAGAGGCAATGATCTCTGAGAGGCCCTTGATCAGTGAGCAGTCAAAGGGCAATGGGATTGAGGTACTGCATTCAGTGCATAGTGGGCAAGGATGAAACACTGGCAGCCGTGAGACTAATGGTGGGTTAGCAGCACAGAGGGACATAGGACAATGAGACTGAAGCAGTAAATGGTATAGAGCCCTTTCACAGATATCAGTACTAGAGGACATGAGGAGTAAGGTCAAAGCATTGACCATACAAAGAACTTGGGCATCCCTATAGGATGTAGAGGTGTTAGTGAAGGTATCTGCTCACAGAGGCCAGAGACATGCAAGTAATCCTACAAAAGAATGGAAATGGTAGTGAAGCAGTGACCATACAGAGCCCTGTGAAAGGAGAACAATGCTTTGGGTATAAGGGATAAGCATGAACCAATGACCTCTTGAGGACCCACGACTGGTGCAGACTTGCCAGATATATGAGTGACTGTAAAGCATTTACCTCAGAAACTCATGACAGAAAAACAATGCTACACAATATAGGGCAAGGGAGGAGCAGAAAATGCCCAGGGACCCTTTCTCCAATATATGGACACTGAAGGGGATGCAGTGACCTCATGAAGGCCTTTCACAGGTCCTAAAGGTTACAGGCAATGAGAGTGAAGCAGCATCCTCAGAGTCTTATGGTAAGTGAGCACTTGTATAAGATAAGAGTGTGAAGCAGCAACCACACAGAGGCCAATTACTGCTAAGCAGTTCCATGGCACGTGTGGGTCAAGGAGGAAGTAAAGCCATCAGAGAGGCCCATGACAGATGAGGATGAAGCAGAGACTTCAGAAAGCTCCATTATGAGTTTGCTGTCCCATAGGACATAGAGCCAGGGTGAAATAATAACCACTCCAAGCTCAGGACAGGATATCAGCCCTACCAGACATAGCCAGCGAGGAAGAATATTCTTGGAGGACACAGGCAAAGAGGGTAAAATAGTGCACTCATAGGGCTCTACCCGCATGGCCCCACAGTATGCCAACATTTTTATGGCTGACTTAGAACTATGCTTCCTTAGCTCTTGTCCCCTAACGCCCCTACTCTACTTGCACTACACTGATGACATCTTCATCATCTGAACCCATGGAAGAGAAGCCCTTGAGGAATTCCACCATGATTTCAATAATTTCCATCCCACCATCAACCTCAGCCTAGATCAATCCACACAAGCGGTCCATTTCCTGGACATTACTGTGCTAATAAGCAATGGTCACATAAAATATCACCCTATATCGGAAATCTCCTGACTGCTATACTTACCTACATGCCTCCAGCTTCCATCCAGGACGCACCACACAATCCATTGTCTACAGCCAAGCTCTATGATACAACCGCATTTGCTCCAATCCCTCAGACAGAGACAAGCACCTACAAGATCTCTATCAAGCATTCTTAAAACTACAATACCCACTTGCTGAAGTGAAAAAACAGATTGACAGAGCCAGACGAGTACCCAGAAGTCACCTCTTACAAGACAGGCCCAACAAAGAAAACAACAGAACACCACTAGGTGTCACCTTCAGCCCCCAACTAAAACCTCTCCAGTGCATCATCAAGGATATACAACCTATCCTGAAAGATGATCCCTCACTCTCACAGATCTTGGGAGACAGATCTGTCCTCACTCACAGACAACTCCCCAACTTGAAGCAAATACTCACCAACAACCGCACATCACTGAACAAAAACACTATCCCAGGAACCTACCCTTGCAACAAAGCCTGATGCCAACTCTGTTCACATTCTATTCAAGTGACATCATCATAGGACCTAATCACATCAGTCATACAATCAGGGGTTCATTCACCTGCACATCTACCAATGTGATATATGCCATCATGTTCCAGCAATGCCCCTCTGCCATGTACATTGGCCAAACCAGACAGTCTCTACGCAAAAGAATTAATGGACACAAATCTGACATCAGGAATCATAACACCCAAAAACCAGTAGGAGAACACTTTAACTTGTCTGGTCATTCAATGACAAACCTGCAGGTGGCAATTTTGCAACAGAAAAGCTTCAAAAACAGACTCCAATGAGAAACTGCTAAGCTGGAATTGATATGCAAACTAGATACAATCAACTTAGGCTTGAATAGGGACTGGGAATGGCTGAGCCATTACAAACATTGACTCTATCTCCCCTTGTAAGTATTCTCACACTTCTTATCAAACTGTCTGTACTGGGCTATCATGATTATCACTTCAAAAGTTTTTCTCTCTTACTTAATTGGCCTCTCAGAGTTGTAAGACAACTCCCATCTTTTCAAGCTCTCTGTATGTGTATATATATCTCCTCAATATATGTTCCATTCTATGCATCCGAAGAAGTGGGCTGTAGCCCACAAAAGCTTATGCTCAAATAAATTTGTTAGTCTCTAAGGTGCCACAAGTACTCCTGTTCATTTTGACATATGGGTTGTCCTTCGGGTAAGCATATGATGACCCTCCAAAGAAATATAGGTGCAATCAGGAAGAACACAATCTATCACTGACCCTTGAAAAGGCATTGTATCTGCTTCAGCACTTTCAGGCTGCTATCCCTAGTGCCTCTCTTCCAAAAATGAGAAGGGAACCCACCCTGCTTTATTGGTCAGGGTTTCATTATCCCCTGGTTGCAAACAGCCTCTCTTAATATTTGTTCTATTGTTTTACAAGGAGTCCAGCAGTAAAGTTGCAAAATCATACACAACTCAATCACAGCTGTTTCAATGAAACACTAAAGCAATTACACAGATTAAAGGACTGAAGAAGAAAGAAAGCAGCATAGTAATGATAAAGTCCTGAATGACAGCTTGAACATAGATCTAGAGTATTTGAAGAAATACCAGAAAGAAAACAAACAAAAAAACCACAACACTCCTGCAGGCTGAGGAACTTTTTCTAAACACTTTGGTTCAGACTCTCAAATCTCAGTTACACTGATTCAAGTCTGGAGTAACTCCACTAAAGTTACTAGAGTTGCTCCAGAGAATCAAAATCAGAGTCTAGCCCTTATTCTCTTACATAAATTGTTTTTATAGCCAATCATTGTGAGCATGCATTAGTGTACATGAGGGACCATTGCCAATGGGCAGGGAATTCTTAAGCATGTGTAACAAGATGAATATTCTCCCCTTAAGGACAAACTTTCCGAGCTGTGCATGGGGATTTAATCACACAGCTCCCATTAACGTTAATGGGAATTGTGCAGCCTGATTCCTCACCACTGCACTGAAAATTTTATCCCAAGGTACTCTATTCATGCAAAAATAATTGCTAGTCTGGGGCAATAGAAACAAACATACAATATGTTTTTCATCTGATTTATCCTTTTCTGTGATTTAGCAAACTGTTTTCCTTGTGATGAATAGAAGAGCAACTTCTAGCTGAGAAAATGCTTATCGCACTTACTAGTTGGCTCATCTAGTGCAGTGTTCCCCTTTAAGTAAGCAGGCACTAGTGGATGTGCTGCCTGTGTATTGTACAAATCCTGCTTTGACTCTCAAGCTGAAGCTGTGGGCATCATCTCCAAAGGTCCCACCCTATGGAAGTTGAAATGCCCATCACACATGCACTGGTATGACAGCCAGAGTCTTAGAGTATGGCTACACTTGAAATTTCAAAAGCGCTGCCCCGGCAGCACTTTGAAGAGTGAGTGTGGTCGGAGCACCAGTGCTGGGAGAGAGCTCTCCCAGCACTGCACGTAATCCACATCCCTTACGGGTGTAGCCTGCAGCGCTGGGAGCCACGCTCCCAGCGCTGCGGCACTGATTACACTGAGGCTTTACAGCACTGTATCTTGCAGCGCTCAGGGGGGTGTTTTTTCACACCCCTGAGCGTGAAAGTTGCAGCGCTGTAAAGTGCCAGTGTAGCCAAGCCCTCAGTTAGAATGTCAGGTCCAGTCCACATCAGAGGGTTGTCATTTATCCTGACCTTTACAGGACTATCCCGCTCTTCCTACGTTTGTCCCACCTCTCTCACCAAAAGCTTACAATGTGTGTGGAGAGGTGGAGGGGCAGGGAGGGAGGAGGAGGAGGACAGAGAGGAGGACAGGGAGGGAGGAGGAGGGAACAGACTGAAGACAGCTTAATTTCTGTTGTCAGCTGCCTGCAGTCACCCAGATTTTCAGTCAGGGCCAGCTCTAGGCATTTTGCCACCCCAAGCACGGGATGCAGGCTGCCTTTGGCAGCAGCCTGTGGGAGGTCCACCAAAGCCGTGGGACCAGCGGACCCTCCGCAGGCATGCCACAGAAGGCAACCTGCCTGCCACCCTCGCGGCGATCGGTGGAGTACCCCCCGTGGCTTGTCGCCCCAAGCACACGCTTGGCATGCTGGTCCCTGGAGCCGTCCCTGCTTTCAATGACAATATGTTCATGAAACATGTCCCGATGGTGGCTGTATAAGCTGACAGTGATTTGTGAAATCCTTCCATTGTTAATGATTTGTTCTGCAAAAAGTCTTAAACATTGAAAATAATGCAAATGTGACATACTGCAGTTTGAACATTAGGCGCCTGCATTCAGAGACACCTAAATAAATATTATGCTTTTTCTTAAGAGCTGAGCGCCCAGCAGCTCCCATTAATAGAAGTAAGCGGGTGCTCAGCTCTTTTGGAAATCAGACTGCATATGTAGGTGTTTAAATATGGATTAAGGAGCCTATTTTTTATTTTTAAACAAGTCTTGTCCTCCAGTTCCACAGGTAGCTGTGTCAGGCCCTCAGCAGTCTATCTTGGTTCTTTATTTCCTCTTTTTCTCTGCATCATTGGGAGCTTGATCCTACAAGCCCCTCCCACTGAAATCAGTGTATGCAGAGGGTTTTCAGGACTGTCTCTCTATTGCTTTTCATGTGAAAAGTTAGGGACTGATTCATCCTTATCTGATGGCTCCTTTATGAGATCTCTGCTTGTGGAAAGAGGCTGGGAGACCACTGGATCCAGCCATGAAATAATTTCCCCAATGTAGTGAGAGTTCCCACTTAGCATGGAGTTTGCAAAATGTCTCTACACCACCTTTCACAGACACTTAGAATGGAGTTTGTGTACTGGCCCTACACCACCTTCACAGCCCCTGGAGCATGGCTGGGAAAAAGCTGCACTCCAGCAATTCCTCAGTGCCAGAACAGAACATTTGGACCACAGGCAGCTAAACACAAGTCAGAACAATCTCAAGGCTGATCTATCCTTGAACTTCAGCCAAAATAGCCTCCAGCCAGCTCCAGAATAAACTTTAGGTGCAAAGATGATGTATAGTCAACATGAGCTCTCTCTAAGATCCTGTGCGGGGAGGAGCCTGGGATGCACCAATAACTCAGGCCCTTGATTTACCGTATTTATCTATTCCTCTAGATTTTTCTCTTGCCCTCAATATTAGGTACGGGGCGAGGAGGGAGGGGAAATATTTTCAACCAGATATACAGCAGTCTGGTGCCCAGCTCTCACTGCCTTTCTATGTCTCTTCCACTGTCTATAATTGCATAGTGTAGGTGCAAGCAGCTGATGCAAAGTTATGGACAAACTCAAATTATAATTCTTAAAATGTGTTTGTCAGCTAAGCGGAAATTATCTCATCATAGGAAAAGGAATTTGGTTTTCCCACTTGGGAGTTAGTTTCATAGCACTTTGAAAGACAATGAGAATGTATTTCTATATCATGCAAACAGACCCATTAAGCTACCAAGGGGTGGAGGCCAACCTCATACTACCGTGGCAAGGGAGGAGACAATGACCACATGTCTCATGTTCATTCAGTTGTGCCAGAGGCAGCAGGAACTAAAAAAAACTGCATTTTAGCAGACAATTCCAGCAGGGTGAAGAAGCAGCAGGAAACTTCCTTCAAGACAGACATCATGTTGCCTACCTCACAGCTAGAAATAGACTTTTATCTGGAGGTATCCTACAGAAGAATCCAACACAAACATTCATTGGACAGTAAAAGAGAGGGGACAAGAAACCCCAAGTTATCTGTCTGTCACATAAGGCGACAAAGGTACCAGCCCTTTGGCTCTAGGGGATAGATCCTGACCCAGGACTCTTGTCAGCCACCTTAATGGAAACATGGTGGTGAGGATTTTACCTTGAATCAAGTTTAGCTTGTTACGTTTTAGTTACTAGAAAGCGTTTTTTCTTTATTTCTCATGTCACCTTTTCTGACTTTAATCCTTATACTTGTACTCACTCTAAATTTCTTTCTTTGGAATTAAAATTATTTTGTTTTTAATCCAACCCAATCCAGTGCTGTGTTTAAACTGAACTATTTAGTAACTCCATTTATAGTAACATACTGTTAAATATTAACTCTTTAAAGGAGCAACAAACCTTAACATTCCTCTGATTGATCCAGGACAGGGCTGCACATTTAAGAACACACGTTTTGGGGAAAATCCAGGGCTGAGGAGAGTGTAGATTCACCATACCAGTTGTTAACCAAGGCTAGTGGAAACCAGTGGAAGTTTGTGGTATTGCAGGCAGGCTCAGGATCCAAAGCATTGGACCAGGGCTGCCCAGTACATAGGCACGGAGTGCATGCTTATGGCTAATTAGACATCCCAGGCAGAGAGATACAGTACCAATGCATTGTGAAGCACTCAGGGTTCACAATGAGGTGACAACTGGTCTGGATTGCACCCCAGAGTGTGACAAGCACCTCTCAGATTTCATAGATTCCAAGGCCAAAAGGAACAATTGTGATCATCTACTCTGACCTCCTGTATAACACAGGCTACTGAACTATTCCAAAATAATTCCTAGAGCAGATCTTTTAGGAAAATATCCAGTCTTGATTTAACAATTGTCAGTGATGGAGAATCCACCATGCCCATTGTAAATTGTTCCAGTGTTTAATTACCCTCACTGTTAACAATGTACACCTTATTTCCAGTCTGAATGGGCCTAGCTTCTACTCTCAGCCATTGGATCATGCTATATCTTTTTCTGCTAGACTGAAGAGCCCACTATTAAGTATTTCTTCCCCACACAGGTACTTACAGACTGTAATCAAGTCACCCCTTTTTAAGCTAAATAGAACTCCTTGAGTCTGTCACACTAAGGCATGTTTTCTAGTCCATTAATCATTTTTGTGGATCTTCTGAACCCTCTTCAATTTATGAACTTTTTTTAATCAAGTCCTAGCTCTGTAAAGAGAGAAAAACAGTTTCCGTTGGTGTTGCCTTTTCCATTTGACAAGTGCATTTTTATCTTCCGTTTTTCTCCTTTGCCATTTTTACAAGGCAACCATTTCAGTTTGCCCAGCACCTTGGCATGACAAAACATTGTTTGTGCAACCACATCATTAAATAATGTGAGCTCTCCTCTGGGAATAATGTATGTTTATTAACTGATGCAGAGCTAGTAAGATGAACACAAAAACACGTGTTCTTATAAGATCCAAGACAAACCCCCTCACAGTCAAATGGCTATTTTCCCTCTACCTGATGCAGTCATATATTTTGTTTTCTTTAAAAGACACTTCTGCAAGCCATGCTTAACCGTTTTAATGTGAGTCAGATTTGAACCCTTAACAGTGTTTCATTAATGGTATACTGTGTAACATTCAAACCAAAAAAAGATGATGAGAAGCTCTATTTACACATCTGATGGAGAATAATTTCTTCCCTATAGTGGTTACCCTTGCTACAAAAATAAGCTTGTTCTCCCACTGTACAGAAAGAGCCTGGCCCCACTCCTATAGCAATCTACACCAAAACTTTTATTCACTTTGATGGAAGAAGGATTGTACCCCAAAGTAAAGCTACCACTAAGGCAAAAAATGTTCTGTTAGCATGGCCTATTATATTTGTCTTACCTCTATCTAGAACCACCCTCTTCCCTCTTCTCTAGTGGCCACACATGCTACACTAACCTAATTTAGGTCTTCGATATAGGGCTCTCCAACCTTTCCTTAAGGCTTCCTTTCAATTTTTCTTCAGAAGGGATGGGACTCCCTCTGGAGTCCATGAATACCATGTCTAGCTTGGCCACAGGTCTTGCTGCTGCATTGGTTCCCAATCTTTTCCTCTTTGCTGGAATTTCCTTCTTGCTCTTGAGGTTGATTAGCTGACAGACGTCCCCTCACTCTATGGAACTGACATACTATCACCTTTTTTCTGTCCATTTTCTCTCAGTGTTTTAGTCTTCTTGTCTTCCATTTTCTTTACTTTGCATCTCTCTCTCTCTCTCAGTGTAGCTATTTTCAGTTATGTTCTCTCACACACACACACGTGCACACATATATACACACCAGTCCCTCCCCTCTCAAGGAGGATATGCAGCTCAGGACATCTACAGGTGCTTCCATGAGTCTTGTCTACCTTTTCTTCTACTTCGTGAGCCAAGTGCAGGACAGAGAAAAGAAATGTGGACTAATGCTTGCCACCTAATTGTGACATCCTGTATCTTTTGAGCTCTTTCCACAGCCAGCTACATTAGGAGCCAAAATAGGACCAGGAAAGGAAGGCAGGTATCTTTCCAATGCTGGCTGATGCTTTATTTTCAACTGCATTTCCATGATGCAATGGATAGACAGGGCAGATCTGGGCATTTCTGCTCAGCATTGCTTCTCCCTTCCTCTGGATTAGTCCCTGATTTCTGCTCCCAAAAGACCTCTCTCTCTTGCCAGATCAGGAAGTGATTTGAGAATGGATTCTGTTCCCTACTCTGCCACCAGCCTGCTGTGTGAACTTGGACAAGTCACTTTACCTCTGTTTCTCCTCCCACTCAATTGTCTCGTCTATTTAGATTGTAAGATTTTTCAGGGCAGGAACTGCCTTTCACTATGGCTTGTACGGTGCCTAGCACAATGGGGCAAAATTCCTATCTGAGATCTCTGTGGGCTTGGCAACACTACCACTTACGTTGATGTAACTCACGACGCTCAGGAGTATGAAAAAGCCACCATCACCCCAAGCAACACAAGTTATATCAACCTAAGCACTGTCTACAACAGTGCTAAGTCAGCAGGAGATGCTCTCTCGCCAACCTAGCTTCCACCTCTCATTGAGGTGGAGTAATTAGCCAACGGGTGAGTGCTCTCCCATTGGCAAAGCATGTCTTCAATAGATGCACTGCATTGGTGCAGCTATGCCAATGTAGCATGGTAGTGTAGACCAGTGGTTCTCAACCAAGGGTATGTGAACCCCTGGGAGTATATAGAAGTCTTCCGGGATACGTCATCTCGTCTAGCTATTTGTCTAGTTTTACAACAGGCTACATAAAGAGCATTTGCAAAGTCAATACACACTAAAATTTCATACAGATAGTGACTTGTTTCTACTGCTCTATCTGCTATACGCTGAAATGTAAATACAATATTTATATTCTAATTGGTTTATTTTATAATTATATAGTAGAAATGAGAAAGTCAGCAATTTATCTGTAGTAGTGTGCTGTGACACTTTTATATTCTTGTTTCTGATTTTGTCAGCAAGTAATTTTTAAGTGAGGGGTAAACAAAACAAATCAGACTCCTGAAAGGAGTACAATAGCCTGGAAAGGTTGAGAGCCACTGGTGCAAAATAGCCCTAGGTGCTCTAGTCATAAAAACAACAACAGCAGAGACACAGGGAGCACTTCTTTTAGGGATTCGTGCTGCATGTGCTACTACCAAGAGTGCTAATCTCCCTACTTTTACAAGTAAATTTCAGTTTTCCTTGCATTTTAATTTTCAGTGTTTTTAATATGGGGGTAGGAGGTGAAGGAAACAATCACATAAATAAGAGAATATTTCCTAACAATAACCAGGTATATAATAGCTAATCGAGAGACATGTTAAGATCCTGGAAACAATAGGTGAAACCACAGCAGAGGAGTAACAATCCAGGTTTCCAGTATTTCCTCTGGTTCTAATCCACAGCTTTAATTGCAACCCACTCATAATTTTCAGTCTTTAAACCTTCAGGTTACCCATAATGCATCTTTGCTGAAGATGCAGAAGCTTTCAGAGAAAGCAGTGGATCAGCCACCTGAGAGTTCTCTAGTGGCATCCATGACCAATTATTTTCTTTGATCAGTACTGTGGATATTTGTTGCATATTCTACGTTCATTTCACAATGCAGAAATCTCATTCTGCACAAATTCATATCTACATCAGAACCAGTCCTCTTTCTGTAAGAGGATAGAGGATAACAACAGTGGTAGACAGAACAGAAAAACCTTGCTTGAGAGACAGAGGTAGGATATGTACTGCAGATCAGATGGCAGAACTTTACTATTAGTTTCAGAGGGGTGGCCGTGTTAGTCTGTAACAGCAAAAACAACAAGGAGTCCTTGTGGCACCTTAGAGACTAACAAATTTATTTGGGCATAAGCTTTCATGGGCTAAAACCCACTTCATCAGATGCATGGTGTGAAAAAAAGTAGGCAGGTATAAATATTTAGCATATGAAAAGATGAGAGTTGCCTTACCAAGGGGGGGTCACTGCTAACGAGGCCAATTCAATTAAGATGGATGTGGCCCATTCCCAACGGTTGACAAGAAGGAGTGAGTATCAGCAGAGGGAAAATTACTTTTTGTAATGACCCAGCCACTCCCAGTCTTTATTCAGGCCTAATTTGATGGTGTCATCAAGTTGGCAAATTAATTCTAGTTCTGCAGTTTCTTGTTGGAGTCTGTTTTTGAACTTTTTTTTTTGTTGAAGAATGGACACATTTAGGTCTGTTACTGAGTGTCCGGGGACACTGAAGTGTTCTCCTACTGGTTTTTGAATGTTACAATTCTTGATGTCTGATTTGTGTCCATTTATTCTTTTGCGTAGAGACTGTCTGGTTTGTTCAATGTACATGGAAGAAGGGCATTGCTGGAACATGATGGCATATATCACATTGGTAGATGTGCAGGTGAATGAGCCCCGTATGGTGTGGCTGATGTGGTTGGGTCCTATGATGCTGTCCATGCAGACAGAGTTGGCAACATGGTTTGTTGCAGGGATTGGTTCCTGGGTTAGTGTTTCTGTTGTGTGGTGTGTAGTTGCTGGTGAGTATTTGCTTCAGGTTGGGGGACTGTCTGTAAGCGAGGACCGGCCTGTCTCCCAAGGTCTGTGAGAGTGAGGGATCATCCTTCAGGCTAGGTTGTAGATTCTTGATGATGAACTGGAGAGGTTTTAGTTGGAGGCTGTAGGTGATGGCTAGTGGCATTCTGGTACTTTGTTCATCTGATGAAGTGGGTTTTAGTGCAAGAAAGTTTATGCCCAAATAAATGTGTTAGTCTCTAAGGTGTCACAAGGACTCTGTTGTTTTTTCTATTAGTGTCCATTATATTTCCCATTTCTACACACACACACACACACACACACACACACACAAACATTGTACATTAATAATGGTTACCCAAGATATTACTACTGAAAACATCACTGAAATGTCTCTTCCTGGAATTTGATTCCTGCCAGTTGCCGAATCACTACAGGACAGAGGTAAGGTTGTTTGGGTGCCTTCACCGTGCATTTCTATACCTTGGTGAGTTTGGATTATTTTTCCTTGGATTTGCTGTGTTTGTTTGGGGGATAATGACAATATTCTTGTGATGGTATTTAGCCATAAGTAACCAATATTTCCTTCCAACCTTAACTCCAACTTTACATTGTTCCTTTGTCTGGGAATATTAAACTGAACTTTAATACTAAAATAGCAATTTAAGGACTCTCGGAGTAGTTAGGTCAAATCTCTCATCACTAGAAGACCCACTTCAGGCTAGACCCTGGCTGTCCTAGGGAACTTCAGAAGCTCCCTGCCCCAGTGGCAGCTACAGCAGCACTGGGGCATGAAGAGTGCAGCCAGTACAACACCCCTGACACAGCATGCTTTCCCTTCCATGCAGAACCTTTGCTGAAGGGGACAAGGGGGGTGCAACCTAACTCTTTTACAAAGTCTGGTGCCTCTGCAGTGCTCAGCTTGCATAGTTCTGGAGCACCCTGACCACAGGTCCTTCATGCCCAATCCTGATGCAGAATCACAAGATGTGGAGGGTGTGACGGAGACTTGCACTATCTCTCCTCCCTTGTGCACCAGCAGTGGGCTGGGAATCGCCAAGCTCAGGGGTTCTCAAGTTATTTTGTATACTATGACCCCATTCCCCTCCCACCACTTCCCCTTCCCTTTGCCATACCCAGATCCAACTCTAATCTACCCAGGACACATCTCCCATTTAGCTATATGGGAAGCTCAGAATCACCATGACCCCTCATCCCCCACATCCCACCGGGTTGAAAACCTGTGATCGAGACCTTTTTTTCCCCCACTTTATTTTTTGTAGATAAAACACTGAATATTAACAATATTGCCCTGATCTGAACTTTCTGCTGGAACATTATTTCCTCTGCATCCTTCTAGTCTCCTCTGCAGGCTTTCTAGTTACTACAGTGTCACCTGTAGAGTTGGCCATCCCAGAGGAACTGTCAGCCCTGCTCCTCTGACTGTCTCTGTGGCATTAATTTACAGATTAATTTCTGCTGCAAACAAAACCACTGATAATTAAAAACTGTTTTCAGGGACTGATTTACGAAGAAGCCGGGCAGGTGTTTGTTACTTTCCCCTCCCCTTCCTACAAGTGTGTGACAAACAAACAAGAGCAAAACTCTTGGTGCTAGGCTCCATGAGAGGATGTTATAGTTGTTGAGTGGGTCATCTCCAGGTCTCTCTGCATTTTCTAAAGCTGGGCAGGTGAGAATAGCTTCATTTTACCACTGGCCTAGCCAAACACATATATTTTGCATATTCATACTGAGAGGGTAGTGGAGGCAGTCTGCCATGTTAGGAAACTGGGTTCCAGCCTCAGGTTAGCCAGAAGGGACCTTGCATTTCTCCAGATTATTTGAATTCTTAGTAGAATATGATTTTTCCATCCCACCCCCACAAATATACGTGTATGAAGATTGAACAAACTGGGAAGACACATGTTCCACAAAAATTATTGCATATGCTTATTTCTAGATATAGCAATGACAGTTCACTTTCAGGAGTAGTGATGAGAAAATTAAAACCAAGGCTGTTCATTGTTATAAAATATATGCATTTACTGCATTAACATATGTGACATACAATATTTCATGATGAAATAGAGCCAGGAGATCTAGCTAAGTTCTGGGTCCATCCATTTTACTTACTAGCATATGCATATGTAGCTTAAATGATTTTTCTTCTTCTAAATACTTGTCCTTTTTTTTTTTTTTCCCCTTTGGAAAGGAATATACTCCATGGAGTTTTAGATAAGTGAACTATAGTATCTAATTAATAACCTATCTACACAGTTATAACCGTAGAGGTCATGTGTCATTTTCTTGACTACTTTTCCCTTCCCTTCATAGCCTGTAACATGGTGCCCAAGGCTGCTCCCAGCATTCTAGGTGCGGACTCATACCTCTCTCTAGAAAGCCATAATAAGCTCTTCCAGATTGTGTTCTATTTATACATCCATGCGCCTTTTAAAATAATTGCTGCCAGATATTGAGCGGATGGCATTTAGTTTCCAACCTCTCTCACCCCAGATCCTTTTCCTTATTCAGGTTTGTCATCTTTCATGTTATCATTCCTTTGGCTGTTCTTTAACCTCATTTCTGTTAGTTCACTACATTTTACATGAAAATGCTAGCGAGAGAGGCAGTATGATCTTGCGGACTACTCACACAAGCAAGGAACTGATGATTTCTAATGACAGCTCTGCTAATGTAGTTTTGGTCCAGTAATTTGGTTTTTGGGGGGAACGGTGTCAGGCACAAATGCTCATAGCAACCAACCAATCCTAGAGGATGCAGAATGTGAAGCAAGTAATTATAGATGCCTGTTCAGGATGATCTTTGATTAGTGCACAGAATGGGAGTTAGTGACACAGAGTCTATGTCCAACTCCACTACAGACTTCCTATGTTTTAGGAGGTGCTGGATACTCACCCACAACTCCAGTTGCCTGAAAATCAGGTCATTTACCCTCTACCTCTGTTTCTCAGTTTCCCTTCTGTAAAATGGGAATAATATTTAACACTTACTTCACAGCACCTAGGTAGATGTTAATTATTTTTAATATGCAGAAGCCAGTTTCTTAGCTCATCCCTCAATAGTTTCCAAATCCTTCTGAAATAATTTTGATCCACATTGATAATGGCTCTGTTCACCACTTATGTCAGCAGAAAATGTGCCCTGTATTATCTAACACACACATAAATACACCATATTAGAGAAAGACAGACCCTGTTCTAATCACTCCACAATCATTAATAAGAATCAACAGGATTGAAAAATTGAAATTTTCAGCTCTGAAAACACAGGCACTCAACTTGGCTAATTTGTTATTAATAATAAATAATAATAACAACTACAACAACCACCACCAAATTATTCATTATTCGTATTGAGGTGGCACTCAGACATGCACTCGCAATGGGTCCTCACTGTGCTTGATGCTGAACAAACACAGAACAAACAAAAAAAAGACACTCTGCCCCAAAGATGTGACAGTATAAGCACAAGAAAAGAGACAAAACAAATAGATACAGGCTGACAGGGAAGTACAAAGAAACAACACTAGTCAGCCTGATGGGTAGTGATCTCAGGACATCAGCAGCCTAACAGTTGTCAAGTTTTCAGTAAGCCTTACAACAAAGGAGTTTTATCGCGGGATTTGAAGGACAATGAGTTAGCTTTGCAGATGGTTATGGGAAATTCCTCCCAAATATGAGTGACAGCATAGGAAAAA
This sequence comes from Gopherus evgoodei, assembly GCF_007399415.2. NCBI lineage: Eukaryota > Metazoa > Chordata > Testudines > Testudinidae > Gopherus > Gopherus evgoodei. The sequence continues at coordinate 229,706,257 of NC_044322.1, forward strand.
ACAATTTGTCCACTAAAAATTAGATGTGACAACCAATTCATTTCACAAAAGCTAGACAGCCAGCAGACAGTAACAACATCCGGTCAGTGCTAATCTGGGCTACGTCTGAAGCTAGTGACCTAGTTTTTAGGTGACTCTAATATTTAGACCAGCCATCTCAAACTCAATGTACCTTAGGGCCAGTGCCAGTCCTCAAATCCTCCCAGCAGGCCAGTAATGTAACTGAAGATGGTGTTCAAAAAGAAAACATTTTTTATTTAGAATGTCTTAGAAATAATAAAACTGTCATACAATGTTAATAAAACTGTCATACAATTCTTTGCCTGCCAGAGAGTTTTTAGTGTTCGCCAGACACCTAGTAACACCTCAGTTCTGTCAGTTCGTTGATGTTTGGCCTCAGTGATTGAGCTGTTGAAAGCTTCAGGATTCCAAATCCCTCAGCCCCACTCCCCAGCCTGGAGACCCCTCCTGCACCCCAAACCCTTCATCCCCAGCCCCACCCCAGAGCCCACACCCTCAGCTTGAGCTCTCACCACTTCCTCCACCCCAACTCCCTGCCCCAGCCCAGAGCCCCCTCCCACACCCTGAATCCCTCATTTTTGGCCCCACCCCTGAGCCCTCACCCCCTCCCACACCCCAACCCCCTGCCTCAGCCCAGTGAAAGTGAGTGAGGGTGGAGGAGTGCGAGCCACCAAGGGAAGGGGAATATAGTGAGTGTGGGGCAGGGCCTTGGGTAAGGGATGGTGCCTGGGGTGGGGCCTCAGGGAAGGGGCACAAAACCGAACACCCTAGCCCTGCAACTCGAAATTTGGCAACCCTAGTCCAACGTGGAAAGTTACTTTACCGGGGTGAAATTCTGGCCCTGTGGAACTCGATGGCAAAGCTCTCACTGACTTAGGTAGGGCCAGGATTTCTCCCTTGGCTTGGTGTCAGTGACTTCAGTGTGCTTGTGAATGGAGTTCGGATTCTAGTTGACCCATCAACTGTGGTTGTGTTATGAATCATCTGAAAATCCTTCTGAGCACAGGATGGAATTTCCCTTTAAGTAGTTAGTCATCCCATTGCTATTTCCCCATCAACTCCTATCCACTTCAGAAAGCCCTTCCCCACTTGTACAAATTTAGTTTGAATATAGCCATGTCCTATATTCAACCCCATACAAGTGACATACATAGTCAGAACATATTTAGATAATTAATAGTTCTGCAACTAGAGATGTTGGAACGTAAGAATCAAATATTTATACTGTGGGGACAGCAAGGGACCTCACGTATCACCACACTCTTTTGTTCTGAGTGCTGCTTTAAACACAAAGACATATATGGTCCCTGACCTCAAAAGCTACAGAAGATCTGATTCTCTCACCTTGACTCTCATTGGGTAGTACTTTACTCTGCACATAGTTCCATTGGTTTAGGTAAGGTGTTACTCAACATAAGCATGGACAGCAGAATCAGGCCCAAAGTTAGTTTCATTACTTTTTTAAAAACAAATGTAACCTTCTACTTTGTATGTTCCTGTAATTTCAATAAGTGTACATTTTACGGCAAATATAGCAGTAATACTGGGTACTTGGAGAGGGTTTCATATTTCCAAAGAGATTAAAGTGCCTTTCTTGGAAAAAACTTTTATAAACCATCTTCATAAAATAGAAGGAAATAGGTAATTATTCCAGCTCTTCCCTACTCTACATTAGTCTAATCATATCTATGTACTTTTAAATAGAGCTGGCTGAAATTCTCTCATTGCAATATTTTTTTTTAAAAAAATATGAAAAATGGTTTTGACCAAAATTTTCATTTTTGGTTTAAAAGTTTTCAGTTTATGAAAAAGTTAAAAAAAATGAAAATAATCTTTAAAATCTGGGGAAAAAATGGAACAAAACAAAAAAATCCCATCATTTTTTAAAAAAACCTCACATGAACATTATGGAAAATTTCCTGTGAAAAATAACTGGTAATTTTCAATCAATTTCTGAAGGACTGGCATGACCAACCACTTGGGAAGAGGTCCAATCACTGACACACACTGTACAGATATGCTGGAACCAACAGAACACAGGCTCACCAACCTCTTTGCAGTGTTGATCACACCTCAATAGAGAGTATTGTGTGGACTCACCGCCTCTCCCTTGGCCATCAAAAACTGCCCCATAACACTGACAGCAAGCACTTTGAAGGGGAGGCAATATTAGGAAATATATATATGGTGTTTTTTAAATGTGATTTACCAACTGCAATTAAGAAAGAGAAATGGCTCTGTACTTTTGGGAAGATGTTACTGGCAAATATACCACAGAAGACAGCTGTGAATCCAAGAAAATAACTGCTCCTGCTGTAGCTTTATGAGTTCTCAAAGGAGATGTGGTCGTGACTCTCAGCAGAGAGGTACCCAACAAGAGATAGAGTGGGTGAAGACAGACGAAGAAGCCCTGTGCTCTGAATAATGAGCAGGGAGGTTGCCTTGGCTATTGTTGCCTTCCCACTCCAAGGCAGACAAGAGATACCAGACACGGCCTTCCCTAAGTCTATGTCTCACATAGAGCTTGCAGACTTGCAAATAGGGAGTGCCACAGAGTCACAGAAAAGGACAATTTACTTTCCTCTCATAAAATCTGGTTGTATCACAGTCTATTTTCTTTAAATGGGTAAATGGTTTACTTTGAATTCACAAAACTGTTTTCTGAACGAGTTCCTTGAAACATCAACCTACAAGAATTCAGCCAAAACTACAATCTGCTCTGATCTATGTTGCAGCAACAAGGCTATCAGCAATGAAACATGAACTCATGTCTAGAGGCACTATGGGGCTCTGTACCACCTTGCTGGGGGTGGATTATACCACATTCTAGCCAAGGGGGTTTAAATATATGCCCTAGAATTTTGGAGCTATGGGAGGTCCTGTCAGGTGGACCTTGGGAGCACAGATAAGAACATAAGAATGGCTATATTGGGCGAGACCAATGGTCCATCTAGCCCAGTATTCTGTCTTCCAACAGTGGCCAATACCAGGTGCTTCAGAGGGAATGAACAGAACAGGCAATCATCAAATGATCCATCCCCTGTCATCCACTCCCAGCTCCAGAGGTGGAAAGTTATTTATACTTATCTTTGAAAAAGGTAATCCTTTAAAAGGTACCTACATTTGCTAAATGCTGTTGAGCAATGTCCATTTCATTTACAACTGACTGTAAGCTGATCCATTCTGTCAAAGTGCCAAGATGTATCTCAAATGCCCTCCCATTCTATTTGTATGATAACTCTGCCATATGTAAAAATGGTTGAATACTGTACCACCTTGCATTTGTGGTCATTAAAGCAGCAATGAAATTCTAGTTTAAGTTAACTACTGATGTTCTATGATAGGTGAAGTACAGGGTATTCATTTCTGAAGCATCCCAACGAGTTCATAATACTGGAGTGAACTGACAGAGGAAGGGGATGGGGTTTATTGACCCTTGTGGGGTTGAAGGTAGAACATTACTGGGCCGACAGCGCCCTGCCCAAAGCTGACCCTTGTGAATTTCTTATGCAGTGCTTATCCAGCACCAGTACATGTCAATTAGGGTTTGTTTGACTGACAGTGCTTGTAATCCTGCCAGTTAAGCATAAGGAAGCATGTAACCTGCTAATCTTCTTTTGGAGCTCACAGAGAAATGCCAAAGAATGGGGAGCTGGGATTCTGGCACAGACTGCTTGGAAACAGGATTTTACTATGCTTTTAACTACACATCACTTTTGAAGGAGGGAGGGGAAGATTACAAATCTACATAAAATTAATCAGTGATCAAGTGAGTATAGGACCTGGGCCTGTGTTAGTTGCCACACAATAGTGAAAAATATAAGCATACTAGTTCTACCTATTAATACACAAGTCTACACCACTGTATAACCATCTACCTTCATAACACAACACAACAGAGCAGTCATTCATAAAAATGGTCTTCTACTCCACCATCACATCAAACTATAAGAAAACAGAATTGTGACATGCTGTACACTGGGGCTATATGACTTCTGAAATCTTTACTATACGTTTAACAAACAATATACATCCAACAGCATAATTTCCATCAGAGAACAAAACAAGGGGGTACTACTAAGGGTGGGGGTATTCAAGTTTGGGAGAAGCAGAGTGGTAACGAGTGGGGGCAAGACTCCAAGGTCTTTGGGAACTGGCTGGAAATTCCTTACCTGGCAGGGGAGAGGTTAATTATACCTTAGTGGATATGGAGCTGGCGGATGATAGAAAGAGACCCTTTTCTCTACAGTGAAAGTGTTTAGCACTTAATATCAAGAAAATTGTCTGCATTTCAAATATTTAATGGAGGATGAAAGACTCTCTTCCTTATACTCCTCCATGCCTCCCTTGGGCTCTCTTCACCGTAGCCACCTGTGGCTAGCTATGTCCCCAGCACCCATCTCCATGCCCTCCCAGTGCTCTTTCCCTTCCCACATCTCATCACTCCCCTCTCCCCTTCACGCCTGTGCTCCTCTTGCTGCCCCCAAAGCAAGACCGCCATTCCAAGGAAGTTTCAAAAATGATGAGTGGAGTTTCTTAACCGCAGTTGGCAGCTATTATCCAGAAACAGTGACAATGCCAAGTCATTTGGGAAGAAGGACTTAATAATATTAGGGGTTATACTGCTCTGTTTTAATGCAAAGAGTCTAGAATAAAAAAAAGAAGAGGCCGAACTCAACAGCTGGCTATTAAGAGTGAGACTTGGTGGACATTACTGAAACATGGTGGGCCGTGGAGCAAGAGCAGGCCACATCTGTGGAAGGATAAGGCATGCTGTAGCAAAGGCCAAAGTTAGCAAAGGGAGAAGTTAGGGGAACTCTTCAACAGGGAAAGTAAGTGCCATTGTCACCATCATTTTTATTTTGCCCAGGTGAATGCTAGGCATTTTACATAACAAAAAGAAAACCAGTCTCTGCCTTAAAATGTTTAAAATGTAAATGTAGATGGAACATGCAGAGTGGAATTAGAGGGAGTGAGGGAGGACATGGAACACTTTATCCAAGCAGCAGCTAGTAACAGGGATAAACAGAGATAGGGTCCAGAGTGACCTAGACAAATTGGAGGATTGGGCCAAAGGACAATTGCAGAGTCCTGCACGTAGGACAAAAGAATCCCATACACTGCTACAGGCTGGGGACCAACTGGCTAAGCATCAGTTCTGCAAAAAAGGACCTGGGGATTACAGTGGTTGAGAAGCTGGATAAGAGGCAGCAGCGTGTCCTTGTTGCCAAGAAGGCCAACAGCATATTGGGCTGTATTAGTAGGAGCATTGCCAGCAGATCAAGGGAACTGATTATTCCCCTTTATTCAGCACTGGTGAGGCCACATCTGGAGTATTGCATCCAGTTTTGGGCCCCGACTACAAAAAAGGATTTGAACAAATTGGAGAGAATCCAGCAGAGGGCAACAAAAATGATTAGGGGGCTGAGGCACATGATTTATGAGGAGAGGCTGAGGGAAATGGGCTTGTTTAGTCTGCAGAAGAGAAGAGTGAGAGGAGATTTGATAGCAGCTTTCAACTACCTGAAGGGGGGGTTCCAAAGAGGATGGAGTGAGGTTGTTCTCAGTGGTGGCAGATGACAGAACAAGGAGCAATGGTCTCAAGTTGAAGTGGGGGAGGTCTATGTTGGATATTAGGAAACACTATTTCCCTAAGAGGGTGGTGAAGCACTGGAATGGGTTACCTAGGGAGCAGATGGAATCTCCATCCATAGAAGTTTTTAAGGACGGGCTTGACAAAGCCCTGGCTGGGATGATTTAGTTGGGGTTGGTCCTGTCTTGAGCAGGGTTGCACTAGATGGTCTCCTGTGGTCTCTTCCAACCCTAATCTTCTATGATTCTATGGATTCACTGATTTACTGAAGAAAAAAGAAAAAAAACCACCTCTCTTACTGATAATGGGAATAAGTGGCTAGAGATCCCGGTTTATTGGCACTGCCCTCATTTGGTGGTTTTCTGGATGATTATATTGAAATGAGGATTCTGTCCTGTTCTCAGTATAACTGCTCCACTGGACATGTCACAACCAACCCCTATACACTCTTGTCCCATTTACTGTGGCAGCTCCCTGCACACTCTCCTCAAAGCATACTCAACCCCCGATGTTTCGGACCTTGGTCCAGATGCATCTGCCTGTCATCCACTACCTCACTGGATTTCCAAGAAAGTTACAGAAATAGGGGCCATGCATGATTACATCCTTTTCAGCATTGCACATTGTGTGCCCAGAATTTATGAAGAAGGTAGGTGGGATTGTCATAAACAGATAGCTAAGGGTTAATGTCTCTTACACCTGGAAAGAAGTACCTGAAACACCTGACCAGAGGACCAATCAGGAAACCAGACTTTTTCAGTTCCGGGTGGAGGGAAGTTTGTGTGCGAGTCCTTTGTTCTTGGGTCTTCTGCCTGTCCCTCTCGGCTATGGGAAGGATTTTTCTATTTCCTGCTTTCTGATCTTCTGTTTCCAAGTTGTAAGTACAAATATAGTAAGGCAGTAAGGTTTCTATTGTTTTCTTTTGTATTTACCTGGGTATAGTTGCTGGAATGTTTTGAATTGTATTCTTTTTGAATAAGGCTGTTTATTCATATTTCTTTTAAGCAATTGACCCTGTATTTGTCACCTTGATACAGAGACCATTTTTATGTATTTTTCCTTTCTTTTTACATAAAGCTCTCTTTTTAAGACCTGTTGGAGTATTTCTTTAGTGGGGAACTCCAGGGAATTGAGTCTGTGCTCACCAGGGAATTGGTGGGAGGAAGAAGTCAGGGGGAAATCTGTGTGTGTTAGATTTACTAGCCTGACTTTGCATTCCCTCTGGGTGAGGGGGGAAGAGAGATTAGCTCTCGGTACTTCTGTTTTCCAAGGCTGGAAACGGGGGAGGGTGGAATCCCTCTGTTTAGATTCATGGAGCTTGCTTCTGTGTCTCTCTCCAGGAACACCTGGAGGGGGGAAGGGAAAAGGTTTATTTCCCTTTGTTGTGAGACTCAAGGGATTTGGGTCTTGAGGTCCCCAGGGAAGGTTTGGGGGGACCAGAGTGCCCCAAAACACTAATTTTTTGGGTGGTGGCAGCTTTACCAGGTCCAAGCTGGTAACTAAGCTTGGAGGTTTTCATGCTAACCCCCATATTTTGGACGCTAAGGTCCAAATCTGGGACTAGGTTATGATAGGGATATCTGGGTCCAAAGTCAGCATTAGTGAGAAGACATTCTGTGGATTACTGAGAGTAAAAAAGAGATGCTGCATAGCTAACATGAGAGGCAACAGGAAGAACAACCATGAATCCCAATAATCAAATGTCCCTTCAGACAGTCTCCCTCTCCAAGCCTGCAAAATATCCTCCACCTCCTAAGCCATTCTCTCCTACTCCACACAATGACATGTCTTTCCATCAAATGACTCCTTCCCACCCCTTCAGTGACCTGCTCCACCCACTCCACCCCTCATATTAACATGTGCCCTCACCCACAAACATGATTCCATGACCTTCCTCACATTGGAGACAGTTTGCACCCAAAGGTTCCTAAAAGAGAACTAGGCATTCTGATTATGCCTGTTCTCTACAGGTGGGGCTCTCTATAGTCTGGGTTCTTTATCATAAAACAATTCCTAAATTAATGTAGTGTCTCAAAGCTGGTTCATTATTTAAATTGCCAGCTTATCGGATATCTGCCTTATCCACTTATTTATCATTAGACACAAAATAAACGTGAAAGCCATATTAAGATGCCAAGCTTAAACATGGGAAGAATATTTGTTTTCTGGATGAGGGCGTGCATTTGAATAGAAAACATTTTATATTGCAGCCTCTAGAAGAAGAATATTGTGGAACGAAAATAAAGTGAAACTTGATTTTAAAAGGCACATTACATTCTCCCCTGGTCTAGCAGTGAAACTCCTGGCATTTAAAGTCATTTAGCCCACAAAAACAAATCACTGTATGAACTCTAGTCAGCTGTGAGGTGAGTGGACCAACTAGTCAGCTGTTCAAGATACTGAGATAGGTTCATGTAAGTTAATGATGCTCAGGGTAATTACAAAGACAGGGTTAACAGACGTCTTAGATTAAGCTACTTTTCAGCTCAAAGTGCATACTGCATATTTCCCATGTCCAGACCATATGCCATTAAAAAGGCATAAGGTGACCGAAGAGCTGCAAGCCTCAGTAGATGTATCCTAGGGTAGTGGTGGTACATAGAGGTCTTCCAGGTGGTACATCAACTCATCTAGATATTTGCCTAGTTTTACAACAGGCTACATAAAAAGCACTAGCGAAGTCAGCACAAACTAAAATTTCATACAATGACCTGTTTATACTGCTGTATATGCTATACACTGAAATGAAAGTACAACAGTTATATTGTAATCGATTAATCTTACAATTATATGGTAAAAATGAGAATGTAAGCAATTTTTCAGTAAGTATGCTGTGACACTTTTGTATTTCTATGTCTGATTTTGTAAGCAAGTAGTTTTTAAGTGAGGTGAAACTTGTGGGTACGCAAGACAAATCAGACTCCTGAAATCGATACAGTAGTCTGGAAAGGTTGAGAGCCACTGTCCTAGGGCACTGATACAATGTCCTTTCTTTATTGATAATGGCCTGACCACCTAAATCCTTGTTTTATTGTCCAGAATGCAGAAAGCTAGGGGTGTGGGGTGGCTGCAGATCACCATTCTACTGTGGAATCTGGCTCTAAAACCACTGTATCCAGCCTCAGGAGGACAACCCCAGTGCCAAGATGATCATCATTAATATTGAGCCATCACAGGGGCTCTTATGCTATTTGCCTCCTCTACTGCTAGCATTTCAGAGAAAAACTGGTGTTGCTGAAGGAGAGAGTCCTCAGCCAGGATGCCACATAACCCATGCCAATCTGTAATTGCGTTTTTTCCCCCCTTGGCACCTTGCAATAGACGTAAGTTAGAGGATCATGAGCACTGCTCGGAGTCAAAAGTGGGACCAATCATGCACAGTAGCTGTATCAAGGGAGTTAAAAGGTGTGTTTTAAGCCATCTTTGCAGATAGTGCTCTGAGCTGTAGATCAACCACACCCAGCATCTGGCTCAGAGCATCTGAAGAAGCAGGGATCAGGGAAGCTGTATATATATTTGTAACACTATCAGAAAAGGATCCCATCAACCAGATAGAAGTGAAGAAAGGGGGAAAAAAACTAAAACCCAACTACAGACCACATAAACCAGCAGAAATATGCCAGAGAGAAGAATCCTTGCATTAGACCCCGAGAGGAGAGAGAATATATGGATTAATAGGTCTCTTCCATCTTAGATTTCTCTTGATTTTATGGCACTCACACATCTTTGCATAATACTGAAATAAACTTTGTAAAAGAGAGTTTGCTTTGCTTTGAAATCTATGGATAGAAAGCACTGAGTATTATTACTCAATATATTATTCAAAACTGTTCATAGATTTTAAGAGAGGAAGGGACCACAGCAATAATCTAGTCTGACCTCTGGTATAACACAGGTCATAGAACTTCCCCAAAATAATTCCTAGAGCAGATCTTTCAGAAAAATACCCAGTCTTGATTTAAAAATTGTTAAGTGATAAAGAATGCACCATGACTCTTGGTAAGTTGTTTCAATGGCTATTTACACTCACTGTTAAAAATGTTCACTTTTTTTCCAGTCTAAATTTCTCTAGCTTCAACTTCCAACCATTGGATTGCGTTAGATTGACACACCCATTATGAAATGTGTTTTCCTTGTAGATACTTACAGACTGTAATCTGGTCACCCTTAAACCTTCTCTTTGTTAGGCTGAATAGTTTGAGCTCATTGAGTCTATCACTAGAAGTTATGTTTTCTAATCTTTTACTCATTAACGTGGCTCTTCTCTGAATCCTCTCCAATTTATCAACATCCTTCTTGAATTGTGGACACCAGAACTGGCCACAGTATTCCAGCAGCAGTTGCACCAGTCTCAAATAAAGAGGTAAAATAACTTCTCTGCTCCTACTCAAGATTTCCCTGTTTATGTAACCAAGGATCACATAGCCCATTTGGCCACAGCATCACACTGGGAACTCATATTCAGCAGATTATCCACCACAACATAAATTCCACCTAAGCTGCACAGCTGTGCAGCAGGCTATCAAGGGCCATGCAGGCAAGGAGGGGCACCCCTCCTACATCGCCAGCCCAGCCTGGCCAGAGCTGCCGCAGGCAGGCAGAGGCATCTCTCCACCAGCCCCAGGCTGATGCAGCGAGAGAGGGCTGGGGGGGGAAAAGTCCTCTCTCCCCGCCACAGCCTGGGGCAGCCTGCATCCCAAACTCCTCATCCCTGGCCCTACCCCAGAGCCCGCACCCCCAGCCAGAGCCCTCACCTTCCTGCACCCCAACCCTCTGCTCCCTCCCTGAGCCCCCATTCTGCACCCTGAACCCGTCATCCCTGGCCCCACCCCAGAGCCCTCACCCAACGTACCCCAACCCTCAGCCCCAGCCCTGAGACCCCTCCCACACTCTGAACCCCTTGGCCACACCCCCACCACACATCACCTCCATACTGGTGCACACAACAAAATTCATTCCACATATGCATGTAAAAAATTAGAGGGAACATTGACCACAACCCACAAACCTTTTTCCAGAGTCCCCCATCATGTAAGTATGGCCTACACTGTTTGTTGCTAGATGTATACATTTATATTTAGCTATATTAAAATGCATACGGTTTGCCTGCACCCAGTTTACCAAGTGACCCAGATCACTGTATATCAGTGATCTGCCCTCTTCAATATTTACCACTCTCCCAGTTTTTATGTCATTTGCAAACTTTATCAGTGATGATTTTATATCTTCTTCCACATCATTAATAAACATGCTAAAAAGCTTAGGACCAAGAACAGATCCCTGTGGGACCCCATTAAATCACACTCGATTGATGATGATTCTCTGTTTACAATTACATTTTGAGCCCTGTCAGTTAGCCAGTTTTTAATCCACTTAGTGTGTCATGTTAATTTTTTATTTTTTTAATCAAATTGTCACGTTGCACCAAGTCAAATACCTTACAGAAATCCAAGTATAAAAAAATCAACATTGTTACCTTTATCAACCAAACTTGTAATCTCATCAAAAAAAGATATCAAGTTAGACAGAATCTATTACCCATAAATCCATGTTGATTGGATTAGTCATATTACTCTCCTTTAATTCTTTATTAATCAAGTCTCATATCAGCCACTTCCTTATCTTGCCAAGGATCAATGTCAGATTGACAGGCCTATAATTATTTGGGCCATCCTGTTTGCCCTTTTTAGATATTGGTGGTCTGGTGCCACTTTGAGCTGGTGTGTCCTGATCTGTGGAGAGCTTATTTCTGATGATGAGCTTGGAGAGGTTGGGGGTTTTGAACGGGCCACCCAAATACCCTAAGAACCTGTTTCAATACAGAAATACCCCTCCTTCAACCACACACCTCTAGTTGTCACCTATCACCCACAATGGAACCCATATGGGATATCACCAAACAACTATAACCCATACTCGATGAAGACACCATCCTAAAAGAAATCTTTCCTGGACTCTCTCTTCTGGCCTTCAGACAAGCCTCAACCTCTCCAAGCTTATAATCAAAAGCAAGCTCCCCACAGACCTGAACACACCGATTCAAAGCAGTACCAGACCCTGTCAAAACAGATGCAAAACTTGCAGATATATCTCCACTGTTAGAATGATCAATAGCCCCCCAACACCTTTCAAGATTCATTGGTCCTCCACATGCCTATCAGAACATGTGGTGTACCTCATCCCATTCACTAAAAGGTCCAGTAGCAACTGTGTCCAGGGTGAAACCAGACAATCACTACTTTCTCAAATGAACTCACTCACAGAGTAAATGATAAAAAACAAAAACACTGTATCACCTGTGATCCCTCTATGTCTGACCTATCCATCCTTATCCTCAAAGGAAACCTGAACAACAACAACAAACTTTCAAAAGACCAGCCTGGGAGCTTAAATTCATAACCTTGCTAGACACTAAAAATCATGGAGAGAATAGAGACACTGGATTTATGCCTCATTATAACAAACAGCCCCCCCACACACACACCCAGCTTCCCCTCGCCCCTTTCCTCCTTATGACTAGAAGGGTGTTACCAGGCCAATTCACCTTGAACGAAACCTTGAAACACGTTAATTATTTATGTTAAACAATCGGTTCAAACCTAGTATTTAGCAGTGACACTTTGAGTTAGTTTCCCAGACCTGAAGAAGAGCTCTCTGTGTAAGTTTGAAAGCTTGTGTCTCTCACCAACAGAAGTTGGTTCCAATACAAGATATTACCTCACCTACCTTGTGTCTCTAATATGTAAGTTAAGGTAGCTTTGAGAAAGTTATACTCAAAAGAATCTTTCTAATCAAATATGAATAGACTCCATACCACCAAATCCAGAAAAAGAAGAGAAACAAACAAACAAACAAAAAAGCGCACAGTCCACAGGAGGCATAACATCACCTTGCATTCCATGTAATTCCTTAAGAAGATAATTAGATTTTAAAAGGACTGAATTAAAATAAAAATGGAAATCACTTATAATACTTAGTGGTGAATTAGTTTTAAGGAGAATAAATGCAATGCACTGCAAAAGTAATGGGTATCTAGACACCAAATATTTTCACTCTGAAAAGAAAACAAGGCTTAAGTACCACAATCAGAGTCCCCCCCTCCGATTAAATGGCAAAATAATTCATTTAGTAAAATTTCAATACATGTTTCTGGTCAATAACACTTTAAATATAAACAACGATCAAATAAATCAGCTCCAATCAACACAATTCTAGAAAAAGCATAACCAGCCTCTTTTCCATATTTTGAGCATGTGCGTCTTCTGAAAGATATTTAACAAGCCCCTCCTTGGCTGGTCAGTGGGATGTGAACCAAGGATCTTTAGTACTAAAGCACAGAGCTAAAAGATAAATTCCATTAGCTTGCACAGAAGTAGTCTGTTATCTTTATATAGACTAGACACTAGACATGGACACAACGTATACTCTATCTCTAGTGAATCTGACACATTTCAAACAATGAAAGTAGAGACGTCAGAGGGCAATTTCCATGAGTTAATTAGAAGTCAAAATATGCCACAGGGCCTGATTTTCCTCATTTACACCAGCGTAAGGGTATGTCTACACAGGAGTTGGGTGGTGTGAGTCCCAGCTCAGGTAGATGTGCTTGGCACAACAGCCAGCGACTCAGGATTGCTGCCCTAGTACCTACCTAGGGAGTCAGGCAGGAGTGCACTCAGGCAGCTAGCCAATTGCTGCCATGGCCAGGCTGCTACTTTTAGCATGTTAGCTCAGGCAGGCTGAGAATCAAACCTCTCAGCTATTGTGTAGAGATATCCCTAGTCAGGAGCAATGTCAATGGAATCACACTGGTTTGACGCGAATGAAAAGATGTTCATTCAGTGGGCTTCAAATCAGGCCTTACAGGAGAGGACAATCAAGCTTATAATCTGCATTTGAAGAGAGGGCTGTCCTTTATTTTCATCTCCCGTAAGGATAATGTTTCTGTAACATGAACAATTAGCTTATGTTCCTATAAACTTGAAGCCTTTGCCTGCACTAAATTATAAAGGTTTGTGCTGCATTGAGTTTTTGCTCAGTAATGACATTTGGTGAAAAAACAAAAAACAAAAACAAAACAAAAACAGAATCCAGGCTATTCAGTGTCCTGAGCTATTAATCTGCATTTCTTCTCCCCACATACTCATTTTCAGTACTGAGCCAAGACAACCCTTTGCTGATGGGAAGCCCAGTGCCATGCTCCTGGTCCTCTTACCTCAATGTCTTTTTCTAACTCCAGTCCGGCTTCCACCAGGTTGCGCTCATATTCTTCCCTCTGCTCCCGTTTCTCCTCCTCGAGGGCATCGAGTGGGCTCATCTCGATCATCTGAGCCTCTGGCTGCCCACGTTGCTGCTGGGGTCCATTCTGGCCCTGGTTTTGCTGTTGCTCAGAGTGGCTTTTCCCCATTTCCCCATTAGAAATAATGGCCAAGGGGGAAGGTCTGTGCAAGTGACCTAGGGAGCCAATGCTTCGCTGGTGCTGAGAGGCACGTTTTCGGTAGTGATAGGCTAAGACATAGTCCACTTTCCTCTTGCTGTCCCTGAAATGCTTCCCAGCTGGGGATGTCCCACCTCTGGCCCCCACTTGGGTTCCATCCAGGTAATTGTTAATTTTCTGAAAGAGAAATAGACAAGTCTCAGGGAGACAAACCCAAAGACCAAGTAAGCAGCAGGGCTCAGGGCCTCACTCTTGTACAGGTACATGAGAGCCTTAGCTAAGTAAATGATGGGGATTAACTGTAGATACAGGAAAGGAGCAATATTGAAATAAGAGCTCAGATTCAGTAATGTAGAGCATCTCCTCTGTCTGCAAACCCAGCAATTTCCCATCTGCAATTGTTTCCAAAAGGCAATAGAAACCTACATACTTACCACCTTCTCACTCACACATACTGAGAAAACACATTGACACCATACCTTAGGGTTTTGTACTCACACCTTATACTCATATGTATCAGTGCTTAAGTGATGAATGCAATAGGAAAGTAGGGGTCAGATTATGGATTGGGGGAATGTTGTGGAGCAAGACTGCTCAGGGGGAACAGGGAGCAATTTGTACTATGCATGGACAAAGCGCAGTAATCAGAGGTCTGACCTGGGACATGGAGTTCAGCTCTTTATGGTGCCAGGAGGCGAAGCAGGACTGGACTGGGCTGGGCACAGGGGATATGGGAGACAAAAGGACAATGGAATGGAGGTTAGAGAGAATGCCACCTCTCACATGGACTGCTCTAAATGATGAATAATATCAGTATTGACAAACAGTATAATTAACTTGGGGATGAGATTGGTAGACTGGTATGACCCACTAACATATAGCATAAAAAGAAAGGAAATACAAAGTTAAACTATTCAACACCTTGTCTACCACATCAGTTCCGCTTCTCCACCTCAGCTACTTCCTTTCCAGAGCTCACATATCTCCACCCTAAACAAACAGCAACCACGTAGCCTCAGCTCTAACCACAGCCAAAGTACATCAATGCGGATTCCAATTCTGTAATTTCTGTATTAAAATCTAATCCCAAATTTAGAACAGTCACTCAACATAGGTCACCCATTCACATACATTTTCCTAAGATATATAGAAAACCTTCTTTCATTGCCACCATTTGCAACTAACTTCACGCCCGGCTTACATACACTCCAATACAGAACTAGGTACAATGTAGTTTATAAAAGCTATGCCAGCACTAACGGAAATATATGATCTGATAAACAAATAACGTGGCCAGATTTAAGTTTACATGTTGGTTGTTTGGGATTGGGGTCAAGATACGTGGATTGTGGAGGGAGGTATCTGAGAGTGGGAATAGGAACTGATGAGTGTAGTGTAGATAAGGCATTGAATGGTTTAACTTTGTATTTCCTTTCTTTTTATGGCGTTTGTTGGTGATTCACCCAGTCTAGCACTCTCTTCTCAAAGTTAGACAGTGTAAACAGGGTAACTATTCCATATTTTTTTATATTATATATGAAAAAATAAATAAAATGGTCTTAGTAGGCTCTGCCATCTAGTAACCTTAACTCAAAAGTTAATGACGTTTTTGTATAGGACTTTCAGAGGTTTTTAATGTGCATCAACACTGATAGTTATCCATATGGATAACTATGCAGATTGATATGAATTTTATCCTGACATCTCCCATGTTCACCTCTCCCTCAGCTAAGCTTTGCCTCCTGGCTTCACACAAAACTGCTATCAACCTCCATATGCTTTTATAGATTCCTGGTCCCTCTGCATACAACCCCTCCATGCACAGATCAGACTGCCTCAAGGCTTCCCACTTTGCACACCATACACATGCTACACATCACATTATACATATATTCTTTACACCTAGATTTACACACATACATTAAAAATACTTTGGAGACAGCATTTTATAACATGTTCCTATTCTATGGTCTGAATCCTTTTCACGTTGTACTCACGGGCAGTCCCTGCGGACTCTCTGGATCCATCTCTGCCACAATGAAAATGCCAAAGCTCAGATTACCAGCCTCCCTTCCAGAGAATTTCATGCAATACACTCCACAGGTAATGTCGTCACCATCCCCTGGTTGCTGGCACCGACAGCAATCCAGGGAAATCCATTAGCTGGTGGTAGAGAAGATAATCTTCAAGTATTATCCCCCTCTTCCTCTTCATACGTGGGTGTGTGTAGTAATAAGAGATGCACACAGAGGCCAGAAGGAAAGGGAATGAGGAAGGGTTGGGCAGATGAGTTGCTGAGGGTGTTTTCCTGTTTATCATCTGTAGGTACCCAGGTGCCTCATCCCAGCAGCTGCCACCTGAGAGGTCACCATAGCAACATCAAAGGGATGCTGCTGCTGTACCTATACAGAGAATGGGACTGAGCAGATTGCAGACACCCTTCTCTCTCTCTCTCTCTTTCTGTGGCTCATACAAGGCAAAGATTTTGCCACAGCAGTGTATTAAGACCAAGCCCTAAAGTCAGTGGCAAAATTCCCACAGATTTCAATGAGAACAGGATCAGCTCCTTAGTTTGCAGTGCTTTCCTGAACCTGTAAGAGTTTTTGCAATCAAAGAATTTATTAGAAATGAAAACAAAATAAATAAGCAGATAAAACTGTCAGTAACAAGATTCAATTTGCAAAATTTGAACAGAAAGAACTTTAAATGGCTATATATTCTGCCCACAACCTCGCTCATTCTGCCCATTCTCTCTTAGGGTGACCAGATGTCCCGATATTTGGGGCTTTTTTTAATATGGACTCCTATTACCCCTCACCCCATCCCAATTTTTCACACTTGCTATCTGGTCACCCTATTCTCTCTCTCTCATTGTAGAAATCAGTGTCTCATAGGTGCAACATGCTGTTTTACTTAGAAAACTGAGTCTAAAAATATTGTCTTGGGTTCCATATTTCTCAATGATTTCTGAACAATGGCATACAACTTATAAGGTAAATAGATCAGGGGATATGATGGCGAGGGTTCTAACTACAAGGCCTGCAAACATATCCTAGGCTCTACAAGTCAAGATGGATTCTTTCCTTCTCCCATGTAATAAAGGTTCTGCGTCCAAGACTGCAACTGTATAACTCCACTGTCTTCGGATTCCGCCCTCAGTGGCACCTGTGCATATGACCTTCAATGGGCTTGCACAGGTGTAGCTGATGGACATCAGTAAACAACTCTGCTGATGGTGCACAAGAGGGAACAGAATTCAGCTCCCTCTCTCTGAGCTGTGTTGGCTCTGCCAGACCAACAGAGTGAAAATGTAATATAGTGGCTGAAGTCAGTAGCTGTACCTCAGAATAGGCAGAGGAAGCAGATCTGTTGAGTTAGGTAGTGGCATTTTTGCCTAGTTACTTTTCACAGTAAAGCCACATTGTAAGTTATATATAGAAGGAACATTTGATGCTCCCCCTTCTCTCTCTCCCCATCACCTCACCTCCACCTCCATCAAGAGCACTAGAGGAATAAGCCAATGATTATAATAATCCTACTTACAGAATTGTTGTGAGTCTCCATGCGGCCAGATGGCTCAAAAGCCCCATTGATTCTGCCAAAATGCACAGAAGGCCGGGTCTGAGGAACTGTGAGGTATTTGTTGTTGTAAATTGAAGAAGAGCTCCCAATGGATTCTGATCTTTGCTCTCCATTTTGGGTAGGATGAGAAGGCGTTAAAGGAATATCTGAGGGTCAAAGATAAAATTGTCAAAAGTCCGTACATCATCTTTTTGTGCAACCATGTCTGTAAATGACTGAGTCAGTGCGGGTCATAGGGACTTTCTGTCAGTGTGCATAGAACTAGAGTGTATAGAGATGAGCATAAAAAAAAGACCACACACAAAATGAAATGCTAGATATGTGTGTGTGACCTGCTGAATAAACAAACATTTTTCAATTTGCATACCTTAGCTGCACTGAAAGCAAATATATTTGATAAAAATATTTCTGTCCTTGTTTGAGTGTTCAGAAATATTTTAATCTACTGGTTGAAGCACAGGACTAGACTTTAGAAGGTCTATGCTCTGCTCCAAACTCTGTAAATAATTCATGGCCCCAGCTTTGGTAAGCAGATGTAATTTCTTTGTGCCTCAGTTTCCCCCATCTGCAAAATGGGGAAAGTTACTAACCTCAGAAGGTTCTTGGGATTAAATTAATTAATGTTAGTGAAATGCTTTCACATCCTCAGATGGAAGTTGATTCAAAGTATTAAATAGTATTAGGACAACTACCATTGTGTAATACCAAGGCTGCTTATCTGAACACTCCAAATCAAGAAATACAAAAGCCAAGGTTGAAAATACAACAACATTTACTCTGGTTTTTCCATGCAACAGAGATGAGCCAAACAGAAACCTCAAAACCTGAATTTTGAATTTCAAGAGACGTTAGGTTCAGATCAATTGATCCAATCCTGCTCATCCTGGTTTGGTTCCATCTTTTATCCTGACCTGAAAAGGCTGATAGTTCAGATCCAGTTTGAGGCGGCCAAAATCTAGTGAGGATGAAGACGGCAGAAATCCAAGACTAATGGCTGATCTCCCCAAACTTCCACATTTTGAACTGAAATCTCATGAGAGGTTCTGGCATTGTTAAATTCCAAACCTAAGTTGAATGGGTTTTTAAACCAAACCATTAACCCTAGCCTAAATTTAACAGTTTGGGATTTGGACATCACGACCGTGGCCCATCTTTTATATTGACATAGTTTCTAATTACAGACAAACAAGCCAACAACAATATAACACACTTTCCCCCTACAACCTTAGATAAATGTGTGTATATGGTACAGAGCGATGTACAGCTATGAGTGTATTGCATAAAAAGAGTGCTTAGTTACAAATAAGGAAAACAAATTAAATCACACTCCAGTGACAGTACAGAAAAATAGAGTAATGGTGAAGTATTTTGAGGGTTCCAGACTATGTAACCCACACTGAGTGTTCTGTCCCACTCTAATAGTGGTTGGATCACAGATGAAAGTTGATCCCCTCAGCTCAAATCACCATATGGGCCACCACACATAATACAATACCTATGGGTGAGTCACTGGGAGAAGCAGTTGAACCTTGGACTTCTGGTTCTTAAAGCATGAGTCTCTACCACCTCAAATAAGACCAAGATATAATAGCCAAGGCAGTAGTGGGGTCATCAACCTATGTGGCTCAGTCACCACTGGAGGGCAATAGAGCATCACACTGAATGGACATGGGTTACACCTTCCCCTGGGGGAAAGATGCAAGGAGCTACTGCCATCTTGAAGCCACACTGGAGAAGCCAAAGGGGAGCCTCTCTCACAACCCCAGGGAGTCACTGCATCTACAGTACGTTCTTGTGCCCTATTCTAGGAAGCATCAATGTATTGCAGCACTCTCCCTTCAATAGAGGAATGAGAACAGGGGACAGCAGCACTGGCATTTCCAAGCTCAAGAGGGAATGCAATGGAATGGTTCTCAGGAATGACTTTTCCCCACTGAAAAGCTCTGGGAGAAGAGTTGTCCTTCTTTTCCTTACCCTCCTGTTTAGGAAAATACAGGAGTCCCATAATGGTTTTCATCTTCCCCTTGTGGAGATCACCGGTGGTGAGTGTAGGTCCCCTTTTTCTTTTGTATCTATGTCCTGAAAGCAGCTCCTTCTGCTTGCTGCAGGGACAGGATGGTGGTGGAATCATCTACACCTGCTCCCTGCAAGGTAGGAGGGTCCCAGAGCTCAGGCTGCAGTCCAAGCCCAAACACGTACACTGCAATTAAACAGCCCCACAGCCTGAGCCCTGCAAACCTAAGTCAGCTGGCATGGGCCAGTAGAGGGCTTTTAATTGCAGTGTAGACATAAGGTTTGAGTAGTAGCATCTCAAGGTGAGTAGCCAGCACCTGCAGTAGCTCTATAGGCACAGTAATGGAGACAGAATTTGCCATTGCATCTCTTGTATGTCCTCTCCAAAGGCTGGCTTTAACTACCTGTGACTATAAGGTAAAAGGGCAACTAGTAAAATGCCTGAGATGGAAGGGTTTAAAAAGAAAAGATCTTGATTAATCTAATCTTCGCTAGTAAAAGAAAGCATCAAATGGAAGTCAGCAGAACTTAAATGACATCATAATTCTGACCCACCAGCTTTCCTTGCGCACTCAAGAAGACTCTCACTTGGTTTCCTTTAATGAAGCACATGAGGCCATGAGGGAAATTTCAAGGAAAATAATTAATAACTGGAAGTTTCAGTCCCAGAGGCCGCATATGGTATTTCTCCCAATAGTCTCATTGTAAGCCTTGGACATCTCACAAGACCATAACACAGGCAATTATAAGCCTTGAGTTTTCCAACTCTTTTAGCTGAGCCTGGGTCAAACACTGCAGAACATTTTCAATAACTATAAACCTAGTTCACTTTCACCATGCTCACACTCTTTATGGGGTACACAGTGAACCCTGGGCTCACAATGGTGAGCAGTAGAGGTGGTTGGGATTTTTCAGTCAAAATGATTTTTTTTAACATGGAAAATGCAGTTACTGAAAAAATCAAAATTGTCTTCCAGAAAATTTTGATTGTGACCAGAAAAAAAAAAATAGATGATTTTCTGTCAGAAAAATCTAAACAAAATATTTAATTGAGGGTTGGTTCAATTAAAATCAAACACACCTCAATGTGTTCAACTGAATCCAAAAGTTTTGTTTTGAATCAGTTTGACATTAAATTGCATCTGCCTATGGTTGTGCAGTGCCTCTATGGAGGTGTAGTTCAAGGCCTCCTGCCTCCATTCTGTCCAATGGGCCTTGAGAGCTTCTCGCCCTTAGTATTCACAATCTGCAAACATTCTAGAGGAAGAGATTACTGGCAGGAATGATCATAGCAGAACATTTTAATTGTGTGTGTGTGTGTGTGTGTGTGTGTGTGTGTGTGTGTGTGTGTGTGTGTGTGTGTGTGTGTGTGTGTGTGTGTGTGTGTGTACGATGTCTGAAAGTGAATTCTAAATTCAAACTAGAAACCTGATTCTCAGACCAGAGATTATCCAGGAACAGAAATACAGCGTGTGATCTGTGTGTCTAATGGAACTAGATCAATTTCAAATACTTGCAAAGAGCTGCTGACAAACACACTAGAAATCAGGATTCACTGAGGGCCTGTGTACATGGCAATTAAAAACCCGCTGTTGGCCCGCACCAACTGACGTGTGCTCAGGTTGTGGGACTGTTTAGCTGAGATGTAGGCTTCTGGACTTGGTCTGTAACCTTGAATAGCCAGCACCTGCAGTAGCTCCATGGACACACCATAGCCTGAGTGAGAAGCATTCAGTCCACCCACTTTAGAATCCCCCTGAACAATGCTCACTTATTCAGGCATTGTGCAGGGAAGATAATTTGGTCCCAAATACATACTGCACTATCTGTATATAGGCCTAGGTGTGCAATGAATTTAGAAAATACTTGGCAGAAGCATAATACATGAGAAACCTGCCCACACTGGTAAAAATGGAAGGACTGCATGCATGATGAAGGATCATGCATGCAACAGTGTCCTTAACTAGGCAAATTCTTTGAATTAAATTTTGAACGACTATTGATCCTTACATCAACTATATGGGATCTTTGCAGTTTGGCTCACCAACATGAAACCGCTAGCAAAGGGATCAATTAACACCTTGTAAATTGTGCTGTATTTAGCACACAGACAAACCAGCTTGTTTTCATTGATTTCCACCTATTCCTCTTTCTAGCAACATTCAGAACAGTGGCCTAAATCTGGTTGAAGGCACCACCTCATGAGATGTAGCTGAGCATCCAGAGCAGACTGCATGAGCACATTAGAAGCATCTGCCATTTAGACATGTTAGATGGTAAACCTGTTAGCCATTGCCATGCTCCAATTAGATATGAGAATGGAGTGAGTTAGTTGGATTTGCAATTACACCTGCTTATGCTACAGATATCCATGTTGCAACTATATGTTACATGTGTGTGCTTTTTGGCCCCAATCCTCTCTTATATTTTTATATTTTTCTACATCAGCCAAACTTGTCCCTTCTACTTTAAATGCTGGCCATATAGTATGCCTGACAATCACAAGAATAGGGTGTATGCATGGGGGAGATTGTCAATTTGCTTGTGTAGGGAAAAAGGGAGTGGCATTTGTCTTGTACATCAGACTTCATCTACTTCAGTGGGTTATGAGCAGGACTTCAATTCAGCCAGAGCTGTCCAGAGTGGAGCTCTGGTAAATATTTTCAACTCCCCTAGAGTTTTTATATCATTTCCAGGGAATCTGGTACATACTCTATGAGAATTTAAGCCCTGGTTATGAGCATCTACTGTATTTACACAGAAAACTAGTTGAAAAAATTAAGAACAATGAGTTAAGTCAGAGGCTAGTTTCAGTGGTACACTGCACACCATCCATCACTGTGTTTGCTGAAAAGGGCCAGAACCATGGGCAGTGCATGCATTCCTCATCTGGGAAGGCTAGTTCCTTGCCCCTTCTCTTCTTCCCAAGGCTCTGCCCCCACATCACCTTTCCATCTCTCACTGGCCAGCTCACTGGCGCAGCCCCAAGCCCCTGCCAGCCTGCTGGCTCCCAGAGCAGTCCGGAGGAGCCCCTCAGCCCAGGCCGCCCAGAGGAGCTCTGAGCTCCACTGCAGCCCCAGAGGTTCCAGGAGGCTTAGCCTCTCCCAGTCTTCATTACCTGCAGCCCATGGTCACAATACAATTTGGGAGGTACATAGTGTGCTTCCCATCTCTGAGATCAGAATCTGACCATCCCAGTGAATGTACATGATCTTTGTTGACACAATAGATCATTGATCTGAGGACCTTTTAAAGGGAGTGATCCAAGTGTAACTATGACTCAGTGGGTCATTACCGAGGATGCCAAATTCAGAATAAATTGCTGAGAAATAGGGCAGATACAGCTCAAGGCTGGTGGCTAATCCCCCATAGGATATACCAAACCAGTAACAAAAGTAAACTTTTGTTTCACCACACTAGCTAACAAGAAAACAGAGTTTTCTCAGACATTCCAGTTCGTATATCACGACCAAAAACAGTGGATTCAGAGAAGAGTGTTCTTTTACAACTAGTCTCATCAAATGAAATATTCTTCTGATCCCAAAAGGACCAGCCACACACTCAGGTCAATATATAACTTAGAATTTACCCAAAAATCATGCTGATGCCAGTCCTTTAGTATCTATAAGGCTTATTCAAAGAAAAATAAAAAGTTAAAGTTGGTTAAAAGAATCAAATACATACAGTACATGCAAAGTTCTTGGTTCAGGCTTGTAGCAGTGATGGAATAAACTGCTGGCTTAAGGTCAAGTCTCTGGAGCTCATCCACAGCTTGGATGGATCATTCAGTCCTTTGTTCAGAGCTTCAGTTTGTAGCAAAGTTCCTCCAGAGGTAAGAAACAGGACTGAAGACAAAGTGGAGTTGTTTCCAGGGCCTTTTATAGCTTTTGCCATGCAGAGAGCATCCCACTGTTCTTACTGTGGAAAATTACAGCAACAAGATGGTGTTTGGAGGTACATAGGCAAGTCACATGTTCATGCCCAATTTCGGTCAGTCATTGCAGGAAGCCATTACTTACACTCCAGACAGCACATTTACATGACAGTCCATTCACTGTAGATGGGCGTCTCCCATGGTCCACTGTCAATCAAGTGTTTCTTGATGAGACATTTAATTTGAATAATCCTTTCAAGATGTGCTGGCAAGCTACCTTGTGGACAGTATCCCAGGAGCAAACATTTGAAATACAGGTATAAAGTCAATACTATTACTTCACATACAGAAATGATACATGCATACAGATAGCATCATCATAACCAGCAAATCAGAACCTTTTCATAGACACCTCACTTGACAACTTTTGTACAATATTTGCTGCAAATATGTAAAAGAGGTTGCAACAATGATCTATATGGTTATATTTTAAATTAGATATCACCACACCCCCAATGCAAATCTAATGCAGGAAGTGGTGTCCTAGACAGTACTGAATGCATCATGGGAACTTCCCATTCTTGGTTTTGTATTACTACAGCTTCTAACCCAATATTAGAAGTATTAGTGTATAACAGAAATGGTTTATCAAAATTATGTTTAATATTCTTTAATCCCTTTACAAACCCAAGGTAAAACTTGGTTAGACCAATAGTGTATTGGATCTGCTCTTGCAACATAATTCTTGTATGTTTCATGTGATCTTGCCAAGAACTAATGAAAATAGCTAATTTATTCATACAAGCTCTGGCAAATGTTTGGAACCCAATTAACATCAAGTCAATGTAGATATTAATATTCTCCGTAGTGTAGGAATCTTGGCATTTAGCAATGAAAACAATATGGTCGTGTGCCTCAGTTTCCCTTTTCCATACAGCACTCTAGGTCTGGAATGTCTTTTCTGCTGAGAAAATCTTCAAGACTATTCATAGACGTTAAGTGTGAAATTTCAGTATCACAAGGCCTGTTAACATAAAGTGTGTTCTCATGTATCCTCTTAACATGTTTAAGGGTTTTTCCAAAAGATTAGGCACATTATACATTTTTATCAGGATTGACATAAAAATCAAATACATTAAAAGGCTAAACCTTAACAGTAATACGAAATTTGTTACAAGTCAGTAATTGTAAGTATCTTGGTCATATTATGTCTTTTGTCTTACTAAATCCCTTGGGTGGCCAGGTGTGTTCTCAGTGCTACTAGCTATGGGGCAGATCTTCCCCTTCTCTTGTTAGCCAGGTAGATTGTAACAACCCAGACACTAAGGCCATGTCTACATCTAAAATTTTGCAGCGCTGGTTGTTACAGCTGTATTAGTACAGCTGTATAGGGCCAGCGCTGCAGAGTGGCCACACTTACAGCAACCAGCGCTGCAAGTGGTATTAGATGTGGCCACACTGCAGCGCTGTTGGGCGGCTTCAAGGGGGGTTCCGGGACGAGAGAGCAAACCGGGAAAGGAAACCAGCTTCGCCGCGGTTTGCTCTCTCGGTCCCGGAGCCAGCCAGCAAACCGCAGGGAAGGAGACCTGCTTGCTCGGGGTTCCGGGACCGAGAGAGCAAACCGGGAACGCCGCGGTTTGCTCTCTCGGTCCCGGAGCCAGCCAGCAAACCGCAGGGAAGGAGACCTGCTTGCTCGGGGTTCCGGGACCGAGAGAGCAAACCGGGAACGCCGCGGTTTGCTCTCTCGGTCCCGGAGCCAGCCAGCAAACCGCAGGGAAGGAGACCTGCTTGCTCGGGGTTCCGGGACCGAGAGAGCAAACCGCGGCGAAGCTGGTTTCCTTTCCCGGTTTGCTCTCTCGGTCCCGGAACCCCGAGCAAGCAGGTCTCCTTCCCTGCGGTTTGCTGGCTGGCTCCGGGACCGAGAGAGCAAACCGCGGCGTTCCCGGTTTGCTCTCTCGGTCCCGGAACCCCGAGCAAGCAGGTCTCCTTCCCTGCGGTTTGCTGGCTGGCTCCGGGAACGCGAGAGCAAACCGCGGCGAAGCTGGTCTCCTTTCCCGGTTTGCTCTCTCGGTCCCGGAACCCCGAGCAAGCAGGTCTCCTTCCCTGCGGTTTGCTGGCTGGCTCCGGGACCGAGAGAGCAAACCGGGAAAGGAAACCAGCTTGATTACCAGAGGCTTCCTCCTTCCACGGAGGTCAAGAAAAGCGCTGGTAACTGTCTACATTGGATTACCAGCGCTGGATCACCAGCGCTGGATCCTCTACACCCGAGACAAAACGGGAGTACGGCCAGCGCTGCAAACAGGGAGTTGCAGCGCTGGTGGTGCCCTGCAGATGTGTACACCTTCAAAGTTGCAGCGCTGTAACTCCCTCACCAGCGCTGCAACTTTCTGATGTAGACAAGCCCTAACTTTCAAATTCTTATTTGCTACCAGTTTCAAGGCTGGGCACTCATTCTCCCCCACCCACTTTTTTCTACAAGGTTGAAAACTGAACCTTTCTGCTTACAAGAATTCCTTTGCTGGCAAGGTGTGTTCACAAACTGCAGTCCCTCTGTGCTGTGACCATCTACACAGACACTGTCGTGCATGCAAGTTTGTGAATCCACCAGCAGCAGCTTGGAGACTGGACTTGGACTCTGTTTTAAAGAGATACCAAACAAATCCAAAAAGTGTCTAAGGGTGAGAATTGCCTGCTTTTCCCTGCATCTTTGTGGGTTCAGTCATAAGGCTGTTTCTGCTTTGAAAAACCAGTAACCCAGTTTCCTCAGTACCTGAGAGTCACCACAGTCTGTTTACCCAAAGAATTAGCATGGAGACATTCATGTTCCAACACAGTCTCCCCAACAGGCTGACCAAACACAGCCACTTTTATCAGTGTGTATCATATATATATTTATTATAATTGAAACAGGCTGTTTACATTCCCTGACAATTTTCATTTCATCTGAAACCTTCTTAAAGCTATCCACACCGGATCTTTCCAAAGCGAGGTCAGTGGATCTATGCACCGCAGAAAGACTCTGGCAGTTAGGAACTGAAACAAACTGTTTCTCTATACAATGATTCAGCCTGAGTTAACTCAGTCAAATCACTTCCACACCCCTCAGTTGCAGCAAACTGCTTGCAAAAACCAACATGAAGATTTTTCTCTTCAGGAATCTTTTAAAGCAACAATTCATCTTTCACAGAAATTCTGCCCTTACCCTTTTCACCTAGGGCTTGCTTTAAAGCAGCAGTGGGCAACCTGCGGCCTGCGCCGCTTCCTGCAGCTCCCATTGGCCGGGAACAGCAAACCACTGCCACTCAGCTGCGGGAGGCTATGCCTGCGGGCGGTCGATGTAAACAGACTGCCTCACGGCTCGCCAGCAAATTACCCTGACATGCCACAGGTTGCCCACCACTGCTCTAAAGGAACATTTTCCTGAGCAATAACAGAGTCTTTCTGGGTTTCCCTCAAATTCAGAATCACCTCTGGGACAACTGATAAACTTTTAAGTAGCATTAATTGAGAAGCACCTTCTGTTTGATCCACAGAAAAAGAACTGGAGACAAACTTTGCCTCAGGAGGCATGCTGCTGCTGCTATTCAAAACAGACAAATAATTGGAGATAACCTTTCCTTTGTCCCAGCACCCAGGGCTGATTTCAAACACATACCTGAAAAGTGATACAGCTTCCGAAACAGGCAAGTTGCCATTCCCCACAGATAAACTGCTATTCTTCACAAATAGAGTCTCATTACACTGAGATACTTTAAGCAAATCACTTCTCCCTTTTTCAGGCTTTTTCACAAACTTTACTTGCCAACAATCCATCACTCATTAAAAAAAAACAAAACACTCTAGTCTTTTCTTCCTCAGGGCTTCAACTTGACCATCAGCTTCAATCTGTTCTAGAGAAACATCTTCCTGACCAATGACTTTTTTTTCTATATTTTATCTAATTCCAGATTCACTTCTGAGATACTAGACAGACATTCAGAAAATTCGTTTACACACAAACTGCTTTTTTGCACGGACAAACAGCAATTTCCACCTTCCCCAGGATAGAGTCACCCTCTCCCTGGCCATAGCAAAACTGGTTAAACACAGGCAACTGCTCAAAGTCATACAACATACCAACATCATTATAAACTGGATGTTCAAGATGATACAGTTTCTGCTGTTCTTCCATTGCTTTTTTGACTTGGAACTCAAGTCTAGCAGTTTCTTGTTGCATCTGGCGAACCCTCTCCTCAGCAGCCAGCTGTTCCATATGCCTTGCATGAGTTTCTTTTTCCAGTTGGGCCAAGGCTTGCTTCTCTAGCATTTCAAGTTCTGCAGTCTTCTTTCACGTTCAAGACACAGGCTGTCTCTTGGGGCTTGCAGTTTCATGGCTTCTGCTGATGCCACCTGGCTCAAGGTCACTGATCTTTAATCTTTAAAACTCTTAATATCAACATTCAAATCTTAATAGTTTGGGGTTCTGATCCAAAGCTTAATTGACCTGATTCTGTGGATCTTGCTGGCTATGTTACTGTAACCGTGCCTCAGTGGGTCACATCTGAGGATGCCAAATTCAGGACGAACTGCTGAGAAATAGGGCAGATACACCCAAAGACTGGTGGCTACTCCCCTATAGGATATACCAGACCAGCAACAAAAAGTAAACTTTTGTTTCACCACACTAGCTAATAAAATATAAAGAGAGTTTTCTCAGGCTTTCCAGTTCTTATATCAAAACCAAAAGCACTGGATTCAGAGATGAGTGGTTTCTTTACGACCAGTCTCATCAAATGAAAGATTCTTCTGATCCCAAAGGACCAGCCACACACCAGGTCAATATATGACTTAGAACAGGGATAGGCAACCTTTGGCATGCGGCCCACCAGGGTAAGCCTCCTAGCAGGCTGGGCCAGTTTGTTTACCTGCTGAATCTGCAGCTTCAGCCAATCGCAGCTCCCAGTGGCCGCGGTCCGCCGCTCCAGGCCAATGGGGGCTGCAGGAAGCGGCGCAGGCGAAGGGATGTGCTGGCCATAGATGCGACAGGTAAACAAACTGGCCTGGCCAAAGATTGCCAATCCCGACTTAGAATCTACCCAAAAATCATGCAGATGCCAATCCTTTAGTATCTATAATCTAAAAGTGTATTCATAAAAAAGAAAGAAAGAAAGAGAAAGAGAAAAAGAGAAGGTGAGAGTTAAAGTTGGTTAAAAGAATCAAATACATACAGTAATTGCAAAGTTCCTGGTTCAGGCTTGTAGCAGTGATGGAATAAACTGCTGGCTTAAGTCAAGTCTCTGAAATACATCCACAGCTTGGATGGATCATTCAGTCCTTTGTTCAGAGCTTCAGTTTGTAGCAAATTTCCTCCAGAGGATAAGAAACAGGATTGAAGACAAAATGGAGATGTTTCCAGGGCCTTTTATAGCTTTTGCCACGCGGAGAGCATCCCACTGTTCTTACTGTGGAAAATTACAGCAACAAGATGGTGTTTGGAGGTACATGGGCAAGTCACATGTTCATGCCCAATTTCGGTCAGTCATTGCAGGAAGCCATTACTTACACTCCAGAGAGCACATTTACATGACAGTCCATTCACTGTAGATGGGCGTCTCCCATGGTCCATTGTCAACCAAGTGTTTCTTGATGAGCCACTTAATTTGAATAGTCCTTTCAAGATGTGCTGGCAAGCTACCTTGTGGACAGTATCCCAGGAGCAAACATTTGAAATACAGGTATAAAGTCAATACTATTACTTCACATACAGAAATGATACATGCATACAGATAGCATCATCATAACCAGCAAATCAGAACCTTTTCATAGACACCTCCCTTGACAACATTTGTACAAGATTTGCTGCCAATATGTAAAATAGGTTGCAACAATGATCTATATGGTTATATTTTAATTAGATTACTTCACACCAAGCCATCTACATAGGTATATAAAGAGTGTGTGTGTCATTTACCTGTCTTATATTGACCTCTCTCCGTCCCCGCCCCCAAGCCATCTAAATAGCCTTATTTTCATTTACCCTGATGTAAATAGCGAAAATTTTTTCTATTGAAAACAATGGGGGGTAACAATGGTATAAAACTGATGTTAGCAAGATCAGAGTCAGGCCCAGAATCTTAAGTACTACTTCACAACATGGACTGCGATATGAATCAAGTTACAAGAATAATACTTTTGCAGAAAGCGGAGCTAGTTGGGATGGCATAATAATTAGGGCGGTCAATAAAAAATAACTCACACGATCAACTCAAAAAATAATCACGATTTAAAAAATTAATGGATTAATGACAATTTTAAATCACACTGTTAAACAACAGAATACCAATTGAAATTTGTTAAATATTTTGGATGTTTTTCTACATTTTCATATATATTGATTTCAATTACAAACAAAATACAAAAAGTGTACACTGCTCAATTATTTTTATTACAAATATGTGCACTGTAAAAATAACAAAAGAAATAGTATTTTTCTATTCACCTCATACAAGTACTGTAGTGCAATCTCTATTGTGAAAGTGTAACTTACAAATGGAGATTTTTTTGTTACATAACTGCACTCAAAAGCAAAACAATGTACAATTTAACAGCCTACAAGTCCACTCAGTCCTACTTCTTGTTCAGCCAATCGCTAAGACAAACAAATTTGTTTACATTTACAGGAGATACTGCTGCCTGCTTCTTATTTACAAGATCGCCCAAAAGTAAGAACAGGTATTCGCATGGGACTTTTGTAAGTCGTCATTGCAAAGTATTTACATGCCAGATATGCTAAACATTTGTACTCCCCTTCATGCTTCATCCATCATTCCAGAGGACATGCTTCCATGTTGATGACACTCATTGAAAAAATAATGCATTATTTAATTTTGTGACTGAAATTCTTGGGGGAGAATTGTATGTCTCTGGCTTGGTTTTACCCACATTCTGCCATATATTTCATGTTATAGTAGTCTTGGATGATGACTCAGCACATGTGGTTCATTTTAAGAACATTTTTGCTGCAGATTTGATAAAACACAAAGAAGGTACGAATGTGAGATTTATAAAGGTAGCTACAGCACTTGACCCAAGGTTTAAGAATCTGAAATACCTTACAAAATCTGAGAGAGATGAGGTGTGGAGCATGCTTTGAGAAGTCTTAAAAGAGCGACACTCTGATGCACAAAGCTACAGAACCAAAACCACCAAAAAAGAAAATCAGCCTTCTGCTGGTAGCATCTGACTCTGATAATGAAAATGAACATGTGTCGGTCCACACTGTTTTGGATTGTTATCAAGCAAAGCCTGTCATCAAAATGGATGAATGTTCTCTGGAATGTTGGATGAAGCATGAAGGGACATATGAATCTTTAGCGCATCTGCCATGTAAATATTTTGTGATGCCAGCTACAACAATGCCATGAGAACACCTGTTTTCACTTTCAGATGACATTGTGAACAAGCAGCATTATCTCCTGCAAATATAAACAAACTTGTTTGTCTGAGCAATTGGTTGAACAAGAAATAAGACTGAGTGGACTTGTAGGCTCTAAAGTTTTACATTGTTTTATTTTTGAATGCAGTTATTTTTCATACATCATTCTACATTTGTAAGTTCAACTTTCATGATAAAGAGACTGCACTACAGTACTTGTATTAGGTGAATTGAAAAATACTATTTCTTTTGTTTTTTTACAGTGCAAATATTTTAAATACAAAATAAAGTGAGCATTGTATACTTTGTATTCTGTTGTAATTGAAATCAATATATTTGAAAATGTAGACAACATCCAAAAATATTTAAATAAATGGTATTCTATTATTGCTTAACAGTGCAATTAATCATGATTAATTTTTTAATTGCATGATTAATCATGATTTTTTTTTAAATTTCTTGACAGCCCTAATAATAAGACCTCTCTCTCATACAGCATGCCGAGTCCGAAAGCTCAGAGTAAAGATATAAACCCCTGAAATCAATGAGCTATACTACAAACAACTGTTGAATTTTTAACTATACAAACAAACAATATTAACAATAAGCATAAGTCTAAAAACTTATACATTAGAGATTCAAACTTTGCATGTTTTATACACTGAGTGGACTTGTTTTGTACATATGGGAACTATGAGTTTATTACATCTTAATACTCCTCTGAAAAGGATATTGTTCTCCCTCTCAATTATTATCTCTAGTAAGGGAACCACAGAAGAAGAGAGTAAAAATCCAGTATTACTCACTGCCTGTGACTTGCTTTCTCATGCAGGTCAAACTGTCCAGTGACTTACTTTTGAGACTACCGTTAAAAACCAAGCCCTGCTTATAAATCCAAGAACACTTTTTTTTTTAATGGGCCACAGTTATTGGCCCCTGAAAAATAAAATACACTGAAGGAAAGCAGCTGGAGTCCATTCAAGATATTCCTTGCCCTCCTCCCACTCAATTACTTTGTCTCACCGACAATTAACAAAGAAGCAGAGGGTAAACAAACTTACCGTGTGCTTGTGCTTCCATATTGCAGTGAGGACTTTGGCTGGAAGTTGCAACAGTACTAAGATGTGGCTATATTGATAGTGTGTATAATCTGCTTCTGGTTCTGTACTGGCTTAATTTGTGAACAGCACTAGCAGCTATTTCCATCCCAGCTTGAGCCTGCTTTAAGCAAACTACACACTGCAGATAATTAGCCAGACCTTCTGTTTCAGTAATCACCATCACAGCAGGAAGGGAAACAATACCACCTGAGAGACCAGGGCACGTCTTTGCTGAAATTCCAGCATTTTGCCCTCCTAGTTCATAAAAGATCAACAACAGCCTGGTATTGTCATTGCTAATAACGCACTGGATGGCAAGGGGGGTGAAAACAAACACAAAGCCAGAGCTTTAGATCAGACTCAGCTCTGTTTCAAAAAGACGTTCTGTAAGGATTAGATGTTCCTGGTTTATTTCTCCTGCAAACAGTTCAGTTTGTGTCTGCAAGACTCTGCTGTGCTACCTTGTGGAAGGTAAGTGGGGATTTTTTTTTTTAATAAGGGAAGGCTGCATCTCAGCAGCTTATGTTACTGCACTGCCTGGACACTGCACTCTCGTTCCTGCATGAAATATTCAAGGGATTATCTTGTAATCAACTGGATAATCAGACCAGGCAATGGGTGCTGCTTAGCCTTCAACCCTGGGGCTGAAGCAATGTTTCAGGGAGACAAGTCAGTGTTGACTTACAATTCCTCTCTCAGCCCTCGTCCAGACTAACCCGCGGCATCGGCGGGTTAAAATCGATTGCTCGGGGATCGATATATCGCGTCTAGTCTGGACGCGGTGTATCGATCCCCGAGCGCGCTTACATCGATTCCGGAACTCCATCAATCCGAACGGAGTTCCGGAATCGACACGGAGAGCCGCGGACATCGATGGAGCCCCGTCCAGACTGGTGAGTACCTCGATTTTAGAAATTCGACTTCAGCTACGTTATTCTCGTAGCTGAAGTTGCGTATCTAAAATCGATTTTAATTCCTAGTCTGGACGTGGCCTCAGGAAAACGTTATCTCACTGCCACGTCCAGACTAGGAATTAAAATCGATTTTAGATACGCAACTTCAGCTACGAGAATAACGTAGCTGAAGTCGAATTTCTAAAATCGAGGTACTCACCAGTCTGGACGGGGCTCCATCGATGTCCGCGGCTCTCCGTGTCGATTCCGGAACTCCGTTCGGATTGATGGAGTTCCGGAATCGATGTAAGCGCGCTCGGGGATCGATACACCGCGTCCAGACTAGACGCGATATATCGATCCCCGAGCAATCGATTTTAACCCGCCGATGCCGCGGGTTAGTCTGGACGAGGGCTGTGAGAAGCCAAGGGAAAGTCATTGTTCCCACTGGTGTCCCAGGTCGTCTTTGTAGTCTAAAATCTCTTACAGTCACTTCTTCCCCTGCAAGGGGAATACAGCAGCTGCAGGAGCAAAAATGAGATTTGACTAGAAAGTTTCCAGAGCCTGAATTAAATAACCAGCTAGTTTAGCACAGCTTGCAATAATGTAATATATTATACAGCCATTTGCTTCCTCTGATGGGTTTAGGAGCAGGGATAGAACAGGAGAGAATCCACCCACTGAGTATTATTAATATCATAGAAATTTCCATATGATTCCTTCATTGGGAAAGGATTGGTTTATGACTGGTAAGGGTATGTGTGTTTATTTGTGTGTTCCTTCTTCACAGAACACCTTTGTGCTGCATGCATGTTCACCTCAGTTTGACTTCTGACCAGTTTTGAGTCTGATTGCTGCCCTAGTCCTAACATGGCATCTAGCACTTTCTACATCATGAAATAGCAGGATATGCATTAGCTGGACTGAAAGAGATAAGACTAAAAACAGTGCCTAAGGAATCATCCCAAGATGTGTTCATCTTGGCTAATTTATAGTCAATGTTAGACATGCTCGGCCTGATACCGCTCTCTCTCACATTGGTGTAACTCTCTTGATTTTATAGAGTGACTCCTGATTTACTGGGGTGTGACTGAAAGCACAATCTGGTCTGTCATCTAATGGTTAGAGCAAATGACTGGGAGTCAGGACTCCTGAATTTCATTCCTCAGTGTGGCATAGATTATTTTGTGGCCTTGGGCAAGTCATTTTAACTTCTCTGTACCTCCACCTGCCCATCTGTCTAATGGGGGATAGTAACACCTAGTGTTCCTCACATGCATGTTGTGATGCTTAGTCCATTAGTGTTTGCAAAGTGCTTTGAGATACTTGGATGAGAAGTGCAAAGCGATACCATTCATTTTGAGACCTGGTAGAAAAAAAGACTTCTTTTTCACTTTTTTTGTCAACAAAATATAAACAATTTTTTTGACCCTCTCTATTTAATCTATTTAATGAATACTTCCTGGCTGTTCTGCCAGTGGGAATCAGTGGTAGCAAAACACAATACACATCTTAGTGGCAGCTGCAGAATGTATTCTGATAAACTGAATGTTTTTCAGTTATATCCTAGGGCAGAAATGTTAAGGAAATAAAGGACATAACTTTCAGGTTACAGCAAATGCAAGAATCACTGGATCCCATGAACAGGGGAGAGATGCTTCAAATTGCTTTGTAAGCCATTTGGGGACAGGGACCCTCCTTTTTTTGTTCTGTGTTTGTCCCACGCCCAGCCAATGGGATCCTGGTCCGTGACTGGAACTCTTAAGTGCTACGGTAATACTACTAATAATAATTATACATAATACAATTAAATTACATCAAAATCCTTTTCATTGTCACAACTACTCCACTATAATTATTGTTTGCTAAACCTGTTGGGCCTAATCCTACAAGCACAACCACACAAAGGGCCTGATTCTTAGTAGTTCGTCATGGAAGTGGCTACACAATGCCTGTACAAGGAGGGTGTAAAATGTTACTGCATCAGAAAGAGAGCATTTTATGTGACTTGGGCCAGGTATGAACAGTTATGTAAGGTGCAGAGTACTGAGGAGTTGAAGTTGTTAAACTTTACTAGTCATGGGAGAGCAGGGAGTAGTCCAAGCAAATCAGGGCCTTGAACTTTGGCTTTCTCTTGATCTAACTTTTTAAACCCACCTAATAAATAGTAAACCTGCTAGAGTGAGTGCCTTGCACTTGAATATTTTATTGAGTGGGAGGTTATAGAGTATTTCTTTGCACTATTGTTTATTTTTATCAATATTGTACCTTATGTCAATTAGACATTAAGACCTATAAAGAAAAGATCTGCCCATTAATTATGAGGCATATATGGAAACCTAGAACCAGATCCAACTATGGATCTGAGTCAGCACAGGAGTCTACTTGCATGCTTTCAAATTACCGGCTCCAAAACATCCTAGCGATGGGCCCATTACAAATAAGCTAGGATAGGCAAGATAACCTTTAGATAGGGAAACTTCTTTATATATATATTGTTGGCAATATGATGGTAAAAAATAGCCAGCTGAGTTAGATGAAGAAATGAAATCTTTAATAGACTAAATCATCTTATTGCAAAAGGCTTATCTAAATGTCCTTGTCTTTCCCTAGGTACCTGGATATGGTGTTAGCTGATAACACAGAGCAGTGACAAATAATGCCATTCGACCAGATTGTGTTTCACCTGCTGGAGAGGAATGGTGCTTAGAAGTCTGTAGAAGTTGACAGAGAGATTACGTGCTTTTAATTATTAAGAAGTTATATAAAACTCTTCCCCAAATCCATTTAATGTTCCTGTAATCTATCCTCTCAAATGAGGCAAGTTCACCAATTCACCTGTGGTCTCTGCTGAAGTTGTGGGGTAAGTTCTGAATAGGTGACTGGGAGGCACATTAAAATGTCATTACTTAAAATAAATAACAAGCCTTGCAAACAATATGCACAAATAGAAATTTTGACATTGTGGGGCAGGAGACGGGACTGGGGAAGACACAGCTGGTGGCTCCTACCCTGCGCTGAGCTCAGCTGCTGGTCCCGGCTGCGCTGGGGAGGACAGGACTTGGAGGGAGCTGCATAATGATCTGCCATCTCTGTGCAGCCAGTGGCCTGTTCTCCCCAATGCCATGCTGGAGTTTCCACATTTATTTGACAAACACATTTTGCAGATTTTTAAAATATTGTGTGCAGAATTTTTATTTTTATTTTATTTTAATTGTTTTGGCACAGAATGCCCTCAGGAGTAGGCTTTTAATCTCTGTGCCTCAGTTCCCCATCTATAAAATGGGGTTAATCATACTCCCTTCTTCGTCACCCTTTGTGTGGCTTGTATAGTTGAATTATTGTCTTTTTGGGTGCAAGGACTGTCTTTCACTATGTGAATGCACAGCACCTACTATAATGGAGCCTTCAAATTACCTAGGGCATTATCTCCTCAATGTATTACAAGTAGTAATAACCTAGTAAAAACAATAACCATTCAAGGGTTGCAGGTAAATCAATAAGGAAAATAGCAAGTACTCAACTATCTTACTACACAGTTCCACTTTTGTTCAAGCTACTGGCACAGACAGCTAAGCCCAGAATATGGCAGCAAAAGTGGTTAAGGAAAGTCATATAATGTGGACCAGATAGTGTAAATCAAAATAGGTCCATCTGTGTTCCCTTAAGCTGCCCACTGAAATGGCCGCCCAGATATGATTGAAGTGCCATGCTGAGTCACTCACATCCAGCCAGGTGAACAAAACCCTGGCTGCTTTGCAGCCTTCTGCCTTGGAGCCCCTGCTGCTCCTGGGACCCTCCTGCAGAGCACAGTTGAGGGTGGTGGGAGGGCTGGTGCTGGGGAGATGGGACAGCCTCACTCAGGACTCTTAGCAGGAGGAGGTCTGAGGTCTCAATGGTTTTCAGGGGGTGAGTGCCTATACCTTAAAGAGACAGCGCATGGTCTCTCAGAGACTTCAGCAACACATAGCTGTGTGTGTGTGTGTGTGTGTGTGTGTGTGTGTGTGTGTCATGGTCTCACACACACACACACAGTCTGTGTCTCCACACCCCTACCCTCTCCCTCTCCCTCTCCCCACAGTCTTTCACACTCACCTCCCAACACATACTTGTGGTGGTGTTTGTTGTTACTTCTTGGTATCTCCTGCAATGCACATATATTCTCTGTAATTTTATTCTTTCAAAGTGTGTTGTTCTATTTTTTTGGCTGGTCTATGCATTTCATAATTTTTATTTCTCTTTCATTTAAATTTAATTCTTTGAGTAATGAGTTCTGAAATGCCTAACCTGTCCTGGCTGGAGTAATTGTCCCTATGGTAACTTTTAAAAAATATACATTCTATCTAGGTTTTCAGTTTCTACTGGTAGCATACATCCGCACATTAGCTTGGTCACATAACAAAATTTATTCCGCACACGGATGGAAAAAATTAGAGGAAACATTGAGGTCCATTGATTTTAATAGAATTATGGTGATCGCCACTCGCTGAGAATTTGGCCTTGCATACATCCTAAGTAAGTAACTTTCCAATGAGAAACCTCTAACCCCTTTGGAAAATCTTGGCTCCAGTTTGCAGTCCAACTGTTTATAGTTCAGCATGTTCTTTTGACTGGAGCAAAGTCTTGTGGGACAACCAGATAGACCAGGCTATTCATGCAAACTGAGACAGAGATGATGAATAGTGAAAAGGATGATGTTCAACTGCACATGTACTAGATATGTTGGGTTGTTTATAAAACTGAATACAATCCACCTTGCCCCGGTGAAATTCCTAACTATACAAAACTCCACTTCATAAGTCCCAGAAAACCATGATACAGTCCTCTCTGCTTCTCTGCCTTGTGGATGCCGTGCATATCCTTCCCATTCTGTGTAAGCCACTGTCTGACTCATTCAATTATCTGATTAGAAGGCTTGTCTGCAGCTATACAACCTGCTGCAGTGATCTTGTCAGATTTCACAAGCTAAGCAGGGTCAGACTAGGGGAGAACTTTGATGAACCAAGCAGATGCAGGCCAGTCACACTGAGGGAGGGGGCAGCAAGCAGGGGCTCTGTGGTGGTGTTAAGGCTGCTGTCCCAGCAGCTTCTTACCATCAATTCTTCTGCTCTGACAGTGCAGCTGATGATTTTGGTGACCCATATTCACCATCACAAAGAGCCAGCATCACTAGGGACAACAGCAACATGGAGCCTGGGGAGGAGTGGGTGGATGGAAAGAAATCGCCAAATCAAAGGCCTAGTGCAGTGGGGAGTGCTGGCAATAATTCAGAACTGATTCCCCTCCCTGAAAGGACTTTCATGCAGAGACAGTCTGTAGCACCTTCAGACCCCTTTGTCAGAAGTAATGGAGATGGGCAAAAGAGTCTGCCAGTATTCCTTGTACCACCCAGCAAACATAGGGCAGGAGAAACAA
Source organism: Gopherus evgoodei (assembly GCF_007399415.2). Lineage (NCBI taxonomy): Eukaryota > Metazoa > Chordata > Testudines > Testudinidae > Gopherus > Gopherus evgoodei. The sequence continues at coordinate 229,744,599 of NC_044322.1, forward strand.
TGTCTCCTCCTCATGGTTGAGCTGGTGACAAGAAAAGAGGGGATATGCTATTCACCTTCAACCTAAAAGTAAGCCCAAGAGTGGGGCAAAGAGCCTGGCTCCTCAACTGGACCATAATGGGAGTGCAGCTCCCTCTCTTTGGCTGAGAGCAGGGCACACGTCTTCTTGGTTTGGTTAACAGCATTGCCTTAGAGCAGTGATTCTCACCCTATTTACCATTGTGGCCTGCATATGCATCTTTCTATGTGTTTTGCAGGCCACATCCACACAATATATATACTACCTGTATGGCTCTGAAGATTTCACATGGGCTGCCTCTGTGTGCTGATTGGGCTGCAGGTTCAGAACCACTGCCTAAGAGGCTCCTCTTCCCATGAGCTGGTGAGGTGAGAGCTCCCTCTCCTGTTTCCATCTGGTTAAACCAGCCTGCCCTCTTGGCCCTGCAGAGGGGTAAGAGTTGTGTTGCCACCAGATCAGAGGGTTGACTTGTCATGTCTCCTACCCACTCTTTGTCTTCCACCTCTAAGGATAATGAGCTGGAGGCTCTCCGAAAATAATCTTGAGAATTTTCTTGACCTGTATTCATGGGCAGCAGGTATCATAGGCAGTAGAAGGCTGTGCCTCCCCAAACAGCCTGGTGTGGCCCTGCCCACGCTCTGTTGCCAGGCCAGGCCCACTCCTGTAGTTTCCTTCCAGCGCTCTGCCCTGGCCCAGGCTGGGGCTGGGCTGGCCTGCCTCCCAACAGGGACTGCGGTGGCTGGTTCTGGAGCCGTGCTGTCTATATTATCTAAATCAAAGCAGTGATCAAAATGAGATGTTTTGACTTCATTGAAATGAAGCATCTTGATAATGTCTCACAAAAATTTGAACACATTTGATACAAACCTGAAAAATATTCAGATTTTGTTGAATCAGCATTTTTGTACTGAAAACTTTTTTGATCCGCTCTACTGGCAGCATTTCCTTGCACTATAGTCCTGTTTTTCTATATTTGATAAGCAAATATACCAAGATGCAACCCGCCTCGTCAAACCTGAGCATGCAACTCCCTCCCCCGCACAGATCTTCCCCCTCCCCCGCCCCCAGACGATAGGCCTAGATAGTAGCTTTGGTCTTGTCACCTGCTGTGATAACTGGGCCTACAGATTTACCCTAAGTGTAAATTCAACTGGTAAAAAGTGAGCAAAAGTTCATGAATTGTCACAATAATCTGTTGCACGCAACTGTTTAAGAAAGATGTCAGAAGGAAAACAGAAAAATCTAATTAATTTAAACAAAGAATCCACTGATACCACCCCAGGACTGTGTTAAGATTATGATGGATAAACAAGAGGAGCGGAAGACTGGAAATCAAGGAACCAATATTAGTATGTTGGAAATTAAGCCCAACTGGTGGACAAAATAATGAGAGGATATATTATTCTACCCCCTCACCTATTTGACACCCTTAAAAAGAGACTTTGACGGGAGAGAACTTTTAACGTTCACTTTCACTGCAATTGCTTCAGAAGGATTTGTTGTCATAACACGAGGCCTTAATACTCCAATGGAAACACTTGACCATCACTGCTGCATGACCAAGGACCCCAACCTGATACATGTGAGATCCTGCTTTCTCGTCTCCTCCCTCGTGCTCCTTTTTGCCCCCCCCATCATCTTTCTCTTGTCCTTTTTCTTTCTCTGCTTTTCACCTGTATTGCTGTGATCCAGCCTGGTGAGATGAGATGGCCCATCCACCTCTGTCCAGCTTGAGAGAGACCAGTGAAAGACAAGGACCTGACCAGACCAAACAGATGTTCCTGACTGAGGAGGTGAGCCAGAGTCCAAAGCAACAGCTGTCATGGCTGACCTGCCAGCCCAAAATCTCTTCTGTCTGTCATTTGTCGAAAGTCTTTTGTTTGTATCATTCCTGATGCAGAATTGACCAACAGAACTAACTCTTTCTTCTCCACCAGGAAAGATTGTTTGACTGAATGAGAGACTTTAACCAATGTTCACAGTGTCCAGAAAGGGACTTCAATATGTTATCATTGTTTTGTTTTGCATAAACAATCAGTTTCAGTTTCAATGCTCTCGATCTTTTTTTTTATTTGTCTTCCTTTTTGTGTGTTACTGTCAATACATTATTAACCTTTTGGCATGAATTTTATAGTATGTTTGCCATGAGCGGCATATAAACCCACCATTTTTGAGGAGGCTAGCCCCTGACCCCATCCCATCTGCCCTGTTGGAACCCCAAGTCCCCCACAGTACTGGGGAAGCCCCACCCCAGCTGCCCTGAGTCCCGACTTGCCGGCTGCCCCAGGCCACTGGCTGACCCTCCCTGGCTGGCCCCAACTGCCCTGGCCTGCCCGGCTTAGCCCCCATTGGTTTCAGGGGAGAGGCTGAGCGAGGGCAGGAAGAGGACGAGCATGGGCAGGGCCACAGGGAAAGTGTGATGCTGGAGTGGAGCCTCAGGGCTGGGCCAAGGCCTGGCTGTGTGGGAAGGCTTAGCCTCCCATGGCCTACTATACCCACTGCCAGTGGTATTAAGCAGACTAAGGTATCTGTATACCACACTCCAGACCTTGTTCAACACTGTTTAATATTGAACAGTGACTGAGGTACATTAACAGCTTTAGTGTATATATTACATCTAAATTAATACAACATTTTTCGTGCCCAATGTGGATCCTAAAGGGTTAAATACATATATAGAATTTGGCCCTTGGCAAACAAACAATTGTTTTCAAAGTTAGTTTAAAATGAAAGTTTGTTTTCAAAATTCTTAAGTTTATTGAGCTTGCTTAAGAGAAGCATGCAAAGCAAATCCTTACTGTTTTTGCTTTTTAAAAAATCAGAGTTAACAATTGTTTTAAAATTATTAATTTTAAAAAAAAATCTTTAAATGCTTTTTAGATGTATTTTGAGGTTTATAGTTTCTGTAATTGGTGATAATTTTGAATGTTTTTAAAGTATTTTTAAGAAAAAGCAAAAGCTGTTCAAATTAAGTGCTAAAGTAGACTTTTACTAAAATAACATCTTGGGTAACCCTCTTATTAACAAAATGCCAGCTTATTTCATGACTGCTACTGCATTAACTGGGAACTGAATCTCAAACCACTAGAATCAATGATTCTTGCAACACCAAACTGTTTGTGATTTATTTTATTTGTGCCCAATTTTTGTGTTTTTGTTTTGTTTTTGGTTTTTTTCACAATTTTTTTCTCCAGTTTTTGTTTTTGATGTCAAGGATTTTTGTTGTTTTATGCATGTGAGACAGCACAGTGTTAATGTTGCAGATTAGTTGCCAGGTTCGGGTAAGTTGCCACGATTGTCATGGTGGCTCACAAATGTTGGTGGCAAAACACGTGGAAGGTCTGTGATAGTCTAAAAATGCCTGTGAATTTGTACTGCCTTTGGGTGTTGGAAATGTCTCATGAATGGTTCCAAAAGAGCATCTTATTCTGCTTTGTAGAAGGACGCAACACATTTGGTTAAAAATTACATCAGAGCTATTTTTTTTTCCTCCAGATAAGCAAATTTAACCACTGATGCAAACAATTGTCATGGTTTGTGTAAATGTACAGCTTTAACTGTGTAAGTGGCAAAAGAGGGCCGGGGAGAAGGTATTTTCACCTTTATCCATTGTGGATGTGCAGCCAAAGAAGTGATGAGCTGTTCTTTTTGTTTTGTTTGTTTTTAACATTTTACAAACATAGAACAGCAGCAGTTTTGAGATTTGTTTTAGCTACAAATGAAACAAGTTTTAAGTTCTTAGCTTTAACATCTAAAAAGTGTACAAAAATTATAATTACAATTGAATCAAGATTTGCAGTTCTTAAGGGAGGGAGAAAGACTGAATTGGTCCAAACAATAAGCCTACTGCTATAACTCAAGGACTGGTAAAATCATTCCTAATAAATGAGAATGGTGAGAGACTGAAAAATCAATGAACCAAAATTGGTATGTTGGATACTGGGCCCAGCTGGTGGACAAAATGAGGGGATGGGCTATTCTGCCCATCACTGCCTTTTGGAGTCCTTAAAGAGATTTGGGGAGAAAAATTAGCTGTTGGAATGAGCATCACTATCATGGCTGATGCCCGCACTGTCTCCTGGGACCCACGACTTTCTTCACCATGAGCCAGACAGATGTCCTAATCAGTCTGAACTAGAGAGAGGGAGCCAGATGACATCACCACCTCCACCAGCTCCTCCTGAATCCCAAACACTGCCTGGATTCACAACAGAGGGGCAGCTGGGCCAAATTTGAGTCAGTTGTATTGTGACCTGGAGTGCTGGGGTTACAACACTACTCAAATTTGGCCTGGCTAGTCCTCCAGCATGACAGGGGGGCAGCTGCCTAGCTAGAGCACCTTGTGTATAAATCCCATCCCCAACAACAACAAAATAAAACCTATAATAACAACTCCACATGATAGTTGAAAGCATTTATATAATCAGCTTCAGTGGCTAATGCAACAGGGAGACAATTTCTTGGCACTTGATCCAGGTACAGCTGAGGATCTTTTCCACTGGAGACTCAACTCCAGTGCCTTCACAGCAAAAAGCTTTTAGGCTGTCAGGCTTCTATCACGTGCTCAGTAAAACCAGGGAGAAGCTGTGTGTGGGAAGGGGCTGCAAGTTGAGGCAAGGGGTTGGAGTGCATTAGGGGTATGGGCTCTGGGCTGGGGCCAGGGATGAGGAGTTCAGGGTGTAGGAGGGGGCTCTGGGCTGGGGGTGCAAGAGCAGTGAGGGCTCCGGGTGGGGCTGGGGATGAGGGGTGTGGGGAGGTTCCAGGCTGGGGCAGGGGGTTGGGGCACGGGCTTACCTCGGGCATCTCCCAGTTAGTAGGACTAAGGCAGTTCCCTGCCTGTTCTGGCACCACGCAGGCCAATGGGAGTGTGGAGCCAGTGCTCAGGGCGGGGGCAGCACGCCGAGCCCCGTGGCTCCCCCACCTAGGAGCCAGACCTGCTAGCTGCTTCTGGAGCACAGCACAGTGCCAGGACAGCTAGAGACTAGCCTGCCTTAGACCCGCAGCACCACCAACTGGCCTTTTAACGGCCTGGTTGGTAATGCTGACTGGAGCCACCAGGGTCCCTTTTTGACTGGGCTCTCTGTTCAAAAACTGGACACCTGACAACCCTAGACACATCAATGCACAGGACAAAGGCCAACCCAGGCTTTCTACCTGTGACATGTTTTATATCTCTTTGTTAGGGTAACCAGATAGTAAGTGTGAAAAATCAGGATGGGGGTGGTGCGGTAATAAGAGCCTATATTAAGAAAACAAAAACCAAATATCGGAACTGTCCCTATAAAATTGTGACAGCTGGTCACCCTACTCTGAGGGTAGCAATGAGTTGCTGGGACACTGGGTATGTCTACACTGCAACAGAAAATATGCAGCACTACATTCTGAGCCGAGATCATGTGATTTATGCTTGCAGGGCTGAACAGTGCAGTGTAGACATTCCGGTTCGGGCTGGAGCCTGAACCGTGAGTGCTACTCACCTCTTAGGGTTTCATAGCCTGAGTTCCACCCGAGCCCAAACATCTACATTGCAGTTTTACAGCCCCACAGACTTGAGAGCCAGAATCAGCTGAGCCAGGCTAGCTATGGCCAGGCTGCAGGGTAGGATGGGGAAGAGGTACCTCTGGGACACTCCCTACTTGACCATGTAGGGCAGGAAAGACATGGAGCTGCTGGGACATTTCCCCATGACTATATGATAGAACTGTCTGCCAGGAAATTTGTCCTGGCATGGAAGGGAGAAGTGAGACAAGGACCATCAGGACACTGATTTTCAGAAGTTGGGAAGAAGAAGCCACTAAGACACTCCCCGACTGTTCAAAATTAACCTTAATTGCATCTTGTGTGGCACAACCACATGGCTAGCCCATTTCTAACGTGGATACTTTGCTAGATCCCACAGTCCAAATGCAACCTATGTAAAGAACATGGTGACTGACATCCAGCTTGCATTTGAACCTACTTCTCTTCACACCTGAACTGTCCATTTTTTGACTTGACTGTTTTGTTTTTTTTACAGATGAGAAGTTTTGGCCCTGAGATCTATTTACTAGCTAGGACCATGGGGGTTTATTTCAGGGTGAGTGTTCTGATACATCATCCTCCCAGTTTAATGGCACCATAGTATTTTCTCATGACCTTTTAAAAGGTAATTGTTTGCTGCAGGCAATAGGCTGATGGCTATAATACCAGAATTGACCAATAAAACTAGAGTTATGGGCTGAGGAGGCTGAAAAAGGTTTGCTATAAAATGAGTAGGTACTTCATATTGTACTGAAATGGGTGGCCTCTGTCAATTGAAGCTGCATGGCACCTGTACAGATGCTGACACAGCTGTAAATTCTCAGTCATGCAGATTCCTGGCCTCCTAATGTTCCATGTGATGGTTGCTCCTCCATCCATTCCACTACCTGGGAAATCAGAAATCATAGATTTCTCTCCAAATGTGAGAAGATTTGGACTAATCCCAAATTTCTGGCAGTCTGGTATTCGAGTTTGTGACCCTCAGCTGAACAGACCAATTAGTTAGGCCCTGGGCTCTGTGATCAGTCCTGCATTGTTCAGTCATGGCTCCTGTGCAATGATATGGTGGAAGCTAGGCCCATTAAGAACCTAAGAAGGCCATACTGGTACCTTGAAATGGACCAATTAATGAATGGGAAGCCAGTGCAAACTGCAAAGCACTGGTGTTACATGTGATCTTTGGCTTGTCCCACGTAGGAGATATAACTTCTCCACAGGCCTTTGCCTTCAGCCCCAGATAGTGATTTGCCGTAAAACCAACTTGTAGGTGCTGAATGAATGGATCACTGGGGCTCCTACTCTTCTTCTGAGAGGAAAGGGCAATTTCTTGTTGCTAGTCAAAGATGAAAGAAGGTGATTTTGATGACTTGCTATTTGGGTATCCAAGAGCAACCATGAGTCTAGCAAGACCAAGTGGCTGCACGCCATTATGACCATGTGCCCTAGAGTTCAGGCTAGTGTATTGCCCATCATTTCATGGGCAACCTCAGCACACCCATTGAAATCCCCAGCGAGGATGAATCTCAGAGGTAGAGGGAGAGAGTCAGAAAACCAGGACAGTAAAATGTAAGGAGTATGTGGTGATAGGCTGCAGTGTGAGATGGCAGGGAATGGGGAAGCAGAGGATGAGATGTTCAAGGAAGTGGGGAAAACATCACTTGAGCCCTGGCTCTGATTGCAGCATCACTTCCTACTTCTCAGAGATGTGACTGTTTAAGCAGGGAGACATTCTGGGGAGGTAACTTCTACAAGGTGAAAGAGGTCCAAGGGCAAGTGTCACAGATGGCAGAAAAAGCCAGTGGCATTGTTTACAAAGAAGTGCTGTGTATTGTATAATGGTTGATCACACTTTGGTTCATTATGAAATACACTCGAGACCAAATAACCAATTTGTCATGTTTATTGATATGGTACAGGCAAAAGGTTCTATATGTTACCAGTCTCCTATGCAGTGATGTTATATACACCTTACACAGCAGCTGTACTCCCCCATTTACACATTTCAGCTGGTATTATTTATATGAGTTTACAAATTACCCTTCTCCAACTCATCTGTTTGTCCCACTTCCCTAACTTGTTGTTTTGTTCCTTCCTTATCTTTTTTCTGGATACTAACATTCCAGGTACTGATCCAGCAAGGTACTTCACTGAGATATTGAATGAATATGTCTTGATTTTTGACAACTTCTCTATCCACTTATGCCAAATGCTTACCTCTGCAAATGTGAGGAGTTATTCGATACTTAGCATAAGCGAACAGGATTATGGTGTAGGTCAGTTTACACACACACTGACAAAATGGTCGATGTTGGTATGGAGGGTCCCATGCTGTTCTTGGGAAGGGGAGCTAAGATGCCACCCCTTGCCTCTGTTCTTGGGGCCCCGCTAATGGCTTGGGAAGGTGGTAGAGGAGGGAAGGGTCTGGGTTTGCTCCTCACTCTGAGCCTCAGTCCCTCTTTCGCCCTTGGGTGGGGTTTCCCTTCCTCAGTGTCAAGGACCGAGGATGTCTCCCTGCTCTGCAGGGTAGGATCTCCCATTCTCTGGTCTTTCAATTCTCAGCAACATGCCTCCAAACTCCAGTTCTTGCTCCACCCCGTCTGCCTGAAGCAGAGTGTTTTTTTTATTAGGTTCCTTACAGGGCCTTAATTGGTTACAGGTGCTCCAATTAACATGTAGTAACTTTCCCTAGTCTACAGGGAACCACGCCTTAAGTAGCCTAGGGTTTATGCCCATCCACTTCCCAGCACCCAATAAGACCACTCTCCCACTGCTCCCTGGCCATGTTTATCACAATATAGATATGGTGTAGTTAATGCCTATATATCTAATATGTATTATCCACATCACATCTAACTATTCTATATTATTAGCATGATATATATTTATATGCTTCCAGCATTTATATTAGTGAACAGAGGACAGGACAAAGAGAGCTTTGCCATTCCGCCAAGCAGACTTGACAAAAATGGGGTATGATGACTGGCTCACACAGAAGTTGGGGGCTGTTTTGATTCAGAAAACAAGGACTACTATAGGGTAATGCTTTTTGGTTATCTTGTGGATAGGAGACATCAGTGATGGATTAGGGGTGGGGTGAGGGGCAAAGACAGATCTAGAGAATCAATGTGAATTGATTTGGAATTGGAGCAGAAGATCCTATCACTAGAGTCAGTCTATGAATGAATAGAGAACTTCAAGGATGTCAATCAGCACCTTCCACCAGCATTAAGGAGTCGCTGTAGCATTCATTTGTAGAAAAATTGCAAAGTGATACTTGGCTGACTGAGTCATAGTCAGCTATGTTTCAGTTTGCTGAGAACATTATCATCTTTCTCTCTGAGGTATCCCATCATACCTCTCAAGCTGCTGAGGCCTAAAAGTGGGACACAATGTGTGGCAAAGACCCAATATGAGGGAAACAAATAAATTATTTGGTCAGGACACTTGAAATATCATGGGATTCATTCCTTCAGTGAAAATAACTCCTCCTGTAGCCTTTGGGTCATATTTTCATGTTCATTTTCTTTCTTTTGAGGTAAATAATATTCAGTGATAAAAGTGAGGGGAAACCAAATGTATGTAGAACAGAGGTAACTCTGATATTAAATGAGTGACATCCCTTGAAATGAGGGACACAGTATGGGTCACACTAATAGCCCAAGTAAAACAGTCAAAAAATGCTGTTAAATAAGCTTTACTTTTATTGCTTGGTATGTTGATACAATGAATGCAATGGTCAGAATCATCTGGAAGAAAGAGATCTGAATGGTAAATTCCGTAGCCATTAAAAATAAAGGTTAAATGAAGCAGCTTCTGGAAAGGTTTACTATGTACATTTACGAGAGAAACAGTCGCACTGCTTTGCAGATGGTACTTCATGCTGCACCACGGTGCCATTAGCACAGCGCAGGGAGACGGTCACCGGAACTGTCTGAGTAGCTGAACAACAGGTGCACTCATCTTCAAGTCTATTCATTTCAACAGAGTACTTGGTTTTGCTTCTGCATTTGCCCTGAAAGTGAAACAGATAAAGTTTGAATCTTGCCAAATAATGGTTTACTCCACAGACTTCTGATAAAGGTCCAAATCCTGCCCTCCGTTTTATCCAAGCAGACTCAAGGAAGCTAATGGAAGTTTTTGTCAGGACTTTGTAATGGGTTCATTTGATTGGTCTTTGTTGGTTGTTGGTCTCATGCTTCATGTTTTCAGCCAAATGTCAAAATATTATTTCGCCTCTCCCTTGATATGTTTACACACACAAGGTAATCCTGAGCAACAGCTGACGTCACACAACCAAGCTTGTACAGTAAGATATCCTACAATGTTTACAGTATTGTGGTAAGTTTGATAGGCTCAGAGAACAATAGGAAACAGTAGTAGTGGGGATTTGGGCACCGTTATTACAACAGTCTTTAAAGTTTGTATTAAGAAAAAAAAAACTTGACAAGAATTGTATTAAGTCTGATCTAAGAGGGTATTGTGAACTTGAAAGTACAAGACAAGCCAAAGGCATCTAAACTTCTGTTTCATATATTTCTAGGGCATCCAAAACTCCTGTTGCCCTGCCCGCTGATCATTTCCATTGCTTCCCCCACACCTTTCTCTCCAAACGCATTAGTTCCTTTTCCATGTTTTTCTAGTTTCTCTATATCTGTTTTATATTACAGAAACTCAAACTGTACACAGTATTGCAGCTGTTTTAAATTTGTTTGACTAAATGAAATTTTTTAAGAAAAGTGTCTGATGTTTCTACAAAAGCTCTTGGGTTCTGGGTGGAAAAATCAAGGATTGGTTTTCAGCAATTTTTAGACAAACAATTTTGGCTTTCTGCTGTTGAATGTTGACTTTTTTTTGTCAAAAAATGAACATGTTTCTGTTTTTTTGACCAAGTCAAAATTATTCAATGAAATTTTTTATAAATGTATTTTTTATTTTCCATTTTCATCACAATTTTCCGGGGGAAAAATTCTCTAAGCACCTCTACACAGTATTCACTTTTACCAGTGTTGCATAAAGAGGAAAAAATTACTACTTTGATTCCATCTGTACAATACTGTTTCTACACAACTTAATTGCATAATGCCAAACATAATGAAAAAACACACAAACTGAATACTCCTCTTTGATTTCTAACAAGTACTTGTCCATTCATTTGTGCTTATCCTTGTTGCTTCTTATTTTCCCTAATTTATACAGGCTCCAGGCACAATAACAATTTACATTGTCTCTTGTACTATTCTAAATCATTGTATAGGTTGTAATGTACAGGTGTGTAAGGATCACTTGCTAGCATTTCTGAGATGAAATGCAAGTGATTCTGTTCTACCAATAACGAGAGGTTTTAGGAGTGGAGCTCATAAATCTGTTACCCAATTCAAATTGATCTGGTAGGCAGCCTCTGAGCACAGCTGCACATGACTTAGTTGGCAGAATGCCTGTCTTCCCTGGTTTGTGAATCATAAACAGAAACAGGTTTCTCCCTGCAGCCCAGACTTATGAGGCATTAAACTCCAAGAGAGGGGTGGAGCTTAACATTCACCCTTGTCATTGGTGTCTCCCATGGGCTAGCTTAGGCAACTCCCCACCTAGTTTGCAGGCTTTGTGGATCATGTTCTAAGGTGCCTATCTCTCCCCATGTATTGTATAGGAGCCGAGGCACTTAACTCAGGCTTTGTGGATCAGTGTTGTTCCTATGATTTTTCTAGGCATCTAAAAGTTAAGCATTGTGATGCTCAGTGTCACAAAACCTAAGTCCTTTTTTCTGGACCCACATGTTTACCCAAAATGAAATATGGCCAGATTTCTGAATTAAAATCTTCACACTGAATCTGAAATCTGCCCTGGATCTTTCATAGCCACAAGACCCAAATAGCCACTGACTTAGTGGATAGAGATGATAATGCAGCAGTTTTCTGATTTTGGAGTTAAGCAAGTATTGGACAGCATTTCTGAACTGTTGAAATGTCCTCTTTCCTTAAGGCTTTCAGGGTTTGAGAACAGCGGCTGGAGGTCTTGAAGACCCGGGGGCACATAGTCCCAAGTCACTGCGCCCATCTTCACTCCTTTCCAGCTGGTCACAGAAAGGAGAAAGATGCTCCATTTAGCAGCTACAGCAGTCAAAAGAAATTATCCCTATGAGAGGGTGCTAAAAGAAAAAAACCATCCTAATCCCAGTGGAGTTTAAAGTAAAAAATTCAGGCGTAATAAAAACAGAATGGGAAGTTATTCTGTTGCAGCCAGCCTGGGAACCAAGCTTCTCATTTGTTTCCCAGTGCCATCTATCAAAGATAGAAGGGGACATCTGGAAGGAATGTTCTGCTCCTGTTTCAGATTGTATCTGCTGTATTACATGAGTGGAGTGATGGGGAGGAGAATCCAGTGGCATTACACTTTTGTTCAAATTACGGAATTTGATGGGATATGTGGAACATAAGAGCACAGTGTATGGGCTCAAATACTGAAGTCACGTCAAATCCTACAGAGCTCAATTTTTAAACCTGGGTGCTTACATGTTAGGCACCTAAAGTCTTATTTAGGCATTGATGTGTTGACTTAGGAGTCTAGAGGGGGATTTATGTACCTAACCTTAGGGTCACAGATTTGAAAATTGGGCCCCATAAAATTAACGGTGAAATTCATTCAAGTGCAGAAGATCCCAGCAAGGCAATTTAATATCCACATGTCTCTCCAGGAACTAGAAGCAACATGAATGGCACTTCTGTGTATTGTAAAGTGGGTTTTCTTATCAGCCCCAAAGAGGGGGAAAAATCAGGTGAGACTAAATGGAATCAAATGTACACAGCTGAAACTCCTGCATAACTGGTGCAGAGACAGAAGTCAATGTTCCATTGTGTTGAGTGGAATGGAAGCTAGTGAGAAGCCACTGACTTGTCCTTGGGTGGAATAGGGAAGCAAATTAATTCCCTTCAACAAACCTTGTTGAGATCCCTGCGCAAAGGCCATTTACCTTGGCTTTGAGCAGCGAGGGATGAATACATGAAAGAGTCATACCTTTACCTAGCAAGAGGAGGGAAATAGCACTGCAATTTCCTACTATGAAAAAATGTAGCAAACCACTCCCTTTGAAAGTGTGTCATGTTTTGCAACAGTTCTGTACTGACAAAATGAAAATAGATTTTTCTTACTTCACACTGGAAAATAGGCACTCCATCTTCAGCCTCACAGCCATTGATATTCAGATACGTCAGCCTGGAATTTACTTGTCTGCATTCTGCTTCTATACCTAGTAAGTCAAGAAGGAAGAGGAATTTGCCAATGGTTGAAGACATTTTTTAAAAAACATTCTGGCACCATTCTCTGCTTAGTACACACAAATTGCCATTGGCCACATGCCATTATTAGCAAGACCCCAGTAAAAGACGTAGATATATTTCCATGTGGCAATTAATACAGGATACTGTGAATATACCTCACTCCAGCCTTAAAATTCCATTGAATACCACTGAGTTCCTGCATAAACCAATCAAAAACCACAACAGTAAAATATATTGAATACCACTGAGTTCCTGCGTAAACCAATCAAAAACCACAACAGTAAAATATATCACTGGTCATTCAGCCTTGCTGAATGACCAGTGATATATTAAAGCCCCAGGATAGTACCTCACCCAGCTCTTGTTCCACTGAATAATATTTATTATAAATCTATGTCTTCTTATTTTTTTCCCAAATAGGATTTTTGATGGACTATTGTTAACAAATCAAAGATGTGTAGTTGCGCCACTGCCGTGTTTTAAGTATAGACCTGCCCATAAGAAGTTACAACCAGTAACCCCTTTCCCATTAATTCACAACTATTGAAGTCATTAGTCGTTGATCTTGTTTGGCTCCCAAGTGCAAGAGTCAGAGAATATACTGCAGAAAGAGATCACATTCTTTCACTGAAATAAACACTGTGCAATGTTTAGCACCACTGGCAAAAGAAGGTGCAATTCCAGGGAGTGTCAGGAAATGAGCATCAGAAATGACTTGGATTGAAACTTCCCCTTGTCAGAACCAACTTTCAAAATGGAATGCCACGGTTATTTCCTATGGAAATTTACTTTGAGATATATGCTGAATTTTGCAGCATGGAAATAATGGGGTTAAATTCTCCATTCCCATTGCTGGACTTGCAGGGTAAAAGCCTGACTTCAGTCAATGGAAGTTTTGCCATTGACTTTAATGGGGGCAGGATTCTTTCCTGAGCAACTGCCGTTTTGTGCTCTTGACACTAGAGGATAAATGCTGACTGTCCCTCCTCTGCACCTCATGAAAAATCCACATAAAAGGCAATACAGGACTACACCTGCAGAGTGTGTTTGTCAGTGGGATGCTGTTAGGCTGGAGGAGGAGCCAGAGTGCTGTTGATTGGTCCCATGAAGCAGGGCTACTGCAGCCCACAGGCTGTGGTCGTTACTGGATAGCAGATCCCTTTTCCCTCCCACCAGCCCTGTACAGATCCAGATTTTATACATATACGTTTTTATACTTAAGATAATTTGGCCCAACCACTTTACTCATTTTCCCATGCTAGCTAATGATTTGCGAAGGAGCTAATGCTCTTCTAAGAGGCCTTTCTACACCCAGGAAGCAGTGGTTTTTCATTTGCAGTGTTAATACAGCACCATCACTGTGTCAAGATGAACTCTTACTTTAGCTCTAGCTAGCAAATGAATCTCCCATGACTGGGAGACAGCTGACTATTCAAGCGCTCAAGTCGATTCTTTATCAATTAGAATCTATTTTTACTTTCTGTATTGTCCCTCTCCACAACCATTCATTCAGACAGAACACTGCAATCAGCTGGCCAGCTGCAAATTGACCAAAGAAATATAACTTCCCTTTGATGTAGGTGTCCTCCCAGCAGCTTAAGCCACAACTTCCCATCTCTTTTCCAAGATAACATTTCCAGCCTTATTGCTTTTCTGCCTTTCTAGCTCTTCACAAGTGATCTGAAAAAAGCTCCACAAATGTGAAAAGTGTTGCTTGCTGCAAGCTGGAAAAGCCAGTTCACTTTCAATGCTTTAATCACTTTGTGTCTGCACTCTGCTTGGACACATTTTATCAAACAGACAGTCACAACAGTTGACACACAGCCCATTTCAAAATAACTGTCATCAGACTGTCACCATGTCTTCAATGTTTCTTTGCTCCCAACTGAGAGATGTATTGTCCAATCACATCAATTTGGTTTACAGTATTTATTTTGGATTTCATAAGCCACACCCCCTCCAGGCAGGTCAGTTCACATGTACATAATTTAATGAAATGGACAATGTCAAGATCAGAAAGGGGAAAAAGGATGAATAGCAGAGACACAACTATGCTTGTTTCAGGGGTGAAAAGGAAAGGACCATCCTCTCCCTACAAACCACCGTATCCCTGAGCACCACCACTTCCTATCATCTCACTCCTGCAGGGAAAAGCCAAAGAAAAATGATAAACCCAGCACTATTTCCTGAGGCCCATAATAATGAAAATATTCAACTACCAACTCCCTCGTGTTGAAGACAAGGAACTATTCACTCAAGCTGACCTCAGTTTCCTTGGCATACCACAGAGAGGGAGGATGGCTTCATAGACAGCCAGCGCCCCAGCCAATATCAGGCCTTATAGACGAGTCAACACCTTGATTTGCACCTTTAACTGAACAGAATCTATTTTTTTAATAGTTACTTTTTTAGATTGAGTAGGCTGAAGGACCTGGAAAGGTTATGCAACCTTTATATCAACCTTTACAGCCATGTGAAATGGATTATTCTATTATCTGGGGTATAAGTAACAGGCTACATATTACGTTATTATATATTGTGAGCTTTGATGAATCGTTAGGCCATGACAGACATTTAATTAAAGGGATGGGATAAAGAAGGAAAATTGTGCATTGGAGGAAGATTACCATTTGACTCAAAGCCAGTACTCTGAGTAGCATGAAGGAGATCTGATCACCAGAGATAGAGCTCCTTTTGAAATTAGGTGTGTGAAAGAGGGAGTGAGTGAATGTGTGTAAATGACAGGTAAGGTAAATATATTGTGAAGACTGAAGGGATAGTATTTATACAGTGCATTTACTATAAATGCTAAGGATTGCTTTTCTTCTCTCTGATCTTGACTGTAAATTTACAGGCTCAGATGTTCCAAGCCAACTAGAACATTTAACCACACAATTAATTTCCATTAGAGCAATGTGGCTAACGCCTTTAGGTGGTTTTTAAAATCTCAAGCTGCTTGTTTGTGATTTTTCTATTATCCTGCATACAGAATGCTCTTAAATATATCATTTTAGTTCCATTGAAATATTGGGACTTACTGTCTAATGATTGACAACTGAGATGATACCTGTTAAGTTGCAGTCATTAGTGTCTTTGGAGAGAGTGAGAAAGGTGACTTCCTGCACCCTAAACAGAAAGTTCAGACCACTTCCTTCCCCCCCCCACTTTAACCCATCCCAGCAATGGGATCTCATGTGGGATTCACAATCCTTCCTTCCACTTACCACTAGAAGGGAATCCCTTCCAATCATATCAGTCTGTACAAAGTGGCCTCAAGTAAGTTAAGGACTGTTATAAAGCGGATTGTGATCAATGGTTCTCCATGTCTGCTGAAGGTTGGACAAGAAGTAATGGGCTTAATCTGCAGCAAGGGAGATTTAGGTTAGATATTAGAAAATTTCTAACTATAAGGAGAGTTAAGCTCTGGAGTAGGCTTCTAAGGGAAGTTGTGGAACAGGTTGGACAAACACCTGTCAGGGATGGTCTATGTTTACTTGGTTCTGTCTCTAAACAGGGGGCTGGACTTGATGACTTTTCAAGCCCTATATTTCTATGATGCTATTATTCTAATACCAATGTTTAATTGGCTAGAGGGTTCATGTCCAAGTGACAAAAGCACTTTCCATGACGGCTTTGTCCAGGCCAGTACCTGGCTGTCCTTAGTGAGTCTGGGAGTTACAAAGTCAGGGAGAACCACAGGGTTAGTCTGTTTAAAGTGTTTTCAATCAACAAGTCCCTTTATATTAGTTATAACCAGTTCCCATCTCTTCTCTATTACAAGGGACTCTGTACATGCCAGCCTGCGAAAACAGGCATGCTGTCTCTGAAACACTTTCAAACTTTGTCCATCTTGGGAGCAAATGACCAGGATGGAGGCTCAAACCCAGGTCTCTCACATGGGAGTGAAGAATACTAGCACTAGATCTCTGGGGGTGGTTAACCTCATAATATAACATGCTGCTCACTGTCCCTGCCTGCAGGTATATGGGATCTTGGGGAGCAATTACCACACAGGTGGGGTGCCAATTAATTTCTTTATTAAGGGGAAAAGGAAGTGGTGGGAATTTAACAATGAAAAGCGATGGGATGGGGTGTATAAGGTGTTTACAATAGACAATGATGGGGGGGGTTCTTATTAAACAGTGTAGGGAGTTTTAACAGTGAGGTACAGTAAGTGGGGTTCAGCACAATGGGATACAGTACAATCAATAAGCAACTTAACCTTATATAGGAACAAC
The DNA here is from genome assembly GCF_007399415.2 of Gopherus evgoodei. Classification (NCBI taxonomy): domain Eukaryota; kingdom Metazoa; phylum Chordata; order Testudines; family Testudinidae; genus Gopherus; species Gopherus evgoodei. The sequence continues at coordinate 229,761,649 of NC_044322.1, forward strand.
TCTAGATACAGTGTGGAATGCAAAATGTACCCAAAAGAAAATGCAAAATAAAATGGTAGCTTCTATATAAAAATGGTATACAAAGTATATTAGAAAAATGGAGGCAACTAATGGGGTGTTATAACCACAAGTAAAATGTGAGTCACAGTGCAATAATACTATATGGGTGATAAGTGAAATTATGCAATGTAGAAATTTACTGACTTAATTTGTGAGGCTGTGATAGCAAGAATGTACCTAAAAGCTGGGTCAAGAAACAGGAGGAGGGAGGGGAGTGAATGATTAGTGGTATCTGATGAGAGGTGAGTGCAGCTGCAAGCAGCGAGACACTCTGAAGCCCAGAGTAGCAGTCTTCAGGAGCCTGCAGGCTGGAGGTACGGGAGACAAGAGCAGCTGGAGCACACTTAAGGGGAGTCTGGGAGCAGCACGAGAGGAGGGCGCTGAACGTGTAAGCGATGGGAAGGCACGTGGAGAATTGGGGAGACGGCTGAGGGAAGAAATAGACTGCAGCAGCGGAGAGCACTTCAGGGAAGAAACAGGCTGCAGCAGCGGAGAGCACTTCAGGGAAGTTGCGGAGCAGCAGGGTGAAGACAAACGGAGCAGTGTGATGGTGATCTTCAGTAGGGGAGGGGCAGCGGAGGAGCGGGGGCACGAACACAGGGGATACAGGGAGAGGCAGCAGAGAGGTGTAAAGAAGGGCTAGAGGGACACCCAAAAAAAAAGGAAAAGAAGCGGCAAAGGGTTTGGGAAGGTACACGGGGGGGGGGGGGGAAGCAGAGCAAGGGGTTACAACAGGAAGACCCAGAGAAGTACACAGAGGGGGAGATTGGAGCGGGGGAAAAACAGACACGGGAAAGTTCAGGGAGAGATTGGGACAGCGGGAAGACGAATTCAAGCAGTAAAAACCTTATCTATACTCTAACTTAATCAAACTTATATAAATTACAAGCAGCTTATACAAAGTAATAAAACAGGTACAGAATACAACCAGGCAATGGCTTTTTTAAATCTATCTTAATCAACGACTAGGCAAAACAACCAATATCACAATTCTAAGCAAACTATAACAAGCAACTATACAGAGCAACAAAACAACAAACTATAACAAGGCAGGTGAAACTTACAAGCTCTACAATCTTAGCAAACTATGACTTATTAAACTAAAAAGCAAAACCTACGGTGCACCTTATGCTATGGGGAAGTTACAGAGGGCAGAGTGGTATGTGCCCAGAATACAGCTCCCAAGGCAGCCCCCAAGGAAGCCAAGAGATCTTGGCTGCAGCAGTGGATACAGCTGAAAGCAGGGAGCAGAGCTTAGCAGTGGCACAAGCTTATTTTTAGCAGCAAAGCGCCGCGGAGTTTAAGAGAGGTTTTAAGACACAGACCAAGGTTTAGCTTGAGTCTGTGTGCTAGGGAAACAGAGCTAGCAGCTAAAGTAATAAAATAAAAGTATGGAAAGTTTCACAGAGGGATTCTTACCAGTCCCCAAGGCAGCAGCAAAGGCAGAAGCAGCAGCAACATCAGAAGAAGCAAGGAGGGCTCGGTAGGGTCTCGATAATCAGGAGATCTCTCAGGCAGCAATTTGTTCTTCGTGGGGTGGGGGGTTAAACACTGGGACTACGCTCAAAAATAAAACGAGAGCGGAGAAAGGACCCCCAACCCCCCTGGCTGATCAGACCAGGCAGCAATGCAGGAACCTTTCTCATGTTTGTTTCAAAAATGTCTGTTTTTAAAGGCAAACTTAGGCAGTTTCCTGCCAGTAATCCTGATAGGCTCCCTCTGTCACAGGGGAGGAGGCACAGGGAAAAAACTGCAGGTGAGCACAGAGATATGCCTGGGCAGAGTCCTGTGCAATAGGTGACTCAAAAGCACATGAGGCCTATGACTCATGCCCAGGATCATAAAAACACAATAGGTCTTGCAGCTCTGGACATTGTTTGCCCTACACCAAGCCCAGGTTCAACAAGGTGATAACAGGACTAATCCTTTGAACAGGGCAGTGGTCCCACTTAGCATGCAGCACAAGTGGCCATCCCTTTGAGAAGGGTAATGGCTCTTGGTAAACAACTTAAGGGGCTCTCCCTTTGAGAAGGGCAGTGGCCCTGGTAAACAACTTAACGGCCAGGGAGGGGCGGCCACAGGAGGAGAACAAAAACAAAATGGAGTATGGGGACAGCTGTAAGGAACAAAATGGAATAGAGGGATAGCTGTAACAGACACTCACAATTCACTTTGATTACTGGGTTTGGTTTACTTTGCTTCACATAGAAAGAATGTAATTTCAAAGATAATAGGTTTCATTCAGCCTTAAGATATGCTGGCTCCTGCCCAGTGGAGGGCCCATGGGAGTGGAGAATATGCCAGGAAGAAGACTGCAGTGGAGAAAGACACCTACAAGCTTTGCTCCAGAGCTAGTCAGTGCCAACGTAACAGTGTGTGGCACAGGTTGGAAGATGGCCTGGCCAAGGCTGATTCAGCACTTCCCCTCTACAAGTGATGCTCCTTAGGAACCAGAGTCAGAAATTAAAATTGTTCTCACCTGGTAGCACCTAATGGCAAAGACAGCCTGGGGGCAAATGCCGTGTGCCCTCCCTGGATGTGAACCCTCCCTTGGGTAAAGTAGCCCTTGCTGGCACAGAAGGGTGTAATTTTCAACCCTACACCAACAGAGGTGAATTCATGTTTTGACATCTGTAAAACGTATGTAGCATGGTTTGGAACTGGGATTTTTTCTTTGTATTTTCCTTACAGTATGCAGTATATTTCCCCACTTAGTTAAATAAAGTCTGTAAGAGATACAGAGATCAGATATGCCTTGAATGATTAATAACATTTATTTCCTCCAGGCCCTCAAAAATTAGAAAAGCTATCCACCTCAGTTTATTCCAAAATAGTCTCCACCTAGGAAGTTAAGACAATAAGAAAATGGTTCATATCATGTGAGACACTTTGTCTAAGGACACACGGATAAGCTACAGTTGGGAGTTCCACTCCCCAGGAATAGAAACTAAAATGGCACTGTTAATTGCCTAAGCAAGAATCTCTCATAATTTGCATATGGACAACATTTCTTCCTTCCTCCCAAACTAGCTAAAAAGAACTCCAAAAAGTTGCCAGGCAAGCTTAACATCCTAATTTCCTATGGCAAGTGGCCAACTTCTCTTTGCAAGTGGGTCAAGATACAATTTAAACAAACTAGAAATAACCTGCTGTGAGATTGAAGGTCAATAAAGCAAACTGCCTGTTACCCCCAAAAATCCAAACCATATTTTCACCCCCAACTATCAACTATACATATATTTGCCTTGTAAATCAAATATGATAGATAATCTGTTTTGTCCCGTCAGTTTGTCTTTCACTCCAAACTTGAAGCTGCACGTTTTCTTGCTTTGTGAGTCAGATCTACATCTCTTTATATGTGGATAACATCTCTAATTTGATTTCAAATTCTATATAACATGCAATGCTTATGTACAATCAAAGAATGTATGAAATAGGTCCATCAAGTTTGGAAGATTATAAGGCATTATTCTTGTTTCCACTGGAAATTATTATGGCCCTTTAGAAGTAATAGGAATTGTATGGCACAACGAAGAAGGAATGCTGAAAGATTTACACCAATATATACCTTTGGATCATTAAGAGAAATTGCTTAAAATGGAGAAATTTCCAATTAATAATATGGGCTAATATTGAAATACAAGCTTTGAAATGGATCAAACATAAAAAGCCTCCAATAAGAAAAGGACTGGAGAAATTTTTTATACCCCATCACCATCTATTAGATACTAATGGCAGCAGCAGAGAAACTGAGAGCTGAAATCTGAGCACTCAGTTGGCACGAGTCCAATAGAAATAAGAGGGAGCTTCCCTCCAATGAGTCCTAATATCAGGGCATATAAAACTGAGGTCACCAATCATGTGAGACCCTGAGTTGACTGAACCCACCATGCTGCAGAATCCCCAGTGTGATGAATGCCAGGACTGGTCTCATGGAAAGGACTCTCCTCACATCCCAGGGTTAAGAGGATAAGATGAAGTGATGAGATTTCATTTCAAAGATTGTATTTCCCTTTCTGTTCTTTAACATAAAAAACGTACAGGTTATCTTGATTAGGTCTACACTCTCTAGTGAGACACCAAGTAACCCTCTTTTAGATTTTAACTAATGCAAGCTCACCATTGTAAGCCCAAGCAAATTGACCTAAGAGGTTTAAAACAACAATTTTAAGCAATTGCTTTTCATATTCTAAACTTGTCCCTTTTGGTCCAAACTATTCAAACAGCAGGGATCACATGCTTTAAATGTGTCTTGAAGACAAGTATATCCTTGGAAGTGTGATAAATGTGTTAGAGACTAAAGAACTGAGCCCCTCTTTTTCTCTGCCTGTGGCACATAATAATCTAGTCTCCTGTGGGCTGTAATCTTTTGGTCTCATTTCAATTGTGGGATTTAGTGTGTGGGTGCAGAGTGTGTCAGTGGCCTTTGATAGACAGGTTCAGACTAGATAATCAGGTGATCCCTTCTGGCCTTAAACTCTATGACTCTATGGTCATTAGTAAATGTCATGAGAAATCTTGGTGATTCACATTGTTCCTTGGTATAACTATGTGATAATTGTTTGCAAGATTTAGCCGTATCTACACTTGAGTGGTGAATTGTTGATTGTTTACTAATGTGGTTCTGGGTGAATTAATAAAGTGCTCAAGTGTCCTGAAAAGAACCCAGTGTTAAAATTAGTAAGATAGCTCTCTGGATTCAACAAAAAAGTCTTATCCTATTGGATTTCATTCTATATTGGCTATAACACTTATCTAGTTTGTTAGATTTCAGGTCTAAGATCTAATTGGCATCTTGGTACATTCATAAAAATTGACACACATAACCCTTTCCCACTTACAAGTCTCGCTCAGTCTTTTAAATACAATGTGGAAATGTGTAAGGGTTAATAGATAATTTTCAATATTAATTCCTTGCTAGAAGCCTAGTAGATAAAAGCCCTTTTAACTAAATTACCTGTGTGAGCCATTCGGCGATAGTCTATTATCTCAATAGCTTCCTGACTTTTATTTCTTAAACCCGGAACTCACTGATATGTAGACAGGCCATGGAAGCAAATGCTCGGAGTTAACTTCTCCAAAGTGGTATATTGTTACAGCAATTACCGTGGTTGTGCAGTGATGATCTGCTGTGCTTGCCATCTTTTATTTATTAGCACATGCCCAGAACAAATAAAAGAGAAAGAACAGAGGGCACACGAGGTGCTGACATTTTGACCTTAAAAAGAGTCTTCTTTTTTGTTAAGAGCTAAAATAACTTCATAATTATTCACCAATTAAGTTGCAAATTTAAAGCCTTTATGTTTATAGAAATCTTCAAAGGTTAGTTTGGGGATAATAGCACAATTCTGCAACCCTTATTCATGCAAACAAACCCTACCCTCTGGAATAGCACAGCTGAAATGAATGGCATTATTTATGTAAGGATTTCATGACTAAGGGTTTGCAGGACTGGCCAAAACTGTTTATTCTGAGACCCAGTCAAACTATTCATTATAAATACACACTTGTTATGAATTTATCTCACTTTCTGGTTATTAAATCATTCATGAACAGATCACAATTTCCATATTTATTATTCAGTTTTCACTTTTCACTGGATTGTTTTACTAAAATAATTTTAAGCCTGTTGAGTACTCACAAAATATTTGCTTCACATATTCAATACTGGCTTGACTGATTGGTCACCCAGTTTGTGTGGAGCTGTTCCTGATCTCTGGCTAAATTACTGAAATTGTTTCAACAGGAGAAAATAAAAATGAATGATGAATAATAAACATTCATAATAAATTTTGGAATGACTGATTATTCACGCTAAAATGTGTGAAATTTTGGGGATTTGCCAAAGTTATCTAGGCATACACTGCTGTAGTCTAAACAATCATGTATAATATGACCACACAACTCACTGTGAGACAAACTTGGTGATTTTAGTCATAAAAATGTGTGAATCAGCGTTGACATTTGTTTGAATTTTTTGAATTCGCTCTTTTACTGTACACATATCACACATGCAAAACATGGCTTCTAATGTAGTAGACTACATTTTGAGAGGTTGTAAAAGAAAGACTTTGTAGCATAGTTACTTACATGTTTCACAACAGGTATTGTCAATTTTTGCAATTTTACCCTACGAGAGAACACATGCTGCAGTTTAGGCACAAATAGTATTTACACACACATTTGAAAATAGTCAGACTTATATTCAGTTTCTCTATAATAAGAAGTTATGCACTATGTTCCTGTGTTATACATATAATAGAAGTATGTAGAAATACTAATTTTCCTATCATTTGACTTCATTAAAGTTTAGAAATATTAAACAACTTTAAAGTTTTTCCACACAACCAACTGATATTGCTCTTAGGGCATCATTATCTTATAACATCTGAATGTCATTAGCTGTACAAACCAATTTTTACCTTTTGGAGCCATAACTCTGATGACTTTCTGTGTTACTGAGGGTTAAAAATCAGGCACATGTAATTATATTTTCATTTACGTTTCTTTAAAATGGCTGCCACTGTTACCACTGGATCTCTGACCCTACTTCAGAGAGTCACCTGAATCTGTGAGTCAGTAACTGAATAGGAACATATTTAGGTCCAAGATGCATTTTGAAAATGTATTTTAAAAAAAATGAGAGCTGGACAGTGGGACTTTCCAATTCAAAAGCAAACTATTATCCTTTGGTTTGAAAATGAGACCACTGGAGAGAGATAATACACTCAGGCTATGGCTTTGTACATATCCCATTATTTTTCAAATAGTTTTCCTCTATACATCTCTACTCCAGTTTATGGAAGTATGTGCAGTAGTGACAGCAAAAAGGAGTACAGTTTTCATGAAAGGCTTTTATCTTTTGAATAATGAGTCACAAAATTGCTGTTCACTTTGTGCATGTATGAGAGAAATCCACTGTATAGGGTGGGCTTGCCTGTGACCTCACTACCCACTGCCATGTTATAAGAAGCCACAGGCAGGCAGAAACCTGCAGTAGCAGCAAGTACTATATCCTTTAAAAGACCATAGCTTGCATTCCATGTCCCAACCCAAGGCTGGCCTCAAGTTATCAAGTAATGCAGAAGGGGTTGGGTCTGGAGGGACTAGCATGTCCAGCAGTGCTCCCAATCCCCATGTTATTGCACTAGGGAGTGCAAGCACCTGGATTTAGTCTGCTCCCTATGCAAAGAGGAAGGCTATCTGCATCTTCCTTCCATCTTCACACTCAAGAGTAGCCAGAATCTGCCCCTACATCGTGCTTTAGTGATGGATGAAACACAAAGTTTGGAGGTTCAGTTCCACTGAGACTCCAAAAGCTCAAATGCTTCTCCACACCTCTTTGCTCTGATATCTGGACTAAGAACATCATGAGATCAGCGTTCCCTCTCTGGTCCCCAGCACTTCCTGTCTTTGGATGGGCTGGAAATATTGGAAAATCAGCTTTTCCCATGTTTATTACAGTCCCATCTGAAACCAGGATACGGAGGAGCCAGTGACATTTATTATTTACAATAAAATAAAAAACAAACCTTTTCTGAACCTAAAAAAAGGTTCAGGTTAAATTTAGCTGAGGTGTAAGGTGGAAGCTTAGATTACCCATCCCTAATACACATACGGGATTTATATAAAGCCCCATAAACATGACAGAATATATTCAGAAACATGCAAGCAGGACCCACTTCACTACTTACCCCTTCAGCCAAGCATCTCCTGGAATCAAATGGAGGGCAGCCAGTGATTCGTTTTTCCCAGATAAATTCCCTTTTCTCATTTACTTTACAAGAATGACTGTCACAGCCATCCTGAACTGTCTCATTCGGCTGTAAAGATTTAAGAGCTGTTAGCTTAGCACAAAAACAGCGTGGAAGGCCACAATTTTCAGGAAACTATAAAGTTTGACTATTGCTATTATTTCATTGTCATTCAGCTAATATGCCTCAGCAGGGAGGATTACAAAACATGGAAAACTTTGCTAAATACGTGTGTGGGTCAGTAAGACCATCTAGTTTTAAATATTTGTTTATATGATGCCCTAAATGTGCATGGTACTCTGCAGACATGTGAGAAAGCACGTACCCTGCAGCCTTATTAAGTGCCAAAAACAGATGTCCTTGCCTGAGTCCTCACTCTGGCAAAATTCCCATTGACTCCAAGGGGAGTTTTGCTGAATGAGGACTGAGTAAAATGTGAACAACAAGCTTGGGGATTTGGCCCTAAGTTTGTAGCTTTGTGTTCTGTCTTTTTAGGAAAACATATATATGAATATTTAACATTAGTTACCATGAGGAGATTCTTAACAGCTCAAAAATTAGACCTAAATGAACTAATGAAAAAAGGTACATACATGCTACTTCCTAAGACATGCTGCCAGCTTTTTAACATGCAAAGAGCCTCTGATGTTTAAGGGAGGGCCCCAGGTCCATTTCCAATAGCTGTTGGTCATTTAATGAAATGAATGATGAACAGGAATTAAGCTGCAAAGAGTCCTGTGGCACATTATAGACTAACAGACGTATTGGAGCATGAACTTTCGTGGGTGAATACCCACTTCGTCGGTATTAAGCTATAACCAACAGGGCAACTGAACTCAAACATCAGTCCAGGGACAGTTTTGCTGGATTCATATGCTGTACTGACCTTTATTTGTTCCTGTCTTCTTTGTATTTGTTTGAATTTAATCCAAAACATGAGACCTTTGGCTGCACATATCTCTAATTTCTTTGAAAATATTGGAGTTTGCAGCTGCTGTGTAACTGTCTAAGAGGGGCAAAGGAATAGGTGCCCAAGTGGCCTCAATTAAAAGCACGGGTGACATTTACGCTTAGTCAACGAAAATGAGTATGCTTAAAACAAACCTTCAGATATAGGATTCTTCCGTCTCTCAACTTGATACCGCATGACGTTGGCACACATTTCCCACAGCAGGAGCCACTGATTTCTTCCATCCTGTAGCTCTACAATGCAAGTAAATTCGCTGCGGCATTTTTCTGCTTTTCTGGACCCCTCCACCACCCTCACTCATAAACTGAATGTCAGTTTTAGAAATGCAAATAACACAATTACAGTCATCAGAACATCTCTAGAAGTCTCAGATGGGCATGGTCTTGTTAAATGTTATTTTTATAAAACTTGACATTGTCTCTTGTGCTGTTATTGTGTGGTATACTATATGGATGCTGCATGTATGGTACATTGTGTAATATGTGCAGACCTGATTGATCCTGTGTTCACTGAGATCAGTGGCAAAATTGTGGTGCTGGGTCAGGGCCATGAAGCACAAGTGACTAAAATGCTGCCATGTGCCATATGAACCTTACTTGCAGCATCAGGCAAGACTCCTCCCTAAAGCCAACACAACTTGCAAAGATGCATGAGAAACCCAGACCAGGAAACAAAGGGCTAGGAGACTGGTGAACAGTATAAAAGAAGGGAAAGTGGCAGGAGAAGAGATTAGGCCAGAGTGGAAGACTCAAGAATGGAACAGAGAAAAGTGGGACGAGAATGTAAAGTTAAAAGAAAGAGATGGAGGAGTGGACTAGAGGAGGAGGAAATGGTGAGAATAGCAGAGAGAGGGAGGGGGGAGAGAATCAAAGGATGGAGAAACTGGCAGATAAAGTAGGGGGACAAAGAGAAGTGGTGAATGGGGAAGGAGGTGAAGGATGAGGGAAAGGAGCAGAAGAGAGAGAGATCAATCAGCAATGATTGGTAGGGAAGCCAGGTTATGGGCAAGAAAGAGGTAGAGAAAACCAGAAAGGAATTAAGTTAACGTAGGAAGACAATAAAAGTCCCCATTACAACTTCTCCAGCTCCTAACTTCACCAACAGCTGCTTATGATGAGCTGAACATTTTTAAGACAAACAAACACTTTCTGGATGAGCCAATAAATGTGTATTATCCATATGTTTGTTTTAACAATTTTTTTTAAAGGAAACATTTATGTTTTTACAGTAACCATTAAACCATCAGAAAAAACACTACTTACTTTATTATTATGTAGTTGAACTGCTAACCTTTCAATTTATCTTCTAGCAAAAATGTGAGCTTAAAATTCATCTAGAATCGTTCACAAAATAACATAAAATGATGAATGACTCCACTGGGGTTTGCAGCACTTCCCAAAGCACTGCATTTACTTCCATCATTTCAATTGCTGATCATAGGTTGATACCTTGTTGAAAGCACATACTCTAAAGTGTGATTTGTTCCTTATGACAATGGCTTTTAATGTGAAATTAAAATGAAACACAGGGTAAAACACGTAAGCATGTGCTTGAGACCTACTGACTTCAGTGGGACTGAAAGGGTTCATCTGGGCATACATGAAAATTTCCTTTTGTTGAGAAATAAGACCTACATAGCCATTACAATAAGTATGGGAATGGGGGTATGCCCAACCCCCTGAAATTGGCTCTTATTGAGACAACATCCAGCGCCAGGAAAATTCCATTCTACTTTCCTAATTTACAGATATTAACTATGAGGAAAAAAGCACAACAATTTCTTTTATTGAAAAGCATGGGAAATTCCCTCTTATGAAACAAACCCAAGTCAATGTCAATTTCCACCTCTGTTCTAGATGCTCCATTTGTCTCCAAGGTGGACTGGATCTCCAAGAAATGAAAATGTTAGTTAAGCACAGATATATTTTCCTGTTCTTCATTGTGCTAAGATCTATAGATCCATTACAATGGGATTTTTACAGCAGTGTGCCTCCAGGGTAGAAAGCAGGATCATTCTTTAAATGTGGACAGCCACAACTAGGTAAATTATGTATCCTCTATCTCTCCCTGGGCACTGAAGAATGGAGAAGAATTCTACCTAAAAATGACTCTGGCTAAAGACTGGATGATCAATATGTAGATCAGGTGAATTTATATATTGATGGCCATATGGCCAACAACTAAATGTCAATACAGATGATGTGAGTTCTCTTCCGTAAGTCTTTCAGTGCTCCCACAGATTGGGCATTGTTGCCTGACAGAAGAACATTTCCTGAACTAAATTTGGGAATGAATGCGCTGACAGTTGTGAGAGCTATTTGTCCAAATTAAAAGTAAAATACTTGGTCTGATGAAAGCAAGTTCCCAACTATATAAGTTCACCTGACTGCAGATAATAGACATTAGGAAATCTACCTAAAAAATATAGTTAAGTATAATGACCCCTGCAACAGGGGTTCAATTTGAGTAGTGCGGTATGGACCAGAATGAGGTTCTCAGGTTGTGCGCTATAAATTTGAGGGGCTAAAATTAGGGTAGTTGCCCTAAGGATGCATTTAATGTTGGGGATTGTACAAAGCTTCCTTTTCTTGAACGTACGGAGAACATCATAGGATGGAGATTTTACCTTTTGCTTGGACACTCTCAGAAAGCCACATTAGAGACCTCCTGGAGGAATTCAAGGCCATATGTCACTTGCTTAATGCAGTAGTTAAACTATGGACTCTGTTTGTCCAATAGAATAAGTTATATTTGTTAACTTATTTTTAATGTCCATGAGTGATAATCACTTCATCCAAGTATCCACTTTGAACCCGTCTAGTGCTGAATGGAGGAATGGCTTTTGCAATAGCGGACCTCTTGTGTAAGGTAGAGAGGTCGGAATGTCCAATGTGAGGTTAGTAAGTCCCAAGAACTACAATCTCTTCCAACAGAAAGACATAAGCAATATTATTAGTGTTCTCTCCTTCCTAGCTTTTGATCAGCCCTGTAGGGGCAGTGGAAGAGGTGGGAAAGTATATAGCAGAGCCCTTGTCCAGCTTTGCAAGAGATCATCTGTCACACTGCATCTTGAGCGCTGACACATGAAGAGGCCACAGAGCACTTTATTGCTGTTTCCAGATAGAACGACGTTAATCATGAGTCCACCATGTTGATTTACAATGAATGAGGACACTTCTGGATTTGGGTTCTATGTTGCTTAGTCTTGTACCCAATAGGATTCATCCTCAGCCCAGGCCTACATTTGACTCCCTTGGAACTATGTGTCTGACTTTATCACAAATCCAAGATACTCCAGGAACCACCTCAGTCTATGTGTTGGTTTCACTCTCTCTGTACAGAGCCCTGATCAGAAAAATTGTCCAGAGAGAGATAAAAGTGAATTTCCTTTTTCCTAAACACCAATATTATTGCTACTATGATCCTAGAAAGAGTCCTTGGAAGCACATGTACAATCAAATGGTAATGACTGGAATTGGGGGGGAAAGGTGGCAGTTTATCTGCAAAATGAAAGAATTGTCTGTGTGATAATGAAATGGGAATGTGAAGATAGAGCTCCTTTAAGAACTTGTTTTGATGTGTCACCTTGCTCTATTAGTTATGGACTCTCTGAGGCTAGAAATGGCATAAAGAACAGCCCTCGATGTGAAATGGATTATATCACTCTGATCTGAAGTAAAATGAAACTATATCTCATGTCTTGGCATTTCCATGGGCTGCCTAAGATTGGGAATAGGACAAGGCTGTCCCTGTGGTTCTTGCATAACTTTATAGAGTATCCTCTATGAACAATGTTGAGTCACCATATTTTGACACAAGTTGTAGGTAGCCGTTTGCTCCCAAACTGAATGAAGGTGGCACCAATCAGGGGTTTAACTCCAGGTAGGGAAGGTTGGGAGTCATGCAGAATGCTCTGGGGCAGATGAAGGCCACTATGACTCTTGCTTCAGCACCCTGCACTTGTTCTAGCTGTCACTTGCCAAGTGCTATTCTCCTTTGTTGTACTTCAGAGACTGTTTCACTTTGCCATGGGACCTGTATTCTGTTCTAAAATGTCTAGCAGAAACCAAAATTGTAAATCTACTTTTCTAATGACTCTGTGAATAGTCTCAGCTTTCCATTAAGTTTCCTAGTACATGAGCTGGGAACTGATTTGCCTGCACATCTGATCTAAGGGCAAAAGCCATGGAGCTATATTTAAGTGGAACAGATTTGTGTCCCACTATCTTTTTCAGGGAGAAGCCATGAAAAAGTCAGCAAGCATTTTAGATAGAGAACTACCATAATTGCAATACCCCTGTCTGCATGAGGAAGCACTTAGTGTGTCAGACGACAGTACCTACTTTTTTGTTTGTTTTTGGTTAATCTGAGATTTTTTTCATACCAAGGGGAGGCTGAGACTGTACCTGCGCAGACTTGGCTGCCTGTGAATGGCTTGTAAAGTGAGGAGGTCACTCAGTTAGGTGAATCTGACTGAAATCTCCCCCAATTAGAAAGGTCAAGTCCCTGATCACTGAGGAAGATAGCCATGTTTCTCTTCCATAGTGACACCAGGTTGAATCTGGTCTGGTAACTACTGATGAATCTTCTGGACTTATAAAATGGAGGCTAGAAAGAAAGAAATGATAGGCCAAGAGCCTTTTACTTCCCACTTGTTCTACACCCTCTGGCAGTGGCATTGTCCATGCTGTGTCTTGCCCCTCCATCTGTGCCCAAAGAGAGGAGGCAGTCGAGCTCTGAAGTCAGAGGGCAGAGGGCTATAAAGACTCATGTGCAATTTTCCATGAGGTGGTGGTGTACTGTCCCTCTGGCATCGCTCCCTCATGGAGATGAGGGAGGAGGATCTGCCTGCCCTAAAGCTGACTATTCCAACCCTGCTGGCTTCTTTCCTACCCAGGGAAGGGGAGAAGAAGCTGGATTAAGTTGAAATGGAGAACTGCACTCTGCCCACAGAACCAGCCAAGCTTCCCAGTGAAACACTCAATAAGGGAAGTGAAAACAGGAGATATGAACTTTTCTTTTTGCCTGTGACTTTTTCAGCCTAGCTGTCTCCCTGTACGGGTACCAGCTGCCACAAAAGCCTTAGAGGGGAAGCGGAGCTGAGGGGACAATTTCCCCAAAGGCAAATACAGCCCAGGGAAGCAGCTGGGAATTAGACAGACACATTAGTACGCTGAATTGTTAGGCAGGAATTTGAAATAAAGTTTGGAATTTTCCTCAGAAAAGCTTTGCAGCAGAGAGATCTGGCTGAGCCGCCAGCTGCTGTGGGGGTAGATAAAACTGTAGGGAACTTCAGGGCATGGGCATTGCCTGCTGCTAGTGACTGAAAGTCTAGTTCAGCCCACAAACTGTAAGCAGGCTGAAGTACCCATTGTAACAGACTTGTGGACCTTAGCACAATGAAAAATTAAATGCTTTCCTGAACTGGGACTTTAGAACATAATTGGGATGGGACCTCTGACACAGATGCAGAAAGATACAGGACCACACTGTACCCTTCTTTGGCAAGACTTCTGGGAAGGGGGACAGTGGACCCAGTGAACTCTGAGATTGGGGCGCATGCAATGGGTGAGGTGACCTTATGACTGCACAGATTCACAGTCAGGAAAATCCAGGATCATAGCATTCCCACTCACCTTGGGACAGGGTTCACAGGTGGTTTTTCTACAGGTCAGTTTGAAGTTCATAGGCAGCCCCCTCTGGAGGCTACATTGACAATTTGTACATTGGTCCAACATCAGGCGTTCCCCTACCTGAAACATTAGAATCGGTGTGCAGTGTTGAGTGATCATCTGTTAAAACTCAAGAAAATAAGCAACTTCATCTTAGTTTGAAACCGACTCATTAAATCTTGTAATGCTATTCTGGACTGAGGATAGCAACCAAAACCTTTCTGTCCCCAGCTTCAGAGACCCAATGTTTGTATCATCACACAGAAACAACAGAAGGAGGCTGTTCCTAACTAGCTGATTTATCTGCAGCCAACCATCAAGAGTTCCCTTTTTTTTTTAAAGTGCCATCAGGCTTGCTAGGAAGAGGAGTTAATCAAGTTACGATGAGAACTGGGTGAATTTTTTCAGATGAATAGTTTATTAGCTGAAAAAATGCAGTTTCCATCCACCCAAAGCTATTTGTGAAGTTGACACAAATTCACCAAATATTTCAGCCGCAAAAAAGAGTTTGAGGCTAGATTCCTGGCAAAACCCATCTTATAACTTTAGCCCAGTGGTTAGGGCACTCACCTGGGAGGAGAGAGACTTGAGTTCAAGTTCCTGCTCAAGAGGAGGGATTAAAACCTAGGCTTCCCACATCCCTGGTGAGTGAGCTAACTACTGGGCTAAAGATTGTAGCCGGGGGTGAAAGTACCAGTACCATGTCCCCTTCTAATGCCCCTCAGTACAAACCAATGGATGCATAACACAGTACCAACTCAAGCTTGTAGGCTTGGCTCAGGACCTTTTTTTCCCCCTCTTATTTTAACCTTTTATAGTGAATGTTCATGCTCATAAATCTGAGAGAATAACAGCACTTGGTGGATCCAGGCATGAAGCCACACTCATAACTTTTCCTTGTGCGGTAGGAATGGAGAGGAAATGTCATATGAAAAACACTAGGCTTTTTATTATTCTTTACTCTGGAAGGTGCTCAGATATCACAGTGATGAGCATAGTACAAGAACCTAAACAGAATATATAGTCCTACAGAAGCAGTCAATCCTGAAGTGCAACATCATTCTTGCTCTAGTTCCTGTTATGTCCTGAAAACTGCCCCGCTGCCCCACCCCCACTAGTTATTCAACAATGCGTGATGTTTTTGTGTTGGTGAATTAATACTTCAAAATACTTAAATTTCTGCCATTTATGACTATAATCATATTTGACTCAGGCCTCCTGAAGTAAATGGCTAATGTATTATACATAGGGCCTCAGTAGTACTAGGTTTTTGCATCATATTTAGTATGGAGGAAACCACTAGAAAGTTCAGTATACAAGGAATAATGTAATAAACTGTAGGTTCCCCATAGGAGCTCATGAAAGTTCTGAAATTCCAACATGTTAGAAATTACATTTTTCAGTAGAATAGCAAGAAGTTAAATTTATGTTGAATCAGTGTTATTTTGGGGGGAGAAATTTGGGATTACACTTATTAAAGACAAGCTGGAACCAACTCCCCCAGACACTAATGACTCTAAACTTTTGGGAAGTTTCTATCAGGATCCAAAGTTTGCAACATAAGCACCATTTGTAATGTATATATAAATTTCTTCTCAGATCAGCATGTTAATGGGCCTTGACAGTACATTTCTGTCAAGGAACAGAGCTTATGGTGTGGGGGAACTGAGTAAAATAAGGAACGGATTATTTTTTTCCATTTGTAGAATACACCTATCAAATATTCTCTAGACAAATTTATAATAAAACATAAGCATCTGCTAACCCACTGTTAGCTAATGCAACCAAAATAACCCCCCCTAAAGCTAAAAACGACTCTAGTCTCCCTCAAACATGACACTCAATAAAAGCCTGGGAAAACAGATGAGTGTGACAGCTAATTCCATTTGGTAAATACAGCCACCTGCTTAGAATTCTGCATTTAAAGCCTGCAGCATTATTTAAAACAGTGGAGTGAGTGCAATTCAGACCTACTGGAGTATAATATTGGTAACCAGATACAAAACAGAAGTGTAAAGGGATTAAGGAAAAACAAAGGGCCACAATAATCTAACTGATCTGTAGTGAAAGATTCCAAACTTGGACCTATTCCTGAATGAGTTAATGGAGGACATTTTCCCTTGATACAAAATGAAACATGAAGCCTATTTTTAAACAGTGGTTGTATTCCCAGCATAAAGTTTTAAAATCTAGGAAGTATAAATGTCCTGGGGATACCCCATCTTGATTCCTGACCAGGACTTTGGAACAATCACAGAACAGTGAGCTCAGAATATCTGTCTCAATTTTTATTTTCTGCATGCTGGGACAGGACCTGGGGAGTTCAGAGAGTGTTGTGGGAATCCTCATACAAGGTGACGCTGTCGGCTCTGCAAACGGCCAGCACAAAGCCTCTTCAACAGTCCAGTGTCAGCTAAGCCCTCCACACACATTGCCTAATTAAGACCACATTTGATTAAATAAATGGCTCATTCTCATATAGAACAGTAATACATTTTGGATCAAAAATTGCAAGACAAATCTGTGTGTTGCTGGGTAAAGAACTAAGATGAGCCACTCATGCAAGGGACTTCAGGGTCAGGCTAGCAATAACATGAAGGTGTAAATGCATTGCTTAGTTACAGTACAGAATGCGTCGATATCCTAGAATGCATGAGAATGTCATTATTATATTACATGACCTAAGGTCATGATTAGGGTCTGCATGGAATATTGTAGCCAGGTTTTGACACTATAAATCCCAATAGGGATGCATATCTTCTAAAAAAGGTAAATAGGATTCAAAGAAAGGAAGCATATTACAACATAAAAACTCATCCCGCAATGTGTTGACAGAAATTGTGTGTTCCTCTGTGGATTTCATTCTGCGGGGAAGGAAATCTCTTACGCAGAAGGAAGGAATGTTTTGATGACAGGGCTGTAGTTCTGATCAGATGACAAGTTTATGCATACATTATGTGAAAAACAAGAGACTGAAAAGGGTTCTTATTGCAGTGTGTAGTAGGTACCACAGAGATTTGGCAATACTGATATTTTAAATAAGCAGCAAGAGGAAAATTTATGGACACTCCTGGAATTTAGAGATTAAAGTTTAGGTTAAATGCATGGAGGGGCTTGTTCCTCTCGAGGGTGATCAGCATATTTGGAATTCTCTCTTACTAGATATACTGCCAGAATATGGATTTCAGAAAACAATGGTCAACTGCTAGGACTCACCAAAGATAGTTTTGGGTATACATGAGCTCAGATGCTTAACTCTGATCATTCTCACTGTCATGCGTAAGGTTTAACCAGCCACTAGATGTGAGGAGGTCAAGAAGGAATTTTCTCTCAGTTTTGTTAGGGATCTTGAGGGTGAGATGGGGTCAAGTAGTGAGAAGCACTAAAAGCAAAGGAGAATTTCCCCTCCCCTCAGATGCTGTACTGAATGCTTTCCTTCCTATTTGAATCTGCTTTAACCTCTGGGTGGGGCAAGAGAATTTTCTCATTTCTCTGAAATGAGCAAGGATCATCTATTGGAATATTTCTCACAATCTGTTTCCTGTGAGTGCGGTGGTCTGAAAGTACTTACAAGGCCCCCATCATCACAGTATCCAAAGAGACGCCCAAGGTCAGAAAGAGCATCTGTGGCACAGTGAGGAATTCAACCCAGATCCCTTGAGCCCCGGTCTAACCATGAGACCACGCTTTCCAAGTCTCTGTTTGAGGAAGGGGAGTCTGTAAATGGTATCTACATAGTAGTTCATTTATACTCTACAAATTCTCATTAAAATATTTAAATATCTTAGAGGCATTTGACATAAGAATACTATCTTACCCCGAGAATGGTGCCATTTAGAACACAACCATTCACAGGTTCTGGAAAAGAAAACATATACTTATTAGTGTTACCTATGACACTGCAATAAGGTTGTATATATTATAGCTCTGATCCTGCACGCCTGGTAAAATTTCCACTGATGTCAATGGGAGCTGTCCCTGCATGAAGATGGCAAGATTTGGCCCTACCCATACATCATAACTCTCAGAGGCCCTAATTTTGGCAGTGCTGTTCTGAATTCCCCTTCTGAACCTTGCTTAGCTGCCTATTTCTTTCAAATATGTAGCATGAAGTCCCCTACAGTTCAGGCTTCCCACTTACAGAAGATCCCCTGACAGCTGCTCTATCAATGGTAGACTCTTCTCCTTTTTCTCTCCACTCTCACTGCTCTCCCCCACTCCTATCCTCACAGCTTCTCACACCAGTATTTCCGTAAGCCAAGTTCAGAGGCAGACGACAAAGAGACAAGGAGAGTGACTTGCAAAGAGGAAGTAATAACATGGTCACTGTAACTAATCAAATTTGAGTTTCTTCTTTAACAGCCAGGGCTGTTTGCTACTGTCTGGAGGGTGCTGCAGTTTGTATTCACAATATTACAGGACAACTTCAGATTAAATTCGTTTATGTAACATGCATTTTTGTAGGCTCTTAATGAGATGTACAAAATCAATGAGTGAGCCACAGAACTCAAATCCTCTGATGATGCTGTTAGCAGTTGTGAAACCTTACCGCACCGGCAGGAGGGACAGCAATTTGTTATTCGGTCACAGCGCAACTCATATCCTAAATGGCAGGTGGGTGCATCCATCTGAGAACATGACACGTTCCTTTTCTCAACAAAAACTTCGTCGTTCACTCTGACACACTTGTTGATAATGCAAGGGCTGAAGGGGGATCGCCACTCTGTGCCGACCTAAGCATGGGAGATTGCAAAAGGGTTAGGAGGAGTTGGTCATGTTTGTGCAGTGGATAGAGGAGAGGACACCATAACAAACCCAAAATGATGATTGATTTAAGCTGTTGGACACAGACCCAAGCAGTTATTCCCTATGCTTTAACTCCCAGAATTTTCAGCAAGGACCATGGTAGCCACTTGTCAGCACACAGTTCTCCCTAAATCTTGGTGTGGACTGTGAGGTCATGAAATAGACTGCTGAATAGATTACAGAATTTAGGGGTGACAGCGACAGATTTAGGAGAAGTTTTACTCCATGAAAATTGTGTGTAGGGGGACCGATTAATAGATTTAACTTAAAAAATTGCTCTTTGTGGCTGCCCTGGTTTCAGAGGAACTATGGTAGATTTGTCTGTTTCTGAGGGGCCTTGTGGGAATTCAGACTTACAGAGACAGAGGCAGACTTTGGTAACATGTTTTGGACAAAAAGGATTTGTGAATGGAGAAAGGGGTCAGGTCCTTGTTGCTGGATAAAGATGGTGGTACTTGCCACTGGGTGAGAAAGAGAGGGACCGTCAAGATCATACTGCTAGGGAGGGATGCCACAGCAAGCCAGAAAAAAGGGGTTATAGTTGCATGATGGGAGGAGGTGCTGACAGAGGCCAGGCCAAAGTCTTGGTCCTGTGCAATCCTACATTTGCCTAGTGAAATCATAAACCATGGGATTCTGGGGCTCACTGAAATCTAACATTGTTAAAGTTTATACTATGCTTTCAAGAGCTAAATCACTGTACAAATGTTGAATATTATTACAGCTATATTATGTAAGGGTGCCAGATAGAACTGGGACTTTCACCGTGACTGTAATCCACAGGGGCACAAACACCGACAGTGAAGGAAGATTGACAATAAGTAAGAATCATTTCAGAATCTTGGGAAAGGAACTGAAGAAGAAATTGACTTCCCTTCTGTGCCAAGAACAAGCAAAGAAAGTAAACGACTGATACTAAACACCAACTGATAGGTGCCACAGCAATCTGTGAGCGCCTTGTATTTTGAGATCCATTGAATGTATTCTCTGACTTGAGACATTTTGGGAACATCTTTCTGTCTTTTGACTTCTTGGGAAAGATCTGAAGGGCTCAATCCTGTAAGAATTAACTCCCAGTGACATTGGCTCTGATTCAGCAAGGTACTCAAGCATGTGTCTAGCTTTAGGAATGGGAGTGGTTCTTAATGGGAGATGAGGAAGAGCCAAGCCCCTTCCAAGATTTTTTTCTTAATGATGTTTCCCCATTCACTATGAGACACATGATGTGGTACATTTAAAAAAAAATCAAATTAAAATAAATACATAATAAATCATTCATCATAATTACCGATTAAAGACCATGAGCTATTTTAGTTTGTGGCTTTTCGTTTGAGAAAAATCACCTTGGTTCTAGTAGACAGAAGATGAAGGTAGAACTCATTGCAAAATACGTCCAAATTAAAAATATTCATTAAGGGAAAAAAGGCTGATAAATATTCAAAGTCATTTACACAACTCTGGCAGCATAAAGGGTCTTTATAGTGGATATACCGTGTAACTTACTACCAGAGTGTTGTCAAGGGGCTTTAGTGTAAATGACAATCGGGCTCTCATTTTCTAATACTAACAAGAGCATCAACCTTCAATGTATGAGACACGGGGAAAGTCAGTCCACTTTTTTCTGTCATCCAATGAGTTATTTCAGTGCTAATGGCTAGAAAGAGACACAGCTACACACATCGGTGTGTATGGATTCTATGGTTTATATAGGACAGTAAAGAATAGTAAATGCAGTGGAAAATGACAGCATGTTTCTTTGAAAACTTGATTTGTAAAGCAGAGAATGATGTTGGCACATAGGACTGCTGTCAGTTAAAATGTGAGGGTTGAAGACTTTGAGCTGTTGCATTATTTATTAATTATTATTATTATTAAGGAAAGAAGCTGATTTTCTTTGCAAAAATGCAATGAAGAATTAGCACTGAATAGTTGTAGACAGCAATATGAAGAACAGTGGAAGCAGTTTAGCAAATCTGTTTTAAACTGGGGAGGAGAAGCAGGAGAAATGGAAGGTCTAGCATTCTATTATATTTAACTTACTATTTTCCTTCCCTACTGTTTTGATCCCCAACCGCTGCACAGGATTAGGCAATTTAATGCTACTCGGGCAGGCAGAGGCTTGCCAAGGCTCGCAGGGTTAAGAGCAGAACAAAATGATTAGGCTGAAGAAATATGTAAATTAAAGGGAAAAGAAAACCAGTATCCCACTAGTCTGCAAAGCATGGTGGATATCTGCTGCACATGTAAATGGGGTCTGTGTTTTTTCCCTTTATTATTTATTTCATTTTTTTCCAGCTATTCATTTACTATTGAACTCTCTGCAACAGTCACAAAGAAATTCTACTCAATGTGGTGCTGAAAATAAAATGTTATTCTGAGCAGACAACAAGTGCAGCACAGGCAACCACAGTACTGGCTTCTTCTTACTATCCCCTGGAAATGTGCTTCAACTCTGAGCCACCCTTTTTAATGAGGGGAGAGAGAACTCATTCTCCATCTAGAGCTGTCACCAAGACCTGCAATGTTTGCCAAAAAGCAGTTTTGTTTTGACATTTTCAGAATGAAACGTTTTGATTTTTCAGTTCAAAATGGGCTTTTGTTTGGAATTTCCATGCATTTTTAAATGTTAAAAAATCCTTGACATTAAATTGAAATGTTGTGTTCAACCCAAAATGTTTATTTCAACTTTTTGATTCACAGAACATTTTTAAAAAACTCATTTGTTTTCAGTTCAACCCAAAACAGATTTATTTTTCAGTCTTTTGGAATTGCCAGCACACTCAAAATCTGTTATTTGCACACCTCTATCTCCATCCCCTTTCAGTCCCTGGCATCACTGAGTGTGCCAATGAATATCCCAATGCGATATCCTGCTTGAAGCACACTGACACCAGCTACTCAGTTCAAACAGTCCACTGCACAGACTTCATATGGTAATATCTTTAGGTCGCATCTAACCTCAGATAGATTGAGCTGGCAACCTACAGATGAATAAGGCGTGGTCTACATGGGGGGAGGAGGAGGGAATTGATCTACATTATGCAACTTCAGCTACATGAATAATGTAGCTGAAGTCGATGTACTTAGATTGACTTACTGTGGTGTCTTCACTGTGTTGAGTCGACTGCTGCTGCTGCTGCCCATTGACTCCGCCTGCACCTCTTGTGGTGGAGAAGTACAGGAGTCGACAGGAGAGCGCTCGGGGATTGGTTTATCACATCTAGACTAAGTGTTCACGGTGGTCAGTATGGTGGTACCAATCTCTTGAGCCACCCATAGTAAAGTTCTAATCTTATATACACAAAGGACAGAGAGATGGTCTTTTTCAGTTATCAAACATTGAACAGTGGACGTGGGTGTTTACAGCCAGAAATGACTGAGTGCTATAAAAAATCATCACTTCTTTTCAGTATTACCGGTTGACTTTCAAAGGCTAAGAAAAACTCAGTTTACATCATTCCACGCCCCACGTTTATGGACAGCAGACGTTAGCAGTTTAACGCTCTGATGCCATTAAATTCCACCTGATCTGCAAGAAGGGAGTGGGTGTCTTTACAGCAGATCACTGTTATTCAACAGTGCTCATCCTGCAGGAATGTTGAGGCTGTGGGGCTGCATGTTTTATAACAAAGTTCTATGACTTCAGGAACATAGAATCATGTGTGCTGTCTCAGTGTTGTGTCAAATTTCAGAAGCAACAAGGACTACTTACATGTTTAAAGGCAAAACAAAATCCAAAATATTTTGAATTAGAATGTCTGGGAAAGAATCATCAGGGACCCAATTTAGCAAAGCACTAGAACATATGTTTAAAGTTAAGCCTAGATAGATCTATCCAAATAATCGACTTGCTGAACAAACCAAAAAATTTTTTTAAAGAGTTTTAGATTAACATTCCTCCCAGAATCAGTTTTATTGGCTAAATAAATCAATAATTTTGACTCAAAATGAAATGTTTCATTTTAATTTGGGCAATTTTAAACTGAATTTTTATTAAAAGCAAAGGAAATTCAGAAATGCCATTCACAAAACCACCAGAGGTGATGGAGGTGCCCCCTCCCCCAGCTCTATTGTCAGGGGACTCATCTGGGAGGGGAAAGAATTGGGCTCCAGTCCCTGTTCCAATGAATATTTAATTATTTATACAAAGTGGAACAGGACCACTGAGAGAGACCCACACCAGAATATCCCATAACCAAGTGGTCAGGACCTTCACCTGTAATGGGGGAAATCCAAGTTCAAATCCCTACCCATATCATGCAGAGCAGAGATTTGAAGTGGTGGCCTCCTGCATCCCAGCTGAGTGCTCTAGCCATGGTTCTATAAAGGGGATACCTCCTCCTCTTTTGTGAATGGCATCTAATCTGCTGGTGACTCTAGGCCCGCCATTTTTGCATTTTGCCAACATGTGGCAAATTTGCAAATAGTTTTGCTCAGTTCAAAACTGCATTTTTCAGTGAATAAATGCTTTGTTTAAAAAATGTTGCCCAGCTCTGAGCATGGGTTTAAGTCTCATCTGTTTTAATTAGATTTATACATGTGCTTAATTTTTTTTACCAAATCAGGGCTTATTGGTTCACATCCAAGAATTAAACTATTTTTAAAGCAAGAGGGAAATGCAAATATTTTGCTGACTAAATTATTTTGATAGGTTATCCTATATTCAAGAAGGTTTAATGTCTTCCTGTTCCTTTTTTTTAGCGTCACTAATATGTGAGAACTCTTTCTAAAAGATATGCACTAGCTCAAACAGAAGCTATGGGCTTGACGCAGGAATTAATGTGTCATGTTCTATGGTCTGTGTTATTTAGAAGGTTGGACTAGATAATCTTGATGTTCTTTCTTGTCATACAATCTATGACAGTAGAGTCTGAACCAAGTGAATTATGACTGGCTCAGGTTAACAGAGCCTAAAACATTAAGATTAAAAGACTTTGGTAGTTTGAGCATGGTACTGGAAGATACAAATTCCTTCCTCTTCTACTGACTTGCTGTTTGACTGTGGGCAAGTCACCCAGGCTACGTCTACACTACGAGGTAGAGATGTGGTTCTTAGCTTGCGTACACATACTCGCTCTAGCTCTTTGAGAGCCAGACCAAGAATGAACAGTAGTCACAGGGAGCAGCAGCAGGGGCATGGCACAGCCATGGAGTACAAATCCAACTTCACCCTGTGGGTACATACAGCTCCGCAGCTGCTGCCTGCGTTACTGCAGCTGCACTGCTATTTAGACATGTGCTGGATCTCCTACAGCACCTGTGAGTATGTGTCAGGAAATTGGGAACCACACCTCTCGCTCATAGTGCACAAGGAGGCTTAGTCGCTCTGTGCCTCAGTTGGGCATAATATCATCTCCCGCACAGAAGCATTGTAAGGTTTACTTTAAATTTGTAACATGCATTTGAAGATGTGAACTCCTAATAAACTATACATGGACATGACATGACAACCAGCTGATCTGTTTACACAATAAGCAACCTGCGCATTTTCCCTTCTCCTCTAGAAGAGAAAAACAGTTTAGTTCCGTCTCCTAAACAAGGAGGACTGAGCACATTGTTAGCAGCATGGAACTCTTGACCTTACCTCATGCAAATGAACATCTACATCCCCTCGAAACCATGAGTTCTGCTCTTCACACATAGTCTTCTGACATTTTCCGCAACACTCCCCTTCCCGGTTGACATATGTATATCCCTGTAAGAGGAGAACAAGGTAGTGGTTGTAGTTATATTAGAAAGCCACACAAGAAAATGAGAAGTTTGATGATGATACATTTGCAAGAGACACTTAACATTAAGGTTGTGTCATAGTACAATTTCTTATTGTATAATGCAGTTTAAACAAAACTATAGAGACACAGGAACTGCTGTAACAGAACAAACGGTCCACGGTAAGTGGCCAATATTATGTGTTTCAGAAGAATGTGAAAAACCCTCATAATTGTGCAATATTATTCACTAGAGGTAGAGACTTCTGATTATCGGCTGCTGATTCGTTTACTGAAGCCACTGATTTTTTCCCACTAACTAGTGTAACTGCAGACATTATTCTTATTCACGTGTCTAGTCAATTTTGAATCTTACTAAGGGCCTGGTCCTGAAAGGATATGAGCATCTCCAGTGAAGTGCTGAGCTGCCTTTCTCTGAATTCAATGAGAGTCAATGGTGCCTAGCACTTTGCAGGATTACCATCATTAATTATTATTATTACTATTATTGTGTTGCATGAACACTAGCAGGCTCCAAATAAGGATCAGAGCTCCATTGCACTAGATTCTGTACAAATCATGCAGTAAAAAAGAGATAACTCCAGCCCCAAAGTGCTTACAATTTAGATTTCTGACAAGATTTAACTGATAGATGAAACAAACAAGCAAAGATGGATGGGGAGGCTGAGGTAACATTGAAATGAGCATGTTTTGGTCCCTAAACTATTTCTTTCAATAATATCTTACAGCAGTGAGTTCCAACATTTAATTGTATACAAGCATTTTATTTTATCCAGGTAAAATTTGTTGCACTTTGTACTACCCTCTAGTTTTGAGGAAGAGCAAATTAATGCACTCGACTGGCCTATTCCTCTTATTTTCTATCACAATCATTTCATTTATTCCTTGTCTGTGCTGTAAAAGACCTGTCACAGTCCACTATACCAGGACTTCACAACCCAAGGCACCTCATGCACAGGTTAGTTATGAAGAAGTGCCCACTGGCTTGGACCCTACATATTGGAAAAAAATAGCAGCAAAATCTTTCAGACACTTTGGCCCAATGAGAGCAAGCAAAAGGGAAGAAAAACAACAGCACATCTCTCTTCTCCCTCTCCCCTCATGCCACACCCCATCTCAGAGCAGCTTCTCTTCTGCCTCAACTCTTTTGCTTTCACAGCGATCAGCTCTGAGGGAAGCTCTCAAGTGGCTGCAAAGAACTGTGGGATAGGTTAAGTCCTGGGAGGAAACCCAATGTGAATGCCAGGTTAAATAAACCTTTAAGAATCACAGTCTCATCTCCATTTAAAAAAAAACCCAACAAAACAGCTATATAACTGGGGAGGGGGGCTAATGGTTTTGCTGATTTACAACTATTACAGAATAAGCAACTGTAAGAAAACTATTCTAGCAGCATCATGAACAGTCAGCAAAAAGGGAATTCAAAATTAAGGGTGAATCAGAAAAATGTTTAATATGTTCAGCCATCTGACTGGGTTTACTCTCAAACAAAGGCAAAGAGTTATTCAGAGTTGCTATAGCCAATATCCTCAGTTTGCAGATAATTGCATATGGAGCAGAAAAATGTATTGGCTGATCATTTCACTGGTGATTTGGCCACTACTTTCCTTCATAAAATAACCAAGCACCACACAGTATACAACACTGGAGCATCTGGCTAACTGAAAGAAAGCAATGATATTTATTTTTCCATCTCTGGGTTTGAAAACATGGATCCCCATAGGGCATAGAGCAGGTTTACTTTCAATACTGAGCAGGCAACATGATGATCTGAATTTGAGATGGGACTAAAATATTAAATAAGCTCAGTGCCAGCTTTCACTCTGGTTTTACATCTGTACAGTGGATGGCTGCTTTTTAGGAAGGCTCTGCCTGGATATTGGAAACATTGACCCCATTACTCCTGTCCCAGTCACAGTTAGCCCTGCCAACATCAATATCAGCCTCTTTTCATGGACAGCCCAATCGCTGTACCTGAAAGCATGAGCCACCTTGCATAATGAATGGGGCAGAACAGAGTGCAAAACTGACTGATCTTCCTGACAAAGAGATGTATTTAACAGAGTTGTTTGGGGAATATTTTGTTCTCATGAAACATTTCAGTTAAAACACTTTTTTTTTTTTTTTTACTGTTTTGGTCAATTTTTCTTTGCAGATTTTCAGGTTTCCATTGAAAATTTTCAGTTTGAAACCAAAACATTTTTGGTTTTCAACAAAAAATGTTCAATAAAAATATTTTTTTTTCCATAAGAATTTCTGTTTTGCCAAAAAAATATGAGGTAAAAATCTTTCAATGGGAAATTTTCCTCCAGTTCTAGTATTTAACTTAGAAATTCAAAACAGCCTCATGAAGAGTTTACCTGAACACATTTTAGCCTGTAGATTCTGTAAACAGTTTGCAAACAGACTATACATTTGACCTTTCAATATTAAACCTCCATGACTGGGCACTTAAGCATGGCTTCTGTTCCCTTTTTGAATAACTTTTATGTTGTCTTTTAATATAAATATTTTAGGCCTTGGCCCTGCAGTGTGACTCATGTGGACAGATCTCTGAAAGTAATTGGGCTTTCTGAGGGCACAGAGGTTTGCCCACATACATCACAGTGGAAGACTGAGTCTTTAGTAGCATAATTTTGATTGTGTGTGAAGTCATGCTGCTGAATCTGTTATTTTGCATTGCTTCAGTTTGTTAAATATATGTCAGAAGCACCTATGGCATGTGACAGATGCTTTTTATCTTTGTTATAAATTCAAATAGACAAATAAAAATAAGATAATTAGTTGCTTTTGCCCAGAATTTACTGTTTCTTGAGTAAGTGGATCCTGGCTATGGGATCTGAAATTGCAAAGAAAAGAGGGTGAAAATAATAGATTTGAAATATGCTTCAGAATTCTCAACAATTTTCACAAATACATTTTCTCCCAACTAGTGGCCTAGCTAGAGGTGCAAATGACATCATGGCTTTTTGCGGGACTGGAAACTGAGTCAGACCCTCTATGGATCTGGCTCATTTATGATACTCAGGTCTCCTCTACAGTATAAAGAATTATTCTCCAGAAGACAAATTAGTCAATTTATTTACAACATGAAAGTAAGAGCTCACAAGTACAACAGTTCCTTTTATTTGTTTTAAAACACAAGTAGGTGCAAGTTAATTTTTAGTAAAGGAAAATACATGACTATCAGGAAAAATAAGCTCATTTTAGCCAGCTCAATAACCTCCTAAAAGAAGTGATGGAAGCCTGTTTGAGGATCTGAAACTCAACTGGATAAAGAACTAGAACATATATTGCTGGGAACAACCCTCCACTGGGTAGTGTATGGACAAAATGATCTAGGGTACATCTAACACTGCCCCCTCCCTGGCTTCAGAGCCTGGGCTCCAGCCCAAACTCAAATGTCTACACAGGTATTTTTAGCGCCATAATGTGAGCCCGTCTGTAGACCTGGGCTCTGACTCGTTGCAGTGAGTTTGAAAATGCAGTGTAGACAGACCTCTAGTAGATCCTTAGATACTATGGTGATGAGTGCCACATACATTTGTGGATAGCTTGGATTAGACAGATTAGACAATCTTTACCACCACTATCCTCCATAGTTCTGGGACCACTTGTGATGCAGAAATGCAACATTGTTTGACACTTTTTGTTCAAGTTTTTACTTACTGCACTGACTCAACATTCTGCTAGTTCCTCTGTTTTCAATGACTGATCTTCTGCTTTTATTTCCCCCTCTGCCCTGGTCTTTTATACATTTGGATTTCACATTTCAAATAGAGATTCAAAGATCAGAATGAGTCTGTGGTAAGTTTCCAAGCGTCTGTCACATTGACATGAAGATCACTGTCTATGGGTCTAAAAAATCCTATTGCCCTGGGAGGTAAGCAATAACGAACAGAAATCATGCTTCACACTTGAGCAGGTGCACATGGCTGACTTGGGAGTAATAATAAGCAGCAGCTGTGGGGAAACTTACAAGTGTTTAGTTACACTGACTCTTTCCCCCTGCACAAGCTGTGAGACAGAGTTGGGCTCAAAAAGGGAAGGTGACAGCATATGGATAAAATCACAGGATAGAGAATATTCACACTCTGTTGAATTGGAGTTAGGTTTGCAATAAACATAGGAGGAACTTGAGTTAATTCCATGCCCTTCAGAAGTGACAGAGGATTTTACACTCTGATTCATTGACTATTTAAGGTTATTAAAGGGATCCACATATTCTGTGACTTGGCATATTTCCACATATTCTCTTTAATTCTAACTTTCCGTGAGGTCTGGGAGCTGCTGCACACTTCATCCTCAGGAGGATGCTGAGTCTTTGCAAACAGAACAGAGACTCTTTCAGCTCCCCTCTCTAACAATAGGGTGGAAAAGAGAGTGGAGATCATCCCTCAAAATAGGGACTTTTCTTAAAAATCCATGAATATTTGGCACTTAAATGCCACAGGGCTGGATATATTACAGACTGACACAGATTAAAGGGATATAATCAGAGATTGAGAGAGACTGAGATAGCTCCAAAAGGATTTATTTGGATGATGCTGAAATAGTCAGGCCAGCTCCTCAGCTGGTGTAAATCAGCACAGCTCTATTGATTGAGCTACACTGATTTACACCAGCTGAGCACCTGGCCCACAGTTTACAAGTCTTCAAAGCATTAAGATTTATTGTACCTTGTTCTGCAATGAGCTAATGCAATAAAAATAAAGCATTCATAACAATCTTCCGAGTCATTTACATGGTTACTAAATACGATCATTTCACAGTCAACATTCAAACTACAGTCTTCCTTTAAAATATATTTTCTTTGATCTTTCATGCACATAACGCTAGCCTTTTACAGTCACGCTTAACATATGGGAGAAGACAAACTTTGCAACTTCAAAGAAAAATGTCAGTTTGAAATACTGGAGATTAAAGTAATAGATTTCATGGTCAGCATCCATTACAATCATCATTTGCCATGCCTCGGCACGAATGCTCCAAATGCTCTTGTGTTATAATTTAACATAATTCTCAAGAGGCCTGAAAATCTTTCATAATCGATTTACACACACTTAGCCAAATGGGTCTGATTAAGATGTGTATCACTGAAAGTTATGTATGAAATGCTTTTCATAATCACATCACCCTTAAACTGAGTATGTTTATATCATTTACCCAGGTTCCTGATTTTAAGGATGCTGACAGGAAGCAAGAATGAAAGCAGGTGTTCCCTTCACATTAATTAGTGTTTGTATAGTCCTTTGAAATTGTAACCCGCTGTATTATTATTATGCTCCAGAGAGCTATTTTGATGTACTCATACAGAAATCATGTTGAAAAACCTCCAGGAGAACAGTAAGGTGCAGACACTACTCCTCCTTGTGGCAGATTCAGCAATTACAGCAATGACACATTTTCTCTCCCAGAAACTCCTTGCTACTAGAAAGAATGAGATGGGGAGAAAAGAGAAACAAGGGCTGTGACACAGGTCAAAGCAAATTCATTTATATTTTGCAAGTTGGAGTTGATCTGAATGGAAAGCTTTTGGGGTGGATTTTATTTCATTGTTAATTTTTTATATTTGTACAAACATCTTGAAATAGGTGCATTTTAATGAAAAATGTAGAAACGTATCACACAAAATAAATAGAGAGTTTTGAAAACAAGGTCAGTTTTGAAATTGATCTTACCATGAAGGATCTAGGGGTTATAGTAGATCACAAACTAAATATGAATCAACAACGTAATACTGTTGCAAAAACAGCTAACATCATTCTGGGATGTGTTA
This sequence comes from Gopherus evgoodei, assembly GCF_007399415.2. NCBI lineage: Eukaryota > Metazoa > Chordata > Testudines > Testudinidae > Gopherus > Gopherus evgoodei. Next base: position 229,792,419 of record NC_044322.1, read on the forward strand.
GCAGAATTGTTGTAAGCAAGACAAAAGAAGAGGAGGTTAATTTCTGTAACTGGTGGTTCTTCAAGATGTGTGGTCCCTATTTGTATTCCATACATGGGTGTGCATATGATGAATGTGCCTGAGTCCAGAAGGTTTTCCTAGCAGTGTATGTCAACCCACACGTGCATTGAGCCTCTCCAGTGTCCCTCTTGCTGCTGAGTAGTCCAGTCTGCGGCAGAGGGTGTGGAGGGCGGGTACTGGAACACAAATAGGGACCACACATCTCAATGAACCTCCAGTTACAGGTAAATAACCTCCCCTTCTTCTTCTTCGAGTGATGGTCCCTATATGCATTCCAGACATGGGTGATTAGCGAGCAGCGGTCAGTGCAGAGGTGGGTGTGAGGATGTGATAGGAAATGAAGTCTGCAGTATGATTTGGCCCATAGCAGCATCTGCAGCTGCCACTTGCTAAATGACATAGTGGATCATGAATGTGCGGATGTAGCACCAGGTTGTTGCATGACAGATGTCTTGCCATGAAGATGTCTGTGAGGCAGGCTGATGTAGTCTCTTGTGCTTGCATCTGTTGTATTAGTATGTTGGATTGTGTGTAGCATTCGTGGATGCAGCTAGAGACCCATTTGGAGATTCATTGGGAGGAGAGGGCTTGGCCCTTGGATTGGTCAGGGATGGCCATAAATAGTTTTGTGATGTGAAAAAGGAATGAGTTCTGTGGAGGTAGAATGCTAGTGCATGGTGGACATCAAGGGAATGCAGGGCCCTGTCCATGTGGGAGGCATGTGGTTTGGGGTGGAAAACAGATAGGTGAATGCACTGATTAAGGTGGAACTCCAACACTACCTTTAAGAGGAATTTAGGGTGAAGTCATAAGCAAACTTTATCCTTGTGGGAGACGGTGTAAGGGTAGTCTGCCATCATGGCCGCCAGTTCACAGACCCATCTAGCTAAGGTAATGGCTACCAAGAATATCACCTTCCTGGAGAGGTGGGAGAGGGAGCACATTGCCAGCAGCTCGGAGGGTGGCTTTGTGAGGGCAGACAGGACGAAATTGATGTCCCATGGGATGTGGGCTTGAGCACTGGCAGGAAGGTATTGAATAAACCCCTCATGAAACAGACTATGGTAGGATGCGTAAACTCGGAGGTGCCATGCACAAGGGGCAGAAAAGCACTGAGAGCTGCTGGGTGGACTTATAGAGAGCTATGGGCAAGGCACAATGTTTTGAGATCAAGAAGGTAGTCGAGGACGCTAGGTATGGACATAATGCAGTGGATGGTGATGGTGGTGAGCCCATGAGATGAAGAGTCTCCATGTAGCTCTGTAGTAGACCCTGGTGGATGCCCTGCTCTGGAGGAAGATGTGCCTTACTAGGCATGCCCTGTCTATCCCTGAGCCCCATCCAAATACCAGGCTGTGAGATGAAGGGAGCCCAGATTGGGATGTTGAAGTCGACCTGATCTTGTATGAGATGATCCAGTAGTGTCCGGAGATGGAGTGGTGTGTGGCTGGCGAGCCTAAGAAGGTCTATAAACCAGAACTGGCATGACCAGAACGGGGCTATAAGTATTACAGTAGCTCAGTCCTGCTGGATCTTACGCAACACATGTAGGAGGAAGTGAATGGGGGGAAAAGTGTAACACAGGTTGCCTGTTCATGGGAGGAGAAGAGCTTCACCCTGCAAATCCTTCCCATGGTTCCCCTTTCAGTTTTCACAAGTGACGAAGAGGTCCCACCATGGGTTGCCCCATTGGTGGAATAGGTATCAGAGTGTGATGTTGTGAAACTCCCGCTTGTGGTTGAGGACGAGAGTCCTGCTGAGCATGTCTGCTGGGCATTTTGGGTGCTTGAGAGGCACATGCCTTGGAGCACTACATGGTGTTTGATGCACCAGTTCTAAAGTGCTCCGCTGCCAGGAGAAGGTGCTCTGAATGGCCGGGAGTTCTGGGCATGCCCGTGGAAATACCAGAGGATTCAGGTGGCATTTGTGTGGCTGGCTTGTCCAAGCAGGACGGCGGTGGAGGCAAGACAGGCAGTGCATGCACTGGTAAGCACTCTGAACAGGCAGTGGATGTTGGTACTGTTGGGTCCCATTTGCACTGAGTTTTTCCCTCCACCCAGGGCAGTTTGGGCACCGGTGCAGTCATCTCCACGTGCGACATCTCACCCAACCTGGCACAACTCGGGGAGGAAACGCTGCGCTTAGTGGCAGTCCAATGTGGGGACCTGCTCTTGGGCTCATGAGAGTGCTTCTTGATCTCAGGTCTGGGCTCGTCCTTCACCACTGGTGGTGTCAGATCCGGTACATGGGAAGAGGTCGGAGGTAGTGCTCACTGATAGTGAGATTGCTGTACTGGCGATTCTGACAATCCCAGATCAGAATGAGCACATGGTCTCATTGTTTCTTCCATGAGGAATTTATGTAGGTGGAGCTCCAGAGTTTCCTGGGTCTGAGGTGGGAAGGACTTGCAGATGGAGCGACGAGCTGGGATATGAGCCTCACTGAGGCAATAAAGACATCTCTGCTATTCGTCACTCACTGAGAATGAGCACAGGCAGAAGACACAGTTTTTAAATCCCAGAACGTGTGGCATAATCCCCAAGGGGTGTAAACATTCCTCAAACAAGGATGACTATCATCACTAACCTACTACTAATCCTACAACTGCTATCTATGCTCTAAACTACTATAAACAACTATATACAAATGGACAGAAGTCAGTCTCTTAGCAAGAGATAAAAGCACAAAGGAAAAGCGGTTCTGACTCAGATCATGCAGCCATAAGAGGGAACTGGAGGGGCATCAACCTGCACAATCTATTATACCCTTGGCTGTGAGCGTGAGGGAACACACGACACGTGTGGGTCAACGGACGCTATTAGGAAAACCTTCTGGATTCAGGTGCATGTGCACCCACTTATAGAATACATATAGGGACCATCACTTGAAGAAGTAATTCTTTCACTCTACTCAGTACTGATAAGGCCTCAACTCGAGTACTGTGTCCAATTCTGGGCACCACTTTGGGAAAGGAATGGACAAATTGGAGAAAGTCAAGAAGAGAATAACAAAAATAATTAAAGATCTAGAAAAACATAAGCCACACGGGAAGATTGACTAAACTAGGTTTGTGTAGTCTGGAGAAAAGAAGAGTAAGGGCACATGATAACTGTCTTCAAGTATGTAAAAGGTTGTTATAAAGAGGAGGGTGATAAATTGTTCTTGTTAACCACTGAGGACGGGTCAAGAAGAAATGGACTTATATTGTAGCAAGGGGATTAGACAATCGAATTACCTGGGGAAGTTGTGGAATCTCTGCCACTGGAGGTCTCCAAAAACAGGTTAGACATGCCCCTGTCAGGGATGGTCTAGATAATACTTAGTCCTGCCTCAGTGCAGGGGACTGGACTAGATGACCTATCAAGTTCCCTTCCAGTCCCACATTTCTATGATTCTATGAATGGGACCTCAGCAGAATCATTTGGAGATGGGAGGGTGATGTGCTTGGATATCTTTCTTCTGGCTGTGTTTCTACTAGGGGAAATTTGTAAGCTTTCCCCTTCTTCTTCTAGTGGTGGAAGATGTAGCATAGATAGTATATAAGGGGGAATGAGATTATTACACTTTGTCATCCAATCTTATCCTCAGCAGGATTAGACGGCACAGCTGTGAGAGCACCTGAGCCCCCTCTATACAAGAGCTTCCACCATTGCTCCCACTGGTAGGGATCCACTGGTGCAGAAACACACTCAGAAATTGTCTCATTGCAGATGCACTTGTCATCTGAGAAGGTAGCCAGCTGAACTCTGCCCATTCTGGAGACCTGGGGCTGGGAAACCACAGAGAAAGGAGATGAAGAAAAGAATAAGGATTTCAAAAGAGGTGGGATAGAGGCAGTGGCATATCTGACCTGAGTTAAGAAGCTGGCAATGTGTACATTTACAGACAGAACCTGTGGAAGATGAGAATTAGCTCATTGTCAGGCATGATGCCAACCTTATTTATGGACAGAGGTGGAGATGCACTGGAGGTCTGAATTGTTTATCTTAAGAAAAGGTTCAGGGGTAACTTTAGTCACAGTCTATAAGTATCTATATGGGGGATAGAACTTTGACAATAGAGGGCTCCTTCAATCTAGCAAACAAATGTATAACAAGATCCCAGGGCTGGAAGATGAAGTTAGATAAATTCGAACTAGAAATAAGGCATACATTTTTACCAGTGAGAGTAATTATCATTTGAACATCTTACTGAGGGTTGTGGTGGATTCTCCATCACTGGACATTTAAAAAACCAAAATTGGATGTTTTACTAAAAATTATGATCTAGTTCAAACAGAAATTAATTCAGGGTGTCCCTATGGCCTGTATTATACAGGAGGATAGACCAGATGATCACAATGGTTCCTTCTGGCCTTAATCTATGAGATATAGATAAGAGGGAGCGGTACTTGAACATGCTCTTCTTTACCAAGAAATCATAACAACGATCTCCAATTTAAGAAGCTTCCTAACACTAATACAACGTCCTCTGTGATTGCATCTGATCTAAAAGAGCTTTGTGGACTGTTCAAAGTGGGAAATTATTTTGGCTGGGGCAATGCAAATCAGTAATAAGTTTTGAAGAAATAGAGTTCTCCACTTTGAAGGTTCTGACAGCAATAGCACAGGTCCTGCCATATCTGATAATTTACTAAAACAGCATAAGAAATGGCAGATTTCCAAAGAAAGCTGCCACGGTCCCCTCTGTGATAATGCTAAACCTTTTAGCAATTACCATGCTCATGCTTAGGGCTGATTTGCACAGAACCTGCAGCTGTGTATTAATAATGATTTATTAGAGTAACAGTTTATTGACAACATTATGGCTATGAGCCAAAAGCCAGACTGATATTTTAAGGTCTGATATTTCAGAAAAAAATGCCTTACGCAATCAGGAAAGAGGGGGCTCCCCTGCAGTGGCTTAACACTCTTACTTCTACCCTTGATGGTTTTGAGACACTGGAGCCCATCCTGAGCCTTGGACCAATGTAATTTGGGGGAAGGTCCAGACTTAAGGAAAGAAAGAAAGAAAGATTTTTGTGGCAGTGTATTTTTAAAATGGCATCTATTTGAAAACTGCTCAAGTTTTGAGGTAGATAAATGACCAGAGTGCAGTTGAGGTAGTGAAAGATAAAGGTGATTTATCACATTAGTATGACTTCCACGTAGACATACATGCCATCCAACCTTGACTTTCTGAACATACTGATGGACACTACACTTGGATCAGCATATCAGCTGAGATCTTCAAAGGAGTCTAAACAAGTTAAGCACCTAACTCCCATTGAAATTCAATGGGAGTTGGGCACCTAATTCCTTTTAGCTAAAATCCCAGCTGTAATTAAATAAATAGACTTCAGAACATGGGGCTGCTTTTTAGGTCACACAATTTTGAATAACTGAAGTCTTCATGACCAAGCATGCAATGCATACAAAATGTGCAAAAACCTATGCTAATATAAGCTTAAATGAGCATTTAAACACACTAGTCAGGAAATGCAACGAACCTACAGCAATATTAACTCACTCACAAGGCAACTGCAGTTCTGTTGGCATTAAGATATACAAATCAATGCAAAAAACAACCCCCCCCCAATAAACAGGACAATTTTACTGCACGTGTGCACAATGTGGCCAAGTGAACATTGCTCAAATATTTGAATTTCCAGACACATTATGACTCGTTTTGATTCAAAGGGTAAAAAGAATGATGCTGGTTTTTCAGATCATAAGCTGTATTTGTAGTCTGAATGACTACCAACCATATTTTGAATGTAACTGAGCAGACTTGATGTGGGAGAACCATTGAGCAAAATTAGATATCACTGTGATGACCTGGCCACTTTTCTGACCATCACTGCATTTTAATCAACTTGCTTGTTATTAACAAAGGTGGTTTGTGTTGTAAGGGGAGGGAAGGATAGTAGGAAGCAGGCTGCAAAGAGCTTTTACTTCCTCTGGCATTCACTTCCATGTTGTCCCCACAGAGGAACAGTGGGCTGAGTCAGCTATAACATATCCAACTGGGCATGTTAATCAGCAACAAGTGTGAGCAACTAATTTAAGAAAACATGCTGTTCAGTCAATTGTTTGAATAACTTCTGATTTACTGTAATGTGCACCTGATTAGCAACATTTAAAAAACAGAACTAAGCAAATCAGTACTTCCCTTCAACCCACAAAGAGCATCACTGGTGTAACCGATGTGCAGAGATCCATAGGCAATATGATCCATTCATGGGTTCTCCTGGCAAGACTTCATCCAAAACTGAATCTTAAGGCATTTCACAGCTATATTGTCTCTTAACTAACCCAGTTACCACCTGCTGCTACTAGTAAACTGCAAAAAGAAAGTCATTCTTGAGTCCTGGTCTTCCAACTGGAACTAGTATTCAGCCTTTTTAAGTGGATAGCTGAAGCCAGAGTAAAAATTGGTTATAAATATTGATTAAGAAACAGGTTTCAGATTATAGAACACTCCTGCTGCTAGGCTTTAGTGTGCATTGGTTTGCACAGTTCTAACTACTTCATTTTACTGAACGACTGAGGAAAAACAAATAGCCCCAATTTGTCCTGCTGTGTGGTGTGAAGGGAACCAAACAATGGGAAGAGCCATGGGTTGAGAGGGCACTATGAAGTGTGTTTTCCAGTCCCACATAGCCAAGGTTAGCTTCACCTCACATACTCTGTGCAGCCTACAGGGCACAAAGAAAATGAGGAACAGACCATGGAGCAGCGGAACCGCTGGTGTAAACTGTATGCTCCCCTTTCCTGTGTGGAGTATAGGCCGTGAAGAGAAGAAGGATCATAAAATATGTCTGACAGCAGTCTTAACTAATCCAGCCAGGTCTGAACTCCCCAGAGGAGTCAAAGTGCACTGACGGTGGCTGGTAGCAGCATGCCACATCTTCTAGCTGTGCTGCTATTGTTGAAGAGAGCTGAGTGGAGCATGGGATAAGCAGTTAAATAGATGGGATATTTACACAGCAACAGGAAGCTGAGCAGGAGAGAGGGGATTAGAAGCCATGCAGGCTGCTATGGACAGTGGTCTCTCTCTCTCTGGTCCAGAGAAAGATCCTAACTGGGCCCAGAGACTTTATGGACTAAGTGTGGGGACTCTGAACCAGTCTTGAGATAAGGGTCATCTGAACTGCTGTTATAACTGCTCCTTCTCTGAGACCTTCCTGTAGAGTAAATACTTATTGTGTGAATTTGGTTTTGGCTTCCCCCTTGCTCGGATCCTCTGCAGCCATGCTATCCCCCACAGTCTTGTTCTGATGCCTTCCTTTAAGTGTCACTCACCTGAGGACAGATCGTACTGCACTCTTTCTCAAGACATTCTGCAATATGAAGTCCTGTGACAGCATCTTCCATGTCAGTGCAGGTGCAGTCTCTACAGACTTCTTCCCAGGATTTCCCAGTGGGGTAGACAACATTGTGATGCACACAAACCTGTCAATGCAGTGAATGCATCAATGAATACATGTAAGGCCACATGCCATTCACTCTGAAAGGCTGACTTTCTGTCTGCCCCTCTCTTCTGGGATTTACCAGATCTACCATAACTCTTACAGAGTGTATTGGGCCCAGTGGAAATGCCTCAAGTCTTGAAAATTTGTGGCTAGTTTATTACAAAAACAAAAGAGTTGCTAAAATCCAATGGACCAGAGACTGCTTGACTCAATTCAGTGGAGTTAGCCAGGGTTTAACTCAGTATAACTGAAAGAAGAGTTTGGTCTAATATTTAGAGATAATAAAATAATAAAACCTAGTATCATTATCCCCTTTTCACAGATGGGGAAACAGAGACACAGATCAGTGAAGTGTTGTGCTCAAGGTCACCCAGTAGGTCTGTGGCAAAGCTGTGAATAAAACCCAGGTCTTCTGTGTCTCAACTAGTGCTCTATCCATTAAGCCATACTATCTCCAGATACTTAATGTAGCATAATAGTCTATACAAATAAAAAAACTGTTAGGGACAAATTCTATTGTAGTGTAACTCTATTAGAGTCAATGGCATTACTTCAGAGATGAATTTGGCTCATGTGAAGAACTACAATGAAATCAGTGACAGGAAGCATCAGGCATGGTCAAAATGCAGCTGCTCTAATGAGCATGTAGATCTAATGTAGTCACAAGTATTTCAATTTAATATGGCAAATAGATTGTGTGCATATTTGAATAGCAACAAAAAGAAAGCTTGTAAAGAGTGAAATTCTGAAATGTTTATCTGTACAAAACATAACCCATGAGCTTTTTCTATTACAGAAGCAAAAACTTCAGAATGATCTCTGAAATTCATGCTGCCAGAATGACTTCAGAGCTGTTACATGGTTAGCTGCATTTTCATCCTGAAAACCACAGAGTAACTGTAAACAGTTTAGTTTTGTTAATATTGCAAGAAATTATTACAATGTAACATGCACAGTGATGTGCAATTGTTCCCTTTGCTTGCGTACAGTTTTATTACTAAAAGCCTTCATGTACTTGTCCGGCATTGCTTTGGGAGACTTGGCATTACCATGGAAAAACTGGACTGACTGCTTTGGAGCAGCATCTCCTTGCAAGAAGGATATTTTCCTCTGTAAGACGGATAGTTCATTCCACCCACCTTGTCTGGAATGCAGTTAGTAGTTGTGCAGCCACAGTCATTGGTGACAGATGTAGATAAATACCCAGCTGGGCAGCTCACTGTAGAGTTGGTACAGCTGCAGGTGCACTCATATTCATCACAACACTGGGTCTTCTTAACAGTCAGCTCTCGATGTGGAGGGCAGGAAGGAATGTGCTCCAGCTTGCATTCCTCTTGCTTGCAAGCTGTCAAATAATTAGGTATCACACGGAGCACAGGGCATTACAGAATGATATAATAGAAACCACAAGTGTAGTTTCTCTTAAAGCAAGCCTCTGATACGGCATTGAGATCCACTAGGGATTGATTTCAATAAGTCACACAGGTGTAGAAGTCTCAACTAGCAGATCCTATTGCAAGTTCAGGACCAATGTTTTTATTCCTTCAGAAACACCTTCCTTCATTTATTACGCAGTAAAAGTATTTGTAATGTTAGTAAGCTCTTGATCAGAGCCCCTGCAACTCTTAACATTGTTCTGTTCTATAGTTTATAGTGCATTCTCAGAAAGAGAAAGTAATGGAATGTTTCCAGTTTGTAAGATTGCTACAGGTCCTATTGGATCTAAATTGGTGTTTTCCAGACAGTCAGGCACTTATATTTGTTTCTTTGTTCAATCTCATTGCTCAAATATTGTTTAATGTTTAAAAGATACTTTACCACAACTGTAAGTTGGTCTACATTCTCCAGGGTTTGTCAATACAGGCTGAAGACCATCTTCACAAACAGGTACAGCAGGCAGATCACAGGTAACTAAATCACATACTAAGACAAAAAAAATGAGGCATTGTATCAGTTGGTACTTAGCTAGTTAGTCCTGGAGACACCTCATTTTTAGATTTCCATGTACTTCATTGCTTCTCTGCTAGAAATGATTTAGGGAACAATTCCTGTTTGGTTTTAGGTGCATTAAAGTACTAACATTGTGTTTCACAAGTGTAGATTGTGTAGATTAGATAAACAATAGCTACTGAAAAAATGAAATAACCATTCTAAAGTCACTGAGACAAATTGTCCCCTGCCTCCCTCCATGTACACACAGACACACACACACAAAACAAGGAAACTGTGTAGAGATTCATAAAGTTTTTTGTTCTCATGTGGGTTTTTCCCCACAAAGAGGTGAATATGGCCCTCAAGTGCTTTGAAAAAGACTATCTTAATCAATACGTGATCTAACTGAAAATGCCAATCTTAAGTTTGAAAAGTAGCTAGTAAACAAAAAAAATTGAGACCTTGACATCATTATAAACTATAGCTCTCCCCGTTATCTGCAACCTACCACACTCATACTTTGGACAACACTGATCAGAATCCTGGCGTAGTCTGGAAACTTCACAGGGACCACAAACTGCAGCTAGAGTGAGGGGAGGAAAAACACAGTTGTAAACCACACTTAGATACAAATAAGCAAAGTAGAAATTTAAAATATATATATATAGAGAGAGAGAGATTTAATAACAGTTTACGTTTGGCAGTAGGGCAAGGTTGGGTAGTGCAGTTTATTATCCTATTCTCAAGACACATGCAGATCTTGCAGGGCTCGTTGGAAGGAATCCATGTTTCTGTGTGCTGCATAAAAATAACAGGTTGTAAGAGAGAAAGGAAATCTTCTGATCATTGGTATGCAAACTGCTGGAGGGAAAGTGAACTAATCTGGAAAACCAGAAGACTACATATGGGACTGTTTTGCTTCTTCTGATAACTACGAGAATCCAGAGAACTACACAATTTAGAAATTAGGTTATACTGAGATTTAGCAAGGGATGCAAAGAATGCATCAATACGGTGAGAAATGACCATTGTTTTATGCATACATAATGTTCAGACTTCATGAGTACAACTGCAAACTACTGTAAATAATACTACACAATGGTGGTATTATACACACTAAGACTGGATGTACTGGAGTAATAAGAGAAAAAATGATATGTTGGAAGTATATAGAAGTAGCAGCCTTTTCAGATTATTAGTATTTAAGCATATCAGAAATAAAGAAACAAAGCCTATTTTAAGCTGAGAATGTTTCAGAATAACACATTAGAATTCCCACTGCATTGGACTCTGGACAGAGGCTAAATTAATACCAAATCAGATACTGTAATTCCTTTGCGATATTCCTTAAAGGTAATCAATGCATAGAGAAATTGATAGTAATATGCATGATTGTCCCTCAGTGCTGGCTATCATTGGCAAGAGGGAAAAGTTGGAAAGTGGACATTTTGGTCCTTGAGTTCACAGACAGGTAAAAATAACTGTTTACATTTAACATTCAAGCGAGGAGGCAGGTAGTGGAGAGATGTTTTGTGGATAATTTAAGTACATTTGCATAATCAAATCATGCTTTGAATGAGATCCTAGGGTGTAATACCATGGAGGAGAGAATATTGTCCAGATAGAAACTTTCGGGGACTTTCTTGATAAAAGTGTAGTATGATCCTTACTAATGCAAGAAGAAGGGTGATGTCTAGGCTGACCACCACTTAGCCCTGGAGATGCTATATGTACTATAAGCGTTATATGAGTCAAAAAGGTCTTTTAGACTGAATTAAATGAGGAGGTTAATAGTGGGACTACAACAAAAGCAGCAGCACATTGAAGCAAACTGCTAGAAAGAGCTAGCAGCCTACAAAACAAAGGAAGTGAGGCAACTGAGTGGTCAGTCTGTGGGGAATCTGTCTCAGCAGAGGAAAGTTTGCATAGTTAAGTTGCCAATAAACAGCATTATCCCAGGGATTTGGAAGCACTGCATTTGTATTATCTGACCATTTCATAGAACATGATTAGAGTTCTCTGCAGGTGGACTAAAGAGGATGTCGTGTTATTTCTTGTATCTTTTGAACATCAGCAAACAGTGAAACACTGAAGCACTTGAACATTTCAAGACACAATAAGATGATCACACATCTGCTCTCACAAATACTTTCATCCTCAGTGCTATGGAAAGGCTTTTCCTCAAGATATCAGTAAGAGACTCTCTGTAAACCAAAAGCTGGGTTAAAGCAATCTGAGTTGTTAGACACACCTCACACATGGACTTCTTGTAGCTCTGCTCTTCTCTATGACCACACCCCTTTGCCATGATCCCACCCTTCCTTGGAAAAATTGTGATAGAGGCCACTCATATAAGAGCTGTTCGCTGATCTGGTAGGGAAACCTTCCACCACTCCTCCTTGGACAGACAGAAGGCTCCCTTGTTCCTGTATTACTACACTTTACCTTTAGTTGGGCTGGGGTTTCTCCCAGAGGAGGGAGGACTCAGCCTCCAATAAACTGATCAGATGACTTTCTCTGTGTGGTGTCGCTGAAGGACACTGCAGCAGCAGAGCCATGCTGGGGTGTCAGTAACAAGGGCCCTTCATACACAGAGCCCACTGCTGGGAGTGTGTTGATGGAGCTGCCCAAAGCAGAAGATTTCAGAGTTAACACCCCATGAGATGCATGTGACATTTTGTACCTTTTAAGGCTACTCTTTCAGGTTCTCTGCAGACACAGGTGGATATCACTGCATCTGTTACACTCAAGTTTTTCTGGAAACATTTATTGTAAATGAAAACAGATTCTGACAACAATATGTGACTGAGGAGCCAGGACCCTACGCATGGACTTATAGTGCTCGTGCCTGAATCTGCACCTGTCCTATACTTCCCTTACAGAAATACTGTGGTGACAGCACTAGAGTCCTTGAGATCAGTGGGAGCTGTGCACAGTTTAGAGTTTCAACAAAAAGGTTTAGGATAGCAATGGTACACAGTGCAAGAGAATCCATTTATCAGGCAGCTTTCTCTCTTCAGAGACAGAATCAAAATGTATTCTGCTCCACCCTTATTAGGTCACCTGTGTTAAGCAACTGGTGTTTACCAGTCCGTTAAATGGTCAGGTAAATCCAGCTTCACTATTTAAAACATAGATTGATCAAAAACAAATTATGGCCAAATTTTCAGAGGTACTGAGAACCCGTGACTCTTAACGCAGTTAATAGGAGCTGCAGATGCCTCTGAGAAAGATGGCCATTGATTTTGAGCTTGCCTTTTGCCCTTTTGTCTAAATAATTTCAAAACTTCATGTGGCTATTATGGACTTTAAATTAATTCTTTAATATAAATTCTGTATATGTGACTATCAAATCTATAAGAACTGTCATTGCTGGAATGAATGGATTACCTATTCTTACAGTAATTCTTACACAACACCAGCAGGTGGCACTAATGCATAAACTATATTAATAAACAGGCGACGCTTGTTACAAGTATGGTTTTCCTACCACATTAAGCAGCTTGAGAGTCATAGATAACTGTTAATATATGCTAACATTAGTAGAATTTCTGCTGTAGACTGGCAACCAGTATGAATATTACATTGACAATGTGGTTTGTGTAGTGCCTATTTTCATAAATCAAGTTTCAGAGTAGCAGCTGTGTTAGTCTGAATCTGTAAAAGGAACAGGAGAACTTGTGGCACCTTAGAGACTAACAAATTTATTTGAGCATAAGCTTTCATGGGCTAGAACCCACTTCACTGGATGCATAGAATGGAACATATAAGAAGAGTATATATGGCATCTTCTCTGTATGTATATATACATTCTTCTTATATGCTCCATTCTATGCATCCAATGAAGTGGGTTCTAGCCCACGAAAGTTTATGCTCAAATAAATTTGTTGGTCTCTAAGGTGCCACAAGTACTCCTGTTTTTTTTGTTTGTTTTTTTAATAAATCAAGTGCATCTTTCATCATTACTGAATCATTCATAACACCTGAGAGTTTGCTCTACAGTTTTACATTTTGTCATTATGAAAATGAATGTAAACAGTTCTTAATTTTAACAGAGCAATTGTTCTTCCAGAAATTTTATGCACAGATCATCTGGTCCTCCTTTTGTTTTAATCAATTGTAAATGTTTATAACATGCATTATTGCTGAAATATTAATCTAATTTTTTTACCAGTGGTTATCCATTAACACAAATTTACTGTTATGACTGAAAAACAGGAAATCCATCTAATACACATACACACACACACACCCCAACTTGTAAAAGAGTGTGTCTGTTACACTAAGTGCGGTCCATAAAATAAGAACCAAGCTAGGCCTCAAAATGAATTCAAACCAGAAGCAGACATGAACTGCAAGAAGAAAAGCCTGTCCTCGTTACATTCCCATGACAGAGCTGCAGATCTAAGAAGTCTGATTGACTTTTAGAGAAGATTCAGATATGACACCTAAAAGTTTACATTCTTATCAAAACTGAACATGGACTCAGAACCTTCCTGAGTCTTGCCCATATCTATAGAGCTATATGCTCCACTCCCAGAATCTGCATGGAAAGGAGCAAAACTTCTCCCTTCCTCAGTGCTGCACAGTGAAACCGGGCATGCACACATACACAGGAAACAACAACTTTATGGGTCTCTGTGTAAGCCAGGGGGAAGCAAACCTTATTCCCAGATTTGGACCTTAGCGTCCAAAATATGGGGGTTAGCATGAAAGCCTCCAAGCTTAGTTACCAGCTTGGACCTGGTACTTGCTGCCATCACCCAAAAAATTAGAGTGTTTTGGGGCACTCTGGTCCCCCTGACAAACCTTCCCTGGGGACCCCAAGACCCAAATCCCTTGAGTCTCACAACAAAGGGAAATAATCCTGTTTCCCTTCCCCCCTCCAGGTGCTCCTGGAGAGATACACAGACACAAGCTCTGTGAAACTACACAGAGTGATTCCCCCTCTCCGTTCCCCAGTCCTGGGAACAAAAAGGACTTTCCTATTCCCCAGAGGGAATGCAAAATCAGGCTAGCCAATTCAACACACACAGACCTCCCCTGATTTCTTCCTCCCACCAATTCCCTGGTGAGTATAGACTCAATTTCCCTGAAGTAAAGAAAAACTCCAACAGGTCTTAAAAGAAAGCTTTATATAAAAAGAAAGAAAAAAATACAAATAGTCTCTCTGTATTCAGATAACACAATACAGGGCAATTTCTTAAAAGAATTTTGAATAAACAGCCTTATTCAAAAAGAATACAAATCAAAGCACTCCAGCACTTATATTCATGCAAATACCAAAGAAAAGAAACCATAGAACTTACTATCTGATCTCTTTGTCCTTACACTTAGAAACAGAAGACTAGAAAGTAGAAAGTACTTCTCCAAAGCTCAGAGAAAGCAGGCAGACAGACAAAAGACTCAGACACACAATTCCCTCCACCCAAAGTTGAAAAAAAATCCGGTTTCCTGATTGGTTCTCTGGTCAGGTGTTTCAGGTGAAAGAGACATTAACCCTTAGCTATCTGTTTATGACACGCCCCCCAAATTGCAGACAGTGGGGAAGCTCACTGGCGGCAATTTCCTTCTAGAACTTGAAAATAAACAGGTTAATACAACACATGCACCTTTACATATACTACTAAGTATATAACTAACAGACTTTTATTTTTAATAACACTTTTTAACAACTGGATTCTGGGAAACTCTCACGGGAGAGTGCATCAGCAACTTTGTTAGAAGCTCCTGTGATGTGTTGAATGTCAAAATCAAAATCTTGGAGAGCTAAACTCCAACGAAGAAGTTTCTTGTTGTTCCCCTTGGCAGTATGAAGCCACTTTAGTGCAGCATGGTCAGTTTGTAGTTTGAACCGCCGTCCCCAAACATATGGGCGTAGCTTTTCCAGGGCGTACACAATGGCATAGCATTCCTTTTCACTGACTGACCAGTGACTTTCCCTCTCAGACAGTTTCTTGCTGAGAAACACGACAGGATGGAAGTTGTGATCTGTTGCTTCCTGCATGAGCACTGCTCCTATACCACGCTCAGATGCATCTGTGGTTACTAGGAATGGCTTGTCAAAGTCCAGGGCCCTGAGCACAGGGTCAGACATGAGCATCGCCTTAAGCTGGGTAAAGGCCTTTTGACACTCATTAGTCCACTTAACGGCATTTGGCTGGGTCTTTTTGGTTAGGTCGGTCAATGGGGCAGCGATTTGGCTGTAGTGTGGTACAAATCGCCTGTAGTATCCGGCCAAGCCTAAGAAGGATTGGACCTGTTTCTTTGATCTTGGGACAGGCCACTTTTGGATAGCATCCACCTTGGCCTGTAGGGGGTTTATGGTTCCTCGACCCACCTGGTGCCCCAGGTAAGTCACTCTGTTTTGGCCTATTTGACACTTTTTGGCCTTAACAGTTAGTCCTGCCTGCCTGATGCGCTCAAAGACCTTTTCCAGGTGGAGTAGGTGTTCGGGCCAGGAGTCTGAAAAAATGGCCACATCATCGAGGTAGGCAACTGCAAATTCTCCCAGTCCAGCTAGTAGACCATCTACCAGCCTCTGGAAGGTGGCGGGTGCATTTTGAAGGCCGAAAGGAAGGACATTGAATTCATACACCCCCGCATGGGTGACGAATGCTGACCTCTCCTTGGCAGGTTCATCTAGCGGTACTTGCCAGTACCCTTTGGTTAAGTCTATTGTAGAGATGAACTGGGCACGTCCCAACTTTTCCAATAGCTCATCAGTGCGTGGCATTGGATAGTTGTCCGGACGAGTTACCGCATTTAGCTTACGGTAGTCCACGCAAAAGCGTATTTCCCCATCTGGTTTGGGTACCAGAACCACTGGAGATGCCCATGCACTGGTAGATGGGCGGATTATACCCATCTGTAGCATGTTCTGGATCTCCCGTTCTATAGCAGCTTGGGCATGAGGAGACACCCGGTAGGGTGGGGTTCTGATTGGGTGAGCATTACCTGTATCAATGGAGTGGTATGCCCGTTCAGTCCGTCCTGGGGTGGCTGAGAACAATGGGGCGAAGCTAGTGCACAGCTCCTTGATTTGTTGCCGCTGCAGACGTTCCAGGGTGGTTGAGAGGTTCACCTCTTCCACACCACCGTCTTTTTTCCCGTCGTAGTAGACACCGTCAGACCACTCAGCATCATCTCCCTGGACTGTAAACTGACAAACCTGTAAGTCTCTGGAATAGAAAGGCTTGAGAGAATTAACATGGTACACTTTAGGCTTTAGTGAGGAATTGGGAAATGCTATGAGGTAGTTCACAGCTCCCAGGCGCTCTTGGACCGTGAATGGCCCTTCCCATGATGCTTCCATCTTATGGACCTGTTGCGCCTTCAAGACCATAACCTGGTCTCCTACCTTGAAGGAACGTTCTCTGGCATGTCTGTCATACCAGGCCTTTTGCTCTTCTTGAGCATCCTTTAGGTTCTCTCTAGCAAGGGCTAAAGAGTGTCGGAGGGTGCTTTGTAGGTTGCTTACAATGTCCAGAATGTTAGTTCCTGGAGAAGGCGTAAACCCCTCCCATTGCTGCTTCACCAACTGTAATGGCCCCTTAACCTCGTGACCATACACAAGTTCAAATGGTGAAAACCCTAAACTGGGATGTGGTACAGCCCTGTAGGCAAACAGCAACTGCTGCAACACTAGGTCCCAATTATTGGAGAATTCGTTGATGAATTTTCGTATCATGGCCCCCAAAGTTCCATTGAACCTTTCCACCAGGCCATTGGTTTGATGGTGGTACGGGGTGGCAACCAAGTGATTCACCCCATGAGTTTCCCACAGTTTTTCCATGGTCCCTGCCAGGAAATTAGACCCTGAATCTGTAAGGATGTCGGAGGGCCAACCTACCCTGGCAAAGATGTCTGTTAGGGCCAGGCACACAGTGTTAGCCCTGGTGTTGCCTAGAGCTACTGCTTCTGGCCATCGGGTAGCAAAGTCCACTAAAGTCAGTACATACTGCTTTCCTCTGGGCGTCTTTTTTGGGAAAGGGCCCAGAATATCCACAGCTACTCGCTGAAATGGGACCTCAATTATGGGGAGTGGCTGGAGAGGGGCCTTGACCTGGTCTTGAGGCTTACCCACTCTTTGGCATACCTCACAAGACCGGACATACTTGGCAACATCCTTGCCCATCCCCTCCCAGTGGAAGGACTTCCCCAAACGGTCCTTGGTTCTGTTCACCCCAGCATGGCCACTGGGATGATCATGGGCTAAGCTTAAGAGCTTCTCCCGGTACTTAGTTGGAACCACCAACTGTTTTTGCGGCTGCCATTCTTCCCGGTGTCCACCAGAAAGAATTTCCTTGTATAAAAGTCCTTGGTCTATAACAAACCGGGATCGATTAGAAGAGCTGAGAGGCGGTGGGGTGCTCCGTGCCGCCGCCCACGCTTTCTGAAGGCTGTCATCTGCTTCCTGCTCAGCCTGGAACTGTTCCCTTGAGGCTGGGGTCACCAGTTCTTCCTCAGACTGTGGACTTGGGCTTGGTCCCTCTGGAAGCGATGTAGGTGATGGGGTTGTTTCCGTTGCTGGTGAACCGCTCTCCGCTGGTGCACCTGAGGGTATTTCAGGCTCTGGCTGAGCCTTTTGGGTATGGCTGTCTGTTGCTTCTGCCAGTTCTGGCTCGCTGGCGCCTTCTGGCGTTGAGTTTGAAGATGTGGTTGCACTTGCTGGTTGCTGTTCCAGTTCCGGGCCTGGGACTGGAGATGCTATGGCTGTTTCAGTGGTTGGCATGGAATCTGGATCCACTACCTCTGTCTGGGTCTCTGGTAACACAGACGGGGCCTCTGTGGACGGCTCAGGAACAGGAATGGGTCTGGAAGCTTGCCTGGTTTGGCTACGTGTAACCATTCCCACTCTCTTGGCCCGCCTCACCTGGTTGGCCAAGTCTTCCCCTAGTAGCATGGGGATAGGATAATTGTCATAGACTGCAAAAGTCCACATTCCTGACCAGCCTTTGTACTGGACAGGCAGTTGAGCTGTAGGCAAGTCTACAGCTTGTGACATGAAGGGGTAAATTGTAACTTTGGCCTTTGGGTTGATGAATTTGGGGTCAACGAAGGATTGGTGGATAGCTGACACTTGTGCCCCCGTGTCTCTCCACGCAGTAACCTTCTTTCCGCCCACTCTCAAATTTTCCCTTCGCTCCAAGGGTATTTGAGAGGCATCTGGGCCTGGGGATCTTTGGTGTGATGGTGGTGTAATGAATTGCACTCGCATGGTGTTCTTGGGACAGTTGGCCTTTATATTTCCCAGTTCATTACACTTAAAGCATCTTCCATCTGATGGGTCAGTGGGCCGAGGTGAGTTACTGGAGACTGGTGAGGTTGAAGGGTAGGGTATCTGTGGCTTTACTTGGGTGGTATGTAGGGTCTTTGGCTGTCCTCGGTTGTAGGGTTTATGGTCTGTGTGCCCCCTGGGGTAATCGTTCCCCTTGACAGTAGCTTTTTTGCTTTCTGCCAGTTCCATCCATTTGGCTCCAATCTCCCCCGCCTCAGCGATATTTTTGGGATTTCTATCTTGTATGTACCATGTGATGTCTTCAGGAACACCATCCAAGAACTGCTCCATTTGTATGAGGAGGTTCAGTTCTTCCTAGGTTTGAATGTTGTTTCCTGTTAACCAGGCCTCATAGTTTTTTGCAATGTAGTAGGCGTGTTTGGGAAATGACACCTCTGGTTTCCACTTTTGGGTTCTGAAGCGCCGACGGGCATGATCTGGGGTTATCCCCATCCTGTATCTGGCCTTGGTTTGAAAAAGTTTATAGTCATTCATTTGCAGCTTAGGCATTTCAGCTGCCACCTCTGCTAAAGGTCCACTGAGCTGTGACCTCAATTCTACCATGTACTGGTCTTCGGGGATGTTGTACCCAAGACAGGCTCTTTCAAAATTTTCCAAGAAGGCCTCGGTGTCATCACCTGCCTTGTAGGTGGGAAATTTTCTGTGCTGTGGAGCAATAATTGGCGCCGGGTTGTTAGGGTTGGCTGGCACATGCAGCCCAGCTTTTGCCAAGTCCAGTTCATGTTTTCTCTGTTTTTCCTTCTCTTCATTCTCTTTTTGTTGTTTTTCCATTTCTTTTTGTTGTTTTTCCATTTCTCGGCGGTGGGCCGCCTCATCTTCTGCTTGTTTCCTTCGGTAGGCCACCTCTTCTTCTTCTAGTTTTCATTTGTGTGCTGCCTCTTGGGCTGCCTGTTCTCTTTGGAAGGCTGCCAGTTTGATGCTTTCTTCCTTTTCTTTTATCTCCATCTCTTTTTGTTTTATTTCCAGTTGTCGCCTGTGTTCAGCTTCTTTGATTTGTTCTTCGGCGCCAATTTTTGCCTTAGAAGTCATGGTTCCTGTTTTCTTGTGTGGGGGTGCCCTCCGGTGTTTATCTTCTGAACTGCAGGCTCTGTTCCCTCCTGGAGTCTGCCTAGCAACAGTGCTTTTTTCCTTTTCTCTCTCTAGCTAATGTTCAATGAAGGGAAACCAGAAAAACCACTTTATTTGCATGCATATAAGTGCTGGTACTTGCCTCCTAATGGGAGGGCTATTGCATGACAAAAGACCCTTAACAGTTTCTTGCTTAACATGCAAGGCACACACTGCCAGAGAGAGCAGAAAAAAAAATTCTCTCTGGTTCCCTTTTAAAACCAAACTGTTTCTCTCTGCTAAAAAGCCCTTAGCAGAGAAAAGAAAAATATAATATTCCTACTGGCTTCTGGATTCTGTCTATATCCCGCCACTGCCACTCATGTTATAACCTTATTCCCAGATTTGGACCTTAGCGTCCAAAATATGGGGGTTAGCATGAAAGCCTCCAAGCTTAGTTACCAGCTTGGACCTGGTACTTGCTGCCACCACCCAAAAAATTAGAGTGTTTTGGGGCACTCTGGTCCCCCTGACAAACCTTCCCTGGGGACCCCAAGACCCAAATCCCTTGAGTCTCACAACAAAGGGAAATAATCCTGTTTCCCTTCCCCCCTCCAGGTGCTCCTGGAGAGATACACAGACACAAGCTCTGTGAAACTACACAGAGTGATTCCCCCTCTCCGTTCCCCAGTCCTGGGAACAAAAAGGACTTTCCTATTCCCCAGAGGGAATGCAAAATCAGGCTAGCCAATTCAACACACACAGACCTCCCCTGATTTCTTCCTCCCACCAATTCCCTGGTGAGTATAGACTCAATTTCCCTGAAGTAAAGAAAAACTCCAACAGGTCTTAAAAGAAAGCTTTATATAAAAAGAAAGAAAAAAATACAAATAGTCTCTCTGTATTCAGATAACACAATACAGGGCAATTTCTTAAAAGAATTTTGAATAAACAGCCTTATTCAAAAAGAATACAAATCAAAGCACTCCAGCACTTATATTCATGCAAATACCAAAGAAAAGAAACCATAGAACTTACTATCTGATCTCTTTGTCCTTACACTTAGAAACAGAAGACTAGAAAGTAGAAAGTACTTCTCCAAAGCTCAGAGAAAGCAGGCAGACAGACAAAAGACTCAGACACACAATTCCCTCCACCCAAAGTTGAAAAAAAATCCGGTTTCCTGATTGGTTCTCTGGTCAGGTGTTTCAGGTGAAAGAGACATTAACCCTTAGCTATCTGTTTATGACACTTCTCCCTTCCTCAGTGCTGCACAGTGAAACCGGGCATGCACACATACACAGGAAACAACAACTTTATGGGTCTCTGTGTAAGCCAGGGGGAAGCAGAGAGCTTGGGAGCAGCTGCTATAAATGTGGCATGGCCCTAGGACAATCCACCTCAGAGCACATGGCATATTGCTGCGTATGTTAACAGTGAAGCATTCTTTCATGGACTTTGCTCCTCTCCTAGGGTGGAGCAGTGCTCAGACCCCACGTGGAAAATGAGACCAAAACAGCTCACTATGCAGCTAATGGTGGGAAAAGACCTGAAGAGAGCATACAGGGACAGGCACTCCATGTGTCAGACAAAGAACTGCTGGTAGGGGCCATCTGTTATCATGGGTCTCCAGTTTGTGTGGTTTTGAGACTATACAAGTAATACCTCCCTTTCTATGCTTGCCAGAGGTCCCATCCTGCACTTACCTGAGGAGAACAGATTTTCAGTGGGACAGAACCCTTCGATTTATTAAAAGAAACTTCCCTTTTCTGTCCATTTTTGAGTGGAAGGGGACATAGCCTGAGATTGGACCAGGCTACCCTTGTCACTCTTGTGCTAACTGCTGAAACAGTTTCAGGGTTGGTCCACACTACCAACTTACGTTGGTGGAGTTATGTTGCTCAGGGGCGTGGATTTTGAGCAAAGTGGTTAATAACCTCTGGTGTAGCCAGTGCTATGTTGATGGGAGGGCTTCTCCCATCGACATAGTTACTGCCTTTTGGAGAGCTGGAGTGCTGATGCCAGCAGGAGAATCTCTTCCATCAGCGTAATTCCAACACTTATGACTGTAAGTGTAGACTAGACCTTGGAAACCTTCCCAGTGCCTTGGCATGGAAGTAAGATACACCCACAGCATAAGGAATCCCGGGACTCTACTTTTATGTTTAAACTTGTGTTTACTGGTAAAAGCCTGATGGAGAGAAATAGATCTCTTGGTAAATACCCATGTATGCCATTCCCTGCTCTCCTCATCTTCTCCCCTGCTTCTTCCACACAAATTTGTCATGCATTTCCTGGCCTCAGCAGCCCCAGCTGTGAATTTAATGTTGAGCCTAGTCAATTTCACACTGAGGGAGCTGCATGGGGCAGACAGCCGGCCAGCCATGAAGAAGCAGACTGAAAAAATGTCTGAAGGGAAAAATAGACAGATTTATCAGATGTAGATTCATTTGGCAAACGCACACCCTGACAACTCTGCAGATAAGCAGTAACTAGACAGCTACCTGATAGTGTGTTCCATCTTCAGCGATGCACTCTGTGCAGACTTCTTCATCAACACAATAACTATTTAAAGTCACCTGTCCAGGTGGACAGAAGCAGCCTTCTATGGGATAGTCCTTGCAGACACTGATGCTGGTGCTGTTCTCACAGTGCTTTGTGCAGCTTGTTCGACAGTGATCATATATCAAAGAGTTGGGGCATTTCATAGCTGTAAGAAGACAGGCGAGAACACTTCAGAAGAGATGTGAAACTCAAAGCCATGATTTGACTTACAGTTTTCTCCAACACTTTTTCAACCTGATTGTCTTTGAGGATATATTGATTATAGCCTCCATTGTGGTCAACATTTTTCAAAATAAATTTGTAAAGCAAACAGAAAACGCTGATGTCTTTGACACAGGGTTTGATAAAGGGTTTAGAAAAGGTTAAAATAACTGGGTACGTTTAAGCTCAAGAAACGAAGACTGTGGGGATCTGATAACAGTCTTCAAATATGTTAAGGGCTGTTATAAAGAAGACAGGATCAGCTGTTCTCCACATATACCAAGAGTAGGCCAAGAAGTAATTGACTCAATCTGCAGCATAGGAGATTTAGGTTAGATATTATGAAAAACTTTCTAACTATAAGGATAGTTAAATGTTGTAATAGGTTAGTAAGTTGTGGAATTGCCATCATTGGAGGTTTTTAAAAACAGGTTGGACAAACTCCTGTCAGGGATGGTCTAGGTTTACTTGGTCCTGCCTCAGCACAAGAGGATGGACTAGACCAGTGCTTCTCAAAGTTGAGCTGCTGCTTGTTCAGGAAAAGCCCTGGCAGTCCGGGCCGGTTTATTTACCTGCCGCATCCACAGAATTGGCTGATCGCAGCTCCCACTGGCCGCAGTTCGCTGCTCCAGGCCAATGGGAGCTGCGGGAAGAGGCACAGGCCGAGGGATGTGCTGGCCGCCCTTCCTGCAGCCCCCATTGGCCTGGAGCGGTGAACCATGGCCAGTGGGAGCTGCGATCAGCCAAACCTGCGGACGCAGCAGGTAAACAAACTGGCCTGGACTGCCAGGGGCTTTCCCTGAATGAGTGGTGGACTGGCTTTGAGAAGCACTGGACTAGACAACCTCCTGAGGTCCCATCCAGCCCTACATTTCTATGATTATAATGGCTCCGCCTGGCCTTATAATATATGTCAAACAATTGCTGGCCTAACTTCTGTCCTGATTTATAACCCATGCAGAACCACTGGGCCAGATTCTCAACTGGTGTAAAATGGAATAACTCAATTGACTTCAGTGGAGAGAAGCTTATTTACACCAGCTGAGCATCTGGCCTATTTATTTCCAGGAGTGTAAGGCAAGGTAGAATTTGGGACCACCATTACATTTATTAACGTAGCAGTGTTTACACAGTGCAATCAGGAGATCTCCAAGAGGGAGACAGGCATTGTAGGAAGTGGTTTTGGTGATTTGAAATGAGGCAATCAATATTCCCTAGAAACAAAAGAAAGGCCAATGATAGCATCTTTTGGAATTTCAAAATCAACCACTAAACTGGCATCCTTTGGATCCCAGTCCTATTCATGGAGAGGGTTTCAGAACTACATTCCCTCCTCTCTGAGCCAATGAACAAAACTTACATTGAAAGGTTCATGCTGTTGAAGATGCCAACTTTCAAATGAGACATAAAATTCAGGTTCTGCCCCCTTGTCAATATTGAAGATCCTGTGGCACTTTTCATAAGAGAGTAGGGTGTTGTTAATGTCAATGGATGCTTTTCCACTGACTTCAGCGAGTTTGGATCAGGCCTACAAAGACTTCTCTGTACAGATCTATAGGCATCTATCTTAGGGTTTTATGCTGCTGCTCATTGTATCTGATCACCTTCCATGTTCATTCAATAGCAATAGTGAAGATCCTTGCAAACTTCATATATCATAGCACCTCCCTTTCCTCTCTTCTCCTCTTTGGCTGGCATTTGAGAAGCCAGTTGGGTTCAGGCAGCTCCTCTCTATTCATTCAGCAAACCAAATTCTTGACTCAAGGATGTGCTTCCAAGAAGTTCCCATATACACTTTCCCCCTTAAGATATGATAAATTCAGTGTTTGGGTATGTGTGATGCAGACAGGAGGGGCAAGGGTTTAAGGAAACTATGGTTTCCCCACTCCCCATTTAAAAAAATGTTTTTGATCGTAACCAAGGAAGGAGACAGCACCACTTGGCAAAAGAAGTGAAAAAGCTTATTTGAAATGCATTTGCTGGAAGTGTCTACAGAAAATAGATTAATAGATTCTAAAGGCAGAAGGGATGACTGTAATTCATCTAGTCTGACCTTCTGCATAACACAGGCCATAGAACTTCCTCAAAGTAATTGCTTTTGAACCACAGTATATCTTTAAAAAAAACATCCAATCTTGATTTAAAAGTTGCCAGTGATGGAGAATTCACCACAGCCCTTGGTAATTTGTTCCAATGCTTAATTACTCTCACTGGTAAATATTTATGCCTCATTTCACATCTGAGTTAGTCTAGTTTCAACTTCCAGCCTTTGGATCTTGTTATACCTTTGTCTGCTAGACTGAACAGCCTAATATCAAAATTTTTGAGTTGGTAACAAAGGGAAGGGGGAATACTCCATCAAAAGCAGAAAAATCACTCCCAACATCCCTTTACCTCAGTGGTGGAATTATAACCAGGAGATTCTAGGAACCCATGACTATCATCTAGCCCATTACAGCCTCAGTTCTGGCTGCTCCCCCAAGATTTTCAGATAATACAGGCTCTGCTGTGGAACCTTTTGCTGGTGGTACTGTACCTATGAGCGTTGCATTAAAAACAAATGACTACCCACACACATACACCATCTCAATCCAGCACTCCTCAACAGCTGGGTGTTTCAGTATCTACACACCTCTAATGCTGAATAATTTTATGTCCTAAAGAGAGAAATAACCATTTTAAACTCTCTAAATAAAATGAACAGCAGAGGTCAAAAAGAAGTAGTTAGGAGACCAGTGCTTCTGCCAGATTAGCCTTCACCATTCCATGTGAAATCTAATTTGAGTTCCAGTTTCTCTGATGCTCTCATAGTTATTCCATGCAATCTATTCATTGATATTGTAGACTCAACTTGCACAGGCTGTGTTAAAAAGGCAGCTTCCTCCTTCCAAGGAGGGAAAAGAATAGTCAATATCAGTTCCTGTAAATCTATGTAATATGCAACAAATTTTGAAGAGTCTTACCAGCAGATTTAAGCAGTGACAAATGCTGCAGCTGGTCAGTCTTTCTTTGAATTACTCTAGCTATTATTAATAACTATTGTTACTGGGGAATAGTGTGTGTGTGTGAGAGATGAGCTCCTGGGACTATGTTTCTGACCCCAGCAAAATAAGACATTTTAAATTCCCAAGTAAAAAGTTAAAGATGATATTCTATATTAGGTTCTGCTTTTTCCACAGAGATCCTCTTGAACAGAGACAGAATCATAGGACTGGAAGGGACCTCGAGAGGTCATCTTGTCCAGTCAATGCGCTCAAAACAGGACTAAGTATTCTCTAGACCATCCCTGACAGGTGTTTGTCTAACCTGCTCTTAAAAACCTCCAATGACAAGGATTCCACAATCTCCCTAGGCAATTTATTCCAGTACTTAACCACCCTGACAGTTAAGTAGTTTTTTCTAATGTCCAACCTAAACCTCCCTTACTGAAATTTAAACCCATTGCTTCTTCATCTTCCATTGTAATCAATAGGGTTCTCACTACCTCACCCTTGTTACCAGTCAGGGCCCTAAGTTATTATTCAGTGAAAGCCAGTTCGAAGATGGAGCAGAGATGATGGGATCATCTTTATGAATTTGTGAACCTGGGTGTTTTGTGGTTCTATGGTAAGTCCACATTTTCCTTTATAAACAGAAATATTATACTTTGTTTTGCTGATGGACCTCTCCAATAGCATGAGAACATCAATATTTCAATGACCAGTAAATATCACATTGCAGAGGGGCTGCAAATCCTTGCAGCTGTAGCACAGTAGTAAGTGTGAGTCTGATACACTTAGTTACAACCAAGTAGATTTTATTTTGGCTAGACTGGGACCACTGCTTAGTAGTGCACAAAATAGGAAAAAGGGTGCAAATAGCCTATCTCCTTCCCCCTCAAACCCTTTGCACAATAGCCAGGTGCAATCTTTGTCCTTGCACTTCTGACTGAGACATCTGTTAATGAGACTGGCACTAGAAAACCCTTAGGGGATGGAGAGCAGTGAAGGTGGTGCTCTGACCAGCTCTTTCCATGCCTGCTACTTGAAGTGGGACAGCGCAGATAAGTAGAGCACCCCACTCCACCCTGTGTTCTCCCAGTTTTTATGCAGAACTCAGGCACTGTATCTCCAGCAGCCCCATCTCCTACTCACGCAGTGACTAAGCTCCAAAGTAACCCTGAATCATGAACTAGAAAGAAGGCATGTGCTGTCTAGGGCAGAAGTATCTGGCAAACAAGAATAAAAATAGGTGTCATATTAAACTTCCTCCAGCATCAGTGAAATTGCTTTAATTCCTCCCTTAAACTGATCTTGGCTTGCTGTAAACCTGAAGGGTAAAAGAGAGCTGTTAAGGAAGGGTTTAACATTAGTCATGTCAAAATGTTACCTAGAGCAAGTCTGATTCTTAAAAAATCTTCCAGGAATTTGGAAAGAAAACATGACTTTCCCCCTGAATGAAACTCAGTGGACAGGGCTGAAATGACAGCAGGATCTAAGGGAAAACATCTGCCCTGGCAGACCGAATAGAGATGCAAAGATCTCAGATGATTTCTGTAGTAAAATAATCCCATACATCTAAATTTGGAAATACTTCTCGTTCCATATGGAAACCAGTGGACTACAGCCAGACAAAAGCAGACTGGGAACTCCTGCGCCTCCTCCGAAAACCTTCCCTGGGAGCATGGCCATAAGAAGGGAGAAGTGGGACTATCTTCCTTCCCTCTTTCTCTTTGTGGGACCCTGGTCACTACTGTATCAGAGTGCCTCACAATCAGTAATAGAGTCTATCCGCACAACATCCCTGTGATGGTAAAGGAGTATTATCCCAATTTTAGAGATGGGAACTGAGACACCGGATAGATTACCTGACTTTCCAAGATCTCACAGGAGACCAGTGAGCCAGGAACTGAAACCTGGTCTCTTGAATCATAGGCCTTGTCTTCAGTTCATGTTTATACCTCATGCTCAGCCCTGGTTTTTCTCTTGAACACGGTATGCATTCAGACATCTCTATCAGTGCCACACAGAGGCAGTCATCATACTCTGAGCTGTAGGGCACTCTGAGTTGCTTTTAATGTGTGTTGCTACCACAAGGTTAATGCAGTGAAAATGTGTAGCCACAGGCACCCACAACAAATTAGATACAGTTCTCCAGTCCCTTCCCATAAAGCCACTGGGCACCCATTCCTGTGTACTATCTTGTCATCTACCTGTGCTCTGACCTCTGACTGAGAGTGATCTACCTGCATATTCCTCTGCTCAATATCCATGGTCCCACTCTGCTTGCAGTGTCTCCAGCTTCACTCATCTCCAGTGTTTGCAACAGTAGATTAATGGCCCTCAAAGGAGCCCATATGTCGGCATGCAGCCACCTGGCCACATGCATCTTGGTGCAGCTTTGGGCCAAAGTGAGGAAAGCCCATCTGACACTACAAAGAAGAATATGGAACTGTACAATGGTATATCTCAACAGCTAGAGGAAGAACATGGGATCAAACAACCAGACAGCAGTGCAGAGATGAGATAAAGGGGTTCAAGGTAAGGTTCTAGGAGACCAAGAATAAGACAACCTGCCCACTTTACAATAAACTGAACAGTGCCCTGAGCAGTCCAGAATCCTATCCACTAGACCATCCTTCTTTCTCGAGTCAAAAGGAGTATAGGACCAGCTGAGGAGTGGCCAGCCTTTAAAGGTGAGGGGTTCAGGCCACATATTTGTCCTTTCTCAAGAAGATAACCAAATATTAGAGATGGGTGGGGCAGAGAAAGAGCAAACCCCTGGGAATGGTCCCTCTGAGTAAAGACTGAGCCACCTTTCATAGGTCACTTTTATAGGGAAGTGGCTGCCTGTGCTGTATCTGTTCCATGTATATTAAATGATCCAGGGCTATTAATGCAGCACTTGTCACCAGCACTTATTATTAAAAAAGGGTGTCCCCCCCAATGTTACAGTAATATTGCCAAACAGAACTGTGAATCACTACTGTGTGCCCTGCAGTTCCCAAGTGCTTGCCAGCTTCTCCTGCTTGCAGCTGCTGAATTAAATTGCAACAGAAAATTACAATTAGCACTGATGTCATAAAATAAACAGGTTCACTCTCCAGGATCATCGTTTTGTTCTGTGCCTGTACAGTGTCTAGCACAATTGGGTGTTGGTCTGTGAGTAGGGCTCTGAGGCACCACAGTAATACAAATAATAAATAATAATAATAATTAATAACATCTACCGTAGTGATGCAGCCAAATTAAAGCAAGGAAGGGAACAAAGGCAGAAGATAAAGGAGAAGGAACAACGAGAAATCCCCAACTTCCTCAAGGGAATGAAGGAAAATAATCAGAAACAGATGTGGATCTTTATGTTACCGTGATCATTCTTTCTGTTACATGCTGAGATACTGCAGTAATGAGCAGGGTATGAATAGAGATTGATAGATAATAGATAAATCGACTGTGTTACTATCATATACATGATATACCCTGCAATGATTTCAAGTGAAGACACTTGATACCAAGTGAGGGCATTTATAATCTGTCCTTTTTTGTTCTTGAAAACTGGGAGGATAAAAAAAAGGGGGGGGGGATTTCAATCCTGCAGGAAACTCCAATATTTTAACATTTGTTTTCATCCTAAATTGGGATGAAATGTAGAAATATCAAAACATTCTATGGAACAAAAAATTCAGAACAATTTTGATTCAGAAATGTGGAAAAGTTTTCAGCTGAAATGAAATATTTTGATTCTAGTCTAGATGACAGTAGGTTCTGCATTCTCCTGAGCCACTACAATGCCTCATGGGAGTTGTAGTTCTAGGCTTCTCATATCCCCATTCATCCCCATGGGGAAGTCTCTCAGGATACACTGTCGTCTCTTTCTGTGGGAGTCAAATGCCACATTGCGGTGGCTCAGCCACAGAGAGTGATCATGGAGAGTAGGGTCTATAAAAGAAAATAGGTATATGCAGAATCCAGAATTTCAACTCCCAGAGGCTTTGCGGTGATTCAGGAGGACACAGATTAATGCTAACCCAAAGCAAAATATTTTATTTCAATTTTTCTGACAGAAAATTCTGCCAAAACCACTTCTCCTCTGGAAAATTTCAATTCTGACAAAACCTCATTTTTCAACAGGAATATTTAATTTGATTTTTTTCAAATATCCCCAGTTGCAAGCTATTTAATTACTAGGATATGTGCATGACAATCTAACAATGATACTATCTTTGCAGTGTTTCCAAAAGTGAATATCTCACAGCAACCATATCCACTGAAACCACTGCCAGAAACTTTGCTGTGCTGATTCTTTCCCTTTTCAGTCCTCAATGACCGCCAAACTGGATCATTATTTTAGGGTTTGGTGGTTCTTTATTTCTCCATTGCTGTATTACAGATTACACTGCACCTTTGAGAACTGAAGAAGAGTAGATGGGCTTGCACTTAGAAACAAGTATTTAATACCCACCACGGAAGGTGCCTTCAGATATCACTTACATATACACAGCTAGATGGATAACAAGAAATGGGGTGACAGAGAGCTGTCCAGACCCAAAGGCAGCCAAATACACAACTAGAAGTTTGGATTTTTAGCCCAACTACAATATAGATCTGGATTTCAACCAAAACAGTAAAAAATGTCATGAGATCTACTTTTACACTAGAAACCCCATGTGGAAATCTGGGGGTGGGTCAGATCTGGTAGCACCCAGAGGGGGCCTGCTTATAACCCTGAAGAGTTCAAGGTAGGAGGAAATGGAAGACTGGGGGGCCCTTCCCAAAAGGCAGCATGGGTGGTGTTGGTCCCAGGGCAGGTGGAGCGAATGAGAGGTGAAGCTGAGGAAGAGGACCAGTTTACACTTCTGAAGCCCACAGTGTCACAGTCCTTTTCCAGGCCTGGCTCCAATGGAAGATGGACCCAGAATATGCAATCTGGACTGAAACATTCACAGAACTCATGGACATTAGACCTACAGTACTGGTTCAAACCCACTACTAGCCAGCGTAAAATTATTATTGTTTTTTAAAAGACACAATTTTGCTTACAGACAGATCCTATTCAGAGATGACTAACTTTTCATAAGTAAAAGCACTGCTACTGTGTAAGATACACTTCTTGTAATATTGCTCATTTGCAACATGGATGCTCATAGGCTAGGTCAACAGATGTATAAGCAATCAGATTTTCAGATAACTAAGCTTCCCTTTCACCCAAAGATGATGGAAGTCTCCATGATCTTTGCATTAAACCATATACTAATTCTACTGCACTCTTCAGCAAATACCTAACAAAATGGGTAAGCACGTTAAAGATATACATGTTCTGTGCCCTGAAGTTATACAGCTAGTACAGCTTACTGTGGGCTAGACGGTGGGCTGCTTAAGTGCGGCTGTGCTCAGTGTGGGGCATGTACAACGAGTCTTTGTATTCCCATATCAGGGTCAGCTACAGTTCTAGTCCATGCATTCCCATGAACACAAGAATTTGTTTCCTACCAGTGCCCCCATATCCCAAAGAGAGCAGGGAGAGGGAGCAGGATGTTGAAGTATGGCTATGCCCCTACTGAATTGACCAATGGTGCTGGGCCGGCATGGAATGGAGAGCATGCTACACCCCCTTAAGGGATGTTGCAAGCAGACATATTCATCCTGCCCAGCTGGAAGCTCAGGGAAGACTTCTGCTGCTGAAGTGCTGCCATTCTGCATTGCCTCAATATGGGCTGGTGTCTAATTTAACCCTGTATAAATAGCCTGGATTCACTGAAAAAAATCTTATCTATTGCAGTGCCATTGTTTATAGGTTTGTAATGTTATATAATGATTAAGCTATGCTGTCTATTGAATCGTTAATGTATTCTGCACAATGTCCCAGTAATCAACAATTTATTTTTGGCAGCTATACACATGCACCTGCTTTAAAAAAAAAAAAAAGAAAAGAAAAGAAGAAGAAGATGCCATTGTTAAGACACCAATGACTGTTTTATGTAACTAGTAGCTAAACTGGGGAGTTCTTTGGGTGTCCTGCTAAAGTTCATCATAAGCTGGGAATTTGAGGAATGCAGAGAGGTTATTAAGAAGCCTCTTTGGCATTCTACCTTGAATGTTGCGATTTGGAAAGTCTGCTTGAAGTCCTAAATCTAAGCAATGACAGGCTATCTTCTCTCTCCATTTTCTAGGGGATTATATGCCATATAGAATGTTTGGAGTGTGTTGTTTCTTAAAAGATTTATCTATATCAATAATGTTCTCCAAAACTTGCTTTGAAAGAGATGTAAGACATTAATTCAAGGATCAGGCCAAATTCACCTTCCTCTTTTTTCTTCAATGTTCCACTCAATTTGGACCTTAAACATGAAGAAAAACAATCCATGTGATTCCTCTTATAGTGCCGTGCACCATGGATACTGGACGGACAGCACTTCTGTTACATCAAGTCCTTAGGGAGTTGGTTCTCAACCTGTGGGATGGAGAGTGACTATGGAATGGGAAGGAAAAAATCAAGATAAAGGGCAAAAGTATAAAAACTGGGGGAAACCATATAGAAAATGCACAGAAAAGGGGGAGAAAAAAGAGAGAGTGAAGAGAAGGGGGGAAGATAATAAAGAGAGAGGCAGACACAGAGACAAGAATGACTGGGACATGGTGACCATGCCAGGGCATTGCATAAGGGAATATATGGAGGGAGGGTAGTTCATGTTCATATCCATCATAAATAGAGGGCTGTAAACCAAAAAGATTGAGAGAGCCAGTGCCACATCTGCATATCCTAGTACAGTGAGCCTTGCACAGAAGGCAGGAATATCCATGGGGACAATATATGGCATCAGCAGCCCCAATAGTCACTTAGCTTTATTTGTTGAGGTTCACACATAGTGCCTATCAGAAAATTGCTGGGCACATGTGCAATGCAACTGTTTAGTGCACGTGATGTCTTCTTCTGTGGTAGGTCTATCGGTATGAATAGCGGTCATAGGTAGAAATTCATGCAAGCAGTTGAGAATTGGTGGATGAGTAAAGATATAAGAAACCTATTGATCTCAGGCCAGACACACATCTTTCATCTCTCTACATATCTCTGGCCATCTGCTCTGCTAGCACCCTTGCCATATTCTCCCCTGCCCCACAATCAATGGCTGCACACCTGTGACCTCTTCCCCTCCAACACATGCACAATGGGGATCACAGAGCATGTAGAGCAATTTACTACTGACTTGGTCAGTAACTTGCAGCGTAACTGGCACTGCTTTGGGAGGGGAATGTGACGCATATAGTGGGTGTTTCTGAACTTCTCTGCCACAGGCTACCAACCAATAGCCTGTTTTCTCACACACTGAAAGCCATATGCTTGTTCTACACAGGGAATTTGCCCTGGTACCAGCAATTGATGGTCAGCAGTGCAGAATCCAAGAATAGTCAAGGAAAGCCATGATTTGCACCAATGGAGTGCATCCTAATGAGAAGCAAGGGTAAGTACCATTGGTGTAAATTGTAACTTTCCTTATCTTCATGTAGGTTCTGTACTGATGCAGCTACATCTGCAGCTGCCATCAATTACTGGAATCAGGGACAATTCCCAGTACAGACAAGGTCGCAGATTAATATTTGGTACGGAAGGTCATAGTGGGTAGGTAGGTCTGCATAATTGTACATTCTCATATAGTAACATT
This sequence comes from Gopherus evgoodei, assembly GCF_007399415.2. Taxonomy (NCBI): domain Eukaryota; kingdom Metazoa; phylum Chordata; order Testudines; family Testudinidae; genus Gopherus; species Gopherus evgoodei. The sequence goes on from NC_044322.1 coordinate 229,825,617, forward strand.
CACCTTCTGCATGGTCTTCCTAAGCCTTACGTATCTTCAGCTGTCCCTGTCTGCTACCCTCTGTTCTGCACAATTAACAGGAGCATGTATTTTACTGATGCACCTTTTTCCATATATAGCAGTTGAATGGATAGTGAGGAATAAATTTAAATTAGGCTGCCCGTTGAAGTAATTATCTAACATTGAACTTTACTTACATTGGAAATTTAAACTGGCACTTCTGTCCTATGACATAGGATTAAGATATTCACACTATGCAGACAAATTGGAGACAATGGGAGTAGTGGTACCAAGTAATTCACTGGGTTAGTTTCTGCATGAATTTTAGTGTATAATGAAACCATTACCACAAAACTCCGGTGATCTCCAAATGACGCAAATCCCATTTGTTCGGCAAACGTGAGCGTAGGAAGCTATAACCTCACAAATTTCATCCTCATAGCAGCTGTTCTCTTCACATGCAGAATAGAACATGTCTGGAGAGATTATTCCACGGCATTGTGCAAACTGAGGTGAGCCCAGAATGTTGCACTTGGTAGTGGCATGTTCAGTGCATCTGTCATCTCTCTTGATTTCACAGATTTTGCCTGGTTCTTTCACAGTCCATTCTTGAATAAATGTGCTGCTGTCAGATGTGACAGAGCCGTTTCTTAACATGAAGTCATTGCCATTGTTTTGGTCACAAACCCCTAGGTCAGTGAGAAAAAAGAAGGTTTAAAAACCATCAGCAGTCAAACAATATTGAGCAAACAGAGACAAGGTAAACAGAGCTCCTTCAGGCTCAAAAGTTGAGCTGCAAGGGGAGGAAGAATGGGTTTTGCTCCTTATTGCTTCTTTACGATCTATAAAGGCCTAAAAATCTTAGGATGTTTTTTACTTGTTTATTAGGTTAGAAATCCTGGTATTGTTATTTGGTATTCTATGGATGCCTTGAAAACCAGTGAGATTATGGCATCACAAGAGAATGAAAGCTGAGCCATCAAGGGTATATCTACAGTGCACACTAAGCCCAGGTCTGTGGCATCCGCGCTTGTGGATTCAGTGTTTCCATACTTGAGCATCCACATTGGATTTTAAACCTGTATTTATAATTGCTGGACCCAGGTCTCACAGCCAGGCTAATGCATCCGTACTGCACTACACGCACCCTCTGACTTGGGTCTGTGGCTTGACTTGTGACCACACTACAAAATGACAGGGCTTGGACTCGAGTCACAGTGGGACTCAGGTTCTGACCCCTTTTCCCCTCATCCCTCAGCAGAGTCCTAGGACCAGGACCTGAATGCTTGGTAACCTGAGTTAGCCTGACGTGTGTGGCTGTGGCACAAACCTGAGTCAGAGCCCAGATTTAGTGTGCAGTACAAACACACCCTGAGAGAGAAAGGGATTTTTAGTCTGACTGTTTAAAACTATATGTGTTTTGCTGATTTTTGTTAAACACCTATTTAACTCAAAACACTGAAAAAAGCACTTGTGAAAAAAAGAGTTCTGGAATAAAGATTCAAGACATCGCAAATGTCTTCAACTAAGGGGAGAGAATTACAGAATGTAACATATAGCTGAGATCTCAACCAGGCCCTCCACTGTAAACAAGGAAGACCAGACTTGACATCCCTAAGGAAAACGCAAATAGAAAAAAACCCAAACACACACATACACACTCACATCCTACATTTTTCATGTCTTCTTTGTACATCATAAAAAATGGGGGGCAAGATCCCCCTTTGCAGGTTGCATTTAAACGTCCTATTCTGGGAAAAGAACTGGTCTGAACAAGATAACTGTCAGAAGAGATGTAACTGGGACAAAACCAAAAATCAAGCTATATGCTGTCAAGTGTCAGCGATAACATCAGTGGCTACTAGATCCTGTGTTTCTACTGGTGCAGAGTGTTAATGCATTTAGTGTTTGGGTTAAAAGTTACAATTCTATTAACTATTTCACCTTGTCAAGCAGAAGCTGGAGTTACTGTTCCCTACAATCCATTTGCTTCTTCCTTCAAACCAATCCTCCCAAGGATGACATTGCTGAATTATTATTATATATTGTTATTATTATTATCATTATTGTTATTATATATTGTTAGTTTAAATGTGGCATGTACTTTTCAAACACAAATGAAGATACAATTCTTAAATTTGATTAACGACTTATAGTTGCCTTTGTTGCATCCCAGAGAACGGTTTGTACTTGTACTGTTTGTACTTAAACTGTTTGTTTAATTTCACCCTTTTCGGTTTGCATTTCTTTATTTTCCTGCACATTTTTAGGATTTTTTTGAAATTTTCAAGAATGTCACAGTGAATTTTTGAGGGCAGAGGTAATGCCCCAACAACATATTACTTCATAATGGAATGTTCCCTCCACAAACTGAAGAAAAGCCCTTCCCCTTAGCTCAGAACCATTTATTTACCAAATTAGATGGCTCTTTTCCAACATGGAAAGTAACATGAGTTACTGGTGAGAAAAAAAAGCCATCTTATAACCTTGAAAAAGTAGGATTTTTTTCAGTCTTCCATAATTCAAAAAGAGATGGTGGGATTTTCTTTAAACTTCCCAAAGAATTTCACCCCTAGGTGGAGATTAAGAATGGAAAATTTCAAGCCCAAAAGAATTTTTTCCAGAAACATACAAGTGTTTGTGATGAGAGCAAATAAGCAAGGGGTATGATGTAGGAATTCCATTGTCATAAACTATCCTGGTATGAGGTGTTTTTTTAACCCCCATCCTGCAAGCTATTCCACCTATCTCTCTATGGATATGTCACATCTACACAGCAAAAAACCCACGGCAGCAAGTCTCAGAGCTCAGGTCAAGTGTTTTGCGCTCACAGGGCTTAAGCCCAGGGTTAAAACAGCAGTCTAGATGTTCAGGTTCAGGCTGGAGCCTGGGCTCTGAAACTCAGTGAGGGTGATGTGTCTCAGAGCCTGAGCTCCAGCTTGACTGGGAACAATTACACTGCCCCTTACAGCCCTGCAGCTCGAGCTCTGTGAGTTGATCCAGGCCCTGAAACTAGCAGTCACAGAGAGTTTTTTTGCTATGTAGAGATACCTAGAGAGATCTAGGTGGAATAGCCTGTAGGATCAGGCCTACATGTGGTATCTATGCCTATACCTATAGCAGCAGTTCTCAAACTGTAGGTCAGCACCCCAAAGTGGGTCGCAATTCCATTTTAATGGGGTCACCAGGGCTGGCATTATACTTGCTGGGGCCTAGGACCGAAGGTGAAGCCTGAGCTCCACAGCCCAGGACTGAAGCCCCAGGGCTTCAGTCCTGTGCAGCGGGACTTGGTCTTCAGCTCTGGCTCCCCTGCCTAGGGCGGTGGGGCTTGGGCTTCGTCTTTGGCCTCCCCACTCAGGGCAGCAGGGCTCAGCCGTCAGTCCTTCATGTAGTAATTTTTGTTGTCAGAAGGGAGTCATGGTGCAATGAAGTTTGAGACCTCCTGATCTATACCTATGTCTATACAGATCCCCGCTGTTTTTTCTGATGTTCTATATGGGCACATGGATTATCTCACACAGAGATGCATGCAGAGTGGAGGCCCACACATACATCTTGGTTCTGTCCAGTTACAAGAAACCTCAATAATAATTACAGCCTCAAACGAGGCAGCTGAAAGAGGTAATTTTAAAACTTACCACAAAGGCCATATATTTGTGAAGAAAAGCTCCTTGGGTTAAGATGAAGGATAAATTCATTGTTTCTTGGAGTGAATGTGAAATTATGTCCAAGCTGGGAGAACCTGATCTCATGCATTATTGCTCCATAAATGTTGACTTCAAAGTAATCATCCATGTAAGGAACAGTAGTCATTTCTCTGTTAACAGTAACCTGTTTCAAGAGGGTAAGATAAAGTGACCAGATGTCCCTATTTTATAGGGACAGTCCCGATTTTTGAGTCTTTTTCTTATATAGGCTTCTATTACCACCCCCCTGTCCCGATTTATCACATTTGCTGTCTGGTCACCCTAGGGTGAGAATACTCCGTCAGTTCTACCAACCAACCAAAATAAATAAAAGTTTATAGAGTCTAGATATTCCTAAACACATTTTAACTTCATAAGGGACTGAAGATCCAACTGAGCTGATTAAAGCCAAGAGAATACAAATAATATAGAGACCAGTTCAAGCTGCAAGCAGATCTCTGCTCTGAGTGTAGAAATGCATGAAATGGATTGTGTGCTCCTTTTTTGTGAGTCAGCACTTTCCCATTTGCAGCATCACATATGTATTTACTGGCTAATGGTCCAGTCCTGTAAGGTGTTCAATGCCTTCTCTTGGATGTTGAGCACCCTCAAATTCCAGTAAGAGCTGAGGCCATACAGCACCTTAGAGGATCAGATCCAAATATCATAATTAGCCTTGAATTTGGAACAAATAGTTCTCCTCTATTTACTGAAGAAGTTCTGTATGCCCACAAAAATCATCCCATCCATTGACAAGAAACTATGGGCAACAATGAAAGAACTTGATGGTGATATAGGACTACAAAACATATATGGCATTGCAGACATTGTTTTAGCTGTGGTATGAGATAACCTTTGTAATTGTATCTGACTTGGAGCAGACACTGAACCTTTCTATAGTCTACTGTTCATATATTATGTTGTTATGCAAGGTGTTAATAGTTCTAGTTAGCTCTGCCTTGTATTTTAGTCAGTACTTGTATGTCTGAGTTCCCTAAAATTGTATTAAAGCTTTGAACAGTAACATCCACGACTATTAAATTAACACCTGTTTGTCTATAAAGTGAACGTTAGACACATTGGGGCAGATTATCTGCTAGGGCTGAGATCCACTCAATGCAGCTGTTGCGTGAGAGGTCAGGAAGCCAGTTATGGCTCCCTGATTCTCTCTGGTTGCACCCCTTGCACAGGTTAGAACAGCTCATGGGCTGCTCTAATATGCACCAGTTGATAATAACCCACAAGGGACCATTCACCAGTTGAAAAGAACCAGAGTGCAACATGTTCTGGCCACACCTGCCTGCCTCTTCCCAGAATTCCTATCCAGGCAGGGAGTGCCAGATTCCATCTTCTTTGCATTGCCAGAGCAGTGCAAGGAAGCAAATTTGGTGCATCATATGGGCAGGGACTTTATTCTGGAATAAAAAATGATAAAGATTTTAGCAGCGTAAGAAATAAAACACTGTCAATAGAAAAAAAACAGCACTGCAATATAAATACTGAAAAAAGAGAGCACAACTCTGTTATCATCTGGAATATTGTCATTTGACCAGAGAATCGTACAGCTATTTCATTGCTCATGGCTTACTGTCATGTCTCCAGAGAGCTGTATTGATTTGCCATGGTGCTTCACTTCTATGGCATTCATACAGTTTAATTTTGGTGTTGAACTGCAAGCCCCATTGTGGAGAATCATTTCAATATCATGCTCTTTGTCTTGAAACAAGGTGTAGGAGCAATTGCCAGTCAGTTTAAAATCCAGCCCGTCAAAGGTGACAATATGTCGGGTCGAGCTGCCCATGCACTTGCCTGCAAAGGTGAAGAGAGAAAAAAGATCATTATCTCTGTGACGCTGGCAGTCCAGGCGCCAGCTCTTACCAAGGCTGCAGACATTAGCTGGAGACCAAACTAGTTCACTTACGTGTTAGTGTTGCTCAGAATAGGTGTCAGTCTTATAAAAATGTATTTAATGTTTACACGGTATAGAATGTTAGTGAGTTGCTGCATGCATTAATCTTATTTGTAATGTCTGTACTCCATGCTATAAGGAAATATGTACATTTTGCTTTATAATTTTGAAAATGTTGCTCTAAACTCGTGAACTCCTATAGGAAGAGCCTTCCCCCTCCCATGCTGCCCATCCTGAATAACTATCAGAATCAGATGGGCCATCCAGGAACATTGCACTATGGACTGGTGAATGGCCCTATTGAACCTTCAAAATGTTACATGCAAGGAAGCTCGTCCAATGGTCTTCAAGGCAGAATGAAGGAAATAAAAGAAAGACAGGAAAAGTGTCCATCTCTTTGCTGTTTGAATTCTCACAGGGCCAGAGACACTAAATTGAAAACAGAGAAAGACGTTTTGAATTCACAGATCACTAAAACTCTGTCACTATTAGGATTTAGATTGTAACTCATTTGTATGTATTTGTTTGGTCACTTCAACCTTTAAATAACTCTTTTTTCTCTTTCCTAGTTAACAAACCTTTAGGTAGTTTATCACAGGATTGGCTACAGACATGTCTTTGTCATTGTCAATATCTCTTCCAATTCATTTTGAGCCTGACCCAGAATACACTGTTGTCAGTGGGAAGCATAAGCATTGACTCTGGGGGTGCTCCGGGGCTGGAGCACCCACGGGGAAAAATTAGTGGGTGCTCTGCACCCATTAGCAGCCAAGCTCCCCTTTCTGCCCCCTCCGCCCAACCTCGCCTCCTTGCTTGAGTGCTGTTTGGTGGTGTAGCAAGCTTCGGGAGGGAGGAAGGAGGAGCAGTAATGTGGCATGCTCAGGGGAGGAGGTGGAGAAGAGGCAGGCCCTGGGTGGGGATTGGGGAAGGAGTGAGAATATGAGCAGAGAGGGGGTGGTATTGAGGCAGGGACTTTGGGGAAGGGGTTGGAATGGTGGCAGGGCAGGGGCAGAGTCGGAGAAGGGTTTGGGGCAGATGAGGGTCAAGCACCCACTGGCGCAACCAGAAGTTGGCGCCTATGGTGGGAAGAACCCATTAAAGGTAGGAAGTTAAGCTATATGAAAGCTAAAGTTATATATTTCATCAAATCCTAGAGGAGAAGGAAAACCTATCTGCATCTTGTGATGAAATGAAGTTTTTCTAATTGTCTCTGTCAGGAATAACCTTTATTACAAAATAGACAGGTAAGTTAGTGGCAGATCCTGTGTATATAAGCTGTTTTCTACTGAGTTTGATGTATTAACATATTTCTATTAAAGATGAGCAACAAAGGAGAAAATAGTTGAGTCTGTGTCTTTTTCTCCCTTTATGAACTATAAGGAACACATGAAAAGGATATTTTTGTTGTTATTTTGTTTTAAACTTGTTTTTTTTCCCTGGATGACCAGAGAACTAGTAGAATTATGAGCTGACAAGTACCAAGGAAATTAAACCTGAGCAATTAGACAGGGGTTTGGGTCAAACTTCTAAAAATCCTTGATTTGTTTTTGTTAACCTCTATTTCACTCCAACATTAGGTAAACAGTTGGGAGGAAAATGCTCTTCATTAATAATTCAACTTCCTGACCCTTCAATTAAAGGCTGAGAAAACTCTCATTCCAGGTCCTTTATCCTCCAGTGAGACCTCCAGGGCCATCCCTATCCATGCACAAAGCACTCAGCTGCATAGAGCACCATGAAATTTGGTGCACCACATTTCCTGGTGCCTTGCGCAGCTGTGTGCTGCTCCAGCCCCTGCTCTGCCTCTTCCCCCGATCCTGCTCTGCCCCAGCCCTGCCCCTACTCCACCCCTTCCCCAAAGCCCCTGCCCCTGCTCTCCCCAGCCTCACCCCCACTCTCCTGAGGGCTGCTGCATGGGTCGGGCCTGCACTCACCATGTAGTAAGTAGAGTGACCCAGCCCCAGCCTGCTCCATTCCGTTGGCTTCCAGTCGTGCCGCCAGCAAGTGCTTGGGGGCATTTCCCCCTACCCCCCAAGGCTGGGAGCCAGGGGAGCAGAGTGGAGTGGGCTGGGGCCAGGGGGCAGTTTCCCACCTGCCCCCCAGACCCCCTGTCCCATGGAGGCCTGGGGCCTGCCCCCGGCCCCAGAAGCCAGGGGGCTGCATAGGGCACCAAAATGGCTAGGGACGGCCCTGGAAACCACCAGCAAGAAACAGCAAAGACCAAACTTGATGTTTCTAATATTTTAAGGTTAAAAAGGAGCAGAAAAAAAATCTTTTAAAATATTTCTCAGGTCTGTTTTATAATTCCTAACACAGTAAAAAAGACACAACCCCATTTTATTTTCCTGGTCTGGAAACCTTTCTATATTGTGCTGTCAGATTATGAACTACCAAAGCCATATGTAGCCATTGGAACACTTGGAAATGTAGCATCCTCATATTGTTAAATATACCTTCTTTTATGTTATTCCCATACAAGAGTTGTAGAGAGATTACCACTAAAATCTTTGCAAGCCTAATAAATATAAAGTTTTGTAAGAAAATGTTTCTGCACATACTATCTTTTGTTTGGCTGCTGGTTTATAAACACCATAAACAATTTGATGTTTGTCTGCACTCTCAGAAAACCTCTAATCTCAGTTTTAAGCAAACAAAGTTTCAAAAGCACTACTAAATTAAATCACAAACAAATGCAGTAGATTGCAGCCTGCTCTACACTAGGAAGTTTTGTTGGTGTAGCTATGACAGCAAGGAGTGTGGAGAAAAGATCAGCAACCTTCCCGCCTCCAGCCAACATAGCTGCACCAGCAAACCTTACCACCACCACCTATGTAGACACAGCTATGCTGTGAAAAGCATGCTTCTATTGGTTTAGCTGATATAGTCATATAGCTGTGCATTCAAAAGAACTCCTCTGGCAGCTTAAGCGGAGTCTCTGCTAGTGGGCTCGGCCAGAATAGTTATATCCATTAAGGCTCTTGGCTCCAGGGCTGCCTGGAGGGAAGGGAGAGGCAAGTGGGGCAATTTGCCCCAGGCCCTGGGCCCCACAGGGGCCCCCCAAGAGTATAGTATTCTATAGTATTACAACTTTTTTTATGGAAGGGGCCTCCGAAATTGCTTTGCCCCAGGCCCTCTGAATCCTCTGGGTGGCACTGCTTGGCTCCAAGTACTTCACTCATTTAGGACTTAGGGCTGCTCACATTCATGTCAATGGGAGTTTTGCCATTGACTTCAGCATGTGCAGGATCAGGCCCTCGTTGACCAAGTGACTTGTATATAACTAACTCAGACTTGCACTGGTTTAGCTGAGCCAAAAACACATGACTTGTGCGTTTTGGTAAATGTGAAAAGTTAGCAGTCTGTCTTACACACTCATATCATCTTGGGAAATGAAGTGAATTTCTGGGCTATCATGGCATGTTAAATTTACACCGAGCTAAACAAACATTATCTCATTCTGAAGGGCAATAACCTTAAGACAAATATAGGCTTTTCTGTGCCAAGTGACTAATGGTACAAATGGAAATTTTAAATTTAATCCCTTAAGAGATCCTTTAGGGAGACATATTTGGAATGCCAAAACTAATGGGTTTGTATTCCTGTTCACTTATTCATGAAATACGAAATACCACACTACTGAAATAAAAATTACATAAGTAATTGTTTCTTCTTTTGGATACAAATAAAATGATTAAGCTAAAATCTATGCAATAATTTTACATTTAGGGAATATTTATGTTAGAAAGGAAATCTTGGATTAAAATGGCTAGATAATTTAATGTGCTTTGAAGGGAACATTAAAAAAGGCAGATTCTTGGTGTGAAAGTTTTCCATGTCTGATAATAAAAGCTCTGAGTCTAACTAGAAATCCTGAACTTTTCAAATAGCATATTAGTCCCTTCAGGAACTTTGTCTTTGAATATGGCAGTTCCTTGGAGAACATTTTTTATCCCAGGATGAGATTATACATTACAACTGGGGAGTCATGGGATTTTACTATTAAAAAATGACTGAGGATAAAATTTTCAAAGGTGCCTACATGACTTAGGCACATTTAGTCCAAAAGAGATTTAGGCACTTTAGAGCTGAAAGTCAATGGGACTTAGGTTCCCAAGTGCCTAAGTCCCTTTTGAAAATGGGATTCAAACACTCTTAAGTAACTTGTATCAGAGGGGTAGCCGTGTTAGTCTGGATCTGTAAAAGCAGCAAAGAATCCTGTGGCACCTTATAGACTAACAGACGTTTTGGAGCATGAGCTTTCGTGGGTGACATGCATCTGAGGAAGTGGGTATTCACCCACGAAAGCTCATGCTACAAAACGTCTGTTACTCTATAAGGTGCCAGAGGATTCTTTACTCCTTTAAGTAACTTGGACACTTTTGAAAATGTTACCCGTCGACTTTCATCTTTGGAACTACTGTGAATTTTGTCTAAAAAGGAATGGAACACAGCACTTTATAAATGTAGCCTAAAGTATGCATTTGTCATTCATATTTTTGTACAGCAGTTAGAAAGCATGGAAGTGCCTCACCTTGGCTCTAGGCACTTGTAATCAAAATAAGCGTATCAATCAGTTACTTTTTTTGTGCAGAGTTCAAGTATACTGGCTGCAGGAGCTTTTATGGCCACTGCATCTTCCCTATTGTGAATTGCTGAGGCTTGGTCAGTGAATCCACGTTGTTATGGATCCAGAGTTCTTACTCTTGTCTCATCCCTGTGGTGCCTGGATTCCTCTCCTCTGTAGACTGCTGTGGAATGGTGCTCCATGCTGCGTAGGGGTAGAAAGACCCCTCCGCCATGCAGCAAGGCCAGTTCCACTGCATTCTGTGCCTTTTCCATGGCCTTTGAATCGGACGGGAGGGTTTGGCTCTTAGTGATTTCGCTTGTTCAAAGGGCCTTCATTTTTTCCTATCTTCCTTCCACATGAAAACAATTTCCCTCCCACACACACACATCTAAGAGGTACAGTGCCATTCTAGCAAAACTCATCATAGGGCAAGCCCTGCATTAACTACTCTAATCACAGGGAAAGCTATGAAGTCAAAAAGCAGCAAAGCTTCTTCTCCCCCTACTGTGTGTGGGTGGAGGGAAGGGTCATTTCCCAGAGGCTCTCTTTTCAGCAACTGGCCACTCTAGCACCACTGCTGGGTCCCTCATCTCTACGTGTTTGAGTGGGAGTACTCTCACTCTCTCTGAGCCAAGGCACAGCTCACACAATATCAATTGTTCCTGTTCACACACTCAAAATCAAGAGCAAATGCTATGTATTAGATTTTTTTTCTACATCTGCCTGGGCTCAGAACCCAACCCAAAAGCTTGAGGTTAGCCAGAGAATAGACTAAATGTCCTAGAGTTTGTTCAGATTCAGCTTATTTTTCCAGACTCATTCCTCCCCAGTTCAGAAAGGTTTGGAAATTGGAAACCAGTCTGGGCCTTTCCCTGGTAAAACGTTATAATTTTTTCCAGCAGACAGTCCCACGCTATGGCCCCAATCCTGCAAACATGTCCGTACTTAGCTTTAAGCAGGCAAGCAGTCCCACTGCTCATGCCTATAACTGTTCGCAGAATTAGTGCCTGTATATCAGTTTGACCCCATCTATTTTTGTGATAGCATGGATCACAGAATGATTGGCCCTAAGGGGAGATGGGGCCAGCCATGCCATAAATAATTGGCTGCTTCCCATTCTCTTTCTTGGGTATCTTTGAGAGTTTTTCTGGCTCTTGTATAAATCACTAGGGCCCCAGGCCAGTTCCTCTGAAGTACCCAGCCTTCTGCAGACCCTGGCTCAGGGCCTTCCACAGGAACCTATCCACTGCTTATGGATGCACACCCCAGACTGATCTCTCTCAGCCCTTTTATAATGTCTGAGTGTCTATTAATCTATCATCTTAGTCCTGTCCCCTCAAGCTGAGAAGATGCTACTTAATTATGACACAGGTGTGGCTGGCCCCCATCTCCCATTAAAGCGGCTAGTCACCCTGTGACACGTGGCCTGCTCTGCATGGTCTCCTTTAAGGATATGCTATTCAGAGCCACACACACCAGTTATTATCATTATATATATATAAAACAACTGACGTATGTGTGTATATATATAAATTTTATGGTACATAAGAATTTCTGCCAAACAGGTTCAGCCATTTACAAGAATGAGGCTAGGGAAAAAATATGTTTTGTCTGTATCTGGTGACCTATTCTTTAAAAAGCTCTAGCACCCCTATACCTTGGAGCAGGGACTTAAATTTGTCAGAGGGTGATCACTGTGTCAGGAAAGAGCCTTCTGCCATCCCTGTGAAAAGCTGCCCAAATCTGGTCAAGTTATAAGCCTTTGAAAAATCAATTTCTACATGCTCAGTAGAAACGAATTAGTTTTTAGCAACTAAATTCCCAATATTCCATCTATACTGGGCATGCTCCGGATAGGGACTGAGCAGGTCTTTCCCTGAAATTGCAGCTCTTGGCTGCTGTAGGTGGTGCCAAGCCCAGGCACCTGAACTGAGATCAGGGCAACTGTCTCTCCTTTAAATGACTCCCCTGCTGGGCCAGGCAATGTGGAGGAAGAAGGTGGTTGATTCAAATTCAGAAATGGTAAGAGTCAGACCTGAGTGGAGGGGGTAGGGGAAGTAGTTTAGGATAAGGAACCTAATGGGAAGAGACTGGGAGTGGAAGCTGGAAGTGGTCCTGGGAGAAGAGGGAAACTGGGTCTGGGAGTTCGGGGGGAAGATGGAAACTGACTAGCAAGGAGACTGGGATTGTGAACAAATAAGAGGGCAGGAGGAGGAAAGACAGATTTGACAAAGAGATGGGTTTGCAAGAGGAGAAGTGGGACTAGCTAGACAAAGAGACTGGAACAAAGATCCCAAGGAGAGAGACTGGGACGGTGGAACATTGGTAGGGGCAGGGAGATGACTAGAAACCAGGGTTGGGAAGAGAAACAGATTAGATGAGGATCCAGGAAGGTCCTGCAGAAAAAATAATATATGATCACGTAATTGAAGACTGCATCATAATACATACACACAATAGGGCTGAATTAAGGTTGCCCAGGCATCCGTAATTCTGGTATTTCCTAGCTTTAGAGTGCTTGATTTTGCAAGCAAAATTAATATTATTTTAACATGGCTTGTGTTCTAGATATGTGTGGGTGTTTGATGTATATATGTACACAATTATATGTTTACCATATTTGTAATGTGTAAGATGCACTTGGAGGCCCAATATCCTGTTTATAATTAAGGCTACGTTTTAGTCACAGGTACTTTTTGTAAAAGTCATGGACAGGTCACGGGCAGTAAACAAAAATTCACGGCCCATCACATGTCCATGACTTGTACTGTACCCTTGACTAAAGCTGGGAGTGCCGCAGGTGCTCATGTGGGGGCTGCAGGTGCTGGGGGTGGTGGCATGGGGGGTGCTGCAGGTGCTGAGGGGAGGGGGAGTTGGCGGGGCTGGCAGGATCCCTGCCCGGCTTCTCAGAAGCAGCGACATGTCCCTCCCTAAGCTCCTAGCTCCATGCACTGCCAGCTCCACAGCTCCCATTGGCTGGGAAACGCTGCCAGTGGAAGCTGTGAGGGCCATGCCTGTGGGCAGAGGCAGAGGTAGGAGCTGAGGGAGGGACATGTTGCTGCTTCTGGGGAGCCCCCCAAGGTAAGCACGGCCCAGAGCCTTCATCCCCTCCTGCATCCTAGCCCCCAGCCCCCCCTACTGCTGTTTGGGGTGGGGGTGGCTCGAGACTGCCCCAGCAACAGCCAGTACGACTGACCCAGAGGCTGCCTGAGCAGCCCCAAATCTAGCTGCACCGGCCGCTGCAGAAATCACAGAGGTGACAGAAATTCACGGAATCCGTGAACTCACAACCTAATTTATAATCCATCTGAAAATATCTGTATGTTTGAAAGACATTTATGTCTTCTTAAGAAAAAAGCTTAAATATTAAACATATTATCATTTTAAATATTTTAATTGTAATTTTAAGATTTGTTTTTTCAAGTCAATGTATTTAGTACTAAAAATGAAAGGAAAAGATATTGAAAATATGAGGAAAAATCAAAACTGTTTTAACCTATAGCTATATCTTCCAATATTTTGCATGTCGCATGCAAAATCTCTATAGAGATGTGTGAGCTCCCACTTGCTGACATTTGTGAGATGCTGTCACAACTAATGGTTGCCGTTGGAGGTGTTATTGCAGCACACAGAGGCATATCCATGAGAGTTTTAATCTAGGCAGCATAGCTAAAAAGAGCCGTGAAGCCAAGTGTGCAGTGTCTTCCACATGGGCTATACCAGCCTGCCTAGAATGCTGGATACATACTCAGCTTCCTAGGCCACACCAGGGTCTGTGCCACTGTGTCTCCACTGCTATTTTTAGCCAGGGTAAATAAATTAAAGGAATGCAGATGTGCATACCTGAGCTGCAATCACACCTGTCATTGCAGAATAGACATAAACTAAGAAAGGTCCCTTTGAGCCTTCAGGAATGTTAGAAGGAGAGAGATGCCAGAATTTCTCGCAGGACTTCCAAGCAATGTATATCTGCTGAACCACCCTGTAAAAAAAGCCAGCGCTCTCCTTTCTTTGCACCAGCCAACCCCCGTATGCCCTAGTGTGAAGGCAGTGAGGGGAGCACAGCCATAGCACCTAGGGCAGGGGTTATCTCTTCATGTGACTCTTAGTCCTCCTTCATTTTGTGATCATATACAAAGGCTGGCGAAAGACCCTTCCTGTGTCCTTGTACACCATCTGGCCAGAATCCAGCCCTAAATGTTTTGAGACTATGAATTTTGATTTTGATAAAGAACAAGTATAAATTCATCTCAGTTCAAGCAACTTTGGATTCCTCCTCGAGTTGTAGCTCTGTGTTCCATTCATCAGTACATTTCCTGGACACATTGTCGATCCTGGCGGAAAAAACACGTATATGTAAAATAAGTTACTCACATGGACATGTCCAGCGGCAGCCACAGGTTTCCTCAGTTTTAACAGCAGGGAGATTATTGTGACATGTAGGTTTTTGCATCTTCACACAATTAATTCGGTGACTCTCCAGAGACATGTGGCCACCTGGTGAGCATGTCACAAAGTGACAACTATCCAGTAATGTCCATTTGTCACCGGGCTATACAAGAAGACGTGCTGATATTAAAATAGGGTTTGATGCAAGAAAAGAAAATTCAAACAACACTTGGAGGCCTCCACATAGCAGCTACCAGACTGTGTTCCATAACCTAAAACTAGCAAGTAAAGTGATACTGCCAGCAGTGCTGTTCAAAATAGCCTTGGATAATTAAACAATAGAATGCAATGTATTAGGGAGTTCACGGGCATGAGAAAGTTAATACAGAAACATTGCAAGAAATAGATTCTGAAATTCCATGCAAAGGATAATAGTCTATAATGGGGGATGCTTTGCTGGAAGAGCATGAAATATCTGGTACTTTTGTCTATTGTTAGCAGAGCGGCCCTGCAGCACACATGGACAACACAGTCAATAAAGAATTTCCCAGTGCTTTTCTTTAAATACCAATGCCTTGGGTTTTCATGAGTGTAAAATTATTTTGGAAAGTATTCTGAACACAGATGCTCATAGCACAGCAGGAATTAATGAGAGTTGTTTCAAGCTAGTAAAACAAAAGCCCCTTTTCTGAAGGCTTGGAATTGCTGGCTTATTTTACCTACAGTCCTGAACCCTTAAAAATTCCACCTATTCTGAAGGTGATTTGCTACCTTGCAGGATGAATGTTATTAGATAACCATTGTGTTCATGTAAAATTAAAAAAAGATACTCTCTTCCTGCAGGACAGTTGGAATTTTAAGGCTTCATGGCAATACCCTCTTAATCTCTGAGTAAGCGGTGCAATCACAACCTGTGTTCAATCCTCCACTGAGCACTCCAGCTCCAGTCCTGCAAAGCATTTAAGCACAAGTAGTACTGTTGACCTGAATGCCAAATCATTCAGCATCTTGCAGGAATGAGCCCTAACTTCCCAGAAATATCATCCCCAAAATGCATGCTTCCAAGACTCAACACCCCTAACTGATTGTCCTTCAGTGGGTAAGAGAATATCTTTTATTGGACCAACTTCCAATAATAGATATTATTTCACCCACTTTGTCTCTCCAATATCTTGGAACCAACATGGTTACCACAACACTGCATACAATCCTTCAATGTCATTCCTAGAAGTTCTACTAGGAATAAAGACAATGGTGCTATGAGCTGGATGACAGCACCCCAGATTCATAAGGATAAAGAGCATGGGGAAGAAAGGATGGTGACTATCTAGATAGGCTACCTTAAGGCTTCTCTGTTTCTTCTCTTCTCTAATCTTCATGAGAGTGAATAGCAAGGTGACAAAATATCTGGGTTAGACACAGCATAATTCATGCTCTATTCTTGGCACTAGTGCGCAAACCAGGAATAATGCTTTAAAAGTATTTTTCTACAGCTCTGAGCTATGGGATACCATTAGTTCTAAAAGAGAACTGCCAGATTTGCAGTCATAAATATTGGTAGTACATATTAAATATGAGTGCATTTCCCTAGGCATGCTTTGTAGGTCTTAGGACTTTGAAAAGATTTCATTATAGCAAATGTCTCTTAAAAGTTGTGTAAGATTTTTCAGGCTTGAGAGCCTAGGGGAAGCTATAAAATAAATAAAAGTAATGTGAGGAGTTTTAAATATGGAAAAAATATTTAGGTAGTAAGATATGACATGTTTTTTAATTATACTCTCCTCTCTCTCTCTCTCTCTCTCTCTCTCTCTCAATCCACTGGAAGTAAAGCAACTGGAAGGGTACGTAGACAGCTGTGCACATCTGGCAAAAAAGGCTTTTTGGTTTTCATATTTCTTTCATTATTTTTATTTAACCCATTTACAGGAAACCTATCACAAAGCATCTAAGAGCTGTACAATAAAACCAAAGCACAACACATTAAAAAATTCAATTAAAAGAACTGTCCAGACACAGCCAAGGAATCTGGCACAGTGGGAAACCCAGTGACCCTCAAAGCAACAAACAGCGGCTAATTCCCAACTGATGTGGAAATGTTGGAGGAGGAAAATGGGATAGAAAGCATGTGCGTGCACACACACAAAACACATATACCAATAGCAGAGGCTCCAGAATGGTCCAGGATAAATCATCTGAAACAGATGGGATTCCCAGAATGACAGAGGACGACCCAGGCAAATTTCCTCTCAAAGGGAGCTCCATATCTATTTATTTAGATTGATACACTCATCCTATAACTGAGGACCTTCAGCTCAGAAGGCCTGGCACCTTCACTGAACTCATGAAGATAGCTTTTTATTATTATTAGGGTTTTATCATCAAGGGTTGATCTACACTGGAAAAGTTCTCCTGGTATAACTGTATCGGTTAGGAGAGTGATATCTTACCATTATAGCTATATCTACTCTGAATATAGTTATATTGGTTTAAAGGTGTCTTATAATGGCTTAGGTTTCAGAGTGGTAGCTGTGTTAGTCTGTATCAGCAAAAACAATGAGGAGTCCTTGTGGCACCTTAGAGATTAACAAATTTTAATGCACCTCCTGCAGCAACCCACTTAGCACCTTGTAGATCAGGCATAAGGTCCCATCCTATCAGAATTTAGGAAGGGATCCTAAATCTGTATTGATAAGGGCTTGATCATGCAGGGATGTGGATGAGTGTTGCGAGAGGGCAGCCCCGTGCTAGAGATGGAGCTGCAGAAGATGCTGCTTTTGTTATTCATGAGCCAATAAGATGAAAGAAGAGAAATGGGAGCAGGTGCTGTAGACTGGTGGTTGAACAACAACTCTATGCCCAAAACACACCAGAAGGCATTGAGAAGTTAACTATGAGGGATAGTATTTTATTAGCACTGCTCAGGGGGTTGCTTTAAGCCTCTGGTGCCCCACACTGCTATTAGGTTTTTAATGGCAAGTCTGACTCAGTTTTCCCTTTGTTTGGCCAATCACCATTTAGCCCTGTGTCTTTATTTTCTCATTATGACTCCAGACAGAATATTAATAGTCTCCTCCCCCCTCACCCAGCATGTTCCTCCTCAGCATGTAAAAATCTCTTGAGTCAGGAGGCAAGTAACCCTTGTGAAGAGTCAACAGTCTCAGGCCTCTTTGCTTCTCAGGCCTTAATAACCCCTTTGCTGAGAATGACAGGTGTTCCCAGTCCCACCCACTCCTCTGGGTTGCAATCCAGGGACCCTGTATTAAGAAATTGGAACCAAGTCCTTACTGCTTCCTTGGACTGCTTCTTACCACACCTCCCTAGTTGACTGTTTCCAAGACTCACACTCTGATCCTCTTCTTCTGGAGGTCCATTTCCCACTAGTCTACTACTAAACAACTCTGCACTCAGTGGTTCCTCAGTCTTTCTGACAGCTGATCTTCCATTCTGGCCTGAAGCCTTTTCATTTCCCTAGCTGTTGCAGGGCCACCAATCAGCCCCACCCGAGGAGGTAACTAGTCTCTCTGTTAATGTTTTAGTGTCTGGGACAACTTGGGGTCTGTATGTTCTATGACAAGCACCTGTGGACACATTTCTGAGGCAGTGTTTGGCTCCTATAACTATCTCTGCTCTCAGTGTCTTCTAAAAGCCACTATTCCTGGCTGGTAGTAGGAATAACAGAAGATCCTTAAAAAGGCCACCACTCCAATCAGGGCCAGCTCTAGGTCTTTTGCCACCCCAAACAAAACATTTTTGGCTGTCCCTCTACCCCAGCCCTGGAGTCTCATCCCCCAACCCCCAGTGCTCTCCCCCACCCACATCCCGTGCTGCCCCAGCCCTGGTCTCTCTCTTCCCCCCCACCCCACCCTACCCGTACTCTCTGGCACCCCAGTGCTGGGCTCCCCACCACCAGTGCTGACTCCGCCCACTCCCCCATCACCTCCAGCCGGTCGGGCGCTGGCAGGGTCGGGATAAGCAGTGGGGCTCCCGGGCCACGCCTCAGCCCAGGGTCCCTCCAGCCGGGGCTCCCACCTCCTGGACCATACGAGACCCAGGAGGGCAGAGCCGGGGGGATGGCCCCGGCAGGGGGCTGAGGAGCCAGGGCAGGGCTACCCCAGAGAGCGGGACGCAGGCCCCGCACAGCAGCACCCTGCCCTCTATGGCCCTGCTGCTGCTGCTGCTTCTGGCCACCCTGCCGCAGCCCCTGGGTGTATCGGGCTGCTTCGCACAGCCCTGGCTTGAGGGCAGCCGCCCTGTGGCACCTGCAGGTAGCTCCGTGCACCCCACAGGGCTGCCCCTAGCCAGAGTGTCTCCTGCTCGGAGCCTGCCTGGCACAGCTACAAGGTGTGGGCGCTGCTCCCCCGTGGCTAGTGGCATGAACTGCAGCGGCCTCAGGGTGCCCCCGACACACGATGCTCTGCTGCTGCCAGGGCCGGCTCTAGGCTTTTGCCGCCCGAAGCAAAAAAAAAAAAAAAGATGGCCGGAATGCTACCCCTGAAAATATGCCACCCCAAGCATGTGCTTGGTTTACTGGTGCCTAGAGCCGGCCCTGACTCCAATGCAGGGTACAATTTCAGATAGGCCAGGCACCAGCCTTTCTTCTTGCACTGCATGTGGAACCCATAATTTTTGCCTGCAATTTTTCACTAACAAAATGAATTATAGGTGTAAATCTAAGGATCTGAGCTTCTAACTGCATGATCTGCATCTGCAGCTAGGTAGGGAGAGGTATAAATGTGGAGATTCCGAACATGGATACAAAAACTTCATGTGCAAATTACCCCTACAAATTGGAGGCTGCAAATTTGGCTCATCATTTATATTAACTGGTTTGTATTTAGTTTTGTTTGGACTAGGAATAATGATGATATTTTTTACCTTGAGCCAGCTAACTCCACTTAGCACCTAATGAACATGCAGTTTAACAATTTTGTTATGATGTTGACTTCTGGGAGTCAATACTATGAGGCAGCATCGATTTTAAAACACACCTTTTTCTGAATCTAGACATACTCAAAAGAACTTATGCTCTGGCCACATCCTGTCTTTCTACGGTTATGCCTACACTAGGAAAAAATTATATTTTAATACATTACCTAGCATGGGCAAGGCAATTATAGTTTTAACACATTAACTGATCAAGATGAACCCCAGGATGGAGCCTACAATGCTTGTCTACACTTAAAACACTATGGTTGCGCAGCTGCACCACTGTAGCATTTCAGTGTAGACACTACGTATGCCGACATGAGGGTTTCTCCCATCAGCGTAGGCAGTCCATCTCCCTGAGTCCCTGTCTACACAGGGACTTAGACCAGCTTAACTATGTCACTCAAGGGTGCAGATTTTTCACGCACCTGAGCAATGCAATTATGCCAACCTAATTTTCTAGTGTAGACTGGGCCTTGGCCCCTAGCAGATGATACGTGGATTAGCAGAAGCCTCTCCACTCAAGCACTGAGGCTTTGTCATCACTGCTTTAAAAAGTCCCTTTTACAGCAAAAAAACAAATATGCATTAATTTCAGTGGAGACAGGGCACCTGTAGTGTTTACTACAAGGTAGTTCAGCAAAGTCAGTGCTGTATTTCCCCATCTGGCCCCCATTGTCTAGTTTAACTCATGACAAATCTAAATGGTCTTGTCTCCTGTATATTTTCACAGTGGGCTAAAAACCACACTTTTCTCTCAGGGAAGTCGAGCTCTGAGTGCTAGTGCTTTGGCTCTGTGTGCACCTCCTTGAACACTGCTCAGCACACTACAGGATCAAGTGCCATCGGGGAGAAAAAAAATTGTGCAGCACGCTCCCATTGTTCTACTTAGTAAACTAGTATTTGCATTCTCAGCAATCATTACTGAAGAACAATTTATATTGGGGGGTGCACACAGAGCACATACAGAGACATTCATGTTCCAGTGCAGACGCTCTACAATATTTTACTTGAAAGGGAGATGGAGGATACAAAAAAATGCACTTACTCTCCTTTTATTCCCATCCTCATCAATACATTCTCTAGCAGGCTCTGAAAGAGAAAAAGACATATATTTGGCTTACATCTCAGCTGTCCAAGATCTTAGGTTGAATCCACTAAAATATCGATTCTATCTTTTAAAATGTAATATAGACTAAGAGATTTTCTTGTTTTATACCCTGTGAATTTGTCCCTGAGGACTGCACGCATCTGCCCAAAATGTTTGCCAGAAGCTGGGAATGAGCGACAGGGGATGGATCGCTTAATGATTATCTGTTCTGTTCACTCCCTCAAAAGCACCTGGCACTGGCCACTGTCGAAAGACAGAATACTGGACTAGATGGACCTTTGGTCTGACCCAGTATAGCTGTTCTTACATTATATTCTTACAAGAGGAGATCACAGAATAGACAAAGCTGATTACTCGTAGCATCATCTCACACTGACACAGTATCTTTAATCCCAAAGCACTTTACAAACAATCTGCATGTATGGCAGTTACCAGTTAGGCTGCACTCCTGCAATGAGCACTGAATTGGCATAAAGGTCTGCTTATGTAGAGTTCAACACAAAATCAGGGCCTTAGATTGTATGTTCCTTTGGGTAGGGTCCATGCCGGCTTCTGCACCTCATATAGTCTTGACCACACTCTCAGTGATTAACATGTGATAATATAGTATATGGTATATTTACCAAATAGATACAAGTAAAGAACATGGCCCCAATTCAGCAACATACTTAAGCATGCAGCTAACTTTAAGCATGCAAGTAGTTCCACTGATTTCAATGAGAATACTCACATGCTTAAATTTAGGCATACTCTGCTCTGATTCTATGGTGATGGGCAGCAATATAAAATCCTAAAACAGATATTCTTAAAGTACCTTATTGAACTGGAGCCTCTCTACATGCATGTATACAAACACACACAAACACGTAATGAAACAAGGGGAATATATTAATATAGGACTCATGGATTCCTAGATCACCAGGCCAAAAGGAACACTGTGATCATCTAGTTTGACCTCCCATATAAAACAGGCCACTGAAATTCCCTGAATTAATTTCTGTTAATTAATGGGGTACTATGGCATAATGGGTTGGCGGGCATATGTTTGGGGTGTCCCCATTCCTCATAAGTAGCAAACCTTCCACACCATACTACACTACTCCAGGATATATCATCTATATATCTCATATTCTACAAGAGCAGTACTGTATTTTGCAAATATTTGAGAAAGCTTTTAAATCTTTTTGATCACTATTGTTTATGGTATGCTTCCACCTGTAATGCCAGGCTCTCTTAATACAATTACTCCAGGAAAGGGTAACTTACTTACTTTAAGAGACTTCTAAAAAATGATACAAGATAACTTTCATGTTCAGAACAATGACATACTTTTAAGTTCTAATATCTCAGTATCTACTGCTGATACAAGCAAGAGCCAAGTTGTTCAGACTTAGGTACCTGACTTTAGGCATCCAAGCTTGAGTCTTTAGTCCAAAACCCTAGACCCAATGGAAGGGGGAGATACCAGCTATATAATAGCGTAGACCTCCTGTTTCCAGTCCTTATAGGTCATATAAGTTGCAATAACAAAATGGTCACTGATTTCAGCTTCCTGTTTCCCATCCTGGGCCTTGAAGGGAAGCAATTTTGGGCAAGAAATCCCACATTTTATAGGGGCACGGGGGAGGAAATACATCTTTGAAAGCTCATTATTTAACAAGAAAATGGCAGCTACTTGAGAGATTTTAAAATACCAGATGTCATCTCAGTGGAGATTGATTAAATCTCTATATGCCAGATCCTGTCCCCTCCCCCAAACACACCTGATTTACAGGTAGCAGTACTTTACTCTGCAAATAGTCCCATTAATTTCAATGGGACTTCTCATGTAGTAAAGTACTATTCAGCAAGGGCAAAGCTGGCAAATGTTTATACAGCACCTAGCACAACTGGGGCCTGGTCCATGACTGAGGCACTTATGTGCTACCACAATACAAATAAATACCAATAAAAATATGGCCCTATATAGTGACTGACTTGGGACAATAGTAGAAATATGTTGCCCAGAAATAAACCCAGTTCCTGAGAATTTGGCAAAATATTCACAGATGAATTTACTATTTTTACACGGTGATATTTTTTCTGGTCTTGTTCCTGGATGAAGTCCTTATTCGGTTTACTGCCCAGGTTTAATTATCTGAAATCTTTATGGATATATAGGCCTCAGTGCATAAACCTGCGCAGAAAAAATTATGTTCTGGAATCCTCATTCACAAAGGGCCTGATTCTGCCTCCTTTTCTTAAGTTACATAATATCTCACTCTGCCATTTCTTCCATTGACATCTTTGGGATTACTGACACAGCTTGGCATTATTCTAGGTGAGTAAGCGTGGTGTAAATAGGCCCCACAATGATACACACTTGGATTTCTGCACAGAAGCCATAGGTACAGAAGTTCTGATCTTTGTAATTTTAGTATACAAACATAGCTAGCTGCATCAGTGCTCCCTGCCAGCTTCTAGAGGCAGAGCTCAACATAGCAGGAGATATCAGACCAGGTAGCCACCTCTTCTCCTTAGTAGGAGGACAGTCATTAATAGAGCCTGTTTACTTTTCCATGAAACTAAGGCCTGGTCTTCACTTAAAACTTAGGTTGACATAGCTATGGCATTCAGGGGTGTGAAAAATCCACACCCTAGAGCACCACAGCTATGCCGACCTAACACCTGGCATAGGTGCAGCAAGGTCAATTAAAAATGCTTCCAATAGCCTACATATTGCTGCTTGGAGAAGTGGAGTTCCTACAAGGATGGAAAAATTCCTTCCACTGCTGTAGTCCGGTCTACGCTGTGGTGTTCTAGTGGCATAGCTATAGCACTGTACCTGTGCCACTATAGTCCCCGTAGCATACACACACCCTCAGGAAACGCAGGTGCTTTGTTGATTGGTCTGTTTGAAGGCCAAGTAGGACATCTGCTGAAGTCTATTTTCCTCTAGAATGTACTATTATCTGTCTAGAAGAACAACAACACAGACCTGACTGTCTTCATGAAACCAATTTTTAAGCAATCAAATAGGTTAAAAATGCAAAGAGTATGTGTATACACATGCACATATATACATGTACACCCACATGCATAGGGTGCCCTTACTATGCCAATTTTGTCTAATAATATTACTACTGCCTAGCTTTATATATTGTTTTTTCATCCATGGATCTTGTAGCACTATTCACAGGAGGTCACTGTTATTATTCCCATTTTACAGAATGGTAAACAGAGTCAGAGGGAGAGTTAGTGATTTGCCCAATGTCACCCAAGTTGCCTCAGTATAATGTGAAGTTTTCCTATACTGAAAATACATATGGTGAAATCCTGGCCCCAGTGAAGTTAATGGCAAAACTCCCATTGACTTCAATGGGGCCATGATTTCACCCACAGAGAATAGTACAAGTACTCAAGTAATTTTGTCTATGGCAACTGGAAAGTTTTCAAAGGTGACCAGTATATAAAGGCTTCACTTTGCCAGTTCCAGGAGCATAACACAGCAGTTCTTTAACATCTAAATGTATGTTATGGCAATGTACAACTATAGTTAAGGACAGAAAGTGATATGAATGAAATCCAAATCTGGAATAACGGGGGAATTTAATTAGGCAAAATGAGTAAGTCAGATTTGACCCTTAGATCACAGCTAAGAATGCATAAAGTTCTGAGGGATCTTCAATGATCCCAAGTGATTAGAACTTTGGTTTTACATCTTACCCTAAAGCTGGCATCCCCACTAACAAACTTCCCCCTAATACCATGCTTGGGGTATTTTTCTTCAGTAGGGAACCAATGTCCCATGGAGAGTCGTCAATGCCAACTGCTACTGCTATGGCTTTCCTTGGTGGTCTTTCATCCAAGTAGTGATCCATCCTGTGTATTGATAATATCCACAGCCTAAAGGGACAGGGCTAAAGTTAAAAATGCTCTCTGAAAGCTGATGAAGTAGAATAGTAATTAGTACTATGCTGGAAACATTTGAAATCAGTCACCATGCTAAGTGACTCTGGCTGTGCAAATGAGAACTCATGTAGAATGTCAATGAAACACCATCTGACTAAGTATCATTTGGCTGACATCTGAAAATGAGAAAATTGGTGGGCTTTTGTCTGAAATTAACTAAAGATTAAGGTAATGAAAGGAGTAGGGAAATACTTCTGTATATTGTATAAAGTACATTGTCTTCTTCATTTCTGGTGGTTGTCTTTCTGGCTCAAGTTAAAAAAACTACATGAAACTTACCCTTGCACAGTTTATGGACAAATGCATCATCCAAGGTGACCATGTCAGGAAGGTCTTCAAATCGTCTCAGCTTAATGATCCTGTCAGTACCAGATTGCCCAGCTAATGTCCTCAGCTGCTCTTCATCGTATCTATTTCCAACACCAATTGGGAACAAGGTCACCCCTGTGAAATAGGAAGCAGGTTTTAAAAGTGTAATGGAAAAGAAGGGAGCCTCCTTGCTTTTGATTTGCACCTTTGAGTAGAATTCTAACAGTTAGTTTCAAGTATTATTCATATTATTCCCTCCCAATAGGCTGAAGGCAATTCAGCACATATATTACTATGTTCTAAATCACTGTAATAGTTATTATGAGACTTATAGTTACAATAACCACTGTAAGATCATGCAAGGTCAACATGAAGAAGCTGGAGACATTCAGAAAATGTTTAGAAGAACTAAAGCTTTGATCATTGGGGACATGCTGTTTTCTTTATTTCAACTCATTTAAACAAAAACAGCAACACTGAGCATTTAGATTGTGTTTTACATCAGTAGATTACAAAGTAATTTGAAAAGGAGGGTGCTGTTATTTCCATTTTACAGGTGAGGAAATTCAGATACAGAGAGGTGAAGTGCCTATGGTCACACAAGTTATAAAGCCCCATACAATATATATTGACACACTTACAGGATGTATAAGTTATGGCGGAATTTGAGCTACTGTTTCTTACTCTGTTTATGAACCTTACAAGAACTGTGTCGATGTAAAGGAGTCTAAATTTATGACATTTACATATCGCCACTGTAATCTAGTCAAATCCACAATGGTACTGAGAGAGTGAAAAGCTGTAAATGGAGTGAGGCCTATGTTTGCTAAGCTGTCAAATAACAGGTCTGTACTTGCAGTTCCCGAAAGTTTAGGGGCCTCTGGATCTGGTGGTTTTGTTAAGACTCATCTCTACCAAATAGTAAACAATCATATTGAATCACTGCACTCATAACATCATGCCAATGTTTGGATTTCTTTACTCTCCATCCAAACTTATTACTTAAATTAAGCAAATCGGTAAACATAGTGGAAAAAATGATAAAATTTACTGTTGATGCTTGCAGAATATGCAGCAGAGTTCACTGGATCCTCTGATTTCTCTGATACAATGATCACTGCTATCTTTGATGCATTGGGTCTTCCTCCATGGGCTTCAGACATAGCATGCTGAATTGCAAAATTTACTGCTTCACCTAGAAGCAAATTAAAAGATATATGAAAGAAGCAGTAAATCACTTTCAAAAAGGCTGTAAAAATAAAGCCTCAGTAGTGGGTGATGGATAAGGGAAATGCTCTTTTCCAAAGCATTTTTAATGTCTCTCTTTTTACCATCCTATAAAGCCTTTGTCAGCTTTAGAATTCCACTGATACTACTACCTCCCTATATTGAAGGTTTTTCCTAGCTTTCCATAGTCTGAAATAATGGGTGTTTTACTGCCCTTCCCCTGGCTTAACCACTGGTGTAAAGCCATGTCTTTTGCCTTGAGGATCATCTTGTCTGGGAGTATTACCATGCCATTGGTTGGGCAGAAGAAAGGAAAGAGGAGGTACCCAAAAGGAACATGTCTTTTATAACCCACCTATTTTTCCTTTCTGTAGAGAAACAGTGACATCCAGTGGACAATTACATACACCAAAACTATAATCACCAGGGTATACTGTACTGTATCTGTCACCTGCACAATTCCCAGAAAAGATCTAGCGTGTTCCTGGTTTGTTTAACTTTTGCTATAATTGCAAGGAAGTATATTTTGCCTGATTTCTATCTACAATTTCTCTGAAATCTGGACGTTTCAGACTAATCTGGACTACAGTCAAACAAATGCTGCAAAAAAGGATTCATGAAATTCTACTCAAATGAAAATCACAAATTGGCTTAGATAACATCCATTGTTTCTCTTATTCAATATCCATGAACATTCACTCAAGCAAAGTTTTGTTCAGAAAGAGAAAGTATTGCAAATACTTGTACTCAGATATATGTTTGCAGGAGGTATTCACTTTGGAAATGATCATATGCAGCTTTCTTGAAAGCTCTTTTGGGTTTGGGAGTAGAGTGACCAGAGAGCAAGTGTGAAATATTGGGACCCTTTCATCTTCTAGTTGCTTATACGGTAACATGTCACTTAGCGTTGCAGTTATGTTCCTGAAAAATGTGACCTTAGGCAAAACAAGGTTAAGTGACTCCAGTTTCCCCAAATTAATGTAAATGGGGGGAGAGGGAGGGAGGGTTAGGTCCCAGGGATTTTTTTTTTTTGCCAGACAAAAGGCATCATATACATTTTAAACAATTTTAAGCAAGCAATTTAATACAGGTATAAGTTTTAAACAATTTTAAAGAAACAATTTTATATTACAATCATCATTGCTGGGTATGAGGCGATGGGAGGTGCTCCCGCCTTACCCCACACAGGTACAGCCCACCGGCACTGCAGACAATGAGGCAGGCAAGGAGGCTAAAGGTGCCATAGGTTAGGAGAAGCACATTGCGCAGCAGCAACGGCAGTTTCCCCTATTGTGCAAGCACCAAGAGCAAGAGACTCAACCTTAGGCCAGCCCACTCCACCACTTCCCTCAAGCCCCCACACTTAACCTGCCTCTTCTCTCCCCACACCTCCTCCCCCTTTACTCCGCATGCTGAGTCCACGCTCCTCTCCACCCCTCCCTCCTGCCCACGGCAATCAGCTGGTTTGAGGCATTCAGGAGGGAGGGGGAGGAGCACGGACTCCGCGCGCAGGCTCCTCCACCCTTCCCTGCCTCCTGAATGCCACAAACCAGCTGATTGCTGCGGGCAGGGGGTGGGGGATGAGAGGGAAGGCGCTGATACATGGGGTCTGCCGGAGGGCGGGAGGTGCTGGGGGAGCTGATGGGGGGCTGCCAGCTGTGGACAAAGCAGGCAGCCAAATGAGGTAATAGCGAAGCATTGCGTAACTTTAAATGAGCATGTTCTGTAATGGAGCAGGGACATAAGATCGAAACAATGTTAAGTGAGAAGACGTTAAGTGGGGAGTTACTGTATAAGGCAAAGCCCTTAATATCGGGATGTCTGGTTACCCTATTTGGGAGTCACCAGTTTAGAGAGCAGAAATGATATTGTGTGACTTATATAACGTTGATACAAGGTGAATAGTGGGTTAAGAATAATCAATACTTGAAACTACAGTTGCGGGGAATAGTTTATGAACAGTCCCCAAGGCAGAAGATATTTTTTCATAAGCATTCACTGAATAATTTTGAATAACAAACACGTTCATAAAATATGGGAAGCCTGGTCACATATAACCCACCAAGAGGACACCGGAACAGCTCTCATGCTTAAATTCTTTTGATTTAATGGCCTCTGCATCATGCCCCCCACAATTGTTTCATTAGCGGAGACAGAGCTTCTTTTCTCCAATTACTGAAAGCAAGGGGAGCCTCTAGGAAGCCCACTCAGCATATTGGTTATGGCTAGCCTGGCAGCAGCGGGTGAAGACTGCAGAGCTGCAGCGTAGGAAATCATGCTTTCGAAAAGTCTTTGGTCCTAAGAAGTATCAGGCTTCATCTGTGTGCCTGGAGAGTTTTAAGATGTTAAGCTGAACTCTCCCACCTCTCATCTCATAGCCCTGCTTCAGGAGGGTCTTCTCCTTCCCCTAATCAAGATGTCTTCCACCCACCTGATTCGCCAAGATCCCCTACTACCTAGACAACTTACAGCCTCCCTACCCCCCTTATCTCAACTACTGGCCCTCTTCTCCCATGTTACCAACAATGTGTTATTCCTTCCCCACCTAGGCTTGGCACCCAACAAGCACTGCCTCTCCACATTGGTACATGGCCTGCCAGAAGATCTGAGACCCACCAGCAGAGGCAGGCAAATTCAATCAGATTTACTGCAGTCTTGAATTCCAAAGTGGCCAAAACTTACAGTGACCAGAAACCTCCTTCCTCCTGGCACAGCTATCTCTCCGCTGGCATTCTTCTGACCCTTGAAAACTGGCCAGTTCCCAAGTATGAGCCAGAGTCCTGTGTGTATCTGAAGCACCAGCTTAACCACAATCTCTGCCATACATGCTTTTGCTTTTTAATAACTACCATAGGTAGGCCGGGAGGGTGGTAGAAACAAAACATGGCAAGCTATTTATAACTAATGAATATAACAAAATATAAGGAAAGAATTAATATGAACATTTCTGTTTCCATCCCCCAGAGTCATCCTTGCCGCTTAATAACCCTGAAGATTCATTTATTTTGATCTGTCTCTGATAAAACACTCCTTTACTCATCCTCAAAGCAAGCCATCTTCCAGGCAGATGAAAACAATAAACTGGGGAGGAACAACCTACCAACCTCTTGGTTGTTCTGTGAAAGACTTTTTGGTTTCTGTTGCCTTTGTTTTATATAGAAGAAAATCAAGTTTTCCACAGATTTATTTCAATGGAAAACAAAAACCAGATTGTTACAAGATATAACACAATAGTAAATCATTTTCAGTTTACCAAAATTTCTGTGAATATTCCCTCCCACCCCTTCTGGACCACATCTAGAGAAGGGAACCAGGTATCATGTAGATATAAGCGAGAAATACCAATCACAAAGCATGTGGGCTAGCCCAGAGATCAAAGACTGATTTTTTTGCATAGTACCTGTGTTGATACCAACCATTGATCCAGCAACCAGCATTTCTGAATGTTGTTTAAAGGGGCATTAGAAGGGGGCAACAACCCTGGATTTTCAGATCCATGAAGGACATTTTAAAAGTTGACATTAAAAGAACAAACACAAATTACTGTGGTAAATCAATGCTTAGACACTTCAGTGATGGGCACTATAGAAAACCCTAAGCTGAATAGAAATCGTCCTAACTACTCTTGCATGGGAAAGACAAGAAATGTTTTTCTTTAAAGAAAATAAGGGAAGGACCAAATATATACTATCTATTAATGACATCGGGTATAATCCTAGCTCCACTGAAGCCAAATGGGAGTTTTCTCATAGTCAAAGGATTTCACTCATACTGTTTTTCTTCTCTGGGGAAACAAAACAAAACAAAACAAAACACAACACAACACAGAATTTTACTTGCACGTTCCTTAGGCCCAGACTAATAGACAACATGTTGCCACAAATTGACCATTATTCTAAGTTATCCTAGGCCTGTTACTAAATATATGGTTTATAATTTCAAATGGTTCTTGTTTCCTACAAATATATAAATATAAAAAATGACTTCAATAACTGAATGTATTTTTGGTGCCAGACACACAGCCTATGAAAAATAGATGTGGAAGTCTTCAATGCTAAAGGCCTTCATTACATACTGCAGGGGGGAAAAAGTATCATGTAACACTTACACAATATGCAAATAGCCATAAAGAATTGTAGAGTGTGATGGGGCAAGCACAGAATACCCCTGCACTACGAGTATTGCAGCATGCGTCTCCACTGCCTCTGGAGATAATAGGCCAACTTCTGGCTTCTGCAGGCATAATGGCCAACATGTTAAACATATGGAGACCTAAATTTGGGCTTCCAAATTCTGAACTATAAGATCTGATTTTCAAAAGTGCTCAGTTAGCTTCCAGAAACTTCTTCACTAAAGTCAATGGAAGCTACTAAAGATGACTCAGCATCTTTGAAAATGATCCCACTTAGGCCTGGTCTACAGGATAAAGTCAAGTCGACATACAGTTGTCTTGCTTCGATCTATGTGTGCATGTGTCTATGCTCAGGCCATGTCTACGCTACAAACTGTGATCAACAAAACTTATGTATGGTACGGGTACTAAAGTTTGTATATCGCCTGGGCGCTTGCATGCTTGACCACTGCACACGTTCACCAGGAGTGCTTGTGTTAATGTAAAGTGCAGTACACCACAGGCAAGTAGCCAACTGTACCACATGCTGCCATCCAGCACAATGCTTTTAGAGAACATTTTGCAAAGTGTTGTGGGATAGAAATGACTTGCAGAGGGATCTCAGGGAGCTAGAGGTCAAGTTCTCAGGATGCAACTTTCTTCATTCCATAATGCCACCCATATCCCATAGTTTCCATGCCTTTTTTAAAAAAAATCCCACAACCTCCCCTGTGCCATCTCTGATGGAAGCATGGAGCCCAATGATTCTCCTGTATTTGCAGACCTGCAGAAAGTACCACAAGAATGGGGGACATGACATTTTCTTCAAGGACAGTTTGTTGAGGTACATAGCACAAAATAATTCACAGTTGGTGGCGGTGTTCATGGAGCAGCTGCAGACAGTCAAGCTCTACCTCTGGACCGGAGAAATGAGCACTGACTGGTGGGATCACATCATGTTGTAAGTTTGGGATGATGACCAGAGGCTGTGGAACTTTCAGCTGTGAAAAGCCACATTCCCGGATCTGTGCACTGAGCTTACTCCAGCTCTCCAGTGCAAGGCACATCAGAATGAGAGCTGTACTGACAGTAGAGAAGCAAGCGGCAATCACGTTGTGGAAACATGCAATGCCAGATTTCTACCAGTCAGTGGGAAATCATTTTGGAATTGGAAAATTCACTGTGGAGGCCATTGTCATGCAAGTGCGTAGGGCCATTACTTGTCTCTAGCTATGCAGGACTGTTACTTTTAGCAATGTGCAGGTCACAGTGGATGGATTTGATGCAGTGGAGTTCCTGAACTGAGATGGGATGATAGCATGCATATATTCATTTAGGCAGCAGCCCACCTTGCCTTAGAATACATCAAGAGAAAGGGCTACTTTTTTTATGGTTATGCAAACATTGGTAGATCACTGGGAGTGCTTCACAGAGATCAGTATGGGCTGGTCAGGGAAGGTGCATGACGCTCCCATCTTTAGGAACACAGGATTGTTCAGAAAGCTGCCAGAAAGGACGTTCTTTCCCAACCAGCAGATTGTCATCGACAGGAGCGGCGCCAGGGTTTTTGGTGCCCTAGGCGCAGGGCCGGCTCGCCAGTCCCTCGGCTCCGGTGGACCTCCCGCAGGTGTTCCTGCAGATGGTCAGCTGGTCTAGCGGCTCCAGTGGACCTGCCGCAGGCGTGCCTGCGGATGCTCCACTGGAGCCGCGGGACCAGCGGACCATCTGCAGGCACGCCTGCGGGAGGTCCACCAGAGCAGTCTGCCGCTCTCCCAAATCTTGGTGCCCTAGGCAACCACCTAGGTCGCCTAAATGGAAGCACCGGCCCTGATCATTAGCGATACTGAAATGGCAAGAGTGATTCTAGGGAACCCAGCCTATCTATTGCTCCTCTTGTTTATGAAGCCATACACTGGCCACCACGACAGCACCCAGGAAAGATACAACTACTGGTTCAGGAGGTTCAGAATGAGAGCTGAATATGCTTTTGATTGAAGGAATTCTGGCTAGGATTCCAGATTGAATCTCGTGAAAAAAATATCCCAATGCTTATAGCTGCCTGTTGTGTCCTGTATAATGAGACAAAGGGGAAAAACTACCACCAGGGTGGTGGTGGAGTGGCTGCCCGCTGACTTTGAACAAGGGTTAATACAAGACCCCAACATGGAGCTGGTGGTTGCAGGAGGCTTTAAAAGAGCTGCAGTGTTGTCTAGGTCTGGAACTTTGGATGTTGATAAGAAGTGTGCAGTGCTTGCTGTACATTTATAAATATGACTGGGTATTTTCTGTGGGGCTTGGTGTGTATTTACAAGGACTGTTTGCTTTGACTACCGTATGCATTCTGCAGCTTTTGTTGTGACCTAAAAAAGATAATTTGATTCTCCAAAATAGAATTTTGAGAGGAAAAAAACAGGGCAGAAAATCATTGTACAAATACCCGCAGGCAACATTATACAAACTTAACAAATTAACGGTGAAAATTTAAAATTAGAAAGGATGTAAACAGTTATGTGCATTTGAGTGTACAAATTATAGTCCATTGTGGCTCTGCATACACCAGCCACAGTTCTCACAGGTCAGTGCATGTGAAGCTGTGGTTTTCCTTGCTGTCCCTGTCATGGAGTGACACAGGTAAGGATATGGCTTGTGAGACCATGTGGTATGTTGGGGGGTGCAGGGAACAGCAACAATGAAGTTCACCAGTGACTGCAAAGGGTAGAGTCTGGGATTCTTGGACCTGTAGGTCAACCAGGGTCTGCAGCATTTGGGTTAACTGCCTGAGAAGTCTCATTATGTCCAGGTGTATCTCCCTCTCTTTGTCCTGCTGGGTGTTCTGTGGGCTGGATGTTCAAGATGGCAGCAGGAGGAGCTGCTGACAAAAACCAATAGATATACCACTGGATTTACTGTCACCATGGAACGTGAAAGACAAGTTTCAAAAATACCTTCCATTATTCTCATAAACACTTGTAATAAGAAATGTTTATTGACACTTCAGCTTTGAAGCACTTCTGCACCACACCACTCTCCACCCCCAGCCATGTTGAGTATGGCCCACCAGGGGCAAGTGAGTAACCTCTTGCATGAGGTTATTGAATTTCAGCCCCTATTCCACAGGTACATTTATAGGGCAATGGCACTGAATATTGGCACTATTTTCCACAGGCAATGGTGATCTTAGCTGATCTCACTCCCAAGGGTTACAAAGGTACAGAGAACACAGCTGCTACTGGCATCCTGAAATTGCCTGAGCCTGTGCGCCGCTAGCCTGTTCACTGAAGTCACTGCAGAATGGTGTGGGAAAGTTTCCTACTGCAGAGAAAGAAATAAAGCTGCCATCCCTAGAAACCTGTGGGAGAGTATTGCAGTGTCTCCATGTAAGCATCATCGAGATCTCTCAGCAGATTAAAAGGGACATGGCTAAGTATGTGAACAAACTGTTCCACATGCCTAACCCAACAGAGGAATTAAAAGACGATGTCAACTCTGCCTGTTTGTTGTACCTCTGTCTCTCCTTGTATGAGTAAAACAGTAAAAAGTTGATATTTCTGTCTCTTTAGCTTGGGGATGGGCCAAATGCCATCTTTAAATGTGAGTAATGTAAGGAATAATGCATGTACACACTTATCCAAGGCCCCTTCCCCTTCATCAGGCTCATTTGTGTTTGCCTGTGGGACTGGCTACACTGTGGCAAGGTCTCAAAAAGATCCTGGCTCATGGCATTGCTGGAATCCCTTGTTTTGTCTCCTCCTCTGCACACCCTCCTTCTCCTCACTGTTCACAGTTGCGGTCAATGTCTTAGGCTCCTCCAAGGTATCCACAGTGGTCTGTGGGGTTCTGGCAGGGTCTCTGCCAAGTATGGCATGCGGTTCCTTGTAGAAGCATAAGGTCTGTGAGACAGTATCAGATCTATTCTTGACCTCTTTGGTCTCATGGAAACCCTGGTGAAGTTCCTTTGCTTTCTTGCAGCTCTGCTGCTGATCCCTGTTGTACCCATTTGCCTGGACCCCCCACGCAATCTGCTCAGAGATGTCCACCTTCCTATAGCTGGTCCATAGCTGTGCTTGTACAGTGTCTTCTCCCCACAGGCCCAGGAGATCTAACACTTCCTGTTTACTCCAGGCAGGAAAGCATCTAGTGTGTGGAACCAGAATGGTCAGTAGGGCAGCTGCATGCAACAAGGGTGAGCTGCTAGGTGTGTTCACCAAGGTGGGCCATCATGAAAAGCCATTTAAAAAAACACATGGGGAGGTTTAAAGTGGGGCTGGCTTCTGGTCTCTGTGACCCATGGGGAGAGGAGTATAAAATTGTGACCACTCTGGGTCACTGTTGCAGTGAAGAGGACATTGTGGAACAGCTGCTGGAGGACTGTTAGGGTAGACACAGGTCAGGAAGTGTCCTTTACTTGCACTGCAACAACCTCAATAAGTCAACCATGACCTTATGCCATTCAGGGAGGTGGTTTCACTGCGTTGCTATGATGGGGCACTTACATCAGAGACATATTTTAGTTTAGGAACCTAAAATTAGGGCCTGGGCTCCTAACTTTAGGCACGTATTTTTTTGAAAAACTTGGCCAGTACTTCCAAGGGCTACTGCAGTGATGCTACATCTACTTCTTTCAGAGAACCCATGTGGAAATCTTCATATGATTTTCTGAAGTTGTATAGAACAAGAAATTCAGATACAATATAAGAATTAAAAATTAGTCTCCAAATAGATGTGGTGCCTAGGTCATGGAAAGAAAGGGATAGCATCACGATGCTTATTGCATATGATTTTAGTTGCTTCTTTCTAACCCATGACTCTCAAGAAAGGTTCTCCATAAATTTTTCCATGGCCTACCATCTATCTCAGCACTCCCTGAACAAGATTGTAGAGTGAAGACAAAATGGCTGGATTAATTTTTAGTAAATCATTTGATACAGTGATGGACAAACTCTGACTTTGAAGGAGTGGTTTATATTTGTTTGTATACAAGCATATTGCAAGAACTGAAAGCTGATTAAATGAGCACTATAAAACAATGATAAAAGGCAACGTGCTGAGTTGGGTGGGAATTTTTGAATTGGAATCCACAGGAATCCACGCTAGAGCTTGTCTTATTGAATACTTTCATTCATGAACTGGGAAGGGGAGGGGAATGCAACATATTAATTAGAATCACAGATATGAGATTGGAAGCAGTTAGGAATATGCCCAGTGAATGAAGAGAAAGTGTACAACATGACTTAGAAACATTAGAAATATGGGCAGTATATAATAAAATGAGATTCAACCTGGAAGAAGCCAACCAAGGGAAAAAAACATTCCAATACATTAATGGTGTCATGGGGAGACACTAGGAAAGCAAAAATTGCTTAAAGATCCTTTTCTTTAATTTTCTCTGAAGTGAGGGATAAGATGTAAAATGCATTGGGGTACTGTAGGGTTGTGAGAGACAGGGGAATCCAACTAGGTGGAGGTTCCTGCATAAATCTTATGAAACGTGATCTTAAGTGGGCTCAATAGTTTCACTAACACCTCCACAGTGGTTTTAACCAAGAAGGTAAAGTTCTTCAGAGGTCTTAATTACTCATGCCTATTGAAAACAGCCTGGGAAAGGAGTAAAAAGAAATTACTCTTACGTATCCAATAAGGGTAAAGAACAGCCACTTAATCAGAAGCCAGTGGCCTGATCTGGTTTGCCTACGTGTGGAGTTATTTCTGATCCCTTAAATCTGTGTTTAAATCTTAATTTAGGGCTTGTCTATACAGGAAAGTTATTCCAGAATAACAGAGGTTGTGAATTTAAAATGTAACATCTATTCCAGAATAACTCCATGCCAGGACACACTTATTGCAGAACAAGACCTGGTCTACAACTAAAACTTAGATCAAGGTAATCACGCTGCTCAAGACTGCAAACTTTTGTGCCCTGACCAGCATAATTAGGTCATCCCAACCCCTGGTGTAGACACAGCTAGGTCAGTGGAAGGATCCTTCCATCGGCCTAGCTACCACCTCTGGGAGAGGTGGATTAACTAAATTGACCAAAAAAATCCTTCTGTCAACATAGGAATACCTACACTCTAGCAGCACAACTGCAGTGCCAAGGATGTGCCACTGTAGCATAGAGACAACCTAAGAGTCCCCCTCTCTTGTTTAGCTTAATCCACTTCCAATCTCCTAGCTATTTTGAAATAACTCACGTGTAGACAAGCCACTACCAATTGAAACTAAGTTAATATCAGCCAACTGTAAGATAGATCCTGTTATTATAGTATCTGCACACCTCAAAACTTTAAACAAGTTTCTCCTCACAACACCCCTGAAAGCTAAGTGCTGTTATTCAAATGGAAACCCAAGGCACAGAGAGAGTAAGAGATTTGATCTAGGTCACACTCAGGAAGTCTCTGGTGGAGCAGGAAACTGAACCCAGCTCTCCAAAGTCAAAGGCAAGTGCCTTAACTACTAAACTATATATGGCTCTTTGTCCAACTGTTCATACAACTGAAACTATTTAAAAACAGATCTGAGTTCAAAATGTACAATGTTTGTGTTTAGACAAGCTCTTAGATTAAATAGCCCAACCACTTGGCGAGATCATTTATTTCCTTTCATCTAAATTTAAATAATTCTTGTCCCTTATTGACATAGCTGCACCAGTAAAAGAACCAGTGTAGAAGCAGTGATACCATCAAAAAAGTCCTTTTACTGAGATAGCTTCACACCAGTTCCCTGAACAAAGTAACTGTGTCTTCATAAGGAGGGTTTGATGTGGACCCCAGCCTCTATTATTGTAGGAATTTCTGAGCAAGGCAGTCATGGGTTAAAAATGTGATTGTAGAACATGTCAAAGGATCAGAATCTCTTGTTCTAGATCGGGGTCGGCAACCTTTCAGAAGTGGTGTGCCAAGTCTTCATTTATTAACTCTAATTTAAGGTTTCCCATGCCAGTAACACATTTTACCATTTTTAGAAGGTCTCTTTCTATAAGTCTATAATAGATAACTAAGTTATTGTTGTATGTAAAGTAAATAAGGTTTTTAAAATGTTTAAGAAGCTTTATTTAAAATTAAATTCAAATGCAGAGCCCCCGGACCGGTGGCCAGGACCTGGGCAGTGTGAGTGCCACTGAAAATCAGCTCGAGTGCCACCTTCGGCACGTGTGCCATAGGTTGCCTACACCTGTTCTAGATTCAAGTTGGCCACCAATGTACCTAAGTGATATAAAAGTGAAAAATTTGAGCTGACAGCTCTGAGTCTTAATGTGAGCCTACTAGACTGTCTATGAACAGGTCACCGTTAAATATTTAAGAATCCAAAGAGGCAATGAATCTTATCCAGGCCTGGTAATCTGTTAGAACAAGTGAATTTGAAGTTGTACTTTATGAGGAACCAGAGGGATTATACAGAAAACTGTATGCAACCTTAATTATGAGGGAGCACATTCAATGCTGTGCATTAACTATGTTAGTGTCCAGTGCTTAATCTGTAATGAAAGATGTGCTGGGGCTCAAGCAATGTTTTTACATTCATCATTGAAACAGCAAGCTCAGAGGTGCCTGGGCTATGAACTGCCAAGCCTAAAGATGTCGGGGATCAGTCCTGGCACAAATTAAGCACTGTTGGTGTCCTTGACAACTATGAAATAAGAATATTACAGACACAAAAGAAAACTCCATTAATAGAATAATGTCCATTAAAAGAACATTATTAAGGTTGCAAAGTCAAGCAACAAATGATAGGGAATACCAGAATTAAGGCTGCCTGTGCAGCCTAATTTGGCCCCCTTGTTGTATGCATTTTGATACAGTCTTTAATTACATGATCACATACTATTTTTCCCCACAGGACCCTTGCCTCATTCAGTAAGCAGGATAGATGGTGCTCACTTGGTGACCAGCAATTCAGTTTTTTGTTTTCTCCTGATTGTTAAATGTGTAGCCTGAGGTCTCATTTACTACACACTGTTCAAACCCTGCTCTGGATACAGAATTGGTAATTTCCTCATAGGCATTTCTATGGTGCTCATCATTGTAATAGCTGAGTGCTTCACAAATATTAATTTATCTTCACAACACCATTGTGAGGAAAGGAGGCATTAGTATCCCGCTTCTACAAATAGGAGCTGAGGTATGGAAAGATTAACGTCAAATATATCCACTAATTTGGGGTGCTCAATCTGAGATGCCTAGGACCTGAGTTTTCAGAATACTTGGCATTAGACAGCACTTTATACATTCAAAGCACAGCTCCCATTGCAGCTAACAGTACCCAACACTTCTGAAATGCAGATCCCAAGGTCTGAAGTCAGGCTCTAGGAAAATGAGGAACTCAAAATTAGTGATCATCTTTGAAAAGTTTGCTTTTAAGTGACTTGCCCAGCATCATGTAGAAACCCCATAGTAGAGGCCGGGGACAAAATCCAGTGCTCCAGGGTAGCATTCCACTGCCTGTACCATGAGACTGTCCTTTCTCTTCTTGCAGTCCCCTGCCTCATTCATTGCACATCTTTCAGCTTCTGCAACAAATGATGCAGAGCTGCTACAGACAACTTCTTTATTACACAGCCCTGATTCATCCCTAGATAGGGTCAATCCTGTGTACTGAATGAGGCAGAGGTCCTGTGCAAAAACTAGTATGTGATCATGTAATTAAAGATTTATCACACTGAATATGCCCAAGGAGAGTGAATTAAATTTGCACAGGCAGCATTAATTCTGGCATTTCCTTACTTTTGAGTCCTTGATTTCGCAACTTTAACATTATTGCAATGTACTTTTTTTTGATGCAATTTCCTACTTTTTTTAAAACTTAAAAATTGAAACAACAAAAATTACATCACAGAACTGTATTGAGCCCCACACATACCTTCCTCCTATCTGTACCCCTGATTCCTGCCATTGCTCCTGCCTGTCTCCTCCCATCTTCCAGCTCCTGACTTTTAGTTCCTACTTCTGTCCCTGTCTCTTGCTTATGAACTCCCACATTCCTATTTTCCCCCACATTCTGAGAACAGGAAGTATTACTGTAAAGGTAAATACCAGTGTGTAGCAAAGCTCCCCATTTTAATAAAACCTCATCCACTCTATGAGGGATTGGAACCCTTACTGCAAATACGCTGAAACCTCTGCAAGTGTGGCCCTGTCAGCCTATGACATGCCCCCCAGCTCTGCAGCTTTGATACAGCTAGCTGTTTGTAAATTAGTAGGAACACTAAAGAGTTATCATGCATGTAGCTCACACCCTGAGCGTCAGCAAACAAGCTACATGGAACTATGCAAGGGCCTAAGCAAAGGAAGTTTTACCACAGGGACCAATACTGCAGCTGTTCCTGACATGAATATCCCCACTGACTGTAAAGGGACTATTCACAATGGTACAGGCAGTGTAATGATTGCACAGGATCGTGTTTTGAGTATGGGAGAGACTATGCAAATGAGAAGCAGCAATGCTGGTATTGGAATGACAATGCTGGTTGATGAATTAAACCCTGGAGCATCCCAGGATGAACGAAGGATGAGATTTTCAAAGCCACCTAATGGATTTTAACACCCAAATTGTGGCATCCAAATCTTTCAGGCAGCCTGAATGTTTCCAGAAGCATGAACACTGGCAGACTGAGCTGAATGCTCCTGCATTTCCCAAGAGCACTGGGCCTTCTATTCCACCAGTCTGACTCAGCGATGCTTTTTAAATGTTCTGGGATGCAGGATCAAGACCACAGTGACTGACTTTACTTGCTTGGGAGGAGTGACTTCTATTCCATTCAGGGTCTCAGATCACCTCCCTCATTCTGGTACCTGAGTGCCTTCCAATGGGAAATAAACAAGTCACTGGCAACTGTGTAATGCATCTCCCAGTCCATCTCCTCTTCACAGGACAGGACCATGTTTTTGTTGCTTATCCTGCTAGCCTCTGTAGCTTACTATACATTACACAGGAGACTTTATGGAACTTATCTATCTGAATGTAACAATTTCTCCCACAAAGAGCTTGTAGAAGCCTCATCAGCCATCTGGTATTTTTATTTCTCCAGGCTGAGAAAGCAATCATAGCCAATCCTCCTGCGAACTATGGAGGTCAGGTTTTTATTTCTCACTTTTCTATAGCAATAACTCTTTACAGGATAAACTAGGCCAAAGACCCTAAAATCTGTACACTTTTCTGCTCTTATAGGACCCTAATGCTTGAAGGCTGCCAGACAGAATGTGGTTCCAGTCCAGAAGAATGAAATTCTCAGAGTATTTGGTCAAAGACCTGATATATTGTGATATAATTTGCATTTGTTGAACCTACAACTGGAAAGCTTACACACTCTTCCCAGGACCATAGGGGAATTTGGGTTACCCAGGAATATTAGGACTAACATAGACATATTTCTAGGTATCGTTTTGTGGAAGTGATAGAAGCTGACAAATTGGTGATGATCTAAATCCTAAATTACCATTTTCTTTCACTTGCCTGAGAGATACATAACATGTGAATACTGAGAACTCTTCTAAGGAATAAAGAAAGTCATCGTCTTCTTTCCAGTGTAAAGTGTGGTACATTATGAACTTTGCAACTCTTAGACAGACACGTTTTAGAGTAAACTGAAACTCCTTGCCCATAAATCAACATATAACCTGAATGAATTATGAAAGAATATATTCCTAGTGCGCCACACTAGCACAGAACCATCTGTCCAAGATAGTATGCAGTGTTGTTGTAGCTGTGTCAGTCCCAGGATAGTAGAAAGAGAAGCTGGGTGAGGTAATATCTTTTATTGGACCAACTTCCACTGGTGAGAGTCACACACTTTCGAGCTTACACAGAGCTCTTCTTCAGGTCAGAAGTTGGTCCAATAACAGATATTACCTCACCCATCTTGTGTTGCTAATGTCCAAGATAGTGTTTAGGATCAATCTACATTTAAAATTGTCCCCCCCGGCAACCACACAATCACTTACCTAGTTTGTTGGGACCTTGCTCTCTTTGCTGAATTGAGCTCACCCTATTTAGAAGATTTTCACTCTCTTGTGGCATGTTCCATGAAATTTCCAGGGTTTTTGCCCTTGCATACTGGAGAACTGACACTTGAGTCGAGTTGCGGCCTGAAGCAGAAAGCAGAAGACAAATGATATAAATAAAAGACAGTCTATCTGAACTATAAGTCAGAAGTCACACTTTATATTAAAGTAGAGCTGATTGGGAATTTTTCATCACAATAATTTTCTGAAGGAAAAGGCAGTTTCCAGAAAATTGAAGTTTTCCACAAGGAAAAAGAATCTCAGTGTTGATAAAAAAAATATTCCATTGAGAAAAATTTAAATGACTTTTTTATCGTATCACTTTGACCCACATATGAATATTTTGTTTTGCTGAACAACCTAAATGTTTTGTTTGAATCAGTTCAAACTGCTTTTCCCTAACAGTTCATTCCATATGGGAGTTGTAGTTTGGGTCCCATTCTCTCGTGTGCCATGATTCCATGGTAGATTAAAGAGACTGGTGATATTTAGCCAAGATGTTCACATCAAGACTAGACTTTTCAAGCAATAGATCCATGCACCTAAGCATGGGAGAGAATCATGCTGTCAGGACTGGGACATAAGCAGCACATCTAGTGGCTGGAATCAGAGTCAGGAGCCATGCCAAGGGCTCAAGCGAGAGTTGGAGACCATGGTCAAGGATCAGGAACAAGGCAGGAACCAGAAACAGGTCAGGAAAGCAGGAACCAGAAGCATGGAAAGGAAGCCAGCTTCAGGAGTCAGGCAAGGCAAAGTCTAATGTAGCATCCAGGTAGAGTCCAGTTGTGCAGACAACTTCCTGTGCCTTTCTTGGATTTAAATAGGAAACTCTGACCAATCACAGGTCCTGCTGCTCCTCCACTCAGGACCCAGAAATGCCACCCTGTTGTACCTTGAGGTTTCCTAGTCTCTCCGCTTGGGTGAGAATAAGGCAACAACAGTTGCCTGGGAACCCTGCGAACCCAGGTTTGAGACCTGTGGGTTCATGATACTTGCACTCTTGGAACAAGATATTATCCCCCTCCCTCAAGAATGTAGTCAGGGCATTCCCACTAATTATCAGCCAGGATAGCTATGATTCTGACCCACTAGTACAGGAACCAAGTGCACCACTTGCTGTATCTTGACAAAAGAAACAGCTTAAATTTCAGCTGACACCAGGATGTTCCTCATCCTCCTTAGACACCATCAGTAGAATGGGAGCCAACTGAAAACCAGGGGGTCACTCACACATGGAAATTTAAGCTTCAACACATTTTTTTTTTAAATTAGGGTGTATGTGTAAAGTATCAGGGTCAATACTGTCATGGCCCTTACACAAACAAAGTAAGAGTAAAAGAAAATTAAGTGTTAAAGGGCTGTTTACTTACTGATGCCATAGTTTTCAATAAATGCTTTTACAAAACTTTTCATTTCCTGAAACTCTGATGCTCCAACGCTGGAACTACCATCCAGAAGAAACATGACATCCATTGGTCTGTTGCAAAATTCTGAAAAGAACATAAAAAGGCTTCTTATATAAGATAGCCATACCAAATGTCTGCTGAATAAGGAAAGGAAAATGGAAGGAAAAAGACAATAGACAACTGGAGTTTGGGAAAACAGTGGGGCGGTGTTCTGTTGATACAAGCAGTAACTTCCTCTATGTCAGAACTGAGCTCTATGTTCAACATGAGAGCTTTGCCCCCCAGGTCTCCAAGAAGGACATCTCACAAACTTTCCTGAACCCAACAAAACTATGAAGTTTAGGTTTACTTGGCAGGGATGAGGCCTCACTGATATGCTAGGTCCATTTTTGAGCACCACACTTTCAGAAGAGATGTGGACAAACTAGAGACAGTCCAGAGGACAGCAACAAAAATTATAAGAGGTTTAGAAAATCTGACCTATGAAGAAGAGTTGAAAGAACTGGGCATGTTTTGTCTAGAAAAGAAAAGGCTGAGGGGGAACATGGTAAGAGTTTTCAAATATTTAAAAGGTTGTTGTAAAGAGGACAGTGATCAATTGTTCTCCACGTCTACTAAGGGTAAGAGAAGTAGAAATTAGTTTAGTGTGCAGCACAAGAGATTTAAGTTAAATAATAGAAAAAAACTTTCTAACTATAAAGATAGTTAAGTAGTGGAACAAGTTACCTAGGGAGACTGTGGAATCTCTATCACTGGGGCTTTTAACAACAGGTTACCTATGAGAGATGGTCTAGGTATATTTAACCCTGCCTCAGTAGGGGATGAAGTAGATGAACTCTTGAGGTCCCTTCCAGCCCTACATTTCTATGATTCACAAAAAGTTTCATGATGAAATAATCAAACTTAGAAGCAGAGGGAGGAAGTGATTTTAACCTCTGATGGGCAGGCAGATGAAAACAGTTTGGCTCCATCAGCTGTTCTTTAATGACCTGAAAATCAAAAAGGAATCCTATAAAATGTCAAAACATGGACAAATTAGTAAGGAGGTTACAAAAGAACAGCACAAGCATGAAAGGAAAAAATCAGAAAGGCAAAGGCACAAAATGATTT
This sequence comes from Gopherus evgoodei, assembly GCF_007399415.2. NCBI lineage: Eukaryota > Metazoa > Chordata > Testudines > Testudinidae > Gopherus > Gopherus evgoodei. Next base: position 229,869,316 of record NC_044322.1, read on the forward strand.
ACACTTAGCAAGGGACTTAAAAGGTAACCAGAAGAGGTTCTTTAAATATATTTGGTGTAAGAGAAGGATGAAGGAAAATGTAGATCCTGTACTTAATGGGAAAGGAGAGATAATAACTGATGACATCAAGAAGACTGAAGGGTTTAATGCCTATTTTGTTTCAATCTTCAGTAAAAAGGTTAATATTGACCAGATTCACAACACAATTAATATTAACAACAAGGATGAAGGAATGCAAGAAAGAATAGGTTAAAGAATGTTTAAATAAATTAGATATATTCAAGTCAGCAGAGCCTGATGACATTCCTCCTAGGGTACTTAAGGAACTAGTTGGAGCAATCTCAGAACTATTAACACTTATCTTTGAGAACTCCTAATGAACATATGAGATCCCAGAGGAGTACAGAATGACAAACATAATACCTATCTTTAAAATGGGAACAAAGAGGACCTGGGGAATTTTAGACCAGACATCCTAACTTTGATACCCAGAAAGATACTGGAACAAATTATTAACAATCAATTTGTAAGCACCTCCAGTACCATGGGGTTAAAAGGAATAACCAGCATGCATCTGTCAAGAGCAAATCATGTCAAACCAACCTAATTTCTTTCTTTGACAGGATTACTGGTTGACTGGATAGGAAAGAAGCATTAGATGTGATGTATCTTGATTTTAGTAAGGCTTTTGACAGCCCCATGTGACATTCTCATAAGCAACTTAGGGAAACGTGATCTAGATGAATTTACTACAAGGTGAGTGCACAACTGATTGAAAGACCATATTCAACAACAGTTCATTGTCAAATTGGGAGGGCATATCTAGTGCAGTCCCATAGGGGTCAATCCTACATCTTGCACGATTCAATATTTTCATTAATGACTTGAATAATAGAGTGGGGGGGGGATGGATAGCTCAGTGGTTTGAGCATTAGCCTGCTAAACCCAGGGTTGTGAGTTCAATCCTTGAGGGGGCCACTTAGGGATCTGGGGCAAAATCAGTATTTGGTCCTGCTAGTGAAGGCAGGGGGCTGGACTGATGACTCTTCAGGATCCCTTCCAGTTCTAGGAGATTGGTATATGTCCATTATTAGTGGAGAGTATGCTTCCATAATTTGTGGATAAAACCAAGCAGGTGGGGTTGCAAGCATTTTTGAGGACAGAATTAGAATTCTGAATTGACCTTGACAAATTGGAGAATTGGTCTGAATTCAACAAGATGAAATTCAATAAAGACAAGGACAAAGCACTTTACTTAGGAAGGAAAAAAAATCAAATACACAACTAAAAATGGAGAACAACTGGCTAGGTGGTGGAATTGCTGAAAGGTATCTGAGGGTTATAGTGGATCACAAATTGAATATGAGCAATGTGATGCAGCTGCAAAAAAGACTAATGTAATTCTGGGGTGTATTAACAGAAGCACTGTATGTAAGACACAGGAGCTAATTGTCCTGCTGTATTTTGCATTAGTGAGGCCTCAGCTGGAGTGCTGTGTCCAATTCTGAACACCACACTTTAGGAAAAATATGGACAAGTTGGAGAGAGTTCAGAGGAGAGCAACAAAAGTGATAAAAGTTTCAGAAAACTTGACTTACGATGAAAGGTTAAAAAAAACTGGACACATTTAGAAACAAAAGACTGAGGAGGGACCTATTAACAGTCTTCAGATAGTAAAGGGCTATTATAAAGAGGACAGTGGTAATTTGTTCTCCATGTCCACTGAAGGTAGGAAAAGAAGCAATGGGCCTAATCTGCAGCATGGGAGATTTAGGTTAGATATTAGGAAAAAAGTTCTAACTATAAGGGTAATTAAGCTCTGGAATAGGCTTCCAAGGAAGGTTGTGGAATCCCCATCACTGGAGGTTTTTAAAACAGGTTGGATAAACATCTCTCAGAGATGGTCTAGGTTTACTTGGTCCTGCCTCAGCACAGGATTTGATAACTTCTCAGAGTCCTTCCAGTCCTACATTTCTGTGACTCTAAGTTCACCTTCCAACCCCACTCGGATCAACTTGGACAGCAACATGCAAAGCAGAATTCATCCCTGATCCCAGAGAAAGCCTGATGAGAAAGAGAGAAAGAAAATATGTAAAAATATATCCAACTTTACCTGAGGGAATTATGGATTCATTTGAGCAGCACGTTTTCAACACTAAGTCAGGTGTTTCTCGAATAAGTTGGTTATAACCCTCTATGATTATTGGGGTGTGCGGTTGACTGATCTTCTCAAGCTCTTGAAAGTTCGCATTGGGAGTAATACCTATAGGGATCACATTTATGTCACTCGCAACACGTGAGATGACATCAGTGGCGGGGTTTGCAGTTACCATGTACACTAAGTGTGGCACTTGTCTCCTGCCTCCATTGTCTGTGGTAAATGTGTGTTCGGAGACATAGTTGAGGGCATTTCCAGTGTTGGTGGCATTCCCTCCTTGGTACTGAATCTTCCTCACCATCTCAATAATGTCATGCTTTGACTGTGCTTCACTGAAGGAGTATTCAACAGTGACCGTGTACGAGTACTGTATGATAGTAATATGAATGGTTTCTTCTCCTATGTTCATTTTTCTGATAACTTTTGCAATGAACTCCTTGATTATATTGAAGTTTTCCTCTCCTACTTTTTCAGACCCTTCAACAACAAAAGCTATATCAAGCACTTTGTAAATACCTTTACCTGGAAATGATGTCGTGGCTAAACTCTGATTGCGTACTGTCACTGTAGTTGCCCGGGGCGGGATTGTAATAGGTTTTTGGGTGGTAGTTGTTAACACATCACTTTCTTCAGGCACAAGATCACATAGATAATTGATTATTTCATCCTTGTTTTCCATTAATTCCTGTACGTTGTTCATTATGAAGGCCTTGTTTTCTGGCCACTGCCTTTCAATTAGCTTAATTTGCTCCATACTAATAGACGGTCCAATTCCTACTGGTATTACTGTGACTTTCTTCTTTTGCAGAAGAGTGAGGATGCGCTGAATATTTCCTGGAGACTTGCTGGCTGTCAACAACAGAGCAATTCTGGCAGCATTTGTCCTTGGTGCCTTTCCAAACACATGGAATACAATATATTTAAGCACTTCAGTGGCAGAGGCAACATCTCCACCAGTGTATTTTATGTTTTGGACAATTTTCCTCATCTGAGATTGTGTTTTAATATCTTTGAGCCCAAGATAGATGTTGGAGCCAGTGTGGTATTCCAGAACTGACACTCGGATTTTCTTTTGGGAGATGTGGAGTTTTTCCATCATGCTAATTATGAAAGCTTTTAACAGTTCGAAGTCCTTTTCTGAGAGTTTGTTGGAGCCATCCATCAGAAAGGCCAGGTCCATCATTTTGCTGCAGGAGTATACATGTGTCCCTGTGTCTATAGTTGTTTCTTCTGTAGCAACTGGTGTTGGTGTAATGATTCCTTCCTCTTTGTCTTCTGATTCACAGGCACTACATGTTAAGTTCTTTCCTTCACAGTGACTGCAAGAACCACCAAAAAATTAGTGGTAAAATGAACTTTGACAACAATACACCACCCCTGATTTAATACAGTTATATAGAAATGAGTAAACAAACAAGTCAGCATGAACATATAATTTGCCATGCCAGATTGGATCAATAGACTTTCAAGTTCCATATCCTACCATGCTCACTACTCTATGACTGTTGCATCAGAGGAGAGAAAACTGCCACCAAGGGTACTACCTGGCAAATTGTGCATTGTGGGAAAATCTCCTTATTCCTGCAGCAATCCTGGGACACCCAATAATGGAATAATTACTTATAGAAATACACTAATGTATGCATGCAGGAAGCATGTGAAAAGCTGTTTTTGGCTGAACATTCATCATATCATGGAAACATGACACCAAGTGGAGGGCTACATAGAAGTCAATGGGATTTGTAGGCACCACTTCTGGTGAACATGACCAGTAGATTTGGTTTGCACCCTCTGGTTGTATCTTCACTAGGAAAAAAGGTTTATTCTTAACCTGAGTTATTTAACTTGAGTGAACTAATTAGAGGTAAAATCCTATTGAAGACAAGACAGTTTGTAATTTGACATGAGTTAGTATGCTGAGTTAAAGACTTTGAGGGAGTCAAGGGTTTACCTTGACCTGCTAACTCATGTGAAAACTGCACACTGTCTTGTCTTCAATAGGATTATACCTCAAGTTAATTCACCCAAGTTAGCTAACTTGAATTAAGAACACACCTTTGTTTCCAGAGTGAAGCCCTCTGGACTGTGCCTCATGTCATGGGTTTGTTCAAACCTGAAATCTTAAACTGAAGTTTTGTACATAGAAAACCATCCAGTTCTTCTGGCCTTTTGCCATTGTCATTATGAAATCAATTAAATTCACCTGGATCCCTTTGCTCCCCTTCCTGTGTTTTTAGATCTTATTATTACTCTTATTTCTCTCTCACACACAATGCCTTTTTCTTATTATCTTGACTTCAGATTTTGCCATGTGTATTTTGCTCCTGTATTTTTTATTTAACCTTATTTTTCTCCTCTTCCTTGTACTAAAATTCTTCTAGCTCTTTTCTTCTCTCTTTCTCTCAGTCCCTTTTCTCTTCCCTTCTATCAAAAAAAAGTAGGAGCTGCCCTCTCTTCCTTACTCCTACTCTCTTTCCTACTCCTCTTCTTTTCCAAATATTTCCCTCCACTCATATCCATTGGCACATTCGCACTTTTGCCTTCTCTGCATGTTCCCATCTTTTTTTTCCACTTTCTTTATGGGCCTCCATTTCTTCCTTACTCCTCTTTCTTCACCTCTCTCTCCCCCACATAAGTGTTTCCATCTACTGCCCCTCTTCTATATCTACAGCCTTGCAGGAGATTGCTTGTGCTCCCTTAGCATGTCTTCAGCAGCTTCTACATTGCTAAATCCATCTGTTCTACGCTCTTCGCTCTGCCTGACTGAGGAAGGTGCACCCTTGAGCCCAAGCACAGGCTAGTGGAGTACCACTTAATGTATTTTTCCAAGTCTACTGGACAGTAGGAGACACAGAGTAGGGAAAAATGTGTGAAATGGCATTTGTCCCTCCAGAAATACAAGAAATACTAGAAAAGATGGAGAAAATTCAGGATTTTCTGAAGAATCTGGGCAGTTGGGAAGTTCTTGGTTTGGTTTTACATCTATTAAGGCTATAACTATGGTATTTTCAAAATTCTTTACCTATTGAATCTGATGCACTGGGATATTTGATAACGCACAGAATACACTGAGCAGGATTCCTCAGTAATCTCCACTATGAAGGGCACAATTGAATGGGTGTTCCAAAACTACTCAGATCATTCATAATAGCAATGGACAAAATAGTTTGGCAAAAATTAGAGGTATGTCAAACCTCAGAATACAGCAGGACCAGCAACAAAGCACTTTTTGGATTCAAATACTTTTGTAATCTTTCTCAAGTTATTTCTAGAGCTTTCATCACCACAGTATGTAAGATAGCACTATAGACACACTGCTGGCATTTTCCCCCACTGTTAAAACAGAGGAGTGACACTCTTCTAGCTCATATCTCTAGGCAATGAGAGCTTTATATACTGTGTGGGATCAAGGACAAAACATAACTTCAGTGGAGTTACTTGGGATTTAAAGTAGAGTAACTGAGATCAGAATCTGGTCCATACTCCTTAAATTATGATTTTGCTCTGAAAATTTGCACTAAAAATTGAATCGTGTGGTTCTACCTTTGTCATCTTTCAATGATTTCAATGAGAAAATGTGTACAGTTTATAAGTAAAAGATTTGCTTTTTCCTAACAGTCAGAGCTTCAAATTCCAACCCGAGATCTGAGAGACAAGCTGAATTCTTTCCTTCTCAGACATCACCACCAGCTTCCTTGGGCTGGCCAAATTCTTTCCTCAATGGCGCCTTTGAAATTTTGCTGTCTTCAATGTGGTTGCACAAGCATAACTATTTGGAACTTAGTAAGTAAGTCTGTTGAATATGCATGTGAAGGGAGGGATTGCAGCCTCTTCCCCTCAGCCATGCCAGCTTTGCACTGTTAACTAGAATGATGGGCAGTAAACACTTATTTTCTTCACTAACGAAAGCAACCCAGGGAGCAGTCTATTAAGTAAGAAGATGCCATTTTTCACAGCAAACAGCACATTAAATGTGACATCCAAATTCAAGCTCTCCCAAGGCTGTGTTCTTTCATGTTGCTTTTAGTTTCTTAATTGAAGAATACACAACTCCCTTTGGCATTTAGCATATTGTAACATATGATTTATTATTTTAATCCTAATGCAATATTTTGTGAATGAGATTCCAATTTCCTTTGGATATTTGCTATAAAATTCATTTTTGTACAATATTTTCTATTGTTTGTACAGATGGTGTAGGCATCTAAATTAGGTGACAGCTATGTGCAAAGATGTTTCCCTAGTGAGGTAAGTTTACATAATGTTCTAAAACCTTATGTGAGTGGTGGTTAGTGTATCAGCATTAAAGATAAATTATTATTAAGTATTGTGAAAATTAGGGAACTGGTTTACGTAGATGCATTTTTGACCTTTTGATGGAATTCAGGGCTTGCAATTTATACTGTTAAAAGAAAATACATTACTTAATTAATCAACATAACAGAACCAACTCCATGGGGCTTATAAACAGAGTTAGTTACTACCAATGACAGGCCAGAAATTCAAAGTTCAGACCCAGTCTGAACTTTCAAAATGTTCAGGGTGTTTGGATCTAGGGTTTTAGTCCGAGTCCATAGCTTTTGCAGATCTACATCCACCTCTATTAAATGTGGGCAAATTATGTGGTGGAAAACAAACATTCTTATATTTACAGTACTATGCCTGACTAATGGAAGTATCCATCCATCAAAGGGCTGGGTATCTGAAGAATGCCAAAATTATGGATGCTAGAGAGCTAAATTCATACTTTTATGCACCTTGCTACCATACAGGACACAAAAATAGCGAGTTCCTCCCTCAAAGCAATGTAAGGCCCTGGTTCTGCATAGTGCTTGCCCTACCATGCATGATCCCATTGACTTCATTAAGCCAGGTTGCAAGTACTTATAGGATTGGGTCCTAGAATACCTTCAGTAAATCTTGGGGAAGTTACTTTTCCAGTTACATAGCATAATCTTCCAGCACTTACTAGTCTTGATGGAGTTCTACAGAGATCACATATTCATATCCTTAATTTTATAGAGGATTTTAAAGTATTGAGATAGGGCCAAATTCTGATACCTTACTCATGTTGAATAGTATCTTATTCCAAAAATGGAGTCAACAGAATCACTTGTGGAGTAGTGCTTGATTTTTCAAAGCAACCTTATAGAGTTTTATACCTCTTTCCCATTGAATTTTAATAGAATTTGGGTACCTAATACCTTTAGTCTTGTTTGAAAATTTCAGGTTCTATTGTGCAAGAAAAAGGGCGTCATATTCAGGCCCATAATAGTATATTCAAAACTACATCCACAGCATATTCATGAGAATTCACTTCATTTGTGCCACCATAAAAGACACTAGTGTTGAATAAAAATCTGTATCTTACCATGATAGACAATGTTCATCATCATCTTTGTTCAAAACAACCCTCTTTCCATGGGGGATCCTGACACCTTCTAATATACATACAGGACAGCTTTCTGGATCAATACATGACTGGGATAGTTCATCGAGTATTTTTCCTGTTTTAAAACAGCACAGAAGGGTTTTATAAGTTGCAAAGCAGATGTTAAGCTGATTGCTGTATTTAGCGGCTTTAAAAATATGACAAGATCAATAATACTTGGTTTGGGCTCAAAGGTTCAGAACATGCTCTTCTTATTAAACTAGCTGTTAGTTTGACACCAAGTAAATCTTTATTTTCTTCCATAGCATTTTTATTGAGATACTATCAAAACACTAACACCAGTGCATATTATATGTAGTAGCTCATGCTACACACAGAGTGAATGTATTTTTAGACTAAAAACCAGGTGTGCCAGAAGAAAATGGCATTTACCCTTTTACATCCACATTACTGATTTTTCTTGGTCCCTGTGGGCATTTTTGACTGCATCCTCGTAGGGTGATTTATCATTTTCTCCCCATTATGACTATTCATCTTAGGTATTACTAGGGCATCTATCAGTCTAAGGGCAGGTCTCCACTAGAAGCACTACATCAGCTCAGTTGCACTGATGCACCTGGGCTGCTGTAGAGCATCTGGTGGAGATGCTGTATGCCAATGGGAGAGCGCACTCCCATCCACATAATTATCCACCCCCATGAGAGGCGGAAGCTATATTGGTGGGAGAGCATCTCCCGCCAACACAGAACAGCCTGGACAGCGCTTAGGCCACTGTAACTTGTGTTGCTCACGGGGGTGTCTTTTTCACAGGCCTGAGCGATGCAAGTTAGATCGACTTAAGCAGTAGTGTGGACCTGCCCTGAAATTTAAGTGCTAAACACCATACTACATGCAGATATACCTAGTGGATTCTGCTCTCACTGCTCCCTGGATTGATGGCTCTGCTCTGTGTGCGCACAGGGGACTTGGTGTAGGAGGCGGGGGAACGGATTGGTTTTGTGGTTGTTGGTCCTACAACACATATTTTCCTACTCTTCTCAAATCTCTGCCCTTCTGACTTATTCTTCTCAATTTTCTGTCTCATTTTATCCTCTGCACCCTTTCTCACTTTCCCTCTCCTTTCCATTTTACCTCTTTCTTCCTCTTCTTTAGTCTTCTTTCCCTCCTTTGATTTCTATTCTCTTCCCTTGCCTTCCTTGCTCTCCTCCTATCTTCCTCTCCCACTCCCTGTTCCATCCTCCTTTAAAAGCTCTGCTGTCTCTGCCCACAATGTTTCTCTCCATTCCCTAATGTCCATCCAGTGCCTTCATGGCCTCAATGCACTGTGTGCCTCTCAGAAGTTCTAACCCTAGAGTGGGTTTCACTACTATTCCTGACTCCGAACAGCTGAAAGGTGTAAAGTGAGATTTCTGACTGTGTGGCCAGTGGAGCACCGATAATAGGAACAATATGGGACACAGGAAGTTAAGTCCAGGTGAGATGCCCTAGGATTCCACTGAAAACTGGTCAAAACCCTGGTTTCAATATAATCATTCCAGACAGCTCCAGAAAACCAGGATGAGCCTGGTAAACTGGAACATCTGGTCACCATCTTCTTACCTTGATGGAAACAGTGATGCAAGCATACCAGTAAAATTGTTAAAGATTTAACTTTTGCATATGAAAATTTCACAGTCATTAATCTTACAAATCTGCTTATTTCCAATCTTAAAAAAAAACACAAACATTTCGTGCAATGTTCTAGGGAGAAAAAAAGTACAAAGATACCAGTAAGCGATAAGAGCTGAGCAGCAAATGCTAACTAACTGTGTAAAGAAGACAGTGGGTTTACCTTCAGGACAGTGCACATGGCATCCTTCTACACATTGCAGAGGGCACACCGCAGGTTCAAAGTGCTGGCATGTAATCGGACAGGCAGGTCCACAGCTGTTATATCTCCATTCACACTGATACTCCAATTCATGCTTATTCAGATCCTCACAACTTTGTGCTATGCAATAAAAAGAATCAGTTAAAAAAGTCACCTCAGATTGCATTCACCATGGCTCTTGGAGCCCAGGCAGAAGGCTTGGAGTCACATATATAGCCATACTTGCCAGAGAAGTGTTTATTTTAGGCACACCAGAGTCTGGCCACATATTCACACAATTCTTTTCATACACCCAAACCTATGCTGTGATCAATATTACTGTCTGTTGCTAAAAATGATTGCTAAGAATTAACTTTCACTTTCAATTTAACAAACATTTCCATTCCTTAGTTCAGATTTGTACTTCCACATCTATCATGTCTCCCTAATGAAAGGAGTGATCCCCATCTTTTTTCAAGGTGTGCATGGAAATGGGATGTGCATGGAAATGTAGCAGACAAAGGGTTACCTTGAGGAACCATCATTCTGCATGCCCAGTACTGGGGACCCTTGCCAAGTCCTGTCCCCAATAACATTAACAGCAGGACTCCTACTGACATCAGTGGCAGCAGGACTAGATTTAATGAAAATGGGTTCTAGCTGAGCCATCAGCTAATTAAAAATTAGCATGTCTTTGGTTTTCCTTGCTGCAGTAACTCCTGCCATTACTAGGTGTTTCACTCAGCTATCCAGTACTTACGGCACAGAGTTGATGATCTCCAATGAACAACTGCACCTTTTTGTGCACAGATATGGGCATAGGCTGCGATAGCATCACAGAAGCAAGCACAATCCCCAACTGATTCGCAGGCACAAGTATCATACATGCAGATATCCATATACAGCTCAGGATTCACCTAAAAGGAGAGTTACACAGTATAAACTAATTTCATGCACTTCCTGCCTCTAGATGGACTTGCCCGTGATATCATTTGCCTGTTCATTTGGTGCCCCATCTGACTTCCCCTGGAGTCGCTGGAGGCCATTGCATTAATGTTAATGGGAGTATGGTCATGACCAAGGACATGAAATGTAACCAACCATTTGAGCAAACTCTACAGTTCCTAGGAACCATTAAATGATGGGAAATATAAAACCATATTTAACCATATTGGACCTGATTCTTTTTCATACTATGCCTCTTTCATAGTTTTCTATGGGTATGTCTACACTACTCGCCAGATGGACGGGTAGCGATCGATCAATTGGGGATCGATTTATCTTGTCTAGTGTAGACACATTAAAATTGATCTCCAATCGCTCTGCCGTCGACTCCGGAACTCCACAGCGGCAAGAGGAGTGGCAGTGGTCGACTCACCGCTGTCCTCACAGCCAGCTAAATCGACCTAAGAGTCACATAGCTGAAGTTGAGCATCTTAGGTCAATTCCCCTCCTAGTGTAGACTTAGCCTAGCAGTGTAACAAGGCCTTAAAGTAGGTGTGAATTACAGTCACGCTGTCACAGAAGTGTAAAAGGCCCTAAGTGTAAATGAGAGCCAGGTCCTTTAGTGAAAAATAAAAGTTCTCATTTCTAAAATAGGAGCAATAGAGTTTAAAGCCAGAAAGGATCACCAAATCATCCAGTCTGACCTGTGGTATATCACAGGCCACCAGCACTACCCAGCACCTGCATGCTAAACCAAACAACCTAAAAGAGACCAAAGTATTACAGCTCTCAGGAGACTAAACTCATATATGCTTCAGGCACAGAATAGGAAGGGACTAAGTTGCACCAATATTAGGGTTATCATATGTCACGTTTTTGCAGGGAAAAGTCCTTTTTTTAAGCTGTGTCCCGGCCCTCCTGACTTTTTTTGGCAAAAGTGGGCATTTGTCCCGTTTGCTTTTGCCAACTGATCATCAGTTGGCAAGAGCAAACGGGATAAATGCCCACTTTTGCCAAAAAAGTGAGGTGTGAACCCTTAGCGGGGTACAGAGGAACATGGGGGGGGAACAACATGTCGGAGGCAGGCAGGTTTCAGGTGAGCGGCGATACCACTCCGCATGCGGGGGTGCTGGGAGCCAGCAGGGCTCGGGCCAGGGTCTCAGGTTAGCCCCATGCATGGGGAATAGTGGGGTTGGGCATGGGTGCGTGGCCTGGCCCAGCTCCATGTGGTGTCCCGCTTTCCCTTTGGGAAATATGGCCACCCTAACCAGTGCCCAAGGTCTCTGCAATGGCAGGGAAATAATTAAATGAGATATACCCAGACAAGTCTGGCAAGTGACTCATACTTGCATGCATGAGGACTCTTCATTCTCAATCTACAAAGTTTAGCCATTCCTATTGTTTATCAGATTAAATACCAAAATAATGAAAGTGACAGAAAATATTTGATTCCTTGATCTCCTTTTTTTTCATCCTTCTAGTTATTACATTGAACAGAGAAGACAAAAGGGGGCTGATTCAAAGTTGATTTCAATGGGCTTTTAGATCAGGCCCAAGGGATTTAGCCATTCATGATATTAAAAAGGATATTGTGGAGGCAAGTTTGAATGTAGCTTCCAATAAATATATTGTATTAACTTGATAATCAGTATGCTAGTGAAAATATGATCAAGCCATGGAATACTGCCGTGGAATACTGGGTGCAGTTTTCATCACTCTACCTCAAAAAGGATTTAATAGAAACAGACAGCATTCAGAGACTGACAAAATAAATGATAAGATGCAGGAAAGCCTTCTGTATAAGGAGAGATTGAAATTGATTGGAACTGTTTAATTTAGAGAGGAACTAAATAAAAGGAGACTACCTTATAAGAATATAATGAATGGTAGAGATAGTAAATGGAGTGGTCATATTTATTCTTTCACACAATATAAGAATGAGAAGATATTCAGTGAAACAAAGGCAATAGATATATAACTGATAAAAGGAAGCCTTTTTTGCATAGTGCACAATTAACACATTGCCACAATATATCAATAGGCCAGAGAGCTCAGTAGGTTTCAAGAAAAAATAAACATTTATATGGTAACGAGAACATCCACTGTTTAATTAAATCAATTTTTTGTTTGTGGGTGGGGACAGGGATTGTTTGTTTTAAGGCATAAATCCACATACTAAAAACAACAGATGCCAACCACTGTCTGAGGGTGAAGATGAAATTTCCTTCGTGGGCGTTATTTAATAACTGTCCACCAGAGGTGTGCCTTGCACCTTCCCATGAAACAACTAGTACTGGCTACTCTCAGCAAGGGGATACTAGTAGAGGCAAATGATCTCAGCCAGTTCCTCTGTGAAATCACTGCAAGCATCACCTTTCTCATGGTAGCATCTGGGATGCTCTCTCAAGCAGTGGCAGATTAACAGGTCGCACAGGTGTAAGCATCTCAGGACAGCCCACGTAGAAATGGAGGACATGGAGGGAATGACAAAAGACTTACCAGTTTTTTGCATTCTTTGAAGAGCTCACTGATCAATATGCTACATGAAGTTTCCACCATCATTTGCTTCATTAAGTTGCCATTGCATAATGAAGTAGTCATAGTCTGTCCCTGAGGAACCTTAATGTTATAGGAGACAAGCAAGACTGTCATGTTAGCCCTGACCCTAGAACATCAGTATTTTCTCTTAATCATGTATATATGGCCAGCTCTTAACACTAGATGTTTTTCACAACAAACTATTTGCTTATTGGATAAAGCTTTAACCTGCCACACTAAAGGGAAATATTATGGCAATGGCAGAGTATAGACTAGACTAGATCACCTCATAGGTAGAGCTAGATGAAAATTGTCAGTGACAAATGCAGATTTGGCAACACCAAAATATTTTGCAAGTCCATGTCGGTTTCCCCAAATAGTTCACTTTAAAAAAAAAAATCCAACAAGATCTAACCATTCCATTCTGTCATTTCTAAATTAAATGGTTTTGGTTTTTCAGGTTGAAACAAACTTGTTTTGAAATTTCCTTCTATTTTATATTTTTTTAATGCAAAACCAAAAATTATGCAAAATCTACACAATATGTTTTCTTCAAACCATTTTTTTAAACTTTTCAATGCACTGAAAAATATTGAAAAATTTAATTGTGGGGGTCTATCCAAAATGATTTTTCCTCATGATTTTTTGGAACTGTCAGCAAAATCACAAAATCGGTTATTCAAACAACTCTGCTACTGAGTTTTCTCTGTCTCTACCCCTTATGGCTTTTAAACTGTAGTTTAAGCTTCAGAAATCAGTTTGGTGACCTTAGTTCAACCTGGAGCAAATAGCCACATTGCAAAACGGCTAGATGTAGCTTTTCAGTAAGCCTGACAGCTGACATCACTTAATGGGGGCTTTCACTGGAATTGGTACATCTCCCTTCAGCAGAAACACAGAACATCACTGTGACTGGAGAGAGTGCAACATTCCCCAACCGAACCCCAAGCTCAGCATGGCAAAAGGAAAGCACGCGGTCTGCAAAATATTTGTTGCGGAGATATTTTGCAGAGTACATGCTGGATTCTCTCACTTACTAGGCTGGAACAGTGAATGGCTGGCCAGTCTCAGCACAGCTGGCAAGAAAATTTCTCTTGCTCCCTCCCCAGAAAAAGATATTCAGCACTGAGGAGAACATGGTGCTAGATCATGCCTATGCCCAGCCACTATTAGCAGTCAAATGCAGTCTTCCCATTTGAGTGTACCAATAAGGGAATTAATTCAGTTTCTTCTCACTTCTTTATTCTTTCTTGTAGCTAAGTGTCTCTGCTCGAGGCTGTGAGTCAAGCTGCTGCCTACCAGTACCAACACCTGTTTACGCTGCCTGCCACGTTCTGTTTTTCACTAAGGAGACTGGCATGAGCCCCTCATTTCCAGAGGGTAGAGTGCAGCACACCCATGCTACTAACACTACGAGAGAGTCTTCCCATTCTGCATGCCTGAGTCATGTGTTAATGCTGCTGCTGCTCCTCTGAACTGTAGCCATCGGAGCTGATGTGGCAATGTGATTGCCTCTCAGTGTGACCTGATACTATTCGACCGAATGCCTGCTGCTGTTTCTGTGCCGGCTGCCTCTGCACTCTATTCTATATTCTAACTGCCATCACCCATATCGTAACCTTGCTGCTGCCACCCTGGGGCCTCCCCACCACTGGGATACTTGGGGTTCCAGAGCACAACAGAAGCCACTAGCACTGCAGGGGGGAAGAGACACAATGTGAGATCCCTGACTGGCCCATGAGGGGAAGGAGTAAGGAAAAAGGAAGACAAGGGGCAGAGCTACAGAGGATGTCTCCACTGCAGTCATCGGGTGTGATGGCACCTTGCATAGATACACCTGAGCTAGTTTTAATCTAGCTAACTCGGGCACCAGTAGCAGCAAAGTCACACCAGCGTGGGCTTCAGCCTGGGCTAGTCACCTGAGTAATTAATTACCCAGAGTTCCAGGCAGGCTTATACAGCTGAAGCCTGAGCTGCCAAGTGCCTGATACCTCCAGCTAGCCTGGAAGGGAAAGGAGGGGCATGGGGCATGGGGCAGGGACTTTGTCTCAGAAAGAAGTGCTCCTACTTTGAAGCCAGGGAGCAGACAGTGGTACCAGCCACAGGCAGGAGGGGAGGGATAGCTCAGTGGTTTGAGCACTGGCCTGTTAAACCCAGGGTTGTGAGTTCAATCTTTGAGGGGGCCACTTAGGGATCTGGGGCAAAAATCAGTACTTGGTCCTGCTAGTGAAGGCAAGGGGCTGGACTCAATGACCTTTTGAGGTCCCTTCCAGTTTTAATAGATAGGCATATCTCCATTATAAAAAAAAGCCAACTACAGATGTGCACTGAGACACCCATGGTGGGAGCAGGGCCAGCACTACCATTTAGGCAGCCTAGGCAATTGCCTAAGGTGCCAGAATAATTGGTGAGTGCCGTTTTGCCAGAGGGGGGGCGGCAGGCAGCTCCGGTGGAGCTGCTGCAGTGGTGCCTGCGGAGGGTCCGGTGCTCCGTGGCTCCGGTGGAGCTGCCGCAGTCGTGCCTGCGGACGGTTGGCTGCTCGCGCGGCTCCGGTGGACCACCCGCAGGCATCACTGCAGCAGCTCCACCAGAGCCGCGGGACCAGCGTGCGGGGTGACAAAATTGCCGTCCGCCTAGGGCGCTCAAACCCCTAGCGCCAGTCCTGAGTGGGAGGGTAAAAAGAAGGAAGAGAGGAGCCAGTAAGGCAGGACTGGATGGGGAAATTAGAGAAATGGTGAAGCTACCAATGGGCAAAGGGGATTGAGAAGAATCACATCCTCTAGGGAATGATGGTAGGATGGGTTGGGGAGCCATTTTGTGAGAATAAGGAGGAGAGGGGTAGAATCTGGGAAATGGGTGACTTTGAAGTTGGCAGACTTTAAAGGGGGCCTCCTTTTAGTGTGCTTGGAAGACCATTCACATATTATGATGGTGCCCCTGCTCTTTCTATGGTGTCACACATGCTGCTTGCCTTATCTAGGTGCTTTATTTAGTGATACATACAAATGGGATAGCTTTCCTAGGGAGACTGAGAGAAGCAAAGCAAAGAAATGCTTATTTTTAGCATAGACAACTATTACCTTAGGAAGCTGTTACCTTAGGAAGCTATTGTGAGTCCAATCCTGCTCCCATTTTAGACAATGTTGAAACTTCCATTGACTTAGATGGGAGCAAGAGTAGGTCCGTGACTTACAAAGAATCTGCAAATTGCAGCCACGACCAATTCTGGGCCCATGACTCTGCCTTCTCTCCCTTTTCTATCATAGTTCTCATTTTACCATGATCCTTCAGTTGTTATGTTTTCCTGATTCCAACCCCTAGTGTTATAGCTCTGTTTCTGAACCTCATGCTCCCATGCACTTCATTTACTAGGAATCTTCTTAACTTGTGGTATCCTAGTAAACCTTGCACTTTACATCCCTGCTCATCTTACAAAAAATACTCTGCAATGATCATAGGAATCTAGAGGCGAACATGCAGTTCAGAAAAGGTGAGAAAAATACAGAAAAACTCAGAGGGCCAGCAAATGCTCATAATGGACAGCCTGTAAAAGTTAGGATGATGGGAAATTGGATGTTTATCTGAACTTCTCCTTTCTGGAAATGTAGCTAGAAATTCTGTGAGATCAGGCTCTCAAATGTGATTTCCAGTTATAGCTGGATCTCCTGCATCTGGGTTGGCATGCTGTGAGAACAGCCTCTATCACATGATTTGGCGGTTTAAATATTTGTCCAAACCCAAGCAGCACAGAGGTCTCGGAAAACTTAAAGACGTTAACTGAACATTTATCAGATCTCAGAAAAGATTCCAGTTTGGTGTGAATTCTGGGAGAGGGGTTAGTTTATTTCTTTGGTTTCCTCCACAACCATTCACCAACCCCTAACTGAGGTAGTAACCATTAGTAAACAGTTTTCACAGTTCATTCACAGTCACCTTTCTGACATCAGCGCAACCTGGACTGACTTTCCAGGAATTCCCAAAGTCAATTGGATCCACTTCAAGATTATTATTCCTGCTGGTCAAATCATTGTTTTGGATTCCATCAAAATTCCCACATAGACCACACACTTGATCCTTGCAGGGGGGAAAATAAAACAGAAATACATCAATCCTCCACCTTTAGACTGACATGGAGTTTTGTTAATGAACCTTTTTATTCTCATGCTCTATAGATGTAAGACTACATAATGCCTGCCCCTGGCAGGTGCAAGGGCCTTCAGCCTCCATTCCCACCATACTGACACAGAGAGGAGCAGGAGTAATCTGTCTCCCACCACTCCAGGGATCAAGAAAGGGACATTGGCTACCACTGCCTGTTCTGACTGACTCTACTGGGAGTGTGTCTGGATGAGTCATGGATTTAGTGATGGGCCCACTTCTCCTGCTGCCCTTGAAAGTCACTGTGCTATGGGGAGCACTAGCAAAGCCTGCTCAGAAATGCCTTCCCTCCAGCTCCCAGAGGAAACTGTCCCTTTCATTTGCCCTCATTGAGGGCATGATGCTTAAGGGCTTTTCCTCCCTCTTCATTCCTAGCATGATTCAACCTACCAAGAACCATAACTGAACTCTTAGTGTTGAACCACTACAGAAAAATATTAGTCCATAGTGTATTAGTAGAAAGGCCTTTTGTCTTTTTGAGAGAGGGCCTGATGTTTCACATGAATCTATTAACATGTCTACATACGGAATACTGAATTCCTCCCTTGCTCCCCCAGAAGGATCTGTCCAGATGTATTCATTAGGGACTATTAGGAGCACCTTCCTACTGAGAATGAGAAGTAAATCAAAGGTACTTACTCTGAAATGTCCTTTCAAAATAACTGAGACACCCATGGCCAGATCCCAGGTTACAGAGATTCCTTTGCCCAGTAAGAGAATGTAATAGCGCCCGGACTTCAGGACTTCAAAATTGGTTTCATCTCTAAGAGGCTGCTTGATATTCACCTAAATATGAAAAACATAGTGTGCTAGCAAGAGAAGCTCTGAGACCACATATTAAACAGGTCATTGTAACTTCCCTCCGTGCTCCATGTACTTGCTGACAAAGGGCACTTTTGAGAAGTGCCACAGTGCGGTTAGTTGACTGTTCAGTGAAATCCTATTGCTGCTGCTGCAGATCACTGTACTGCAACATATACATCAATAGCACACAGTGTTGAGCACAGGCTCAGATGTCTCACACAGAAACCTTCCTGTGGATGAATTACTCCTTTAACAAAATAACTTTGAATGGCACAGGGAATTGGGATGGAAACCCATTGGTTACAAGTTCTCAGTGTTCTGAGTGAAGCAGTGCCCCCTGAGCCCTCACTACGCCACTGGTTACTGGGATAGATACACAAAGGAATCACTTTTAATTGGAAATAGCATCGGGGATGGATTTGCTAAGAAAAGGATGACTAGGTAAGTTCAGCTAAGTCAATTAGTGCCCAATTAACAAGTAAAGGATAGACATCAGCATCAGTTTCCTTTTTTTAGAAACCATGACAATCATCAAATTCATGACACCTGCAACAGCTGTAACAAAAATAAATGTGGCCTATTTATCACAAAGTGCACGGAACTCCTTCCATATTAAACATTGGAATCAAGGGGCAGGTTCTGACTCAGAGCTGTGGAAGATTTGCTTCCACTACACTGGCACTTTACAGCGCTGCAACTTTCGCGCTCAGGGGTGTGAAAAAAACACCCCCCTGAGCGCTGCAAGATACAGCGCTGTAAAGCCTCAGTGTAATCAGTGCCACAGCGCTGGCAGCATGGCTCCCAGCGCTGCAAGCTACACCCATAAGAGTTCTCTCCCAGCGCTGGTTCTCCGACTACATTCACACTTCGAAAGCGCTACCGTGGCAGCGCTCCCGCAGCGCTACCGCGGCAGCGCTTTGAAATTTCAAGTGTAGCCATACCCTCATGTAAAAGGACTGCCCCACCACCAGCAGGTCTCTGGATTCTTTTTTTTATCAATTAACTTTTCCATCACTAACACTTCCCCTTGCCCTCTCTTGCCAGTTTTCTATGCTTGGGACCTCTTTCTGGCTGCATTTGGTTACAATGTCACAGCCTCCAGCTGCTAATGAGGTGAGAGATTAATTTAAAATGTTTCCTTTCATACTATATTTCCTTTTTAGTGGCAACCTTAACAGGATTATTAGCCACATGTCGTGAGGAAGGTCTGGAATGGCTGTTTATCTAAATAGTGCTAGGGTGTTAATTCAAAATGTTGAAGTAGGGGAGAGGGCGTGAGTCCTTCAAAAGGGTACAAACAGGACTCGGTGCAGAGATCGGCAACCTTTGGCATGCAGCCTGCCAGGGTAAGCCCCAGGGTGGACCTGGCCAGTTTGTTTACCTGCCGCATCCGCAGGTTCGGCCGACCATGGCTCCCACTGGCCACGATTCATCGCTCCAGGCCAATGGGGGATGCAGGAAGCGGTACAGGCCGAGGGATGTGCATGGCTTTCCACAACCCCCATTGGCCTGGATCGGAGAACCGCGGCCAGTGAGAGCTGCAATCAGCTGAACCTGCAGACGCGGCAGGTAAACAAACTGGCCCAGCCCGCCAGGGTGCTTACCCTGGTGGGCCGCATGCCAAACGTTGCTGATCCCCATCTTAGTGTTAGAGAGGAGAAGGAGTACAGCAACCCTAAGAGCAAAGGGTGAGCTCCCCATCCTCTCACCAGCTTGGGTAAGCACTGCTTCCCCACGGCTCCAATTCCTTGGCTGGTGCAGTGAGAGGTCCCCATTCTGTTTCAATCTACTTCAACCACGAGCTATAAGAAAGGAGCACTCATCCTCAGACCAACCCTGCAACCATTACGGATCTCCTGAGCAGGGCCTTCAACATCCTCCAGGGAGGCATCATATAAAACAAACTAGTTCAGTCACACTCAACTTTAAAATAGGGGGTTAGAAGAAGAAATTAAAAAGGGGGAGGGGAGAGAAAGAGGAAGCTAGTCACGAAGACCCTAAAGCTGAAAGCAAGGACACTGAAATCCTTAAAGTCAGCAAGGAGGCCACTTAGGCATCCCATAAAACAGTCTCACAAGGTCCTAAGCAAAATAGAAAACAAGAAGACAAGAAAAATGAATAAATATGGTTAAATGGCAAGATGCAAGGATCCCTTCAAAGACAGAAATCCAGCCCAGCTGAAGCCAATTAAAAGAATGCTGCACCAAGATCAAAGTGAAAAGGTCATGGACAAAGTTTCTCAGTGCCAGAGGCCATTTGAGGAGGTGGCTACCATACCTCAAATTCTTATGCATTTGATGTTGGTAATTTCTTTTCCTATTGACATTTCCCATGCTCTTCTGCACGCTTCTCCTTGAGTTAGATTTTTATTCACTCAGATGACCCTTTCTGGATTGCTTTTCCCAGTCTTTTTTCTGCTTTCTCAAACATGTAAGCTCATGAAGATGGAGTTGCACAGTGTTTTTCTTTGTAAACACTGGAAATTTGAGATGGTTTGAGTTTTAAATCCTCTCTATATTGTTGCTTTGTTTAGAGACCCTCTTCCAAAGTGGCTGAGCCGATACAGCTAATCCTGCGGGTGCAAGGGGCCCCAGCCACAGAGTCCCTACACCAGGGATGAGTTGAAATACTCATGCAATGTTAGATGGTTCTGCACAAGCACTGCAGAGTTTTGCTGCTTGGTGCTCACCAAGAGCTCTGTGGTAGTGTTACCATGAAACCTTTGAGTAACTGGGATTTCTCCCTTTCTACTGCTGTCCTTGATAGATTCCTACTCACGCAGTTTAACAGGAATCCTCCATCTATTATTCCCCTTGCATTCCCACACACCTTTTTGGATACATAACTTCTTGCCCACATCCTACAGGTCCAAACCTCCCAGCTGCTGCGGCATAGAAATGTGAGGCAGTTAGGAGTTAAGAGTAGAATAATATTACACATTGAATCTGGAGCCTTGAATACAGTCTAATGGCTTCACAGAGCACCTCAGATTGCTGGAACTGGCTCTCTTTTAAAAGAGGACTGGCCAATTGGTGTTATTCCATTCAAATCCCTGACTAAAAATTACTTAGCAGTATTGCCTGAGGAAAAATACAGAGTCCATTTTACTGGGGTGGAGTGGACTCGGCATGTAGGGAATTGAAAGGAACTCACTACCGACCCAGTATGCTGAGAACCTCCTGAAAGGTCTCGAGTACCTGCAGTTCTCATTGACTTCACAATGAGTCGAGAGCTTTCACCACTACCTCACAGGGGGCACTCATTATTAAGAGCTCAAGGTAATGGGCTACACAACAAAAGCCATTTGCAAAGCAACACTACCTATATTGACCTTACAGACATATTAATACCATCCCCTACTTATACACAAATAGATAGCACTCTGCAGAGATTAGATATCTACATATATACAGATGCTACTACTTTTATTATATAGAATTCTCATAACAAACATTGTGTAATATTGGCCCTATCCCAGCTCTCTGAGGTTTAATGCAATATTTATATGGATGCATAGCTAGAAGGGTCAATCCATTTGTGGAGTACAAGGAGGACAGAATTTTCCCGAAAGGAATCCTTTCATTCAAAATCTGCCTAGTGTTTGTTCTACTTCTGTTTTCTCTTTGCCAGCCCACTACAATTTAGACCTGGCTCAGGCAATCTTCCTCCTGCTCCTCGTTTAAGGAAATGGAGATTCCCCATCTCCTTTACTGCTCTACACATTGTTTTTTTCTGCTCACATTTGGGTATTTTCTCTTCTAAATAATCACAAAATCAGTCTGTGTTTGTATTTCAAAATTTACACAAGGACCAGAACTGGTCAAAATAGAATTGGAATGTTAACCTCAGTCACAGATTTATTATGTTGATGGAGGCTCCTTGCCCAAACCATGAAGTAGTAAACTTCTGACCCTGAGAAGTGGCAGATATTAATTGTTTCAGAAGAGGAATATAAATGACCTCATGCAGCATTTTAACACCTCCTGGGATAGTCACACCCAGGTACCTTGCATAGTTCATGGACCACTTCAGACTAGAAGCTGCCTTCAAAATAACATCTTCAAACATTTGATGCAGCATGGAAACATTTTGGCATTTGCTAAATACAAACTTTCAGTTTTCTATTTCTTTTAAATTGAAGCTAATAATTATATATATTTATATTATTATATAACAATGTTGAGAACCCCAACATTCAGTTTGGGTCAATTGAAATGTTTCATTTTGATTTTGACAATTTATATATATAAATTGTCAAAATCAAAATGAAACATTTCAATTGACCCAAACTGAATTTTGGGGTTCTCAACATTGTGATTTTAATTTTAATTTTTAATTTCCAGATTCATGACAGGAAAATGTTTTGATATCTACAAATTTTCATGAGACAGGAAAAAAACATTTCTTGCCCAGCTGAGACTGAAAGCTTAGTCAGTGTGGTGTGGGTAATCTGCAATGCAGATGAAATACTTATGGGGGCAGATTTTCAAAAGAATGGAGAACCTTCTCTTTGCTCACACAAGTTGCTGCTGGATGCTTAGCTCTTTTGAAAAATCTAGCCATGTATTTAGGTGCCTAAATGGAAGGTAAGCTTTTTAAAAAAAAATCTGGTGCTGATTGTCATTACTCAGCCCTCTTGCAAATTTTGGCCCACGTGGCTGACCCTATGCCAAAAACAGCTTGTTACTTGTGCACACCCAAGGGAGGTTTCCTTTAGTCGCAATAAGAAACTGGACTGCTTTGGGAGCTGAAATGTCCAGTGTACAATCGCCCCAAGCAATCCTTGTGTCTGAGTGGACCATACACAGATGTGATCAAGAAAGGTTATGGGTTGTGTACTCAGTGCTTTGATGTAAGCCACTCCCAATAACCTGGAACATAAAAGTTTGCAGGTTTAAACCAGGTGAAAAGCTGGTTCAATTTTGTGCGTTAAACCCAAAACAAGACAAATTTTGTGTAGTTTCTCTCTGAACATTTTTACAAAGATCTACTCCAGATTCCAGGACAAAGTACAGAACTTCAGAAGTTTGGGTAATTGTAACTCTATAACTCACTGGAGATCTATAATGTATGAACACAGAGACATTCCTAGCTGTTACAACGCCCAAGGCAAATAGCTGAAACCTGCCCTCTGGAAAGGTTATATCCTGTCATGGAGTGGGGTGGAAGGTGGGAACGGTTCCTGGTCATTTTTTGACAGTGTGTAGGGAAGGGGGAGGAAGAGGAATCCAGTCATCTGGATTTTCCATCTGACATTTTTTTAGGATGGGGAAGGAAGCTGACATTTGCATCAGCTCCTGCAACATGCCTGGTCCTTCAAATGACTAAATTAAACCACAGTTTTACTAGGTAAGGGACAGACATTTCTTGCAATAGCTATGCTTGAAATAGATTTATACCTTAAAGTATATAGAAAGACAAGGGAGCTACAGTCTGGTACTGCCCGACTCAAAAAAAAAGAGAAAGCAAACAAAGTAAAATGAAGTGATTTCCCTGCCATTTCTCTGTGCCATTCACAGCTTTCTGTTTAATGGAATGTAGCTCCTCCAAATGAAGATTCCATGAGGAGGGTCCAGGCTGCATAGAGCATTTTCCAATAAGACACTCAAAAGAAGCAACAGCAGCAGCACTCCATTTAACAGATCTGGCAAAGGACTGAAGGGAAACAGCAAAATACCTTTAATTAGATGGCCCATGATGGCTAGTTACAGAACTCCATCTAAAATTTGCTTTATAGCTGCTACCTCCTGCAAGGCAGGACTTGCAGAGATTCATTACAGCAAAGCAAAGAAACACAATTAGCCCCACAAGTGGAATTGTATCATATACTCCCAAACAATTCATCACAATTATCTGATGTAGGATTTACATTCCCCACACGCTGTGTCACTGGCATATTCATCTTATTACACGACTCTTCAAATATCAAAGCACAGTAGAAGGTTAATCCCCCCATGTTACAACCCATCCTAAAATACTGGCAGATCCTTTGCAGAGGAAGAGGGAAGAGAAGCAGAGGAGTACATACATTTCCATTGAACAGCTCTATCTCCCCATTGTCAAACAAAATGGTAAGCCTTTTAGTGCACTTCTCTCCAGTTAATCCACAACCGTCATTTGAAATGAGAACCCGAAAGGTTCCAGACTCATCTTCACAATAATCCTATTAAAGGGAAACAAATGCAACAGGTCATTAACAATAGGGATATTTTAAACATACCGAAAAAACACTTGGGGAAAATGCAAGTCTGAAAAGCTGAACTCTTACAGGCACTGTGGGGCTGCTCAGACATTTGTCAGCATGCTAGTTTGTCCACTACTCATACATTTTGTCCTGACCATATGGGGAGACAAAGACACACTTGGCCAGCATGCAACGTTTGTACAGATACTTTGTAAAGACCCTTTAACTATAAGGGTTTCTGCAGCAATGTAAACTGTGCTACCTCAGGGATATACAAGGATGCAGTGTTTATCAGTTTTATGTACACAAATGAGGGCAAGATTTCACAATTCATATAATGAAATAAAATGAAGCCACATCTGGGTTATGAAGTGGCTTTTTATTTCTGTAAATACAAGAAACATGATGTAGTGTTTCAAACATAATGCTTGGACACTGATGATTGGGGTTCTAATTTTTATGTCTGCCACAGGCTTGCTTTGTAGTCTCAGACAAGATATTTCTTTTCTTCATTTCTCCATCTGTACAATCTGTAAAAACACCAACCTACTTCACATGGAGGTGCATGGTTTAATTCAGTAATATTTGTAAACACTGAGATTCATGGAGGGATGGTACTATGGAAATGCAAAGTATTGTTATCTTTTAAGAATGGATCTATTCAATATTTGGCCAGATTTTCATACAATGCCCTCTGCTTTTGCAGTCACATATTTACACCCACAGTTATTTGCATGTGTGGCTGCAATCTTCAGCCCACTTAGATATCTACCCACTTCGTCACTCACGAAAGCTCATGCTCCAGTACGTTTGTTAATCTATAAGGTGCGACAGAACTCTTTGCCACTTTTACAGATCCAGACTAACATGGCTACCCCTCTGATTCTTAAGAGATATCTAAGTCACTGATTTGTGGGAGCAATGAGAGATTTAGACGTGTGTGTTTACACACACACACACACACACACACACACACACACACACACACACACACAACCCCCAGAAAATAAGTTGTTTCAGATCAGCTTGACACAAGCTGGTGAATTGAAAGTGTGAATGAATTAAGTTTAAATTCTAGAGGCATTGAGATTGAGCGCAGTTAATTGAGAGAATGCCAGTCTTGTAGAGACCCTGCAATTCACTTTGTGGGATATCAGCAATGGGGGGTGGGGTATCAGAGAAGGGGCTTTCGGAGAAAGAAGCCTCCCAGAAACAGATAGTGGGTATACACTAGTAGGTATGAAGTTGTCAGTGCTCCTATTTTTTCCAAGCCATCTCACCACTGCTGAGTCCTGTGCACCTCTGTTATATATCCAGCCTAGCAAAGAAGGATGTTTTACAGTAACTCATTTAAAATGTTGGATTTTTTTCTTTGTTTATGGCTTACAAACTTAAAGTATTTTTTTAACCTGACATGTCATTCTAACAATGAACAATAGCCTTAATTCTTACCTGCACCAACACATATTGACAGTCACCTGGAAACATATATTTCAGTCCATCAAATGTCAAGTAATGGGCTTTACCAATAACTGAGCAGGTGGCATCACATACATTATCTGTGCAGTCCCACTTTCGACCACGACACACACTGCAAGAGAGAAAACAGAAGACCGACAGCTCTTACTGTTTATTATTTATACAGTGCCAAATGCGTGCCAGATACTATTTGCAAAGATGAGTCTCTTGCCTTAAAGATCATAAAACCCAAAGAAACAATACACTGAGACAAAGAAAACTGGAAGAGAAGTAGCAGAAAGCAGAGTGACAGAGCATTCATTGTGATTTATATACTTATTAGCGCACAGTATCTCTTATTCATAGCTGGCATATATTGGCCAGAATTTTCACAAGTCACCAGTGATTTTGAATGCTCAACTTGAGGAACCTTAAAGGGGCTGATTTTTCAGAGTGGGATGTTCAGCAATTTCTGAACATCAGAACCCTTTGAGGTGCTTCAGGTTGGGAATCAAAAAGCATTAACCACTTGTGAAAATTTTGGCCAGCAAGACTTCACAAATTCATTGATTTTAAGACCCAAAGGGACCATTACTTCATCTAATCTGACCTCCAGTATATCACAGGCCATGGAATTTCACCTTGTTACCCCCTCTACTAAGTCTAATAACTTTTGTTTGGCTAAAGCATATCTTCCAGAAAAGCATTCACCATTCTGACTCCTCTGCTCAACTTCACTTTTATACTAATTCTGGTCATTTTCTGAACAGTGAATGACAATGAATTATATGGTAATTTAGGGACATGGGCAGATTTCTGTAGGCAAACTGATGGATAGTGGGGGGGGGGAAGATTAGCTTTAGTTTTAAATGGGGAAGGATGATACTGTACTTCAGTTTCATTTTCTTTATTATTACCCCTCTTTAGGGCTAGTATAAAGCAAGGGCTCTAAGACCTGTGCACATAGATGCTGACTCCGTGGGTGCTCTGGGGCTGGAGCACCCACAGGGAAAAGTTAATGGATGCTCTGCACCCACTGGCAGCCAAGCTTCCCTCACCCCCCACCCCACCTCCTCCTTCTCCCCTGAGCACGCCGCATCCCCATTCCTCCACCTACCTCTCAGCGCTTCCTGGCCACCCGCCGCCAAACAGCTGTTTGACAGCATTAGCACATTACAGGAGGGAGGGGGAGGAGCTGGAATGTGGTGCACTCAGGGGAAGAGGTGGGGCTGGGGATTTGAGAAAGGAGTTGGGATATTGGCTGGGAGAGGACAGAATTGGGGCAGGGACTTTGGGGAAGGGGTTGGAATGGGGGTGAGGAAGGGGTGGGAAGAGGTGGGGCCTCATTTAAGAGGTGGAGTGGTGGTGGTGCTTGGGGAAGAGAGGGGATTGAGCACCCATGGGAAAGAGGGGAAGTTGGCTCCTATGCCTGTGCACCACAAAAGGCTAATGCCCTGGTCATCTACGAATAGGACTTACCTTCTGCACTCATCTGAGTTTGAACCAGAGCAAGGAATCAAAAACTAAGGCTCCTGCAGAACTTTAATATCCTCAGCAAAGAAAGTTGATTTTAGGTATGTAGTACAAAAACCACAGAAAGATGTAATTTCAATAAATTTAAGGCAGACCTCTCCCCCATACCCAAAACTGATATCAAGAGATCAGATCGATCATATATATAAACCACTATGGCAGGGATCACCAGGTGGTCTTTCTTTCAAATTATTTTTCTTAGTGTTCAAGCAAGTGTTCAGTCTTGGGTAGACATGCTGTGGTGATGATGCTAGTTTTTGGGCTACACAAGGCTCTGTGTAAAGGCAGTAGCCTTTAGGAAGGAAGCTGTACTAGCAACAGAAGAGTTTGCTCTTTGCTTTGGTCCCTGATTAGTCAATTCTTGAGGCAGAGTTGCTTTCTGGGACCTGGACAGTAATGCCAGGTTAGGATTCCCTGCATACTGCTTGATCATCTCTGTCCCAGGACTGGTATAAATGTGTAAAAACAACAAGTTACACTTACAATATAATCATTAGGCAACACGATCTCTCGTGTGCAACAAGCCCAATGGAGGAGTATTCTGAACCAGAGCAATAAAGAGAAGCACAGGTAATCTAGAGCCCAGATCATGTTTTATCTCAACAAGTTGGGGTAAAGTAGAAATTAGTTAAGTGGGGAATAATCACAAGTAAATCAGAAATAGCTGTTTCAGCAGGAACTACTATCTAGGCGTACACCATAAACTACTGTAAACTATTACTGTTCTCTACTATTATCTCAATTAAACTCACTTTATAGGTAACAATTTATATTATGAACTAACAGAGTTTGGTATTAGAAAATACAATGCACTAGAACATAAAACCCACTGTTATATGTTCCCTTTTCAGTTTCTCAGTTTTCAGCCCCTATAAGACCAAAGTTTGGAGGAAAAGTTGTTAGGATCTTTAATTACATCTTGAGCAATCCTCTTGTGCAGTCTTTGTTGACTATTTTAAGTCCCAGCTCAGATAAAGACATGTATTCCTTAATTTGATGTGTCAGCTCCTTGATTGAACAATTTTCACCTGTTCCTTTCTGGCTTCCAGTCCCTTGCTCTCTGACAATTTCTCTATTCCTGTCACTTCACACCTTATATACTTTAAAATGATGTCTGAATATTTTATTTTACATTCCTTGCCATTTTCTTACTTTCACTACTGCTCACTCTCTTTATTTCTTAAGTCTATTTCTCTTTAATTACAGTTTATCTTTTATTACAGCTTATTTCCTTCTCATTTCATTCTTGCTTTACTTTTCTCAGTTTTCTAACAATGTTTTTTTCTAATAATTCCTTAGATTTCTTCAGAGACGCGTTAGTTATTTTTCCTCTTGTTTAACTGTTCTGTCTTTAACTTTTCCTCTCATATCACAGCCGCAGGTTTGTAATTGCAGTGTAGCCCTGCCCTCTCTCCCGCAATGCTGGGCTCCCTCTAGGCTCCATCAGCCACTTCAACCTTGCCTGTTTGGGCTGCTTGCAGCAGTTCTCCCATGGAGAAGCTGCTGCCTGCTTCCCCTCACTTTCCCCACCTCACAAAAAACTGTCCCCAGTGTAATAGAATGCTAAATTGTATTATATGCTCAGCCACTAGGTGGTGCTGTGTATAAAATATCTTATTTAAACCAACCTCAGCCATACCTGGCAAAGCATTAAAGGCTCTTAGGATGCCCACATTTGGTGTGCATAGGCAATCTCTGTGACCAGTCCATAGCAGGTATAGAAGTACATTATACCAGGCTCAAGCTCACCCTGCTTCAACTGCCCAGGAAACTTTGGAGATCTCCAGGCTGCCCCTGCCCCAAGAGCAGCTATTTTGGGCTCCCCTTGTTTCCAATCAAAACGAACAAACCAACCTACCTTCTAAACACCATGAGGCTGCTTCTGAGCAGCCAACTTGCACTGCTCCCTTGCTTTTTTGACCCAACAGACGCCAATACAGGTTGAGCACACAATAATTTTGTATGAGTCTGCTGACAGAAAATTAAATTTAAACACTTCACCCAGCCAATAAATCTTACAGTAGCCAAATTTACCTAGGAATGACGACTTGGCTAAGGCTTGCATAGCCAAGTGGGGGGAAAGTTTTACATTTTCTCAAAGTCTATAATGCTATTATTTGCTCCCTTCCTATGGTCCCAATCCAGAGCCCACTGAAGTTAATGAGACTTTCCATCGACTTCAGTGGGCTTTGGAGCAGGCCCTAAATTACTGCCATTCTCTGAGATAGTCAAAGCACCAGTGGGTTCCTCAGGGCCTCTCCCTGTCCTGAAGAGTTACAATCTTCCAGTCAGTGAATGAAAACAATACCTTTCAACTTATGTGACTGATCTCAATCAGCCGACAATTTAGGTTTCAAATACTGTATATCGAATATTCTCATTGACCTGTTTGAGATCAATCCAG
Organism: Gopherus evgoodei; assembly: GCF_007399415.2. Classification (NCBI taxonomy): domain Eukaryota; kingdom Metazoa; phylum Chordata; order Testudines; family Testudinidae; genus Gopherus; species Gopherus evgoodei. The sequence continues at coordinate 229,898,739 of NC_044322.1, forward strand.
AGTTCAAAAATCAAAACAAAACACTTTGGAAAATCATTTGTCTAGTAAATTCTAACAGATACATTTGCAAAAATTATCATCTGCTCCTGGACAGTCTGAGAGCAAGAAAACAAATTGGAATGTTTCAAGTAAATTAATTTGCTGCAGATTACTTGCCCAAATCTAGTGATATCCAGCAAAGTGAAAAGAAGGTGGTGTTATTCCTCCAGGCATAAATTTACATGTGATTTACTCAGGATCAGACTCCTGGCCTACCAATTGACTCATCTAGCTCTCTGTGAGCTATGTTTGACCTTTGTTCTCATTGTGTCTGAACTCCACAATGAGAGGAAACCTACGAGGGGTTGAGAGTAGGTCTTACTCCCCTGCATGGCTGTTTTAGACCCAGACACAGTGCAACCTGATTAAATTACTGCATAATTCTAACAATGCCATACTGGAAAGAGCAACTGAGCAAATAGAAAGTCTATTACTATGTGCCCCCTATGCAGCGTTCCCCAAACTGTGGTAGGTGTACCCCAGTGGCACATGAGCTTGATGATCCATCAGACCGCTTCACAACAAATTTTTTAAGGAGGTGGTACATAAACCAATTAATTTTGGGATCCACTACAGGATCCTTTATGAAAATAAATAGATATGGGGAAAAATCCTGTGCTGCACCTCCTATGTTTTGCACCTTTCCAATCCCAAACTTGCAAGGGCTGGACAGGGCCCCCAGTGTAACTGAGATACCCCTGGAGACCTATCTAAGTTACAACAGCCTCCCAAGGCTGCCCTGTAGGCCATAGTACTGCCTGGAATCACTGCAGCCCTACTGCAGGCATGGCCCCTATATCGTGGTTTACAAGTGAATCCTCTGAAGAACAGCCTGTAGCCATCTGCCTCCATACCCATCCTTGGGGAGTCCTCCCGCAGGTGGATATGGGACTTTTAGTGCCACTTTACACCACTCAGGCCCTTTTACCTGTCGTAAATAGGCCAGAGTGAGAGTAAAAATCTCACTCATTACCTTTAAAACAATGCATCAGTATGGATAGATTATCCCTTCAGTTACAGACTGCATGTAGAAATATGTGCTCTCCTGAACTTCCTTATTACAAGAAGAGGGCTGGGCAGAGTGTGCTGGAATATTTCATAATGCTGTTAGTGTCTGATTGTGGATATCCTGTTCTGCTCAGCATATCCTTTTACAAAAACACTTTTATTATCCTCCCAAGACCATTATATGTTAAATATGAAGCATAATGTGACTGGCCCTTCTTTCATTTGTGATAGTGTCCCTTTTTCCTCATAGGAAGCCAAAATAGTAGTAGATTTAATATCCAACTGATGCCAGAGGACATGTGTTTACTCTGTTTACTCTAGTGACCAAGTTTGCGGACCAAGAAACCAGGCCTGTAATTCAGTCTGCCAACGGTTTCTGTTCAGATTGTATTACTTAAGTATAATACCATCCCTATCCAAAGAAGTCTCCCTGTTCTTAACTGCATTTCATTCTTAATGGTATTTTATCTGACCCAGTAATTTGGGACATTACCTCATAGTCTGGCAGAACAATACCCTGAGGGATACCATTGGCAAGACAGCCACTGGTCAATTCTAATGAGGCAGTCAAACCAAACTAGGAGATAGATGGGCTTCAGACTATCTGGCCTACCACAGGCCGCAATAGTAAGAGGACAGCCAACCTCTTTCATGCCGCAGAGTAGGAGCAGAACCACCTTTTCACTGTGCACTGAGAGTAGCTGATCAGAAAAAGGAGAAATCTAGTCAAGTTAGTGGTTTGGGATTATCATGCCTCACTGCTACTGTAATAATTGAACAGCACTGCTAATCTCATATAAAAACTCAGACGTTAGAAAAAAGGAGGCAGGAAATATTCTTTTTTTACTTTTCTCCTTCTTTCTCATTCCTTCTCTATCTTTTCTCCTTATTGCCAGCTGTACACAGCCCTGGAGTCTGCTCCTGTGCATCTATAATGCAGAAGTACCTAATTCTCTTAGCTCACCAGTTTTACACAGGTGTAACTTCACTGATTTCAGTGGAGCTACACCTGTGTATGTGAGAGGAGAATAAAACATGTAGGGTTATTTGCGGAGGAGGGATGGTGGTGTGTATGTTTTTAGCAATCAGTCATGCCACCATGCTAGTTATGTTTATCGTTATGAGATTATTAAGGGTTTCTAGATAATGCTTAAACCCTTTTGTTGTACTGACTACAGTAATAATACTTAGTGCTTATATAGCACTGATCAGTAGATCTCAAAACACTTTATAAAGGAGATCAGTATTGTTATCCTCATTTTATGTGGGGAAACTGAAGCAGAGACTGGGAATGTGACTTGCCCAAGGTCACCCAGCAGGCCATTGCAAATTCACATTGGTAATTAGGAGACCCAGAGGTCCTGATCCAAAGTCCCTGGAGGTCATTTGGAGTCTTTCCACTGTCATCAAAGGACTGTGGATCAGGGCCACAGTGAGTTACTGAATGTTGCTAATTAACAAGAGAGGGAATATAGAACATGAAAAAGCAAGGATAATGCATCACAGCCTTTTTTCATTTATTTCATCAATTATTATGATTATTTATTTGTGTCAGAACAGTGCCTAGAGACCTTGCTTGAGATTAGGGCCCAATTGTGATAAGCACTCTACATATTTTAAGAACCACTCTCTGCCTCATAGAATCTCCATAGCCATGACAGATAAAGATAGGGTACAGGGAATTTTATTCCTACTTTATAGCTGGGAAAAGTGAAGCACAAAGAGATTGAATCATTTGCCCAAGATCATATGGTAAATCTGTGGCAGAGCTGGGAACTGACCCAAGATCCTTCCCTTCCCAGCGTAGTGCCTTAACATGAGACTATTTGTCGTTTAATTTGAATAACACTTCATAGTACAGTAAATATTCCACAGTACATTTGGTGAAAACAATGAAGTCTCAGTAATATGAAACCTCAATAGAATATCTGCTATTAAATGTTTGGTTAGCGGTCGAGCAAGACCAACAATTTTTGTACAGATTAAGAAGTGTGTGACTTAGCAAGACTCAGATAAGCAAGGTTCTACTGTCTCATGCTTCATAAAGACGACTCCAAATTTTGCACCAAGCTCAAGCACAGTACTGAATTCCCAGCACATAGCATTACAAACTGTCTGCCAGTGGCTTAGGGTTAGAGCCATTCTGTTGCTCATGAACTAGGGTTTCCCACTTGTCAGGATGAATGTAAATGCCAAACCTGACACGTCTAACTCATATATGGTGTTTGCAGGTATCCACATCTGGCTAAGAACAACTGAGAATGAGAACTCCTCCAACAGCAGAATAAAAAGTGAAAACAAAAGAGAGGAAGATTTGACTTCCAAAATGCAGACTATCTATTCTTGGATTTTCTCAGAGTGACAGTAATTTCTCACATTGATTCCTAAATGATGCTCAGCTTGATGTCTGCTGAGAGCTAGCATGCAACTTTACAAGCCCAGTATATTGTTCAAACTATACTTTTCATAAAATTGGACCTTGCTTCCAATTTTAGCTTAAAAATAATTCTTGAAATGAGATGCAAACATGAAAAGTAGGAAAACTGGCTATTTTATGCATTTCCCACCTTCCTCCATTTTAGAAGAAAAGCATGTGTGTGTTTGGGCGTGCATTTGAGGACCATTTTTATCACTACAATTTTGCAAATACCACATCAGAAGCAAAAAGAAAAATGGCAAGAATGGAGTAATGCGGCATCTTGTAAAAATGATTGCAAAATTCAAAAATGACTGAAAATAAGTGAAATGACTAAGGAAATCACCATGCACTGGGAATTTTGCTGATAGATTTTCAAAAGAATAAAAAATGCACAATACTGTCCTCATGCATAGTGATATTATTGCCTCAATAAAGTTGTCAGTGTAGCTGACCTCTTAAATCATCTCATATTACTAAGAACAGAAGCATGAAAGCAGGTTGTACTCTTTAAAGAAAATCAAAATCTTCTCTTTCCCTCTATTCTCAAGCATAACATTCCAGATCTACAGTGTAGGAACCAGCTCCCTAGGAATCACTATGGAAAAGTTAGTATTTCCATATAAATAACACACAAAAAAGACTACTGGAGACTAGGTTCAAATCCAACTTGTATCCGTTACGAATGTAAAACCATGTCCCAATTATAGAAACAACAGAGTTTAATCACTGTTGTTTAAGGGCCCCTACAAGAAAAATCTTTGTTGGAGAGCTGATGTACTCTCATGTAGTTGAGAATGAACCATGAAAGCTGCTACAGAATTGGGCCATAAAAGGTCTTGGCTAAAATTTACAAAAGAGACTATATGACTTAGGAGCCTAAGTCGTGTTTTGAAAAGTGACTTGGGCACTTAAAAGTCAAGTCTCATTGAAAGTAAATGGGACACTTAGGCTCCTTGGTCGCTTAGTTGCCTTTGAAAGTGTAACACCTTAGTCTTCTTTGGTCTTGTTTTCACTGTAATATGAAACTGTTTATTAATTGGGTCAGAGAACACCACATCTGGCTCCCCCAACCTTGTAGGAATTACAATGTAGAGGGGCCTGTAGGCTAAACCACAGCTTTTTAGCTTTATTATCCTAGAAAGCTGTTCACCATGGAAAAACATATAATTTGTGTTATTACAGAGAATCTTTAGTTTTTTACATTTTATAAAAAAATAAAAACATGTATTAACTATTAACTTAATTTTACTCAAAGTACCAGTGTCACTTATTCAATGCATACAACTTCCCCCTCTTCTGGTTGATTTTTGAATGCATTTTAAATTTACATTGCTAAACATACTCCACTAAACTGCTTCCAGCATACAGAGGTTACTCAACAGCATATAGGGGTTCGTGTTTTAATGCATCTTGAATTTTACTTCAGCCTCCAGCCGCGAGTAATTAAAGTTATGAAAACATGCCAAAAACTTTAAAAATCACCCCTAAAAACCATGTCACTGAGTTTAGCAAGGACAAATTTCATGTTGATGGTAATATGCTATTCTGTATGCAGCAAAGCTTTATATTACGTTCGATGGCAGACAACTGTAGAACACATGGAAAGCACTCAACATAAACTGAATGAAAAGAAATGAAAACAAGGCTAAAACAGCAGGACCATCGAAAAGAGTAAAGAAACAATGTACTGTGACTGGATTATTCAATTAACTTTATTTTATTGTAATGATTAATGGCACTGCTAGGCTTCAAACTTGCATAAAAATTGTAAATATATCAATAAAACTTTGTGTTCAACTGATACTTATACATATTGTGGCATGGGAAACTGAAGTTCAGCATTTCATTTTAATCATGGAAAAATGCAGATTTTTATGTTATTTTATCATAAAATTTTGTTGTTGATTTTTTTTAATCACAGAAAAGTAGGATCCCTGATTATTATAAAGTAGCAGCTACTTATTAAATAGAGGCCCAGAACAGGAAAAGGAAATGATACTGTAGGTGAGTTAGCATTAAAAAGCACTGAGAGATCGGTGACAATTCTACTGGAAGTCTACACATAAGTTTGATGCAAAATAACTACATTGACTTTTAAGCCACACTGTTTGTTATTCTGTTGTGAGTCAGTATGTGAACACAATTATTTTGGAATTAAAATGTCCTTTTTCAATTCAGCTTTTATCCATTCAAAATTAAAATAATACCTTTGTGTTTCAAAATTAGCATGTGTGAATTAAATCTGATGTAGTTTTTTTGATGCACGTTTGAGTGCAGACAAGACCTACCACTAAGAGCAGAGGATGCAGTAGGTCAAGGTTCTGTGGGCTGAATGAAAAGTGCTACAGATGAAAAGTGCTACATAAGAGTTAGGAAATGTTGCTATTATTACTGCCTTGGCATAGCAGTATCTGGAAGCCCTCAGGATTGCAATAGCAAGGGGATGCGGTAGGTCCGAATGTAAGCAAGTCAGCTGATCTGGTGGGGGCGGCTGCGTGTAGGTGTAGCAAGGCTGGAACAAGCAATGCTCTGGGTGAGGAGTGAAATGCACTGGTAGAGCTGCAAGGGAACATGCATATCCAGTATAAGTCTACATCCAGCTTGCCTAAATGGCAGACCACAGGCAAAGACTAGAGCCTTGACACCACTGATCATGCTACTGATACCATCTAAGCAGGCTAGCAGTAGTTGCAGCTCTCATTGTACTGTTAGACAGTACTGGGTTACCATGGTGCGAGGCCGAGTCCGAAGGGGCCCCGGCTAACTGGATCCCCTGGCTGGCTGAGCTGACTAGGAAAGCTGCCCCCACTTCTGCTCCATCCTTGCCCCACCTCTTCCAACCCCTGCTCCGCCCCAGCCCCGTTCCCACTCCACCCCTTCCCCTGAGTTACTTCCCAGGGGACTGCAGCAGGGGTCGGGCGCACCCTGCACTCACTGGGCGGCAGGAAGTGGAGCAACCCAGCCCCAGCCTGCTGTGCTCCACCAGCTCCGAGCGGCGCTGCCGGTGAGTGCTGGGGTGCGGTTCCCCTCTGCCCCTCAAGTCCCAAGGCTGGGAGCCAGAGGAACAGAGCAGAGCAGGCTGGGACCAGGTCACTCCACTTCCTGCTGCCCCATGAGTGCAGGGTTGGATCCGCCGTGCAATCATACGGCAGCAGAAAGTGGAGTGACCTGGCCTCAACCCACTCTGCTCCACCTCTCATGCTGGGGGGCAGTTTCTCTCTGCCCCCGAAGCCTGGGGAGGAGATGGAATGTTGGGGAAGGGGCAAGGGATGGGGAAGAGAAGGGGGTTGGGGGGGGAAGCAGAGGCGGAGGGAAAGAACAGGGTGGGATGGGGAGGAGATGGGGCAGTAGGGAAGGGGCATGGAATGAGGAAAGTGGGGGCAAGGGGGAAGCTGGAGCCCAGCATGTAGCATCCCCTTGGCAGCAGCTGGGGCTCCCCTGTTAAGAAGGCCCATCGAACCCTCACCCTGACAAGCCCCCTCCCCTGAATCTGTACCACCTCAATAAGCCCCCCCCAGACACACTCCTCTAACCACCTGGACCCCCCCAAAATGAACCTCACTCCCCTCCACCTAGACTCCAAAGACCTTCACCTGGATCCCCTGCAGAGTCCCATTGCCCCTGCACCTGGAACCCCCGCCCCCAATGAGCTTCTGTGCATCCAGATCTCTCACTGAGCCACCTGCACCCAGACTGTCCCACAGAGAACTCTCTTACCCCCACCTGGATCCCCCCACACTAAGTCCCTCTGCACTTGGATCCTGCTACTGGGCTGATCCTGCTCACCCACACCTGGTGCACCTGGCGCAGAGGGGCAGGGCCCCAGTGTGTTTCTGGGGCAGGTCTGGCCCTTGCACTGTGTCAGGGTCAGGTGAAGCCTCTCTGCCAAGTCCCTGTCCCAGGATGAGATGGAGAGAGGCTGCAGAGTATTCTCCCACCTCCCTTCAACCAGTGGCCTGTGCTCCCAACTGCCATGTTGGAGCCTCCACATTTATTTATTGACAAATAAAATTTGAAGAATTTTAAAATATTGTGTGCAGAATTTTTAATTTTTTTGGTGCAGAATCCCCTCAGGAATATGGGGTCTTGCGCAGCTGTCATGGGGGGACTGTGAGGAAGGTGGTGGGTAGTGGGGAGGTCTAGGGGTGGGAGTTGATGGATGAGCGGTGTGGTGTGCAGGATGCTTTGCAGTTGTGATGGGAGGCCAGCGGGGGAGGCTAGGAGGGGTAGGGGCTGGGCATAGAGATCTGTGGTGGAGGTCTGTGCGAGGGAGCTGGGCATAAGGGTGGAACACTGGCAGGGGAACAGTGTGGTATGGATCTGCCCTCAAGGGGAAGAGATATGCTGGCAGCACAGGGCTGGGCAGGCCAATGTGCGTCTGGCAGCTGCAGGTTTGTAAATAGTGCCCTCCTGCTGGGCTGCACAGAGCGGGGCTGCTTCTGCTACGCTATGCCTCATTGCCCCGAGCTCCTTCACTCTGGAGACTGATCATCCCGCCCCCTGCACCTTGCCCCATGGGGGCCCACAAATATGTTTGGTGCCGGGCCCACAAAAAGTGCAGTTAAAGCTAAGGCACACCAGGCCAGGGATTCTCAGTAGCCGCACATTGATACAAACTGCACCCAGCCTATTTCTGCTACAGCAGCAGGTGTGCACTGCTCACTCAGGGCCAGGATTCTTAACATTAGGAGCCTAAAATGAGGCTCCTAAATCCATAATAAATCACCTAAGTAAGCAGCCTGATTTTCAAAAGTGCTAAGCATACAGAAGCTCCCATTAACCTCAGTAGGAACAGCTGGGACCTCACCACTTTTGAAAATCAAGCCTCTTATGGTGAGGAGAAGCAGAGTGGGTAACACTGCTTGGGATAAGGGGAGAAGCAAGTTACTGTGCCTGTGGCAAACACAGCACTTCTGGTGCTGCAGCTGTAACTCTCCCCGCCACAAACGAGCCACAGGAATTGAACTTCACCCTGGGCTAAACTGGGGGCAGGGTGTCAATCTAAGTTACACAACTTCAGCTATGTGAATAATATAGCTGAAGTCGATGTACTTAGACCTACTCGCCACGGTGTCTTCATTGTGGTGAGTCAACTGCTGCTGCTCCCCCATCGACTCTGCCTGCGCCTCTCGCAGCGCTGGAGTACCGGAGTCGATGGAAGAGCGCTCGGCGATCGATTTATCATGTCTAGACTAGCAGGGATAAATCGACCCCTACTGGATCAATTGCTGCCCATCGATCTGGTGGGTAGTGTAGACATACCCTTAGAATCTCTTACACCAGAGCGCAGACTTCTGCCACGAGCTAATAGAGCAACATGATTAGCTTATGGCAGCAGTAGAACCTAATCCTATGTTGACTACCCATTTGAGAGGAACATGACACATGTAATCCAGGAAATAATGATACTGACCTCCTTCGTGCTAGTGGTCTAGTGTACAAAATTGCATGTTATCTGTCTACAATAGTTGTATAGGACATAAAATACATTTTATGTATATGACATGAACAGTTATTATATAGATGTATAATACTTCTTACAGAGGAACCTTGAGGAGACCCACTACAAGTCCCCAGAGTATTGCAATAATGGTTGAGGATCTATGGTCTGTATTATTCATGAGGTCAGATTAGATGATCATAATGGTCCCTTTCAGTCTTAAAATCTATGAATCTGTAATAATAATAAACAATAACACCTATCTCTTATACAGCACTTTTCACCAGTAGGTCTCACAGTGTTTTACAAATGATGGTTAAGTATCATTATTCCCATTTTACATATGGGGAAACTGAGGAACAGAGAGGTGATGTGACTTGTCCAGGGTCACCCAGCTGGCCAGTGGCAGAGCAAAGAATAGAACCTCATGTTCTTATGTACATAAGGCCTGTCTTTAACTTATTGTACATCTGTCCATTAGCTGGTGCAGACAGGAACAACAATCCAAAAGAAAGGACATTCCAAGACTATAACAGGGTTCAAAAGAGAACTAGATAAATTCATGGAGGATAGGTCCATCAATGGCTATTAGACAGGATGGCAGGGATGATGTCCCTAGTGTCTGTTTGCCAGAAGCTGGGAATGGGCGACAGGCGATGGATCACTTGGTGATTACCTGTTCTGTTCATTCCCTCTGGGGCACCTGGCATTGTCCACTGTCGGTAGACAGGATACTAGGCTAGATGAACCTTTGGTCTGACCCAGTACGGCCTTTCTTATCTTCCTTTGTTCATATGCAACCTAGTTCTCCTGACTCCCAGTCCAGAGTTCTATCCTTTAGGTCATACTGCCTCCCTTAGCCATGAATCTATGAATAATCATACTCTGGACCTAACCAGATATGATCATGCAGTGCTGGTCAAGAGTACACTTAGCACTTTTTGCTGCTATTAGTCCAACATTTTAATGCATCCTCTTTCCTATCCCCACTTCCCTCAGTAAGGGGGTGTGTGAGGGAGAATAAAACATTTTAAAAATCGTCAATCATTATTGCAGACTTGAAATACAATGCAAATGGCTCACCAAGTGTTACAGTCTTTGTTCACTGTCTCTCCTTTAGCATACTCTCTTCCATTGTGGAAACATGGGCACCTCTCAGGAACAAGACATTTGTTTTCATGTCGTACCTAAAAATAAAAGCCACATACACATTTTATCAGCAGTTTGGCCCCTTAGTATCTGCTAGTATAAATTACCAGCATACTAAAGGAAAACAAACATGAGAAAATGCAAATACAATAGCAAAGGAGTCAAGACTATCCTGAACAAAGCCAGAGATGCATGAAATGCAACCTCATCTCCACTCTGGAGGAAAAGGTGGAAAGGACAGGACATTGGCTGAAGTTGCTGAGAGAAACCAGGGCAATAAAATCAAATAGACCACAAGAGAACTTACTGATGAGAAAGACTAAACAAGGGATGGGGTGAAGGAGGATAAAGAAAAAAAAGAATGTGGCTACCATGACAAGCAGAGAAGAAGCATTCAGTGACCTATTGACAAGCACTAGGTATCCCAAACATGACAAGCTAGAAGGTAATTGCACCAGGAAGAAGTCAGAAGTAGAGTTAAGGCTGATTAGCAGTCAAAGGACAAACATTGAAAAGAAACCCACAGAAGAAACAGTATAAGGTGAAACCGACTGTGACTACAAGCAAAGAACATGGCTCAGGCCATTTGTAGCTCTGATAAAGCCAACTGATTAGGATGGTGCCTTGCAGATGCTGGGAGTATTTGCCAGTGCTCTGCCAACTGCAGATTAATAACCCAAGGAACAGTTCCCTTGAGAGGGTATTCCACAGACCAATAGATTTTATGATTGGGAAATGTGTCATTATATTCAGCCTAATTTTTTCCTGTCTTTAAGTCATCCCATTATTTGTATTTATAGCCCCTCCACTTTTATACAATACTAAGTTTCTTCCTCTTCAAATACACATACATTTGGCCAAACTTTTAATCTCTTTCTTGAGAAATCAGTCCTTCCAGACCCTTCAGCTATTTCTGTTATTTTTCTCTCACCTGCTCACTTTTAACTGTCAAAGTGAAATAATCACTTTTGCGCCCTTCGTATGTCTGAATTGGAAGTGAGACCCACCTAGTCTGACTGCCAGGATGAGTCAGCAGACTATCTCTGCACGTCCATACAAAAGGTCCTAGAATTTGGTATCTGTTCAAAGGGTCGGTACTGGCTCCATCTATTCAATACTAAACACAGGTTCTGAAACTGTGGTCCATGGACCATTAGAAGTCCACAGAGAGCTGGCTGATCACATGGGGTTTGTCTACATAACAGTTGAGAAGACGCTCCCCAGCATCGGTAGACAGACATGCACTAGCGGTATGGCTGGGGCAACACTGGTGACTACTCAGGTTAGTCACCTGAGTATGTACCTGAGAAAAATGACTGGAAGACAGAAAATTTTCCTGAATATAAGGAAGGCTAAATAAGCCAAATTTTCTCTTTCAGTTTGCAATGGATGGGAATGGCCACATTAGTAATACACTTAATATAGTATCATCCACACCAGTGGAACAGAAATGATCAATAATATACTTGAGAGTCCTGTAATAAAGTCAGTGCAGCAGAGGGAAAAAGAAGCTGAGATGTGGGCAATAGGGAGGAACATATCACACATAATATGGCTAAGGGTATGAAAAAGTTTGAGAATCCTAACAATAAAAAATAGCATGGTTTTTAAAACAGCGGCTTCAAGTGGTACAGTTCAGTTTATCCTCCCTACAATTTTCCCCAAATATGGTTGAAACACTTTCTGAAAGCTGTTCTCAAGACTCGGTAGTGACCTACTCTCAAACAGTTTTCAAAATCACGTTAGTTTTGTAGTGTAGGTTGGCCCAGAATAAGGATTTTTCAGTTTTGTTTTATTCTTTTAAATAGACAATACCTGGCAGTTCCGGAGACAGTTACTCACTCAGTAGTGCACGTAGCTCATACGCAAGGTTTTATATAGCTTGAATCTGACACACTTCTTGGCGCTTACATTTTGTACAACAACTAACCAGGAATATTAATGCAAAGCATTTTACATTACAGAGAGCCTTTTATCCACACACAGCCCAAACTGCTCTATGGCCTTTCAAGGTCACTATTATGCTATGTAATTCAAAGCCATAGAGGTCAGGTGGGGGCAGAGGTGCACTTCCCCAGTGTGACGTCCTAGAGGCATTGCTTCAGACTCAATCTCCATACCTCCAGTGGCACAGAGGGAGAATAGGCCAGAAGAGATCCCAGTTATACTCTTTGAAAAGGTGCAGCATTTGGTCTCCTTCCCTCATCTCAAAGTGAGCTCCTGGTGGTGCATACGAGGACTGTGTTTGTGGCCCCACTCTTACCCCTCCACTTCCCAGCTCTTCTGTGAAACTTAGCACCACTGTCAGCACTAGGCTTGAGTAGGACCAAGGTAACCTCCTTGGGCACAAAAACTGGTTTGTCAATGGTGAAGAGGTTAATGAAGGGAAGATTGGTGCATCTTCTCCTTGGCCCCTCAGCCCTTCACACACTCATACAGAGCTAGTCACAATCTACCTCTGACAGCACTGACTACATAGATAAGTCTCATTTTGCCCAGCACTAACATGCAGCCATCGCTGGGGAGAAAAGCAGCAGCTATGAAATAATTGTGTAGGCTGTTAAAGTCAAGAAGTGACAAATTTCTTATCCATTTGAAACCATAGGAAGAGAATTAGGGATTCAGGAATATTAATAATTCTGGCTCCCAAACCACATGATCAGAAGCTCAGTTTTTATGTCCCATCCTGGAGCTGGCAGCTGAGTGCCCCAACATCATGCTGGGTCACAGGTCTGTAATGACAAAGAAAAATGCCACATGCTGCCTTGTCACCACATCTGTCTGTAAATAGTTGAATTTCCCATGGAAGTCTTGCATCCAATAGTTGCTTCTATTGTTTAGCACAGAAGATCTCTCAGCTTAAGATAGCGTGGGCATGGCTGAGTGGGGAGGTAACCTCAAGAAAGGTCAGAGGACTGTAACAGGACTGTAACGAGAATAGCTGCTGTTCACAACCTCTCACATCCTCATTAGCAGTGCTCAGGGAGAGCATGCATAGGATTTATGTGGCTGACTAGTTGATGAAGGTTCCAGCTGTTTGGAGATGTGAGAGAAACACCCACCGTTTGGTCTTGTAATTGTTTACATGTCCTGTTCTCAGTAGAAGATTTCTCAAGGCATTTTTAAAAATTAAAAAGAACATTTTAGTCTTCAAAATGTTAAGGTTCCTCAGTCCTATCAGCCACTTTATTTGTATTTAACTGTGATCTCCTCTGTCCTGCACTTTCCCCCTGCCCATGGAACCGCAGATTCTCTCTCTCTACCTCTCCACAAGCCCTTGTGCTGCAGTGGAAAGGGAGAAAAATGCCTTCAGAGGCCTTGTTTACACTGGGAAAGTGCATTTTGAAATGAACATATGATGAAACAAAATGAAATTTTGTGTTTTTTTTCCACAATTTTGCATACGTACTTACTGATTTCCAATGTTAGGTAGAAAAATATAAAATTATGAGAAAAGTGGGGTTTTCCCCATTCCAATGGGGAAAAAGGGGGAACATAAAAAAGGAGAGATAGGGAAGGGGGAAACAAAAAATCCAGAAACCCAAAATAGAAAATGAAATGATGGGGGGTGGGAGGAAAGCATAAATAGATCTGAAATTCTTGTTCCCTAAAACCAAAACATTTTAAGTAACAAAAAAAAATTGAGGGTTTTTTTTTACTGTCAGCTGAAAATTATTTTTTGTTTGTTTTGAATTTTCCAATTGGAAAAAAATTAAAAATTATTTAAAGTGTCATTTTCACCTGGAAAATTTCAACTTAAATGAAACCACATTTTCTGATGGGACACTTTCCACCAAAAAATTTCAAATAATTCCAATTTATATGATGAACCCTTGTTCATACCGCCTTTTTTTATTATTCAAATGTGTTATTCACAACTTTCAACAAGCAATTTGCGTTAACACATTAGAATCTATGGATTTCTCTATGGATTGTGGTTAATCCAGTTAACATGTTTTTAAATGTGTCTTTGTCTATGCTAAGGGCAACATTGTGTTTATCATCACCTGTTGCAGTAAGCATTTGTTCTTGTGCTGGATCATCGGTCACATAAACCATATGGCATTGTGTTTCTTGACTGGGTGCTTTAGGCTTTAAAAGCAAATGGATTTGCAGTTCCGTTCATGAATTATTTATAAAATTCTGATTGTCTGATTAATCTATTGTGCAAATAATAAAACGACCTTTTCAAAATGTCCACAAATGCACTTCGGATGGTAATATTTGTACAAATATTTATTTACATTAGTATTCAAGATACTTTTGCTTCCCACAGACATTCCTGCAAACAACAATTCTTCCCCTGAAGGTCTAAGAATTGAAAGGGTCGTGGAGACCAGCAAGGTGAATTGGCAAGTCTCATTTGCGAAAAATATTCACAACTACTTTTTTTGTTGCATTTGCTCAGCTCTACTCATCGCTAATCTGGAAAAAAACAAGATCATTACATTATTTAATTTCCATCCCTATCTCTGTATCTTTAGGAACACTCTGGGGAGGAGAAACTGGCATCCGATAAAATTACATGGCTAAAAAGGAGCATTTCACACCTGATTGATATTAAAATCTTGTCGCCTGTGGTGAAGGCTGCTGTGAGCAGCAGGTTTATCAGGTTGCCAAATGCAGAATCAGGAATGAATCTTCCCCAAGGCTCGTTTGATTGAATCTTTGGCGGCATATTTTGTCTTGCTCTGGAGACTGTTCATTAGCATCAAGTGAGCATATCCAACCCAATCCATTTCAGGTGTTCCCCAGTGCCAGTGAATCTCAGACCTTTCCATTTTCTATACCCAGGTTCCCAGCAAGAGAAAAAAAAACAACCTGAGCCCTAATACTCTCTTTTTATGGCACAGGCTACAATGAAATAAGTATTCCTTCAGATATTAACTTAGTCTGAAGATAAGTTTCCAGAATGGAGGGTCTTGTGAGTTTTCTCACCTGCCAGAATGGAAGTGAGCAAGATAGCAAGCAACTGCTCTGAGACTGAGTTCTACCAGTAGCTTGAACTATACTGCCATCTAGTGGATAAAAGGGGCTATTGTACCAGGTTTCAAGGGATGTTCCTAATCCTACAAAGCCGGAACTCAGGCGAGTCATCCAACCGACTTCAATGGGGCAGTTTGCATCAAATTCCAAAAGCTGCCTCTTTTGATAAGAGCCTTAGGGTATTTCCGCACTATGGAGACTAGACCAGCATAGCTATGTTGGCATAGTCCCATAGCAAAGGAGATTTTTCCATTGGTGCAGCAACACCCCCTGCTCCATCAACAGAAGCTACATCAACAGAAGCACTTTTCCATTGATATAGCTGTGTCTATGCTGGGATTTAGGTCAGCATAGCTACATCTTTCAGGGATGTGGGTTTTTTTCACACCCCGAATCAACACAGCTGTTCCAATATAACTTTCAAGTATAGACCAAGTCTGAATGATGGATCAAACCAGCTCAGAAAAAAATAAGAACCTGTGTAGTAGCACTGGTTAAATAAAGCCACTGTGAATGATATTAGGCCTAGTCTACACTAGAAAATTAGGTTGGCTAAACTATGCTGGGCATGGTATGAAAAATCCACATCCACGTGGCGTATTGAAGCCAGTATAGACAGTGCTAGGCTGATGAAAGAATTCTTCCATCAACCTAGCTACTGGCTCTTGGGAAGATGTATTACCTATGCCAATGGGGAAACCATAGGTGCTGGCTTCCTCCAGGCCCAGGAGTTGCTCAACCCCTCTTTCCGCCTCAGCTCTCGCCACCCATCCGTCCCCTTTCCCCAAGCCTCCACCTCATCCTGCCTCTTTCTATCCCTGCTCTGCCTAAGGCACCAACCCCACTGCACCCCTTCTCCCAAGTCCCCAGCCCCACTTACCTCTTCTCACCCCCACCCTATCTCTTCCCCACCTCTTCCAGCCCAGTTCCACCCTTCCCTGAGCATGCCCTGTCCTCACTCCTCCCCCTTCCTTCCAGAGCCTCCTGTATGCCACAAAACAGCTGATTGTGGCAGACAGAAGGTGCTGGGAGGGAGAAGAAGTTAAGTAGTGGGGCTTCCAGCAGGTAGGAGGCGCTGGGGGGCTGATGGGGAAAGCTGGCAGCCAGTGGGTGCTAAGCATCTGCTAAGTTTTTTTTGTGAGTGCTCCAGGACTGGAGCACCCACGGAGTCAGCACCTATGGGGGAAACCCCTCCTGTTGGCGTAGATGGTGCCTACACTGAAGTGTACACATTTCAAGTGTAGACAAGACCTCAGTCACAAACATTGGCATTTTCCCCCACTGAATAATTATGACTACTTTTTTCATTATATGAATAGCTCTACCCTGGACCTTCACCAGCTCCTGGAAGCAAACCCAAATCTCACATCCATTGCGCAGATTGAGCAGATCAAGATAATTCTGATAGACTTTGGCATGGACCCAAACAAACTGAAAATCTTTGGGAGGCTCACTTACTAACATTACTATATACTATGCTAGAAGATTTCCCCTGCTCCCTTCCAAGCAAGGAAAATGAGTGGAATATTTTCAGTATTTGAAATCTGAAAAGTAGGAACACAGTTTTAATAAAGAGGAAAATGAATTATTCTTGTAGTTGAATAATTTGTTCTTGAAAGTACTGATGTGTAATCTCTCTCAATCACAGTTTTGTATCTGCCACAAAAGAGTGCTGTTGGAACTAGCCCATTGCTAGCAGGGCCAGCCTTAGGATTTATGGTGCCCTAGGCAAGATTATTAAACTGGTGCCCCTGTGCCTGATCTGCTCTTAGCAACACAAACATAACCTTATAGTATTGGAAAACTTGCCACATTCACATTATTAAAACCAGTTTAACTTAATTAAGCACACTGTAATGTTGATGGACTAGCACTAAAGAAGCAGCACTATAGAAAAAATTCTGATATGACAGAATGATGCAAATAATATTTTTTTTAATTTATCAAAATTTTATTGGAAATTTATATGAAGAGGTATTGAAACAAAGATTTGTTTTTAATTAAAAGCAATCTTTCTGGCTTTTTTGGCTGCAAAATCAGTAATAATGTCATCGTATGACAAAGACAAAGTCGTGTCTTGTTCGATCGCAAGAATAGCAAGACCAGTCAAGCGTTCCTGACTCATTGTAGAGCGGAGATAGTTTTTAATGAGCTTTAGTTTTGAGAAACTCCGTTCTCCTGATGCTACTGTTACAGGAATTGTCAGTAGAATACGAGTGGCAACGTACACATTAGGATATATGTCAACAAGTTTGCGGGTATGAATAAACTGTACAATGTCCATCACCGATTTTGCATGTGGCAACATTGATGATAGTGTACTCAATTCTTCATACAGTTCAAGTCCATTTAAATCAAAACTATCACCGTGCTTCAGGAGGCTCTCTAGATTCTTGCATTTTGTCATTAGTTGCTCTTGTTTTCCTATTTCGTTGAATTTAGTTATGTCATACAAAAATCCAAACTGTTCATGGTGTACTTGCAAGGTATTAAACCTTTCATCAACAGCAGATACTGATTTATCCATCACAACATTAAAAAATTCAACCTCAAATTTCTTTTCTGGATCGTCTATGGGCATGATCTGCTGTACAGATTCTTCATAAAGAAGTGTTCCTGGCCTTTTAAACTCATATTAACTATGTATTTACTTTATGAAAGTTGGAGAAAACATTGTGAAAACGTAAAACATTGGCTACCCAACTTCTGGGCTGGCAAAAGTTATACTGACTCATAGGGGAAAAAAAAGCAGGAGAATCTTAGTACAACATATGGTCACTCTATACCAGGGGTCGGCAACCTTTCAGAAGTGGTGTGCCAAGTTCACTGTAATTTAAGGTTTCTCGTGCCAGTAATACATTTTAATGTTTGTAGAAGGTTTCTCTCTATGTCTATATTATATAAATAAACTATTGTTATTATCTGAGGTCTTGGCCACCAGTCCTGCTCAGGCCACTGCCAGCTGAGTAAATGAAACCCCAAACCGGCAGCGAGCTGGTGGCTGGAACCCTAGACAAGGATCCCAGGCCCTGCTCAGCCCGCTGCTGGTCTGGGGTTCTGACCACCATCTCCTGCCAGCCAGGATCCCGGCCGCCAACCCCCCCTCAGCCCGCTACCAGCTTGGGATTCTGCTCACCCAGGCTGGCAGGAGGAAGAGTGGGTCTGGCGGCTGAGCTCCTGACTGGCAAGGGGCAGGCAGCCGGAACCCCGGAGTAGCAGTAGACTGAGTGCTGCTGGCACCCCAGACTGGCAGCAGACTGAGCCACTCAACCTCTCACCGGCCCTGCTCAGCCCGCCACCAGCCCGCTCAGCCCACTGCCGGCTGAGTGAATGGAACCCCAGGCTGACAGCAGGTTGAGTGGTTCAACTGGCCTGCTCAGCCCACTGCCAGCCTGGGGTTCCAAGCCAGCAGTAGGTGCTGAGTGGGGCCAATGGCTGGTATCCCAGCTGGCAATAGGGCAGCAGCCGGAACCCCAGAGCAGTGATGGGCTGAGCCGCTCAGCCTGCTGCTGCATACCATCAAAAATGAGCTCACCTGCCACCTTTGACACACGTGCCGTAGGTTGCTGACCCCTGCTTTATACACTAGTAAGGAGATGAACATATTATAGTTGTTGGAGGGCTCTTATCAGGAGTAACAGGCTATAGGAAAGTCAGTCAACATTTTTTGTTTCTCTGATGAAAACTGACCCACTCCCTGCCTCAAACCAAACCTGTCACTAATAATTGTCAACAACTTAATTTTCTGTTTTTGGCTAAGATATTGATTTTTAAAAAAAAATATTGAAATTGGATTCAGGATTGTTAGCAAGAATTTTTGGCAAACAAAGTTGTTAAATGACAATCTAAATGGCAACACAGTACTGCTTTCATGCTTGGCTCACCCTCCAGCCTGCTGGGCCAACAGCTGCAGTAGAGGAGATAGGTGGAAAACTGCAGGACCCCAAAATCCACCTCTTGGGGTGCAGAGTGGCAACAGCAGCAGCAAACCCTCAGGTCCAATCACACGCCAATGGGCACCGCCGCCAGCCCAACAGACCATGGTGAAGTTAGCACAGCATCTGATCTCAGGGATGGGGCACCCATGGAGCCACAGCAGCTCATCCTGCCATGTGCAGCTCCCCCCGGATGAGATGGATCGCTGGCAGCTGCCAGCCCAGGGGAGAGGCGCTCCCCAGCTAGGGTGGCCAGATCCAGATGTCCTGATTTTATAGGGCCAGCCCTGATATTTGGGGCTTTGTCTTATATAGGCACCAATTACCCCACCTAGAGTGACCAGACAGAAAGTGTGTAAAATCAGGACAGGGATGGGTGGGGGTGGGGGTGTAAAAGGAGCCTATATAAGAAAAAGACCCCAAAATTGGGACCGTCCCTATAAAATAGGGATATCTGCTCACCCTACCCCAATCCCCTATCCTGATTTTTCACACATCTGGCTAACCCCAGCCAAGCCCTGTGTGACATTCCAATTCTGGTTGCCTGCCGAGGAAGTGAGTTACTTTCACCTTCATTCCTCAGCAGGCAGGCAGCCTCCCCTCCCCCCACCTACCTCCAGCACCTCACCCAACCCAGCTCTGATGGAGGGGAGGGAGGAGAGAGAGAGGGGTGCTCCTGGGGAGGAGGGAGAAAGGAGGGGGTGCTCCGTGGGGCGGAGGGGAGGTGAGCTCCTTTCCCAATCCCTACCCCCTCCCCAGAGACCCCAGCAGCCAATCCCATTCCTCAGACTGTGCTGCATTCGGCTCTCTCTAGGACCCAGCAGCCCTACTTCTACACTGTCTGGGCTGCCTGCAACGTGGTGCCCCCAGGGAGAATGAGGCCCTACGCCGCTGCCTATTCTGCCTATGCCTAAGGATGGCCCTGATTGCTAGCATTGCTCACTGCTGACACAAAAGACTGCAGCTGGAAGTACAAGGAGCTTTCCTCATCCTAGCTGCAACTCACAATCTCAGCCGCTGTCATCAGAAAACATTGCTATTTTGGAGCAAAATCTTCCCCTACAAATGTCTGATTATCAGCAAATATGGTACCAATCTTCCAAAAGAAAGAAAGAAAGAAAGAATGAAAGAGATCCTGGAAATTACCGTCTAATAAGCAATCTAGTTTCTAGTAAGACATTGGAAGAAATACTGAAAGAGAAAAGAACTACACTCACATACAAGAGAAAAAGCACCACAGGTCTATAAATCTACATAGTTGCTACAAATGAAGTCAACCATTGTTTTAGATAGAATTCAAAACTAGTGAACAAAGTGAATTCTCGAGGGCTGTTTAAAGAATTTCCACGGCAAAGGTTTTTAAAGGGAAAATTGGTTTTTTGTCAAAATGAACTTTTTTTGTCAAAAGTCTCTTCCTGAGGAAAATTACAATTTTTCATTGAAAATTCAAATGCACCAAATGGAAACATTTTCTGTTTTCAAGCAAAAACCAAAACATTTTGACCGCAAACTGAAATACCGGGAGTGCCACCTCCCCTAACCAAGAAGGGAGGTCTTGATGCGTCGTGGAAGATGTATTGACCAAGGAGCCCAGCCTAAAGAGGAGAATGGGAACATGAGGTAACTGAATTATAACTCCCAGAAGGCACCATTTCAGAATCAAAATATATTGGATTGTGGCCAAAATATGTTGGGCTTTAACTTTTCTCCAAAAACTCAGAATTTTCTGGGGTACAGGGGCGAAGGAGGAAACCAATTTCTTATTATTGGTTAAAATCTGATACTCTGCACCACATGCTTTAGAATGTCAAAGAAAAGACTGTCTGTGCTTGGAGCAGCTTACAAGCAGTGAGACCTCAACAAAGGAGAAGCCCTGGGGGTCCAGAGCGAGAGTGTCTTTTTATATATGTATTTACTAACGTTGGGTGGGTGACAGAATTTCTAGTGATGCAAGTTAGCATTAGTAAAGATGGTGGAAATAGTGACCAAAATTTTAAAAAAAGGGTGCCTAAAGTTGGCCTTCTACACTCATATTTAGGAACTTACATCATTGGCCTCATTTTTCCAAAGTGCTCAGCACCCAGCAACTCCTATTGAAATAACTGGGAACTACTGGATACTTATCCTAGCATTTATTTGGGTGCCTACATACTAATTTAGGAGGCTAAATATAATCACTTGTTTTATAAAACCTTGACCTTAACTTCTAGTAGTGCACATGCTTTTCTTTATTAACTAAAAGCAAATCTCCACACAAGGAAATCTGCATTACTTTGAGCTCAAACTTTAAATAGCTGTAAACAAAAATTAGCACTTGCAGCTCCATAATTAACAAAACAACCTTTCCCTTTGGTTTATGCTAGGTTTGTAGACAGGCACATAAAGGTTCTAGTTTAGAAGACAGTATTAACAGGCCTTGGACTACCGTAAATACTGTTCCAACCAGAGTCTCTGTGAGTTTTAAGGGAAGTTAAATCAAGACACAACAAAACCCCTAGTTTTCCCTAAAAGAATTTGTTCAACATTTTTTTTCCATCATATGTCATATAAATTATTCACAGATAAATGTTTTCATTCTCCGATCAGTTCTACTAGGGGGAGCGGGCACAGAAGCACCGCCTAGAGCAGCTTTATGAAAGCTACACTGAGTTCCAACTGTAACCCACCCACATTGGCATCTGGGCACTAGCAGCTGTTTGGGTGAGTGAGACCTTAACCACACCTCCTTACCTGGCTAGACAAGCCCCAGTAGGTTGTGAAGCATCCCTACCCCATGCTCTGAGAATGATGGCTGCAGCATTCTCTTGGATTCCATAGGGATTAAGGCCTGAAGGGACCATTAGATCATCTAGTCTGGCCTCCTGTATATCACAGGTTAATAAATCTCACCCAGATACTCCTATATTGAGTCCGCTGATGTAAATTAGACTAAAGCATATCAGTCCTCGGGACTAAACTGTTGTGTAGTAGGAGAGCCACACAGGCAGAGAGCAGAAGAGACCAAGGTGCCACCAACACCTGAGGCCCCTGCAATGCCAGGGATTTGATTAGTGAGATACACCTAGATGATGTTAGCAAATGATCCATCGCCCACGTTGAATAGAAAGGCAAAAGCCCTAAATCCCTACCAATCTGACCCAGGGGGAAATTCCATCCTGACCCCAAAACTGGAGCTAAGTTTGACCTTGAGCACAATAAGCAATGCACTCTAGCCAGGAATCAAAAGTTACGTCTCCACTTGGAGCTGGGGGTGTGAATCCCAGCTCAGGTAGACATATTCATCATAGCTCTCATTGTCCTAGAGTGCTAAAAATAGAATGTAGCCACGGCAGCATGAGCTGTGGGCTGGGCTAGCCGCCCTGAGTACATGCCTATAGTTTTGGATGGGTGTGTACTTAATATGGCAAGACCATAGTGCTGCTCATGTTGCCATGGCTACATTCTATTTTTAGCATGCTAGCACAAAGATAGCTAGCTCAGGTATGTCTCCTCAAGCTGGGAATAACACTCCCAGATCCAAGTCTAAATGTACCCTAAGAAGGAGGATTTTCTATACCGCCTCACATAGTTGTCGACTTCATGGGTGCTCCAGGGCTGGTGCACCCACAGAAAAAAAATAATGGGTGCTCAGCACCCACCAGCGGGCCCTACTGATCAGCTCCTCACCCACCCCCAGTGTCTCCTGCCTCCAGTGGATCAGCTGTTCAGCAGTGTGCAGGAAACACTGGGGGAAGGAAAAGGAGCTAAGATGGAGTGTGCTCGGGGGAGGAGGCAGAATGGGGCAGGAAGAGGTGGGACAGGGCAGGAAGAGGCAGGGCAGGGGTGGGGCCTTGGAGAAATGAGTGGAGTGGGGCGGGGCGGGGCCAGGAGCGGAGCAGGGGTTGAGCACCCCTGGGGAACTCAGAAAGTAGGCACCTCTGCTGCCTCAGAACACTGGTCCACTCTATCTGGTGTTCCATCTCCAGCTGTGGCCAATCTCGGATGCTTCAAAGAAAGGCAGAAGTCACCAGGGCATTAGAGAAAAAAATCCTTCCTGCAGGCAGCCAGCTGAAGCCCTGAAGCATGAGATTTAATCATAGTCATTGTCTTCATGCATATTCATTCTGGCTGATTTCTATGAAAGGGTGTTAGGTAGGGAGAAGGGGTTCTCTGTGTATTTTCCCTTCCCAATACACCTGCTCGAGGGCATCAAAATGTGGCTGTTAGCACTCAATTATTATGCTACCTATTGCAGAATACACTACAACTAACCACATGGTTTTGAACAGCAGGAAAGCTGTGGATGGGAAAGAATGAAAGCAAGAACATCAGGATGATCCACTTTTATTTGTGTCAGTTACTAAACACAGCAGTTCACATTTTGCTTACCATTCCTTTGGGACAGAGGCATCCGGATATGCAGCTATGGCTAGCACACTCTAAGTCATAGTTCTGGCAGGTCTTGGTACACTCTATCCCTTCAGCTCTTGGGTTGTTTGGAGGACAAACAAACTTGTCCATAGGTGCCTTGCATGACAAGCTTCTTTTTACTTGAAGAAAGAAAATGTAAACAATTATAATTAAAAAGAAAATTTCATTAGGATAGCACTGCTCCTAGGGATCTGTCAGCATTGTGATCAGAAGCTTGGTTTTGTGAAAGGACTAAAGCAGAACATAGATTCCAAACCTAGTTTCCCACGCTTGTGTGGCTAGAGGGTGACATTTCTAAAAACCCCAGTGAAAGTCAATGGGACAACACAAAAGTTGTACTGCTTTAACTACACCAGTATAGTTAAAGCAGTACAATCCCTTAACGTGGGCACAGTTACACTGAGAGAAAGATGCTTGTACCAGTATAGGTGATGCCCCTTAAGGAAGGGGAACAAGGTATATCAGTGTAAAGCACTCAGTATAATTGCATCCTCACTAGGCTAACACAACTATAGGCATGTCAACAGTGTGCACACCATTATGGCAGCATGACAAGTACACACAATACACACTCTCCTAGCATCAGGGCCAGCACTACCATTTAGGCAGCCTAGGCAATCACCTAGGGCGCCAGAATAATTGGTGGGCACCGTTTTGCCGGAGGGGGCAGCAGGCGGCTCTGGTGGAGCTGCAGCAGTGGTGCCTGTGGAGGGTCTGCTGGTCCCGCGGCTCTGATGGAGCTGCCGCAGTCGTGCCTGCGGACGGTCGGCTGCTCGCGCAGTTCCAATGGAGCTGCCGCAGGCACCACTGCGGCAGCTCCACCGGAGCCGCGGAGCGTCGGACCCTCCCAGCCACTGCGGCAGCTCCACCGGAGCCGCGGGACCAGCACACAGGGCAGCGAAATTGCCGTCCACCTAGGGCGCTCAAACCCCTAGCACCGGTCCTGCCTAGCATGGATATAAATAGCAGTGTATACAATAAGGCTCTGCTTAGATAAGTAAAGACATGCCAGAACCTTGGAGTATGCACCATACACAGCTCTCTACATGCCCAAGCAATGCCTCTCCCATCTACACACTGTTATTTGTAGCAGTGTAGTGTCCTGCTGCCTACCTGCCGCAGAGCTTATCCCCACCGGAAAGCAAGACCCCAGCAGCAGGTATATGCTCCATCAAGGAAAGGCAATAGGGAAAGTCTCTGGCAGCTCCACATTGCTGGAGCCTTTCCCCACTGACTGGAGTCTTTCACTGCTGTGTGTAACTATCCACACCCTATGTGCTGCCATCAGTGCTGTTCAGCACAGACATAGCCTAGATCAGTAAAAGAAAATCCCCGGTGACACCCTGGCACTCCAATATTCACCACTGTCATGTAATTAGGATATATTTTGTACAAAGTATGCCTTGTGAGGTATCATTCTAAAAGTCTTGATCTGCTAGTCAGTAATATCTTGTTGAATTGTATGTGCTATCGTCATATGTGAAGTTATGAAGTTTAGCTATGTATATGTTACTAAAACATGTTAGGAGATTGAAAACACCCACAAGCAACCTTATAACAACAAAAAGGCCAAACAAGGTTAATGGCTTATTGAGGAAATGCACACAAGCACACGGATTACCCCAGGAACTGTGTACAATAGAAACCTCTTAGAGATAGCACTACACGATGGGAACTGTTTGACCCAGGTCACAGCCAAGAACCTTCCAGCAATTGGGAAGAAGATATAAAAAGGGGGAAATGACGTCATGAGGGTTCCTCATTCTCCCTACCACAACACCCCTGGAAATACCTGAGGAACAAGGATTGAACTGTGGGAAGTGATGGTCCCAGGCTAGAGGAATTTCTACCCTGTGTATGAAAACCTGGAAAACCCAAGCTTCAGAGCCTAGGCAGCTTGTGCCTAAAGAATCTGCCAGCCTGTTTATCACTCAGGGTGAGAATTTGCTAATTCATATCCTACCTATTTAGTGTGTTAAGCTCAGTTTGTGGTTTTGTTTATTTACTAAGGTAATCTGCTTTGATCTGTTTGCTATCACTTAAAATCTGTCTTTTGTAGTTAATAAACTTGTTTCTGTTTTAATTAAAACCAGTGCATGGAAATCATACTCGGGGCAGAAAGCTGCATATATTCCTCTCCACATTGAGAGAGGGGGTGAATTTCATGAGCTTAAGCTGTGCAGTTCCCTGTGCAGTGCAAGACGGTATAATTTTGGGTTTACCCTTCAAAAGGGGCTGGGGGAGGGGTTGCACTTGAGTAACTGGGCAGTTCCTTAGCTGAGTCTTCCCATGCAGAGCTGATCTCATGTGTGCAGCTGCAGCTGTGTGTGTCCCTATCTGTGTGTATGCTGGTGAAAGAGCAAGCTTGGAGAGTTTAGCAACTTGTCACAGTGGCACAGTGTGAGAGGAAGCCCAGGCTGGTGGGTCAGGTGGGGTCAGTTGTACCCCAGTTCCAGGTGGCATCCTGGGGGGAGGTGGGGGGGGAACCTGTCACACACTCCTCTGACCAACATAGTTATAAAGTTACCAGACTTTTGGGGTTTCCATTTTTTGATGGAGAGTCAACATTTTCCAACCAGCTCTTAAAATATTTATATGTATTTATTTCTATTTAAATAATATCTAAACAGATCCTTATCCAAGGCCCTGCATGCCCTAACACATCATTCACAATACTGATAATGCGCAGCAGCATTGAAGTAATCAGTTCAAATGGAATTCAGCTAAACTATTTCTTCATGATCTTGGAAGCATACCTTTGGGCCTCTCCAAACCCCTCTTAAACAGGTGTCTTTTGCAGCTTGCCCAGAAAGTCACTCAATTTGGGCTCTTTCTGACAAGTGTTGGAACAAGTCCCAGAGCCTGCACAGAGAACACCTTGCCAGCTGGCCCTCCTCTTTTATAACAAGTGGGAGCCAGCTCACATGCCCCTGTGGACCACGGGTCTGTTAGCATAGCATGCGGAGAGGGGGGGTCCCTCTTGAAGGCTGGCTCCAGGCCATTCGGGGCTATATAGGTCATAACCAACAGCTTAGACACCCTCAGGAGACCTATGGGCAGCCAGTGCAATTCCTGGAGTCCTGTGCTCCTAGTGAAATGCCCCACTCAGTGAGCCAGCTGTTGTGTTTTACACCAACTTTGGTCTCCAAATGGTTTTAAGGTGTAGCCCTTGTGGAGTGCATTGCAATAGGATACTTGTAAGGTTACAAAAGTCTGGATAGCAGAGACAAGGGCCACACCTGAAAGAAAAGATTACAACTTCCTTGCCAAACAAAGAGGATAAAAAGCTGGCTGGATCTCTGCTGTAATATGATTGTCCAATAGCAACTGGGGGACTAAAATCAACCCTATGTGATCATCACCCCTAATCCCGTTAGCTAAAGGGAAACTGCAATGGTAGTTGTAACTGCTTTAGGAATCAATCATGAGTGGTGCTCAGCATCCCACTGCAATTCAATGAACACTCTCAGATTCTCCTGAAGATGGGAATGTACCCAACTCTATCCCACAAAAGGCATTGTTTTTATAAACACACTTCCACCCACCCAAGCACTACTGTTGCATCCCTTCCCTCAAACCGTGTAGCAAAATACTGCAGAAAAGAACAACAACAAATATAAATTTTTGAAAGCATACTAACTTCTGGCAGATGGCTGATGGTCAAAGAAAACACTTGGCAGGAAGGCACCAGGGACTCTGTTTGTAGTGCAGTGCATGAAGCCGTTTTCACAATAGCTATGAAAGAAAAACAAACAGTGGCTATATTTAACAAACTGACATTTAGTTTTCACTTGCATTATGGTTTTTAAAGAGTTTACAAAATGCTCAAGAAATGCAAGGCTGTAGCTAGTAATTTGTACACACACTGGGCAATCGTAGTTCCATACCCACTGTATATCCTTAACCCAGTGGTTCTCAAGCAGGGGTACACATACCCCTGGGGGTATGCAGAGGAGGGTACATCAACTCTTCTAGACATTTGCCTAATTGTACAACAGGCTACACATAAAAAGCACTTGCAAAGTCAGTACAAACTAAAATTTCATACAGACAATGACTTGTTTATACTGCTCTATATACTACACATTGACATGTAAGTACAGTAGTTATATTCCAATGGTTTTATTTTATATTTATATGGTAAACATAAGAAAGTAGGTAATTTTTCAGTAATAATGTGCAGCTACACTTTTCTATTTTTATGTCTCATTTTGTAAGCAAGTTGTTTGTAAGTGAAGTAGTTTGTAAGTGAAATAGTTTGCAAGTGAAGTGTACGCATGACAACTCAGACTCTTGGAAGCAGTACACTAGTCTGGAAAGGTTGAGAGCCACTGCCTTAACCTACCAAGGCAAACTAGCCTTTAAGCACACATTATTATTCATCATTACATTACTCCAGTGTCATACTGATGTAACACAACTGAAATGAATGGAGCTACACTGGCATAAAACTGAGTAACAGAGCGGTGACACAGCCCTATCTGCTGCAATGTGGAGACGTGGCCTCTTACTGCTCTCAATGTGACCTCTCTGGTTAAGGGGAAAATGAGAGGATATTATTCCAGAAATTGGGCTTGTCAGGAACAGTTCATCAATTCAATTCCTAGTTGCCATTTAATAATTATAAATGCTACTCAGTAGTTGCTTTTTTTGATAATTAGGTTTTAAACGTTTAAAAAAATGTATTAGTGTGCATTAAAAAGACATTTTTAAAAGCATTTAAAGGGCTATTATAAGCAAGTTACTAAACTCTATTTCAAACTGTCAGAATGTTTTGCAGAATTGTTTGGTTTTATATTTTACTTCCTGATGCAGATGCTTTTGATACATCTTGGGAAGATGCCTAGATTTAGATTAGTTATGGGCAAACCCTCAACTAGTTTAAATCAGCACAGATCCTTTGACTTCAGTATGGTGATGCCAATTTACACCAGTGGTTTGGCCTAGTTATCTAATGAGGCTTTTCAAAAACTTCTTTAAATGGTATGTAAAGAAACAACTGAAATCAGTTATGAGTACTGCACTTACCACATGGTGTAGTGATCTGAAAAGACATCATCTGGTTGGAAGATCTCACCATCATAATAGCAAGAGCACTGGGACTTTGGTACACAATCTCCATGCTCATCAATGTATTGCCCATGTGGACAATAGCAGCCTTCCATGCAGAACTCATTGCAGCCTACATCTGGGTAGGATAGAGATCGGCAGGTCTGGTTGCACGGAGTTCCACACTGCTGGTAAATTTGGCCTTCTGGACAAGTCATTGCTGTTAAATAATACACATTAATGAAACCACAATGGAAAGACCCACTGTCCTGTACAATTCATACACTCAGTGGGGAACATTTTCACATTAATAGATATACTATATAGGGCTGATCCAAAGCCCATTGAAATTAATGGAAAGTCTTTCACTGAGCCTTCCACTGGCTTCAATTGACTTTGGACCAGGCTGTAAATGAATAGCTGCCTATTTTTGGATCTGATAACAGTGTTGTTGTTGTTTTTTCTGATTCACTTTTACTATTAGATCTTTTTATCCTAACAAGGAGATTATTTCAAAAAGAACAGGAAACCCATCAATGGTACATCAAGGACCATATCCTGCTGGCGTAACTCATGCAGATAGTTCCACTGAAGTCAGTGGAACCACTTGTACAATGTGAGCAAGGTACAGCATCAAGTGGAATCGATAATGAATGTTGGAAAAAGATTCCCACAAATTGGGGGAAAGGGTAATACAAACTGCCTCCAGTTTCTGCTGTTACTTGGCTCTAAAAGGAAGTTGTGGGTTTACAAAATCATTGTTTTACCAGGGTTTCTGATGCCCTAAGAGGACGGCCATTTCACCGCCCCCTGCGGCCCCAGTGGACCTACCGCAGTCATGCCAGCGGACGGTCCACTGCTGGAAAGGCTCCGGTGGAGCTGCCGCAGTGATGCCGGCGGGCGGTCCACTGGTCTAAAGGCTCCAGTGGACCTGCCGCAGGCATGACTGCGGTAGGTCCGTCGGAACCTTTAGAACAGCGCACCGTCCGCCGAAATGACTGCAGTAGCTCCACCGGAGCCTTTCTAGGAGTGGACCGTCCGCCGGCATGACTGCAGTAGGTCCACTGGACCCGTGTGCCGCCCCCCCAGCAAAATAGCACCCCCCAAAAATTCTGGCGCCCTAGGCCATTGCCTAGGTCACCTAAATGGTAGCGCCGGCCCTGTCTACCTGTACCTTTCCTTCTTTTTACTTTGTATTCATAAACAATGTAGTTTAGGGTCAAGATCAATATTCAAGTGGCATGATTTTCAAAAAGTGCTGAGCACCCAGCAGTCAGCACTTTTTACAGTCAGACCTCTTCTTCAGGGACCTAACTATGACCTTGAGAGCCTAACTTTGGAGGTCTGCTTTCTAATATCTTAGTCTACTTCTGTAATTATTAGTGTTGATTTGGAGATGTTTCTTGGTTTGTACCTGCATCCAACACGAGGTGGCAGCAATGACAACAAATGTACATGTAGTGAAGTAGCTGCGTCAGTCCTCTCCTTTCCACAAGACCGAGAACAGGCCGCTCTCAGGGTCATAATATTTCTGCTCAAAGGCTGTATTTTTAACTAGGATTTTCAGAAGCATTCGAATTTGTAACAAGCTTATAATGGAAACAGCAGGGTTCAAAGTTGATGTAAAACACTCAGTGGAGCGAGGACAGCAGCTGTAGATCAGACTTTGCAATCTTCTATCACAACTAAAGCTTAGGTCGAGGGGGTGCAGGAGCCTCCTCACCATTCTACCCTGCAGAAGGGCCAGACAATTCCAGCCCTTGTATTCCCCAAGCACAAGGCCTTGAAGACTCTAGGGCTCCCTCCTGGCTATCAGAGAAACCCCAAAAGGAATAGCAAATAGTTGGGCCATGGCCCCACCCTCTTCCACACCAGCCAATAGAGGTAAGCCAGCACAGGGGCTGGGAGAGCACATGCTGCACTCTTTTAAAGAGTGCAAGGTTGGCCACTGTTTTATGCTCCTCCCATTCTGCTCTCATGGTATTGCTTCTACCTCAGACACGATACTACTGGGAACTGTCTCTCTGCACCCCAGGCTACCAGTCCCAAAGACACAATCTATCTATGTTAGGTACCTATATGGCTGCCATTTCCCACTTCAAAGTCTTTAATAGATGAGATGTTGTGGCACAGAGAGGCTACATGACTTGTCCAAGGTCACACAGGAAGTCTGTAGTAGAGCAGGGACTAGAACCCACGTCTCCAAACTCCTAGGCTAGCGCTCTAACCACCATCCTTCCTCCCGTAATAGACCCCTATGAGGTCCATCAAAGTTCACCAGAGCAATGGGCACCTATTGGAGAGCAAATACTCTGAGGCATGGCCTGATTCAGCAGTGAAAATTAAAGACACTCTCTTTTATCCCAGTTGCATGGGCCTCTGGCTGCAGTTAACAGCATGGCACTTTCAATTTACACATGAAGGATTTATGTGGGAGCAGCTACTCTACTGCCCCAGACAGTATAGAATGTGTTAGGGTAGGGGCTGTGAGGCTCCAGAAATGGGGTAAGTGCCTATATCACACTGAACAGTTTAGAGAGACCATAGAATATGTGCTAACTACTTACGCTAAGCCATATGTCCCACCTTCCATTTAGCTGTGACACTCAGAGTACTTTTCGCAGACCTGAAGAAGAGCGCTGTGTGGCTTGAAAGCTTGTCTCTCTCACCAACAGAAGTTGGTCCAGTAAAAGATATTACCTCACCCACCTTGTCCTTAATATCCTGCGACTGGCAGGGCTACAGCTACACTACACTGAACAATTTGACAGACAAAGCCGAGGAGCACTTTCAAAGGTCTCCTTCATCATTACTAAGGTAGGAGAGTTATGATTGTGATTTACTGTAGATCTACCATTGGAAAAGGAATTGATTTGGCAAACTAAAGCCACAGGGAGTTTGAATCCAGACACCCATTTATTTGAGTCTCAAAGTCTGCGATGGTTTAAATAAATGATTCCAGTTTTGCCCCATTTCTAATTATCCAGCACATAGTTACACTCCTTGTTTCTAGTGACTGACAATGCCACAGCTTGTCCTAATTTTAGCTGAGGTACTGTTACACGCCTTAGCTGCACATGCCCTTACTCAGGATTTAAAAGCATCCTCAGTCCTTCACAGTGGCTGCCCAACTGTCCAATGACATGGGCACTTTCCACTTCCACTATGCTGCACCAACAAATGCATCCTTCTTCCCCTAAGAAACTTTTAACAGCAGCAACTAAGATCATGTGGGTGGGAGGAAAAAATCGACTTTGTGCTTTGTAATTCATGCAATTAAACAAACAAACAAACAAAACTTGTTGCCCTGAAAGGTGTGGAAACTGAAAGGAAACAGATAGGCATATGTGACCTCTAAAAATGCCTGTTCTAAACTGCAAGAGCTAGTGGCTCTACATCAAAATCCATCCCCAACTTGGGAGCTTCTCTGTTGTCATTTTGACTTTAGGGTGTGCCTTCACCACAGACTTAACTCGGGGGATCAGCAGCCCTGCCTGAACACCCGAGTTAGCCTGACCACTGGATAGGATCAGCCACACTACAAGCCCTACCCGGGTGTCCTCACTGGTGCTATGCTCAGCTATCTGTCACTAGCACTTCGGGGGGCACATCACATGGTTCTTTGTGATACCATTTATTAAATTGAGCCACTCTATTATTTTTTTCCTGGTGAACTGTGAGAGAACTTGTCTGTCCTTCAAGATATACATAGGGAATTGTGGGAAGGGCATTGGAGGAGTATCAGCACTTAGCTGGTTTAGCCAGAGTCCTCACAGCAAAGTGTGCCCATTACCAGCCTGAGTGAAAGTGGCACCAGAGCTCTAGCCAGGGCCGTTCTTAGGCATATGCAGCATACGCTGCAGCATAGGGCACCCAAAAATTTGAGGCACCACCAGGATCATAGGTGCCGACTTCTTATCTTGCTGTGGGGGTTCTCAATTCCCTGCCTCCGATCCAGGCCCTGTCCCCACTCCTCCCCTTCCCCCATGCTCCCATCCCCACCCCACCTCTTCCTGCCCCTGCTCCAGCTCTGTCTGCCTCTTTCCTGCCCCTTCTCCGCTCCTCCCACTGCCTCCCAGAGCTTGAATGCCACGAATGAGCTGTTCGTGGTGCTCCAGAAGTGCTGGGAGGGAGGGAGGGAGAGGAGTTGGTAAACGCGGGGCTGCCGGCATGCGAGAGATGCGGGAGGAGGAGATACAGGGGGGAGCTTGGTGCTGGTGGGTGCTCTGCATCCCCACTAACTTTCCCCCCCAGGGTGTTCCAGCCCCAGAGCACCCACACACAGAGTCCATGCCTATGAACGGGACAGCAAGTAAGAGTGGGCCAGTTCCCGCATACCCAGAATGCACTTCAGTATCCTTACTAGGCAGAAGACAGGGACCATATTCATTTTGTATTGCTAAGAGCAAGTCGGGCATAGGGGCACCGGTTTAATAATACTGTGTAGCATGGGCGCCGACTTCATGGGTGTTCCAGGGCTGGAGCATACACGGGGAAAAATTGTTGGGTGCTCTGCACCCACCGGCAGCTCCCTAATCTGCCCTCCCACCCCAGTTCACCCCCCCGCCTCCTCCCAAGTGTGCCTCCACGTCCTGCTTCTCCATCCCTCCCAGTGTTTGCGCAGCAAAACAGCTGTTTCACATGGTAAGCCTAGGAGGGAGAGGGGAGGAGGGGGAATATGGCATGTTTGGGGGAGGAGGAGGGGATGGGATGGGGATTTGGGGAGGGGTCCAATAGGGACATGGAGTGGTGTTAGGGTGGGGATTTTGGGGCAGGGATGGAGTCAGGGCGGGGCCGTGGGTGCGAGTACCCATCGGCGCAGAAAAAGGTTGATGCCTGTGCTGCATAGGGCCCCATAAATCCTAAGGACAGCCCTAGCTCTATCCCTAGCCCCAGCCAAGCCAGCTAGCCCTGGTTTAAAACACCAGCAAAATCCTGTGAGAGGATTTTGTGTGTGGATAGGACAGGGTAAGGGTAACACCTGAGTAAGATCCTGGGTTAACTCTGCAGTGCAGACATATTCTTTCACACAGAAATCCCCTCACATAAGTCATGCAACATGGACACTACTGCAGTAAATCTATAGGGCAGGAGGTGGGTTGGTCAATGGGTCTCTGAAATCTGCTCGAGAGCCCTGAAGGAGCACTTGGTGACTCATTGGCTGATATACCTCCTCCTTGTAGGGGAGATGTGGTACACAGGGAATGCAAACCCCCATTGTGGACTCCATCTTCCTACACACCCCCATGCAGCACAACTAGTTCTGCTGCTTATCAGGTCTCTTGCATCCACAGATGGCTATAGGGCCTGGATTTCCCTCTTAGACAAATTAATTAGAATGAAGCCACAAGCATTTTCAATACCTGTATGTTGGATTAGTACGACAGCCTATCCCGCAGCATTTAAACAGCCAGAAATGCCATGCTACATTAGCAGTATAGTAATCTACTGCTGCCACTGTATCGCTTTAAATTAGACATGGCCTAACCCCTTTAGACACTTCTGAAAATCCCACCCTATATATCTGTACAATGTGTAGCACAAAGAGGCCACAGACCACCTGCCACTATTGAACTTCAGATAAAGCAAACTGCTTCTGTCAAGTCATTTGCCTGTGAGCCTGTATCTCAGCCAGAGAGCAGGGGAGCAGCCACCAGTTCAATACATCTGGCCGTCAGCACAAATTATGCAAACAGCATATTCAAGTCTCAGGCCCATTAAAGGAATGATTGTTCTCCTTCGTGTGACAGGAGATGTCTGGAGCATCAGAATTATCTAATGGGGCGTGATGGATCTGCAGTCAGAGAAATCTGCGCGTGGTGCAGGCACAAAGTGCTCTGTAATGTACAGAGAAGAGGAAGCAGTGCTACACTATTAAAGATTAATTGTGAAAATTTACTTGTTCAATTACAGCAAGAACGATGGTGCATTATCGTTGCTCTCGCTTTCAGCCTCCAGACCGGTGCGTTTTTTTTAAAAGGATTTTTATTGAATTACTGTTCCACTCTCTGAACATTTACATAAATTAGGTCAATATTATGAAACCATACAGCCATTTAACATAATCCAGTCTTGTTCTTTCTCTTTCAGTAAATATTATCCAGCCTCCAACAACTGGAATCACTGAACTTTACTGGCCGAAATTGTATCAGCTGGAACGGCAATGACCTCTCACCTCTCTAGCTTCTACAGTAACTCAGTTTTTCAAATGGCTGCCCCACTCAGATACTGTTTGTGAAGAAATAATGGACCCGAGTTGAAGTGCAGTCAGGCATATGGGCTTTTCCCCAAAATCCCTGATTGGCTACTGTTGTTAGGAGTAGAGCTGTTTGGGAAAAAGAAGAAAAGTCTTTTGCAAACATTTATGGAGAAAGTTATTTCTATTTTGTATCAAAATTTCATTTCAATGGAAATTTTCCAACCGACTCTGCCTAATAATGAGATGAGAAAAAGGGGGATTGTTTTTTCTGTTCCAGCCTCTTACCAGATTCTTCCCACACACACTGTTGGTGCGTGCATATTCATCCTATTATTTTTGTCACCTCATCATCAATCTCTACCCCCACTCTTCGGGTCTACTTGTGTGTTTCTGCCACCTGTTTTGCCTGGCCTTTTAGATTGTAAACTCTGTGGGACAGGGGCTGCCATTTATTATGGGTGGGGTTTTCAAACAATCCTAAGGAGAATTCAGCCTTCGGATCCCACTGGTTTTCGCTGGAAGTTAGGCATTTAAGAGCTGGTGTAGTTTAGAAAATTAGATCAAACCAGCTATGTCACTCAGGGCAGGGGTGTGAAAAATCCATGCCCTCGAGCAGCATAGTTAAACCAACCTAAATCCCTGTGTACACAGCATTAGGTCAACAGAAGAATTCTTCCAATTGATCTAGCTACCACCTCTCTGGGAGATGGATTTACTACAGTGACGGGCAAATCTCTCCTGTCGCTGTAGTAAGTGTCTATACTGAAGTGCAGCAGTGGAGCAGCTGCACTGCTGCCCCGTATCGCTTTAAGTGTAGATATTGCCTAACTCCTTTAGACACCTCTGAAAATCCCACCCTTTATATCTGTACAGTGCATAGCACAGTGGAGACACAGCCTGCTGGAGGGACTCTGTGCACTACTTCAACAATAATAAATCATCATTGTCATGTCACAGATGTCTCAGCCTCAGGGTCATATTAGAATTAACAGTGGAGACAAAGAGGCCAAAACATGACAGCAAAATAATACTCACGTATCGGAAAAATGGTGCAGACATAATAAGAACTGGCTTGTACCTTTCCCTTGGAACCTGAACTAAAAAGTCTGCTGGGTTTCCACTAGGGCCAGAGATCTGATACTGTGGTTAATACTCACAACTCGTTTGGAAGACAACAGGAGTTGAGGTGGTCAGTGCCTGCCAAGGATCGGGTCCCAGATAGGAAGTGTCAAAATACAATGAAAGAACCTGTTACCGTAAACTTCATGAGAGACTTTGGATACTGTCCGCCCAAGATATTCAGAACACTTTCAGATAGGCAGCCAAAGTTAGTAGGGAAGTTATCTGAACCAAGCCACCAAATCAGGTGAGGTTTGCTCAATGAGAGCTACTTTTCCCTGATGCTGAGCACCTTTTGTGAACAACCAAGCACCCTCGACTCTTAATGGAGTCCAAGACAATTGAGCGTGTTCCACATGTCCTGGAGGAG
The DNA here is from genome assembly GCF_007399415.2 of Gopherus evgoodei. Lineage (NCBI taxonomy): Eukaryota > Metazoa > Chordata > Testudines > Testudinidae > Gopherus > Gopherus evgoodei. Next base: position 229,934,862 of record NC_044322.1, read on the forward strand.
ACACTCAGCACCCTGCAGAAATCAGGTCCCTTAACTCCCTCTGCCTCACTGACCTTGCCAATGGACACCATAGAGTCAATGCAAGAAAGTACTTTGCAGCATTCACTTACAGCAGAAATCCGGTTCCCGCCACTTGATCAGAACGCCTTTCCTAGCACATGCAGTGGCATAGGTAGAAACAGCAGTGCACAAGCAATCCTTGCCATCAGAACAGGAGCAAACGTCATAGCGGCAGTTCTTCAGGTATGGAGAAGGGCTAACTTCATGGTGGCAAGGCACAAATATGGACGACATCAGAACTGAGCAGGAATCTTCAGCATACTTGGCTAAAATGAGAAAATTATTATTCAGACACTTTACACTAAAAGAGCAGCGACTGTAAGTGCTGGATTATTTCCTATTAAGTCATAACAGCCCGTAATTAACAAAATAGACATAGGAAAACCTCCATTTTCTGTTCTGTTATCACAGGCAGAATTGGTAGCGACACCTGTAAATAAGTTTGCCTGGCACTTCCTATCATAAGACTTGTTTTCAGCTGTTTATAACTATGCCAGACTTAAACTGTTCAGGCTGAATTTTTTCATGTGCCATCCCCTCTCAGCTCGTGTGTGTGACTGAGCTGTGCATGTGTCATCTCCACAGAGCAACTGAACATGCACCATCCTGGACTTGCAGGGGCTGAGAGCAAAACTTTCTGTACAATTAGTCTTTCTGGACACCAGGGGCACCAGAATTGACAGCCAAAAAAACTGTCTCTCCTGTGCTCTCAATCCTTCCCCCTGCTGCAGCCCAGGCACTATGGAGGAGGAGGAGGCAGCAGGTGCAATACTGGAATGTGGTGGTGGGGGGGAGAGATGGAGTGGGAAGGAAAAGATGGAGGGCAACAGGGTTGCATGAGCCTGAGGGAGAAAGGCTCAGGACTTGGGGTGGAACAGAGCCAGGAGTCAGTGAGGAAGCAGGAAGGATAGGCATAGAAGAGGAGGGAAGGGAAACAGGTATCAAGAGATGAGGGAGTGTATAGGAGGAAAGGAGGAGCCTGGGTGACATAGGTGGATGGGGCAGAGAGAGAGGAGTCAGAAGCTGTGGCAAACAGGAGCAGAGGAGGGCAGAGACAGGCTAGGGGTATAAGGGTCTACAACCACTGGAACACACTCCTCATCAGAACCGGGAATTGAACCCAGGAGTCCTGAGTCTCTATATTTCCCTTCTGTCAGCAAATAGCTGTGAAACCCTCTTGCAAAATGTCTTTCATCTCCCTCTTGTGACTGATCCACATAAAGCATAATAGTCTGCTACTTCTACAAATTAGCTCAAGTCTGTGTTGTAAATCTAATGGTCCAAACCCTCTCAATGACCCAAGTTTGGCATCAATATGGTTCCATATGATGGAATTTCTGGATTTTCATGATGCTTTTTTTTTTCCAGTTTGTTTGTTTAAATTAGAAAAATTAAATTTAAAAACTACATTAAAAAGAACATTATTAAGGTTACAGAATCAAGCCCTCTGAAGTTAGGAAAAGCCAGAAGTCAGGTTTCCCATGTAACCTGAATTCATCCTTCTTATGTGTACACAGTATGATACAGTTTTTAATTACATGATCACACAATTTTTTCCACAGGACCCCTGCCTCATTCAGTGCATGGAACGAAAGGTGTTTTATTTATTTTACAGACGCTATAGTGATTCTGTTCCCAGTACAAAACAGTTGCACTTCTATGGGATGGAAGATCACATGTTGTTACACTGTACCATATGTTATGTGGAGGTCAGGTTTCAGTACCTAAGCGAGGGTTGAGACTACAGGGGTCGTTGTCTTGTTTTAACAAGTCTTGGCAATCTCCATTGAGCTTCCAGGTATTTCCAAAATCTTCCACAAGGGCTTCCACAAGGCCAGAAGGTGTCAGAAAATCATCCCCTTCATTGCCATTGAAGTTTCCACACAGACCACAGATTCTGTCAGTATACATTGGGGAGAGCTCACAGAAACAAGGGTAGAATGGTTATTCTTCAATATTACTCCACAGTTTCATGGCAGTATTTTTAATGGACTATAAATTCCTCAAATATACATTAAAGGGGCACCATCAACTTAAAAATCAAACAGTTTTTACATACTTTTTTTTAACAAGTAGTAAAAATGTACAAGCAGTAACTTTTTTAACCAATTGAATTATTTTTACTTAAATAGAGAAAAAAGTTCCATTTCTCCTCCTCTCCCAATGTATTTACTTTGTGCATTTAACAGCACTTAATGTCTAGTCACTTTCACGGTTTTCCTTGAGTAGTTTATTTCCCCTGTCTGTGTTGGTCTTTATAACAGCAACAGTGGAGAGGAAACGGATTTTTAAATATAGGAGAATGATTGTAATGTCACAAAAAAAAGCCAGGAGCACAGAGGGGCAGGTCAGTAGGAATTGTCAGTGGCCATCAACATCCATAAAAATATGATCTCTAAATGAATATTACATGCAACGCTTGGGGGCTGGCCCAATGGCTAGTGGTACAGTAGCTCCCTGTAAGCATGGACTAGACTGCTGCCCCTTGTACCCCAGCTTGGCAGGGGTAAGCAGTGATACAAAAGCAGGCTGAAAAGTGAAATATCTTTTACAGTTATTCCTCTGGCTAATAAAAGATCATTGGTGAAGGGCTCCAAAGGGAAGCCAGTCCTGTTCTCACTGACAACAGCAGCAGGTGAGGGGTACACAGGAAAAATGAAGTCAGAAAGCCCCAAGGAAAGTGAATTTCTAACATTTCTGCAACCAAGGACACTGTCATTCTAATGACTCATGTTCATCTGAAGTTTTATGTATGTCTTGGAAACTGCAGGCCTTGCCTGAAGGGGTCAAATCATAAGCTTTCAGAGGTCACCAAAGGAGTGTTCTTTTGGACAACTGCAGCGGGCAAATCCAAACACTGTAACTTTTACCAGAAGTGTTTGCACAAGTCAGTGGGAGTGGATCACTTCCCCCAATTGTCAGAAATGTTTGGCAAAAGGTCAGTCCATTTACACCATAAATTAGTGCTCCAAAGGCAACAATAATGCTGACTTAGGTACATAAATGGGAAGGAATTCATAGCAGAACATAATAAAAAAAGACAATGGGAGAAACAGCTAGGACAGTAATTAGCAACAATTATTGCTGTTATGATAAAGGGGTTGAAGTAGAAAATTAGACCTTTTAACAGCTAAGCAAGGAGATGGTCAGGATGTAAAGGCTGAGACTTGGCAGAAGAGACCACAGATGCAGAGAAAAGCAGGAAATCCTGAGAGGTGCCAGTGGATTGAACTGAATAATCGTCAACCCTAAAACAAACACTAGGTATTTTGTTATTGTACATCTAGATTAGACCGAAACACAAACTGCTGAATCCATATTCTTAAACCCTTCCAGAGCTTTCCCTCCTGTTACAGTGTTTTTTCAATTGCTGAAGCTGTGATGAACCTTTACCTTGAACTAGAATATTAAGCCCACTTTTTATGCTACTATGCAACATTTATCCAGAATTCATGATAGCAAAGATGGATACAACTCTGTGCTTGTTTTATCATATGAGCTTCATGATGGTTCTGAGACACAGAACCATACTGGGTAGAGTGGAAGGCAAGGAAAAAAAATATAGCCAGAGCAAGAGTATAGATGCACTATGCTCGTGCCGTGAAAGAGCAGATAAAGGGTTAAATCATGGAGCTCTTACACTGATGAGCTCATATTCACACACTTATTCCTGTTGACAACAATGGACCTGCTCACATGAGTAAGTGCTCAGCAATGCAAGAAAAGGATGTGCAATCATCAGGCCCATAATGATGGTGCAGGGGAGCATGGTTAGGACCTGCAGTTAGTATATCTGTTCTACCCTTGTAGCTCGCTCATCTCCAGTGGGCAGCTGAAGGCCAGTGTGCACGAGAGCAGTGCCACAGAAACACCCGCACCCCCTTTCTGCCTCATCATGTCCCTGAGAGGATTGAAGAGCTGTGGTCAGCACTGACTAGCCTCCACCAGCGGTCCTCAGGATGTAACAATCACACGAGAACAGCCTCCTGCATGTGCGTACAGGGTAGTACGATGGGGTTCTCTGGGCTCTCTCCCCATCTTAATCTCCAGGGAAAGGCAGCCATATTTCTGGCCCTTAGAATTAGAGCCCTGTGGGGCACTAGTGTAAAGCCCTGCAGCGGGACTGGGATCCCATGGGTCTTGCAGGACCCGCTGCCATAATAGCAAGATCGGGGAGGAGTGGGATTAAAGAATAGTCCCACACAGTGCTCTACCTTAGAATAAGCACAATATACTGTCCAAGTGTGTACTTTTCATACATAAATAGATTATAAAGCCAGAAGGGACCACTCTGATCATCTAGTCTGACCTACAGTATAACACAAACCATAGAATTGCCCTGAATTAATTCTTGTTTGAACTAGAGTGGATCTTTTAGAAAAACATCCAATCTTGATTTTAAAATTTCCAGTGATGGAGAATCCACCACAGCCCTTGCTAAATTGTTCCAACTGTTAATTACTCTCATTGTAAAAATATGCACTTTATTTGAAGTCTGGATTTGTCTAGCTTCAATTCCTACCATCTTGTTATATGTTTGTTCGCTAAACTGATAAGTCCATTATTAAATATTTGTTCCCCACCTGGGTACTTATAGACAGTAATCAAGTCACCCCTTAACTTTCTCTTTGATAAGCTAAATAGAGTCTCTCACTATGAGGCATATTTTCCTTGATTCATTCTTGTGCCTCTTCGCTGAACCTCTCCAATTTATCAACATCCTTCTTGAACTGTGGACACCAGAACAGGACACGATATTCTACTAGCAGTCGCACCAGTTTCAAATACAGAGATAATATAACCTCCCTATTCCTACTGAAGTTTCCCATTTATGTATACTAGGATCCCATTAGCCCTTTTTAGCCTCAGCATCTCACAGTGGGACCTCATATTCAGCAGATTATTCACCACAATACCCCAAATGTTTTTTCAGAGTCATTGCATCCAGGATAGAGTCTCCAGTCCTGTAGGTATGACCTACATTATTTGTCCTAATTGCATACATTTACATTTAGCTGTATTTAAATGCATATTGTTTGCTTGCACCCATCTTACCAAGCAATCCAGATCACTTTTTATCAGTGAATAGCCTGCCCTCTTCCTTATTTACCACTCCTCCAACATATGTATCATCTGCAAAGTTTATCTAATTTCATGTTTTCTTCCTGGCCACTGATAAAAACATTAAATAGCGTAGGGCCAACAACAGATCCTCGCAGGACCCCACTAGATACACAAGCATCTCACTGATGATTCCCTGTTTACAATTACATGTTGAGACCTATCTGTTAGCTCATTTTGATCCATTTAATGTGTGCCATGTTGAATTTGTATCATCCTAGTTTCTTAATCCACATGTTACGTGGCATCAAGTCAAACATCTTAAAGATGTCTAAGTATATTACATCAACACTATTACCTTTATCAATCACACTTCACCATTGTGCTTATGAAGCAGAATCTTGAGAAATTCAATCAGTCTAGTGCAAACTATAAAAGCATCTTTGCTGGGAATATAAAAGGATTTATTATAGGATTATTGATTAGCCTTATTTTTTGTTGGATGAAACAATAATAATAGCTTTATTAACTATCAGTTGCCCTACACTCCACAATACAAACTTCTCTCTTTACGTTGATCTGGACTGACCATAAATATTATTCTTAGTAGGAGCAGCATGCTGTATATCCTGTGCAATTAAATTATGTTTTTCCTTGAACATATGAATGATTGTATCCTATAGGCCAAATTCATCTTTCATTTTCACCTATGCAATCCTATTGACTTCAGTGGGAATGGACAATGAAATCAAAATCTGGCTCATAGTGGTCTGCTGTAATGAAAGCAAAGCTATTCACGGTTAATGGCTACTGTTAGTGCACAGAAAAGAAAGAGAAAAAAAAAAACAAGCTGTTTCTGAGATGCAAATATTTGTTTCTAGAAAACAAAGGGATCAGTATATTGCTCTGAAGGCTGAGAGAGAGAATGGAATTTCTAGCATGCAACACAAGCAATTTCTCGCATCAGACAAGAAAGACTTTGTGTATGTTTGGGTGGGATGAGAGGAGAAAAAACTACCTTCACCAGAAGTTTACCACGGCCATCCCAGTCAATCTGTAAATCTTCCCCATAGATCAGGCGAACTGAAGACATCATAATGCGCTGGATACGGAGGGCACCTCAAAAACACATCAGGCAAGTTTCAGACAAGAAGGGATGCATTCTGTCAACAGCAAGGAGGATACAATGTCCTCATCACCTATCAGCCCATGAGATGGATCTCAGCAGATACACTTAAGGTTTGTCTACACTATTTTCTTTGCACAAATGTAGTGGAAATGATGCAACCCTTAGTGTAGACATATGGATTTGTACCATTTGATTTACCGCAGATACAAACCCAGTGCCAACCGGGGCACAAAGACAGTGCTAGTGTAGCACAGCTTCTTACTGGTCCTAGGCTCCCCACAAGGTGCAGAGATAGGCCAAGTGTAGAATATCACCCGCTCCCATGATACGGGCCAATGGAGTTGGCACCACACAGCAGGGGAGGTGCAGACTGCACAATGACAAAGTGGGACACACCAATCATGCTCCTCTGGTTGCTGTGCATCACTTTGACACTCCACAGGTATTGTATCCCCTGGTCTGGTGCATGTCTGCACTTCTCCTTAGCATGATCTGGGCCTCACAGGCCCCAAAAGCAACACATGTAAGCATCATCCAGATTTATTGGTGAAATCACTGCAGCTCTCTTCTAAAATGTCAAGTTTTGGGATAGATAAAATGGATACTTGACATGGGTTTTGAATGTCGTGGGCTAGATCCTCAAATAGTCAACAGCAGCATAACCCCATCAACTTCAATGGAGCAGGGCCAATCTACATCAACTGGGGACCTGGGCACATGCCCAAGAGAACCTGGCAAGATGCAAATTCAATAAAAGGTGATGCTAACTATATAAAATGTGACTCAGAGTTGGGAGTAGGAAACACTCTTTGGGCTAGGCTAAAGCCTGCCTGATAAAGTTGAGAAGGGAGACACCTTCGGGTATGTCTATACTGCACACTAAACCTGGGACTATGGACCCCAGCTTTGTGGACCCAATGTTTCCAAGCCCGTGCTTGAGCATCTACACTGCATTGTAAACCCAGGTTTAGAAGTACTGGATGCTGGTCTCACAACCAAGCTGACATGTCCATATTGTGCTGTGCAGACCTTCTTGACCTGCGTCCACAGTAAAAATGACAAGGCCTGGACCTGAGTCCCAGTGTCTCTGACCCACTCCTAGTAGCATCCTAGGATAGGGTCATGAGTGCTTGCTGACTGGGGCAGACTGATTCTTTGTGGACAGAAGCGGGGCTTGGACTCAGACCTGAAGTAAAGCCTGGGCTCAGTATACTGTGATAGTAATGTGTGGTCTGAATTGTTACATGCCACAAACATACCTTGTGTCAAAGGAATCTGTACATCCTGCCCATTCAGAGAGATGACGCCTCCATGCTTCATTTTGATGATGCTGTTCTCCATGTCCTGGATTCGGACAGAGGCTGAGCGGGTGCATACTGCATCAAGATCATCGGCACACTAAAAAGATGCAAACATTTCCTATGACTGTTAGGATTTCTCTCAGCTCCTCTAGCATGCTGGGCCAGAAACCCTCCTGTGACTTTAATTTTACTGTCATATCTGTTGCCCATGGAGCTTGGTTTAGTATTTATTTTATTTGGCAGTAATGCAAGGAACCTACAGGCCTGTATCCTGTAAGGCACTGGCTACAGCAGTTCACATAAGGCATGCGGCCTATGAATGTTGGCACAGACAAATGGCCCAATGGTCACCCCTAAGTTTTGGGGAACTGGGAACAGAATGTTTAAGGGGGAAGTCTGTAAATAATGACACCAGGAAACCACAGGACTATGAGCCAACACTCGCTCTTGGATATTTTAGGATAGGAACAACTGCAGATATCTGGTCACAAGAGTGCCATAGCAACAAATTGACATATATGATAATAAGATGAGACCATTACTATCCTAACCTATAGGAGACGGGCACTCAAACATTAGAAGGGTGAGGAAATACAAATAAGAAGGGAGAAATCCCTGGCGACTATACATGAGGCATAGAGATGTCAGCATAACATGTTATACAAGTTGCAGCCCAGCCTGTGTACAGGAGGTTACAGGATGATGGCCACTGGTGATGATGAGGAAGGTGATAGTGATGAGGAAGATAATGGATAACATTTCATGTTTTTCTGCAAGGAATGTGAGAGTAGATGGATGTTCAGATGCACATTCTGTATTATTTCCATCTACCTTGCTGGGTTAGAGTCTCTGTGACTTTGCTGAATGAATTAATAAAACTGTTACAAACACAGAAAGATTCCTAAAGCGTGAGTGTTGCAACTGTGCACACCAGGGTTCCCAACTGAACAGTAATTTTAATAATATCAGGCCTGATCTTGGGACAAGGAACTGTCAAACCACAGAGGGGTAACTGGGAATTCTTAAGTACTCAGTGTAAGTAATACACAATCTACAGATCAGGCTACTCTAGGGCAGAGTTTGTTCTCAGGGCACTGGAAAAGAAACTATGAGGCCATGACAGCAGGCCCCCTGGTACGCAGGCTGCACTGTGTGATGAGAGAGCCTCTCCTCTTGACTGCTGTGTCTGGTGTGATAATGAGACACGTCACAAGTCTGTTCAAATGGGGAACTAGAGGCGTGCAGCTCTCACTCTCATCATTTCGGGTGCTAATGTCACTAGTTACGAAGCTGTGGATAGAACATTCTGCAGACAGGGAACGGTGACTCACTGGCTCCCGTCTTCCCTCATCAGTTTCGAAAGAACAGTTTCAGTGGAAACCAGTTATGCCAGTTCCACACGCACAGCTCTGATCTCTGATTTGCTGTGTAATAGGCACAAACGTAATAGTCACTGGCACTGAAGGGGGTTGTGGGTGGGGATGGGCAAAACCTATTTCCCTAAAGCAAGTGAGCTTTCTGCTCACCATCTCTCTGGTCCTCTTAACCACCCCAAATCTGTCCCTGCTGCCTTGGAAAAGTTTCCCCATTTCTGCCCTGCAACTCTGCTCTTCATGCTGCTTGCTCCTTCTGCTGCCTGCCTTCCTCCCTCCCTCCCTCAACCTGCCCTGGTGCCTTCCTCTCTCCTTTCAAAACCTCTGCACTCCCACTGCTGCGGCCCTTTCTCTCTATCCTACCTCTCTGCTCTCCCTCAATATTATGCCCTCACTCCTCCCTCTGCAAACTCCCTTACCTTCCCTGCCCTCCTTCCCACTCCCTCAGTTCTCTCACTCACTCCCATACCCATTTTACTGCCCCTTCTGCAAAACTCCCTGAGGAAACTCTGCTGGTGTTCTTCCTGTCCCAATATGCTCTGGCACCCTTCCCATTTCTCTCTGGCTATCTCCCCTTCCTGCCCTGCAACTAGGTCCTTGCCATTCTCTCTGTGGCAAAGGGCACAGTAAACAAGTTGAGAGGGGCTGACATACTAGGGAGTAATGCAACTTATTAGCCAATGCATCCCTGTGAGAAAAAACTCCAGATACTATTAAGGTAACAATGCTACTACATGCCCCATAACTTCTGCCCAGGGCAATTACCCAGCGAGTAGCCCAAACAGTTCAGTGTATGAGGCACACCCTCCTCTGTCTCTTGTATTTATATGCTAACTTGGCAAAGCTCCAGAGAGACAATCCAGTTGCACTGTGAATGCGAATTTACAGCCTGAGGTTAAAGGAGTGGCAGCAAGACGAGGCAAAACATGTGTTAATTCAGAAGAGAAATTCTAGCTAATTTTATAGAAAAATGCCATTTATGTGCACAGGAAGCTCTAATCATCCACTCACACACACCCAATCTCTCTCTCTCTCTCACACTCACTCACACACACACACACACACATGCACACACACGCACACGTGCACGCGCACACACAAAGTGCTGTTACCTGGACTGTCTCTATGATGACAGAAAAGGAGTTCTCCTTACAGTCTTTGGCAAATAGGTATTGACAAATCCCGCTGAAGGTGAAATGCTTGTTGTCAAAACTTTTGAAATGGGATTGGCCAGTGACAGAGCATTCGCCTGAGAAATACCAAGGGAAAACAGTCAGATCACTGAACAAATTCCTGCTTTTTGTGAGACAGACAGAGATGGTGGGAACAGAGCAGGCCCTGCCAGGCTCACAGCTCTTAAAGACTGCCTAGTGGTGGAAGCATGGCTTGCCCCACTGATGAAGTTATTGCCATTAGAAATGAGGACTCCAGCCAAAGTTAGGAAGACCATACTGCAAGGTTTCCTCACACAGGGTGAAATTTTCTCTTGCACAAAGAACCTTTCAAAATGGCTCTTAAATAGGACTTTAATAGACTTTAAGTGGGGCACAAGCCTTGCTCTGGCTCTCTGCACGGGGGTGAAATTTACCCAGTAATATGTACTTAAGAGAGCAGAACCAGGAACTTCACTGTGGTTACTCAAGTGCTACTCAGGCCAGGTTCACACATGGAGTTGCACCAGTTTACCTAATTGGCATACTTAAACAGTGCAAAAGCCTGTGTGAACACTCTTAGGCTTCGTCTACACTAGAAAATTAAGTCGGCTTAACTGTATTGCTCAGTGGTGTGAAAAAGTTTAGCTTCTTCTGTAAATTTACTGATGCCAGCTACCCAGGTTTAATCTGATAAACTAATAATAGTTTATCTCATATAGTATTTCTCACCAATAGCACTCAAAGTGCTTTATGTAGGAGATAAACATCACCCCTATTTTATAGATGAGGAAATTGAGACACGAGGAGGTGAAGTGACTTGCCCAAAGTCACCCCAACAAGCCAGTGGCAGAGCCAGGATTTTAACCCAGGTCTCCCAACTTCCAATCCAGTGTTGTATCTACCAGGCCATACTGCCCCTAGAGGTCCAAATGCTGCAATTTAACTAAATCAGTTTTTAGAACTGTGTGGATGAGGCCTACATTGCAGAACTGAGCGTTTTACAAGTTAAAAATGGAACACTTCTTGTTCCTCAACCCCTGTTCTGATGTTCTTTTGTGGTGGTGCCTCACTCTGAATTTTTGTTACACCCTTGGGTCTTGACAGGTTGAGAACACTGTCTCTGTGTCTCTAGAACATTATAATGTGGTCTTGTCATGGCTCCAGTAGCTGAATGCCTGTATCACAATAGCCTTCTTTAATACAGAACAGGAAAAAATGCGTTAGTTCCTTTGCTGGGCTTCCTGGGACTTAGTCAAGCATTTAGGTAAAAAATACTTTGATTTTATGAATCACAAAGGCAAGAGTGCTGGAAATTTTTTTATAGTGGAGGTGCTAAATGTAGAAACCATATAGTTGAGTTGTTACTACTACTTCAAGCCGAGGATGTGGCAGCACCCCCAGCACCTATGCTCAAAAGGGATAAAGAGCTGAAAGACAATCAGACTAAGATATAGTTAAGTGTTTCCTACAGAGGCAGAACTTTTGGTGGTATTTCTTCTTATATTTAGTTTATTTAATTATCATTAAACCAGAAATAATTCACAGTTTAGCAGCTAAAACCACAGCTCTAACAGAATAAAACTGAATTCTGGCTTGCAGCCCCTCCTACTGTGAAAAGGAACTACTGAAATATAGGACTTTTTAACATATCTGCTCCCAGTGTGTATGTAGAAGGTTGTTCTTATTATTTCTGTGGTGGTAGGGCCCAGAGGCCCCAATTAGACCTGAGACCTCATATATTAGGCACTGCCCAAACATAGAGGAAAGACATGCTCTGTGCACCAAAGAGCTTACAATTTAATCAAGTTATTTCATGCAGTCACCAACACCTCCATGGACCCCCAATGAAGTCAATGAGAGTAGGGCTGACAGGGGAGAGAGGAGAAGGGAGATATTCGTACCAGGTCCCCAAACACAGGGAGGCCCCCAAAATGTCTGTAACATCTGCATAAAGAAAGTGAAATGGGAGGGGGTGGGGCCCCAGCGAACATGATGTAGTAGGGCCAGAATTTCTCTGTGTGGGCCATGCAGGGATCTGCCTGAACAGAACAAATTGCAGGCGCTGAGCCTGAAATGACAAGTCAATATCAAGGGTGAAGGAAGAGGGCTACCTTCACAATATGTACAGTCTGAACATACATAAGTAAGTGACCACATAGACATTACTACACTTATCTACCCCTCAGCCTTAATTAGTTGACTAATGAGTTAGATCTGCTTGATGAAGGAACCAAAGCCAGCGGTTTTTTATTCCTGTTCACCTGGCAGAGCCAGTTCAGCTCAAAGACAGGGAGCTGGATTCTATTCTCTCCTGTGCAGCAGCAGAATTGTAAATTATATTCTAACTGCAGCCCTTTGCTCCACATGTATTGATTCACCTCAGTAATCCCAATAAAGACAAAGGGGCTGCAATCACGAACAGATTTTAGCCCACATAATATTTCTTACTGATGATAAAGAATAAGACATAAAGATCATGGTTTGGGGTTTACATTCCAGGCTGAATTTGCACTTAAAAGCAGTAGCGTTTTTCACTTGTGAAATGATTGCATTTGATCTACAGTCATGAGACACAATAAACATGGAAGCTCATAGGCATTTTTCCTTTTTTTAAGCAGTTACTTTGCACAGTTGTGCTGCACTTGGAGAACTCGCCAATGAACTAGACAAACATAGGGCTGGATTGGGCCTGCGTGTGGCAGGCCTGCATGGAATTTCTCATAAAATATGTCTCTCTTCCATTTTCAGTGATTCCTCACCTCTCAAATTGTACTTTTCTCTGAAATTTTGGAGCAACTGCTATTTTCATTTGAAGCAGGGGATATTTTCAGGAAGGGTGGGCAAGGCAGCTGAGACTCCAATGAGAGGCTTTTCAATGTCCACTTGCAGGTAGGTGTAATTCTCCCACTTTGACCCTCTCTTGATCTCACCTCTGTCTTTGCCTCAGAGAGCTACATTTTTTCCCCATTTTCTGATCTCCCACATCCCCAGAGTCCCCCTTCTCTTAGTTCTCCTCCTCTCTCACAACTCAGCACTAGGTAGGTCACAGCTGCCTTTGGCTATCCCCCTACACATACTCATGCTGGGGGCTGCATCAGGCCAGTGCAGGCTCCCTATTTCTCTGCTGACTGCAGTGCTGGAACTGAAGAAGGGCCCAGAGCAGCAAATGTACATTTCAGATTCAGGGGAATGAGCTTATGGAGTGAAGGAGGGGATGGGGACTTTGTTGGAGTAGTCTTATGGCAGGAGGTATGACACTCCATCTCCTCCTCCTCCCTGCACACCCTCCAGGATGGATGAGTACCCAGGATGTAAGTGTCAGCTACCCATTGCAAACAGGTTGTTCTAGGTGAGTTTAGGAAGGAGAGGAAAAAAGACTGGTTGCCTGCTACGTCCCTGTGTCACCATTAATGGAACACAGGTGGCCTACTTGCCTCTCCCCAGCCGTGGCTCTAGCTCCTTGAACAGAACACATCACTTATGACCCAAGCCTGCAAACACTACTGAACAGAGTACCATGCACGGTCCAGTTTACTTCTATGACATGGAGGGCTTACGTTGTAAGTAGTCCCATCAGAGTGTTTGCTAAATCAGGCCATTAGTTAGGGCTTGTCTACATGGGGACATTCAGAAAAATTAATCCAAATTGATTCTCAAAGTGGATTAGTTAAACTGCATTAAACCCTTGTGTGGACACTCTTAGGGTATCTACACTGCAATTAGACACCCATGCCGCCAGACTTGGACTTATGGGGCTCGGGCAAAGGGGCTCTATAATTGTGGTGTAGATATTTGGACTCAGGCTGGAGTCCAGGCTGTAGAATTCTATGAGGGGGGAGGGTCCCAGAGCTCAGGCTGCAGCCTGAGCCTGAATGTCTACATTCCAATTAAAGAGCCCCTTAGCCCAAGCCCCATGTAGAGTCTAATTGCAGTGTAGACATACCATTATTCAGAAATAAAGAGGCCTTAATTCAGTTTAGCTTGATTGACTTTCAAAGTGAATCAAGCTAAACTGAATTAAGATCAATTTAATTCTGAATAAGAGTGCCCACACAGAGGGCTTGATGTGATTTAAATAATCCATTTTAAATTCATACTGTTTGTTAATTCAGATTAATTTTCTTGTCCATATGTAGATAAACGCTTAGAAAATTGTAGATACTCAAGTTAGCACAGCAGTTTTCCTTTACCGAAAGCTTCTACTCTGAACCTACAGCTCTTTTACAACATGGCAAGAAAAGCAATGGAAAGAGAACTTGTGCTCTTTTCCCTAAACAGGTATTTACATTGCCACACACAAGCCCGTCTGCAAAGCCTGATGTATCTTGTGGACTCCTGGACTCTTGAAATATGATCTTGGTGCTGACTTGCAGCCAGACCTCGAAACAAGGACAAAGACAACTCCCCTGTCTGTGTGCTCATCCATGCATGGGACTGACCTGGGCAAGGCTTACATACTTTTGGGGAGCTATAAGCACAAGGGTCAGCTTACCTGGGCACTCCTCGTTGCTGCAGATCCAGATGCCACGTCGACAAATGCTAGGAAATATATTGTTGAAAAGTTAGAGTGCCTGATGTCACATCCACTGCGACATGTCCCAAAGCAGCTGAAAGCTGAGCTCCCCTTTCAGAAAAATCAAAACAGTCATGCTCCCCCATGCCTCAATATAGCTTAACATATGCATCTTCCATACACACACTCCTTCCAGCTAGCCCCTTGGGAAACACTGTAGTATTGAACTGTAATATTGTTTTTCTAAAAGGAATCATTTTGGGGAAGTTCTATGGCTTGTGTGATACAGGAGGTCAGGTGAGATGATCACAGTGGTCCCTTCTGGCCTGGAATCTATGAATCAGAATGGTTATAAAAGTACAGAACTCTTTCTCCTTTTTTTTCCCCCAAGCCACCTGTTTATTTTAGCTGTAACGTGTGTTCTTCTAAAACTGAATAATTTAAAAAAAATCCTCAGAGGGTTTCCTCTGAAACCCTGGCACGTACAGTCTTAATGATGAATAACCCTTCTTGTGTGTGAGAGGAAGAGAGAGAAATAATATTTCTTTTCAGGTCTGTGGATGGGAGAATGGAATCAGTATCAGCTCCTGGAGGCAGTAGTAGTATAAGGCATAGTCAATGCACACTACTGGCTGTTGCTATCATGCCTGGTCCTATAGGGCACAACACCTGCAAGCCCCACAACTTTTTATAAGAGAATGAATTGGGATTGGCTGGCTCTCATTTGATCAGTTAGCCCATCCCTTGTACACCCTCTGGAGCGAGCTGAATTACTTAGGGTGATACAAGCGAGGCTACTGGGACAACATTCATCAAGAGAATACTTAAGCTGAATAGCAGGAAGCATTTCCAAGGATGAAGTCTATTAAACTGGACTAGTCTTCCAAGGGCAGGGTGATTCGGATGATGCTGTCAAACCCAGAGCTGCAGAAGGCCCTAGGGTTGGGGGGCTCCATCCCACCTGGGAGAGTTTGAGGTGCTAATGTGATGGTCACTGCTCATGCATCGACACATGGGCGTGGGGAGCTGAGCTGCTTTTTGCTGACTGTGGTGATACACAGAGCCTCCTGCTTTATTGCACTGTGGCTCTGGATGGGCCGCATATCAGGTTCCCTCTTTTGTTTGACTGGAAACATCTGCCCGATGTTCCCCTAACTCCATACACACACAGAGTTCAGGATACATTGCTCACTCCCTTCCCTCTGCTCGGGTAACAACCCCCCGCCCCTTCAGGATGACATTCAGGGTAGATGTGAAAGAAGAAGGTTGCACATTGAATCTAAGGCTACAAAGCTGGAGAGGGGCAACATGATGGCTTTGCAAGCCTTATCAAAGGAAATTTTGAGCTAAGTTTAAGGGAAGTTAAATAAATGTAGAAAGTCAAAACAAAACTCCACCGTCCAAAACTAGCTGGGACTGGGAGTCTGCAATTTTATGTTATTCAGGAAACATATTTTTCCACTGCATGAAAGACTATGACCCCTACACAATTCTACTAGATTAAATATTGCTGTGAAAATGGAGTTGATTGAGCCTTTGTGAACAGCTTACTTCTGGGAAGAGGTTGGCTCATCCAAATCTTAAACTGGGGCATTTGCCACTTAAAAGAAAAGGGCGGGGGGTGCACAAAACTGAAGAGCAGTACTTATCTAGAGCAGCCTGGGTCATAGCAATTGCACGGCATCATTGTATTTACCATGAGTTGCAGTCCTGGGAGATGGAAGAGCCAGGAGGATAGCGCATGCCAGAATGTATGCAGGAGCACTCAGAGCTGTCAACGCAGCTATCGCCATCAAGTAGCTTCCCCACTGGATAGTTCAGGCATTGGCAAAAAGGAAAACACATTAGATCCACTCTTGACAAGATTTCTTTTGCATTCTTATCCAGGGTTACTCACAGAGCTAACTGAAAAGGGCTGGGATTGTCCAAAGAACCTCATGTGAATTGAGGAGTTTCATTCAGATGCCGCTTCTGCCTGTGAACGTGCTAAATTGTGCATTTCTGGAAGCCCCATAGACATCCCATTTAAGCCACTCTGCACAATCACTGCGGGTGGGCTCAAGCCAGAACCCTGCATCCAGCCATCTTTAAGGTTAGAGTAACAATGAGTCCTGTGGCACCTTAAAGACTAACATGTATTGGAGCATAAGCTTTTGTGGGTGAATACCCACTTTGTCAGACGCACATCTGACAAAGTGGATATTCACCCATGAAAGCTTATGCTCCAATACTCATTGCTGCTTTTTACAGATCCAGACTAACACGGCTACCCCTCTGATACTTAAGGTTAGAGTGTGGGAGATGTGGAAAAGGACTGAAATCCAGGCCCAAACCTAGACCTGAATGTTCATGATCAAGGCTAGTCTGGAACTGTAATAAAAATGTAAGAGGCCATGGGCCCGTATGTATAGTCACCAGTGAGGGATAGATCCCAGGACCAGTGTCACAAGTCCTTACCGGAAGTACATGTATCAAAGAGTTTCAGTGGTGGGGAGTGGGGGTAGGAGTCAATAGATGGGTAAGAGCATGTAGTGACAGCTGACGAGAGATGAGTGGGATAGGAGCTGGAGGAGCCACCAACAGGAAAACAGAGAGCCTGCATAGTGGCTGTCCAGCCAGCACGCGTTGAGCAGCTGCAGCTTTGCTGGCTGGCCAAGATGGAAGCTGCAGCTGTCCCAGCCAGCAAACAGTAGAAGAAAGCTGCGTGCCACAAACAGGTCTGTGAGAGGAACAAAAGTCAAGCTGCTGAGTCAAATCATTCCCCCTTCACTCATGCAGGAAATCAGGAATGAGCAGGTTATGTCTCCAGTAACTCCTTTAAGGACTATCGTGCCCATATTACAGATGGATAAACTGAAGCACATACAGGTTAAATGATTTGTCCCAGGTCACACAATGAGCCAATGGAATAGCCATGAATGGAGCAAAGGGTTCCTGGCTTTCAGAGACCCATGCTCGCAACTAGAAGACACCTCTTTCCTATATTTACTTCCGAGAAGTCCAACCCAGTGAGAAATTAAACGGGGATCTATGCATTTAAAAGCAGCAGGGCTCTCCAAGGAGAAAATGGAAAGTCTGTATTTTCCTGGCAAAAATAACTAAACATTAAAACTGCTATGTGGTGCCCAAGTTGAACTGGCTCCTTTTTCTCTTGGAGCAGAGGCTGGACTGGAGCAGGGAGGAAAAACATCGGTTAAAATCTCCTCAAGTTCCATCGTAAGCAGATTCCCTGCTCACTTGGTCAGATCCTTCTTGGATGTGGCATGTTATGAAAGTCAGCTAAAATTCTCCTTCACTAACATTGCACTGAAACAATAGAACACATATTTGAAGTATTTCTTCCTTTTCTCTCCCTGACACTCATGTAGTTACCTCCTTGCTTCCCTTTGCCATTCCCTCCTTCCATAGCATCTTTGGCAGTGCCCTTCCCATCCTCCTCTTACAGCTCCATTCCTCTGCTCTCTCCCGTCACACTTCTCCTGAACTGAGGTGACCAGAGCAGCTACAGTAGAACTTCACAGTTACAATCTGAGCAGTTAACCACACACTTCATTTGGAACCGGACGTACACAATCAGGTAGCAGAGTACTGTGTTAAACATAAACTGCTAAACAATAAGGAGAAAGTTTTTTTTTTTAATTGACAAGTTAAGGAAACTGTTTCTATGCTTGTTTCATTTAAATTAAGATGGTTAAAAGCAGCATTTTTTTCTGCATAGTAAAGTTTCAAAGCTGTATTCAGTTAATGTTCAGTTGTAAACGTTTGAATGAAAACCATAAAATTTTATTCAGAGTTACAAACAACCTCTGTTCTCGAAGTGTTCGTAATGCCAAGGTTCTACTGTAATTGAAACAACCAGCTGTGAAGCACGGTAGCAGCAGTACTTCGCGGCTAATTAATTCCACACTCTTGGCTATTCCTTACCCTGTCCAGATTGTGAGGGGATGGGAATGAGGTGAAATCAGTCAGCTCTGAACAGGGGCGGCTCCAGGCACCAGCATGCCAAGCGTGTGCTTGGGGTGGCAACCCACAGGGGGCGCTCTGCCAGTCGCTGCGAGAGCGGCAGGCAGGCTGCCTTCTGCGGCACGCCTGTGGAGGGTCCGCTGGTCCCACGGCTTCGGCGGACCTCCCGCAGGCTGCTGCCGAATTCACAGGACCGGGGACCTCCCGCAGGCAAGCAGCCGAAGGCAGCCTGCCCACCATGCTTGGGGCGGCAAAATGCCTAGAGCTGCCCCTGGCTCTGAAGCAGTTTTGCTACAGTGTTCCAGTTTCAGTTAGCTGTCTTGTTAACACTGCTATGCAGGTATAGGCTATTTTGTGATGCAGAGCAGGGCAGGGGATAGAGTCAGCAGTGCCTGTTGTTCTAAAAGGAATAATCTAATCCAAACTCTGCTTTGGAGGAACCCATCCAAGCACTATCCAGGCCATCCTGCTGAGTGCTTATAACCAGGTGTGATCAAGCATATTCAGTGCCCTGTTCTTTCAGTCATCTAACTCCTGTTTCTCTACTTGCAGCCTGAACACCACTCATCCAAAGCCATGTCTACACTACAGAATTATGTCAACCTATGTTACATTAACATAAAGCTACAGCAGTTATTAAATTGCTTTTGCATGTCCACACTGCTCCTTGTGTTGGCGGCGCATGGCCTCATCAGGAGCACTTGCACTGATTTAACTATCAGTGTGGGGCTTTGTGGGAAGGCTTCTGAAAACCAGCAACAGTGGATATAAGCAACACAGTTTCTACACTGACAATGCATCGACCTAACTGTGTCAACCTAAGCTCTAAGCCTCTCGCAGAGGTGGGGTTAAGTCAGCATAACAGGTGAGTTTCATCGATGGGAATAACATTTTAGTGTAGCCGCTGGCAGAGTTAGCTTGACAGAGTCGATCTAATGCTGTAGTATAGACCAGGTCCCAGAATGCTTTGATAACCCGCTGCAGCACATCATCATTTGAGTTTCGTACACAGTTTTCTTTAGAATTGCACAAGCCACTTTGCTAACAAGATGAAAAGTTTAGGAGCATTGCTGCTGCAGGCAAAGGGTGCTGAGCAGTGTTCACCCTGAGTAACAGCAAAATGCATATACACTTGCTATTGGACACCAAGAAAGATATGCAGATCTGAAAGGCTAGCGCCTTACAAAATGAACTACACTGGGGCTTTACAGACACAACGCTTGTCCAGGGGGTTTTGAGCAGTAGGAGTTCATAAATTCATAAGACCAGAAGACCTGTATAACATGGGCCATAGGACTTTGCCTGTTAATTAACTGGCCCATAGAAACATTCGAGTTCCCCGACCCTGCCACCTCCCCAGGCCATGCCCTGCACTGACAGAATATAAAAGAAACTGCAATATAATAGGAACAATAGTGAGGTATAAATGGCTGTAAAGACCAATTTAGAATGAAATGTCAATGGCACACACACACACCTCTAGCATTGTTGCCACTCCCCTTCTGTGAAACATGCTTTCTGCATGTTACAGTTTACTCAGTTACATGAGGTATCTGGTAAATTACTATAGAGAGTTAAATATACATCTTTGTACACATCAGTGAAGTCAACACTATAAACATGAACTACAAGGCTATTCCCACTTAGAGAAGCAAGAGGAGGGAGAACATGGTTTCTGCAGCCAAAGATCAAGCTTTCTTCGATATGGCAGTGATGGACACATTAGAGGAAGAGAGAAAAAACACATAGACGAAACTCTGCTCAGCTTAGCCATGCAAGTAGCCCCGTTGAAGTCAATGAGATAATTTGCATGAAGAAGGCAGTACAATTTGCCCCATAGATTTAAACCACTAAGGATCCACCTGAACAAAATGTAAAATATCTCCCCTTTTTGCTTTAATAATAACCCCTCAGTAGAATCCTCTCATCTTCTTCTTCTGAGAGTTGGATCCTCTAACCTGAAATAATTCAGAAGAAATGTGTAGATATGTAGGCATCACATGGTGCAACCCCTGGCCTGGAAGGAATTCCTGCTGCACTAACTGGTGCTGATGTTCACAAAAAAAAATTATTTTTTTAGTTGAACTTAAATATAAGTCCTTTCACAGAGCAAGCATACAGGCAGTATAGAAACTGACCTATTCTAGGGCACACACAAAGAGAAGTGCTGATTTCAGGAACATTTGAAGACAGACACTGGTTTTCTTCTTCTCGTAAAATAGGTAACATCATTGCCAAATGTTTCTCTGTGTAAATAAATCAGTAAATAAATTACCAGGGCAGCTGCAGCCATCAGCACATTGTCCTTGACAAACTTCATTGATATTCAGACTCTGGCAGGTTTTGACACAAGGAGATACACACTCCTTATACTCCATGCCAACTGGACATCTTGGCTCTGAAACAATTAAACAAAATTAGAAATACGTATCCCTTAATAACTGTTAATCTCTTTAATTATCATAGAACAAATGACCAGGGTCAGAGATGAGGTCAGATCCTCTCTGATCAATGATTTCATTTTCGGGAACAAAATATTTAATAGATATTAATTTGGTTGCTTAATTTGACAGTTGCATCTGCCACTCTGTTCTATAGAGAACAAGACCTCTGTGAAAGCTTGAAAGCTTATATATTTCATCAACAGAGGTTTGTCCAGTAAAGATATTACCTCACCCGCCTTGCCACTTTGTTCTATAGACATGTTTAAGGTTAAAAAAAATTGTTTTTTCACAAATCACATATCATCCATGGAAAGAAAGCAAATTATGTGACAATAATTCTGAGTGGAATCTGTGTGATCCAATACTGAGAAAAGCCCTGCAAGGATATCTAGCTGCTTCCGATACAGAAATGGACTATCTACCTCCCAAAGACCCTCACATTTGTAAAGCTCATTCACTTTGTCACACTGCTGTTTTGTATTGACAGGAAGAAGTGAATCAGGTGTAGGACCTAGAAATCCCAAAATATATCCTGGAGCTGGACCAGCCTTAACATGCATGGGTTCATCGTCGGCTTCTTTTTATGAACTATCATCAAATTTCCAGTTAATTCTATTTCCCAATGACATTACTCATGGGACACACAGAGACAAATTTACCCAGAATGCTTGTATCAAAGGGCCCTCTGGTGACAACCACATGGACTGATTTGCACTGACAACACTACACCATGCAAGGAAAGTTTTTTTGCTGGGCAAGATGCTTCTGTAAAAGCTAACACAAAAGAAAGCAATGTCCTCACATTAAGATTAAGGCACAGAGTAGTCTCTTTCCCAGGGGACCATATGCCACACAGGACTCCTGTCTCTAAGCAGCAGCATAAGGTCCTTACCAGCGAAAGAAAAATATATTTAAGCCTTTCGTGACAGATATGACAATATCCTTCAATATCCTGGACATTGTGGAATTAAGATAAAATTTACTGAGGTTATGTTTACACTGTGCATCTTATAGCAGCACAGCTGTGCCACTACAGCCATGCCGCCATGTAAGGAGTGAGTTCTCTCGCCAACAAAATAAATCCGCCCCCAACAAGAGTCGGTAGCTTTGTGGTCAGGAGAGCATCTCCGATCGACAAAGCGCTGTTCACACCAGCACTTTTCGTCAGTAAAACTTCTGTCGGCCAGGTGTATGTTTTTTTCACATCCCTGACTGACAAAAGTTTTACCAATGAAAGTGCAGTGTAGACAAAGCCTGGGTTAAATTTAATGCCCTCGGGGTCCATTGTATTAAAAATGCAATTATGGATTTGTTATTGAGAATTGTTTGTAATTTCTCTCTGAGACTGACTAATACAATTTCTGGGAAGGATTAGAAATATCAAAGGACTTTTAGGATAATACATGTGAAGTGGATTTCCTTGGAAATACTGGGTGTGAATAGACTGCAAATGACTCATGGGGGAGGGGATGATGTCCATCCTTTTGAAGCTGTGCCTTGAGAACAACCCATTGTCCACTAATTACCTGTTCCTGGAAACTCCAGATCAAAGACCCCTAAAGGATAGGCTTAAACTATTCATGAGTGTACTAGTTCTGAGCTGAGGCTGTTATGAACTTGTGATCAAGAAGAGACTCCTTGGTGGGCTTTGAAGGACTAAGCACTTGCCTCAGCCCTTGTTCGAGTTGAGGTGATCTCTACTAAGCTTATTAGCATGTGTAGTTCTTTTATTGGCTTTAATATGTTTTCTCAGCAGTGCTTTTACCGTAAGAATAAAACATGCTTGCATAGAAAGAACTGCTTGGTAAATCATAACTGTGGCCAGCTACACTGTTACTAGTCTCTGAAGAGCAAGCAAGCAGGCCTGCTTAGGCAGACTAACTGCTGGTGAATTCATAGCATAATCAGGGAGCTGTTCAGTCTCGGTCAGAAAGGAGAAAGATGGAGGTCTCCACCCAACAGACGTGACGGCTGGGGAGCAGGAAACTAGAGCGGGTGTCCTTGCTGGGCCAGAGACGGGGAGTACAGGTGCAGTGGCCTAAATTATGACACTTATCTCCTCCCCCAAATGCTGTTGATCTGTGGGTTTGACTAAAACCACAAATGAAAATAAACCTCCCTTCCAAACAGGATGGAGAATGGTTCTGGCCCTCCCCACTGGCAAACCAGGGGCTTGATTTTCCCTGCCCCCACCTTGTATAGTTATTTCTGTCAGTGTAAGGAGAGTGTAATGTGGATGTAACACACCACTAGATCAGAATGGTAGCATCGTACACACACTTTGTACTAGTGTTAAAAACTACACAAAGTGCAGGGCAACGGAGAGACTCATACCCCAAAGAAGCAAGATTGCCTCATTTATTAGCCCATCTCTCCTGACTGGAAGCTCAAACAGATGTTCTGGAAGAGGGCACGTTCTCATCTCTTCCTCCCACTCTCTGCCCTCACAGACTTTTAGCCGCTTCTTTGACCTATTGGGTATGAACACCCTGTCACCTGTCCCTAATGAATGTGTACTTCCCTGGTCAAAATAGGATGATCATGTCTTGAGTCACATATTATCTGGAAGTTTATTGGCAGAGTTAGAAATCAAGCCATCTCATCCCAAAGCTCATGGCTGGCAACACTCTATTGATAATGGAGCCCCATCATGGATAGACACTCCTGTAAAGTAGATTCAAGCTAGTAAAGAATGAGGCAACAAAATAATCTTGCTAGATAAACCAGGAGAGGAGTAAAAGCTTTTTCTGACAGAACCTCTCAACTGCAATGTATAGATCTGTGGGTTAAGCAATAATAGCCTTATGGGAAAGCTTTGGAATCATAATGATATAGACTTACTACATGAGCTGTCGTTGGGCCAGCCATCCACAATCACTCCTTGCTGAGCACAGCTCCTGGCATACTCAAGGAAAGTTGGACAGTGACAGTGCATGTCTTGAGCACAAGTGCACAAGTCTTCTTCACAGAGACCAATGAATAGCTCCGGATCAACTCGATGGTGGCATTTGGAGAATACTGAAGATGTCCTTAGCAGCTGGCACCTTTCCATGATGTCCTGCGTAATTAGAACAAGTGAGAGGGAAAAATCAAAATATTGTTACAAACTGTTTAGATCAGTGTTCCTCAACCAGTGGGTCATGATTGGCGGGGGGGGGGGAGTGCTATGAAAGACAATCTAGGGGATTGTGGGGCTTTGAAAATTTTAATATAATCTAAAGCAAAAGAAATATCACTCCTCCACCCCCCACACATCGTTACCCTTCACGGTCAATTATTAGAGTTGTAGTGTCATAAATTTTAGAGCCAGATGGGACCACCAGATCATTTAGTTTCACCTGCTGTACATCACAGACCAATAAGCACCACCCAGCCACCTCCACACTAAACCCAACAACCAGAATTATACCAAATTATCACATACCTCAGGAGACTAAATTATTATGTGGCACAGGCAGAGAACAGAAAGGACCGATGTGCATCAATGTACCTATGTTAATCTCTTGACACACACCCATACACAAATAAATTATATTAATGACAACAATTAAGTCTAATATTATATTGCCCAATTCTAATATTTTTATCTAGACCCTGTTTTTTCACTGGAGGATTAGAAGATGAGTAAGTGTCACAGAAGTCATGGGAGTTACTCTGACCCTTGAATTTCCATACCAACATCTGACATAATGGCTGTGAGGTAACTGCTTTTATATATAAGTAAAATATAGGTATATGCCAGGAAGTAATAAATAAATAGTTAATCTGAGTCTGACCTAGTTAAATGTTTAGCTGCTGGTGGTAGGAGAGAGATAATTTAAACAGTGCAAGATGTTCCAAGGACTTTGTTTGACAAATTATACCTGATTTTTCCTTCTTTTGATGAATCTTGTCAATGTATCAATATAGTTGATTACTGATAATTAAATTTGAAAATATAAACAATTATAAACTGGTTAAAAGATAGGAAACAAAGGGTAGGAATAAATGGTCAGTTTTCAGAATAGAGAGACGTAAATAGTGGTGTCCTCAGAGGCCTGTACTAGGCCCAGTCCTATTCAACATATTCATAAATGATCTGGAAAAAGGGGTAAACAGTGAAGTGCAAAATTTGCAGATGATACAAAACTACTCAAGATAGTTAAGTCCCAGGCAGACTGCAAAGAGCTACAAAAGGATCTCTCAAAACTGGGAGATTGGGAAATAAAATGGCAGATGAAATTCAGTGTTGGTAAATGCAAAGTAATGCACACTGGAAAACATAATCTCAACTATACATATAAAATAGTGGGGTCTAAATTAGCTGTGATGACTCAAGAAAGAGATCTTGGAGTCATTGTGGATAGTTCTCTGAAAACATCCACTTAATATGCAGCGGCAGTCAAAAAGCAAATAGAATGTTGGGAATTATTAAGAAAAAGATAGATAAAATGACAGAAAATATCATATTGCCTCTATATAAACCCATGGTATGCCCACATCTTGAACACTGAGTTCAGATGTGATCGTCTCATCTCAAAAAAGATATATTGGAATTGGAAAAGGTTCAGAAAAGGGCAACAAAAATGATTAGGAATATGGAATTGCTGCCAGATGAGGGGAGATTAATAAAATTGGGACTTTTCAGCTTGGAAAAGAGACAACTGAGGGTGGATATGACAGAGGTCTATAAAATCATGACTGGTGTGGGGAAAGTAAACAAGGAAGTGTTATTTACTCCTTCTCAAAACACAAGAGCTAGGGGTCACCAAATGAAATTAATAGGCAGCAGGTTTAAAATAAACAAAAGGAAGCATTTTTTCACACAATGCAGAGTCAGCCAGTGGAACTCTTTGCCAGAGGATGGCCAAGACTATAGTAGAATTCAAAAAGAACAAGATAAATTCATGGAATCATAGATTATTAGGGTTGGAAGGGACCTCAAGAGATCATCTAGTCCAAACCCCTGCTCAAAAGAGGACCAATCCCCAAATGGCCTCCTTAAGGATTGAACTCACAACCCTGGGTTTAGCAGGCCAATGCTCAAACCACTGAGCTATCCCTTCCCCTGATGGAGGACAGGTCCATGAAGGACTATTAGCCAGGATGTGCAGGGATGGTGTCGCTACTCTCTCTTTGCCAGACGCTTGGAAGGGCAACAGGGGATGGATCACTTGATGATTGCGTGTTTTGTTCATTCCCTCTGGGACACCTGGCATTGACTACTGTCAGAAGACAAGAAACTGGGCTAGATGAACCTTTGGTCTGACCCAGGATGGCCGTTCTTATGTTCTTATTATTAATAAGCATAGAATTTGCAGCATCCAGCAGAAAAGTAATACAGATGTGGGAGCGAATTATTCCAAAAAGGCCCACTTTCTGAATCACTGTGAGTTTGTAACTAATCTTTGGCCACTTAGGAACATTCGCTTGTAACTATGCTGCACATCATTATCCCTCAGATGTCCAAAATGATAGCAGGATAAGAAAATAATTCCTCTAGCTCCAAAGGCCTTTCCCACTAGTACTGGAGCTAAAGGAGAATATCAGTTAGGTGTTGCACCAGAGGGTCTGTTTTACACAGGCACAAGCTTTTCTTTGTGAATGGAGACGTGCCTGCATGGAGAAACTTACAGGACTGAGGTGGTTATACTGTGTGGCACAAGTTGGGAGCACCAGTGACTGACAAGCATTCCTTTTTCTGCTAACTAGCACTTGCTTTTCTCTATCGGGAGGGACATTATTCAGCCTAATATTCATGCTGAAGCTGTTCTGATTCCATTCAGTAAAAGGCAGTAATTAGAACTGACAGTGTAGCGGCCAGATGCCAAGTATCAGAACTGGAGTCAGGAACCAGGAGCAGGGTAGAAGCAAGAGTGATCGATCAACAGCTGCTAGGCAGAAGAACTGAGCAACCAGTAACTGCTGCAGCTGAGTTTAAAAGCAGGCGGGCTGGCTCCCTTCAGCCAATCAGGCAGTTCTACACAATGCAGCTGAGCTCATTAATCTGACTGGGGATTGGGCTTGGCTAATCCTCAAACTCAGCTGAAGGCGCTCAATCCTGGCAGACAGATACCAACAATTCCTAATGGTGGTAACTTGTGAGATTTCAGAATTTGTTTTCATGCTCGGCTGGAACAAAACTAAAACCTTTCAGAGGTTTTCACAAAAACCAGCGTGTCCAAGACCCAGGTTCCAGTCTCTGCTCAGCCTGATTCAAAGTAGAGTTTTTCCTCTCAAATCGTTCTCAGTCAGGCAAAGTAGGGGCTTAAATCTATCCTCTCACAACAGTGCCGCAGTCACCCAGCCATAGAAAATCTCTTCTCTCTTTTCAACCTTCCTGACAAAAGTTTAATGGAAACTAATATGTCCCCATAAAACATTTCAGCTTCCCAAAACAGCATATTTTGCCAAAATGAAATTTCAGAACATTTTCACTGACCACCTCCAGCAGTTCACTATTATTTAATCACTATCCTAACCTCAGTTTAATATAATATAAATTCTTTTATTTTTGAATGTAGTTCAGTGTAAAGATGTAAGGAGTTGATAGTATTGTTCCATGAGAAATTTAAAAGGCCACTGATTTAATATGTGGTAAATTACTCATGATTGGAGATGGGATCAAGCCATAACATTCTGACCTGGATTTTGAATCCCCCCCTCCAGTTTCAGAAACAGGCAGTTGCCACGGTATAGTTCAGCTAGCTGCAACATTTAGGTCTGGACCCCACTTTGGATTCTAAACAACCTTCAAGACTCGAAAAGTTTGGATCCCAGAATTTTAACCAAGTTACATTTCTATGATCTGTTACTACAGGGTATTACTGTAGACTTGTGGAGTTTAAGCCTTAATAGAAAAGAATCTCTGCAAATGTTTAACAGGACTTTGCCAATTTGCAAAAAGATCAGTTTGTTTATTTTGTACATTTGACAGCACTCCATGTATAGTCAGTTTCACTGTTTTCCATTCTATCTTTAATTCATTTCAGACATACTTTGAAAGGAGGCCACTGATTCTGGGTGATTAGTGTGAGATGCCACAGACCTGATTTTCAGAAATGCTGAGCCACAAAACTTCACCTGGAGTTTTGGGTGCTCAGCACCTCCGAAAAATCAGGTCCAAGGCATCTCACTTTGGAGACCCAAATCAATGCCCCTTGAAAATTCTGGCATTAATCAGTTTCCCCTGATGTTTTTATGGCTCTTTCACATAGCAAGAGGGGAGAAAATAAAAATATAGGAAACTGTGATTGTAAACCCACAAACAATTACAGGGATATTTAGGAACAAATGTAGGACCTGACGTTACTTTGTTTATTGTTAGGTTTTTTTAATTCATCTGATTTCAAGTTGGCAGTGTCATTTTAAATGTGATTGGTGGCACCATGGCATGGATGATTCTTTGTGATCACAACTTGCTGACTTCTCTTCTCCCCTAATCCCACCGCACAGAAAAGTCAGTGGAATTTTACACATTCTTCTGATTTCTTTTGCACTGTATTTCTGTTACTCTCTGAATTGCATAACAAAGACAAATGCCATTAAATAGATATTACTAAAAAATAATCTTTAAGGCAGAGTAAAACATTTTAACATGAAAACAATGAACTCTATTTCCTTTATGTTTGAAATCTACTGTGCATAGATAAAGACAATATGTTCTATATATCATCTGGAAGAGATTTGCTTTGGGGTGGGTCTAATGTTTCTGGACTTTCATTTTATTTGGTTTTCTCATGGCTCCCTTATCAAAAAAAGAAATGTTAAAGAGGCCTGGCTGATTATAAGCTCTCTGAAGCAGACACCTATCTTTCTGTGCTATGTTAGGTGCCTTCTACATCTTTGGGCATGGTATAAATAATACACAACTTGCCACACTGACTCAGGGCTTGGCTACACTGAAGAGTTGCAGCGCTGGTGAGGGGGTTACAGCGCTGCAACTCAGGATGTGGCCACACTTGCAAAGCACAGCCAGCGCTGCAACTACCTGGTTGCAGCGCTGGCTGTACACCCGGTCGTGCCTCGGGTGTAGCGATTCCAGCGCTGGTGATCCAGCGCTGGTCAGCAAGTGTGGACCCCACCAGCGCTTTTATTGGCCTCCAGGGTATAAGGAGGTATCCCAGCATACCTTTTAAGCCTCTCTGGTAATCCTTCACACTCCACTGCCCTGGGCTCAGCTGACCCCCCCTTTAAATGCCCCGGGAATTTTAAAAATCCCCTTCCTGTTTGCTCAGCCAGGTGTGGAGTGCAATCAATCAATCAATCAGCGACCATACCTCCATGCCCCAAACGAGCCCCAGCATGGAACAGTTCCGAGCTGCAGGACCTCATCAGTGTTTGGGGTGAGGAAGCTGTGCAAGCACAGCTGCGCTCCAGCAGGAGAAATTATGGTACCTATGGGCAGATATGAAAGTCCTTGCTGATAAGGGGCCATGAACGGGATGCGTTGCAGTGCAGGGTAAAAATTAAGGAGCTGCGCAGTGCTTATTGCAAAGCCCTTGAGGGAAATCGCCGCTCAGGAGCTGCCCCCACGACCTGCCGTTTTTACAAGGAGCTGGATGCCATTCTTGGGTGTGACCCCACTGCCAATCCGAGGAGCACGATGGAGAGTTCAGAGCAGGGAGAAGTGGGGGAGGGTGTAGAGGGAGCCGAGAGTCAGGCTACTGGGGTGGAGGGAGACACCCCGGAGTCCCAGGAGGCATGCAGCCAGGAGCTCTTCTCAAGCCAGGAGAGGCTAGCCAGTCGCAGCAGCGGGAAGTTGCTGGTGAAGCAGCAGAGGAGCGTGCTCGGGGTAAGCAGATTTAATGTTTTGGGAAAGGACGGTTTGGGTTATGGCTGCCTGTATGCATGCCTAAATGTGGAATAGCCCATTGATTTGCTCTATCACGTCTCTGTAATCGGCCTCGGTAATCTCTTGAAAAGTTGCAGCCAGAGCG
Source organism: Gopherus evgoodei (assembly GCF_007399415.2). Taxonomy (NCBI): domain Eukaryota; kingdom Metazoa; phylum Chordata; order Testudines; family Testudinidae; genus Gopherus; species Gopherus evgoodei. The sequence continues at coordinate 229,964,778 of NC_044322.1, forward strand.
TGGGCAATGTGCCTTCACAAGTTTATAGGGAGAGCCACCGTGATCCTTGTCCCGGTCAGGCTAACTTGTCCGATCCACTGTGCAGCCAGGGGTGGGGGGACCATGGCTGCACACAGGCAAGCTGCATAGGTGCCAGGGCGGAATCCACATTGCTGTAGAAGACCCTCCCTCTCTTCCCAGGTAACACGCAGCAGTGATATATCTGGCAGTAGGAAACCCTGTTGATAATGTAGGGATACTACTCAGTGCAGGGCGCCAGGTTCGCGGTACCCCCCCTGCCAGCAGGTTGCCAGCACCGCGGTCTGCCCCCCCCCCCCGCCAGCAGGTCGCCAGCACCTCGGTCCGCCCCCCGCCCCCAAGCAGGCCGGCAGTTCCGCAGTCCAGCCCCCCCACCGCCAGCAGGCAGGCAATTCCGCGGTCCAACTCCCCCCCCAGCAGGTCGCCAGCTCCGCATTCCGCCCCCCCCGCCAGCAGGTCGGCAGCTTCCTGTTCCCTACTGTCCCCTGTGCAGGCCACCAGCTCCCTCCTCTACCCAGTGCAGATAAACCCCAGTGAGCCATCAGTCAGTTCTCCTTCCCAGGTGAGGTCAGGGCAGAAACATTCACCCCATTGCTCACCATGCCTTCGCTTCCCTGGCCTCTCTGTGCTATGTTAGATATGTGGGAATGATGCTACAAAAAGTCTACAAACTCCTTCACTGTGTGATAATAAACAATGTTGCCTCTGTGTATTACATGTTTCTATCATGTTTTTTTTAGTGACCTTGACTAATGCAGCCGGATCAATGGACTCCCGTCGGTTGCAGAACTTGAGAAAAAATCCGCAAAAATCAAAAGAAGAATTGATCAAAGCAGTTATGAATCACTACACCAGAGAAAGTAGGAAGATGCAGGAATGGAGAGAGAAAATGTATGAATGGAGGCAAACACAAAGCAGGAGAAAGGAATTGGCTACCAAAAAAACCTCAAAGCAGCTGATAAGCCTCCTGGCTCGCCAAACTGACTCTTTCGAGTCTCTCATAGCCATGCAGGCAGATCTGTACCGTGGTAACCCACACCCCTCCCAAAGCTCTCTTTCTTGTTCCCCAGTATTTGCACAAAACACCTTTCTCCAGTGGCCTGTTTCTTACTACCCCCAGCTGACCCAACACCTGTACGATCACCTACCAGCCCCGATAACTACAATCCTTACCCTGTGCACTCCACCCCCATTACTCTGTAGCATAGTAATCCTGAAGTGCAGCAGACATTGAACAGCAATCCAAACAGGACATATTCAAACCTCTGAATGTACAGTCCACCACCCTACCCGCCCCTGCCCTTTTATGTACTGTATTTTGAATAAAGGATTTTATGGCTTTTACAATAGTTTTTATTATTGCAGAAAGTGGCAAATACTGTACCCCAAGGTAGAAAAGAGCACAGCAAAGGCACTAAACATTACTGTTCGCTCTCAGCATCAAATTGCTCCCTTAAGGCATTCTTAATCCTTGAAGCCCTTTGCTGGGCCTCTCTAGTAGCCCTGCTCTCTGGCTATGCAAATTCAGCCTCTAGGCGTCGAACCTCAGAGGTCCATTCCTCACTGAATCTTTCACCCTTCCCTTCACAAATATTATGGAGGGTACAGCACGCGGAAATAACAGCAGAGATGCTGCTTTCCCCCAAATCTAGCTTCCCATAAAGACAACGCCAGCGGGCTTTCAAACAGCCAAAAGCACACTCCACAGTCATTCTGCACCGGCTCAGCCTGTAGTTGAACTGGTCCTTGCTCCTGTCAAGCTTCCCTGTATACGGTTTCATGAGCCAAGGCATTAAGGGGTAAGTGGGGTCTCCAAGGATCACAGTGGGCATTTTGACGTCCCCTACTGTGATCTTGAGGTCTGGGAAAAAAGTCCCGGCCATCAGCTTCCTGAACAGGGCACTGTTCCGAAAGATGCGTGCATCATTCACCTTTCCAGGCCATCCTGAGTAAATGTCATTGAAACGCCCACGGTGATCCACAAGCACTTGGAGAACCTGTCACAGAGTCACCGGGCGATGCTCTGGAACTGCTCCCCACCAAGCCAGTCAGGACTTTGGGGAGCCTCCTCTCCCTTGGAGCAGACTTGTTCAGGGCAAGAAGCTCACACAGCTTCACCTCCTGGGTCTCTCCTTGGAGCATTCAGCATCCTCTGCCCCTCCGTGCGCTTCCCACAGCGAGTCCACCCCAGCAGGGTCCTGGGGAAGCCACCGGGTTTTGCACCCCCACTTTGCAGTCAGATGTGACTCTCAGCCAGCCAGTAAAACAGAGGTTTATTCGATGACAGGAACAGGGTCTAAAACAGAGCTTGCAGATACAGCGAACCAGACCCCTCGGCCGGGTCCATTCTGGGGGGCAGTGAGCCAGACCCCCCACGTCTGCCCTCCACTCCTCGTCCCCAGCCAGCTCCTGACTAACAACCCCTCCCAGCCCCTCCTCTCTCCTCAGCTCCTTTCCCGGGCCAGGAGGTCACCTGATCCCTTTGTCTCCAACACCTTCAGCTGGCACCTTTGCAGAGGAGGGGCCCAGGCCATCAGTTGCTAGGAGACAGAGTGTCAGGCATTTAGGTGCACTGGCCCTTGGCTCTGCCAGATACTTAAGAACTGCCATGGGGACACTGAGGCACCAACACAGTATTCAGAGAAAACATTAAGAACTTTCCCAGTTCGTCACATCTCTCCCCGCTTCGAGACCGAACTGAGCGAGGTCACTTCAGCCAGTGACCTGGGGAAGTTCGAACCCACCAAGGTTCCCATGGATGCCCCAGCATCTCTCCCATCCCTTGGTGTGAGTTACACCAGGACAGTCCAGTCTTACGCCCTCCCTTAGGTCGGGTGTGCTTGATGGCACTTGCAGGCCGCATGTGGGAAGGTTTATGCAGCCCACACCCTTTGCCACCCCAGTACCCCTGGGCTTCAAGCTGGGATTGGGTCTTTTCCCAGCACTCTGGTCTGTGATTCGGGCTCCCTTGGTTAAGAGCCCACATCTTGTCCTTTGCCAGCTTTGGGCTTGGGCAGCCGCTTCCCACTTTGTGGCCCAGACACAACACCTCTGCCGTCCCCCCTTGCACTTTCCAGCTTTTACCGTCAGTCCCACCTCCTTGAGGCAGCCCAGCCTCCTCTTCACCTGGGACACCTGTTCCTCCCAGGTCTGGCTAAAGATGCATATGTAATCAGTGTCTGCCAGGGCCAAGTTCTCCACCGCCCTCTGCTTGTCTAGAATCTCCCCAGGCCTAGGCGTGGGGTGGGCATTGGACACTGTGATGGCTTTAAGCTTCTGATAGCCCCCATAAAACCAGACCTTCCTGTCTCCCTTGGGGATCAGCCCCACGGGTGAGGCCCATGGGCTGTAAAATGGCTGGATCCCATCTAAAGCCAGCATGTCCCTGACCTCTCTCTCCAGGTTCTGGGCTGCTTTCCCAGTGACTCTGAACGGGGAACACCTGATGGGGAGATTGTTTCCCACCTCAGGGAAGAGATCCCCCCGGGGGTCTTCCTCCTTCTCCATCCAATCCTCCCCCTTCAGCTCCAGGGGTCCCCTCACTCTCCTCCCATCCAGCAGCTCAAATGGGAAGAGCCCTATGGATTCCTGGAGCACCACCAGCTGTCTCCCGATTCCCCCCAGTTCTACTTCCCCTTGGGGAGCTCATTCCCCGTACAGGAATCCCTCCTCCTGCAGGACTCTGTCCCTGCAGCCTTCCCCAAGGGGGTTTGCAGTGCTGTGGCCAGCAAGTTCCCTCAGCTTCTCCAAGGAGGGATCCTTCTGCAGCTCAGTCTGGGATTCAGCGGCTGGGCCAGGGAGTGGGACCTGCTCCCTCTCGCTGGCTGGACCTGGGGTCACAGCCCCCCTGAGCCCTGTCCCTGGTAGCTCCCTTCCTGCTGTGTAATCACTTCCCAGCAGCGCGTCTGGACCAGGCAAACCTGTTTGGCAGCTGACCTGCCCTGCCTGGGTGTCCCCCCACTCAGCTGGGGTCTCAGCTCCCCCCGTGCTCAGCGCTGTCCTTGCTGTCCCAGTGGGGCCAGGCAGCGAGCTCTCTGCTCTGGTCACAGCATCAGAGCCAGCGTGAGCCCCCTCTCTGGTGTGCAGGGGGCGGGGAGCAACTCTCCCTCCCACTCAGCCCCAAGGGTCTGGTTACAGGTAGGCAGATATCCTGAGCCCAGCAGCCCCTCCCCCCTGCCAGCCAGGTCATTTGCATTTTCACTGACCATTTCCATCCTAGCCAATTGGTTCCCTGGATTTGAATTCAAACCCTCGGCCGTTACAGGAGCGGGGCCTGGATCCTGTCCCATGGGGAGACAGTCACCCCCCAACAGGGCCTCCCAGCCGATATCCTGGAGAACCCCAACTACCAGTCAGCCCGACCCCTTCTGGGTCTGCACAGGGATCTGGGCCATAGGCAGGGCGAGGGGTTTCACCCCAGGGAACTTCACCCAGGTTCCACAGTCCCTCAGCATCTGGGGCTGCACCACCACAGTTCTCTCTGTCCCAGGGTCTCGCCCCTGCAGGCGTGTTTCCCCACTGACCCCTGGGCAGCCCCCTATGTCTCTCTGCTCCACCATCACCAGTCCACGCTGCTGCTGCTTCTCATGCAGCTTTTCCTCGGGCTCTTGCTTTCTCTCACAGTCCTCTCGATCTCTCGGGGTCTGCTCCCATCCCATCCGTCTCCAATCTCCTGATGGGGAACCCAATCGTGAAGACCCTCGTCTGATTGGGGACCAGACTCCCGGGGATGCCTGGCTGATGCTCCAGCTGCTCTCAGATCCCCTTGTAGCCCCATCTGGGCCAGGAATCTGCTCCTCAGAGCGGTGCTTCTCCTTCAACTGCACGATTAACTGTGCCTTGGTGAATTTCCCCATGTGTAACCCTCTCTTTGTGCACAGGATCACAATGTCCTTCTCAAGGAGATGGTGATAGGCCATCACTTCACCATTCCCAAGTGGCTCTGGACTCACAGGCCTGTGTGCTCTTGGCTCCCCCATGGTTTCCAGGAAGAACCCCTGGTGTGCCAGCCCTTCTCGTGATCACCACCTCTTTGCCAGGGTCGAGCTGCAGACTCCTCCGCCCCTGGGACTGCTCCTGCAATCCCCCGGGGAACCCTGCTACTGCAAAAATCCTTCTCTCTCCCAGAGTCGAGCGGCAAGCTCCTCCACCCCTGAGACTGCTCGCTGCAGTCCTCAGGGGGACCCTGTTACTCCAACAGTCCTTCTCGCTGGTCACACACTCCCAGAGGTTAACTGCCCCCTGAAACTGTCCCTCTCTGAGCCTTCAGCACGCCTGGTCCTCATTATCCCTCCTTTGTTTTACTGCTCCCCAGTCACTTACTGCAAGCAGCGCCATTCACGGGGTGCAGTACGTCCCGCCGCTGCCACCAGTTGTCACGGAGTCACCGGGCGATGCTCTGGAACTGCTCCCCACCAAGCCAGTCAGGACTTTGGGGAGCCTCCTCTCCCTTGGAGCAGACTTGTTCAGGGCAAGAAGCTCACACAGCTTCACCTCCTGGGTCTCTCCTTGGAGCATTCAGCATCCTCTGCCCCTCCGTGCGCTTCCCACAGCGAGTCCACCCCAGCAGGGTCCTGGGGAAGCCACCGGGTTTTGCACCCCCACTTTGCAGTCAGATGTGACTCTCAGCCAGCCAGTAAAACAGAGGTTTATTCGATAACAGGAACAGGGTCTAAAACAGAGCTTGCAGATACAGCGAACCAGACCCCTCGGCCGGGTCCATTCTGGGGGGCAGTGAGCCAGACCCCCCACGTCTGCCCTCCACTCCTCGTCCCCAGCCAGCTCCTGACTAACAACCCCCCCCAGGCCCTCCTCTCTCCTCAGCTCCTTTCCCGGGCCAGGAGGTCACCTGATCCCTTTGTCTCCAACACCTTCAGCTGGCACCTTTGCAGAGGAGGGGCCCAGGCCATCAGTTGCTAGGAGACAGAGTGTCAGGCATTTAGGTGCACTGGCCCTTGGCTCTGCCAGATACTTAAGAACTGCCATGGGGACACTGAGGCACCAATACAGTATTCAGAGAAAACATTAAGAACTTTCCCAGTTCGTCACATCACCACAGAGAAATACCCCTTGCGATTAATGTACTCTTACGCCAGGTGGGTTGGTGACAGAATAGGAATATGCGTCCTATCTATTGCCCCTCCACAGTTAGGGAAACCCATTTGTGCAAAGCCATCCACAATGTCCTGCACGTTCCCTAGAGTCACAGTTCTTCTTAGCAGGGTGCGATTAATGGCTGTGCAAACTTGCATCAGCACCATTCCAACGGTGGACTTTCCCACTCCAAACTGGTTCGCCACCGATCGGTAGCTGTCTGGAGTTGCCAGTTTCCAGATTGCAATAATCACCCGCTTCTCCACTGACAGGGCAGCTCTCAATCTCGTGTCCCTGCGCCGCAGGGTAGGGGCGAGCTCAGCACACAGTCCCATGAAAGTGGTTTTTCTCATCCGAAAGTTCTGCAGCCACTGCTCGTCATCCCAGACTTGCAGGACGATGTGATCCCACCACTCAGTGCTTGTTTCCCGAGCCCAAAGGCGCCGTTCCACGGTGCTGAGCACAACTGTTACTGCCACAAGCAATTGAGTGTCTTGAGAGTCAGATAATTCAATATCATCGTCTGACTCCTTACTGTCACTTTGCAGCTGATGGAATAGCTCCACTGTCATGCGTGATGTGCTGGCAACATTCATCAGCAAGGTCCTCCATTTGTAACAGAAATCTCAGAAATCGCGCTGCAGACTCACAATGGCGCCAAACTGCTTGGAATGTGTAGCAAAGCACCATGGGGCATTGGAACAGGAAGCGGAAAGACCCGCACCCTTCCGTCCCCTTCCCACAAGCCACAGCGCCAAAATGGGACGAGGTGCTCTGTGGGATAGCTGCCCACAATGCACCACTCCCAACAGCGCTGCAAGTGCTGCAAATGTGGCCACACTGCAGCGCTGGTAGCTGTCAGTGTGGCCACACTGCAGTGCTGGCCCTACACAGCTGTACGAACACAGCTGTAACTACCAGCGCTGCAGAACTGTAAGTGTAGCCATGGCCTCAGCCAAGCTTTCTCCCACACGCTGCAGGAGCTTGTGTGAGACACCAGCGTAAGAGAGATAGGGGGCCACTGTAACTCCATGATTTCGCGGGAGTTAGTCTTGATTTATACCATTGTAAATTAGAGGAAAATCAGCCCCACAAGCTATGCACCTCTCCATTTGCCTTCCAAGGTCTTGAGATAAACAAGGTTCACATCAGCACTGGCTCTCTTTGTTGTAGACAGAGAATATTCATCCTTATACATCTTACCTTGTTCCCATTGAAGTCAATGGCAAAATTATCTGGTTACCAGGACTTTATTTATAGATATAATACTCGAAGAATAGACAAGGACACCATGGAAGATAGCTTCTGAATACTATTTCTAAGGGAAGGTAAAATCTTGAAAGTGAGGATCACATTTAAGAATGTATAAAAACCTTTTACCACTCTAAAAAGCAGAGATCTCTTCCTGCACGACTACTGCTGCAAAGACTGTTCTTTGGTACATCTGCATTACAAATACAGCTGTGTTGGGGCACTCCATTACAAAACAGTTTGCTTTTGTCTGTGAACATAGAACTAAACTGTTATAACTATGTGAAGGGAACTGTGACACAACTCTTAAGATAAAGGACCCAAACAGAGCATGGATGTATAAGTGGATATAACTTCTTACTGGCTTACATTTCATGCTTGAGAAATAAGCATGAAATGTAAGGAAAAAAACCTATAAACTCTATGATCCAGCTGAGGCACAACCTTGTTCTAACTGTATACCTCCCAGTTGTGTAACTGCAGGCAGGACCTTCGTGAGCCAGGCATAAGACAACTATTATGATCATAATGTTTAGTACAGAAGTGCCTAAAGACCAAATAAGAATAGGGCCCCATCGTGCTAGGCACCGCACACACAGAGTAGTAGTGTCAAAATCTAATCCCTTGTACAACTTCCCAACCTCACGTCCAAGGATCAGTCTTTCCCATATCTTGTTTCCTACAACGTTCCACTCTTCCAGCAATGCCATCTTTAGTGCACCATTCAGTTCCTTCTCCCAATAACCCTTCCTTACACCTTCCATCCATGGGATGACCCTACCTAGGTTGCCAACCCATCATTCCCTCTTCATTTAATCCTTCCTAAAGTCCCACTCTTTCCTCAATGCCCACAAACAGTGAGTTCTTAACCACAAATAAAATATTCACCTTTGTTAACTCCCTCTCTGGATTTCCCAGCATGTCCTGTCTTCCACGTATTTTTTTTTTGAAAAAACAGTTTGCTCTAAGAGGCAGGAACTATCTGTGTTCCATATAGTACAGTGTGGAGCTTATTGTACATACTATGAACAATAATAATTACAATTTTCTCCTGTGATGGTCCATCTATTAGGGCTGGTTGGGAATTTTCTCTCTAAATGAATTTTTGACAGAATAGCTCCACAAAATTGAATTTTCGGTGGGACAGAAATACTGCTGATTCCTGTAACCAGGCTAAAACCCAGTCTGTATGAACCAAGTCATTAACATGGTTACAGATCATAGTTAAACACAATTAGCCAAATGTACGCACACTGCAAACTGCAAGCAGTACAGGGGCAAGCTATGTCCCTTGCATCTAATGTAGTGGTAGCATAGCTGCATTACTGACCACAATTACTTACATGACAAACTTTTTTGGACACTAAAAACTATCAGAGGAGAGACAATATGTTTTCCTCAACTTTAACAGTTGTTAGGAAATGGATTAAATCATAAGAAAGTGTATGAATTAACCTCAGCCCGTGATCTCATTTATTTATCCATCCCTACACTCAGCTGATAGGTAGTCACCACATGATGATACTTCATTTTATCAGTGACTGAGATCATCATCCCAATACAGTGGTTAAAGTAGATGAAGAGAGGCTGGGGAGATAACCAGGTTAAGAAGCCATCATCAGCAGTCTGGGTTTTATGAGATGATGCAGTGTTACATCCTCTTGTGCTGCAGCAAGAGGAAGAGAATGGGGACCAGGGAATACATGTATCTGAAGGGAGTTCAAGTCTCCAGGCAGGGCCATAGCCATCCAAGCAAAAGCATGTGCATGGGTAGAACAAGCATATTGCTGGTGCTTCCCATCCCCATTTCCTAGCAGGATAGAGAATGTGGCCAGGGTGGAGAATCTGTACAGATGCACAAAACAGGTAAAGATGGGTGCTCAGGGGGATCCTTCAATGGAACATTGTCAAATGCAGGGAACTGCACAATTGAAAGACATAGCAAGACGGAGATTTTATGCAAAAATCAACAGTGCTGGTTTGTGCACTGAGATGAGGTGGGGTAGGGAAGGAGGTGTCTCCCTGGAGCAGAGAGGGAGGCAGCAGGAATTCTTTTTGTTCTCTTATCCAGTGGAGGAGAAAGGCAGAGAGCAGGCAGGAGTGACCTTCCTTCAGAGGAGGAGATATATAGGGGTGTCACAGCCAGGATACCTCTTCTTCCCCCATTAGTTGCTGTTTCACACACTGGCAGGAAAGATTAGGAGCCCCAGAACTAATGCAACTTCAGCTTCTCCTGCCTGGGAAGTGCTCACCTCACTAGCCAGAGCAAAAGGGGAAATCTGGGAAAGCAGGGGGAGCGGTCCTCGCCCAACTTCTATTACTATTACCCCTGCACCCAGATAGTTTCCCTGTTAGAGTTTTCATCTTGTCATGAGTAATCTGTATCCAAGCAATTCCTTTTTTCCAAACCAATTTACAGGGCTCCACTGTTTGCCATACTTAATGCTAGGTGTTGTATTGAAGTCAATGCAAGAGCTCTAGTTTTGCCTTTGGATCAGGTCCATAGAGCTGTTCATCTTCCAAAGCATTTGTTCAACAAATTAAATTGTGAGACATCTCTGCAGAGACAAGGTTTGAAACAGCAATTTGTGGGGGAAGAAAAGACAAGAACTCCAGATCTAGATGGGGAAGAGTAATGACATGAACCAAAGCTATTGTTTTCTTCCCCTATCAGCTGACTGCCTCAGATCCAAAGGGGCTGAGAGACGGGGGAGATTTGCATTCCTGAAGCTGAAGCTAGCAAACAAAGGAATCTGTTTCTTGATTGAAAAGATCAGAATTCTTCAGCAAGCCCTGACTTTTGCTGGACTTCTATTAATAGTACAACGTTTACTCATGGCAGTGAATAAATTAAATCAATGTTTGTCAAATGCTGTGGGCTCAGGAATTCACAGAATAGAGGAGTTCATTTCATTGGCCTGTGGAGCAAATGTCGTCTTGCAAAGCAGCAATATTTAAAGTGATTTATATAGAAGCAACTGTAAATTCTAATCCACTCTGTAAACTGTGTTCATTCTGCTTTAGAATCAAGGCCAGGGCTGGGTGATTGCTGTGGCCTTGTCTACAACGGAAGAATTTTCCAACAAATTCAAACTGATTTTGATAGACAATGCTCCAGTGGCCCCAAGCAGTTATAAGAACTGTTTCAGGGCCTCGTCCACACTGCAGTTCCAACCAGTTTTAGAATGGGCTTGTATTTTGGTGCAGTCAAGCAAACCAAACCCAGCAGGTCTCACAGAGCCTTAGCACCATAAATAAGGCAGATTTCAATCAACTCAGAAACCAAGGTAAAAACTCTCCACAGACCTAAACTCAGGCTTAGGAAAAAGATGTTCACTGTCATTATCCATTACTATGAACTGCCGCTATGAATGACAATGAACAGTTATTGGACCAGAGAAAGAGGGAGGATTGTTCTGGAGTCTAGTGGTCAGGGCACTCACCTAGGATGTGGAGACTCAAGTGTAAGTCCCTGCTCCAAGGACTAATTGTTTATAAAGAGTGGAACAGCTTCACTAGGAGAGAGGAGACTCAACTGAGAATATCTTACAGTTCAGTGGTTAGGGCACTCTTCAGGGAAGTGGGGGGACCGCTGTTCAAATCCCCTCTCCACGTCAGACAAGGGGGGAATTGAATCCAGCTCTGCTACATCCCAGGTGAGTTCCCTAATCACTGGGTTAACAGTTGTAAGGCCTCCTCCCAGTCCCCCCAAAAATATTTTGACCAAAACTATTGTATTTTGGAACATTTCTGTCAAATTCGTGAATTGTTCCAAGTCAATCAAAACTGCATTTTTTTGGTGAACAAATAATTAATCTGAAAAATTTCATCCAGCTCTAGATGAAAGTTAGCTCAGGTATGTCTCCAAGTACCACAGTGACACCTCTGATTGCAGTGAAGACATACCAGATGGGGTAGGCAGGGTTTCACTTGCATCCATAGTTAACAACACTTTTCCACAGCCAATGCTCTAGATTCTAGCGGCCTGGGGCTACAAGGTTGGGGTTGCGAGTATATTCCGATGAATTTTAGAATGTTTAATAGGAATATCATTATTCAGAGGCTCAAAATGTTTGGGGGTCTGTGTAAATAGCCAGAAGCTCCTCTGAACATAAATAATCTCCTCCGTGTGGCTGAGTAATGAATTATCAAATATCCCCAGAGCAAGAACTTTCTACACTGTATTTCCTTTATCATCTTAGGCCCAACGTAAAAAGCATTGATCTAGATTAGCCCCAAGTTTCCAACTACTCAGCCAAATTCTGATCACAGTTATTTCACTGTCAATCTAGAGCTATGCCAAAGTCAGCCGATTTACTCTGAATTCACACCAGCGTACACAAGATTAGCACTAAACAGGTTAAAAATTGATTTCACCATAACCATCACAATCTGTAATATTGAATGCACAGTAAGTGAATTCTTAAATAACTGCTTTGTTCCTAAAGCAGTGAGGATTTGTACGTGTTTACTGCCTGCCTAATGGAAACAGAGGGCATATTTATACCTGCAAAGCAGAGGCAAAAAAGGATAGATGGAGCCCAAGGGAAAGACCCTTGGCTGAGTCACAGCATCTTTGCATCACTCCAGAAAAACAACGCTACCCCCATGATGACTAATTTGAGGATCCCCTGCCTCGGGGAATCATTGGGGAACATAGAGTCACCATAGCAGCTACTAAGGCAGCACCTGTTGCAGCAGCTGTGGAAAAAAGAGGCATGACAGAGGCCTCCTTACACATTGGTGATATCCAGGTGCCAAGATATCCCCCAAGTGCTCTTGGCACCTGGTGCAGTTTAGAGCAGCCTTCAGGCAAGCTCTGTTCAGCATTGGGCAACCAAGGACGCACATGGGCAGAATATAAGTGGCAGCTTTGCACACAGCCCTCCTGAGCCTTGTCCAGTGCTTCTTTCGCAACAGCCCAGGAGTATTTTTATGCAGCCTTCAGAGGAGATTGCCAGGGTGGGTAATGGCAAGAGAAAAAGAGGATGTTCACTAACTGGGGATAAGTTGTATTACTGAGGGGATTTTTTTCCCCTCGGTGTCCGACATCTGGACACCGAGGGGAAAAAAATCCCCTCAGTAATACAACTTATTGTCAGTCTCCATTTGCATCTGGCACTGCAATCAACAGAATGGACCTAAAAGTATTCTCCAGCAAATGTCACTACTACAACAGTTAACAGGGTGATCCTGGCATGCCTCAGCAGCACATGAATTGTACTGATGACAGTTCTCTGATGACTGATTAGACTGACTTGCACTGCACCTGTATCCGACTCCCAACTAAGAGCTATAAAATGCAGCCCCTGGCTGCCCTCATCCACTAACTATTCAGTAAGGACAGAATTGATCAGCTGCAGATTTTTAGTGGTAGGAAGCTCAAACAATAAAACATTTCTGTTCCTCTTCCAAAGAAGATCTGAGCACCAGGGCCACCCAGAAGATTCAGGGGGCCTGGGGTCTTCGGCGGCAGGGGGCCCCCGCCGCCAAATTGCTGCCGAAGACCTGGCACTTTGGCGGCAGGTCCAGCAGCGGAAGGACCCGCTGCCACCGAATTGCCCACAACAACCCAGAGCAGAAGAAGCTCTGGGGCCTGGGCCCCATGAGAGAGTTTTCTGGGGCCCCCGAAGCAAATGAAGGACCCTGCTCCGGGGTCCCAAAAAACTCTCATGGGGCCCCTGCATGGCCCGGGACCTGGGGCAAATTGCCCCTCTTGCCCCGCCTCTAGGCGGCCCTGCTGAGCGGAAGTAAATTTTGTGAGACACTGCATTTGCTATCAATCAAATGCACACCCGTTGAGATGGAAATTATGTAGAGACTTGAGAGCCCTGAAAAGCTGCCAATTCACACTGTCACAAAGGTTTGGTGCCCCTGGGTATTAGTTAAATCAGTGAACAGGAGTTGCTGGATCAAAGGGACACATCATATTAAAAATACACTTTTTGTCAGTTCCAGGGCCCGAACCTGCAACAAGATCCATGCAGGAACATCACTGGTTCCACACAGACCTACCTGTATGCATCTCATCACAAGATCAGAACCAAACCTCTTTGCCTGCATTACAAATTACACTTCAGATCAGGCCTTCTGAAACATTTTCATAGTGCAGACCACATGGTACTACAGAGATTGTCTCATGGACACTTCCCCTCATGGTCATGAGCATGCAGCCTACCTTCCCTCCTATCGATAACGACATAACAGCCCTGTTGCCCTTGCCAATGTAAAACAGTAATATCCAAAAAAGTGCATCATCCTATAGTTTTAGCTTCTTTTAATGAAGTCTAGCAGCTGGGGAAAAGAGGAGAGCCGGCACCAATTGACCAGCCGACTTTCCTTGCACCACCCACAGCTGTTCTGCAGGCCATTAGAGGCTCTTGAACTGCAGTTCATTGAAAACACTTCCTTTATGAGTCAGAGTTCATGCTATTTACTTTTTGCATCTCCCACTGCTTAAAAAAAAACAAACAGCTAGGCTAGGAATTTGCACATTTATTTGTAATTAGGTTTAGCCTATTTCACCTTCAGGGAACTAGCACAGGACTGCTGCAATGACTGAGTTGCTAGCAGTTCAAGAGGGTGTTTCTTAAAAAGAAACTGCTCCCATTGGTATTTAAACAAACCACAGAAATATTTCTACTGATTTTGTAAAAGCTTATTCTTACTAAAGTTAAGTCAATACATATATGGTCCCTCATCATCACCACAGTATCTGACCTCTTCATTATCTTTAATGGACTTATCCTCATTACACCCCTGTGAAGTAGGAAAGTGCTATCATCCCCATTTTACAACAGGGAACTAAGCCACAGACAATGTGTCTACACAGCAACCAAGCACCCGCGGCTGCCCTGTGCCAGCCAACTCGGGCTCGCAGGGCTAGATCTGTGGGGCTGTTTCACTACAGTGTAGACTTTTGGGCTTGGGCTGAAGCCCAAACTCTGGGACCCTCACACCGTCCTAGAGCCAGAGCTTCAACCTGAGCCTGGAAGGCTACACAGCCGTGAAACAGCCTCACAGCCCGAGCCATATGAGCCTCAGTTGGTTGGCACAGGGCAGCCGTGGGTGTCTAGTTGCTGTGTAGACATATCCAGAGACATTAGATAACTTGCCCAAGATCACATAGGAAAAAATTGTGGGAGAGTAAGGAATTGAACCGAGCCGTCGCAAACCCCAGAGTAAACCCTTAGCCACTGAACTATTCTTCTTCTTAGGCCAGGTCTACACTACACACTTATTTTAGTATAGTTTAACTGACCTTAACCCCCTCCTCCTGTATAGACAGCACTATGTCAGCAGGAAGCTTCTCCCACCAACAGAGCTACTGCTTCTTGGGGAGGTGGAGTAACTAAGCATTTGTAGTATAGCCCTGCCCTTAGACAAAGACCTGAGTGATTGTGAAGCTCCACCTACATAAAGACTGATGCTGTAGTACTGGGCATATACTACTTGTGAAGCTTGATTCAGGCTATTAGGGCCAATCATGTGTGAAGCTAAGCACCTGAAACCACTCTGGAAGTTAATGGGAGATGAAGACACTCCAGACTTTGCAGGATCATGATCTAATAAGTAGGTTCCCAGGAATAAAGCTATTACTGGCTTCAATAGGAGCAGGACTGGGCTCACAGTCTATTGGTTTGGCACCAACCTTATTGGCAAATTCAGATGAAATATTGCAGGTGTTGCTTGGAGCACGCACTCTTTTGCATCGCTTATCTTCACTGTGCAATGCCCAGGAATTAGCAAAATCATAGCTGCTTTCGACCAAGGTCCCTGTGAATCATGAAAAAGAGGAGGAGACAGATGTTTAGGGGCTTGAGTAACAAAGGACCAGCACTGTCCAGTGTTTTAAATAAATCTACAAAGTTAAAGCATTCCCCTTCCAAGTAACAGATTGTTTACGGAAAACTACCCAGAGAAATCAGGACTGAATCCAGCACGGAGTCCGTCTACAATCACCTCTCCACACAAAGAACAGACAAGGCAGATGAGTGCTAATGGCTGTGGGAGGCAGTTCCCATCATTGCTCAATTCTACAGGAAGAGATTAATTATTTAACTACATTCTAGATGTTATTTGCTGGTCAGATAAATTCTGCTTGGAGCCTAAGTGCACTGGGGTGTTTTTTCTGTGTGTGTTTTTTTTTAATACAAATAATAGAAATTAGAGATTGAAACAAAATAATTAAGTCACCATCCACCTTCCAACCAAGATAGAAGCATTCTTGACAGCAGCTCAGTTTCCCCCTCTTTCTGCAACCATTTTTTTAATCTTTCACATCCCATAATTCTTTGGGCCATTGCCCTTTGAAGGATTAATGCATTTATTAGACCTCACTGCTGTGTTGTACAATCTGCAGTCAATTCCACCTACATAAAAACATCGTTTTAACTTGGTAGCATTTGACACCCACTTTGTATTGGCATGGTTGTGCTAGGCTGTGGGGATTTAGATCCTGTGACTGCTTGCTACTGGAGAGAGGAAGCTTCAACCCCTCTCCTTCCACTCCCTTTTATTGACGTGGGGGCTTATTTCATGCTTTCACCTTTCCTTCCTTCTCCATCTTCCAGCCACTTACAAGCGGAACATCTCTTTCTCTCCATCTATTGAGCCGTAAAGTGGTTAATTTCACATAGTTTGACTTGCCAACTCTCGAATATTGTTGTGATGCTTGTGATTTTTGATGTTTTCTAAAAGGTCTGGCTCCTGGAGTCATGTGAAGATGTGAGACTCTCAGCCTTTTCTCTTTTATTTCCCTTTAAGTCAGTCTCTAGCCCTCATAGGTGCAGAAAAAAAGCTTGAAAATGTGACTCACGCATATCCAGTGTGATTCCAACAGTTGTTATTTTAATAATCTCATTATTTTTAATGAAATGATGTTTGAGGTCTGATTCAGGCATTTTGAACATTTGTAGTTGGCAATACTGTACTAGTGGAGAAGCAGGAGGGATTTTTCCAGAAATCAATTTCCCAGTTTGTCCTGGGCAAATGCATGCTTCTCTGTGTTTATGGGACAGGCTGATCCAGTAACCAGTGCACTACTTATGGCTCATCTCCACTTATCATGGGATCGATGGACGGTGATCCATCCATCAGGGATCGATTTAGTAGGTCTAGAGAAGACCCGCTAAATCAACTGCTGATTGCTCTCCCGTTGACTCCGGTACTCCACCAGAACAAGAAGCATAAGGTAAGTCAACGAGAGAGTTTCTCCCATCAACCCAGCCCAGCATAGACACTGCAAAAGGTTGACCGAGGCTACGTCGACTCCATCTACGTGAATAACGTAGCTGGAGTTGTGCAACTTAGGTTGACTGTGCCCTGTAGTGCAGACCTGCCCTCAGTCACAGTAAGCAACATTTTAACAGCACGCTAGCTGAGAATGGAGAGCGGTGAAGGCTGAGAGGGATGATGATTGCTCTCTGTAAGTACATCACATCAGAGGGGGTATTCACCAGGGAGGAAGAAAAGCTATTTAAGTTAAAGGAAAATGCTGACATACAAACAAATGGATATAAACTGGCTATGAATAAATTCAGGCTGAAAATTAGAAGTTTTCTAGCTATTAGAGGAGTGAGGTGTTGGAACAGCCTCCCAATAGAGTAGTGGGGGCAAACTAAATTAGCTTTAAAGATAGAGCTTGATGGGTGCCGGTGTATGACAGGATTGCCTGTGAGGATGGGAGACTGGGGTCAGCAGCCCTAGGGGTCGATTTCAGTCCTAGGTCTTATGTTCCTAAATCTCATGCCTCTGTGGTCAGGAAGGACATTCCCCTTCTTCCAATAATAAATTCCCTCTCTCAGCTGCTTGGATAGTGAGTCTCACCCACATGTTCGGGAGGTAAGTGATCACCATTTTGGGGATGAGGAAGGAATTTTCCCCCAGATCAAAATTGCAGGGACCTTGGAGCTTTTTGACCTTCCTCTGCAGGGTGGCATGCAAGACACTTGCTATGATCATCTGGGCTCATCCCAACTAATCAATTCCCTGCCATTGCAGGGCTCTCAGGCATAGGTGCACATCAGTCCCACACATTCTCTGCCTATGGCACATAGAAGTTTAATCTCCTGAGGGCTATCGTCTAATCCAGGTTGTTGGGCTCAATACAGGGGTAAATGGATGGGTTTTGGTAGCCTATGATGTGCATGTGGTCAGACTAGATGATTTGGTGGTCTCTTCTAGCCTTAAATTCTATGACTCTAATCTCCCCTCCCCACAAAATCCAGTTGTCAATCCAATTTGAGGTCAGATTGTAAATTGTTTGAGGCAGAGACCATCTTTTTGATCGGTGTTTGCACTGGGTGTCACACAATGGGGTCCTGGTCTGAGATTGGGGCTCCTAGGCACAACCACAATACATACATGCACATACATACAGTGCATTTATTAAAAGTTACTTGCCTTTTCTAGTGTTCTGAAAGGGGCAGGGAAAGGAGTCGATCTTAAAATCACAGTACTATAAATTTTCACATGCACAGACCCCTTGTCTGCAACTGATATTAGAGCAAAAGCCTTTTCTCTCAGCAACTCATTAAATATTGTTCAAACAATCCCCAAAGATCTAGAATATTTTACTTATGATGATTATTAATTACATATTCACAGTAGCACCTAGTGCCCCAACGGAGATCTACCAAACACATAGGGTCTGTCTACACTGCAGACAGACACCCATGGCTGGCCCATCCCAGTTGACTTGGGATTGCAGGGCTTGGTCTAAGGGGCTGTTTAATTGCAGTGCAGATGTTTGGGCTCAGAATGGATCCCTGGCTTTAGGACCCTGAAAGATGGGAGGGTCCCAGAGCTCGGGCTCCAGCCCAAGCCCAGAAGTCTACACAGCAGTGAAACAGCCCCACACCCTCAGCCCCTTGAGCCCAAGTTGGCTGGCATTGGCCAGCTGCGGGTGTCTAATTTCAATATAGATAGACCCACAGTGAGATGCGGTCCCTGCCCCTGAAAAGTTTATGCTATAAATAGATAAGGAATGGGAAGGAAATCAGAGGCACCAAGAGCTAAAGCATGAACTTGGGAAAGTCACAGCTGGGATCAGAACCCAGGTCTCCTATCCCCTAGACCATACTTCCAAAGCATTTTAAACAGCATAATGAGACATGACGAACACATGCAGACCTGGCCTTCAGATGTTAAGGGCAGGACATGCACGGTCTCATTATAAACAATATATAATAACCAGTGACACTAAATAGACACACAAGAAAATTAATTCAAGTAGCATCCTTATGTCTCTTTCACTCAACTGTCATTAGATCTTTTTCTCACCAGGACTAACCCCAACTGGGCACCTTCAAATCTAGAGCCGCACATAGCATATAGAGCTCTCTAGCCTGCCCTCTGCCCAACTGGCATAACCGTCACCTATGGGAGGGTTGGACGTGATAAAACCCAATCCTCCATTTCAAACCCTTTTGCCAATCACACACAGCTCCTCATGTACAGAAGCAGTTATTTTTATTTGGATTGTAACAGCCCGTGTAACATGCTAGGATACATTACAGTAGCAACAACAGCCCATATGGTGTACTTTCCAAATACAAACAAAGGCACAGGCCTTGCCCCAAAACTCACAGTCTTAGTAGACGAGCAACATATGATGGACACAGTGGGACAGGAATAAAAACTCCAAGGAATATGTATTTCTCAAATAAGCATCATCTTTCCTCACTTGCCCTTTGTCTTGCTACTAATAGTTGACAGTTTTCTTAGGATTCGTGATAGAAGTGGGTCTTAAGAAGGAAGTTGAAGGAGGAGTGGACAGTGACATTACACAGCAGTGTCCTGACTATGCATGGACAAACTGCTGCATCCACACAGAATCCCAGCAACTTCAAGGAGGCTCCAGGAAGGTGGACTGCTGCTCTTTGTTTGACTCAAGTGCAGGATCGGGGCTCTGTCCAGGTTAAACAGTTTGAGAATCATTCCTTACTAAATCGGATACTGAGGGGGACGAAAGAGGGAGAATTATAGAAATGTGGGACTGGAAGAGACCTTGAGAGGTCATCCAGTCCACTCCACCTCCCGCCTTGAGGCAGGATTAAAGTATACTTAATCAACACTGCCAGATGCCTAAATATTTAAAGCAGGCATCTAAACTTGAATACTGAGTTAGGTTGCATGTAGGAAAAAGACAATGGAAGAGAGAAAGGAAAAAACAGCAAAGGAATCTGATTCTCCACTGCCTTCTCCAGTATTAAATATTTGTATTTAATGGCACTTTGTACAGATATGACTACAGTAGGCTCAAGGCAATGGGCAACCCAGACTGTTTGTCTCAGGTGTTCCTCAAATCAAGACACTGGATGCAATAATGGTATTGAGAGATAAATAGCTATCAGATGAGCCCTAACACCAGGCTCTCTCTCGTCCTGACCGGGCTCATCATTAACTCCCAATAGTTAAGTGGATGATTGTGTCTGTTTTATCTTCTAAAATATTTGATACTGTGCCAGTCTCATTTTCTGTGTTCAAAAATATCTTCTGAAAAAATGAGGGAGACTTTCAAAAGGCAGCTAGTCATCTAACTCCCATTGAGCACCAACAGAGATGTGTGTGAAGTCATTACCTCTTGTAAAGTCATTGTACCTCAATGTACCTCGTGGCCATTTATGTACATTGGAGAATATAGGTAATGGACCTTTATATGTTTCTGCAGATGGACATTTTGAAGAGGACTCACTAAACTATCCTCCCCTTTACACATCAATATCAGTGAGCTAGATGATTCTCAGATACTTCACATACCTTGCAGGAGTACAAAAAATGAGTGACAGAATTATCTCTGGTATGTACAGAATGTTTCACGCTGAGATAAGAACTGATTTCTAAGATTACCATGTTAACCACATAAAACTCATTGTCATTCTATTAAACCATATTTGGAGGTAAAGGGAGCGGAAGAGAGGGGGCACTCTGGTGGTGGGGGAAATAAAATATAAAATTAAGGGGGAACAAGGAAGCCAAGGGAAAGCATGGAACTTCTTAAGCACATAGATAAGACAATTAACTGAACCTTTAGGGATAGCTAGTTTCCTACTCTGAACCCATCTATATAGCTGTAGAACACCATTATCTGCTTCTTCGTGCAGAGTTCCTTTCATTTTTTGGTAGTGTATCATTTAGTTCTTTTTTAAAAGGTATTTTGGTTTAGCTGAGTAATTTTTCAGACATTTAATGAGGTGCTGAATATCTGATTTCAACCAGTGCTGAAGTTTCATCGATTCCTGGCACATTTTCTAATACTTAAAGGTTTCTCAAGCCACTCTTCCCTGCTCTAATGCAGTCTCATCACCTTTGGCAGACACTTCGGAGAAAAATGTTCAGTTAATAGCACATCAAAATCGCTCATCCACTGCCCTTTGTACAATAGGGATGGGATTTTCTAAAGCACTCAGTGTTGGTCTAATTCACCTCACATTGAAGAAAAAGATAAAACTCTCATTGACTTCAATGGGAGCAGAGTTAAATCAACACTGAAGTGTCATAAAAATTCCCAACCTGTGTGTGCATGAGTTAATAAAAGTTTGGGAATTGGATAGCCTATTATTATGGTCCCTGTGTTGGAGAATAGGACCCATAGTCTTTTTCAAGGCTACTGACAATGCTGCTTATTAGACATGTCAGAAGATAGATCTCAAGGAGAGGGTCAGATCACACCTGCTTCCTAGCACCACTGAGAATCATTCCAAACATTCTGGGAGTCTTAGCGACTTCCATTTGGAACTTGTTCGCTGGCTTCATGAGTCAACTTTGAAATGTTTTATGACCTTAGAACTCTTGTTATCAATGTTCAGCTTATTGGTCTGTGCATATATTAGTCTGACATTACTGCCCTCATGTTTCTCTCCACTATGGAAAAAAACATTGCCATGTTGTATGCAAGAAATGTTTTTCTAGTTCTAGTTGAATAACACTGACTTTTAGAGGGCAGGCACTCAATGCTGTCTGCGTATCAGGCCCCTTTAGAATGTTTGAAGGTGGGGACTCAAGATCACTCATCAGTTCTGAAAATTTCAGCAGGTTTCCCTTTCATTTCCCTTGCACCTCGACAGGCAGTAGGGTATTAATAAGGTACAAGACTAGAAGTCAGGAGAGTTCAGCTCTGTTTCTGGAACTGCTACAGACTTCCTGTGTGATCATGGGTCAGTCACTTAACCTCTCCATGGCTTATCTGTAAAATGACTGAATGCCTCACAGGGATGTTGTTTATGGAGTCTTGCTTCACTGAAGTTTGGAATGAACTTTGAAATCTTTTGATAGGAGCCACTATACAGATGCAAAGTTGCATTATTATTCAAGTACATTTATGCTGCATCTGAACATTTGGGAAGACAATATTGATAACCTCTCAACACTACTCAAAGCATTAGGTATCATTCACAGTTGCTATATCTTTCTACTTTGCCTTACACTTACCAAGCAATGGCATGCTATAGAATATCAGGGTTGGAAGGGACCTCAGGAGATCATCTAGTCCAACTCCCTGCTCAAAGCAGGACCAATTCCCAGACAGATTTTTACCCCAGTTCCCTAAATGGCCCCCTCAAGGACTGAACTCACAACCCTGGGTTTAGGAGGCCAATGCTCAAACCACTGAGCTAGCCTTCCCCCCCAGCCCACATCTCAGGAGCTTAAGGGTTGCAGAGTGTTGCCTGCCAATTTTCAGACTCAGAATTGGAATAGACTCAGAATACCAGGCCCTTGTCCAAAAAGTGGCCACATGTGTTCTTTTATTACGAGTGCATTCATTATCTGTGGAGAGATTCTCAGCTGCCTGTTTCCTATTGCTGTCCTGGCCAAAGAATCCATATCTATAGAAAGGCACTGGGGTTCATGTAAGATAAATATTTGTGTATAAAGTTATGCTCTTGAAAGTGAGGGAATAATAGGCCTGGCTTGAATTAAGTAGAGTGAGCTTTTTCACAAAGCGCTGCAAATACGCCTTAATTCTGACCTACAGCATCCATCACCAAGTATCACTGCAGGATGGTCCCGTAGCTCCAGCTCTAGCCTAGGTCTGAGGAGATGCAGGATCAAATTTCCTGTTCTACCCCATAGTTTCTGTATGATCTTGTGTAAATCATTTAGTTTCCCCAGTGCCTCAGTCTCCCATCTGTAAAATGGGGACTGTTCTTCCCTATCTCACAATGCTGTCATAAGGATGCAAATCCATCAGTCACTGTGAACTGTATAGATGCTTTGGCTACCAGGAAGCACCTCAATAGATAGTTGAGCACCGGGAAAGAGGGTTGCAACTGTACACTAATGACCTGAGCAAAGACTGCCTGTCAGTTAAAGCTGCAGGGTCTTAGAAAGTGGCCAGGATGAGATTAACATATTACATTTCATTTACAAACCATGACAGAACTTGAAAACATCACCATAGCAGGAACTAGCTCACTGTAAGTATCAGTGCACCACTGTTCCTTACTGAATGGAATCAGGACTGTGTACCTGTGCATGATGGACCCTCTACTACTACCAACTGTTGGAGTTGCTCCTATAGCTTCAGTAGCAAGGGCCTGTGCCTTTGGAGCAGGAGGAGCACAGTTGTATCCCTGATGTTGACAGGGTAACAAGCCTTGGAGATGAGGAGAAGTGGTAGGCACAGTGTATCTCAACTTTAGTGAGGCTTTTGATACCATCTCGCATGATCTTCTCATAAAAAAAACACACTAGGGAAATACAATCTAGATGGATCTCCAATAAGGTGAGTGCATAGCTGGTTGGAAAACCATTCCCAGAAAGTAGTTATTGGTGGTTAACAGTCCAGATGGAAGACAATATTGAGTGGAGTCCCATGGGGATCAGTTCTGGGTCGAGTTCTGTTCAATATTTTCATCAATGATTTAGATAATGGCATAGACAGTGCACTTATAAAGTTTGCAGATGATACCAAGCTGGGAAGGGTTGCAAGTGCTTTGGAGGATAGGCTTAAATTCAAAATGATCTGGAGAACCTGGAGAAATTGCCTGAAGCAAATAGGATGAAATTCAATAAGGAGAAACCAAAAGGACTCCACTTAGGAAGGGACAATCAGTTGCACACATACAAAATGGAAATGATTGCCTAGAAAGGAGTACTGCAGAAAGGGATCCGGGGGTCATAATGCATCACAAGCTAAATATGAGTCAACAGTGTAACATGGTTGCAAAAAAGCGAACATCATTCTGGGATGTTAGCAGGAGTGTTATTAGCAAGACACAAGAAATAATTCTCCCACTTTACTCCGTGCTGATAAGGCCTTAACTGGAATATTGTGTCCTTTCTGGGTGCCACATTTCAGGAAAGATGAAGACAAATTGGAGAAAGTCCAAAGAGGAGCAACAAAAATGTTTAAAGGTCTACAAAACATGATCTGTGAAGGAAGACAGAAAAAAACATGGGTTTGTTTAGTCTGAAAAAGAGAAGACAGAGGGGACACGATAACAGTTTTCAACTACATAATAAGTTGTAACAAGGAGGAGGGAGAAAAATTGTTCTTGTTAACCTCTGAGGATAGGACAAGAAGTAATGGGCTTAAATTACAGGAAGGGATGTTTAGGTTAGACCAGGGATCGGCAACCTTTGGCATGCGGCTTATCAGGGAAATCTGCTGGCAGGCCGGGATGGTTTGTTTACCTGCAACGTCTGCAGGTTCAGCTGATTGCAGCTCCCACTGGCTGCGGTTCACCATTGTAGGCCAATAGGGGCTGCGGGAAGCGGTGTGGGCCGAGGGGTATGCTGGCCACCGCTTCCCACAGCCTCCATTGACCTGAAACGGCAAATTGTGGCCAGTGGGAGCTGCGACCAGCCAAACCTACGGATGCTGCAGGTAAATAAACCATTCTGGCCTGCCAGTAGATTTCCTGACAGGCCATGTGCCAAAGGTTGCCAACTCCTGGGTTAGACATTAGGAAAAACTTCCCAACTGTCAGGGTAGTTAAGCACTGGAACAAATTGCCAGTGTGGAATCTCCATCATTGGAGGTTTTTAAGAGCAGGTTAGACAAACACCTGTCAGGGATGGTCTAGACCTAGATGGTCTTGAGTACAGGGGACTGGACTAGAACAGTGGCTTTTGACCTTTCCAGGCTACTGCATGGCTTTCAGGAGTCTGACTTGTCTTTGTTTCACCTCACTTTAAAAAAACTAGGCAAATATCTAGATTAGATTAGTTGATGTGTTCAGGGAAGACCTCTGCGTACCCCCAGGGGTACGTGTACCCCCAGGGGTACGCATGCCCCTGGCTTAGAACCAATGGACTAGAAGACCTTTCAAGGTCCCTTCCAGTCCGACACTTCTATAATTCTATGAAATGCCAAGCCGTCATGGTGTGTAGCATAGTGACATCCTGGGAAGTCATGGGTTTGCTACACTACTTACTCCTTAAAGTTCATTCCAGAGTGAAAGTCATAGATTTGCAGGTCACAAGGAACCAGTATGATTATTTTGCCTGACTCTAAGCTTCCATACAGAACCAAAGGAAGGAGTCACAGTACAGACAAACAAGGGAAATGATCAGATAAACATGAATATACACAGTTTACTAAATTTAAAATTCCCTTTCCCTCCACTCACGCCTTCCTTCCTCATTTGCCATCTCTGGCCTGCTATGCAATGATTAAAGCACACTGAGTCCTCCCACAAGGGGCCAATGAACAAACAGAAAGTGGCATTTGATACTAGAAGACTCATGTTATCAGAAGTTAGTCATGTAAAAGCAAAACCAGCCCTGTTTCTGAGCTAAAGTGGCCAATTCTTTCAAGCACAGATGGTTTTCATATCTAAAATAGGAGGAGGAATAATTTTCAATATAAACAAAAACCCTTTTGTTAAAATTCTGACATAAGCAACAGTTGGTCAGATGTAAAATTGTACCAAATGCTACAAACTCTTGTGCTCAGTTCTGCAAACCAAAGTTGGGATTATTGTAGCTCCAGTGGTACAAGGCTGTCCTAGAGATGGATCACCAAGTCACAGAAGGATCTTCCTGCATAGAGTGGCACTCTGGTCATCTAAAATCACTACAGCAACTTCTATGCCACATGGGTCATGGTCTTTGGGGGTTGGAAAGGGATCATGACTGAGGGCATCCCTCCAGTGCCCTATATCTCCAGCTGTTATAATGGGCCCCTAGGGTCACCAGCAGCCAACAGAAATTAGAGCAGTCTTGAGACTGCTCTTATTTACAGTGAGGTCCAGCTCAGTGACTGGAGAGGCCAGGACTGAAGGATTGCAAATGGCACCTTTGCACACACCTCTCAGCTATTCTGGGTGCTCTTTGGCTAAACTATAAGAGTTGGTTCTAGTATTAGTTGTCTGTCTCTCTTTCTCTGGGTCTGACCCTGAGAGCTGCTACTTTATCTGAAATCAAAGTTCAGTGTCTTTCAGGACTTGACAGTCTTCTCACACTTTATGTAATGTCCTTTTCTGTGTGTTTTTTTTAATTATTATTTTAGTTCATAAGCTCAAGTGATCTTACTTATCAACAAAAATCAAAACCATAATTATGCCTATAGATTACAATCTTTGGGTCCCAGTCCAACCGTCAAAACATGGACAAAAGGTTAACAGGAAACAACAGCCGATAAGAATTTTTACTGCAGGATCAAGCCATAGGAAGAGACCAGTCCGATCTCTGTGTCACTCTCTTACTGAAATCTGAGTTGGGATGATTCTTACACGCTTCTAATTTGACTAAGAGACAGCAAGTAAAAATATGATGGACAGGAGTAGACGGTATTTCTTATTTTAATAGGGTTCATTCTGATGCTTTCTGGATCAGCTTATATGAAAGATCTCTTGGTTCATGTTAAAAGCAAGGTAAAGCTGTTAACTTGTACCTATATACTGCAAGCTGATCTGCACAGGAAGGCTCTTGTGGCCACACAAAACAGCTTGAAGAATTAGAGCCTGCATGGTGTAACAGGGACATAGCAAGGGAAATGCCAACAGAGGGCTATTGAAGGGTGCAGGCAATTACTCCTCGCCCTTTGTATTCTTCTCTCTTCTTTTTATTTTTAATACATTTTTAAAGTCTCCCCATCATTCACTCTACCACACTGGGGCAGCATTTCTGGAAGTCTTGTTGTCTTCAGCAGGAAGATCCATTTTCAGGCACACAGTCTACAGACCATGGAATGAATTCAAGCAGCAGTGGTAGAAGGAGATCTTTGACATTTTAGGATTACTAATTCATGGATTTTGTCCTATTACTCTAAACCAAAGCAGATGCCAACACCGCTGCCTGTCCTGAAACGGAATCCGCTGACCGTGCTCTTACTTCTCCCGCCTCTGTTTGTCACTAGAAAAGTGCCTGAATCAAACTCCCAAACTTTAGGGTGCCAGAGGCTCAGATTGGAATTTTGTGAGCTGGGTTTTTCACTCATTGTTTCCATTGAATAAGACAGGGTCAGACATTTTAGCACACACTATTCTATACCCATTTAGGATTTTCACTGAAACTGTGCCCCCTGTTTCCAGGCCATCCTTATGGTATCTTTACTAGAAAAGTACCAAGTTCTTCTCTGTTCTTTTGTTCAGCTCTCTCTCCGCTTTATAAAGCACTTAGTTCAATGGAAACACCTTCTACCTCCATAGAGTGAATGCTTTAGAGTGAAGATGAAAAAGGCCCTCTGAAGAAAGAGAAATCAAGGACTGCCTTTTAAAGTCAAACCAGGGCCATCCGTACACCTGTAGGCTGAGCTAAAAGGGGCTAATTTGCATAAACATATGCAGGATAGAGAAGAACTAAAGCAGTATCATTCCTGCTCACTGAACACACAGATGCCCTTCCACATAACCTCTGTATCACAAATGGGCCTCTACAGAGAGATGATGTCAGCATTCATCCCAGGGGTTCCCACTCCATGCTTACAAATCTTCATGTATGAGACAGAAGACCAGGTCTTGGTTTGGAGCAGGAGCCTCAGGCAACATGTCTCCTGAGGAAGGCATGCTGCCTAGGTTAGAAAGGCCCAAAGGATCAATGAAAGGCCATTCTTTTATGCAGATATCTCCTCAAGACACACATTCTGTCAATTCTATGGCTATTTAAACCCCATTCCTATCCTCAGTTGCCTCATATGTGGGAAACAGTGTTGACTGTAGTAGCGTTTCCTCATGTAAATCCTCCCTTTCTGCTAGTTTTTCCATGGAAGTCCGTGATATAGACTTTAGTTCCATCATTACCACTTCTAGAGTAAAAGTTTGTGAAAGCAGCACCCCTAGAGCCCTCTGTTTTACTCAGGGATAAAAGATGAAGCTAATTCATTTTTAGGGAAGAGGAAGATTGAAGGATTTAGTCACATAACTTACTGGCACAGCAGAATGCGACACTCTAGCCAAATTTTGTGAAGAAAACTCATGGCTAAATCACTGAGATTCAAGTGTTGTGGAATCAGCCCTCAAGAAAAATGCTACTGGAGTCTATGTCAAAATCTAAGGTAAATATTTTGAGCCTTACCTTCCTGCGTTCTGAAGTCATCTTCGGCAAAGTAAT
Organism: Gopherus evgoodei; assembly: GCF_007399415.2. Classification (NCBI taxonomy): domain Eukaryota; kingdom Metazoa; phylum Chordata; order Testudines; family Testudinidae; genus Gopherus; species Gopherus evgoodei. The sequence continues at coordinate 229,992,639 of NC_044322.1, forward strand.
TAAAATTACCACAAAGGCCACAGGTTTTATTATAGTGCTTGTCTGTAAACAGTATTTGAATATTCACATCAATGTCAATCTTCACTACAAAGCCATGCTCATCACTGGATAACTTATAATACCCTGCCTCGGTCTCTACAAATATCCCATGGGAGGCAAAAGGCAAGGAAACCCTGTTAAGAAAAATAAAAGGTTGCTCAGGATGTAATGCACAAAATAACATGGATACTACACTTTCTAGCTGACATCATTCACTGTTGCATTGTCTACCTTTTGTCCCCCTGAGTCACAGTTCCATCTAAAGCCAAGTGAATGTCAAAATATTCTCCCAGATACACAGAGAAGCCATTTCTTCTTCCATTCTGGTAGTCACCTGAAATGACACAAGAGATTATTCTTTCTTTTCATGAAATTGAGCTTCTTCTTGATTGCTGTTCTTTTCAAATGCACTTAGACTTAGAGGAAATTGCCTTTATTTATACAAAAGTAGGCCCCAATCTGCAAAGACCGTTATTATTATTGTTCATTATTTGTAGAATAGTAGTGCTGGGATGCCCTATCTGAGATCAGGGTACCATTGGGCCAGGCACAATATAAACACAGGGTAAGAGACAGTCCCAAACCCAAGCTCAAAATGGCTAAATAAGAGCTCCTAATCTTCCCCCCAAGCCCTCTCCTCTACCACATTTCCCAAGCCCTGTAGACAACATCACCAGCCTGCATGTCATTCAACACCATAGCCTCTTTTCCATCTTCAACTCAGACCTCTCTCTAGGTCCTCACATCCAGGCTATGTCTAAATCATGCAGATTCTCTCTGTATAACATCTCTAAAATACAGCCTTTCCTATTCATCCATATAGCTTAGACTTTCATCCAAGCTCTCATCATCTTGTGTCTTGATGACTTCTACATCCTGTCCTCAGGCCTTGACAAATGTAATCTTGCCCCACACATACCCATTCAGAATGCTGCTGCAACAATCATTTTCCTAGTTCAGTGTTTGCGACCTGTGGTTCGTGGACCCGGGGCCATGCCCCACCTTTCAAAATTTTTTAGGCATCCGCAAATGGAAAAAGATTGAAAACCAAATTCCTAGGCTGTCACTTTGACCATAGTCAACCCACTCCTGGAATCCCTCCACTGGCTTCCCCATCTCTTTTATATCAAGCATAAAGCTGCATGTCTTCACTTTCTAGACTCTTAATGGTCAATCTACACCCTACCTCTTATCTCTCATTCACTAGTCAAGCTGTTGATGTTTATCTCCACTTGATTCATGATTCCAGGCTCCATTGCCCACTTGTTAAATTCTCAAACATACATCTTTGTGCTTTCTCCCATGCTGCCTCTCATGCTTGGGGAGCATTCCCTAGAAACATCTACCAAGCTAACTCCTCAGCCACCTTCAAATCCCTCCTGAAAATTCTCCTTTGCCATGATGCCCACAATAAACTTGACATCTGCTAGGTTGCTGGTGTTCTGTGATCATTGCCTATCATACTGATCAACACTATCTCACTGTTTTCCACATCGATCTGTATCCATCTGTTGTATCTTTTCCTATACTTACATTGAAAACTCATTGTGGCAGGGGCCATTTTGTTATTCTGGGTTTATACAGCACCTAGCACAATGGTGTTCTGGTCCATGATTGGGGATCGTAAGTGCTACAGTAATACAAACAATAAAGAATTTACACTTCCTGAAGATGAGACAAAGCATTACTCAGTAGGTGAATAAGAGTACATCTGCACTGCAAAAAAAAAATAAAATAAAATGCGGTAGTGAGTCTCAGAGCCCAGGTTAACTGACTCAGGCCTGCACTACAAGGCTAAAAATAGCAGTGTAGATGTTCAGGCTCAGGCTGGAGCCTGGGCTCTGAGATCTGGTCATGGGGCAAGGAAGGTTTCAGAGCCAGACTACACTGCTAATTTTATCCATGAAGTGCAAGCCTGAGTCAACTGACATGGCCTTTAAGACTCACTGCCATGGTGGGGGGGGGAGTTGTTTGGTTGATTTGGGGAGGGGGCTTGCGGTGTAGTCATATCCTTAAGGCCCTGTGAGTTGAGAAGGTCCCGGAGCCCGGAAGTCTACACTGCAATGAAACAGCCCCGCACGGGCCACTCACAGGTTTTTAATTGCAGTAAAATGTAGACATATCCTAAGACTACTCTCAGTGAGTAAAGTTAAAGATGTGTAAATTTGTACAGGACTGAGGCTGTACTGACAAGTGCTGTCTGAAACCTGCATGTGTAGCTAACTGAATTTTTGACTAATTTTGCTTCAACTCTTTTCATATATTTTTTGTGGTCACTTTCTGCATTTGACAACATAGGCAAGAATATTCATCAGAAAAGCTAATTTAAAGTGAATAATGCAGAATATTTGCACAAAAGAAATTCTAAATTTCTAGTAATGACTACTAGGAGTAGATACTAATTTTGAAGAGTTGTTCAGCAATTATTGAACAGAACCTTACCATGTGACTTATGTGCCTAATCAAAACAAGTGTCATTTCACATGCACACAACATACTGTTTGCAAACAAGCTTTGTGACAGGAATTAAAAGTTATTTGGTTAATAATTTCAAAGAATTTAAAAGTTTGATAAAATCACAATCTGTTCTCAGAAAATTCACCAACAGAGAAAAGAGGAAAAATTCACTGACTGAATTATTTGTCCAGCTTTAGCAATGAGTAACCACAGCATATACTCAATATGCATCTATTTCAATCCTGATAATTCCACACAAAACAGTCCTGGACACTGATCAACTACACAGTTATATAGAATCAAAAGAATTACTACACAGGATTGGTGCCATGGTCTTTCTACTGAAGTATCCTGGAACTGACAGTGGCTAGCACCAGATGCCACAGAGGGAATTTCAAGAACCCCACAATAGGCAGATGTGAGATAATCTGGCCCTCATGAAGCTCTCCTCCTAATCTCTAATAGTTAGATTGGTTTAAACCCTGAAGCATGGGGTATTTAATGCTTACCAAAAATTTGTTTGCCTTGACTATTGTAACTCTTAATATTCTTTTTATCCACATGAACATTCATTCCTTCTTTGAATCTTAATGAGTTCTTGGCTTCAATGTAATACTGTGGCAATGAGTTCCATAGTCTAATTACATGTTGAGTGAAAATGTGTTTCCTTTCATCCATTTTTAATTTCCCATCTTTTCAGTTCATTGAATGTCCCCTTGTTCTTTTGTTATGAGACAGGGAAAACACGAGCTCCAGTTTACCTTCTCTAGACCATTTGCTATTTTATATGTTTTCATCCTGTCCCCTCTTATTCCCCTCCATTCTAAGGTAACAATTCCAGTCTTTTCAATCTCTCTTCATATGAGTCACAGCCTTCAAACCAGGGGCAGCTCTATGTTTTTTTACCGCCCAAAGCACGGCAGTCAGGCAGCCTTCGGCGACATGCCTGCGAGCGGTCTGCTGGTCATGCGGATTCAGCAGCATTTCTGTGGGTGATCTGCCGGTTCTGCGCCATAGGCGTACTCACTGCCGAATTGCCGCCGAGGTCGTGGGACCGGTGGACCTCCTGCAGGCATCCCTCCGAAGGCTGCCTGACTGTCACCCTCACAACTATCAGCACACCGCTCCCCGTGGCTTCCCACTCTAGACATGCACTTGCTGGGCTGGTGCCTGGAGCCGCCCCTGCTTCAAACACACCTTGTATGCCTAGAAAGCTCTGTTGAAAGGAAACTCCAGTGGGAACTTTGTTGATTTTTCATAGGAATAGTTTAATTTTAGAATTTCCCCACTCTCTGCTTCCATTTCCTGACTGTAGGCAAGGGCTGGGGTCACTGATGATGAAGATTGGTGTTGAACATTCAGTAATTGATTGGTCAGATTGTGGAGAGCTTTGCACACTAGCAGAAAGAGCAAGTGGGGGAAGACATAACAAGAATTCCCCCTTGCTTTCACTACATCTCCTTAGCCCCTGCGTAGAAACTAGTCATTATCACAATCCTTGTGACACCTGAGCACAAGTCTAGTGCTGGGATTGATCCTGTAAAGTGCTAATCATTCTAGCCTGATTCAACAGAAGTCTTAAGCACATACTTTCAGTTCAATAAGAGTCAATGAAACCATTCACACGCTTAAAGCATAGGCTTAAGTGTTTGGCTGGATCTGGCGCTAGAGTTCTTAGTGCCTTTCAAGATGGAGCCCTAAACAGAATAGGAGGAGCAAAGGCAGGACCTTAGTCATGCCCCCTCTCACTGTCCTACAGAAGGGGATTGGCAAGGGGGAGGAATTGACACTGTATCTTTTCAAATGGTGACATCAGGTCTGATGCACATGTACTTGCCCAAAGGCATGATCAATGAAGTCATGTTCATCTGTACACCCCACAGCAGAGAGTGGCTGAAGCAATTGAGTAGCATTGTTCCCATCACCACCGTCCCCCTCTCCCCCGCCCCCCCCACATTCCCTGCCTCCTGTGCAGAATCAGTTTTTTGCACAGCAAATAAGATTGTTCCCAGTAACAAACTTGTCCAAGGATATATCTACACCACAAGTGAAGATGCGATTCTAGCACAGGTATGCATAGCATGCTAACTGCAATCTAGCTAGCAGATGTAACAAGAGCAATATAGACATGGCGGTGCAGACTTCAGAATGGACTATCAACCCGAGTATGTACCCGGGAGCCCCGTTGGGCTAGTACTGGGGCAGCCAGCCAGAGCTGAAGCTCATGCCACCACATCTTCACTACTATTGTTATCAGTGCTAGCTAGATTAAAGCTATGCCCATCCATGCTACATCATGGACATCATCTTCCTTTCCAAATGCAAACAGATGGACATCATACCAAAAGGACTGAAGGTAAAAAATCCATTGCAATCAACATACCACACAGACTATGGTGACAGATTGTTCCACACACTCTCAATGAAACTGCAGAACCACCTGATCAACATCCTATATAGCAAGCAGGAAAAGATCAAGAATGAGCTCTCAAAACTGGAGACCATCATACAAAACCAACCTTTCACACAAACTTCCTCGTGGCTGGACTTTACAAAAACTAGACAAAAACTACAAACTAGACAATACACACTTTGCTTCTCTACAGAGGAAAAAGGACACTAAACTATCTAAACTCTTACAAGCCACAAGGGGCCATAACAGTGGTCCCTTTAACTTACCCAACAATATTGCTAATCTATCCAGCTATACTCTTAGCCTGGCAGAAGTGTCTGTCCTAGCTCGGGGCCTCTCCTTCTGCCCCACCTCCCACAAACATGATACAGGTCTGCTGTGACCTGGTATCCTACTCTCGCTGTCTCCAACTCAAGGAATATTTCCACCACACCACTGAACCGCACACTAACCCACAAACATAGGCATCGATTCCATGGGTGCTCTGGGGCTGGAGCCCCCACAGGGAAAAATTAGTGGGTGCTCTGCACCCACTGGCAGCCAAACTCCTCTCACCTCAGCTCCACCTCACCTCCTCCCTCCCTGAGCATGCCGCATCCCCGCTCCTCCTCCAACTCCCAGCACTTCTTGCTGCCAAAAGTCTGTTTGGCAGTGCTTAGGGCTTTCCAGGATGGAGTGGGGAGGAGCAGGGATGTGGCGCACTCGGGGAAGGAAGCAAAGAAGAGGGGGGGCAGGAACTTTGGGAAAGCGGGTGAAATGGGGGCAGGGCGAAGGCGGTGCAGGGTGAGTCCGGGGTGCGATCAAGCACCGACTAGGAACAGTGGAAGTCAGCGCTTATGCCCCCAGAAACCTTCCTACCAATGCTACAAGATGAAGGATTCTGCATGGACTCCTCCTGATGGTCAAAACAACAGACTGGACTTTTACATAGCATGCTTCTGCTGACGTGCACAAGCTGAAATTGTGGAAAAGCAGCATCACTTGCCCTATGAATTCAGTCCTGCAGAACACAATGCCATCCACAGCCTCAGAAACAACCCTGACATTATAATCAAAAAAGTTGACAAAGGAGGTGCTGTCGTTATCATGAATAGGTTGGAGTATGAACGAAAGGCTGCTAGGCAACTCTCTGACACCACGTTCTATAGGCCATGACCCTCTGATCCCATTGAGGGGTACCAAAAGAAACTGCACCATCTGCTCAAGAAAATTCCTGAAGAAGCACAGGAACAAATCTACACAGATAGTTCAGTGGTTTGAACATTGGCCTGCTAAATCCAGAGTTGTGAGTTCAACCCTTAACAGGGCCATTTAGGGAACTGGGGTAAAAATTTGTCTGGGGATTGGTCCTGCTTTGAGCAGGGAGTTGGACTAGATGACCACCTAGGTCCCTTCCAACCCGATATTCTATGGTTCTAGAGCCCCGGGTATTCTATCTGCTACCCAAGATCCATAAACCTGGGAATCCTGGATGCCCCATCACCTCAGGCATTGGTACCCTGACAGCAGGACTATCTGATTATGTGGACTCTCTCCTCAGGCCCTACGCTACCAGCATGCCTAGTTATCTTTGAGACACCACTGATTTCCTGAGGAAACTACAATCCATTGGTGATCTTCCAGAAAACACCATCCTAGCCACTATGGATGTAGAAGGCCTTTACACCAACATTCCACACAAAGATGGACTACAAGTCTTCAGGAACAGTATCCCCAATAATGTCATAGCAAATCTGGTTGCCGACCTTTGTGATTTTGTCCTCACCCACAATTATTTCAGATTTGGGGACGATTTATACCTTCAAGTCAACAGCACTGCTATGGGCACCTGCATGGCCCCACAGTATGCCAACATTTTTATGGCTGACTTAGAACAATGCTTCCTCAGCTTTCATCTCCTAGCACCTCTGCTCTACTTGTGCTACATTGATGACATCTTCATCATCTGGACCCATAGGAAGGAGCCCCTTGAGAAATTCCACCTGGATTTCAACAATTTCCACTTCACTGTCAACCTCAGCCTGGACTAGTCCGCGCAAGAGATCCACTTCCTGGACACTACTGTACAAATAAGTGATGGCACATAACCACCACCCTATACTGGAAACCTAATGACCACTATACTTACCTACATGCCTCCAGCTTTCATCCAGACCACATCATACCATCCATTGTCTACAAGCCAAGCCCTAAGATACAACCACATTTGCTCCAATCCATCAGACAGAGACAAACACCTAAGGATCTCTGTCAGGCATTCTTAAAACTACAATACCCACCTGGTGAACTGAAGAAACAGATGACAGAGCCAGAAGGGTACCCAGAAGTCACCTACTACAGGACAGGCCCAACAAAGAAAGTAACAGAATGCCACTAGCTGTAACCTACTGCCCCCAACTAAAACCTCTCCAGCGCATCATCAAGGATCTACAACCTAGCCTGAAGGATGATCCCTCACTCTCACAGACCTTGGGAGACAGGTCAGTCCTTGCTTACAAACATCCCACCAACCTGAATCGAATACTTACCAGCAACTACACACCGCACAACTGAAACACTAACCCAGGAACCAACCCCTTCAACAAACCCCATTGCCAACTCTGTCCGTATATCTATTCAAGGGACACCATCATAGGACCCAACCACATCAGCCACACCATCAGGGGCTCATTCACCTGAACATCTACCAATGTGATATATGCCATCATGTGTCAGCAATGCCCCTCTGCTGTGTACATTGGCCAAGTCTCTACGCAAAGGAATAAATGGACACAAATCAAGACATCAAGAATTGTAACGTTCAAAAACCAGTAGGAGAACACTTCAAACTCCCTGGACACTCAATAACAGACTTTAAAGTGGCCGTTCTTCAACAAAAAACTTCAAAAACAGACTTCAATCAGAAACTGCAGAACCGGAATTAATTTGAAAACTTGACACCACCACATTAGGCCTTAATAAATACTGGGAGTGGCTGGGTCACTACAAAAAATAATGTTCCCTCTGTTGATACTCACACTTTCTTGTCAACTGCTGGGAATGAGCTACATCTATCCTAATTGAATTGGCCTTTTTAGCACTGACTCCCCACTTGGTAAGGCAACTCTCATCTTTTCATGTACTTTATATTTATACCTGCTTACTGTATTTTCCACTCCATGCATCTGATGAAGTGGGTTCTAGCCCACGAAAGCTTATGCCCAAATAAATTTGTTAGTCTCTAAGGTGCCACAAGGACTCCTCATTATTTTTACTGATATAGAACAACAGCTACCCCTCTGAAACCTGAACCAAAGGGGTAATTTACAGCTTGAAGAGACAAACCCACACTAACTCCAATCAAGCTGGTGTGCTAAAAATGGAGCGGAGCTCTGGCAATGAGAGGGGCTAGTCACTCCAAGTAGACACGCATGGTTTCAGATGGGATCATACACAGCGCAGCTAGCCCATCCTGCCATGGCTACACTATCATTTTTAGCACACTTGCTCAACCTGAGCTAACGCTAATGTTGAATGTTTCCTCCAGCTGGAAATTACACCTCCAGCTCAAGGGAAGACAAACTTTATCTGTGAAGGAGAAAATGCTGACCTTAAATATACCTGTGTACCCTCAAGGACTTCTGTACTGAGTGGATAGGTTTTCAAATAATTCGGCACACATCTGCATGAGTTTTTAATGGGAGTCATGTGGCTAAATCCCCTAGTCAGCTTTGAAAATCTCCACCACCCTAGCAACATTTAAAAGATTACCCACTTTTCCTCTTTGCACAAGGGCTAATGAGGAAATCCTGGTTCCCCAGTAGCTTATCAGTGCAAGAACCCATGTGTCAAAGAACATCAGAAGCCAGTTTGGAGGAACAGGACCTCTGTGCAGATATGCCTGGCCTCAATAGAGCCATCAAAACTCATTAGTTTAGCTGTCCCTCCCCTCTAGCAGAAGGCAGCATTGGGAACTCTGCTAGTGTTCTTCCCCCATGTGAAAGTATCCAAGATGGATGGATACTGAAGCCCTAAAATGTTCCACATTTGCTGATCTCTGATATTCTACTCAAACTCACCTATGAGCGTGAAGGAACGTTTGTGACAGTCCCCGGCCAGGAGGTAACTGCAATCCCCAGCAAAGTCATAGAAAGACTCATCAAATGTTTTGATGTGATCGTCTCCAAAAAGGCTGCAGCGGAAAAGAGATGGCTGCTCTGTTTGTCCATCTGCAAGCAAAAATCTTGATGATCCTGGATATCAAAGCACAAGTTAATACGTAAAATCAAGCAATCGTTTTACCACCTGGCAGCTCCATGACTATGAGACAAATTCTCAGCTGGTGTAAGTCAGCGAAGTTCAGCTGAGCTCCACTCATTCTTAACATTCATCGTGCCCATTCAGCTTGTGTAAATCAGTGAAGCTCCTTCAGCTACAATGGAATGATGCCATTTTATACCAGCAGAATTTAAGGCCCACTCCAAGATCAATTTACAGTAGGCTGAACATCTGGCCTATATTTTTACAGAAATTGTCAGAGCATATTATTCAACAGGGTGCACGGACATTTTTCTCAATGAAATTCTAGGCTTTGACTAATAACCAGTGAAATGCAGCTGTAATAAATCTGTTTTATTTCCCCAGTACTTACTGGAACCTGATTAGAATGAAAATAATCAAAGACTAACTGAAGACATAAGTGCTAGGAATGTCCCATTTACAAACTTTTGGGCCCAATCTCTTGCCTCAGTTACACTCCATGTGACTTAATTGGACCAAATTGTGCAGATGAGCACACAGCTGGCCAAGTTATGCAAATGTTTTGCCTTGAATATCTGTTCCAATTTAAACAGGATTTTACTTTGGCTGTATGCATGCCTCTTTTGTAAATGCTTTCCTGAAACATTTCACTGGGTAGCACCTATTAGGCTAGCTCAAAATTCTCTAACTTTGGTGCTTAGAGTTAATCACCTAACTCCACATTTAGGCAATTAAATCAAGCCCCTGTCATAGGGTTGCCAGGCATCTGGTTTTCTACCAGAATGCCCGGTCAAAAAGGGACCTGGGTCGCTCTGGTCAGCACAGCTGACTGGGCCACTAAAAGTCCAGTTGGCCACAGCAGGGCAGGCTGGCTCCATGCCCAGCTCCTGGGAAGCAACCGGCATGTCCCTCCAGTTCCTAGGCAGAGGAGCAACCGGGGTGCTCCGCCTAGAAGCCAGAGTCACATGCCGCCATTTCCTGGGAGCTGCATGGACATCCTCCATCCCCAGGAAATGCCAGGGCTGCCTGAGGTCAGTGCCATCCAGAGCCCACACTTCAAATGCCCTCTCATATTCCAAACCTCTGCCCCAGCCCGGAGCTCACTCCCATACCATACTCTGAACCCCTCAGACCCATCTCCCAGCCTGGAGCCTTCCCCCACACCTCAACTCTCTGCCCCATCCCGGAGCCTCCTCCCACACTCTGAACCCCTCGGCCTCAGCCCGGAGCCTCTTCCTGCACCACAAACCCCTCATCCCCAGCCCCACCCCAGAGCCTGCACTTCCCTGTGCCCCAATCCCCTGCCTCGGCCCAGTAAAAATGCACAAGTGAGTGAGCGCAGGGGAGAGTAAGCAACCGAAGGAGGGGGATGGAATGAGTGGGTGAGGGGTCTTAGAAAGTTGGTAACCCTGTCCTGCAAGTAACTACATGGGAGGGACCCATACACACACACTAATTTAAATGGCTCTGCATGGATTCAAGGGTCCCCCTATGCATTGTAACTTACAGGATGCAGGCTTAAGTGGCTTGATTTTATGGAGGTGCTAAACAACTCAAACACCTAGTGAAATTACCCAAGTTTGAAGATGTTGACTCTATTTTTCATGCAGAGCACAATCCTGACATGACATTCTACAGAAATTAGGTAACAGTGAGATTTTCATATCTAACACATTAAGTTAATTGATATCTAAATTGGAACTGCTGTTTCTCCTTATTTCTACTGGGCCAAACCCTTCAGTATTACTTCAGGCCCTGATCTGGCAATGAGCTCTATGCAGGCAAACCTCTATGGCTGCACAGAGTCATAGAATATCAGGGTTGGAAGGGACCTCAGGAGGTCATATAGTCCAACACCCTGCTCAAAGCAGGACCAATCCCCAACCTAATCATCCCAGCCAGAGCTTTGTCAAACCTGATCTTAAAAACCTCTAAGGAAGGAGATTCCATCACCTCCCTAGATAACCCATTCCAGTGCTTCACCACCCTCCGAGTGAAAAAGCTTTTCCTAATATCCAACCTAAACCTCCTCCTGCAACTTGAGACCGTTACTCCTTGTTCTGTCATTAAAGTTAATGTGGCACCACAGACAGTCAAAGGTCTGTCCATTTCAGTCCATTGACTTCAATGGGAGTCCTTGTGAGGGTAGGTTTTGTCCACACCACACTTAGTGCAGCATACAGGCAATAGGTAACAGTCCTCTCTCTGTCTTTCACGCTGATGGCATTGTTGCCTGAGTAAGGTTTGTAGGATTATAGAAGGAATAAAGAAATTATTGTAAAAAGGAATAAAAATTCCATTTTCTTAGGTATTAGAAACAACATGCGTTCCTACCTGTTGTTACAATGGACAGAGCTAACTGCATTAGCAGGACTGTGAAACAGATCATCTGTTAAAATAAAAGATGTTAGAACATTCATTGTCAATATTTAACATGCTGAGAATTGGAGGATAGTTTTCCAGACTCGTTTTGATTCATATCAAGCGTCCGTTTTCTCCCTGAATTTCTTTGTATTAGTTTGGGGTTCTATTTATTGCTGTAAAACAGAAATTGAAATGATCTTTCATGATAATCCAATAATATCACCCTACAAATCCATGCTTTAAAAACAAACACACACAAAAAGGATGTACTCTGAGAAATAATGCATCTTCTGTTCTCAGCAGGTAACATGGGCTATCTGCACAGGAGATATGGGATGTTTGTGTTATTCTAATTTACCTGAAGCCTGCCTCAGGGGTCATACACCTCATGCACAATTGTTACAAAATTATTACAAACATTAAAAAAATTCCATACCAAGTTTCAATTACCCAACTATTGGGCAGACCAGCAAAAGTAAAATTAACCCACCAGACTATAAGACCCAGCTAGGCCCTGTTATGATCTACAGCCACTACCTAAGGAACTACATCTTTCCCTAATGCCTTAGGGGGAGAATTGCAGTGTTGTAGATGTATAGGTCCCAGGATATTAGAAAGACAAGGTGGGTCAGGTAGTATCTTTTATTGTACCATAAATTATATTACCTTAGGGGGAGAATGGTATAAATAAAGATCCTGCTCCAGCAAACTGATCCATGTAGGCAAACACTTCCAATCCCATGCACAGCCCCCTGAGTACATTTGTGCTCCATTACACACACAGATGTCTGCCCACTGAGATAAACGTGCACAAGGCAGAGGCCTGAGGTGAAATCTTAGCTTCACCAAAGTCAATGGGAGTTTTGCCATTTGCTTTGTGTTTTACCCTTTGTCTCCTCTATGTCTGTAAACTAACTTCATAGCACTAGCAGTGCTATAAATATGTTAAAAATATATGAGTGCGTCTATAAGAGCTAAGAAGACATTCTGTGACGTTAGGTTACCAGGTGATAGATGAGAGAGCAGTTTGAAATTCTACATAGATAGGTTACATTAGCTATAGGATTCAGCTGAATGCATTCAATTTTCAAACAAGCCCCATTTGGGCCGCAGATTACAGCTGACTGTAAATTTCCTGTTGGAAAATTATTCTAACAAAAAATGCCCTTTTCCAAAATATTAAGCTTTCTGTGGGAAAATTTAATTTTTTTTTTTAAAAATCCAATTTTCTGTCAGGAAAATTTAAACAGTGGCTCCCCCCAGCAGCCTGGCTGGAAGGCTCTTGTCATTATGATGTTCTGCCTGGGTGAGAAAGTGAAATTGACAAGAGTCTTCCAGGGTGGCAGCCATCAAGCTGAAAAAAATCCTTTTTTGGGAGAATCACAATGGAATTTTTCTGGTAATCCTTTCCTGCAATAACAATTTGCACTATTGACATTTTCTCCCAATTCAGTATGGAAAAAATAATTCAAAGCCACAACTTTTTTCTTGGGAAAGGATTTCCATTTTCTAGCCAGCACTACCTTAGATACAGTCCTACCCAACATATTGACTCCACTAGATCATACCCAAATTTCTTTAAAATAAATAAGAAAAGCCCTTGATAATGGAGCTTACCCATGGGACCAAGTTCAGCTCTGTTTACATGGGCACAACTTCCACTGACTTCAGTTACATTGGTCTAACTCCCATTGAAGTTAATGATAGTCAACCTGTATAACTGAGTGAAGAACTTGCCTCACTATATTTGCAAAAAAAGAAAAGAAGGATCTGTTGAACAATGTAGTGTGTATGATGTGGCTGGTGCCTATAAAGATACAGTCACTGTAAGATACCACAGTGATGGACACAGTATAAGAACGAAAACAGAATAGAATAAAAAAGGGAACAATAGGAATTAATTAGATTAAACACATATTGATAGACTTTTAACAAAGAAATACATATCCATTATATCAGCCTAATGACCCATCCTGTGCAATTTTATAATTTGTTTCATAAGAAATAAATATACCTTTTTCTGTGCAAAAGTTCAATTGCATATGAAAAAAATCAGCTTCTTGGATGGTCAGCTTTAGCCTAAGAGCCCATGGTTCCTGTTTCCTTCAGAAGGCTGGACTGGAATGGACTGGAACTGAAAATTTTTGTTTTTATATAAGCCAGGAACTCTTGTTCATTTAAAAGGAAAGATAACAGATGACCTTTGCATCCGTCTGATTCTCAACACAATAGTGCTAAACTGCTATCATGTAAATCAGTTGCCTTAATTGCCAAAAAGAAACAATGAGAGGAAATTGTATTATGTACTTACATGACAGATAAGCCTTTGAAATGAGTTTTGCATCTGAGAGTTTGAAACCTCACTGGTCGAGCAAATAAGGTAACATAACTACTTGAAAGAGTACTGACACAGAGAAATATCAGATTTGCCATACCATAATAGATTATTGATCCATCTAGTACTTTCCTGCCACCATGAAAGTCCATATGATGCATTAAAGCAAGTTGGGAAAAAATAATGTACAGAGTTATGCTATTTAGTGTTCCTTTTTTCCTCAAAAAATACCAGCCATACACCTGTAGAGTAAATTACTTACACTGTGAGCTGAGCATGCAAACTTTTACGCATTTACTTAACCTTAATTATGTGCACAGTGCCAGTGGAACAACAGGTATGTGTAAAGATAACAATATGCATAAGAGCTTGCAGGATGAGGCACTTATTCTGAACTTTGAAAAACAACAATATGAAAGAACAAAAGTAAAATCTCCAGGAGAAAGCACAGAGAATGCGTGTGTGCTGTGTACAAGCAAAAAGAATGAGGAGCACTTGTGGCACCTTAGAGACTAACAAAGGTGCCACAAGGACTCCTCGTTCTTTTTGCTGATAAAAACTAATACAGCTACCACTCTGAAATCTGAGAACAAAATGACTGCTGTCTCTGCACACGGTTCTTAGAAATATTAAGATACTGTACAAAGAAAAACAAACAAAGGCATCATAATTTTATCACATTTCCATCAAGGCAAATTTCTTTCTGACCCTAACAGGTGATCAACTTACTCCTTGAGGCATGGCATATGATTACTTTTATTATTTTTATTTAATTTCTCTTATTAGTTTGTTGTTAGTGATACCTACTTTATTTTGTGCAACTATTTCAAACAATCTGTTTGACAAACTGCTTTACAGAACCAGGTAATATTTCTGGAACAAAAATAAAAGAATGGCCTAGAACGTTCCCTCCTGCATGAAAAGCCAAAGAAAGACTTTTAGTGAGGGAAACTCCACCAGGACTTTCTTATTCGGGTGCCTCCACATTTTCCTATTGGCATGGGGTTTGCCCCCAACCCCCTCCCACTGAAAAGCTGCATCCCATGACATACTCGTCATGATCTGTGTGGATTGCAGAGTATTTATGGGAAGACAAGACCATATTGTGCAGGAGTTCTGTACTCCAAGTACAGTTCAGTCCCTTGGTGCTCTGCCCCCAAGTTACCTTCCAATGTGGGTCCAATGTGACTTCTATTGCTACAATGGAGCCCCTCTGAAAGGACCCCTCCCTCTGCCCCAGAAATTTCTCTCTGTCCTTAGGAAGGGATGACATCCATGGAAAAAAGTTAATACACGCTGAGGCTTTATGGACTAATTCTAAGAGGTCATTTCAAGCAAAAGAACAACAAGGAAGATAGCATGAATGGCAGCTGGCATCTCCATCACCACAGAAAAGTAGATGTAATAAGATACAAAAGCGGATGAGTACAAAGGGTAAAATTCTGGCACTAATTAAGTCAATGAAAGTTTTGCCGTTGACTTCAGTGAGGACAGCATTTCACTCAAGGGGTCTAAAACGTGACAGACCATATAGGTAAGGACCAGAAGCTTTGCATATGATGCTGTGTAGAAGGGGGAAGTTAAGGTTGGGTAAGTGATGTGGGTCAGGTGGGATGATAGTTATGTTCACAGCATACAAACAAAGAAGGCAGATACAAAACAATACACGATCTTTCTGAAAGGTTGCAGTATAACACTACTTTATTTTATAGAATCCAGAAACCTAACATTCCAAAACTGCAGAGAGACAAAATTCAACTCACTTTGATTTAAACAGGTTCCTTGCAGAATAGCTGGTTCAATCTGGATCACACACTCCCTTGAAGAGCTCATTTATTGATTGTTATTGTGTACTGTTCCAATGCGAAGCGTGGTGATGTTTGCGTAGACCTAAGATTTGTTTATAAATGTTAGTATGGTAGGAACTCATTTTATACAAAAGGAAAAAGTCTGAGATGACATGTAGAGTGCCTAGAAAGCCATTTAATAGCCAATTTCTGTGGTAATGGGATAAGCTTTGAGAAAGAGTGTCAGACACTAATAATTACTTTCCAGCACATGGCCATAGTCCTCTCAGTTCTTTCAAACAAATTAGCCAAACATAGCAATAGCCCTAATCATTAATTATATTGAAACATTAAAATAATTAGTCATTGACAACATTGTTCTAGGCACATTACAGACATGAGTGCAAGCAAAGACCCTTCACTGAAGAATTTAAAACATTTATATATATTATATATATAGATATACATATATACACACACACACTCTATAGACAGATTAGATGTGGGATAAAAGTGACAATGAATAATCAGATATAACTGCAGCTTTTTGAATGAAGAGAATGCAGGAAGTAGATGTGATACAGCTGGATTTTAGAAAGCAATTATATAGCTCATGAAGTCTTTCCCACGGACTTCCATGTACTTTGGATCTAGGCCTTAACGGAGCTTTCTATTAAATCTTATTTTAAAAAAGTATTAGAATTGGCTAGAAAGAAATCCCTGATATGTGAATTGAATAATAATAGCTTAAGGATCATAACAAAAGAGTAATGGAAAAGATAATGTACCCTGGGGAGATGTGCATCAGTGGGTTACCACAGCAATTGGCATTAGGGCTGATGTTATTTAACTTTTTGCTAAAGACCTGGTAGAGAAAGCAGAGTAATGGAACACTAATGATTAAACTAAATTGTGGGTCATTGGGACACCTCTGAGAGCAGAAACACCACACCCAGGATCTAGAGAAGTTAGAACAGGGGCAGGGAATAACTAAGACCTTTATCTACACAGGAAAGGTGTTTTTCTATCATAATCTCAGGTGCGAATTTAAAGTGATGTAGTAACATTGAGATAACCCCTCTATGTGGACACACTTATTCCAGAGTAAAAGTGCCTCCCTTCCATGCACCCCTATCCCCCATGCCCAATCCCTCATGCTTAGCTTATGTCATTTGGAAAGGGATATAATCTAAATTGAAAAGCCATTCTTATTTCCAGAATGAGCGTGTACAGAATTATACCTGTATAATTAGAGGTATAAAATTGGTCAGACTTTTCCATATAGACAAGCCTTAAATGAGATTCATCTTGAATAAAATATATGTTAATACTTCAGGGGGGAAATAAGCCAATTATGGCTATTCAAGGAGAGGCAAAACACATGGAAAGCAGTAATAGCAGAAATAAACCTAGGGCTGAGAGAGAACAGCAAGTTAGATAATTAGATAGGCAGCATAATAACAAAAATAGTCTGTACAGTTCTGGGCCACTTTCAAAGACATCACATCGCTGAATATGGCAGTAATCCTCTCTGTTTGTTATGGGAACTCCCACTGCTAAATTAGCTCTAGGCCAGTGATACTCAGACTGAGGCTCACGAGCCTCAAGTTACTTCTTAATGTGTGTCTCCTGCAGCTCTTTGCCATACATGATATTAAAACACTGATTTAATTATTAACCAATCAGGATGCTTTTACTGTTATTAACCAACTGTAGTTGATAAAATAATAATAGTTGGTCAGTCATTTTGCTGGGAGAAATATATACATTTCTCTGTCGTACTGTTTAAATATGAATATATGATACTATAGGAAATGGAACAATGAATTCACACTATGGATCTTTTGAGTAATGTTGATTGCTAATTTGGCTCCTGAACTGCTGAGGTTCGAGTATTGAAGCCTTCCTTGAATTTCTCTAGCCAGTTAAGATGGCTTTCTAACTGTTTTGCACCACCAAAATGGCATAAAACAGCTGGAGCTAAGACTAAAAGCTATCTCCATGGTTGTAACCCGGTTAGTCTACTGATTCCGTAGCCCAACTGTATCTATAATACAGATAGGGCCTACAACAGATTTTAATGACGGGAACTATAAGTTGTTCTTGAAGTAGCCAGAAACTTTCCGTAAGTAATGTCTAATGCCACCATCCACTCCAACCCAAAATTCATGGCAGATGCTTAAGTGTGAAGTGTAGACCATTAATACTCCATTGTCTCTCCTGATATGGAGTTTATGACACATTATCTTGAAAAGACAAGGTGGGCGAGTTAATATCTTTTCTTGGACCAACTTCTGTTGGCGAGAGACACAAGCTAACACAGAGCTCTTTTTCGGGTCTGAGAATGGTACTCAGTGTCACAGCAAAATACAAGGTGGAAAAGAGTTTAGCATAAGTAGCTTACACATATTAGAAGACCATTCAAAGTGAAGTGACCTGTTAACACCTCCGCAGTCATAGGGCATAAAAAAGATGGGTAGGGTGGCTGGTTGGTTACTAATTGAAATAAGCTACAAATCCAATGTGTCAAGGTGGGTGAGGTAATATCTTTTGTTGGACACCAACATGTACATTGGCCAAACCAGACAGTCTCTACACAAAAGAATATAATGAGACAAAATCAGACATCAAGAATTATAACATTCAAAAGCCAGTTGGAGAACACTTCAATCTCCTTGGACACTCAATAACAGACTTAAAAGTGTCAATTCTTCAACAAAACTTCAAAGACAGACTCCAAAGAGAAACTGCAGAACTGGAATTAATTTACAACCTTAACACCATCAAATTAGACCTGAATAAAGATTGGGAGCGGATGGATCACTACAAAAACTAATTTCCTCATACTAATTTCCCCCTACTGTTTCAAACAATTGTCAAGAAGGTGCGAGTAATGGGCCACTTTGTTTACATTGGCCTCATTACCACTAAAAAAGTGATTTTTCCTCCCTTGATATTCTATTGTTGAGAATAGCCCACTTCCACTTTAATTGAACTGTCTCGTTAGCACTGACCACCCACGTGGTAAAGCAACTCCCATCTTTTCATGTACTGCGTGTATATACCTGCCTACTGTTTTTTCTTCCACTCCACACATCTGATGAAGTGGGTTTTAGCCCACGAAAGCTTATGCCCAAATAAATTGGTTAGTCTCTAAGGTGCCACAAGTACTCCTTGTTGTTTTAGCTAGATACAAGATGAAGCAGATTGTTTAGCAAAAGTAGTTAATACATATTTCAAGGTGAAGTGATCCATTAACAGTCACAAGGAGATGGGATGAGGTCGTGTTAAATTGTTGTAATAAGCCATAAATCTAGTGACTCTGTTCAGTCCATGATTTTTAGTTTCTAGCAAAGTTATGAATTTAAGCTCCCAGACTCATCTTTTGAAAGTATTGTGCAGGGTTCCCTTGAGGATGAGGACTGATAGGTCAGATATAAAGTGATCACTTTGTGAAAAGTGTTCATCTACGGGTGATATGGCGTTTTTGTCTTTTATCATTTTCCTGTGTGAGTTCATTTGAAAGTGTAGTGATGGTCTGGTTTCACCCCCATAGCTGTTATTGGGGCATTTAGTCCACTGGATGAAGTATAGTATATGTAGTGATAAGCATGTAGGACCCATGGATCTTGAAAGGTGTGCTGTGGGAGGGTGTTGATCATTGTAGCAGTGGAGGTATGTTTGCAGGTTTTGCATCTGTTGTTCTGGTAGGATCTGGTGCTGCTTTGAGTTGGTGTCTCCTCTTTTGTGGGAAGGTTGCTTTTGATGATGACCCTTGTAAGGTTAACAGGGTTGTTTGAAGGCCAAAAAAGGGAATTTTGGAAAGATTTCTTTCAGGATGTTGTCTGCATCAAGTATGGGTTATGACTGTTTGATAATACCCAAAATGGATTCCAGCACAGGTGCAGAAACTAGGAGTGTTGGGGTTCTGCCACATCCCATGGCTTGAAGCGGTTTCCTTCATACCCAGGATTTACAGTTTGGTTCAATGGCTCTCATCACCTCCACTATACAAATTGTTCCAGCACCCCTGCATTCCAGTGTGGGATGGTAGGTGACAACTAGGGGTGTGTAGTCAGAAGTGGGGGGGGTCCCATATTGAAGCAGATTCTCTTGGAGTATTTGAGTGGCCTGTTCCACAATGCAAACTACTTCTTTGGCGGAGCATCCTTGTTTGATGAAGGCAGTTTTAAGTGTGTCAAGGTGTGTGTTGGACTTTTTCTTCGGAGAATATTTGGTGGTATCTGAGTGCTGGGCTGTAGATAACAGATTTCTTGGTGTGTTTGGTCTGGTTACTGAATCTGTGAAGGTAGCTATGGTGACATGTGGGTTTCTTGCACGTAGTTATCTGTAGGGTTCCATTGCTGAAGCTGATTGTGGTGTCCAGGAAGTTGATGCTGGAATGGGATTGTTCTAGAGAGAGTTTGATGGATGGGAGGAGGTTGTTGAAGTTGTGGTGCAAATCTGAGAGAGTTTAAGATCATCTGTCTAGAGGATAAAAATATCATTGATGTATCCCAGGTATATCATTGGTTTGTGGTGCATTTGTCCAGAAATTCTGCCTCAGGGTGACCAGTGAAGAAGTTGGCATATTGGGGAGCCATCCTAGTACCCAGGGTTGTTCCCATGGTTTGGGCAAAGCACTGCTGAATAAAAAATAGTTACAAGTGAGGCTGAAAGGGCTAAGTCTGGCAACATGTTTGGGGTGGATAGCTGAGTGTTGTCTCTCTTCTTGTAGATATTTGCATAGAGATGGGCCTTATGGCATGTCTGGAAGGTTAACAAATTCAGGTTCTGGAGTGGAGGAGTGCCTCCACTGAGCACAACTATGGCAGCAGGGCACAAGGAGGGAGGATGTCTCAGGTCAGCTGACCTTAAATAGTTTAGGGCTTTATAGGTTAAAGCCAGTATCTTGAACTCCACAGGGCCTCAGGTAACCAGCATACCTCATAGAACTCTGGTGTCATGGGCTCTCAGTGTGATGGCCTGCTCAGAACTAGATGTTGCTTATGAAAGCTACCTAGCCTATCCTGTTGTACCTCTATCCTTCGTATTCACATGCAAAGTGGAGTCCCTGAAGCCCAATGATAGAGAAGATGTCCCTTTCCTGGGACAAGGATGTCATAACAACAAATAGAAAGCTGCACATCACAGTCAAAGGGACAATTCTTCAGCTAGGGTTGTCATAACATTTTTTCCCAGATTTGGACCTTAGCATCCAAAATATGGGTGTTAGCATGAAAACCTCCAAGCTTAGTTACCAGCTTGGACCTGGTAAAGCTGCCACCAGCCAGGGATTTATACAGTGCCTAGCTCACTGTGGTCTCCCCAAAACCTTCCCTGGGGGACCCCCAGACTCAGATTCCTTGAGTCTCACAACAAAGGGAAATAAACCATTTCCCTTCCCCCTCCTCCCCTCCAGGTGTTCCCTCCCTGGGTTCCTGGAGAGATATACAGAACAAGCTCCGTGAATCTAAACAGAAGGACTCCACCCTCCCTGTTTCCAGTCCTGGAAACACAAGTAATTCCCTCCTCACCCAGAGGGTATGCAAAGTCAGGTTAGTAAATCTAACACAAAGAGATTTTCCCCCTGAATTCTTCCTCCCACCAATTCCTTGGTGAGCTGCAGACTCAATTCCCTGGAGTCCCCACAAAAGAAAAAACTCCAACAAGTCTTAAAAAGAAGGCTTTATATAAAAAAGAAAGAAAAGGACATAAAAATGGTCTCTCTGTATTAAGGTGACAAATACAGGGTCATTTGCTTAAAAGAAAACATGAATAAACAGCCTTATTCAAAAAGAATACAATTTTAAAACACTCCAGCAACTACACACATGTGAATACAAAAGAAAACAATATAAACCTTATTGTCTTACTAGCTTTATACTTACAACTTGGAAACAGAAGATTAGAAAGGCAGGAGATAGAAAAATCACTCTCAGAGCCGAGAGGGTCAGACACAAGACAAAGAACAAAGAACTCACACACAAACTTCCCTCCACCCAGATTTTAAAAAGTCTTGTTTCCTGATTGGTCCTCTGGTCAGGTGTTTCAGGTTACTGGTGTTACCCCTTTACAGGTAAAAGAACATTAACCCTTAGCTATCTGTTTATGACAAGGGTGAACTGGCATACCTCCATTGAAGTCAATGGAGCTACACAAATCTACATCAGCTGAGGATCTGCCCATCTGCAAGTTTGCTGGTGTCACATTGAGACTCAGTGATGTTACCACTACAAGACATATGGAACCCTACGAATCCCATGACAAAATGGTCCACCCATTAAAACTGTGGCTACAATTTTAAAACTTGGGTTTCTGAACTTCTGTGGGGTACCAAAACTGAAGTAAGCCAAATACAAGCCCAATCTTGCTGCAATTGATGTCAAGTTAAATGTGGCAAAGAGATGCCTTATCACCTAACTTCTAGAGAAATTGTCTATGTAATTTAGAATAATAATATATGTTTGATTATACTACTCAATAGACATCAATGTAGTTAATATCCACATGAATATGGTATCCTAGTGATTGTGTGCTGTATCTATAGAATCGATGTAGGGTTCCTTCAATCTTGGTCTTCTCCTGGCATGGATTCCAGAGCAGATGCCCATCTTTATTTCTTCTCTGTTCTCTTTATTTTTTCGTAAAGTATTGAACTTTTATGAGGGCCAGTATAAGGCCTTTATAACACTCCCTTCCTTCTCTCTCTCCATTCAATAGTCACATTCCATTTAGAAGAATCATCTCATCTAGTTCAGTTAGTATCACTTCCAATTCAACTTGCTTATTTCCCCATATTCATTTGTATCTGCATACAGACATTAGGTACATAGGTATTTTTATTTTTCTTGTTCTGCAGAATATCCACATCTCTGCTCTTATTTATTTACATTGGATGTGTGCCAGCTTCTTTGAGTTGTGTAGCAAAGTCCTAAATGAGAGGTAGGCAAACTTTTTGGCCTGAGGGCCACATCGTGTTATGGAAATTGTATAGCGGGCCATAAATGCTAGGGGTGAAGGCTCTAGAGTGTGGCCAGGAATGAGAGGTTTGAGGTGCAGGAGCGTACTCCAGACTGGGACCAATGGGTTCAGAGGGTGGGAGGGGGATCAGTGATGGGGCAGGCTGCTGGGCACTGAGGGAAGGGGGGTGAGAACTCTGGCTGGGGGTGTAGGCTTTGGAGTGGGGCTGGGGATGAGGGGCTTCAGGTACAAGAGGGGGCTCTGGGCTGGGATCGAGGGGTTTGGAGGGCGGGAGCGGGATCATGGCTGTGGCAGTGGGTTGGGGCATGGGGTGGGGTCAGGGGTGCAGGCTCTGGGCAGCGCTTACTGCAACAGCTCCTGGAAGCATATGACCCCTCTGGCTCCAAGGCACAGCCAGGCAGCTCTGGGCGCTGCCCTGTCTGCAGGTGCCACCCATACAGCTCCCATTGGCTGGGAACTGCAGCCAATGGGAGCTGCGGGGGCAGTGCCTGCGGATGGGGCAGCATGCAGAGCCACCTGGCCTCGCCACCGTACTAAGTAGGAGCTAGAAGGGAGTCACGCCGGCTGCTTTCTGGGAGCCGCACAGAACAGGTAATTAAATGGTCTGATGGACCGGATGTGGACCACAGGCCATAGTTTACCCAGCCCTGTTCTAAGTCAACCAGCCAATAGAACAGCTGGAAATAGAGCCTCGGAGATGTGACAACCAGTGCCTCTCACTACTTGATCCCACTCCCCTCCCAGAAGGGCCAATCGAGAGGCAAGGGGGACAGAAAGGCCATTTGGTCTGTGCCTCCAGCTCAAAGTGGGCCTCAAATTTAGACACTTGTTAATTTGTTATATGATAGACCCAGGCCAGTTGTGAACAGCAGAGTAGTCAAAGGGAGAGATACTGGCCACAGGAAAAGCAGTTTTCTGTTCCCTGAGTGACCAGAGCAGGGGCTGCTCCAAGCTAATACGAACACCTGACTCCACTTAACCTGCTAAGAGTCAGGTGAGACTGTTAAGCACCTGACTCTAATTAAGGCCCCTCTGATGCTATAAAAGGGCTCACTCCAGTCAGGCCAGAAGAAGCCAGGGAGCCAGAAAAGAGGAAGTGTGTGTGAGGAGCTGGGAGCAAGAGGTGTGCAGGAAGCTGAGAGTGAGTAGGCATACTGCTGGAAGAATGAGAAGTACAAGCTTTAACAGACATCAGAAGGAAGGTCCGGTGGTGAGGATAAAGAAGGTGTTGGGAGGAGGCCATGGGGAAGTAGCCCAGGGAGTTGTAGCAATTGTGCAACTGTACCAGGAGGCACTCTAGACAGCTGCAGTCCACAGGGCCCTGGGCTTTTAACTGATATAGATTGTCATATTAAAAAGTTTAAAATGTTCATAAATATTAATAAAAATATATCAGTTCTGATGGCACAAGATTAGACCGTGATGAACGTGTCCTCTCAAATCAGCTGATTATATAAACAAAACCACTACTAGTGGCTGGTGCTGGATCAAGAGAGTGTTGAAAGATAGAGAACTGTTGCATTTTAGTGTCTTCACAGTTTTACGTCTAGTTGACTAAGGAATTATTTGTGTGAGAATTCCTCATTATTATCTTCATATGGTAGCTAAAAAGAGGTGACTAGTTGGTTAGTTAAGCCCTAGCTTGGTAGTTTGGCCATCGTCATAGGTTTTCATAGTCTATAGACCGAGATTCAAGGTGAAAATTTGTATGTACAGTGAGTTTCATGAGGACACACATTTGAAATTTTTGGACATTATCCCTCTGTCTGTATCCACGTCTGTATTTACTATTTTATATATATTTCCTTTGTCTTCAGCTCAGCCTGTTATATTATACCTTGCTGATAATGATGCTTTCCCTACTCATCTGCTGACAAAAACTCTTCCAAATGGTGAGACCTGCACAAGAGACTGGTTATGCTGAAGTACAGAAAGAATCTCTGTACTGTGCACCCTGCTTCATTTTGAACAGAAGTGCTGGAAAGGCATCAGTTCTCTCTGATCAATCAGGATGGAGCATCAACAGAGGTTGGAGAAAGTTGAAAGACTGAATACCATCACATAAAAGAGTTCAACATCACACAAAGAAAACTATGTTGCATGGAAATCAGGCGGTAGGACAGCATCAGCTGAAAGTTCAGTTGAGAATTTACTCTTGACTGAACTCTCTACAGAAACTAATAACTGGAAAAAACTTCTTGAGCGCATCCTGAATGTCATCCTTTTTCTTTCTGACTGGGGATTGGCTCTCTTTGGCTCCAGTCAACATACTGGTGATCATGCAAATGGAAACTTTCTGTGTTCGAGAATCGCAAGAGAGTCAAAAGCTCATGCAAGTCCATTATCTCTCCACACGCATACAAAATGAGTTTATTGAGCTATATGGGTCATTTGTAAAAACAATAATTCTTGTTGAGATTGAAAAATACTTGGCATTTCCAATCATTGTTGATGCCACTCCAGATTGTTCTCACAAGGAACAGACTACTATGGTTATTCGATATGTTAAGATTGTAGTCAGTTCAAAATTTTCAGTTGAAGAAAGGTTTATTTTGTTTGATAATTTCATGAGAAAACTAGGAGAGAAATTGCTGCTCGAGTACTAACAATTCTAGAAGGTTTTAAGTTAGATTTTCAAGTCTGCATTGGTCAAGCCTGTGACAATGGATCTAATATGGCTGGGAAGTGCAAAGCTGTACAAGCAGTTCTGCTTGAGCATCATTCAAACTGTATTTTCTCCAGCTATGGAAACCACATACTAAACCTTGGAGGTGTTGACTGTTCTGAGTCACGCAAGGAGGCAATAATTTACTTTGGAACTGTTCAGGAAATGTACAATCTCTTCAGTAGCAGTCCACAAAGGCTGGAAATTCAGAAGCAATCTTCTTGTTTTGCTGCATGGGATGTCCAAAACTAGATGGTCTGCACGGATTGATGGTGTTCAACCAGTTGCGCAGCATTTGAATTCAGTGAGAAAGGCTTTAAATGAGCTTGAATCTCTCAATTGCACTGCACATATTCGAACTGAACGTCAGTCTATTCAGAAGCCCATGTCCAAATCTGAATGCATTCTGATGTCATCTTTGTGGATGAAGCTACTTACAATGATCGACCAAACTAATTTGGTAATTGAAGCACGCAATGCTACACTTGATGTTGAGAGGGATAACATTGAAAGTCTTATCAATGACATTCAACAGATTCATGAACAATTGGATGTGATCCTGACTGAGTCCAAATTAGTAGCACAGAATATCGGCATTTCATCTGAGTTCTCCACCAATCACAACTTACCTACTGAATCTGATGCTGAGCAGCATTATAGGGTCAATGTCTTCCTTGTCATCATTGACTTTATTCAGTCAGGTCTTACATGTTGATTTGAGTCACTGTGATTAATTTGTACCCTTTTTGGGTTTCTTTAGCAGTTCAATAGACTGAGTAATGAAGATCTATTTTTTGTCGCTGAACAATTTCAGCAACAGTACAGCAGAGAAATCTCAAAAGATCTCAGTGACAAGGTCATCTTCCTCAAATGAATATATTCCACAAACTTTAAATTGGATTGGTAGCGAAAAGAATTACTTCAAGAAATACTCGAACTTGGACTCTCTTGGGTGTTTCCTAATATCGCTATTGCATTGTGTATTTTTGTCAGTTTGCCTGCATCAGTGGCTTCAGGTGAACACACTTCAACGTGTTGAAGCAGGTAAAGAACTATCACTGTTCACCTATGGGATAAGAGCATTTGAATGGGCTTGCCATGCTTAATATCAATTGTGACATTGCGTGAAAGCTAGATTTTTCCTCAATAATTAGTGCATTTGCACAGAAAAAGGCTAGAAAACATTTGTTAAATAAAAAAATTCAAATTATGTCTCACTCTTGAGGCCTTATTTTGTTTTCATGTCTCATTTTTATTATGGCTAGGGTCCTCAAACCCTGGAAGTGGCCCGGGCCTCTCAGAGGGCCTTCCTCACAGAGCCAGGAACAGAACCCAGGAGTCCTCAGTCCCAGCCTCCCCTGCTCCTCTAACCCACTGGATCCCACCTGCCCTCTCAGAGTTGAGGATAGAATCCAGGAGTCCTGACTTCTACTCTTTTTCACTGGAACCAATTAACATCGCCTAACACTTTGACAAAAGCCCAAAGGACATGTATTATTATTGGGAAAAGGATTAGGCACCTCCAGGCATGCCTGGTAAATATACATCAAAGCTTTTCAAACAGGACTGTGAGTTTTTCCATGAATATTAAACACTGCAGATTTCCATGGAAGAAACTAAACCTCCTGCTTGATTTTACAATGTGGTTGCCATAAAGCTTCAGCCTTCCCTGCAGGAGGTGGCTCACCAAGGGAAGGGGAAGGAGCTGAGCTGGTGGAATTCTCCTCTCTACTATGTCCCGTGTGATCCTGAGCACCCTCAATAGGGCCTGGCTTTTATCCACGGTTTTGGGGTTTGGTTCCCAACCTTCCCAGTAGCCTTAGTGGAGATCTTTTGACCTTTACGACATTTGCCGTGTTCAGCAAGAGGCTGCCACTGAAACCAAGAGACAGCTGATGCTGAGGATGGGCTGTGCAAATGGTCCCAGGGGGCTGGAGCAGGGGTTTCCCAGAAGGGGATGCTGCTCAGTGCAGTTAGAAAAACAGAGGCACAGAAATGCTAGTTTATTACACTGAGGCAGTGGTTTTCAAACTTTTTTTCTGGTGACCCAGTTGAAGAAAATTCTTGATGCCCACAACCAAATGGAGCCAGGGATGAGGTGTTTGGGGTGTGGGAGGGGCTCAGGGCTGGGCCAGAGGGTTGGGGCATGGGGATGAGGACTGAGGCCAGGGATTCAGGATGTGGGAGGGACTCTGGGCTGGGGCAAGAGGTTGGGGTGCAGGAGCTGGGGGCTCTGGGCTGGGGATGCAGGCTCTGGGATGGGGCTGTGGATGAGGGGTTTGGGGTGCAGGAGGGGCTCCTGGTTTGAGGGGTGCTCAGGGCTGGGGCAGGAGATTGGGGCATGGGGTGGGGACGCAGACTTACCTCCTGTGGCTCCTGATCAGTGGCGCAGACTGGGTCCAGAGACAGGCTTCCTGCCTGTCCTGGCACTGCAGACCACGTTGCGCCCTGGAAGCAGCCAGCAGCAGGTCTGGTTCCTAGGCGGAAGTGCAGTGCCCCATGGCCCCCCTGCCTAGGAGCTGGACCTGCAGCTGACCACTCCCGGGACGTAGCACCGTGTCGGAAAGGTAGGTACTAGCCTGCCTTAGCCAGGCACCACTGCCGACGGGACTTTTAAAGGCCCAGTCAGCAGTGCTGACCAAAGCCACGGTGACCCAGTGCCTTCCATTCTGTGAGCCAGTACTAGGTCACGACCCCTAATTTGAAAACCACTGCACTAAGGCACACACCAGAATTCAGCGGCAGAGCTGAGGAGAGAATCCAGGAGTCCTGGCACATAGTTCCCCTGCTCTAATCACAGGACCCCACTCCTCTCCCAGAGCCAGGGATAATCCCCAGGTATCCTGGCTTCCAGCCCAACCTTGCTCTAACTCCCTAGACCTCAATCCCCTCCCAGAATGCTGCTCAGGTTACCTGCCTGGATGATTCAAATTTGAAAGGCATTGCAACGTCCTTCAAAGTAATGACATTTTGTGAGGAATAGCACGGGCCACTGGGCCACACAAGGGAAAGTGCAGCAGGATGGGAAGGGGGCTGTGCAGGGGTCACTGGGGAAAGTATTAGGAAAGGGATGGGGTTGCATGGCATTCATGGGGGCAGGATGTGGAGGGCACAAGGGCTGCATTAACTATAGTGCTGGTCTCAGAGTGTGGACCAGCTTTCACTCCTCCCATTTAAAATCTTTAAATAGTTTCCATTGTTCATGCTATAACATCACGTGTTCAGTGGCAGGTTTATGAGAATTGCCGGTCTGGTTCAGACTGGGCTCCTTGTAGCCATGTCTCATGTTTCAGACACTCCCAAACTTTGTAAACATGGGAATGAGCTCCCACAAACACCAATCCCTGTGCACTTCCATGGAATAAACCACAAAAATCTCAATTGATTTCGCAATGCAGGGGCAGAAAGTCCATGGTCTCATGCCAAGAGGGTGCATGAACCAAAAATAGAGCTGTTCTCATCCAGGCTCGTGGATGCCATTTTCTCTCTAGACTTGTTGTTACTGAATGTACTGAGGCCAATGTGCCCATTCAGACAGAAAAAGGCTAGAGTGGGCACTGCTGCGGCGAGTCAGACTCCCTTCCCAGGCTGGGATGGCCATAGAGAATCTGATCTCAAACCCACAGAGGATAAAGAGGGGGCTTTGTTCCAGCACAGATCACCTATTGCATCCCCGCTGAAAATTCCTCTCCAAGTAGGTTCTCCTAAATATACCTAACAATTTACCCCACCAGCTCCTATCATAAACAGATAGTTAAGGGTTAATGTCTCTTCTACCTGTAAAGGGTTAACAAACAGGGAACCTGGAACATCTGACAAGAGGACCAATCAGGAGTAAAGATACTTTCAAATCTCGGTGGAGGGAAGCCTTTGTTTTGGGCTGTTTCGCTGGGGTTTTTTGTTCTCTCTCGGGATTAAGAGAAGCCAGACATGTAACCGATTCCTCCCATCTTCTGAAACAATCTATTCTGTTCAATTTAGTAAGTACCAGTTAGAAAGGCGGTTTAGTCTTTTGGATTGTTTTCTTTATTTGCAAAGGTGTATTTTGCTGGAAGGATTTTAACTCCGTTTCTTGTACTTATATACTTAGGCTGGGAGGGAAGATCCCCCTGGTCTAAGTGAAGCTAACAGACCCTGTAATATGTTCCATCTTGATTTTACACAGATAGAAAAAAGTAAAAACTTTCTTTAATTAAAAGCTTTTTCTTTTAAGAACCTGATTGATTTTCTGGTTATCTTGTCTAAGACCCAAGGGGAGGGGGTCTGTACTCACCAGGGAATTGGTGGGAGAAAGAAGACTCTGGGAGGGGGAGAGAAGGAGGGCGAAAGGTGAATTTCCTCTTTGTTTTAGATTCACGGAACTTGAATCTGTATTGCCTCTTGGTAAGGGGAAAAGAGGAGGGGGAAGGTGAAATTCCTCTCTGTTTTAAGATTCAAGGAGTTGAATCACAGCGATCTCCCAGTGTAACCCAGGGAGGGGAGTATCTGGGAGGAAGAAAGGAGGAGGGAATGGTTTATTTCCTTTTGTTGTGAGACCCAAGGGGTTTTGGGTCTTGGAGTCCCCAGGGAGGATTTGGGGAGTCAGAAGTGCCCCAAAACACTATACTTTTGGGTGGTGGCAGCTCTATCATTTCTAAGCTAGTAATTAAGCTTAGCGGGGTTCATGCTGGTACCCCATCTTTTGGACACTAAGGTTCAGAGTGGGGATTCATACCATGACAGCTCCACAATTATCTATGGTGTTTTAAAGTCAGCAAGGCTATTCTAGATTGAGCATCCCTTTTAGTTTCATGAACGACAGATCAGCCAACACAGTGTCACCATTAGGCTGGTGAAAAGATCAACAAAACAGAGGAGAGGGTTCCGTTAGCATAATGAGAAAGAGCAAGACTGCACTTTTACATGAGGTTTTGGTGGTTTTTAAAGAACAGATTTTAAGATGCAGTTAATCGCTCCCCGTGGCATTAGTTTGCCTAGCAGCTTGATTTCTAAAAATCTCAAATGGCAGCATGGCTAGGACTATGCTCCAAAGATAACATTTCTGAGACGTGGCCCCATAAAGAAGGATGGAGCAGCAGCCATTCATCATAAACCCTATTTAACTCTTCTAAATTTGACGAAACCCTACCTGTGCATCAGCTCCCAAAACTTCTTGTTTGTCACCTGAAAATGTTTCTGATTAGGCCTTGAGTTCGCAAGTCCTTACATGGGGTGAAATTCACCCCTATGCAGAGGGGCCCACACGAGACCAATGCAACATACAAGTCCCACTTGGGTGATTTAAGTGGGACTATGCTCCATAGACCTGATACCATTAGCCTGCACAGGGGCAAATTCCAGCCATGGTGCAAAACAGGATGCACAATGTTGTGGCATTCCATAGATGTTGCGGTATCTGCTGCCGTGGGCACAAGTAAGGGGAAGCTCTGGCCTGCTGCTTACTTTCCGGCAGATTTGCGGGGTAATTAATGAGTGGGTTGGTGAATTCCTAAATAGTAAGATGCGGATTATATTCACATTCAGGGAGGCTAGTGCTGTTTTTCAGATGATATTTAGGAATATTTGGGTAAATTTATAATAGGAATTAACCAGTGTAAAACGTGCACTCTGATGGAGAAAGGAGTGGGGATAATAACAGTATCACCAAAGCAGGTAGAAAGGCCAGGAGATCTGAGATTTATTTTGAACGGCAATCAAACAGAATGTCCCAAACCTTGCATGTCCCATTCATGCAATCAGGAGCCACTGACTTCAATGAACATTAGATCAGGCATTCAGATGGGGCCCAATGGTATGAGGTTGGTTTCAGTTACTGATTTATGCCCTTCACAGTCGCTATGTCACAGTCACGTGTAAC
Source organism: Gopherus evgoodei (assembly GCF_007399415.2). Lineage (NCBI taxonomy): Eukaryota > Metazoa > Chordata > Testudines > Testudinidae > Gopherus > Gopherus evgoodei. Next base: position 230,023,779 of record NC_044322.1, read on the forward strand.
AGTCTCATCTGTGATCACAGGACTTAGAATCTACAGAGACAGAAGCATCAGCAGGAGCAAATGAAAATGGCTGGAACATGGGCATCAGCATCTCAGTGGATGGGCAGATGAGTATAAACACAGCAAGGCAGTAGCATTAGGGAATGGCTGGAAGATAGGAAGCACCAGTTCAAGAGAAAGCAGGGAAGAACAATAGGATTTTTCCCTTTTTTTATTATGAGTGTCCATCAAGGTCATTTCAGTCAGTCTGAAATTATATGGCCCACATTATGTAGGAAGCTTGATGAAATGATCATAGTGGTCTCTTCTGACCTAAAAAGCAATTCAGTGAAAGGTCTGCATATGATAGAGTTGTGGCAGACACACATCTGGGGTGAGCACTGGGCAGGCTGTGTATAGAAACAGCAGTTAGAAAGGCAAATAATTTTGAAGCCAATGCAGAGACTCCATATTTAAAGACATAAAACAGTCTAATCAACACCCATTTTTGACGCCCTCTTAAAAAAAGCCTCCTTTCTGCCTGATGTTATGTGTGTGTGGTCTATTGGCAGAGGGAACTGTTCCAGGGAAGCCTGAAGTTAATCTGTAACGTATCAGGGGGTAGCCGTGTTAGTCTGTATCCACAAAAACAACAAGGAATGCTGTGGCACCTTAAAGACTAATAGATTTATTTCGGCATAAGCTTTCGTGGGTAAAAAACCCTCACTTCTTCAGTTAATCTGGTCATTTGTTTTTAATATATGAAAGTTTGAAAAGAAAGTGCAGCTGTATTGTTTGGTGGTGGTTGGGTTTAGTTTTGTTAAACTTCTGGTCAACTGCTTGATTGATTTTGGAACCTCCTATCTCACATGTGACTTGGTTTAGGAGCACTAAGCTATCTATGCATTTGTTCCCGACATGGAGCCAGATCTTCTGTTGGCATAACTCTATTGACTTCAAAGGAATTACACTAGCAAAAAATTTGGGCAATGAGGTCTAGAGCCTAGGACTATATTTGAGTAGGGTTAAGTATTATTTTTGGAGTGGTTCACTATAAATATTTAAACCTCTGGGCTCTCTGAGGTGTTTATAAACTTCAGGATTGGCCTGGCAGGCTTTACGTGCTCAGTAGGGCCAGCCTGGGTAGTTTGTACTGCTATAAACTAAATAGCTAACAAATGTAAATTGTGAGTGATTAAACTCCACAAGCAAGTAGTTTCATGCGAAGAGATTAGGGTCAGATTATGATATCCCCACTCATTTTTAGTAGCCTCTGCCATAGTTCAGGGCAACTGTACCTGCATTCCCCTCTGTGATCCAGAAAGGGCACCCTGTCTAGGTGTCCAGCTCCCCTGGCCATCCCCTGTTTTGAGTGGAGGCTTGTGTCTCTATCCCTTCTGACCCAGCTATTTCCTGGCTGCACAGTGATATCCCAGCAAGAGACTCTGCCTAAGTAGGCCTGCTTACATTCTCTTCAGAGACTAATAACAGAAGTATTTACCTACCATTAAAAGGTACCACACAGCACTTCCTATGCAAGCCTATTTTATACTGAAGAAAAGCATTACAGAGAAAACATACTAAAAACTATAAGAGAACTTACACACATGCTAACAAGTTTACCGGAAATCATCCCAGATCTAACATGGGATTTGGCAAAAGCAGTCCTCCGATCTTCACCCAAGGGGTTTAAGAGCATAAGAATGGCAACAGTGGGTCAGATCAATGTTCCATCTAGCCCATAATCCTGGCTTCAGAGGGAATGAACAGAACAGGGCAATCATTGAGTGATCAAGCGATCTCTGTCTTCCAGGCCCAGCATCTGGCAATCAGAGGCTTAGGGACACCCAGAGCATGGGTCTGCATCCCTGACCATCTTGGCTAATAGCCACTGATGGGCCTATCCTTCATGAACTTATCTAGTTCTTTTTTTAACCCTGTTATAGTTTTGGCCTTCACAACACCTCCTGGCAATGAGTTCCACAGGTTGATGGTACACTTTGAGAAGAAATACTTCCTTTTGTTTGTTTTAAACCTACTGCCTATCAATTTCATTGGGTAACTCCTAGTTCTTATGTTATGTGAAGGGGTAAATAACACTTCCTTATTCACTTTCTCCACACCATTCATGCTTTTATAGACCATATCCCCTCTTAGTCAGCTGTTTTCCAAGCTGAATAGTCCCAGGCTATGTCTACACTACCAGTTATGTCAGCATAAACTTATGTTGCTCAGAGGTGAGAATAAGCCACCCCGAGTGACATAAGTTAGAATGACCTAAGTGTTGGTGTGGACAATGTTATGTCAGCAGGAGATCTTCTTCCGCCAACATAGCTACCGCCGTCGGTTGTGGATGGATTAATTACATCGACGGGAGAGCACCTACACTACAAAATGTACAAAGGTGCAACTGCATCAGTGCAGCTGCACCACTATAAACTCTCTCGTGTAGCCACGGTTTACCCCCCTCTATTCTGAAAACTGACCATTTATTCCTACCCTTCATTTTGTGTCTTTTAATCTGTTATTGATCAATGAGAGGACCTTCCCTTTTGTCCCAGGATTGCTTATGGTGTTTAAGAGCCTGTGGTGAGGGACTTTGTCAAAAACTTTATGAAAGTCAAATAAACTATATCCCCTCACCCTTGTCCACATTTGTTGACCCACTCAGAGAATTCTAATAGATTGGTGAGGCATGATTTCCCTTTACAAAAACCATGTTGACTCTTGCGCAACAAATCGTGTTCACCGATAATTCTGTATTTTATTATAGTTTCAGCCAAATTAGCCTGGTACTGAAGTTAGGCTTTCCAGCCTGTAATTGCTAGGATCGCCTCCACAGCTTTTTTTTTAAAAATGGTGTCACATTAGCTATCCTCTGTCATCTGGTACTGAAGCTGATTTAAATGATAGGTTACCTACCACAGTTAGTAGTTCTGCAATTTCATATGTGAGTTCCTTCAGAACTCTTGGGAGAATACCATCTGGTCGTGGTGACTTATAACTGTTTAATTTATCAATCTGAGTTTCTTTGTGGTTTCAAGTTCCTCAGAGCTTCTGCTCAGAACACTCACACAAGCTCAGAAGGCCCAATCCTTCGGACCTCCAAGGACTAGGGTTCAGAAAGAAGGCCCAGAGCCTGTTTATCCAAATATCCTCTTAGTCTGTTGGTCCCTGGAAAATCCAGTTTGAACTACTATGTGCAAACTTCCTCTGCAGGTGTTACCTGAAATTGTGCCAGCTAGTAAGCTTAGGAAGGGCTAATGACCCACCAGAGTTTGGCAGAAAGCAGCATGTTTATTATACTGATAGCTAAAGCTCAAAAGACTGGCGGGGAGGGGGAGAAGGGGTCACACTCACGCTCACATACTCATGCTCCCAGGACAGGCACGGCACTGGAAATGGCAGGGTTCAAGATAAGTGTCCCACAGCACAGCGATGGATGGTGCAATGAAGGTTAGTCTTCCCGAGGCATGATGGAACGCAACGCAGAGAACCACTAGCCAGGAAGTCCGGACGAAGGGCCTTCACAGGAGGTACAAGCTTGTGAGTGCACTCCTGAACACATGGCCCCTTCCCCTTTTAAGGACCTACTCCCCATGGCCTGTGACTAGAGATGACCTGGCCACATCTGGTTGATCACACTCCACCTTGGGTAGCGTCTATGCAGTGTCCATGCATTGGGTGTGTGAGCACTGCCTAATTAGAGTCCCAGACACCTTATCTACCTGGGAGCTCCTCCGATCTTCCCGCTGTTCAACCAGCCCATTCATTCCACAAGCATTCCAGAAGGGATGGGGAGAGGAAGGGGAAAAGCCACTTCACAGGTATTCAAAGACAGAGAGGAGACAAAAGCAGGGGGGAAAAGTGTAACAGACCTTTTGAACATACAGGTTATACATAGCATACATATCACTGGTGCTCATACAACAGCAGGTAGCTTCAAAGGGCGGATAACCAAAGGAATTATATTAGCATTCCCTTCCTCCTAGAGGCAATTCCACATGAGCAATTGCATTTTTAATACAATGGACCCCAAAGGTTTTAACTTAATTCAATATATTTTATCTTAATTCCATGAGGTTTGTCTAGGATATTGTACGATATTGTCATATCCATCACAGTACCTTTCACTGCAAGTAGTTCCACTGAAGTCAAGGTAACCCCTCGTGGAATAAGGTAACCTTGCTCATGAGTTGGATCTGAACCTGGACCTTATTGCTTAGTAAAAACACTTTGGGTAGTTTCTAAGCTCCATGAGCTGAACAGTTCTTCCTCACACATTAGAAACTCTGCAGTAGATCTCAAGAGTTTATCAGCTCTGCAGGCCAAGAAGATTCTCTTTGGGAAATGTAAAGGTTTATTGTTGTGCCACTTAAAGGACCCACAGCTAATGCTTATATGGAGTTAACAGGATCTGAAGGCTGTGAACTGCCTATTGACCAGTACAGACCCTTCATCATTCTTAAACAACTGAGCCTGAAAACCCTATAAATTCCACAATCAACACCCTGTAAATCTTGTAAATCCTATTACAATAATAGTCATCATTCAATGGATTTAGAGGCTATGCAGACACACCTGGGAAATCTAATGCCTAAAGACTCCAGAGTCTAGGTGGAGGGACAAGGTCTGGAGGTATCCCCAGAAAACAATCTTGGGTAAACAGGAAGCTTTGGACCAGTTCAAGGAAGTGACACAGCAGAGTGTGTCTTCATTTCCCTCATTGGGATCAGAATAGAGAGCATGAGCAGCTCAGGCTACTTCTTAGAGAGAGGGGATCCCAAGTGAGAGTGCCCTGCCTGAGGGTAGGAGAAAAATATAGATATTGGGATAATATGTGGGAGTCTAAATATCATCCAGATACAAATATTATGTGAGCTCATTTGTCAACGTGCATTCCACAGCTCATCTTACTGAACCAAAACAAAAATTTGTCTCAAATCTATTTTGAGGGGTGGGAATTGTAAGATTTATGCTACTTTTAAGCCACACAACTCTATCTTCAACAAATAGGGCAATAACAATGGTATAAGTCAAATGCCCAGTACTATTTAGTGGTAGGAAAAAGGAGAAGGAGGAAAAGCAAGTGGAAGAGAGGGTGATTATGAAAAGCATATTATGGGAAAGTAGCTGTTGAATGAAGTACCTCTTGGTGCCAAAAGGGATGTATTGAATTTTAAAAGCCTCAGGATATGAATAAGCCCACAAGAATTTAGGATAAATAGCCATACTTTGGATTCTTTGTGTTTTTGTAAGTGATGGAAGGATGGGCCTATGGTTAGAGCACAGATCTCAGGATATCTGGGTTCTCTTCCCACCTCCGCCACAGATTTACTGTGTATGAATTACTTGTCTGTGTCTAATTTTCACCCAACCCTCACTTCACTAAAATGGAGGTGCTATAGAGGTATAAGGGGTTATTAATAAAAGGCCTTCTGGGATGATGTTACATGAGCAGTAGTTTGGATCATTCAGCAGATTTCTCTGGTTGGAATTGTAAAGCATCTCCCCACAATCCAATTAAGTGACTTTGCTATTGAAATAAAGCAAGAGGACTCCTCACAGATCATATCCGCGTATTCTTCACTTCCTTCCTCTGTGAAAAATGTCTATTCAGAGTAACTTATTAATGTCATGACAAGTTAAGTGTTGCCAAAGAGGGCCAGAAACCTTGGGTGAAATCTCAGCCCCACTGAAGTCAAGGGGAGTTTTGCCACCAATTGCAATCCAGGCAGGATTTCACCTCTGAAGTCTCTTTCGGTACTACAATACATCAGGTAGGCATTGATTCAGGTTACCAATCAAGGCATGTGCTTAAGCCCCCATTGATGTACTGCATTCCTGAATTAGGAAGACTTCTGTGGTCAGAGTACTACTGAACCATTTCTATGATCATGGGCTTTCCATATAGGAGCAAGCATTATAAGACTCAGACTCATAGACTCTAGGACTGAAGGGACCTCGAGAGGTCATCGAGTCCAGTCCCCTGCCCACATGGCAGGACCAAATACTGTCTAGACCATCCCTAATAGACATTTATCTAACCTACTCTTAAATATCTCCAGAGATGGAGATTCCACAACTTCCCTAGGCAATCTATTCCAGTGTTTAACCACCCTGACAGTTAGGAACTTTTTCCTAATGTCCAACCTAAATCTCCCTTGCTGCAGTTTAAGCTCATTGCTTCTTGTTCTATCATTGGAGGCTAAGATGAACAAGTTTTCTCCCTCCTCCTGATGACACCCTTTTAGATACCTGAAAACTGCTATCATGTCCCCTCTCAGACTTCTCTTTTCCAAACTAAACAAACCCAATTCTTTCAGTCTTCCTTCATAGGTCATGTTCTCAAGACCTTTAATCGTTCTTGTTGCTCTTCTCTGGACCCTCTCCAGTTTCTCCACATCTTTCTTGAAATGCGGTGCCCAGAACTGGACACCATACTCCAGTTGAGGCCTAACCAGCGCAGAGTAAAGCGGAAGAATGACTTCTCGTGTCTTGTTTACAACACATCTGTTAATGCATCCCAGAATCACGTTTGCTTTTTTTGCAACAGTATCACACTGTTGACTCGTATTAAGCTTGTGGTCCACTATGACCCCTAGATCTCTTTCTGCCATACTCCTTCCTAGACAGTCTCTTCCCATTCTGTATGTGTGAAACTGATTGTTCCTTCCTAAGTGGAGCACTTTGCATTTATCTTTATAGAACTTCATCCTGTTTACCTCCGACCATTTCTCCAATTTGTCCAGATCATTTTGAATTTTGACCCTGTCCTCCAAAGCAGTTGCAATCCCTCCCAGTTTGGTATTGCCTGCAAACTTAATAAGCGTACTTTCTATGCCAACATCTAAGTCGTTGATGAAGATATTGAACAGAGCCGGTCCCAAAACAGACCCCTGCGGAACCCCACTTGTTATACCTTTCCAGCAGGATTGGGAGCCATTAATAACTACTCTCGGAGTACGGTTATCCAGCCAGTTATGCACCCACCTTATAGCAGCCCCATCTAAATTGTACTTTCCTAGTTTATCTATAAGAATATCATGCGAGACCGTATCAAGTGCCTTACTAAAGTCTAGGTATATCACATCCACCGCTTCTCCCTTATCCACAAGGCTCGTTATCCTATCAAAGAATGCTATCAGATTAGTTTGACACAATTTGGTCTTTACAAATCCATGCTGGCTATTCTCTATCACCTTACCACCTTCCAAGTGTTTGCAGATGATTTCTTTAATTACTTGCTCCATTATCTTCCCTGGCACAGAAGTTAAACTAACTGGTCTTTAGTTTCCTGGGTTGTTTTTATTTCCCTTTTTATAGATGGGCACTATATTTGCCCCCTTCCAGTCTTCTGGAATCTCCCCCGTCTCCCATGATTTCCCAAAGATAATAGCTAGAGGCTCAGATACCTCCTCTATTAACTCCTTGAGTATTCTAGGATGCATTTCATCAGGCCCTGGTGACTTGCAGGCATCTAACTTTTCTAAGTGATTTTTTACTTGCTCTTTTTTTATTTTATCTTCTAAACTTACCCTCTTCCCGTAAGCATTCACTATATTAGACATTCCTTCAGACTTCTCAGTGAAGACCGAAACAAAGAAGTCATTAAGCATCTCTGCTATTTCCAAGTCTCCTGTTACCGTTTCCCCCTCCTCACTGAGCAGTGGGCCTACCCTGTCCTTGGTCTTCCTCTTGCTTCTAATGTATTGATAAAAAGTCTTCTTGTTTCCCTTTATTCCCATAGCTAGTTTGAGCTCATTTTGTGCCTTTGCCTTTCTAATCTTGCCTCTGCGTTCCTGTGTTATTTGCCTATATTCATCATTTGTAATCTGACGCAGTTTCCATTTTTTATATGACGCCTTTTTATTTTGTAGGTCATGTAAGATCTCATGGTTAAGCCAAGGTGGTCTTTTGCCACATTTTCTATCTTTCCTAACCATCAGAATAGCATGCTTTCAGGCCCTTAATAGTGTCCCTTTGAAAAACTGCCAACTCTCCTCAGTTGTTTTTCCCCTCAGTCTTGATTCCCATGGGACCTTACCTATCAGCTCTCTGAGCTTACCAAAATCCGCCTTCCTGAAATCCATTGTCTCTATTTTGCTGTACTCCCTTCTACACTTCCTTAGAATTGCAAACTCTATGATTTCATGATCACTTTCACCCAAGCTTCCTTCTACTTTCAAATTCTCAACGAGTTCCTCCCTATTTGTTAAAATCAAGTCTAGAACAGCTTCCCCCCTAGTAGCTTTTTCAACTTTCTGAAATAAAAAGTTGTCTGCAATGCAGTCCAGGAACTTATTGGATAGTCTGTGCCCCGCAGTGTTATTTTCCCCAACATATATCTGGATAGTTGAAGTCCCCAATCACCACCAAATCTTGGGCTTTGGATGATTTTGTTAGTTGTCTGAAAAAAGCCTCATCCACCTCTTCCACCTGATTAGGTGGCCTGTAGTAGACTCCCAGCATGACATCGCCCGTGCTTTTTACCCCTTTTAGCCTAACCCAGAGACTCTCAACACTTCCATCTCCTATGTCCATCTCCACCACAGTCCAAGTGTGTACATTTTTAATATATAAGGCAACACCTCCTCCCTTTTTCCCCTGTCTATCCTTCCTGAGCAAACTATACCCATCCGCACCAACATTCCGTCATGTGTATTATCCCACCAAGTTTCAGTAATGCCAGCAATGTCATAGTTGTATTTATTTGTTAGCACTTCCAGTTCTTCCTGCTTATTACCCATACTTCTTGCATTTGTATATAGGCATCTAAGATACTGGTTTGATCTTGCCTCCCAGCTTTGCCCTGACCCTCCTTTCTCTCTGCCATTATAACCCATACTCCCTGCTGTTTCCAACCCATCTCCCAGGTCTTGTTCCCCAATTACCTGTGGGGTTTGCTCACCTGTCCCCTTGAACCTAGTTTAAAGCCCTCCTTACTAGGGCTTTAAACTAGGTTCGACGGGGACAGGTGAGTAAGAGATATACAGATATACAGCACTTCTAGGATTTACAACCAAGTATAAAGACTCCTGCTTACAGGGATGAATGGGTGTTTTAGAGATCTCCAATAGCAGGAATGTGCACCAAAGGTGAAATTCTGGCTCCATTGAAGTCACTGGGAGTTTGGGCATTGACAGCAGAAGCAGGATTTCACCCCAAGTGGATTTCACCCTTCTTTCCATAGAGGTATGGAAATACCTCTCTTTTGATAGAGAAGAATCCCTTCCAAACACAACCTTTCTGTTCAGCTCATTTCCTTAATACTGATACAAGAGCACCAGCATGCTTTATAAATAAACAGACTCCCCAGCAGAAATCACGTGTTTCTTGTTCTGAAATGCCAATTTATCCTAGTACAAGACAGAGCATGTTACTCATTGTGGAAGACAATTAAGTCCCAGAAACATTTGCTGGTCACAGAGAACAATCGACACCATTATGCTGTCATCAAATCTTTCTTGACAAGCATTTTTTGTTCCTTGTTCTGCAATATCTTAAACACATACAGCAACAGGTTCAGATTGCAAAACTATGCTTGAAATCATGAAATTGAGTTTAAAGGTATGAGAGTCTATGAATAATTTTCGTGGGTTTTTTCTTTGCCTTTTGCTGTTTCAACCTTTAGGATTCACGTTCTCAAGCTTTTCTTCACATCCATGACGAACAGAAATTTACTTTTCAGAAAACTGAAAGCTAAGATTCTCAGATAGTTACCTGATTCCAGAAACCAGGACTTAAAGAAAACACACTAAATAGTCTCTAAGACTCGCGCTAAAAGCATGAGTTGGCAACACTGATGTTCAGATGCAAGGGTGGGTTTTTTCAGACCATCAGGTCCAAACTTGTGAAATTTGACTCCAAAGTTGACTTCTGATTTCAAACTTCCCTAATGTTCAGATTGGATACAGCATTTAAAAACCAAATAATATTTGGATACAGATTTTAACAAACACACACCACCAAAACCACTCCCCCAATCTTCAGGGGGCTGGATCTGGATGAGGCACTTTGCAAATTTCATATTTGGATCCAGGTTTGGCTTTTGAATAACCCTAAAATTCAGTGTTGTTTGGACCTGGATTTTTGATTCATGCTACATTTCCAAATAAGCATATATTAGTATTAAATGAAATATAGTTTACCATACCTTGCTTATTTGATAATGGCCTGACACAATAGTGATGTTCCCATTCACATAGCTCAGAAACAACTCTGAAATCTTCAAAGTACTGGTAACATGCTTTGTGTCATACATCTATTTGTGCTTCTAAATGTCATGTATTATGCACAAGCAAATGAAGATCTATCCAGTAATGGAGCTACACACACACACACACACACACACACACTTCCTTTTTCCTTCTGTTTGCTTTTTCAACACAGGTTCAGTATCCTCACTGCCAGTAGTAACATCTTGTGAAAATACATCAGGTTCATACACGCAGCTGTTAGGCTAATAATCTTGTATCCCTTTCAGCCATCATTATGACTCAAGAAAGTTTCAGGGATAATATAAGATAGATATAGAATATAAACACATACAAACCAATCCATCACTTATCATTCAATGCAAAAAAGCAGCCAACATTTTCAAAGGCGACTAGCAATTTTGGGTTCCCAACTTGAGACACTTTAAAGAAGCCCAGTTTTCAGAAAGAGATGACCATCTGCCCTCTGTAATCAGGCCCCTTTAAGGTGTCTCAAATGATGCACCCAAAAGTAGACGCAACCAACTCATTAGTTATTTTTGAAAATCATGGTCTCACTCTAAACTAATGTAACACCAAATATGAGAATTTAAATACCTCAAAATCAGGACATTTAGGGCACATCTATGCAGCAAAAACAAATAAACCAACCCACTCGGAGCAGCAAGTCTCAGATTCCGGGTCAGCTGACTCAGGCTCAGACTATGGGACTAAAGAAAGCAGCTAGATCTTCCCGCTTGGGCTCTGAAATTCAGCTAAGGAGGAGGGTCTCAGAGCCAGGAACATATACACGGCTATTTTGAGCCCTGTAGCACGCACACCAGGTCAGCTGAGACAGGCACTAAGGGCTCTGTGGCTGCTTTTCTGGCCCTTCTGTATCTAGAACGGCTCACCTCCCCAGCTCAGTTTGGGCCATTGCTTTCTCCTTAGCTCAGCCCCACTCTGTCTGACCCAGGCAATTCCAGCTTACACGGAGAATGGACCTACCCTGGCCTCCTCACTCCCTGATTAGCCTGCCCTCTCTGTCAGTCAGGCTGACCTGGAGCATTAGCCTCTCCTCAGTCTTTTAGTGCTGGGAGCTAGCCAACTAAACCACCCCCACTGAATGTTAGTAAGAGGTAAACAGTCCCCTTATATTTGCATTGAAGGAATTCCTGACTACCGCCAATTCCTTCTCCTAACAGGAACTCCCACATGACCCCAAACTTTGACTAGGAATTTGGCTCAAAAGGGTTAATAGTCAAATGGTTCAGTGGGTACAAAAGCTGTATGTAGATCAGACTTCGGAGATGAGGTGTATCACTGTAATGGATTCTGGCATATCTAGGCAGTTGGAATAGGAATGTGTGGGGGACTATACTTTGAAAATTATTGTGATAATTACTATATAAATTCTATGCTGGAAGGAACTATTTACATGGGCTCTAAGAACCTTAAATCATTTAACTCAAGATTACATAGGGCTTGTCTTCATGTACAGCACTACAGCTGTGCCACGGTAGCTCTTTAGTGAAGAGGCTACTACGCCAACAGGAGAGTTTCCCCCATCGGTGAAGTTAGTCCACCCCCCCGAGAGGCAGTATCTATGGTGACAGGAGAAGCTCTCCATTCTACATAGCACTGGGGGGAGCTGAGTCAGTATAACTATATTGCTCAGGGGTGTGGATTTTTCACACCCCTGAATGACGTAGTTAAACCAATATAGGTCTGCTGGCCTTAGTAACAACTCAGCAAATACACTACTGTTTAAACAAGGAGCATAGGAGGGGATCCTTACATTCCTCTATTCCTCCCTCCACCACAACTTCCCCAGGTGTCACCTTCCCACCCCCTTATATTTCAGGGACTGCCTGCAACTTCCCCATCCCCTCCTTCAGGGGAGAGCCTTCCTTTCTTCCTCCCCATATTAGGGGCTCTCTGTGCCCCTATTTCCCACCATGGCAAGGGTTCAATATGCTCCCTTCCCTCATTCCTTCTCTACTGCATACCAGGAACTGTTTCCTTCATATCCCCCTCTTCCCATAGTGTTGTCCCCCATTCTCCCTTCCATGCCAGGGCACTCTGTGTGCTTCCCCCCTCCACACACACACCATTGTTATTTCTTTTCATTCTGTGCGGGAGATAAATTATTCAGGGCATCAACTAGAGCTGAGCAAATCACTGATTTTTCAGTTTGGAGGCCTACCCAAAAAGCCATCAAAAAAATTAGTTCATTTCAAACCCAAACTGATTTTTTGTGGGGGATGGAACAGGTTCAGCAAAAGTTGATTCAAATCAAGAAAGATCCTAAACCAAACAAAAGAGAAAGAAAAATTGGAATTTTCATTTCATTTTAGTTTTTTTCATTTTGTATTTTTGTAAAACATAGTGACATTTCATCTTGATATTTATTTAGCTGAGAAACGAACAGTCCAAACATTTCATTTCAAGATGGTTAGGATGAACCTTTTTGACCTTTTCAGGAAAAAAAATTCCCTTTTTTTCCAGCTAAAACTATTTGCAAGTTCACAAGTGGTTTTGATGCTCCCAAAAAACCATATTTCTCAGTTAATTTACTATTCACTGAAAAATTTTGGCTAGCTCTAGTGTCAACATTTTAAAACTGTATTGGGAGGATCATCAGAGTTGAGATGGGAGGTATTGTTATGCTGGAATGTATTAATGGTTGCAGTCAACCAGTTCCTTGATCTACAGACAAAGTATAGAAGTGCTTGAAACTGTTGGCTAACCAGATTCAAGGGGTCCTTGATCAGATGTGGCATTCAAAAGTTATTGGTTATAGACCAGGAGTTGGCAACCTATGACACGTGTGCCACCTTTGGCACGTGAGCCAATTTTGCCTGGCACACAGCTGCCAGTTGGTATCCCAGCCGCTGGCCCTGCTCAGCCCACTGCCAGCTGAGTGAACAGAACCCCAGGTTGGCAGAAGGCTGAGTGGGGCCAGCAGCCAGGACCCCAGACCGGCACCAGATGCACCCCCTGGCTCCCCCCTCACCGCGCTCAGATTCTGCGGCTCCTGGGAGTGTGAGCCACCACTGCCGCTGCCCCTCCTGCAGCTCCTCACCTCCCGCAGCCTCAGCATTCACGTGGAGTTTTGCCTTCATGTGGAGCCAGAGTCTGACCAGCATGGGCATGGTAAGGGGAGTGCCAGGGCACAGTCAGGGAGCAGGGGGAGGGTTGGATGGGTTGGGAGTTCTGGGGGTCCTGTCAGAGGGCAGGAAGTGGTTGAATGGAGGGTGAGAGTCCTCAGTGGTCTGTCTGGGGGTAGGTAGGTGGATAAGGGTTGGGGCAGTCAGGGGACAGATGGGGGTGGAGTCCTAGGGGGGCAATTGGGGCAGGGGTCCCAGGAGGGGGTAGTCAGGGGACAAGGAGCAGAGGGGTTGGGGGTTCTGACCAGGGCAATCGGGGTGGGAAGTGGGAGGGAATGGATGGGGGCGGGACTAGGGCAGGGCTCTCCTTTCTTTTGATTTTTGAAATATGGTGACCCTAGGCAAGGGGAAAGCCAGAGGTGCATGGAGGTTGGTGCCCATATACATCCACTGCAGCCTGCAGGAACCCCCGGGGGGGCACCGGGCCACAGCCTGGGCAGGAGGGCATGGCTGCTCTCCGCTAGTGGCACTGCCACCTTTGCAGTGCTGCTGCCCCCCTGCACCATGCCGGCTCCTCCATGGCTGGGGCTCACTGCTGCCACAAGCGGGATGCTCTGGCTCTTCGGTGCATCCGGAAGGCGGCTCCTCCCTGCCGAGCTGCTGCAGCAGCCAAAGCCTGGCAAAGCCAGTGAGTGAACTTGGGGGAAGGGGCCACCTGGGTGTGGCGGGGAGGGCTCGCTGGGGGGCTGTGCACCCTCCGGGGAATTCAGGAGGCAGGGAGGGGGGAACCTGGTCTGAGGAGCAGCCCCTGGGCATGGCTGGCCCCTGGTGTCTATAAAGGCTCGTTGGGATTTGCCCCTCAATGAACCGATGTGCAAGGGGTTGAGGGAGGCTAGCGCAAGATTGAAGTTTCGCCCAGGGTGCAAAATATCCTTGCACCGGCCCTGCCCCAGGGGCTGCGGGTCCCCCAGGTTAAGAACCACTCCACTAAACTGGTAAGATCTGCATTTTAATTTAATTTTAAAATGAAGCTTCTTAAATATTTTTTAAAAACTTGTTTACTTTATGTAAAATAGTTTATAGACTTATAGAGAGAGACCTTCTAAAAACATTAAAATGTATTACCAGCACACAAAACCTTAAATTAGAGTGAATAAATGAAGACTCGGCACACCACTTCTGAAAGGTTGCCGACCCCTGTTGTAGACAGACAAAGAGAAAGTCAAATTGAGTATAAGGCTTCACTTCACCAATGAACTAAATAGCCATAAGTTACTAAATACTTTCATTAAACCAACTAAATATTTTAAGAACCATGAGTAAGTGACTTGCTTCTTTTTTACTAATATAAGTTACTATGAATTACTAAGTTATTACTGCACAAGGTACTTGCAAAGAGGATGATGTGACATTGTTGCCTAATGGATAGATACATTATCATCATCTTAATATAGGGTAATCACTTCCCTTAGGGAAAAAAGGAAAGGACTATATAGTCTTCTATAATAATTGTCCAATACACTGCAGCTTAGGCCAGGTCTACAAACTTTAAAGTTAGATCAACATAGCTTCAAATTCACACCCCTGAACACCATAGCTATGCCAACCTAACAACTACTGTAGAAGCAGCTAGGTTGGTGGAATAGTTCTTACATAGAGCTAGCTACCACCATTCACAGAGGAAAATTAATTATAGCGATGGGAAAATGCTTTCTTTCACGGTAGGAAGCATCTACACCACACAGCACCATTTGTGCCACTGTAGAGCCCACAGTGTAAACAAGGTCTTAGGAGAGCAACACTGTATAGATGAGTCACTTTTGAAGTCTCCCTTACACATGAGAAAACTAGAGTTTGCTTTCAGTCTGAAATGCTCTCAGCAGGTTATTGATAACTAGAGGTGGGAAGGAACTGGAATTTCCCTTCTGCAGGTCAGAGCTGGAAATGTATGGTTTGTCCAGGATGGAAAGTTTCAAATAATTCTGTTTTGGAAAAACAGATATGGAATTTTTGGAAAAATTCCAGGCCCCACCTCCCTGGCAGCCCACCAGGTGAACTGCCAAGGAGCCAGGGCAAGCTTGGCAGTGCCTGCCAAAGAACATTTCCATTTCAATAAATTTGCATTTTTTGATGGAAAAACATTGTCAGAACATTTCTGTCCAGTTCTACTGAGAATCCAGGGCCTGTATTTACAATGCCTGTTAGACAACGGCATTGTCACTGCCTACCTAGCCAAGTTGGGAGCTAATCAGGCCAGAATGGTTAATGTGCCATAAGAATCTAGAATTTGTGACAGAACAGGAAGAACTCCCTTTGGAGGCAGAGAATATAGCAGATGTCCTATCCAAAAGCAAAATGATCAAGGAAGGATTCCTCTCTGTCATCTGTGAACATCTAGGAGGTTAGATTCCCATGCATGACTGCAGCAGGAGTGGAGACATTCTTACTCCAGTGGGCATGTCCCCATAAATGTACCTGATTTTATTTTTCTCAGGTTTCATCAAAATAATGAAAGACCAACTATAATGATTCCTTCTGATGCTACCCCATTGGCTATTTAGACTCTGGTTTCACACAGTCCTCCAATTCCTACTTCCAACTTCCCACAGGCCTAGAGACACTGGTACCATGGCTCAGATTAAGGGATAGCAAAGAAGTGCAATTCTGCAGGGAAAGATTTTCTAAATTGCTCACGTGCTGAGACTACTGCCTAGCAGATTTACCAATAGTATCTCTTTGTGCTTGTCCTATTTCTCTGTATCCACCTGCTGTCTTTTGCCTTATATTTAGAGTGAAATCTCTTCCAGGCAGGGACCATTGTTTTGTTCTGTTTGTGCAGCATCTAGCACAATGGAGTCCTGGCCATTACTGGGGCTCTGCCGCACTAGCACAATATAAGCAACACCTTCTAAAACTCTACAAAGTAATTGCACTCTAGCATATGCTGAATTGGCCAAGTCAGACTGCTTTAGCGTGTGTTAAAACATACACTGCCTTGTCTACACTAGACTTTTCAACCATACACCTTTAAATCCTAATCCAGACAAAGTCTTACAGCTGAGGGGGGAAAGAAGGAAAAAGAGGATTTAACTAGAAAAAGTAACTGGAGGCTGCTTTATTAGCATAGAGCACCAGCTCTGCTATAGTTAATGGTGAGGGTTGCTTGTGATTTTAAGAGGTTAAGAATCTGAAAGACTCAAAATGCTCAAAAGTCAACATGCTGGCTCAGACTACCTTGAAATTTACTGTGTCTCATAGAGGTGCAGGGTAGTGTTGTGAGCTAAATTTGGGATCATTTGATCAGAAGATTACCAAGAAAGTCAGCTGTTCACAAAATCACCAGCTTCTTCTATTTTTCTCTCCCAGCATGCATACACCTGGGGCTCAAACTATCCATCTGATTCTCCCCAGGCTGATAACACCCTCAGCATTTATCTCTGATAGGGCACTTCAGTAGGGGATGTTGGGGAGCTTCAGCATTGTTCCTTAAGAGTCCCTCATACCTATACCCTCTACTGCAAAGCCCACCTTTCCATGGGGAAGAAGGAGAACTGAGCAGTGCTGGATAAGCAAAGAAATGGAAGGCAAGATGAAGCATGAGCACTGAATGGATGAACATGCAGCCATAAACTTCTATGGCTAGGGTAACCACTGCCAAAGAGCCAGAGGCAGTGAAGGGGAGAGTTGGGTTGTAGAAAATGGAGGTGCCAAGAAATAATTGAATAAAGAAGATTAAACATGCCAAAACTTAATGAACTCAGAGTTAATGTTACCCAGGGATACCTTGAGTTCTTCCAAAGTGCAGAAAGTGGCTAACTTTGAGTCTCTGAAATCAAGGAATACTAAGTTAAGGTACATGCCACCCTTACAGTCTTAATGCTGCACCCCTGGAGCTTTATGGAATATGCTTATGAATGTATATGTGACATAACTGGAATACGTTTTAGGCTACATATGCCATGTAACATATCTATGTAAATGTTATGATCTACTGAATGTATTCATTCTATTTGTAGGCATGTATCATTTTTGTATTCAAAGTTATGAATATTGACTATGTACTGGTTTGATTTTAACTAGCCTAGTAGAGCATTTGGTCAGCTTCTTGAGAAAAGTGCAGATTCAGTGTCCAATCAAAAACCACTTAAGCCAACAATGAACTTGCAGGGGATCTCCACCTACAAAAGAAAGTCTATTTAAACCCCTGAGAGACCTCTCCATTTTACCTTCAGCTGGCTAAAGAGATAGCCTCTCCACCCCCAAGGATACCTGAAAGAAACTGGAACAAAGGACAGTAACTACATGGGGTGTGAGTGATTGCTGGACCCAGACTAGCAGGAGACTAGTCTGTAAAAGGAAGCTTACTGGAACTAGTGAGGTTTTATTTGTATTCAGTTTCTTAGACTGAGATTTGCATGTTCTATTTTATTTTACTTGGTAAATCATTTTGTTCTGTCTGTCAATACTTAAATCCAACTTTCTGTATCACCTTTTACTTATTAAGTCAGAGTATGTATTAATACCTGGGGGTGTGGGAAACAGCTGTGCATCTCTCTCTCAGTGTTAGAGAGGGTGAACAATTTATGAGTTTAACCTGTATAAGCTTTATACAGGGTAAAACAGATTTATTTGGGGTTTGGACCCCATTGGGCGTTGGGCATCTGAGTGTTAAAGACAGAAACACTTCTGTAAGTTGCTTTCAGTTAAGCCTACAGCTGTTAGGGGACATGATTCAGACCCTGGGTCTGAGTTTATAGATTCACAGACTCTAGGACTGGAAGGGACCTCGAAAGGTCATCGAGTCCAGTCCCCTGCCCTCATGGCAGAACCAAATACTGTCTAGACCATCCCTGATAGACATTTATCTAACCTATTCTTAAATATCTCCAGAGATGGAGATTCCACAACCTTCCTAGGCAATTTATTCTGGTGTTTAACCACCCTGACAGTTAGGAACTTTTTCCTAATGTCCAACCTAAATCTCCCTTGCTGCAGTTTAAGCCCATTGCTTTTTGTTCTATCATTAGAGGCTAAGATGAACAAGTTTTCTCCCACTTCCTGATGACACCCTTTTAGATACCTGAAAACTGCTATCATGTCCCCTCTCAGTCTTCTCTTTTCCAAACTAAACAAACCCAATTCTTTCAGCCTTCCTTCATAGGTCATGTTCTCAAGACCTTTAATCATTCTTGTTGCTCTTCTCTGGACCCTCTCCAATTTCTCCACATCTTTCTTGAAATGCGGTGCCCAGAACTGGACACAATACTCCAGCTGAGGTCTAACCAGCGCAGAGTAGAGCAGAAGAATGACTTCTCGTGTCTTGTTTACAACACACCTGTTAATGCATCCCAGAATCACGTTTGCTTTTTTTGCAACAGCATCACAGTGTTGACTTATGTTTAGCTTGTGGTCACTATAACCTCTAGATCCCTTTCTGATGTACTCCTTCCTAGACAGTCTCTTCCCAGTCTGTACGTGTGAAACTGATTGTTCCTTCCTGAGTGGAGCACTTTGCATTTGTCTTTATTAAACTTCACCCTGTTTGCCTCAGACCATTTCTCCAATTTGTCCAGATCATTTTGAATTATGACTCTGTCCTCCAAAGCAGTTGCAATCCCTCCCAGTTTGGTATCATCTGTAAACTTAATAGGCATACTTTCTATGTCAACATTTAAGTCGTTGATGAAGATATTGAACAGATCTGGTCCCAAAACAGACCCCTGCAGAACATCACTTGTTATATCTTTCCAGCAGGATTGGGAACCATTAATAACTACTCTGAGTATGGTTATCCACCCAGTTATGCACCCACCTAAATTGTATTTGCCTAGTTTATCGATAAGAATATCATGCAAGACCATATCAAATGCCTTACTAACGTCTAGGTATACCACATCCACCGCTTCTCCCTTATCCACAAGGCTCGTTATCCTATCAAAGAAAGCTATCAGATTGGTTTGACACGATTTGTTCTTTACAAATCCATGCTGGCTATTCCCTATCACCTTACCACCTTCCAAGTGTTTGCAGATGATTTCCTTAATTACTTGCTCCATTATCTTCCCTGGCACAGAAGTTAAATTAACTGGTCTGTAGTTTCCTGGGTTGTTTTCATTTCCATTTTCATAGATGAGCACTATATTTGCCCTTTTCCAGTCTTCTGGAATCTCCCCCATGATTGTCCAAAGATAATAGCTAGAGGCTCAGATACCTCCTCTATTAGCTCCTTGAGTATTCTAGGATTCATTTCATTAGGCCCTGGCGACTTGCAGGCATCTAAATTTTCTAAGTGATTTTTTTACTTGTTCTTTTTTTATTTTATCTTCTAAACCTACCCCCTTCCCAGTTTGCAGCACGCTGGCGGGTCTGGCTCAAACTAGGCAGGGCACTGAAGTCCTAAGCCACCAGGGAAGGAAAGCAGGGGCAGAAGTAGTCTTGGCACATCAGTTGGCAGCCCCTAGGGGGGTTCTGTGATTCAACATGTCACATCTCTGTCTCTTAAAGTCTTCAGATCTAGACTGGATGCCTTTCTGGAAGATATACTTTAGAAAAACAAATTAGTAGGCCCAATAAAGGATTAATGGAGTTAAAATCTGTTGATGGCCTGTGTTACACAAGAGTTCAGACTAAATGATATAATGGTCCCTTTGGACCTTAAGAATATAGGACTATAAAATAAGCAGATATGATGCAGGATGATGAGAAAGTTCTATTGTTAGTGTTTGAATTCCAGCATTTATCTGCGTGGACTCCAGCTGCCTTCACTGTAGCTGTATTGAACAGTGAAGGGATTAGCTGAAGCAGGTTGGCAGAGCTGTCCCGGGGGTATGTCTACACTGCAATTAAACACCCGTGGCTGGCCTGTGTCAGCTGGCTCAGGGTCATAGGGCTGTAAGACTGTGGTGTAAACATTCAGGCTCCAGCTAGAGCTTGGGCTCTGATCCTGTGCAATGGGCAGAGACCCAGAATCCAGGCTCCAGCTCAAGCTCAAAATTTTACAGCTCCATAACCCAAGTCCTAAATCAGCCTACAAGGACCAGCCATCAGAGTTTAACTTCTATGTAGACATGCTCTGTGATATGAGGAGAGGTGCATATGTACCTTCAAGGATCAAGCGTGCCTTATTTCAGCACTGAGTTCTATAGTTTGGGTCAGTAAAGGTGGACAAAAGTTGTCTTCTTGCCCTGAGTATTTGGGTATACATGAGAGTGGTCGCCAAGACTTCATGAGGGGTAAATGAAGGAAGCATTTCCTTACGAAGCCTCAGGGCAAGCAGGGTTAACATTCTGCAAGTTTTTGGTGGCTTGTATACAGTAGGTTGAGTGTTGGGGTGAAGACAGCTCTGCTTTGTGACAGCTAACCTAAATAAATCCAAGTTTTGCTGCACCAAGAATGTCAACATGTTCTACAAATCTACTGTGCTCAGTGGCATAGAGTACTAGCATGTGTGTTATTGTCACTGTAGGGCATCACTCAGATAAGACAGAATTAAGGCTGTGTTGGGGAGTGGAAACTACTTTAATTTTGTTTTCAGAGATTTACCTTTAGCTCTTCTTCATATTCCAGAAGAGTCACTAGGCACTACTGGGCAACTTTAACTGTGTGTTAATTAAATGTTGGGGCATTTAATCTTAGGCTTTCATAAATGTCACTTCTTACTATAACCCCACACAGTCACCTACTCAACCTGGAAATTAATCTTACCCATGTGGAGCTTTCACTACCATTTACATCAACTCCAAGACTGGCACCATATCGCTTCTTGCTTTGATAAGAAGACTTGATAGATCTGCAGAAAGGAGGGAGACAGCCTCTGTGACAGCTGTAAGCCTAGAGAGTCCTGTACAGCAAGGGCCCAGATTAAGTCCCACAATCAGTAGTGCAGACTGAGGCCTACTGTGCACATCAAGAAACTGTTACAGTCAGATGATTTTTTTTAAAACCTAAAGAGCAGTTAAAATTGGATATAACCCCTCACGCTGGCACAGTTGTACCTATATAAGAAGGTGCCTTATATCCATGTAAAGGTTCTTATAGAAGTATAACTGCATCAACATCGGGGGGCGGGGGGAGAAAGGCTGCTAGCCTGCCTCCCCAGCCCAGGTAGGACTAAACCGCACACCCAGAGTTTGTTTGGGCCTTTTCCTCAAGGCATCATTTACTGGTTGTGTCACAACCCAATAGCCCCCTCCCTCAGGTCCCCTGGGGATGCAAGTCAGCATTATATATTGCTAATGCTGTGCCAAAAATCAGTATCAAACTCCAAAATAAAATAGTTCCACATAAATCCAGCAGCTATCTTTCCCCTGATGCTGGGGCTTCCTTACCAGAGTTTTCCTATTCCCAGTAGCTGTTCACTAATCCTAGAGACCAGCTGGCTGAAAATACTCCTCTTCCATAGGGGACAACCTGTTCCTTACAGCTCTCCTCAAACTGAGCCCATTTAGCGCCTATAGGAATCAGGTGCTCATCAGGCAATCAGCTGACCCCCTTCCCAGATGATTCTGATCTTTCCCTTGTCATGCCAAACACCTGTTAAAGGCTCTCTGCCTCAGAGTAGAGCTGACTGGCTCCAGTTCCCCTAGCCCTCACAAGGAGTAGATGACCTTCTTATAGTGGCTGTGTTGCTTTAACTGTACCAGTAGAACTAAAGCAGTATAATTTTTAGTGGGGATGATGCTGAGGTGGGAGGCACATAAGGCGGTGAGGTGGCAACATTTATAGATGTGGACATTGGTTTGGAGAACACAAAACAAGTAAGCAGGAAAATATTAAATAATGAAATGAAGTGGTAATAAAATGCCAGTCCCTTATCTCCTCAAGGAGAACTACTTCAGAGTGACAGTGCATGACATAAGCGATGCCACACTTCCAGATTCAGAGTCAGTCCAGCAGTGGACTAAGAAAAAAGCTCACGGTCTGCTATCACAGCACTGCAGACTGAGTGGGAGGGTGCCAAAAAGCATAGCTCCACCACTCGAGATATATGTGTGCTCCTTCAGGACATGAACCATCCACCGTATTTGGGGAACTAATTAAAATGTAAACAAGTGTAAGTAGACATTATTTATCACAGAACTTATGCACCTTCTACAGAGAGCTGTCCAGGAATTGTGGGCTAGGTACAATACACAATAGTTTAGGCTTTGTCTACACTGGACTTTCATTGGTCAAACTTTTTTTCACACCACTGAATGACAAAAAAAAAAAAAAAAAAAAAAACACCACACCCCGGAATGACAAGTTTTTCGGATGAAAAGCACTGGTGTGAATAGCGCTTTACCAGAGAGAAAGCTCTCCTGCTGACAAAGCTACTGCTGCTTGTTGGGAGGTGGAAGTTGTCAGCAGGCGAGCTCTCTTCTACCAACAAAGAGCGGCTACACTGCACACTATTTAATGGCATGGCTGTAGCAGCACAGCTGTGTTGCTAAAAGGTACATAGTATAAACATAGCCTTAGTCTCCTGAGCATAGACAACCCATGCCCACTGACGGTGGGGGAAGAGGGGGGACAGAGTGAGGGCAGCCAGCTTCAGCAGTATTACTGAGCACAGTCAATCTGTGTGAGCATGCTCAGTATAAGCCAAGCAGCAAATCTCAGGGGGGGGGGGGGTCAACAACACACATGGCCTTGCATATCCCTTCCACGTGTTGCCTCTGCTCCTGAGGGCTGTAATACTTTGATGTAATTCTGGTTGTTGGGCTTGGTGAGGAGGACTCAGAGTGGAGTTCAGGTAAGGTTGCCAACATTCATGGTTTGGCCAGGAATCTCCCGCAGTCAGGCTCGATTTCCCAGAGGCTACTGAAGCCAACCGGGGAGATTTTAGGCCACTAAAAGGTATGACAGTGCAGCAGTCATAAGGCAAGCTCCCTACCTGTCCTGGTTCTGTGCTGCTCCTGGAAGCAGCTGGCATGTTCCTACAACCCCAAGGCAAAGGGGAGCTCAGGTGGTCTCTGTGTGCTGCCTCCACCCCAAGTGCCTACTCTGCAGCTCCCATTAGCCGGGAATGGGGAACTTCAGGCATTGGGAGCTGTGAGGGCTGTGTCTGTGGGCAGAAGCAGTTCACAGAGCCACCTGGGCATCCCTAAGTCTAGGAGCCACTGCCAGACATGCCGCCACTTCTGGGAGCCACCCAAGGTAAGCGCCTCCCAACTAGAGCCTGCACCCCTCATCCCCTCCTGGTGCCCCAACCCTCAACCCCAGGCCCAGCCCAGAGCCCCCTCCACACTTCGACCGCCTCAGCCCAGTGCCCACACCCCCTCCTGAACCCCAACCCGCTACCTCACCCTAGTTAAAGGGAAAGGGAGTGAGAGTGAGCAACCAAGAAAGAAAGGCTGGAGTGAGTGGAGGCAGAGCCTCAGAGAAGGTGTGGGGCAGGGGCGTGGCCTTGGAGCATGGAGCAGGGCAAGGGTGTTTGGGTTTGTACAATTAGACAGTTGGCAACCCCATCAGACTACATGACCTGGTGGCCCCATCTGGCTTTAAACTCTATAACACTCCACAGGCCCTGCTACACTTGTAGGCAGGGCAGTGCATGGAAGCAGTGCACTGTATGTACCCAAAACATGATGTCTAATGTAGGCACAGTGGCAGCTTGCATCAGTTCAGTCACAACAGCACAATTCTGTAATGCAAACAAGGCTAGGTAGCTGGTCCCTCCAGGTCTCAGTTGAAGCATGTTGGTGGGGAAGCTTCTACAGCTCATGCTGTATTTCTTTTGTGGATAAGTTAGAGGACATCTAATACCTTTCATGAGTACTAAACTCATACACCACATTGATAAGAAAATATAGAAGCATGGTCCATTTTGATGAGTTTCTATGGCCACTAATTTAATTATGGAATAAAGATCCTGATCAAAAATGCAAATGTAGTGACTAAAGTCACTTAAATCCATATTTAAGCTGCAAAATAAGGTTATTTTTTTAACTAAGAATACTGCATGTACCCAACTGATTGACTTCAATAGGGAGCATATTCTCATTTACACAAAGACCACTTTATATTGCTCTGGCAAAGGGGACCTTAACATGGACATAAATTTACACTTTGAGACCCCCTTGCACTGCCAGAGGTTTGTTAAAGGGGCCACAAGGTAATCAGGCCCTCGGGGCCAAAGGTTCTCAGAACATCTAAGAATCAGGCTCCAACTCAAGTTAAGAGTGTAAGATGGAACAAAAACTTCCCTTTATACAAGCCTGAGCTAGCATTTTAACCAAGCTTATGCAATGAGTCACTCCAGACACTGGTCAATCTCATGCCAGCAATCCTGCGTGCAAATGGTGGAATAAGATTTTTAAAAAGCATGCAGACACATGTAAGATTCAAGCCTACTCCTTTCATTAACTAACAATTACAGCTGTTTTCTCATGATTTTAAAGAGCATACCTGTCAAATATGGCTGTGCTGGTATCTGGGCCTGAACACTAGTACATGCAGCACATTTTATGGAATTCCAATAATTCTGAAATATTAATAGCAGACTTAATACAAATCAAATGCAACCATACAATCAAATTTTACCCAGCCAAAATCTGTACAAGGCATCACAGGCCTGGATACCTAAGAAATCTTTTTCTGTAGGGAGGTCCTCATAGTTTGTGTGCTTTTAGGTACCCGACTATCAAAATTAAATAGACCTGTGTTCCTTCCCTCTACTTGGGATATCATTCTGCCAGATCACCAGCTCTTCATTCCTGTCTTATGTCCATCCAGATATATGCTATCCAGGTTCTGGCTGTCTGGGAAAGAGGTTACTACGCTCACCAGGCAGGCTTCAGCCAAAACAAATGTTTGGGACATAGGGCAAGGCCTCCACAGAAAATTCTTATAGCCTTAGAAGTCCTGGGTTTTTGAGGCTTCACTAAGCTACCAAAGACATTTCAGAGAGTAGAAACATGAGTCAGGAGTGGTGTGGGCTTGTCATGAGGTGTCTCATGAAAGGTTTATTAAGAAGAGAGGATCCCCACTAGTTTTTCCACACAGATGAGGTTAATCAAATATTTTCCTTGGCTACATCTAAACATTTCCCTACAGAAAATACATAAATTGCCCACTAATGAAACCACGATGCTCTTCTGGGATTAGGTATCCTTTACAGGTAGGGGAGAAGGGCCATGGTTTTCAAAGATGATTCAGTTGTGGGTAGCCAACCTGAGACACCAAAAAAGGAATTTGATTTTCAGAAGGTGCTATCAGCTTTTTGAAAATCAGGACCTTTTAAGATGTCTCCGGATGGACATGCTAAATCACTAATCACCTCTGAAACTGTAGGCCAAGGGTTTTACATTAGAAAGTCACAGACCTTGACCCATGAAAATTAAATTTTCACAATGGAAAGGAATGAGTAATATTATTCTTTTAAATAAACCATGATCAAAGCCTATTGATATAATTTGTGGGCAAATGGCTGTAGTATTACAGTTATTGAGTCCAAATCAGTACTATCCAAAGTATTTAAACTGATTAAATGAGTATTCGCTCAGAAGAGGACATCCCAGAGTGAAATTCAAGGGACTTTGGCCATTAGTAGAAGACTAAAGAGTCCAGTCTGTGTGCTCTTGTACTTCCCACTTCTTTAAGTCATGTTAAACCCGAGTCATATTTTCTAATATAAGCCTCCAGTCGGAATGTACAAGGAATTGCACAGACTATATACAGTCTTCATATATTACAGAAGATGCCCCTTAGATAACCACTGCAGGACACCTGGCACTGCTGTAGGCTTGGCATACAGAAGACACATCATGGAGCCTGTTTCAGGGGGCTTGGATTCTGCACTCTCTGCTTGAATGAGCATAGGAAGAAGAGGCTGAGCTGGGCGACAGTCTTTAAATACTATATTTGTCAAAAAAAAATCAAGATAAAAATGAGGGGAAAAAATGAAAGTCAAAATGTATTGTTTCAACTTTTTCCTGAATGAAAAATTTCAACATTTCATTTTGACTTTTATCTAATTTTTTTTTAAGGGAGAGGAGTAAAACACCTGAAAAATAAACTGAATGCTTCATTTTTGTTTTGAATGAAATGTTTCATTAAACCCCAAAAATATTGTTTTAGTTTTTCTTGCCATAATAAAAAAAAAAAAAAAAAAACCACTTTCAATTTTGGGTCAACACAAAATAATTCTCTCCCCTCTCTCCCCCACTTTTTCGGTTTGGCCACCAAACTAATAAGTCAATTATTGACTCAGTTCTAGATAAGGCAGGAAGAGACCTTTTTTCCGCAAATGTAGGCTGTAGGTATAATCCATGTATTCAGCCCCACTAGTTTCATCTGAAATCGCATCACAGAAGCAAAGGGCATTGGTTGACAGACAACCTACTCTTGTTCAGTGCAAGATCAGTGGCTAATAAAGTATACTCAACCATGATCTGATAATGAATGAGCCCCTGACTTTGTGCATATAACTTAGGAAACGTTACTTCTACTACAGCTATAGTTATACCGTTATAACTGCTGATGTGGATACTCTTATTCTGGAATAAGAGTGGCACATTTCAGGTTAGCTTAAACCCCTTTCAAAGCAACATAAGCTTTAAAAAAAAACACAACAGTTATGCAGGACAGAGTGTCCACATGAAGAGTTATACATGTATAACTATAATGGTTTAAATACACACTTAAATTTTACCATTATAACCAACCTGGCAGGAATGATCCAGCAGGCTCTGTTAGGTTGAGTCTCTCCACACAGTTACTTGATGTACAAGGACCTGAGGAAAGATTGGGGCAGCATATAACTTTTTTGCATCTGATTTCAAATAAAGGTATTGCACTCCAAAAACAGCTCTCTCATTTCAGTCATGGGAGAGAGTGAACTTGAGAACACTTGCTATGTCTGTCCTGTTACATCTCATATTCCCCAGCTAAACTGACCAAGGCTATGCCTACACAGGAGTTGGGAGTATGATTTCCAGCTACAGCAGACCAACTCACTCAAGCTCTGATCAAGCTAGCATGTTCAGAATGTTATTGTAGCTGCAGCAGCAGCACAGGCCAGCTGCTCCAAATATGTACCACCGGGTTTTGGCAGGTTTGTACTGGGGAGAGCTAGACTATGCCACCACTCGCTGCCCTCCATGGTACTGTGGTTACACTACCATTTTTAGCACACTAGTTTGGTCAGGGCTAGTGTATGTCTACTTGAGCAGGGAGTCACACACCCAGCTCCAAGTGTAGACATAACAGTAAGAGACAAACTTAGGGTCTTTCCCAGAAGTAATGCCTGCTCCAAATTTCCTTATCCCTTCCAGAGTTCACACTGATGGCCCTCAGCCACCCTTATAACAAGTGTACCATGAAATAGTCACCTTAGCATAGGTAGACTGAGCAAGTCTAGATTGACAGGTCAGTTGCACAATTATTCTTTGTTAACTCCTCAGCTCAAACAGTTATTTAGGACCATGGTACAAGCTATGATTGCTAGCCCAAATACTGGCTGCTTGCCTCCTATTCTTAACTCCTGTAGCTCACCTCACCATGCCCCCAACTTGTCCCCAGCTCCCTGTATCATGACACAGCAGGACAGTCAGGGAGTTAAGATGACCCTTTTCCTGAATAAAATAACATGAAAATAAAATAAGGAAAAAAATGTTTTTTTTAAACCTACCTTAATGAAGACTAGAAACTGTAGCCCAGCAGTATTACCTACCCTCAGGCTTTCTTGATTCTACTGACAGAGATCTTGCTAAAAAGCTTCCTCCTCTGGCAAGTAGTATGGCAAGACAGGTGCTGGCTGTTGCAATGCTGCTATCATGATACTATCCAGCAGATAGTAGGGGAGCTTCTTGTTTATGTAGCACTGCTCTGGGTTTACTGCTGCCAGATTAACAATTGTCCTGCTCCTTGTGTAGTGTAACAAAGTTCCTCCTCTACCTTGGTGGGTCCTGCACTAATTGGCAAATTTGCTCACCTCAGAGATCTTCCCCTCTGGTGGAATCCACAGTCTGGGTCAACTCCTCCTGTGTCAGATCAGAAGTTGAGAGGAAATCCAGACTCACCTACTCCAGGTTCCAACCCAGGACCCTGTGGATTGCAGCTGTCTATAGCACCCCCTGTAACAGCTACATGATAGCTACAACTCCCTGGGCTACTTCCCCATGGCCTCCTCCAAACACCTTCTTTGTCCTCACCACAGGATCTTCCTTCTAGTGTCTGATAATGCTTGTACTCCTTAATCCTCCAGCAGCACACCCTCTCTGCTACTTGCACCTCTTGCTTCCAATCCCTCACAATCACTTCATCTCCTCTGGCTCCTCTTCACCTAACAGGAGCAAGCTCCTTTTTAAACCCAGGTGCCCTGATTAGCCTGCCTTGATTGGCTGCAGGTGATCTAATCAGCCTGTCTGCCTTAATTGGTTCTAGCAGGTTCCTGATTACTCTACTGCAGCCCCTGCTCTGGTCCCTCAGGAAACAGAAGCCTGCTTCTCCTGGGGCCAGTACTGACTCTCCTTTCTACCACTCTGCTGTAGAGGAAGGAGGGAGAGGGCTGCTGCTGCTGCTGCTGCTGCTGTTCCTGCTGGGCGCTGGGCCCTCGCTGCTGCTGTTTCTGCTGCTGTTCCTGCTCCTGCTGCTTCCCTGGCTGGGCTAGACACCACCACCTACCCCTCTCTCTGCTGTCTGTTTGCTGGCTGGCTGGTGGTTCCCCCCCCCCCTCAGTTACTGCTGTTATTCCACCTACAGCCCCTTGGGGGGGGGGCTGCTGGCCTGCTTCCCAGAGAAGAGGGGAGTAAGGGACCCCAGCTCTTGTTGCTGAGACCACCACCCTCCGAGCGGGGTCCCTCCTGCCTGGACGCCAGACCACCGCCGCCTGGAGCTGCTGGGCCTACTGTGGCTGTTGCTGGGAAGCTGTTGGTGCCCGGAGGAGGAGAGGAAGGAGAAGAGGACCACCCGCTGCTGGAGACAGTATGAAGACCACTGTGGAGGGGGCTTTTCTGGACTGAGTCTTTTTCAAACTGTGCTCTGGTGGTGGGGGTTTAGGACTGTGTCCTGCTGGGGCATCCGGGGGTGTGGCGTGGAGCCTGTCCCCAGTCCATCCGTATCCCCTTTCGCCCCCACCACCATCGTTGCCCCCTCCACCACCCCCGCTGGCTGTTTTCCTTCTGCTTTGGACTCCTGCCTCTGGGACTGAGCTGCTCGCCTGGCTCACCACGCCCACTTCCACCAGTTTGGGCCTGCGGCAGCAGCAGCCAACCATTGACTTTTTGGCACAAGTGCCTGTGGGTGCACCACCTCCCCCCTCATACTTGACTGACCCCCTCCCCTCTGCCACAGTTTGTCCACCCCACCAATTTCCCTCTGCTGCCTGATAGTTCTGCCCCGGCCCTGTAGCTGTCCCCGTGGTCCCTCTACCCCAATCTCAGCTCGCCCTTTCCCCTCACCCTGTGCTCCCCCAGCCCTGATCGGTTCCCCCCCATGCGCCCACGCCCCCCCTCAGGCGCTTGTGCCCTTCCCCATTTGGTTTCCCCTTGTTGACTGCACTCCCCCCTCTGCCGTTGCCCCCCCGCTCCCCTAGTGCAACTGGAGGAGCCGGAACCCCCCTCTGCGTTGGTGCCCTGCACCAATCCCACCCGTAGTCCTTGCTTGCTCCCTACGCCCCTTTAGCCTTCCCCTTCTGGCGCCCTCCTCCCCTGCCTGTAGCCTAGCGGGGAGGGGTGGCCGCCTCCTCTCCTTCCCCTCCCCTCGCTGTTTGTCCCCCTCCCCGCTCTCGTTATGGCGGGGGACGCGGCGGGGGAGACCCCTCGCGATGCTCCCACTACCCCTCCTCCACCTGCCCCCGTGTCCACTGCCCAAGCCTCTACCTCGACCGCCGCTGCCGATCCACCTACCACCGCCCCTGCTGGGGCACCGGCGGCGGCGAGTACAGGGGAGACCTCCGTTGCTGCCACGTCTCTCGCCCCTTCTGATTCGGGGGGAGCCCCCCCAGCCGGTGGGAAGGGTCGGGGTGGGAAGAAGGGTAAGGGCCCCGCTAGAAAGGCCAGGCCCTCCATGGCGGAGACTGCCCCCGTTGCCGCAGCCCCACTACCGGCTGCGGCGTCCCTCCCCGCTGTTCCCTCCACCAGCTCTGCAGGTGTCCCTTCCCCCGGCCCCCAGGGCTTGCGCCCAGGTGGCGGCGGCCCCCCCGCCTGCCGCTGCTCCTCCGCCCGCTGCTTCTGCCACCATTCTACAGCGGCCGGGGCCCCTTTCCCACTTTGACCAGGAAGCACGGCGTCCGTTGCCTCCTGGTGCCCGCCTCGCCCCACGTGGAGACCTACGTGCGGGCGTTGGCCAGGGTAGTGGGGCCCACGGCCATCGTGGCGGCCTCCAAAATGTACGGGAAGGTGGTCTTCTTCCTGGCATCGGAGGCTGCCGCCCAGGAGGCAGTAGAGACGGGCCTGGCGGTGGGGGGCGTGTTCGTCCCCCTGGAGCCGTTAGAAGACCTGGGGGTCCGCTTGATCTTGACCTCCGTCCCTCCCTTCCTGCCCAATGCCGCCCTGCTGCCCGCCCTTTCTGCCCTGGGACGCCCCATCTCTGTCATCAGCCCTCTCCCCTTGGGCTGCAAGGACCCCGCCCTCCGTCATGTTCTCTCGTTCCGCCGGCAAGTGCAGCTTCAACTGCCGCCGGCGGCGCGTGGCGGAGAGGCGCTCGAGGGGTCCTTTCTGGTCCCTTACCAGGGAGCCCACTACCGGGTGCATTACTCGACGGGGGAGGCCCGGTGCTACCTCTGCCGGGCGATGGGGCACGTCCGGAGGGACTGTCCCTTGGCCCAGCACGGAGGAGCGTCCGGGACCCCCGAGCCCCGGCAAGGGCACCGGCCCTGTCATCGCCGGTGCCCCTGGCTGCCTAGCACCCGAGGCTGCCCCTCCTCCTTCTTCTCAGTCCACCTCTGTGGAGGAGGGTGTGGCGGGGCTATCGCCGGCCGTGGGAGAGGGCTCGTCCCAGGGGGAATCCTCCCCGGTTTCTGCTGTCCCACCACTGCTTCCTCGAGTCCCCGAGCCATTGCCCTTGCCCCCCGAGCCGACCCCTGTTAGCCAGCCCCCGGATGATGCCATGGAGGGCTGGTCCTTAGTGGAGGGGAAGCGGGGCAAGCGGAAGGCTCGAGTTTCTTTCCATGCTTCGGATTCGGAGGCCCCCCGGAAGAGCAGGAAGGGGGGCGCCGATGTCGAGTCTTCCGCCTTGTCCCCTGATGACTCCCAGTTTGTGGTGCCGGCTGGGGATGCTGTGGCAGCACCGGAAGGTGACACCGCCCCTCCTCCGGGGTCCCTTCCCGTGGAAGCCCCCGAGGGAGCCTCTCTCGCCCCCTTCTCACTTGGCGCCTCTGCGAGCGCCGCGGTGGGTATCGCCTCGGGTGCTGGCAGGGAGGGCCCTGGGGTGGTGGACTGTGATCTCCCTCCCATCTACGCAGAAATCGAGGCCCTGGGTTTGACCCCGGTCACGCAGGGGGAGGACGACCCTCTGCCGGCGGGCCTCGATCTGGGTGACCTCACTACATCCCCCCTGTCCCTGGGTTCCCTTCCCCTGCCCGCTGTTTCTGCTCCCACCTCTGAGGGTCCCCTGGACTCTTCCCTCGACTCGGCTGTGGGTGGCACTCTGTTGGCAGCTGCCGAGCCCCTCGGGGCGATGGCCAGTGCCCCGCTGCCGAGACCTGCTTCCCAGGGGGTGTCCCTCTTTGGTGTGGAGGACCCGCCCTCCTTCCCCAGCGGGGACCCCATTGACCACCATCTCTCTCTGGGTGCCGAGGCTGCCGCACGTGCCACAGTGGCTGAGCCCGGCATCGTTCGGGGTCCCCTGCCAGCTTCCCAGATCCTTGACCCTGGCCGGGAGGAGCCACCTTCTGGCGTCTCCCCTGTGGAGGCTCCGGATCCTGCCTCTACCTCCTTCCCGGATTCTCTCCCTGATCCCCGCCCTACTCCTGTCGGCCCTGTCCTTGTCCCCCCCGCTTCCTGTGATGCCAGTGCCGCCCCTGGCAGTACCTCCCAGGGAGCGGGTTCACTAGCTCTTTCCTGTCCCGACCCCCCAGGGGCTGCTGTTCTCCTTCCACCACCCCTTCTTGACTCTGAGAGCGGGGCGGGTCGTGTGGCGTCGGTCCATCTGCTGCCACGTTGGGGATCTGCCCCCTGCCTGCCCGCCTTGGTGGGCCACGGGGCTGTGACGGGGGCCCCACTGGGGGCCAGTCCTCGATCAGTGACCCCACCCCCCCATGTGCTGAGGGAGGAGCTGCGGGAGTTCCTTGAGGACGTCCGTGGCTCCCGGAACAAAGTCCATCTTGCGCTCCAGCGGTGGGGGGATTTCCATCAGGTCCTCCGGGCCGCAAGGGCCCTCATGGGGGAGGGTAGGAGGACCGGGAAGCAGGCCGCCGTGGTCTACCGGCGGGTCCGTGCCTTCCGTGACTCCTTGCTTACCTTCGGGGTTGGTCACGGATTGCTGCGCGGCCTGCCGGAAGCCGTGGGCGTGTCTGCCAGCGAGGATCCCCCCCAGCCCTCCTCATGGCGCCGATCGTCCTTGCCACCTTGAACACCCGAGGCTGTAGGATGGGTCTCCGCAGGAGCCAGGTGCTCTCCTTCCTCCGGGAGGGGGGGTACTCTGTGGTTTTCCTGCAGGAGACCCATACGGATCCGGCCGCTGAAGCTCGCTGGCGGCTGGAGTGGGGGGATGGGGCCTACTTTAGCCATTTCTCAGTCTGCGCGGCTGGAGTGGCGACCCTGTTCTCCCCCGACCTACGGCACGAGGTGCTAGGGGTCGCCGAGGCTGTGCCGGGTCGCCTGCTGCACCTCCGGGTCCGCATGGAGGGGCTTGTGGTTCATCTCGTCAACGTTTACGCCCCGACATCGGGCCCAGAGAGACTACGTTTTTATCAGCAGGCATCCGCCTTCCTTGGCTCCCTGGACCCTCGTGAGTGCCTGGTCCTGGGAGGGGATTTTAACACCACCCTCGAGGAACGGGACCGCTCGGGGACCGAGCAGTGCCCGGCAGCTGCGGACGTCCTCCGGGAGATTGTCGACCGCCACTCCCTGGTGGACGTCTGGCGCGACCACCACCCAGACGACGTCTCGACGTTCACCTTCGTCCGGGTGGAGGCCCATCGGTCGTGCCACTCCCGGCTGGACCGTATTTACCTGTCACGTTTCCACCTTTCACGGGCCCACTCCTCCAGCGTTCGGCCGGCCCCCTTTTCGGATCACCATCTTGCCACCGTGACGGCCTCTCTCTGCGCGGAGAGGCCGGGGCCGGCCTATTGGCACTTTAATAATAGTTTGCTGGAGGATGTGGGCTTTGTGGCGTCCTTCCGGGAGTTCTGGCTGGCCTGGCGAGGGCAGAGGCGCGCCTTTTCCTCGGCGCGGCGGTGGTGGGATCTGGGGAAGGTGCGCGCCCGGCTCTTCTGCCGTGACTACACTCGGGGTGCCAGCCGACGGAGGGATGCGGCGATAGGGCAGTTGGAGCGGGAGGTCTTGGAGCTGGAGAGGCGTCTGGCCGCCAGCCCCGAGGATCCATCCCTCTGCGGAGCGTGCCGGGAGAAGCGGGAGGAGCTCCGGGCTCTCGAAGACCATCGGGCCCGGGGTGCTTTTGTTCGATCCCGCATCCACCTCCTTCGGAAGATGGATCGCGGCTCCCGCTTCTTCTACGCCCTGGAGAAAAGGAGGGGGGCCGAGAAGCACGTCACCTGCCTCCTGGCGGAGGACGGCACCCCCCTCACGGATCCGGCGGAGATGTGCCAGAGGGCCAGGGCCTTCTACGCCACTCTTTTCTCCCCGGATCCGACCGATCCTAACGCTTGCAGAGTGCTCTGGGACGGGCTCCCGACGGTCAGCACGGGCGACCGGGACCGGCTAGAGCTGCCTCTCACTCTGGCCGAGTTCTCGGAGGCCCTCCGTCGCATGCCCACCAATAAATCTCCGGGCTTGGACGGGCTGACCGTGGAGTTCTACCGCGTGTTCTGGGACGTCCTCGGCCCAGATCTGGTCACTGTCTGGGCCGAGGCTTTGCAGAGCGGGGTCCTCCCTCTCTCGTGCAGGCGAGCCGTGCTGGCCTTATTGCCGAAGAGGGGAGACCTCCGCGACTTACGGAATTGGCGTCCCGTCTCGCTCCTCAGCACGGACTACAAAATTGTTGCGAAGGCCATCTCGATGCGGCTAGGGTCCGTGCTGGCGGACGTGGTCCATCCAGACCAGACCTACACCGTCCCGGGCCGCACCATCTTTGATAACTTGTATCTAATCCGGGACCTTCTGGAATTGGGGTGTAGGGATGGTCTGTCGTTCGCCCTCCTGTCCCTGGATCAGGAGAAGGCGTTCGACCGGATGGATCACGGGTATCTCCTGGGCACTCTGCGAGCGTTCGGCTTCGGACCCCTGTTTGTGGGTTTTCTGCAGGTGCTGTACGCTTCCGCGGAGTGTCTGGTCAGGCTCAACTGGACCCTGACCGAGCCGGTCAGCTTCGGGCGGGGAGTGCGGCAGGGGTGCCCCCTCTCGGGCCAGCTGTACGCTCTGGCGATCGAGCCCTTCCTCTGTCTCCTCCGCAAGAGGTTGACGGGGTTGGTGCTTCGGGAGCTGGGGCTGCGGCTGGTCCTGTCGGCATACGCCGACGATGTGCTCCTCGTGGTCCAGGACCCGGGCGACTTGGCGCGGGTGGAGGCTTGCCAGGCTGTGTACTCGGCGGCCTCCTCTGCCCGGGTCAACTGGGTCAAGAGCTCTGGCCTGGTGGTCGGGGACGGGTGGCAGGCGAGCTCCCTCCCACCTGCGCTTCAGGCCATCAGGTGGAGCGCGGGTCCGCTGCTCTATCTCGGCGTTTACCTTTCTGCCACGCATCCGTCTCCGCCGGAGAACTGGCAGGATTTGCAGAGCAGGGTGACGGAGCGGCTCCGGAAATGGACAGGACTACTCCGGTGCCTCTCCCTTCGGGGGAGGGCACTGGTGCTTAATCAACTGGTCCTGTCCATGCTCTGGTACCGACTCAACACCCTGGTCCCGGCCCCGGGTTTCCTGACCAACCTCCGGACTGTGATTCTGGAGTTCTTTTGGCCAGGGACGCACTGGGTCTCTGCAGGGGTCCTCCACCTGCCCCTGGAGGAGGGGGGGCAGGGCCTGAAGTGCTTACGCGCTCAGGTCCATGTCTTCCGCCTCCAGGCCCTGCAGCGGCTCCTGTTTGGTGCGGGTAGTCCGGCGTGGAGCGTATTGGCGCACGCCTTCCTCCGCCGCTTTCGAGGGCTCCGATACGACCGGCAGCTCTTTTACCTCCATCCGAGAGGTCTTCCGCGAGACCTCTCCGGGCTGCCGGTCTTCTACCAAGACCTCCTCCGGACCTGGAAGCTCTTTTCAACGACCAGGTCCGTGGCGGCCACCGTGGGGGTCGACCTCCTCGCGGAGCCCCTGCTACACAATCCCCAGCTTCGTGTGCAGGTGGCGGAGTCCCCCACGGTGTGCCAGAGGTTGGTCTCGGCGGGAGTCACCAGGGTCGGAGACCTCCTGGACTACGACCGGGGAGACTGGCTGGATCCCCTGACGCTCGCTCAGCGCATGGGGCTCTCCAGACCTCGTACTCCCCAGCGCGTACTTCAGGAGGTGAAGGCCGCTTTACTGCCCGCTGCTCGGGCTTACCTCGACCGGGTCCTGCGAGAGGGCACGCCCCGCCCACCCTCCACCCCAGGCCCCGTGGACATTTTTATCGGGCCCCTGCCCCGTGGACCCAATCGGCCCCCTCACCCTTTCACTGCCAGCCGGCTGCATAATCTGCAGCCGGTTTTGTTCCAGACCGCGCCACGGAAACATCTGTACTCGCTCGTGCTCCGTACCCTTCACTACCTCACCCTCGCATCCCGCCCCGATACCAAATGGCGGGACCTCCTGCCGCCTCTCGAGGGTGAGGAGCCCCGGTGGGCCAGCTTGTACTCTGCCCTGGTCCCGAGGCCCGCCGGGGATATCAGTTGGAGGCTCCTTCACGGAGCCGTGAGCACGGGCGTGTACCTGGCGCGGTTCACATCTGTCCCTAGCACCTGCCCTTTCTGTGGGGAGAAGGAGACCTTGGCGCACGTTTATTTGGAATGCGCCAGGTTGCAGCCCCTGTTCCGGCTCCTCCTGAATATTTTCCTGCGTTTTTGGTTGCACTTTTCCCCTCACCTTTTTATCTACACGCTCCCCATCCGTGGCCCCACGAAATCGCGGGATCTCCTTCTCAACCTCCTCTTGGCCCTGGCCAAACTGGCCATTTACAACACCAGGGAGAGGAGGTTGGCCGACGGGATTTCCTGCGACTGTGGGGCGTATTTCCGTTCCTCCGTCTGCTCACGCATCCGGGCAGAGTTCCTCTGGGCGGCGTCCACTGGCTCCCTTGACGCCTTCGAGGAGCAGTGGGCGTTGTCCGGGGTTCTCTGCTCGGTGTCCCCATCGGGTTCCCTTCGTTTAGCCCTATGACCTCACTCCCGATCCTGTTTTTTTCATTAGTTGTCCCCCGTAATTATTTGGTGTCCCAGCCCTGTGGGTCCTCCCCTTAGGCTAGGGGGAGGCCCTTTAGAAGTGGGCGGGCTTTGCCCGCCCACCCCACTGGATGCCAATAGGCCAGTACTGACTCTCCTTTCTACCACTCTGCTGTAGAGGAAGGAGGGAGAGGGCTGCTGCTGCTGCTGCTGCTGCTGTTCCTGCTGGGCGCTGGGCCCTCGCTGCTGCTGTTTCTGCTGCTGTTCCTGCTCCTGTTGCTTCCCTGGCTGGGCTAGACACCACCACCTACCCCTCTCTCTGCTGTCTGTTTGCTGGCTGGCTGGTGGTTCCCCCCCCCCCCTCAGTTCCTGCTGTTATTCCACCTACAGCCCCTTGGGGGGGGGGGCTGCTGGCCTGCTTCCCAGAGAAGAGGGGAGTAAGGGACCCCAGCTCTTGTTGCTGAGACCACCACCCTCCGAGCGGGGTCCCTCCTGCCTGGACGCCAGACCACCGCCGCCTGGAGCTGCTGGGCCTACTGTGGCTGTTGCTGGGAAGCTGTTGGTGCCCGGAGGAGGAGAGGAAGGAGAAGAGGACCACCCGCTGCTGGAGACAGTATGAAGACCACTGTGGAGGGGGCTTTTCTGGACTGAGTCTTTTTCAAACTGTGCTCTTGTGGTGGGGTTTAGACTGTGTCTGCTGGGGCATCGGGGGTGTGGTGTGGAGCCTGCCCCCAGTCCATCCGTGTCGCCTTCGCCCCCACCACCATCGTTGCCCCCTCCACAACCCCCGCTGGCTGTTTTCCTTCTGCTTTGGACTCCTGCCTCTGGGACTGAGCTGCTCGCCTGGCTCACCCGCCCACTTCCACCGTTTGGGCCTGCAGCAGCAGCAGCCAACCATTGACTTTTTGGCACAAGTGCCTGTGGGTGCCCCACCTCCCCCGTCATACTGGACTGACCCCCTCCCCTTTGCCACATTTGTCCACCCCACCTATTTCCCTCTGCTGCCTGATAGTTCTGCCCCGGCCCTGTAGCTGTCCCCGTGGTCCCTCTACCCCAATCTCAGCTCGCCTTTTCCCCCCACCCTGTGCTCCCCCAGCCCTGATCGGTTCCCCCCCATGCGCCCACTCCCCCTCTCAGGCGCTTGTGCCCTTCCCCATTTGGTTTCCCCTTGTTGACTGCACTCCCCCCTCTGCCGTTGCCCCCCCGCTCCCCTAGTGCAACTGGAGGAGCCGGAACCCCCCTCTGCGTTGGTGCCCTGCACCAATCCCACCCGTAGTCCTTGCTTGCTCCCTACGCCCCTTTAGCCTTCCCCTTCTGGCGCCCTCCTCCCCTGCCTGTAGCCTAGCGGGGAGGGGTGGCCGCCTCCTCTCCTTCCCCTCCCCTCGCTGTTTGTCCCCCTCCCCGCTCTCGTTATGGCGGGGGACGCGGCGGGGGAGACCCCTCGCGATGCTCCCACTACCCCTCCTCCACCTGCCCCCGTGTCCACTGCCCAAGCCTCTACCTCGACCGCCGCTGCCGATCCACCTACCACCGCCCCTGCTGGGGCACCGGCGGCGGCGAGTACAGGGGAGACCTCCGTTGCTGCCACGTCTCTCGCCCCTTCTGATTCGGGGGGAGCCCCCCCAGCCGGTGGGAAGGGTCGGGGTGGGAAGAAGGGTAAGGGCCCCGCTAGAAAGGCCAGGCCCTCCATGGCGGAGACTGCCCCCGTTGCCGCAGCCCCACTACCGGCTGCGGCGTCCCTCCCCGCTGTTCCCTCCACCAGCTCTGCAGGTGTCCTTCCCCCGGCCCCCAGGGCTTGCGCCCAGGTGGCGGCGGCCCCCCCGCCTGCCGCTGCTCCTCCGCCCGCTGCTTCTGCCACCTTCTACAGCGGCCGGGGCCCCTTTCCCACTTTGACCAGGAAGCACGGCGTCCGTTGCCTCCTGGTGCCCGCCTCGCCCCACGTGGAGACCTACGTGCGGGCGTTGGCCAGGGTAGTGGGGCCCACGGCCATCGTGGCGGCCTCCAAAATGTACGGGAAGGTGGTCTTCTTCCTGGCATCGGAGGCTGCCGCCCAGGAGGCAGTAGAGACGGGCCTGGCGGTGGGGGGCGTGTTCGTCCCCCTGGAGCCGTTAGAAGACCTGGGGGTCCGCTTGATCTTGACCTCCGTCCCTCCCTTCCTGCCCAATGCCGCCCTGCTGCCCGCCCTTTCTGCCCTGGGACGCCCCATCTCTGTCATCAGCCCTCTCCCCTTGGGCTGCAAGGACCCCGCCCTCCGTCATGTTCTCTCGTTCCGCCGGCAAGTGCAGCTTCAACTGCCGCCGGCGGCGCGTGGCGGAGAGGCGCTCGAGGGGTCCTTTCTGGTCCCTTACCAGGGAGCCCACTACCGGGTGCATTACTCGACGGGGGAGGCCCGGTGCTACCTCTGCCGGGCGATGGGGCACGTCCGGAGGGACTGTCCCTTGGCCCAGCACGGAGGAGCGTCCGGGACCCCCGAGCCCCGGCAGGGCGCCGGCCCTGTCATCGCCGGTGCCCCTGGCTGCCTAGCACCCGAGGCTGCCCCTCCTCCTTCTTCTCAGTCCACCTCTGTGGAGGAGGGTGTGGCGGGGCTATCGCCGGCCGTGGGAGAGGGCTCGTCCCAGGGGGAATCCTCCCCGGTTTCTGCTGTCCCACCACTGCTTCCTCGAGTCCCCGAGCCATTGCCCTTGCCCCCCGAGCCGACCCCTGTTAGCCAGCCCCCGGATGATGCCATGGAGGGCTGGTCCTTAGTGGAGGGGAAGCGGGGCAAGCGGAAGGCTCGAGTTTCTTTCCATGCTTCGGATTCGGAGGCCCCCCGGAAGAGCAGGAAGGGGGGCGCCGATGTCGAGTCTTCCGCCTTGTCCCCTGATGACTCCCAGTTTGTGGTGCCGGCTGGGGATGCCGTGGCAGCACCGGAAGGTGACACCGCCCCTCCTCCGGGGTCCCTTCCCGTGGAAGCCCCCGAGGGAGCCTCTCTCGCCCCCTTCTCACTTGGCGCCTCTGCGAGCGCCGCGGTGGGTATCGCCTCGGGTGCTGGCAGGGAGGGCCCTGGGGTGGTGGACTGTGATCTCCCTCCCATCTACGCAGAAATCGAGGCCCTGGGTTTGACCCCGGTCACGCAGGGGGAGGACGACCCTCTGCCGGCGGGCCTCGATCTGGGTGACCTCACTACATCCCCCCTGTCCCTGGGTTCCCTTCCCCTACCCGCTGTTTCTGCTCCCACCTCTGAGGGTCCCCTGGACTCTTCCCTCGACTCGGCTGTGGGTGGCACTCTGTTGGCAGCTGCCGAGCCCCTCGGGGCGACGGCCAGTGCCCCGCTGCCGAGACCTGCTTCCCAGGGGGTGTCCCTCTTTGGTGTGGAGGACCCGCCCTCCTTCCCCAGCGGGGACCCCATTGACCACCATCTCTCTCTGGGTGCCGAGGCTGCCGCACGTGCCACAGTGGCTGAGCCCGGCATCGTTAGGGGTCCCCTGCCAGCTTCCCAGATCCTTGACCCTGGCCAGGAGGAGCCACCTTCTGGCGTCTCACCTGTGGAGGCTCCGGATCCTGCCTCTACCTCCTTCCCGGATTCTCTCCCTGATCCCCGCCCTACTCCTGTCGGCCCTGTCCTTGTCCCCCCCGCTTCCTGTGATGCCAGTGCCGCCCCTGGCAGTACCTCCCAGGGAGCGGGTTCACTAGCTCTTTCCTGTCCCGACCCCCCAGGGGCTGCTGTTCTCCTTCCACCACCCCTTCTTGACTCTGAGAGCGGGGCGGGTCGTGTGGCGTCGGTCCATCTGCTGCCACGTTGGGGATCTGCCCCCTGCCTGCCCGCCTTGGTGGGCCACGGGGCTGTGACGGGGGCCCCACTGGGGGCCAGTCCTCGATCAGTGACCCCACCCCCCCATGTGCTGAGGGAGGAGCTGCGGGAGTTCCTTGAGGACGTCCGTGGCTCCCGGAACAAAGTCCATCTTGCGCTCCAGCGGTGGGGGGATTTCCATCAGGTCCTCCGGGCCGCAAGGGCCCTCATGGGGGAGGGTAGGAGGACCGGGAAGCAGGCCGCCGTGGTCTACCGGCGGGTCCGTGCCTTCCGTGACTCCTTGCTTACCTTCGGGGTTGGTCACGGATTGCTGCGCGGCCTGCCGGAAGCCGTGGGCGTGTCTGCCAGCGAGGATCCCCCCCAGCCCTCCTCATGGCGCCGATCGTCCTTGCCACCTTGAACACCCGAGGCTGTAGGATGGGTCTCCGCAGGAGCCAGGTGCTCTCCTTCCTCCGGGAGGGGGGGGTACTCTGTGGTTTTCCTGCAGGAGACCCATACGGATCCGGCCGCTGAAGCTAGCTGGCGGCTGGAGTGGGGGGGATGGGGCCTACTTTAGCCATTTCTCTGTCTGCGCGGCTGGAGTGGCGACCCTGTTCTCCCCCGACCTACGGCACGAGGTGCTAGGGGTCGCCGAGGCTGTGCCGGGTCGCCTGCTGCACCTCCGGGTCCGCATGGAGGGGCTTGTGGTTCATCTCGTCAACGTTTACGCCCCGACATCGGGCCCGGAGAGACTACGTTTTATCAGCAGGCATCCGCCTTCCTTGGCTCCCTGGACCCTCGTGAGTGCCTGGTCCTGGGAGGGGATTTTAACACCACCCTCGAGGAACGGGACCGCTCAGGGACCGAGCAGTGCCCGGCAGCTGCGGACGTCCTCCGGGAGATTGTCGACCGCCACTCCCTGGTGGACGTCTGGCGCGACCACCACCCAGACGACGTCTCGACGTTCACCTTCGTCCGGGTGGAGGCCCATCGGTCGTGCCACTCCCGGCTGGACCGTATTTACCTGTCACGTTTCCACCTTTCACGGGCCCACTCCTCCAGCGTTCGGCCGGCCCCCTTTTCGGATCACCATCTTGCCACCGTGACGGCCTCTCTCTGCGCGGAGAGGCCGGGGCCGGCCTATTGGCACTTTAATAATAGTTTGCTGGAGGATGTGGGCTTTGTGGCGTCCTTCCGGGAGTTCTGGCTGGCCTGGCGAGGGCAGAGGCGTGCCTTTTCCTCGGCGCGGCGGTGGTGGGATCTGGGGAAGGTGCGCGCCCGGCTCTTCTGCCGTGACTACACTCGGGGTGCCAGCCGACGGAGGGATGCGGCAATAGGGCAGTTGGAGCGGGAGGTCTTGGAGCTGGAGAGGCATCTGGCCGCCAGCCCCGAGGATCCATCCCTCTGCGGAGCGTGCCGGGAGAAGCGGGAGGAGCTCCGGGCTCTCGAAGACCATCGGGCCCGGGGTGCTTTCGTTCGATCCCGCATCCACCTCCTTCGGAAGATGGATCGCGGCTCCCGCTTCTTCTACGCCCTGGAGAAAAGGAGGGGGGCCGAGAAGCACGTCACCTGCCTCCTGGCGGAGGACGGCACCCCCCTCACGGATCCGGCGGAGATGTGCCAGAGGGCCAGGGCCTTCTACGCCACTCTTTTCTCCCCGGATCCGACCGATCCTAACGCTTGCAGAGTGCTCTGGGACGGGCTCCCGACGGTCAGCACGGGCGACCGGGACCGGCTAGAGCTGCCTCTCACTCTGGCCGAGTTCTCGGAGGCCCTCCGTCGCATGCCCACCAATAAATCTCCGGGCTTGGACGGGCTGACCGTGGAGTTCTACCGCGTGTTCTGGGACGTCCTCGGCCCAGATCTGGTCACTGTCTGGGCCGAGGCTTTGCAGAGCGGGGTCCTCCCTCTCTCGTGCAGGCGAGCCGTGCTGGCCTTATTGCCGAAGAGGGGAGACCTCCGCGACTTACGGAATTGGCGTCCCGTCTCGCTCCTCAGCACGGACTACAAAATTGTTGCGAAGGCCATCTCGATGCGGCTAGGGTCCGTGCTGGCGGACGTGGTCCATCCAGACCAGACCTACACCGTCCCGGGCCGCACCATCTTTGATAACTTGTATCTAATCCGGGACCTTCTGGAATTGGGGTGTAGGGATGGTCTGTCGTTCGCCCTCCTGTCCCTGGATCAGGAGAAGGCGTTCGACCGGATGGATCACGGGTATCTCCTGGGCACTCTGCGAGCGTTCGGCTTCGGACCCCTGTTTGTGGGTTTTCTGCAGGTGCTGTACGCTTCCGCGGAGTGTCTGGTCAGGCTCAACTGGACCCTGACCGAGCCGGTCAGCTTCGGGCGGGGAGTGCGGCAGGGGTGCCCCCTCTCGGGCCAGCTGTACGCTCTGGCGATCGAGCCCTTCCTCTGTCTCCTCCGCAAGAGGTTGACGGGGTTGGTGCTTCAGGAGCTGGGGCTGCGGCTGGTCCTGTCGGCATACGCCGACGATGTGCTCCTCGTGGTCCAGGACCCGGGCGACTTGGCGCGGGTGGAGGCTTGCCAGGCTGTGTACTCGGCGGCCTCCTCTGCCCGGGTCAACTGGGTCAAGAGCTCTGGCCTGGTGGTCGGGGACGGGTGGCAGGCGAGCTCCCTCCCACCTGCGCTTCAGGCCATCAGGTGGAGCGCGGGTCCGCTGCTCTATCTCGGCGTTTACCTTTCTGCCACGCATCCGTCTCCGCCGGAGAACTGGCAGGATTTGCAGGGCAGGGTGACGGAGCGGCTCC
This sequence comes from Gopherus evgoodei, assembly GCF_007399415.2. Taxonomy (NCBI): domain Eukaryota; kingdom Metazoa; phylum Chordata; order Testudines; family Testudinidae; genus Gopherus; species Gopherus evgoodei. Next base: position 230,066,990 of record NC_044322.1, read on the forward strand.
GGAAATGGACAGGACTACTCCGGTGCCTCTCCCTTCGGGGGAGGGCACTGGTGCTTAATCAACTGGTCCTGTCCATGCTCTGGTACCGACTCAACACCCTGGTCCCGGCCCCGGGTTTCCTGGCCAACCTCCGGACTGTGATTCTGGAGTTCTTTTGGCCAGGGACGCACTGGGTCTCTGCAGGGGTCCTCCACCTGCCCCTGGAGGAGGGGGGGCAGGGCCTGAAGTGCTTACGCACTCAGGTCCATGTCTTCCGCCTCCAGGCCCTGCAGCGGCTCCTGTTTGGTGCGGGTAGTCCGGCGTGGAGCGTATTGGCGCACGCCTTCCTCCGCCGCTTTCGAGGGCTCCGATACGACCGGCAGCTCTTTTACCTCCATCCGAGAGGTCTTCCGCGAGACCTCTCCGGGCTGCCGGTCTTCTACCAAGACCTCCTCCGGACCTGGAAGCTCTTTTCAACGACCAGGTCCGTGGCGGCCACCGTGGGGGTCGACCTCCTCGCGGAGCCCCTGCTACACAATCCCCAGCTTCGTGTGCAGGTGGCGGAGTCCCCCACGGTGTGCCAGAGGTTGGTCTCGGCGGGAGTCACCAGGGTCGGAGACCTCCTGGACTACGACCGGGGAGACTGGCTGGATCCCCTGACGCTCGCTCAGCGCATGGGGCTCTCCAGACCTCGTACTCCCCAGCGCGTACTTCAGGAGGTGAAGGCCGCTTTACTGCCCGCTGCTCGGGCTTACCTCGACCGGGTCCTGCGAGAGGGCACGCCCCGCCCCCCCACCCCCCCCGGCCCCCGGGACAATTTTATACGGGCCCAGCCCCGTGGACCCAATCGGCCCCCTCACCCTTTCACTGCCAGCCGGCTGCATGATCTGCAGCCGGTTTTGTTCCAGACCGCGCCACGGACACATCTGTACTCGCTCGTGCTCCATACCCTTCACTACCTCACCCTCGCATCCCGCCCCGATACCAAATGGCGGGACCTCCTGCCGCCTCTCGAGGGTGAGGAGCCCCGGTGGGCCAGCTTGTACTCTGCCCTGGTCCCGAGGCCCGCCGGGGATATCAGTTGGAGGCTCCTTCACGGAGCCGTGAGCACGGGCGTGTACCTGGCGCGGTTCACATCTGTCCCTAGCACCTGCCCTTTCTGTGGTGAGAAGGAGGACCTTGGCGCACGTTTATTGGAGTGCGCCAGGTTGCAGCCCCTGTTCCGGCTCCTCCTGGATATTTTCCTGCGTTTTTGGTTGCACTTTTCCCCTCACCTTTTTATCTACACGCTCCCCATCCGTGGCCCCACGAAGTCGCGGG